>NC_143052.1:213557500-214807500 GCF_052426305.1 Pelodiscus sinensis
CAGACAGGGAGAGGGGGGTGAGAATCAGCAATTATCTGACTTTTCTCATCCATTTGTCCTAAGGAGCATTTCTAGGACTGTTAATGAGTACTTTTGTGGAAAAATTTAAAAAACAACATAGTCTAGTAGTAGCACCTTAAAGACTAACAAAACACGTAGATGGTATCATGAGCTTTCGTGGGCACAGCTCAATTCTTTAGATGACTAGATTATTAAAAGTCCAGATCCAAGAATAAATCAGGAAAGGGAGTGGGGGAAGAGAGAAAAAAATAGTGAATTAATCAGTGTTTCTCAACCAGTGGTACAAGTACCCTTAGGGGTACTCAAGAGAAGTCGGGGGGGGGGGGGGGGAGAGGGAGGGGTATGTCAACACAACTGAAATTTGTAGAAAACTGAATTTTTGTTTTAACTTTTACAGTGCTTTATTATTTTTGTACTTCTTATACCCAAAAATTTCATTGTCCACCCAGCTGGACAAGTTGTTTAAACAAATGTGTTGCAATGGTAGAAAAAAAAATTGTGTGTCAGAAAATTGTAGGTACTGGGGATACTTATACATTTTTTTAAAAAGGGGATACATATATATATTTTTAAAAGGGGGTACTTTATAAAGAAAGGTTGAGAAACGGAATTAGATTGTTCAAGTTACAAGAAAAATTTGCACCTCTATTAAGTACCGGTTGTTTGGTTGAGTCATTAGGATGTGGAAGGTAGTGTGCAAGCCAGCCCATATCTTTATTCATTCCTCTCCGATAGGAATCAACATGGTAACTTAGAGATCCATTAATGAGTGCCCATCATGCCAGTTTCATGATTTTTTAAAAAACTTACTTGTGAGGTGAAGAACTGCACTGACAGTATAGCATAGTTCATACATTGGAAGGAATCTGAACAAGAAATGTCCTTATTTATGACGGGGGGGGGGGGGGGGCGGGCGGGCGGGCTGTGTTTTAATTGGTTTCTATTATTCTCCTTCCATGATCCCCCCCTCCCCATGCATAATGCTGTTACTATTCTTTGTTTTGGTTAGTGGCTCTTTAACCAAGATGAGGCTGGGTAGGAGATGTTTCAGCAATTAAATTACAGAAAGTTTTCTCTTTCCCTCATATTTTCACAAAAATGTCCAAATAAAAATACATTTGGGCTACAGGCAGTCCCCGGGTTACGTACAAGATAGGGACTGTAGGTTTGTTCTTAAGTTGAATCTGTATGTAAGTCGGAACTGGCATCAGCCGCTGCTGAAACTGATCAATTTCAACAGCGGCTGAATCTGGACGCCAGTTCTGACTTACATACAGATTCAACTTAAGAACCCCAGGCATCCCCAAGTCAGCTGCTGCTGAAACTGATTAGCGGCTGATTCCAGGAAGCCCCAGGAAGGGGCTTCCTGAAGTCCGCCACTGGTCAGTTTCAGCAGCGGCTGATTTGGGGACGCCTGGGGCAGAGCAGCTGGGGTGCTGCCGGGTTGGTCCAGTAGCACCAAGGAGCGGTGCTGCAGGACCAACCGGCAGCGCCCCACCTGCTCTACCACAGGCCCGGGGCTTTGCTCCACGTTTCCCTGGTCTGCTGGGGGGGGGCACTAGCTGCGCCACTCCCCCCCCCCCCGCAGACCAGGGACACGGGGAGCAAAGCCACAGCGGTGGGGTGCCGCGCCTCTGAGGCTTTGCTTTGGCAAAGCCTCAGAGGCGCGGGACCCCTCCGCCTCCCCGGCTTTGCTCCAGGTATCCCTGGTCTGCTGGAGACGGTCCCCAGCAGACCAGAGGCACCGGGAGCAAAGCGGCAGCGGCGGCGGAGTCCCGCGCCTCCCCGGCTTTGCTACAGCAAAGCCTCAGAGGCGCGGGACCCCTCCGCCTCCCCGGCTTTGCTCCGGGTGTCCCTGGTCTGCTGGAGACGGTCCCCAGCAGACCAAAGACATCCGGAGCAAAGCGGCAGCAGCGGCGTGGTGCCGCGCCTCTGAGGCTTTACTCTGGCAAAGCCTCAGAGGCGCGGGACTCCACTGCTGCTGCCGCTTTGCTCCCGGTGCCTCTGGTCTGCTGGGGACCGTCTCCAGCAGACTAGGGACACCGGGAGCAGCTTTTCTTGCCCCGGAGGTCGAGATGGTGGGACCGCTGCGCTCTGGCCGGTCCCGCTGCCTGCGAGCTCCAGGGAGAGAAAGCCCCGTTTGTAAGTGCGGATCCGACATAAGTCGGATCCGCGTAACTCGGGGACTGCCTGTATTTGTTTAGCAAGCAATATTCCAAAACTCAGTCTTGCCATTTACCTGGCTGCATTTAAATCAATACCCTACATTTAGATTAGTGCACAAGTATAAATATATATGTGATGGACCTACTGATGGGCTGATGCATTAAAAAGAGAAGAGGAGGAAGAAAGTGATAGTACAAGTTTAACCTTTCTCTAGTCTGGCTCCCTTGGGACCTGATCAGTTCCGAACCAGAGAATTTTCCAGACCATGGGAGATCAGTATGGTCTAGCAGCATTACCAACACTTCCATTGCTTAGTGGGCTGCTAGAGGACATTTAGTGGTAAATGAGAGCTAAATAACAGCACAGAACACTGAGAGCCAGGACTCTGATGGCTGTAAACAAACTTTATGGGACCAAGGGAAACTTGGCCACAGCCATGATAAGCCGACATCTGGCTAACTGATATCATGTTGCACCATGGATGTTTCCAGACCAGAGAGTTTTGGACTAGAGAGATTCAGTCTGTAGTAGAAGAATGACAATTTATTCTTTCTTGAATATCCTGTTGTATAAATTAAATTCAAGAACAATAATAGATGGAAGGAGAAGAATGCTCTGTGGTAATACCTCTCTATTGGTATTTTGTAAATTGATTCTAGGCACATTCATTAGGCATTGCAAACACTCAAAATTTTTAACAGTGCTTATTTATAATAGTGAAATGCTGCTTCATCTTTGATGTTCTCCCATGAAGTCGGTTCAGGGGTTGTGTAGCTGGTTTGCTTTTTCAAGGAGCTTCATTTTGTTTGTTTTCATCTAAACATTTGCTCTATTTTTTCATCTCCGTCTAGGGGAGAGAAATCGGAGGAGACGATGTCAGGTGGCTTTCAGTTACATGCCCCAGAATGAAGATGAACTGGAGTTAAAAGTTGGTGACATCATTGAAGTGGTGGGAGAAGTAAGTCACTCTTATGTACTGTGTAGGCACATAGTTTTCATTTGCTTTGTACACACCTTTCAGAACCATTCAAAAGAGAAGTTTTTACTGTTCTTTGTGTTATGTCAGTTTAGATTTTTTTTTTCCTCTTATGATTTTGTTGTCATTTGATCTGCATCAGAGCTTTGCCTGCAGGAATATATGCATACTCCTCACCAAGTGGCATTTGAACACAGATCAGTTTGTAAGATTGGGCACCAGTTACAAAAGTTCAAATGCTTAGAACCTGCAAGTGGTTCTGCATATACAGATGTGGTTGCTGAACCGAATCCATAGTGTTCAGTCCTTACTCCTTCTAAGGCAGGGGTGGGCAAAAGGGCTTCCGCGGGCCAGATCCGGCCTGCCAAGTGGGTTGATCCAGCCCGTGAATGCCCTGACACCCTCCCGTTCCCAGGCCAATCAGGGTTTGTGGGCTAGGAAGCACAGAAGTGTCCTGACCCCACCCCTTCCGCCTGAGGTCCTACTCCTTCTGGGGTGGCCAGGGGGCCATTTCAGAAATTTCTGAAGTGGCCTCCCTGCCTAAATTATTGCCTGCCCTTGTTCTAAGGCAGGGTTGGACAAAAGGGCCTCCACAGAATGGATCTGGGCCTTCGCGGGCCAGATCCGGCCCACCAAGCGGGTTGATCCGGCCCATAGTAGCCCTGACTTTACCCCACCCCAGGTCAATCAGGGCCTGGGGAGGAAGAGGGAGGTACGCAAAGTCTCCTCCTGCCTTGCAAGGGGTTTGACACTTAAGTCAACTGCCAGCTACTGCTTAGCTGGTGGTTGACTCTAAGTGCGGCACTCCCTGGCAGGGTGGGGGCATGGAACGAGAGATTTCACATGCTCTCCCTACCCCAAAGACCCTGAGTGACCTGGGGGCAGGGAGGGAGCGTGCAAAGTCTTCTCCCAATGCCAGGTGCATGGGTACCTAGAGGGAACCACCAGCTGTTCAGAACAGCTGGCAGTTCTCTCAGAGTGGGGTGGGGGATGACAGAGACTTTGCATGATCCTCCACCCCCAGACCAATCAGGTTATGCGGGTGGGGAAGCAGAAATTGTCTTGGCCCTGCCCCTTCCACCTGAGGCCCCGCGGGGCGGCTCGGGGCCACTTCAAAAATTTCTAAAGTGGCCTCTGGTCAAAAATTATTGCCAACTCCTTTTCTAAGGACTTGGTCTTGCTCTATTTAAGTTGCTAAAAGTTATGTTCTTGGTTAAATATCAGGACTGGGTCCTAAAATACTACCTTAGAATCTTTAGAATGAATCAGGATATGCTCAAAGTCATTTAATTTTATTTTATTTGAAGTGATTTACCTAAGGATTTAGTTTGATGAAAAGACCAATAAAACCTAGGTTTTCTGCTGCCATGATTTATTTCTAGGGATTTTTTTTCAATGACTGAGCAGCTAACAAATCAGCATTTGTTATTCTGCTGAGGATATGGCCAGATTTACTTTTCTTTTCTCTGTCACTTAAATGGCCAACAATTTATTTATTTAAAAAAAAATCTGTTGCAGTCTGGTCAGATCTCTGTCGCCTGTAAAGACTAAACTTGACATATCCAAATGTGAGGGGCTTAGTAATCACGTTTCTTCTTTAACCTGAATGCACACACTGCACGTTGTCCTTTCCAGTACCAGACACCTCATGTCACCTAACTAACTTTATTCTGGCTGTGAGCAGAATTGTAATGTAGCATGTGAAGATTACAGGATATTGGCTAGGACATTTGGATGACACAATTCACCCCACATTCTAATGAGTTCCAAGACTGAATTTAAGCTCTTCTTACTGTGAAATTTATTCTTACATGAACATAGAAAGCTTTCTTTGAATTGCCTCACTTAACACTTGATAAATCTATCTTTTGAAGAACAAGGCGATGGAATAAAAAGCCCTCAGAACATTATCTAAATGGGCCATCCATGAGGAATCATATAGTTAACGAATTTAATTGCCCTCTAGAGTTCAGCCAACAAATCTATCTCCTATTTCTTTTCACATATACTTGAATAACTCCCCTCTTTCCATAATCAGTACAATTTTTCAAATGCAGGTGAGACTGAAATTGTTTACATTATATGTGGAAGTTGTAGACATGAAAATTAAACTTTACACTCCCTCACCTTCTAACCCCTTTACACACATGCTGACAGTTAAGGGAATGTTTTACATAAATAGGCATGTACATAATATTAAAATATGTTCAATTAGCAACACACACATCTGTCATGGAATTCATAATTCTGTCTTGATTCTGTCTGAAGGGAGTCTGAGTGTCTTGCAGATTCTGTACTGGAGAACTTGTGACGTCCCAGAAATAACATTTTACTTAGAATAATTCATCTTTAAGATGTGAATTTCTAACCTGTGGAATTATGATAATAAGCACCTCAGTTGTGCAAGCCAGAAACATATTTCTGTAAAGTTTCCTTTACGATGTACCAGAAAATGTATATTCAGATTACAAATGCAAAAACCTGTTAGATGGATCATGCTTTGCAAAATGGTCATTAATATTTAGTAATACCACTACAAAATTTACGTACTCAGCCTAGAGTAGGGATGTTAAATTGCGGGTAATTGACTAATCGGATAGACGATGCTTTTTGCATTGACTGTTCGACTAGTCGGTAGAGCATCTCTTCCTTTGACGTGTAGAAACAGCCCTAGGGCTGTTACTACACTTTAAAGACAAAAGTGCCACGTGGAACCTGGGATCAGCTGGGGGTTCCCCCGCTGAACCTGGGCTCCATGCAGCGCTGCTGCTTTGAAACACTGTGGGAGCGCAGGATCCGGCTCCTCCCAGCGTTCCAAAGTGGCAGCTCCACGTGGAGCCCAGGATCAGCTGATCCCAGCCTCCTTGCGGTGCTGTCACTTTGAAGTGCCATGGGAGTCCGGTGTCAGGCTCTGCCCGGCATTTCATAGTCGACTAGTCCTTCATATCCCTAGTCTAAGCCAGTGGTTCCCAACCTTTTTTATAGCACGGACCAGCAAACCCATTCCCAAACTTTTGGCAGACTGATAACATCTTACTTGCTAATAAAATGTTACCTGTCTACCAATCCTCTCACCTGCTTACCCAGTCTTGTCACTGCACATCTCTCTACCTCCCATCCCTGAACCCTCTGACCTCATCCAGCCAACCCCGGTACTCTGTGTCGCTGTATTATTAAACGTGCCCAGCCAATCATCTGATATCTCCTATAGCCCAGTAATTGCATTACCTCACAAGTCTCTCTTGCCAAGCCTGTCACCCCAGTGCCCATTGTCTCCCACTTCAACACTCCCTGCTGCCAACTTCCTTTTGTCAATCACCTCTGTCCTGCCTGGAGCCTGTCCTGAATCCACTGTCACTATCCACCTTGACACTGTGTCCTAGTGACCCCTGCCTGACTCAAACTGACAACCACCCATTTCTCCAGATCCTGCCCCACCACTCCCAATGCTCCCTGATTCTGCCCCACTATCCCCGGTGTCCCTTGCTCCACAAACCCCATGACTGACTGTTGCGCCAAACCCTGATACTGGCTCACTGACCCTGCAGCTGCCTGTTCCACAAGCTCTGAGGCCCCCCAACCCTGCTCAGACACCCTCACACCAGCTGCCCCCTGAGACAGAAGCACAAGCTGCACTGCACCTGGCTGTATAATCACTGACCCACTGCAACCCACCCCTTCTTGCCCTTTGACCTCTACCCTCCCTCAGCCCCAACCCTCCCCCCTTAACTCCTAGCTCCAACCCAGCCCCTTGTTCCCCAGTGCCTAACACCCTTTGACCTCCACCCCTTCACCTGCCCTTTGACCCTTTAACCTCTGCCCCCTATAGCCCCTCTTGCCCCGTGACCCCTCCACTCACTCACTCAACACCCCTTAGACCCCACACCCACACTCCCCGGAGTGAGGCTGCACCCTCTAGGGAGCATGGCCATTACTGCCATATGGGCAGGGGGAGCATTCATTGGTGGTGTGCACACATACCCTCCTCCTTTGCACCCCTTCTCTCCCCAAGCAGGTCTCCCGCCCCCATGAGTAGAGGCCTCTCCTTCCTACCCTCTTCCCCCTCCCCATAATAGCAATCTGCTTGCCACTGCATTTCTAGTGCAGGGCAGAACAGGAGCATTCCAGTGATTTTTCTCTGTTCCCCAAACAGCAGCATGCTGAGGGTTTCTCTTCACTTCTGAAACTAAAGCGCAGCTGGCAGTGCTTTAAAGTGGAAGTGTGGCCATGGCAAAGAGCTCTCAGCACTCTATGTAAACTACCTTCATGAGGGGAGTAGCTAACAACAGAGGCTCTGCTAGGACCCCGTTTACATAGGCACTTTAACTTGCTGTATTCAAGCGGGTGGGTTTCACACTCTGGAGCCAGAAAGTTGCAGCACAGTACTCTGATGAGCTTCAGCTGTGAGATCCTTCTGGTGCTTTGAAAGGGGAGGAGCACATACCCGCAGGGCAGGCACTGTGGGATACAGGCGGAAGCCAGTTCTGATGACAGAACAAACTGGCAGTGTCTACACTCGCTCTTTGTTGACAATAAAGAGAGGGGAAAAGAACGAAAGTCTCTCTGGGTATGTCTACACTACCCCGCTAGTTCGAACTAGGGGGGGTAGTGTAGTCATATGGAGTTGCAAATGAAGCCCGGGATTTGAATTTCCCGGGCTTCATTTGCATAAAGCCGGCCGGCGCCATTTTTAAATGCCGGCTAGGTCGGACCCCTTGCCACGCGCGGCACGGACTAGCTAGTTCGGATTAGGAAGCCTAATCCGAACTAGCTAGTCCGTGCCGCGTGTAGCCCCGCGGCACTGGGTCCGACCTAGCCGGCATTTAAAAATGGCGCCGGCCGGCTTTATGCAAATGAAGCCCGGGAAATTCAAATCCCGGGCTTCATTTGCAACTCCGTATGACTACATTGCCCCCCATAGTTCGAACTAGGGGGGTAGTGTAGACATACTCTCTCAAAGTTAAATTATTGTGTTGCCGAAACCAGCCATTTTTCCCAACAAAAGTTGCATTGTAGTGTGTGCACTCTCACAGTTTGGTTGCCAGAAGGCAGTTTTTGGTGACAAAACTGGGTAGAATGGTATAAGGCCTCAGTTTAGCAACAGAGATCCATACTTTCTGCAGAAGTAAGGGTCTCTTAGCGTACATTTACACAGCAAGCAAAATCATGTGGTAGCAGGTCTCAGAGCTTGGTCTACACTACTAAAAATAGCTGTGTAGACATTCAGGCTTGAGCTAAAACGTGGGCTCTGAAGCCTAGAAAGGGGAGTGGTGGGCTCCAGAGCCCCAGTCTGAACATTCACGTGGCTATTTTTAGCACCATAATACCAACTCCATAAAGCCTGAATCTGTAGTGACAGGCCCTGAGATTCTCTGCTATGGGCTCCTGCTTACTATATAGACACATGCTTAGGGTTTTCTGTAGCACCTGGTAAGTACAGATAGGTATTATAGGAAGTCCCAAGTAGCAGAAGCTGTTTTGAGGCTTGAGTATAGTGGAGTAGCAAAGAGGTACAGTCTGAACCTCTTTAGTCAAGCACCCTCAGGACCTGATCGGTGCCAAATAACAGGAGGTCAGTATTGTCTAGCAACATTACCAACACTTCCACTGCTTACTGAGCTCTTAGAAGACATTTGGAGGTAAATTGGAGCTAAATACGAGCACAGAACACTGAGAACCAGGACTGATGGCTATAAACAAACTTTATCAGACTGCGAGAAACTCGGCCACACCGATGATAAGTGGACATCTGGCTAAGTAAAATCATGCTGGACCACAGAAGTTGCCACACTAGAGTGTGCCTAGCTAGAGCTGTTCAACCTATACAAGTTTGCCGTGTCTTACACAAATTAAGCAATCACCATTTGAACTGTAAGATTGCAATTCTGTCCATTTATTGGAATTGCTGAACAAACTGAATGCACTTTGTTGTTGTAGCTGATGTCATAAGAACCCTTTGATAGAACAACCAGAAAAGAACTATAATTTCATCTGAAATATAAATGTATTTTGTATCATAAGATCAAACATTTGAAAGAGTGGCCAAATTTTCACCATTCCCAAGGTTTGTGATTGTTTGCTCTTTACATGTAGTAGGATTTAAGTGGTTGCAAGTGAAAACAGTCAGATCAAAGTAAGTTACTAAATCAAAATGAATAAAAATTGCTTATCTAGCGCTAATCCTCTCAAAAAAACTTGTTATATGATAATTTTTACCCTGAACAGTTATTCTAAACATCTCTTTCACAAGCTAAGCAGCCTCCTAGGTTGGGCCTGATCCTTCTCTCCGTTCAGTCTCAGTCATTCCTAGGAGGCGTCTTAGATGGAAAAAGTGGGGGTTGTTCTCCTGGCATCTGGCAACTCTTTCAATTCTTTGCTCCCCTCTTCATATTGCTTTTACCCATGGTGGGAATTCTTTGCGCTTAGTTAAAACTTTGCTCACCTTGCGTGGAAAATTACCAGATCCAAAATGAATTTCAGTATCAGGTGGGCTGGCTGCATGTCTTTCTATGGCCAACCACAGTTTGGGCTTACAGGACAAACAAGATTGTTCACAGGTTGTTGACTTGATCACTGAACCATGCAGATTCCAGGGCATCAGTGATGGCCCCAGGCCCACTGCCGGGATGGGGGTGGGAGACAAATGGGGCATTTTCACTGGGACCCAGAAATTCAAAGGCACTTGGGGCTCCTGACCACTGTCCCCGGTCAGAGTGGTGGCGGACAGAGCCCTGGGCCCTTTAAATTGCTGCCAGAGCACTGTGTGGCACACTCAGGCTCTAAAGGTTGGTAGTGGTGCCCCACTCAAGGTAGCGCTGAGCACTAGCTGCCCCTGGACCTGCTGCTTCCTCCTGAGGTCCTGCCCCTTCCACTCCCCGCACCTTGCCCAGGGGCTCTCAGAGGCTCTCCGCTCACCTGTGTGGCCCCCATTAGCGCATTTAGAATGATTAACAGAGCCATGCTTCAAATTCACACAGAAGAGCTATAAATGCACAAAAATAGGATATACAGATTCAGCAGATTGTAACCAAAATTGATGCTCTATGACCTGTTTTGCATAAGGCATCTTTGAGTTATGAGAATTGGCTTGTAAATATGAATATGCATAAGGCATGGGGGATGGGAAGTCACATTAATTTATGGTAATACCCTTTAAGGCCCAATCCTCTTGGCAAGCAGTGTCTTGGACTACTAATAACAGGAAAGGTAAAGCCTGCTGGTAAGTCTTTGTGGTATTGGGGCTTTAAAATATATTACAGGCAAAAAGTGATAGTGCTACCTATTGTTAAGGACACCTAGCATTTCCATTAACGCAGTGCTTTCAGATTCGTGTAACTTTAACCATTCATACTAAATTTTTGTTTTGAAAGTCTCAGCCATTTATAAGAACAAGATTAGTAAAAAAAATGCTTTATTGCTCACATAAAAAAATTATCATCATTTTATTGAGAAACTTTGGGGCAAGAGCTTAAAATTTGGCAGAGGGGTGGCCATAGTTTCAAGGATGTTCCTTTTGCTGTTGCAATCAAAATTCATCAACATATGATCAAATTATAAATCTTTGAATAACTTCTGCCTGTTACCAAGAATGCTGAATGAGAGATGGTGGGGAGGAGGAGAAGGGTAGGGCTTTTCTCACAATAATTCTTCTTGGGCCACTCTAGTGCTTAAGGCCAGAACTGAGAGCAGGGAGACTGCCTCTTTTATGCTTCCAGTGCTCCTCCTGCTGTCACACGGGTTGAGAGGATAAGGAGGTTAGCAATCTGTCTAAATGCAGAGAGTAGTGAGAAATGGTATGGGGAAAGAACTTCACAAGGTGAGGTAGAAACTCATAGATGAAAGTGGATTTTATAGGAGCAGACAGGGAAAGTCTGTGCTATAGAAGCAAAAGGATCTATCAATGCTAGAATACATACCCTCCATCACAACCTGAAATTGAAGCCAGTATTCTTGTGACTTTCTGCTGTCAGCAAATAGCTGTAAAACTCACAAGCAAAGTGTCTGGTTTCACCTCATGTGGCTGGTTGACATAGAAGATAACTATATTACTGTTAAAACAGGTCGAACCTCACTGGTCTGGCAATACCTATGGTCCAGCATGATTTTAGTTAGCTGAATGTCCACTTATCGTGGGTTTGATCAAGTTTCCGGTGGTCCCATAAAGTTTGCTTACAGCTATCAGTATTGCCTCTCAGTGTTCTGTGCTGTTTTTTAGCTCTAATTTATCCCTAAATGTCGTCTTGGGGCCTAGTAAGCAGTGAAAGTGTTGTTGTTATTTCCTTGTGACAAAGCAAAAAAATTGTGTAACAACAGTAACACTTTGTGATGAAGAGAGCTGATAAGCCTTGGCCTGGCGTAGGCTTATATAGGATGTGTCCGCACAGTCATGCATTATTACGTAGCATTGCTCTGTTTATTCACTTTGAGGAAATAGAGACCCACTTGCTACAATATAGACCTACAGTGGTTTGAAAAATCCTCTGGTTTGGCACCAGTGATGTCCCAGGGTGCTGGACTAGAGAGGTTCAACCTGTAGATAATCTGTTAGCTCAAGTGGTAGAGTGCTCTGCTATGGATATAAAGATCTGAACCTGCAGATGGCCTAAGTTGTGTGCCAGTACTGTACAACATGATGAAGATTCTGGTTTTATTTTTGTATTAGGTAAATAGTTTAAATAATCTACTGTAAAAGAACCTTACAGTTGCAAATGTAAGCAGTAAAATTAGGAAATTCCACACTATGTAACCTTAATTCAGTCTCCTTGCCAAGGAGGTTAAAATGCATTTATTTGTGTAAATGTGTAACCACTGAATTTTTTCAGTGGTTATACCTTTACACGGGGTGGCTGGTAGCTGGGAGGGCTTAATTTGATAGTCTGTAAGTTAATCTTCTCATTTGTTTGAAATTTCTGTGAAGATCCTTGAGTTCTCTAGAAATGTACATCAAGTTAGCTAACTTAAGTTAAAAGCACACCTTTTTTTTCCCAATTGGAGGCAAGAAAGCACAGTGTTGTATTCTCAAGCATCTCTCTAGATTGTCTGTTGTTGCCCAGTCTCAAATCTCTTCTCTTTAAATGAGGTGATTAGGAAAGCACACCTATACAATTACAAGTGTATTTGAATCTGAATGAGACCTTTGATAGATAATCAGTCTGGGTTTCAGTCTTCATTTGGAATTGAGTCCATACTCATTAATGTCATTTAATAATTTTTGATGACTTTAGATCTGGTTCCACTGGATCTTTTGGTTATGCTGGCTCTTTCAGCGGTTTTTGATCATATTACGTGTAGGCTGGTGCTGTGATGACAAGAGGTGGTTGTTGGTATATCTGGATCTTCCTTCAGAGTATTTTCTTATCTTGAAGAATGAATCCTGTCAGTACTTAAGAACAAAGAATTCTCATCACTGAGGGATTTGGTGTGCTGTCACAAGAATCTGATCTCTTTCTCATGTTCGTCTGTGTTCATATGCATCCCTTTTTTACATTATTTCTATCAGCAATCTGCATTGACTTGCCGCAGAGTATCTCTTGTCCCATGGATTTATCATGATTTTTCCTCCACCATGGAGGAATGCTTTGATAAACTATTCCCAGCTGATTGAGTCAAAGCTCTTACTTTTTTTTTTTTTTTTTGATTGAGAAAGTCTTGCTGGTACCACAGAGAAGATGATTGTGGGGGTTGCCTGCAATGTTCCCTCTAACTTTATCAGCTGTGTGTGGAATACATTTTGTTATGTGCACAAAGGCACGTGTGGATGTGCACCACCAATAGAAACACATGCTGCCCAGTTGTGAGTGCTCTATACATTCTGCTAATCAGCTAGGCGGCATTTGAATCTCTCCTGGTTGAGCTTACAGGGAACACTAGTTGTCTGCCTCTTTATGTCCCCAAACATTAAAAAGAGAGTTGTTCGGAAAAGTGAATCACATTAAAAATCTTAGTGTCAATTCCAGTGGAAGAGCATTTATTGGATGTGGCTGTATAGTGGTTCCTCTCCTACCCCTAGTTTTTCAGTGTATTTTGGCATCTTTCCTCATTTCATGAACGCCTCCTGCCCATGCAGTTTGATTGTTAATTCCCTCTTAGCACGTCTTTAGAATGCAGCAACATAGTATGTTTGCTTGCAGATTTTGAGACACTGATCACGTTTTTCCATCTGCAATACTTCAGACAGGCAGATGTCTCTGATTTTTAAAATGATGAATGATGTGGGCCCCAGCTGTATTTTATAACTCCCTTTTGTGCTTCTTTGTGATTGGTTGGTGGTGTGTTCTGTATAAATGGCTGAACAGGAACGTATCTCCCATATATATACGAAGTAGGCTAATAAAATATCTCCATTATATCTCATATATGTTGTTATACTTAAAATGTAGTACTCTCAGCATCCAGGCTTGGCAAGTCGACACACTTTTCCTTCCCAGAAGGCTGCCAAAAGATTTAACTAATTTTTTTTTTGAGGGAAGGAGGAAAAACAGACTGAACCAAAACCAGTATGTACATACAATATTGTCTAGAAGAGATGAATTCAAGAACCTTTCCTCTGTTACAGGAACCTTGATTTCCTTTTTTGTGGATGAGATTAAAAAAAAAGGGGGGGACGATTTTTACAGCGCATAAATGCTAGGCAAGAATTAGGACTCAGGTGCATAAATTCTGAAAACACTTAGCTACAGTAACAGATTTTACTGAATACTTGTACCTTCTGATAGGCTATTCACATGAATAATGCATTTCCATTTGTAAGCTTTTATTGGTGAAGAATTAGCACATCATTTCAAACCGTATGGCACAAGGTTGTCTCCATTTGGAGCTGCTAAATCCCAGAGACAGTTTTATGTGTAGTTTGCTGTACAAAATGATTTTTGACTAGTACGTCTAAAGTTGAGGTACATTTCATGTACACACCATTGTTGTATAATGCTGTTGAAACAAATACTTATTAAAACATGGGACTCCCTGGTAACCTTTGTGAAGCTCACTGTGCATAGTGCTTTGGGAAGAGTCTATTTTTGGCTCTAGTGCAGGGGGTCTCAAGCTCAGTTTTCCTTAGGGCCAGTCCTCAAATGCTCCTAGTGGGTCAGCAGGCACCCCTCTGGCAGAGTTCCAGGAATGCATGGGTCTCTATGCATTTTCTCCCAGCTCCTGCATTTCCCAGACCTGCCTACTGGTACGTGTGTTCCCCCCACCCACCCCATGCGTCCCTTTACCCCACTTGTTGCCCCTGGACAATTAAAAACCTGCTGGGAGCCTTCACCACTACCTGCAGCAGGGCTAGAGTGGCTACCAGCAGCTAGCTCCCCACCACTCCTGCATATCCCTGTGTGTGCAGAGCTGCCTCCATCCAAAAGTGAAAGCTGTCAAACTATTGACTCATTTTGTGAAACTGGCTAGATATCAGCCATGCCACCTCTCCTGTGTTGATCACAAGCTTCTTGATAATTGGGGCTTAAAAAGGGGGGGGGGGGAGGAGGAAAGAAGGTCCAGCCACATTATTAGAACTAAGTCTGATCTGGGAACTTCACTACTTGATATCTCATGCACTGCTATCAATTGTGATTGCTGTGACTAAATAGATAGTGCTTGTTTGCTGGTGCATGGTATTAGAAGGGAATCCCCACTTTTTTATTATTATTTATTTTTAAGATTTTAGGTCTCACGATTTGTGGTAAAAAGCTAGAAAATGTGCCCTAACTTCAGCCAAAATCTCGAACACCAGATGCTTAATAAAAAGATCCCCAAATATATTTTTATCTGTGATTTCAAGAAGCCATTCTCTTTTTGGAGATGGGGAGTGGCGGCTCATTCATGAGTTTTGAACGCTTGGAGTTGGCAGTATAGTACGTGCAAGTTGATAGTCTTCTCCTGTGACCAGAAGTCTTGACAGAGACCAGGATCCTAGAAAAGACCTGAAACTGAATTCTCACCCTGACATTCCCATGTCCTCGTGCTGGAATTCTCCCTCCTCCCCCTGCCCTCCCACCACACGCACACATGTACACTAACATCCACACCTTTGCTCACACGCATGCGCACACACATACTCTCTCTCTCTCTCTCTCACTCACATCCACACCTTTGCACTATTCTCCATCCCCACCCAGGATAACCAAAAGCAAAATCCATTTGCCCCACCCCGCCGGCTGCAGAAGTGTGTCAGCTCTGTCAGCTCCCTGGCCAGCGTGGTTTGCATCATGACAGAGGCAGCCAGAATATCTCCCAGACTTAGCCCCAGCAACAGAGGGTTCCACTATGTGGGCACCAGGGGCCTGGGTGCTGCTGAGAGCCATGTGTATGGATGAATTTTCTCCTGTTGCCTGCTTTCCTTCCCTCTTCATCCCTACCCCGTGGCCTGCCCCACAGGCTGGAAGCTGCGTCGGCCTGATGAAATAACTTTCTGGAAATACTTTGTGGGCTGGATCGGGGAAGGGCTCGGGTTGTAAATGGCCCATGAGCTGGGAGTTTGAAACCCCTGTTCTTAGCATCTTGCTCATTGGACAGGAGCTAGAAATGCCACGAAGTAGTCAGCAGTACGTCTGCTAGATGATTTAAGGATTAATAGTGATGAGAGTGTGGGTATAAGTAAATGGTACTGATATCAGTTTATTGAAAAACAAAGATAAGCAGTAGGAAAAGTTACTTTGGAGAGCTGTAAATGGATAACAATGGTTGGCATTAAGAGTGCTCAATCCTATTTGTTTGCCAGATTGGGACCTAACGGTCTGCACAATTCCATTGAGTGTGATTATCAGTAGACTTAAGTAACTGTTAGGGTAGTATGGGTAATAAATAGGGCCAAATCAAATTCATGGCCATGAAATATGTTTGGACTGTGAAATCTGGCCTTTTGTGTGCTTTTCCCTGCACTGTATACACTTCTTAAGGGAGACCAGTGTTTCTCAGATTTGGGGGGTGCTGACCCAAAAGGGGGTGGGTGTGTGTGTGTGTGTGTGTGTGTGTGTGTGTGTGTGTGTGTGTGTATAGGCACCCTTACTTTTGTGCTGTTCTCAGAGTTGGTGATACTATAGAATGCCAGCGTTACTTAGCTATGTCTTCAGAGCTGAACGCATCGCTAGCAGCTGCTGCTCTCCAGCTGCCCAGCTTGGAAGACAGCACTGCCCGTCTGTAGCAGTGCAGAAGTAATGGTAACAGTTCTATAATTTCTCCTCTAATAACCTTGTGACCTTCCCCCCCTGGACTACTGCACTGTGACATTTCAGATTTCAGAGGGGTAGCCGTGTTAGTCTGAATCTGCAAAAGCGACGAGGAGTCCTGTGGCACCTTATAGACTAACTGAAGTGTAGGAGCATAAGCTTTCGTGGGCAAAGACCCACTTCGTCAGATGAATCTGACGAAGTGGGTCTTTGCCCACGAAAGCTTATGCTCCTACACTTCAGTTAGTCTATAAGGTGCCACAGGACTCCTCGTCGCTATTTCAGATTTAAATAGCTAAAATAATGAAATTTTATTATTTTTAAAATCCTGTAACTGTGAAATTGACCCAAGTGAATTTGGTAGAGCCTAGTAATGAATAATGGTTCCATTTTGATCAATAATGTCTTCTGTGAATAATACTACCATTATAAATAGAAATGCTTTATATATGTACAGTAATAAAAGGTTCAGCTCAGGATTTTAACCTTATAGTTTTCCTCTTTGAAAATTATTATAGGAAGTGTCTGGATTTTGCAAATATTATTGATTATTTTTCTCTGTATTTTTCCAATCCTTTTAGTTCAACGAGAGAAGGCAAAACCAAACAAGTATTTTTCTGGGACATTTGAAGATGATGGATGAAATCCAGCCCCTTCTAAAGCCAATGGCAGTTTTGCCATTGACTTTCAACGGGGCCACTGTTTCACCCAGAATGTCTTGTTTCTTTTCTCTAAGGCAGCAGTTAGCTAAAAGCCATTATTCCCAGAGGTGTGCTTGACCTTATTGATGTTACTGATGCATGAACAAGCTGTTTTGGCACAGTAAACTGAAGTTGTTAAATGAAAATAGTCATGTTGATTTGCACTTCATTCAAAATTAAAGGTTAAAAAAAAATCAACATCGGACAAGAATTACATGAGAAGCAGGAGAGAAAAATCCCTAAAGTAAAAATAACTTTCTATATGTACTTTGTAGTAATATTGTATCAAAAGGAAGTACGTATACAAAAATAAATCATGGCATATGTCTGGATGTCAAGATTCAGCTACTTCATCTACAGGTTGAGAAAATATTTGCAAGAAGTTGTTGCTGACATCCTGAATATGTTTTTAATAAATGAATTACAATGTAAGAAATTGAGACTTTCACAGTTATTTAATATGTAGCTGAATTCTTTGCAACTGTGTAAGAGTTTTGTTTCCACAAAAAATAGTAAACATAAATTGGTACAACTTGCAAAGCAGTCGGAATCTACTTTTTGTATTTTTTTTTTCCAGAAAAGAGATGGGTCAAACCACAACTGATATTTCTCAGACTGAAGCTGTCCTCTCCTGTCACTTTTTTGTGAATGGACAGAGTCTGACAAATGAAAGCGATTAAACTGTCAAATATACGCTTATCTGATGCAGAGAATAAATGATTCCCTGCTGTCCTGTTACAACCTGAAGACATGTGGTATTTAGGGACTGTCATTTCCTAGTATGATAGTCTGCGTACATATTGGCTAGGCTACACATGAGGGAATGAATCATTTTTAAGAGCTATATTTATTTTGTACTGGAATTACTTTAGGAAGTTGCATGCTTCTTTTGCTCCCATTATTTATTTCTATAGGTCCTGTTGACTCTTACACACATTTATACTGTTCTTCATATTCATTTAGTCTTTGCAGATTCCTTAACTTTTACATGATTCATGATGTTGTCATGTCATGCAGTGGAACACTAATGACATTGCTTGTAGAGATATGGTATTTTTTTGTTAGTGTTCTTCTTCAAATCCTGTCACAAACTGGTGTGCGGTGTTGCTGTGCACAGTTCATGGAATGTCATGTTTCAGACACTGCATTTTCTTGGTGATTGAGCTAATTTTTACAAATGTGAAGTTTAATAACATTCTATAATTTTGAAGTATTACTCGGTCATTTTATTTAATGACTTGTCTCCTCCTATGATTGAACAAATAAAAAAAACCCCACAGACATGCACAGATAATATATATCCATGTCATGCATATAAAAAGGTGGATACCATATACAAAGTGCATCCCATACTTGTAAAAATGTATACGAACTGTACAAAATCAGTGTTCTTTTCACATTAGTTCTTAATACAATTTGTTTTTTAAAACATTTAAATTTAAAAAAGGTGGTATACATATTTATATTAACACTATTTTATTTGTTCTGTTTGTTTTGGTCCAGGTGGAGGAGGGCTGGTGGGAAGGAATTCTCAATGGAAAGACTGGCATGTTTCCATCCAACTTCATAAAGGAAATTTCTGTTGATTCTGATGATGTGGAAATTGCACGGGAGGAGCAACTAATAAAGCCAAGTAAGGAATAAAGTGTTATCAAGTTAATCTATTTTCCTCTTCTTTATTGACTTTTTGCTATGCTGGAATCTTCTTACCTTTTACTTGGAAGAGATTCAGAGTGTGTTGTTCTAAATTTGGTGCCAGGAAAAGGTTGTTTGGCTGTTGATGCTATAAGGGTATTAGCACCTTCCCCTTTATAGCACTTTTCATTAGAGACCATTGCAGCTATAACTGCCAAGGGCCCAGGAAATGATGTCATTTTATTACTTTAGGGCTTCTATTTCATTATGAAAATACACTACCATTTTGTCCTTACATGCAGTACCTCAACAAAATTACCCAAAAAACCCTATTCAGTGGTTTTGCTTATTTATTTTAGCAAGGGGCTAGGAGCGCCAGACCTTATTCAGTAAGTCCTCCTGGGTATTTAAGAATTCGTAATTATTGGTGTGGGACATGCGGCACTTTCTCCCTCCAGGTGCTGAGCATGCTACTTCCACATTCATCATTCCCAACCCCTGCTAGCCAAAGGAGCAAAAGGCCAGAACTGGGACTCAGATTTGGTTCTCCCACTGCGCCATCCACTCACCTGGATTTTCAGTACTGTTGCAGGTGAAAAGCATGTTTGGTAACTAAGCTTGCAGTAGAATCAAGTTAGTAGTGGATTCTCCCAATTTGTAACTTTTTCCTTGATGTAAGGAGAAGAATAACCTAAATCATACATCCGATTCTGTATGGAATGGATGATACGCTGTCTGGCTGCATTTTAGTTTCTTCAAGTAAAAATTCTTGGCCTGATCTCCAAATTCTGTGATCACTAGATCCTCTATTTTAAAAATATTCCAACAGTATTTGCATATCTTTGCATAAATGCATGTTTACTTGCTAAATTGCTCCCTGCCTAGCTATTTCCCATTTGCAGCACATTTAATACTTGGTTATATAGTGTTCTTAGGAGAGCTGTACAGGAACGACACGCAATTGGATGAAAGATGGTGCTTTTGTGGGACTATGCCAAACTCTTAAACTTGCCAAATTTAAACAAAATATTTATAATTCTCTTATGAATGAGAGTGAAAATCCAGTGTTTCTGAATTTTAATTGAAAATGTCTTAATGCAGCACTCATTTGTTTTTTATTAAGAAAAAAATTGCTGTCTTTCTTCTATACCATAGAAATAAGATTGTAGTGTTTGGAAGAGGGTTTGTCTAATTTCTTATAAGAATGGGAAATCTTTGTGGAAGTATAAATTACTTGCTTTATATGCTTGGGGTTGGTATAATAATCTGTGTAGAGAATATTGCTTCAGTCATACTGCTTCAAAATATTCTGCAATTTAAAAAGATGTGCAAGGGGAAAATTAATATCCACAAGTAATATTGAAGTTGCATGTTTCAGTATGTAGGCAGGCTATACTTTGAAAATACTAATTGCAATTATAATTTTTCAATAAAAATGCAATGAAGTGGGATGGAATTAATCCCAATTTGTCAGTAACATTTCATAAATTAATTTGTAGAGTCTTAAATTTGGAATCCGTATTTTATCCTCTACATTTTACACCAATGGACACTTTATAAAAATGTTTATAGGTAGGCAAATTTCCAGGAGCCCCCCTCCCCTTCCCTTTTCCTCTATGGGAGGAAAAATGGTCCTTTTCTTTGGTAATGTTTCATTTTTAGCCTTATGTACATACTTGTTACGATAAGTGCTTTAAACAGATTTGACAATGGAAAAGAAGAGTAAAAAAAGTCAGCACAAAATACTTATATCCTTTCAGTTCTGCTCATAATAGGGACGTGAATGGTTAACTGCTTAACCATTGCTAGTTGGAGCAGCTCCCGGGGCTGCTCCAGCCCACTGGCCTGGGCAAGATGCAGACAGGCGCTGTTCTGGCCAGGTTGGAGCAGCCGCCATCTGCGGTGGGGGAGGGGCGGGGCACTCCAGCCCAGCCTCCCTACCGTTGTCCCACCTTTAATTTTGTTAAGCATTGCAATTAACCCGTTAACCAATTAAACGGGGTTTTACATCCCTAGTCCATAATGACAAAGGTGAACAATTTAATTAACCAATGAATGCAGGATTGGGACCATATGGAAATCATGCATATACATACCTCCAGGGGAGCTCAGATCTGAGTGAGTTCATTCTATCTACTGTTGCTTCATAAATGCATGGCTACCTATAAGGGTATATCAGGTACCTCAGTATATTAAAAATCTATACATTTGATAAGCATTAATTTCACACATCAGTGGGAAAATGTCATTTTAAATATTCCTATTTACTATTTTTCCAAAGCAACAGAAGAGTTATAGAGTAAGCCATTGGAGGGCTGCCATATGGGGATAATAATACTTACCCCTTTTATATGTCTCTTGTGCAGCTTGATTAATCAAGGCGTTTAAAGCAGTTTGGTATCCTCAGGTGAATTGGGCTGCAGAAATGCAAAATATGAGCATGATTTGGTTTTTAATAAGTCGTATCGTATTTTCTCTCTTAGGATAGATAATCTAGTGCCATGGGTCAGACAGGCAAGGCTGTACTCAAGGCTTTGAGTGGAGAAAATGTCTGTGTGGGGGGTGGAGACTAATATTCTGGGTGAGTTCTAGGAGCCTTGGTATTTTGGAAAGTACAGTCCTAACAAGATAAAAGATGCAATACAGAGCTTAATTAAGGTCTGCTTTTGATATCCATGCTCCCATTGAGTTACCCTTCATTTTTCAAGGAGTCCTATTGATTTCAAAAGTAAAGTTGTCTATTGGTATAAGATAATACCCACAAGTTGTGTATACTTTAGTTTTATCTTCAGGGTTGATCGGACGCACGAACCTCTTTTAGTGTAATTATTCTCTCAGATGTCTTAATATTTGTTTACTTGGTTTTAAGATAGCTTAACAAAAAAATCATGAAAATTGCCATGTGTAATGAAACTGAATATTAAAACCTAGTGATTGAAAGTCATATGTTAAGGGGGCGATTTCACAGTCATTTTAATATGCCTGTTGCATATTATAACATAGAAGGACTATGGGATGTATCTAACTCTCTTTTGTATGTGTGTAAATTAAGTTATGACTAGTCTTAATATAATATATTGGATATTGAAAAACATATTGGTCATGGTCACAGATAAATCATGAGTCCCCAGTACTAAAACTGATATTAGACTCTGCAGCAAGTGATTTAGTTAGGTAATGCAATACATCTTAACATCTTTAAATTTCAGGTCTCTTCACTGTCATGCAGCCAAATATTTCCTTCTCTGCTTTCTTAACAGCTGAGTGAATGTTGTAATAGTTTTCGCTTAAAGATGATCTGCAAAGGAGCAGTGAGGGTGAATTGGTTTGTGCCTTTTGTTATGTTGCTTGCTTATGGCTACAGATGGTGTTGGATGTTTTCATTTCTATACTGTTTTCTGCCTGTGTATTATAATGTGTGTGTGTATATATATATACAGTATATATATATATATATACACACAGCTCTGACTATTTTTCCCCAGAAGATGTTTTGGATGACTGAAGAACTGGTAGGACAATGACACAATGCTATACAATGAAATTTGCACTAGCTAACCTGTTTGCTGTCTCACTGTAAATAAACTCAATAAACAAAACCCTGCATCCTTTTTTGGGCAGGAAAGGCATAGCCTTAATCAACTGAAATGGGAAGCAATCTTCAGACTGTTTAAAGCTTTTTAGGTTTTGCTTGTTTTTTTGTTAACACCTATTTGTCTGAATAAGCTATTGAATTTTTAAAAGTATTTTGCATCTGACGAAGTATCATGCATCTGACGAAGTGGGTCTTTGCCCATGAAAGCTTATGCTCCAATACATCTGTTAGTCTATAAGGTGCCACAGGACTCCTTGTTGCTCTTGCAGATCCAGACTAACACGGCTACCCCTCTGATACTTAAAAGTATTTTAAGATTCATCATGTCATCCTTCAGTCAAGAACTGTTAACATTTATAATTCACATTCAAAACCTTGACTAAGTCCCTCAGCAAAAACATGTTGTTTTTGATATTTTTAACATCTTGTCTACAGTAAGTGAATTTTGGTATTTCAGTGACTAGCAGTATTCTGGTATTTCGGTGTGTCTACATCCGGGGCAGGACCTGATGTTAGTATGTACATCAGTGCGGTGATATTGATAGAAATTTCCGTACTATAGACAGGGTCTAGGGCAAAAAAACAAACAGGAAAAAAAATGGTGGAACAGTCTTTTTAGGCTGTCTGTATATCTCAGATCGAGACCAAAAAAGGTGTGTCACATCTTTTTTGCTGTTCATTCACACATGTAAAATGATTCCCTCCCCCTGCCCCATTTGGCCATTGGAGATTATGGGAAACAATACATTATACAGCTCAACCACTGTGCCTTTAGCAAAATCATTAGAGATTTCCCTATCTGATATATATACAGCAAGAATATTTTTAATTTCATGTCCAGTCAGATAGTGTAGCTAATGGTCTCATTGTTTTGCTACTAGAACTCTTAAAATGTTAGTTATTGAAAGCACAGATTAAAAACTCTTCCTCTACCTTCTTTTTACCATCATTCGATCTCTCCTTCCCCTCTTGTGTTTTCTCTTTCCTTCTTTTCTTTCATTTGCTGTCAGGAAAGTCTGCTTTTCAAGGGACAGTTCTGTACAGAGTGGCACCATCAAAGATTGACAGCTACAGACGCTATAACAGTGAGTGTATTTAAAATTGAAGAGGCAGTTTCAAAGGTGAAGTCTTGCTCCTCAATATGTGTTTGATTCTTCTACACTTGTAAAGTATCTCACTTATGGCTGCACCACATGTAGATGTACGTGTCTATGAGCTAGCTCTTTATTTGCTGCTGACAAATGCCATGATTGTAGTGTAATGAGAAAGTATTCTCATTCTCTGTGCATGTACATATATCTATACAATGTATGTTTTCACACGACAAGCTGTCAGTTGTGTTGGCTTTAAGTCACAGATGTGGAGTGCAAAGCCTTTGGTCTCATTATTTCATCTACGTGAGACATGCAGATTGGAGGTTAAACCATATTCTCTGAAGTGTGTAGTTTCTTCTACTTATAGGAAACTAGCATACAACAGTTGTTGAATATATAAAACATATTTTTCTTTAAAGAAAAATGTGAAAAGGAATTTTGAAGAGAAAACCCTGCATTCATTCAAAATGAAATAAATTACATTTGGCTGTGCACCCTTCTTCCTGTGCTGCCCGTGACAGCAATTACTGACGGCATTTTGGCTCTACATACTGTACATTCAGGAGGAAAGTAAAAGATCTGTCTGTTCTGGCTATTTTCTAAGCACCAGTCTGTTCATTTCATGATCAAGCTTTTTGCTCCTGCATCCCGGAAGCCTGGAGTGCATGTTTCATTCCACATGCTTATCTGGTCTTCCTCCTTTTTTTTCTCCTCTCCCTACTGCAGTTCTAGCTCTCAGAAAAAGGCAAAAAAAAAATATGAAAATGAAAGTCAAAGACAAAGATGAGGAGGAAAGAAATACAGAGAACTATAGCAGCCAGAGATACAGCATCACCATGATAATCCCCTTGACTTGTCCACTGTCAGCCTGTGACTCTCTAGGGTAACAAGAAGTCAGTACTTGTACTCTACCTGGGCAGTGAGGCTGTTTTGGCATATGTATCCCTCCAGTGAAGCTATTTGTTCAGGACAGCCTAGTGGAGGCAACAGTGTTCCTTTACTCTGCCCCTACACATGGCTGTGTGTTGCTCCCACCTCCCAGAGACTGTGGACCAGTTACATTGTGCATCAGAGCACATTCCACTCCCTCTTACACTTTGAGTCTGCCAGGGCAGTAATTCCGTGCTTTGCTGTCTCTCATTCAACAGGGGATGTTTGTTTGTAGTGATGAGCTTTTACAGTTCCCCCTTCTTCCTGAATCAGTGCAGCTGCTGGGGCTGAGCTCTCAGAAGAGGGTGCTGTCTCCTCAGCAGTGGCTTTATGGTATGTCTGTCTGCAGGCATTCGTTTCTTTTTGTGGCTCCTCTTTCCTACTCATGTTTCAAACTGCTCTCAATCCAGCTGGAGCAGACTAATTGCGTGGTGGTTGCTCTGCCTTCTGCCTTGGTGGTCCCTTCTCTGGCACTTAATTGTGAGGCTCTATGTATTCTTTCAGATTCTTCCCAGACAACTTCCTGTCTCTGATGATGCATTTGGCAATGCTAGACTTCGAGCCACATCCAGGGTTATGTGTTGCTATCCATGTGTGCATCTGAAGCTAGAAAGCCATGGGATTCACACAGATATGCCTCTCTGGGCAGATTTGAGACAAGGCAAGAATCTGATCTATCAGCACTTTCAGGGATTCATTCTCCTGAGCCAGGCTACCTCTACACAGCTCCCGTCTTCTGCTTCATTTGCATGATTAATTAGGAGCCGTTATTGCACAAGAGGTTTTTGCACAAAAAGGAGCCATTTACACCGCGCCTTTTTGCACAAAAAAACCCCTCTTGCGCAAAAGCCGTTCTTCCTCAATTTTTTTGTGTGTAAAAAGGCGCTATGTATACGGCAAAAACCTCTTGCACAAAAATGGCTCCTAATTATGCAAATGAAGTGTGGGGATATGCTAATCTGTGCTTCATTTACATAGGCTTTTGCGGAAGAGGCAAGCTGTGTAGACGTAGCCCCAGTGTCCAAAAGGGGTATGGTTTATCTCTCTTCCTCCTGTTTGTCGCCTGACTGACAAGACTTCTTCTTTGATACCGACTTCCGGGTTTTCTCTTCCAAAGCAGCCCTACTGAGGCTGTGCTAAATCTGTCCCCTCTCATATCCTACCCAGTGGCTTTTGGGTTTAGACAA
Organism: Pelodiscus sinensis; assembly: GCF_052426305.1. Lineage (NCBI taxonomy): Eukaryota > Metazoa > Chordata > Testudines > Trionychidae > Pelodiscus > Pelodiscus sinensis. The sequence goes on from NC_143052.1 coordinate 213,582,963, forward strand.
AGGATTCTTTTATTTTGTAGTTGTGATAGCCCACAAAATGATAAAATTAAGTCTTGTATTTATTTCTCTCCTGTTGCTGGAATCTTACTTGATAATAGGAGAGTTCTTTGATTTCTCCATGAGTTAATCTCAAAAATAAATTCACATGATATATTGAGATGCTTACTGTTCTTCCAAAAGCATGTCTTGATTCCTCTCCTTCTCAGATGAAATAACTTCACTTCCATGCCTTCAAGTAAGCTCCATTGTACAGTATTCAGGGTTTGAGGAAAATCAGGATTTGCTCATTTCACTTTGAAGGTCATAACAAAAGTGGGACATTTAGTATAGTGGATTGAAAATTATTTTCTTCTATCCTATGACCAAGTTAAATTACTATATTCTAAAATTGTTAAATGTCATTCAGTTAGGGTGTAGGAGCTTTCTTGCTACCAAGGACCAAAACACTGTCACTGAAATTTGTAAGATCATCTCCTTGCATTTATGGTCAGCCTTATCCCTTGGACTGCTCCTTTTCTGCTGACACCACTTTTTTGGCCAAGAGTATGGCAAGCTCCACTATACAGTAAGCCTGACTCTTAACATGTTTTGGAAATTGCTGCTGCTGATCAGGATGGCTAATGGGGATATATGACACAGGAAATTTACTCACCAGTAATTTTATTTATCACAGTCCTCTCTTCTCCCATCTTACATTCTTTCCATGTCGCCTCAGAGAATACTACTTGGAATTGTTTTATTTTTACAATCTTAATTTCTCCCTCTTGCTCTTTTCCTTTCTTTCTCCTGGAAGTGCTGTAGCTGAAGGAAGTGGGCAGATTGGAACATTCAGTGTCTTGATTGACAGATATTTGCCTTGTCCTGATAAGGCGAACCATAATGCTGTCAGTAATAACTGCTGTTTAGTTTGATGGAAGAAGACAGGATTGTTACAAACAGAATTTTTCTTTAATGCTTTCTCTTCCACCAGTTTACTCGTTTTTTCCCTTTTAAATACATTTTCTAATCTTTGAGTAACTGTTGCTGGTAAGAGTTCAAAGAAAGCAATATGTGATTCATGTACCTATTTATAATATGAATATTGCTGAAAGATATGAACAAAGTTAATGTATGTAATTTCAAAAATTAATTAATTTTAGTAAATTTGAAGAGAGGTATACATTTTTTCCATTTCTCTCACAATATCTCCTAACTTGCCTACGGTATTTGCTTACTAAACCAAAAATATAACTAATTATATATAGCTCATACAATATAAAGTAACATTTGAGGAAACAACAATGCTAAAATTTGGTGACATACAATTTTCCCGAATAAGAATTCGCATACTAAGAAATATTGTCTGGAAAACAAATGTGCAGATGGAGGAGTGGAAAAAGCCAGTGGTGGAGAAGAGGGAGAAATGCATCAAATCTTTCCAAAGAACCCATCCACAGAAAATGTTTTGTATCAATCATAATAGACCATTTTTCTATGGCTGCAAGGATGAAATACTGTTTGGTGGTGGTTATTAAAGGTTCCGTCATGTAGTATAAGCAATGTATTCCTACAACTACTCACAACAAGAGAGACGAAAATACTTCAGAAATTGAGATGGCAGCAGACAGAAACACAGTAAAACTGGACAAAAATGAAATTGTGAGAATACTCTGTGATCTTTTTATGGAGACTGGGAAAAAGCCACCAGCTTCAATTGATGGCTCCAAATTCATGCTAAAGAGTTTTCAGGATTGTGCTCATGCTGCACTGCTAATGCATGCTGCTCCATGGTGCAGAAAACCACTCCCCTTTACCCTGCATGATATCTTGCTAAGGCATTAAGAATTCTGGTCTGGCTGCTTGTCACATAGCAAGAATCATTGTGCTAAGAAAAATGAACATGCTGAAAGGAAATGACAATGTTTAGACTCCAAAATTACATACCCTGAAAGAATATATCCAATAATAAATAAGTGAATGAGCAATGCAGAGGATAATCTAAATTTACAATTTGTATGTATTGTATATTGCGGCAGAGGCATGTTTAATTACTGTTTTGTCTGGTTACAATGTATGTGCTTGTTTTGCAAAATGTGCATTTGTAGTCATTGTTCTGAGCTAATGTTTTAAATCAAAGTTTCATGTAAACCGTTTTTCCTTTGTTTTTAATACTAATGTGAGGTAGCATTAATGAAGCATCAGAAAAACACAGGGATATTCAGAGAGAACAAGATGAGTGCTGGGTGTGCAAAGAAAAAAATTGTTGCGGGCTCTGTATGTGTGTGCTGAGTGCCTGCTCTCTCCTCTCAGGAGGAAGGAAGAAAGCACCCTTCCTGCCTCACTTCTTGACAAGATAATCATCTGCCTGTCACCTTGGGCCACATGAAAATTCATCAGCCAAGAGTTCCACAATTCCAAGCTGTCAATCTCTGCTAGAGGGAAAGAAAATACTTCTTCCTTCCTTCTTTCTTCTTTAGAAGTCAATGGGAGTGAGAAACAAGCACCACTTAAACAGTTCTTCCCTTTATCCCATTAAACACAGCTGACTGCTTTTCTCTCTGGATGCCAGACCAAATTAGGAAAATCTCTTAGCTATCTCAGGTGTTTGCCTCTGAATAGCTGACCTTTGCACCACTTGGTCTGGTAAAGCTTAGAGTGCATTGGGGAGGCAGGGTGGAAACATTGGCTATCAGGTATTCTGCCACAGTTACGGGTGGGGATTTTGCCAATGCCATGAAATAAAGAGTAACAGTACAGAATAAACATGAAATTGCTAAACAATACATTAAAATAAAATGTTCTTTGAAGCATGAACATGTTTTTTTTCTTTCTTTTTGGCCTTTTCACTTACTTACATTTAGAAACAATTATTTTTCCTGTGTTTTGAATAGGATAAAAACAAAAACAATTTGCTGTGATTAAAATTAACCTTTTGAGTTTATACAACCCATTATCAGGTCTGAATATCTCTTTGTGTTCTGAAATCCAGGATTGATGCCAGTACAACTCTGGGAATATTGGTTTGTTGGTGTATTAAGTCTGATGGTTCTTCTAATCTCATTTGTGCTAATCTCAAAACCACTATAGTTTGGCACAGTTTAGAGAGGTTGCTCCAAGGAGACGTCAAACTGAAATAGCAAGAGTGTTATAGATCAGGTCTTCAAATGCCTTGACACAGTTTTGTTTTGTTTTCTGAGAAGGAATTGGGTCTGAGCTGACTTTAGAGATAGTGGTGTTAAACTCTGACCTGCATGAGTGCTACTTTATCTAACACATTTATTGTACACATGAAATAAATAGCAAAGACGATGCTAGGACTGCAAACATGTTTATACCATATTATGTATGTCTATGCTCCACTATTTTTTCATAGATAGCAGACAAAAGTCTAGCTTCCTAGAGTCAGATTTGGAAAATTTACCTTTATGCTGGTGCTTCTCTCCCACCTTCAACTGATTAATGTTAATAAGGGGCAGAACCAAACCCATCAGTCACTGTCAGAAGGGAAATGTCCTGCCTCCTGTCACTCATTTCAGGTTTTTAGCTAGCCATCCCAGCTGCTGCAGAGCTTTTAGGAAGACTTTATTTTAGACTTTTAGACTAACAATTCAGTTCCATAATGAATGTGCCTAATTCCCAGCCATGGCTCAAGGCTGCATTTGATTTTGGGGGAAGATTGTTCCCTCAGTTCTGCTTATTGAACAAAGATTGGCAGGGACTCGGCGTTTAACTGGGGGAGATTTTAATCTGTGGCTACAGAGTAATCAGAAAATTCGACTGACAATCTTGACTCTGAAAAAACTTTATAGAAGAGAGTACAAATCATATGACAGCTTGAAGAAGTCCATGAAGTACAACAGGAAAAAATACTTTTTTGTAAGGCAGCTAAAGCAAGAGTAGAAGTCTGTAGTTGCTTTCCATTGCCCCAGAGCTATCAGAAGGCCTCAGAACCAGCTTTTTCTAGAGAGAGAGCTTTCAGTGGTGCTGGATTCTCAATTTTGAAGCAAACTGGACAATATGATCGGGGTTCCCTAGGGAACTGTGCAAAAATTACAGAACAGCTTTATCCCATTTCCAGTTTCAGCAAGACATGAAAAGGTCACTAAATGAATGAAATCATCCATCACCTACTCCCTATCGTTCATGTTCTTGTTTCTAGCCTGAGAGAATTGCAGACAAATATAGCAGGGTCCTGTCTAAAACATCTAAATACATTTTTAATGGAAGTTTGTCTTTAAAGCATTTCCATTTAAGCATCCTCAGACAAACTCTATGATTTTGTAGATAGATGGCAGCCTTTTATTTTATTTTTCTAATTTCAGTTATTAACATCTGATTTTACTTGTGCTCCCAGAGTTCTTTTCAGTAGAGTGGCTGAAATAATATTGGCTTTAGGGAAGAGTGAAATTCACTTACCTCTTCCACAATAATTTTTCTGATCTGGATTCTGAGTAGAGAAAAATTGAACCAATTACACATAATGACACAGTTCCTAGAGGATTTTGGATTCAGGACAGACAGTGCCTGGAAAGTCAATAACAGACCTGGGATGAGGAGTCCAGTAATGCCATATCCTTTGTTTTAGAAAATATCCTCTCCACACTTTTATACTCAGAGGAAGATGGAGGATATATATATACACATAGTGTACTTAGTTTTGGAGATTATCCTGCTTCCCATCCTGGAGGCACCCTACTCTGAAAATCCACTAAGCACTAAGAAAAATGGGAAAATTTATCCATGGTTTCCTGAAAATGTGCTTTCTTTAAGTAATATGGTCCACACATCTACCTACTTGAAGACAAATGGATCATTCAGAATAGGTATGGAAATGGACATTCAAGGATTTGGGTTTATTGTGATTAGGTCGAATTTACCATTATCAGCACAAACAGATACTTTGTTGTGTTTTTTCTCAAAATATATTTAACAAGATCTGTAACTTAGAAAAGTAGATCTGAGTGATTGTGGCTGTAGAAGTTCCCTCAACTGGGGAGAACTTCATGAGGTAGGGCATTCTAGTCTGTTCTCTACTGGTTTTCATACCATGCTCGTCACCCTAAAATCTGAGAGCCCACCAACAGTGCAATAAGCAGTGTGACTACCCAACTGTCACTTGCTTGTCCTCTTATATTCTTCCCAGAGGGAGAAGCATGGGCAGTGGAATGTCAAGTTTTGATAAGGTATTTTTTTTAAATCAGTGTGCTGTGTGTTTATGTAAGGGAAGGCAAGGTGAAAGTGGTGGGGTTTGTGATTTTCCTTTAATTCTTTGGAGAGATCAAGCCACAGGCTCCGAACATCCCTGGAGAATGTCCCGTCTCCCACACAGATGAACTCTTATTGTTGAGAGTTCTAATGTGCCAGAGTAGTGTGGCTGTCAAGCACTCTGTTGGCTTTATGGCTTTATAGGTGATTGTTTAGATACCCTGAACCCAGGCCAGGAAATGATCTGAAGATACAATCTTGCACTTGGCTGGAAATTTGAAGGGACGCCAGTGGGGAGAGCAGAGGACAGGTTTGATCTGTGCATGGAAGCCTGTGTTGCTGAGGGACAACTTTCTGTGCCTGTGGAGTTTCCTAAGTGCTGAAGGCTTCATGCCCAAGTGTATCACCATGCTGCAGTCCATCGGAGAGGTGACACAGACCGGGTGTTCATCCACCAGGATGTCATGGAGTTTCCTAGCCAAGCAGAGATGGAAAGAATTACATGCAGATTATTCTGGGTGAGAGCTCAGTGTCCTAGATTACAGACTGCATCAACCAATTGTGATTGTTTATCTAATACCAAAGGAAAACGCACTGAGGTGCCAAGTCCTTCAAAACACTCTTCTGTGTGCACCAGTGCCATCTCTGTCTTGTTCTAGTTCAACTTCAGCCAGCTCTTCTTTATCCAAGAGCTGCTTTCATTCAAGCAGTCATCTGTCTTGATGACAGTTTGTGTTGAAGGGATAGATAGTGCTATGCGTCACCTGCATATTCTGACACCTCTGGTTCTGCCCTTGAACTGCAGACAGGCTGGACTTAAAACATCCATTGTAGTACAGCTGTGGACCTTACTACTCAAAGAAAGGAAATTTTCAGGTCATACATTTTCCTATTCATTGAGAGTAGTAAAGCAAATTGGAATGTCAATTTTGATTTATTATATTCCTGGAGGAGGGTGTGCATCTGTGCTTTTCTTACAAAGCTGTCTAATCTACAGAGAGATTTAATTCTTCAGCAGGGATAATATTATGCCACTCATTTGATTGCAAATGTATTTAAACAGCCTTTAGCTTTGTATTTCCCTATTAGGTAATGTATCTTTAGATACTAATTGCACAATTGGCTTGATATGAGTCATAGAGATTTAAAGTACAGTATATCTGGTCTGAGTTTAAGTGCCATAAGTACAATACTTGAACTTCATTCTAATTTCTTGGACTCTCTTCTGAGTGATCTGTGTCTAAGGAAAAAAGGTATTTTAATGTATAGCAGAGGCCTTCGTCAGGGATAACATTTTAATGTTGGATGAGAGAGAGAGAGAAAAAGAGAGAGTGTCTGTATGTGTGTTTTGTGGGCTAGGAGAAGTTCTAACAGGTATAAGAAAATGATGAAATAAAAAAAAATCTAATAAGCACTTGGCACAAAGAAAGGACATCCACTTTACCTGTGATTTTTTTGGGGGAGGGAGGACTGCTATTTGCTTTTTTACCACAATGCTCTGTTTTTTAAAATATTGTCAAGCTTCATAGCTAATTTTTCTCTTCTTCCACCCTCCACCCCTCATTCTTCTGGCAGGTTTAAGAGATGCTACAGGCTCTGAGAGTGACGGTGGTGATTCAAGCAGCACAAAATCAGAAGGAGCCAATGGAGCAGCAGTAATCCAACCCAAAAAGGTCAAAGGGATTGGCTTTGGAGATATCTTTAAAGACAAACCAATAAAGTTACGTCCAAGGTCAATAGAAGTAGAAAATGACTTTCTACCAGTGGAAAAGGTACATATTATAACTTAATTCTATCATTGTTGTCACTGCAGTACTTCAAAATGAGTTTGACTTTCATCTCCAAAGTATGATTAGCTAGAACTGAGAGCTTTATGTTTGTTTTTCTTATTCCTAACTTTGTATGACTCCTTTTGTCATCTGTTGTGCCAAAGGCAGAAGAATAGATTCCTGCAAAACTGATGACTCCTCTACTTAATTTTTGGAATAATGTTATTTTCAGTGAAGGTTTTATTCCTGTGCTCACACCTTCATCTTTGTTCTAAATAGCTACCAGTTCTGAGAACAAGACTGCACAGTTTGTATTAGAAGTGTGATCACTTATACGACACCATTAAGAGTAAAAATAATGCCCAGTTTTTATGTAAAGTTAACATGGTAGCATAATGTTACTGTACTATCAAGCTGCCAAAAAGGAAACTTCAAAAAGTACCTACAGTTTTTTTAAACAGTGCTTATTCATTTAAAAATGCATTTTTCATACTACTACACTACCTGCAGAGGGTGGAAATTGTTTTATTCTCTTCCTTTGTTTGTGTGACACACAAAGAAGATCCCAACTAACACTTTGGTGGAAAACTCTCTTTGTTAAAGATTCAAACACCTTCACTCTTTCATTTGAACCCTCAGAGAGGTCCCTTCATTTTCTAGTGTCCAAGGAAAACCAGAGAGACAAGATGACAAGAATTAGTATTTCTACTCATACTGCTAATAGGAAGGGGGAGGAGGGAGGAGCTTTTTAGCTTTTTCATACCTTCTATGTAGAATGAAGTATGTAACATAGTGAAACCCCCCCCCCCCCCCAACAAAATCCTTCCCCTCAACTTTATAAGTAATTATATTTAATGTGTATGGATAAGCTGAGACATAAGGCTTGGTTTTGTCAGACGTGTGCATGCTTGGAATTCTGCTTATCTTTGGTAAAATTCAAATTAGGTTCTGCTACAATGTAAACATTTATATGTGCTGCTTTAAAATGTTGAAAGAAACAGTAACTACCACCTGAATTGGATAAGGAAAGATTCAGGGTGTCTTTTTTTTTCTTTTTACGTTGATAGTGATGGTTGCTTAATACTGGATTTGTATGAGCCCAAATTGTTTAGGCCCCAAATTCGAGAAAGCATCTTTCTTTAGCTTGTAATCAATAAGATTTAAGCTTTTGCTTAAAATGAAACATGTTAGTTAAGTGCTGTTCTGGTCTTGAGCTAAAAACATTTCCTATTACTTTAGTAAATGTGTATTTTTAGTACAGGCAGTCCCCGGGTTACGTACAAGATAGGGACTGTAGGTTTGTTCTTAAGTTGAATCTGTATGTAAGTCGGAACTGGTGTCCAGATTCAGCCGCTGCTGAAACTGACCGCCAGTTCTGACTTACATACAGAATCAACTTAAGAACCCCAAGCGTCCCCAAGTCAGCTGCTGCTGAAACTGATCAGCAGCTGATTCCAGGAAGCCCAGGGCAGAGCAACTCTGCCTCGGGCTTCCTGTAGTCAGCGCTGGTCAGTTTCAGCAGCGGCTAAATCAGGACGCCTGTGGCAGAGCAGCTGGGGTGCTGCTGGGTTGCTCCAGTAGCGCCGCTCCTTGGCACTACTGGACCAACCCAGCAGCACCCCATCTGCTCTGCCCCAGGTGTCCTGATTCAGCCGCTGCTGAAACTGACCAGCAGCGGCTGAATCAGGACCAGAGCAGCTGGGGTGCTGCTGGGTTGCACCAGTAGCACCCAGAGCGGCGCTGCGGGACCAACCGGCAGCACCCCAGCTGCTCTGCCACAGGCATCCGGAGAAAAGCCTAGTTTGCTGGGGGGGGCGTACTAGCTGCGCCCCCCACCCCACCCCAGCAGACCAGGAAGACACTGGCAGCGGACCGAGACGCACCGCGGTCCTGCTGCCTGGTCCTCCGCGGCTTTGCTCCCCGTCTCCCTGGTCTGCCTCGCTGCCCGAGCCCCCCCGGAGCTTTGCAAAGCCGCAGGGAAGCCGGCAGCGGAGCAGTCCAGGCGTGCCTGGGCTGCCTCACTGCCCGAGCCCCCCCACAGCTTTGCAAAGCCACGAGGAAGCCAGCAGCGGAGCAGTCCAGGCGCACCTGGGCTGCCTCGCTGCCCGAGCCCCCCCGCAGCTTGCCTGGGCTGCCCGAGCCCCTCCGCGGCTTTGCTCTGCGTCTTCCTGGTCTGCAGACCAGGGAGACGCAGAGAAAGCCCCAGAGTACACAGGTGGCAGGACCGCGAGGTCCCGCAGTCCGTGTACTCTGGGGCAGCCCCGTTCGTAACTGCGGATCCGACATAAGTCGGATCCGCGTAAGTCTGGGACTGCCTGTAGTTCTGGGACTGCCTGTAGTTCATTTCAGGCAGCTATATAGGTAAAGAAAACAAATACAATTTATGCAGATATTCTTATGAGCTAGATGCATAGTCAGTATTTGCATGTAAATAGCGTTTGTTTATGATTACTTTGAACAGTTACCTGTGAATGATGCACATATGGACCTTGACCAGGACTGTAGAGGCATTCAGTATTCATTTATCCACATCTAATTCAGATGTCTTGGAATTGACAAACTGCAGTGCTTTGCTAATACCATATGGTTAAGTTTGGGACAACTAGGGTGCGTCTACACTGCACTGTTATTTTGATATAACTAGCATTATTTCAAAATAACAATGTGAGCATCTACACAGCCATTCTGTTATTTCAAAATAATTTCAAAATAACGGATGGCTTATTCTGAAATCTGTAAACCTGATTCTACAAGGAATAAAGCCTAATTCAAAAACTAGCTATTTCAAAATAAGTGGTGTGTAGATACTCCACTGCTGGTATTTTGAAATAGCCCCTCCTCAGGGCCATTCTAAGTTAGTGCTCCTCAGTGCCTCCTGGGGCTCTAAACTGAGATAGCACATCCACATTAGGGAAGCCTACCTCGGACTAATTTTGAGACTTCCCTGTAGTGTAGACATGCTATTTCAAAATAAGTTATTTTGGAATAACTATTCCGGAATAGCTTATTTCAAAATAGCCGTGCAGTGTAGACATACCCTTAGATTTGTATTGGTGAAGGTTGGTAAACTTTGATATCTGTACCAACAAAAAAGTATTTCCATCAGTGATGATTGAAATATACAGATGGGTAAAGTTAAAAAAAAATGCTGCTTAAGATATTTTTTATTAAAGGTATTTACTGTGTATATTTTGACACATGGTGTTGACAGTTTGTATTTTCATTATTAGAAAGCTTTTTTTAATCTCAATATCTAGGGTCATTAAATAATGCTGACATACACTCTGCCAATATTCCACAACTGAGAAAATTTAAAAATAAAAAAGCTTAAAAATAAACTTAGATATCAAAATTATATTTAAAAAAATAATTCTGCCATGCCTACATAAGACAGATTTCTTGTGTTTGTGGTTCTCTGTAAAGATATAGAAATATTTGGTAAATGGGCTATATATAAAATAGAATATAGACCCATTCACCTTTTAGTCATCTAATATGGCTAAATTTGACATGTCCATCTGGAAGATATTAATTGGCTTTTGTGAAATGAAATGAGGTCTTAGCACACATTTTCCTTAACAGAAAGTATCATTACCCCTATTTTACAGAGGGGAAACTGAGATGTGATTTGTCTGAGGTCAGACAGGAGTCCACGACATAGCCAGGAATTTAATCTAAAATCCTTTGAGTCTTAGCCTGATGCCGTAATTACAAATCCATCCTTCTTCTATATTTACATTTCCCCTAAAGAAGATTTTTAATGGAATGTGATTACATCATATTTGCAATTAGAATACTTTTCCTGTATTTAGTAACTTCTGAGGCTGCAAGTAGGGAATGATTGCACAACACTTACCATAGGCACACACCTATTAACGGCTAGAGCAGTGGTTCTCTTGGGGTATACAGACATCTTCCAGGGGATACATGTACATGTCTAGATATTTATCTAGTTTTATTGCAGGCTACATAAAAAGCACCTGCAAAGTCAGTAGGAACTAAAATTTTATAGAGACAATGACTTGTTTACATTGCTCTCTGTGTAATACACTGAAATATAAATGCAATATTGATATCTAATCAATTTATTTCATAATTATAAGGTAGAAATGAGAAAGCAAGCAATTTTTCAGTAACAGTGTGCTGTGGCACTTTTAAAACTTTGTCTGATTTTGTAAGTAGTAATTTTTAACTGAGTGGAAAATTAGGGTACACGAGACAAATTACACTTCTTAAAAGGGGAAAGAAGTAAGGAAAGCTTGAGAACCACTCAGCTAGAGATCCACTCAATCAAATAGAATCTGATTGACACAAAATAATCAGTAAAAGATATTTCCTCACCCACCTTGTCTTTCACAAAGTAATCATATGATGTTGTTACAGTCTTTGCCTGATCATGGCACACATTTATCATACACTGTCACTACATCATCCCTGCTCTCTTTCACGCATATCCTCTTGGCTACAGGCAGTTTTGCTCTTCATTCTCATCTTCTTCAATTTCTCATGCTGGCTGTTGGGAGGAAGAGGGGCTCCATTTTTGCTTCCTGTGAAGGGAGGGAATACCAGTTGCTCCTGTTTCTTTATTCACCTGTGTAACAGAGTAAGTGAACAGCTGCATAGAAGTTGCTGAGTTTGCTCAGTGCTTCCTGTGCTGCACAATATATTAGGCAGATAGATGGTCCTGTGAGTGCGCAGGCCAGGCGGTCTGGTTTTCAACAGCAACACCCAGTCAAAAAAGGACCCTGGCACTGACTGGGCCTTTAAAAAGTTTGGTCAGCTTGACGTACGATATGGTCTGGGCGGGGCACGATATGGGGTTTGGGGTGTAGGTGCTGGGACCTGTGATTTTTCTGAGAGGCTCTTTTTGCGCAAGAAACCCCTGCAGCATATCCACACCTGCCTTTTTGAGCAAGAGCTGTAGCGCAAAAAGGAGTTATTCCTCGTGGAGAGAGGAATAACTCTACCAGCAGACCAGGGGGACGGGGGGGGGGGGCAACGCAGAGCCAAGCCGCGGAGCGCGCGGTCAGCTGACAGCTGTCAGCTGACCGCGTCCTCCGCGGCTTGGCTCTGCGTTGCCCCCCCCATCCCCCTGGTCTGCAGACCGGGGGGGGGGGGTGGCAAAGCAGAGCAAAGCCATGTGTTCCGCCGCTTTGCTCCCCGTCCCCCTGGTCTGCAGACCAGGGGGATGGGGAGCAAAGCAGAGCAAAGCCATGGAGCCCGAGGGCAGTGGGACAGCCATGGCGCGTCTGGGCTGTCCCGCTGCCCCCGTGCTCCGTGGCTTTGCTCCGGACACCTGTGGTACAGCAGCTGGGGCGCTGCCAGTTGGTCCCGTAGCGCCGCTCTGGGCGCTACTGGACCAACTGGGCAGCACCCCAGCTGTTCTGCCCCAGGCGTCCTGATTCAGCCACTGCTGGTCAGATTCAGCAGCGGCTGAATCAGGACGCCTGGGGCAGAGCAGCTTGGGTGCTGCTGGGTTGGTCCAGTAGCGCCGAGGAGCGGCGGCGCTACTGGACCAACCCAGCAGCACCCCAGCTGCTCTGCCCCAGGCGTCCCCAAGTCAGCCGCTGCTGAAACTGACCAGTGGCTGACTACAGGAAGCCCCTGCCCCGGGCTCCCTGGAATCAGCCGCTGATCAGTTTCAGCAGCAGCTGACTTGGGGATGCCTGGGGTTCTTAAGTTGAATCTGTATGTAAGTCAGAACTGGCGTCCAGATTCAGCCGCTGTTGAAACTGATCAGTTTCAGCAGCGGCTGAATCTGGATGCCAGTTCCGACTTACATACAGATTCAACTTAAGAACAAACCTACAGTCCCTATCTTGTACATAACCCGGGGACTGCCTGTACTTAAAATTAATATATCTTTCCTGCTTCTAGTTTGTTTTTGTTTGAGAATTTAGCCTTGATGCTGGTGATCTTTAATTATACATTGGAACTGTTTATGTGGGCGGGGAGGGGGGGGGTGGGAGAGGTGGAGGAAAGATAGGGGTTCAGGAGCCTTTTTAAAGCTCAGGAAGGTTTTAATTAGCAGACTTTTGATACTCTTTGCATACACAAACATGGGAAGCTAAGATAGTAAATAGCGTGGCACAAATAATAAAATACCCAGTCTAATTCAGCTTTGATGTTTCATTCAATTGTCTGTGCTTTATGTAATTAAAATGTTTCAAGTTTTTCAACCAAAAAATACCTCCAACTTTATATTCTGTGAAACTGAGTGAAAAGCATATATTTCATATATATTTCATTATGACTTGAGAAGAATTGGTTCAGTGGAAGTTTGAAATTAAAATGTTCATCAGGAAGTGGTTTTGATGACTCAATAGATTGCATTCTGCCATCTGAGCCATTACTAAACCTGTTCCACAGCGTGGTGTTGGGGTGGTTATTGTGCTTATAGAGATGCTGTCAGTCAGAGAGTTGTCACCCACATATGAGAGGTAAAAACAACCTTGTGATCATTTCTGATCATTAAAAAAATACTGTGGCACATTTCCCAGCAGTAGGTACGTCTGCTTGGTTGTCCTAACTAGATAATTTATCATTTTTTTTTACAAAATTTCTGTTTTCATTTGTTAAGGTATTTTGTTTCATGTTCTTATGCCTAAATTTTGTTATATTGGTATTGATGGTACTAAGAATGGCTACTACATTTTATAATCAGAGAGAGTTGCTTTTTAATAATGATATATAGAATGTATAGATATGTTTATATATACACATATCGTAGGAATTTGCGGAATGTTTTGAAGATTGATAAGCACATTGCATAGATCAGAGAAAAGTGAAGTAAGAATTTTTTTTTACAACTTACTAAATATGATCAACGTGATTGACCTCTGATTTTTCAGTATCCATATTATTTTCCATTTCTAATAATTTTTGTATATTTGCATAAATATCTTTATAGGAGACACAGAAGTGTTAAGATTTTATACTTTTGTTGTGGAAGAGGGGATATTTCTGTTTAAAAAAATAGGTAGTTCATCATGTGGAATAATTTTAGCTCTTGGCTTTTGAAGTGGTTAAAATTGGGTAAGTGGAATATGACAGAATAATTTTTCAGTTTAATTATATTATTTATGTGTTAAAAGATTTTCTGTGTGAGTTTACAATCTTTTTTTAAACATTCTGCTTATGTTGCCTTTTCTGGCTGTCATATGCATGAAGCTAGTGAAGCTGAGCTTTCTGTCTGGAAAGGCAAGGAAACCTCTACCTTAAAGTAAGCAAAACTACGAAAAGTTCCAGGTTTCCTGTGAAATAAACAAATGCAAGCTTTGTTTTCCTCAAAGCTCAGAGGGCCCTAAATGTGACTCAGTTTTAGGCTTGGTCTTTCAGACTCATGAGTTTAGCTATTACAAGGAAGTGGGAGGACTCCGATGCTCTTCTTGGACACTTTTAACTGTAGAAGGGAAGCTTTACTTCACAATGGGAGAGGAGGTATTTCTTTTTAAACAACTTTTTGTTTATTGTTAACCAGCTAATACTATGTTGTAACTTATACTTTGCAGAACACAGATATTTGTTAGGAGGAATCTTTGGTTCTTTTTATAGTGGACATGAAAATAAACTATTTGTATTAGGATCTTGAGCAGATGGGAACTCCATCTCTGTTAAGGAAGAACATATTAAAATAAGGGATTACTCTGGGAGGACATAGTTTGTTCTGCAACTATTTTGTTGTAATTTTTTCCTATTCGGTCAGTTTGGCCATTAAACTTACACAGATGTTTTCAATTGTTATGCTACTTGTTTTCCAGTCTTTTACTCCAAAGAATAGTGTAACTTTGCTGTTCCCATAAGCAGTAACTATTACACCATCTCTCTAGGTTGTATAGCCATTTCAAGAGTTTGCTTTCTAAACAAAAATCTTGTTTTTTCTCCAAAACAATTTAATGTAACTAAAGTTCTTCCTTAGTAGAGAGGGAGCACTTTAGTGTTTGATTTTCTGTGAGGTCGCCTGTGGGGTTTGCTGTATGAATGGGAAAAACTGAAATTGGTAATTTCTTGATGTTGTCATGTCTTTTTTCACTAAAGTAATGAAATCTAAACAGCAGTCATTACTTCATGTAATTGCAAAGAGGATTTGTGCCAATTGATGATGTATGTTATGAAAGTGTCTAAAATACTGAAATGAAACACACCAAATATATTATTTGATATTTTATTTTTAGCAAATAGTTTTTTGTTGTTTGCTTGCTTGTGTGGTAGATCCCTCTCTCTAAATTTGTGCATTTAGAAGTAGAAGTTTGTGAGTTCTCATTCAAACATGAAATGAAATACAAGGTTCCCCGAATAGACTTTTAAGCTTACAGTATGCCATGTGTGTCTCCTCTTCCTGCTTAAAAAAAAAAGTGGGGGGAGGAGGGAGGAGGAAAGTGAACAGAGCCAATATAATAGCTTGATATAGTGTACAGGATGAAATATCTGTAGTCTGATTTAACTATTTGTTGACCAAAGAAATTTAACTGGAAAATTATCCTGACACAGAAATACTTATTTTTTCCCAAATATCCTAAAATACAAGCTTATGGATGAGAGTTACTAAGAACTTAGTGAAAATCTTCCATTAAAAATGTTTGCGGGAGAGAGGAGTGGGACTGTAAACTGCCAGCCAGAGGAACGCCTTTGAGCAATGCTGCTTAAATGGCGACTTCTAGACAGGTATAGACTGTGGTCTGCTGTGTTCTTTCTGTTCTGATACTTACCACACTCTGGCCATCCAAACAGAGCAAAGCTTCGTACACAGAGCTGCCTGTTCCCTTAAAGCTGTCTTTGTGCGAAAGGTGCTTGCTGCAGAGGAAAACTAAGATCACACAATCCTAGTCATTTTCCATTTGTATTCCACAGTCCAGAGCTTCATGCAGAGGGTAACAGATAAGTTCCCGTCAGTTTCCTTGTTCATGCTGTGCCAAACAACTTTATTCTTGGAAGGGCTGGTAAGGGAAATGGACAAGATTGCTAATCATTTTCCCTTACACTTTTTCACTGTATAATTTGCTGCTAATATTTTACTGGCCACTAAAGAATGTTTTTAATAAAAATATCTCCAAAGGAAAAAAATAAAGTTATATAACTAAGCAGGATGGACAAAATGGCATAAAGGGATGGTAAAATGTCCCATAACAAGGAAAGATGGTGGCAGAATAAAGACCCAAAAAAGGAGTAAAAGTAAGAAGGAAACAGTAATGGTGGGGAAAATTCCTTTATTGCTCTGATTACAATAAAACATACCTTCCAAATGTGCAAATATTAGCAGTTTTCTTGGTTGTTGAATTTGTGGTGTTTTAGGGTGGAGTAGGAGGAAACTCCATTAATTGGAGGATTGAGTATGTCAGAAAGGCATTCCACAAATCCTCTGTTCAGGGAGGTGGAGGTGTGGAGAGGGAGGTGTTTGTGACTGAATCCCAGGTAGTAATAATGGTCCATCATGGTTGCAGAGGAGACTGTGAGCTAGGCTAGCAGAACAGTTTATCAATTAACTTTTGAGAATATTATCAAATTTGATTTTATCATTTCTGGCATTATAACTTGCTGTAAATAACTAAATATTCTCATTTTTATTATCATAATAAAGGAAAAAACTGTCCTATTACTTTCTTTTTTTGGTCATTAATTGTAACTTACTATAAGTATAAAAAGAAAGGAACATGGGTAAAACAAAATACAAACACACACACAGCAGAAGATTGCAAAAGGCAGTTTTGTCTGATGGCTTCCCGGAGCATAGAACTGGGAATCAGGAAACAAGGTTTTATTCCTGCTTGTGTCCTCAGTTGCACTGTTGCATCTATAAAATGGGAATGTTTCCCTACCTCACAGGACTCTTGTGAATAAAATCCATTAACAACTGTGAATTGCTCTGATACTGTAGTGACTAAGGCTACGTAAGTATCTTTACAGATAACCCTTTTATCTGCAAACTTTTGAGATATGAAGAAGCTCCTGATACAAAGAAAGAGGGCATCGTTTCTGGGGGGAGGCGGATATAGGCATAATAGTGGAGAGAAATGTATCATCTCTCAATTGAGGGAAAGAATCTAGATTGTTTTTTAAAAAATATGAAAGTAGCAGATGATGTGACCATACAAGAAAAGGAATGGATGGCAGAATAGACACAGAATAAATACCAGAATGTTGCACAAGAAAATATAGTATAATACAAGAACTTTTCTTGGGTTGTGTGACAATTCTGAAGCATTTGTTCTGCAGACTAGCCAAAATTATTGATGCAGAGGTGACCGTAACTTTGTTGATTCCGTGATGAACCAGGGCTCGTAGCTATCTTTAAGCAGCAGCATCCCTTGTTTCTCTCCCAGTTGCACATTCTATTGATGCTGGAATGGGGTGAAAGGAGCCACAACAGCAAATATTCTCAACCTGCTTGATTCCGTACAGCTGCAAATGATGATTAGAACACAGGAGCCCCATTGGTTGCTGTTACAAAAGGAGGATGTTTAACAAAAGAAATCTGTCGTCTGAGCTGGAGGGTGCAATCTGGAGCATGCTAGTTGCTGAAAGTTTATGTTCCTCATGAGAGAGCACAGAAGGATTTAACCCAGGATTTGTAGATTGATTACAGAATACTTCTCAAATGACAGAAAACTGATTCTGAACTGTGTTTTGAATTGCAACCCACAAGTGGTGGACTTTCTAATGAGGGATATACCAAGAGGGGGTATAGCCTTCAGTTGCACGAGTCATCGTCAGTAGAAGTTAGGATTAAAAATATAGAGACAGAGGGAGGGAGGGAGGGAAGGAAGGATATTTACCTTACTTTTCAGATATGTTCTTGTCAGAAATCTGACCTTCCGCTGTCAATCTCCAGTTTGAGTGAGAAAGCAAGTGAGTGTGTACACTCATAGGTTGTTCACATACCTCATTTAGCTGTGTATATTTTTTGTTCCTTTGAGATAAGGCAGCTAGGTGCATGGTGCATACATACATTTAGTTCTGCATTTGCTCTCTTTCATTTCATGTGCTAAAGCTTTTTACTTGTCTGTGATTCTAATATGTCCCGCTTCATTTGCTTAGGCATTATCCACTTAGCTAAACTGTTGGTCTCAATTCTCTGCTTTCACTTTGTCACTTGGATATAATAATCCCAATAATGTCTCTTGGGAGGAATGATTTTTAGATCATTAACAAAAGCAATTACTGAGAGTCTGGCAGCATCAAATGTCAAATTTCAGATTTTACAGATTCATAGATATTTAAAACCAAAAGGGACTATTGATTGTCCAGTATGACCTCCTGCATAACACTGACTGTAGGACTTCCCTGAATTACTTGTGCTTGAACTATAGCTTCAAAGAGAGGATTAGAACACTTCAACAGCCCCATTGGCTGAACTAAAAATGCCTGGGATGATGAATCCATCACATTGGGTAAATTATTCCAATGGTTAATTATCCTCCCTGTTACAAATTTGCACCTCATTTCTAGTTGGAATGATTGGTCCAGTTTGTTTGCTGTTAACCTGGATTGTGTTTGAACTGGCAACTTAGAGGTAAAAGTCTCTGTATGCCTTTAGTTCTCTGAGCTATCCAGGCTTTCAGTCCTCAAATGTTATTTAATTGTCAGGTCTATTGATTAAGAGGTAAGGGGTGTAAAATTAGTACTTACATATTTCCCCTCCTTAGTTGTATGCTGTAGAGTGTATTTTGATTTCTTTGATGCCTCAGACAATTATTTTTTTAAATGTAGTAATTCTTTGACTATGATCTGCATTGATAGCTGGTTAGCTATGTGCTGCTGTTTCTGGTCCTTGCTTCCAACTTCCAAATTGCATTTAAAAAACACCTAGATAGTTTTACCTTCAAACAGTTGCTGAAGTTACTACTGTGATGTCATTTGATTCCACATGAGCAGGTGAGTGTCTGTGGTTCTATCTACACTGCAATTTAAAAATCCATTGCTGGTCCATGCCAGCTGACCTACACTCATGGGCTGAGGGTTGTTTAATTGTGGTGTAGACATTCAGGCTCAGGCCATTTGAAGATGTCTCATTGCAGTTGTAGACATCACCCATGAGACAGTCTCTCTATTTAGATTTCTTCCTTCCCAGTTTGAGAATCTCTGCTTTTATGTGTAACTATAAAATACATAAATGTGAAAGATATAAACTTTACTACTCTGCATAAATCCCAGTGTTTTTACTGATAGCGAGCATGTATAATATTGGGAGTTTAAAATAAAATGTTCATAGAATCGTAGAACACTAGCACTGGAAGGGACCTTAAGAGGTCATCAAGTTCAGTCCCCTGCCCTCACAGCAGGACCAAGCACTGTCTAGATCAGGGCTGGGCAAAACATGGCCCGGGGAGCTGGATTCAGCCCGCCAAGCCATTGGATCTGGTTACAAGCATGGGGCAGGCTGCATTTAGCTGCTATTTATGGAAACTCTGCCCCTGCCAATCAGCTACTCTCCCTGCCTGCGTGGGGGAGCTTTGAACCTCTGCGCAGGGCACAGAACATAGCTGCGCAGCCACTCAGCCGTACAGCCTAGAGGGAACTTTGCCACTTCCTCCCAGCTTCCCCAGCCTGCAATGCTGTCTCTGAGAGAGAGGCAGCAGTGAGGAGGATGAGGGAGGCAAGGGGGAGTTGATACACATGAGGATTCAGCTTTCAAGCAGGCTTTCCGTGCATGCCAGCTCCATGGACTGGCCTGCTCACCCCCTTGCTGTCTCCTACAAAGGCAGAGGGAGGCAAGCAAAAGCTGGTGCCATCTTCTCCCTTCCCCCTCACAAGCTGCCTTTATCAGAGTCAGCAGCATGGTCGGGAAGGAGGGTGCAGGGGACGCTGCTACGAAACAGCCTCTATACACAATGGCCCAGGCTTGCCACAGACGGAAGTTGCTCCTCAATGGCAGTCCCTGTCTGCAGGAGGTGTGAGCTCCCTAACAGCCGTTAGTTCGAGTTAACTTCCATAACCGCTACGCATGCAAACCGCTAGTTCGAACTTAATTCAAACTAGCAGAGCGCTTAATTCGAACTAGGTAAACCTCATTCTACGAGGCCCAACGTCTAGTTCAAATTAAGTAGTTCGAATTAAGGGCTGTGTAGCCACTTAATTCGAACTAGTGGGAGGCTAGCTCTTCTCAGCTTGCCCTGGTGGCCACTCTGGGCACAGCCAGGGAAACTCTTCTGCCCCCCTCCCGGCCCCGGAGCCCTTAAAGGAGCATGGTCTGGCTACGGTGCCCGTGCCAGGTGCAAGCCTGCCAGCACCCAGCCAGCAGACCCTGTACCTGGCACAGCACAAGCCAGCCACCTGCTGCCACCCAGACCTCCACCTCTTCCCAGGACCAAGCTGGCGGCTCCCAGGAGCCTGCCTGGGGCTGCAAGAGGCGGGCGCCCGCCTGGTCTAGTGCAGAGATCATGGACCTCATCCAGGTTTGGGGGGAGGCCTCCAACGTCCATGACCTCCGCACTAGGCACAGGAAAGTGGCCATCTAGGGCAGGATAGCTTCCAGCCTGCCACCAAAGGCCACATGCAAACCCAGGAGCAGGTTTGCATGAAAATCAAGGTGGTCCAGTGAGACCCCCGACCTTGAGCCCTGAGCTTAGAACATAAAAACATAAGAATGGCCGTATTGGGTCAGACCAAAGGTCCATCTAGCCCAGTAGCCAGTCTGCCGACAGCGGCCAACACTAGGTACCCTGGAGGGGATGGACCGAAGACAATGACCAAACCATTTGTCTCACGCCATTCATCTCCAGCCTTCCACAAACAGAGGCCAGGGACATCATTTCTGCCCTCTAGCTAATACCACTCCATGGACCCAACCTCCATGACTTTATCTAACTTCTCTTTAAACTCTGTTATAGTTCTAGTCTTCACAGCCTCCTGCTGCAAGTAGTTCAACAGGTTGGCTATTTGCTTTGTGAAGAAGAACTTTCTGTTATTATTTTGAAGCCTGCTACCCATTCATTTCATTTGGTGTCCTCTAGTCCTTATATTATGGGAACTAATGAAGAACTTTTCTTTATGCACCCTCTCTACACCACTCGTGCTTTTATAGACCTCTATCATATCCCCCGTCAGTCTCCTGTTTTCTAAGCTGAAAAGTCTCAGTCTCTTTAGCCTCTCTTCATATGGGATCTGTTCCAAATCATTTTAGTTGCCCTGAACATTTTAGTTGCCCGTTTCTGAACCCTTTCCAAGGCCAAAACATTTTTTCCGGGGT
Source organism: Pelodiscus sinensis (assembly GCF_052426305.1). Lineage (NCBI taxonomy): Eukaryota > Metazoa > Chordata > Testudines > Trionychidae > Pelodiscus > Pelodiscus sinensis. The sequence goes on from NC_143052.1 coordinate 213,604,101, forward strand.
GAGGAGATCACATCTGTACACAGTACTGAAGATATGGCGTACCATAGTTTGATACTTCCCCTCCTCCTTCTTCCCCTGGCTTTCCCTTTCCAGCTCCCTCCTCCCAGGTTTCCCCTTCCCCTCTCCCACCCTCTCTCTTCCCCTCTCCCACCTCCTTTTCCCAGTCTCCCCAGAGGTTAATCCCCCCTGCCAGTTTTGTTAAAGAGAGTTTCTATTTTTGAACACGTGTCCTTTATTTTGTACATCAGGAAGGGGGGCTAGGTAGGGGTAAATGGAAGGAGGTGAGGGAGGAATGGCGTACGAGCCCCCAATGGGGAGGACTGGGGTGGCTTTGTGGGCTCCTCGGGGTGGAAACTCTCTTGCAGCCCCCCGATTGACACCCTACCCCCCCGGATGGCAGCCTGCAGCAAGTGCTGCCGGGCTGATGGCCGAGTGCTGTGATGTGCTGAGTGAGGGCACTCACGGCACTCCAAGCCAGGACTGCTTTGCTGTCCCTCATTGAGGTAGACAAGCAAGCAGGGAACCCTGAGAACTGTCTGTCCGGGGTGGGGTTTGGGTCCCTTTAAGCACAGCCCTCGGCTAGCAGCAGGTCCACGCTCTAAGTCCTAACCTGATGCCCTGCTGGCACTGCTTCCGGCCAGCCTTAACTTCGGTTCAGGGTCCACTCAATGTGGACATGCTAGTTTGAATTAGCAAAACGCTAATTTGAACTAGTTTTTAGGTCTAGATGCACTAGTTCGAATTAGCTTAGTTCAAATTAACTAGTTCGAATTAAGTTAGTTTGAATTAGTGCTGTAGTATAGACATACCCTGAGGCAGCAGCATAGGGGTGGCAGTCAGGAGCTGGGAAGCTGGTTTTTGAACTGGGTCCATTTGTAGACCAACTCCCACGTACCACCTTGAGTTGCTGCCTCTATTAGGCAGCAGCACAGGTTGGCAAGGGGGGATCCCTGAGAGTGAGGCCAGGAGCACACTGGCTGCTGGCCCCACCACCAGGGACTATTGAATAGTCGTGTAACTGCTAAAATTGCATGCGGTTACATGACTCTTCAATTACACACTATCTAACTTCTAATTTCTAGGGGAATTCATATATGGTGTATTTTTCATACACTGGGAATAATCAATGACTGCATACACAGAATATTACAGCGGCGAGGAGTCCTGTGGCACCTCATAGACTAACCGAAGTGTTGGAGCACAAGCTTTCGTGGGCAAAGACCCACTTCGTCAGACGAAGTGGGTCTTTGCCCACGAAAGCTTATGCTCCAACGCTTCGGTTAGTCTATGACAGGGGAGTCCAAACTTTTTTCAAAGAGGGCCAGATTTGATGAAGTGAACATGCGTGAGGGCCGACCATTTTGCCTGACATTCTTTGAACCATTAAAATTAAATGCAAATTAACTATTTTATGCAAAGTTTATTGCAAAGAGCATACTTTTCATTTCGTCACATGGATGACAAATCTAAACGGGTGTTAAATCACTCTGCCTTCCATATCTGAAGGCCAGATGGAAAAAAAAATCCAGGAAGCTGAAATATATGTCAGGAACATTGTAAAGTACATTACATATTATTGGTAATAAAGGTTGTCTGTCAACTTTTAAGTTCAAAAAATATGAACAGGAACATAACACCAAGTATATATGTTGTGTCCAAATATATTTATAACTGATTTAGACCAACTGACATTAACTGAGATTTTACAATGTATTCATCTCAATACATATGGATTCGTTGGGGGCCTTAAAAGCTAGATCTTGCCAAATTACCTGTGGGGCCATATTAAACCGGAACACAGGCCGCAATTGGCCCGCGGGCCGGACTTTGGACATGCCTGGTCTATGAGGTGCCACGGGACTCCTCGCCGCTTTTGCAGATTCAGACTAACACGGCTACCCCTCTGATACTTGAGAATATTACAGGTTATTACTATTGTACATTTAAAATTATAGAAAAAATGGAATGATACTGGATTACTTGGCAGATAGTCTGTAATCACGCCATGAGGAAGTTATAATGCATTCCCATGACAGAGCAGAATTAAGGCTGTACTTGCAATCTGAATTGTGGCATTTCCTGGCTTTTTAATGCATCTGTGATACCACACACGGTTGTTAGTTTAAATTACTGTATTTGTGAATAACATGGTAAAGTGGCTAGCAAATAATTAATCTCATGGAACATCAGGTTTTACATTAATAAACAAATGGGAACATACATAGTTGAACTCCTTGTTCTAGTAGTGCAGGCTGATGTCCCTTTTTGCCTTCTGTTTATTTTAAAGGTTTTTTTTATGGTTTTAATTGTCATTTAGCATCAGCAAATAAAATACGATAAAATAATAAATGCAGAACTGTTGTTAAGCTGCCTGCATAGTACACCAGCGCAATCATATTATATTTTTGCAACCTCCTGTATCCATTGTTTCTCCTCATTTGTAATATTATGGTTACAAACAGATTGGTGCTGGGCTTGTCATTTTTCTCTTTTAAAGTGTCATGTACTAGAACTGTATAAGTAACTTCTTCCACCAAGATAAATGCTTTTTCTTCCTCTTAACATGTTATTTTGAAGTATCCTTTCAAGTACCTTTCGACATCATTGAAATCTTTCTCTTTGTCCAGCTAATGAAAGAGTGATTTTTTTCACAATAAACATAAATAACCCTTTCCTTAAAAATTCCAAGAGATAAAGCAATTTTGAAAGAGAATTTTTAACCTTTGAAAGCACATGAGCTTGTTCAGTATGCAGGGCACAGACTAGTAATCTTAAGTGCTGATGAAAGATGGAAGTTTATCTTTTTTCACAGAAAGAGAAAACAATGATTAGATGCAACCTTGATGAACAAGCAACTGACACTGCCAGAAATGGAAAACCCCAACAAAATCCTGCTTTGCTTTTAATAATAATCTAATTTGGAGCCCCCTTACTTTTTGCTTTTGTGTTCGCTTGTCTGCTTGAATTCGGGTGTACTAAGTGTGTCTGAAATACAGGAAGCATAAGATGCTCTGACATCCATCAGCACTTTATTTCTATGGCACTGAGTGGACAGAAGGTGACCTGATATGATCACAACCTGTTTAACACAATTTTGAATGAGAATTATAGCACTGAGAAAGTTTCTCTAGAAGGGGATTAATCTAATTTGTCAATTTTCAAGTTCTTATAGTGAAAATGGCCTCAAATGTTTCATGTTTGTTTAAATTTCAAAAGAGAATTTTAATTGTGTTGAATTAAATACGTTTATGTATTTCTTGACATCGTTAGCTATTTTGTGTATATATGCTTGGATTTTAAAATTGTTTGTCTCTAAAATATCATACGTGCCATGCATTTAGTCTTCAATGAAGTTAAAGAGCTTTGACTTTGAAGAAATTTGGTTTAGAAATAACAGAGAGCGTATTGCTTAAAATATTCTATAATGTGATTACTATTATGCTGTCTCTGTGTGTAATCCTGGTCTTTAGGACGTTGATGAGAGTTTTGCTTATTTACTTCCATATGGTCAAGATTTCATCTTAAAAGGCATTTCATATTTGTGAATTTATTACCTTTATTAAATGATTTCCCCAGAGAAGAATCAAGATATCAGTGTTCCATTCATTTTCCATGCAGTCTGAAAACAATTTTTTAAAATCTAGCAGAGATGTGTAGTACAAAGTGACAGTAATTCATAACTTGTATATAGGTTGTTCATATGATTCTTAATCTGATGTGAGAACAAACTGCAATTCTACAGGAAAATTCAATCTAATGGTGTATGTGATATTGGAATATTTTTAGATTCTACTATTAGGGTGTATCTAGACTACAGGGTTTTGTCGACAAAAGTGGACTTCTGTCAACAAAACTATACCTGCGTCTACGTTGCCATTGACTTCTGTCGACATAGCGTCGACAGAACTCAGCAATTTTGTCGACAGCTGTAAACCTCATTCTGTGAGGAATAACGCCTTTTGTCGACAGAGTTCTGTTGACAGAAGGCGTTATTGCATCTACACTGTCCTTTGCGTCTACACTGTCATGTCGGCAAAGTGGCTTGCTTTGTTGACAGAACTGGATGTAGTCTAGATGCTCTTTGTCAACAGAAGCTTTGTCGACAGATACAAAAGCCTGTAGTCTAGACGTACCCTTACAGTGTAATGGAGTTAGGCCCTAAGGCAGAAAGGGCCATAGAGAAGTTCTCCAGGTGGCTAGAGTGGCACGCAGGAAACCAGACAATCGGGGGCCAGGAGGGAATATATAAGAAGCTGAAGGACTAGAGGCAGCTGAGTTATAGCTCAGGCCTGTAAGGGAGAAGTGTGAAGGGCAGGAATGGCCGGCAGAACCAGGGACAACTTCCAGTGGAGCTGTTGAGAGACAGATGGACCTGAAGGGTAAAACCCTGAGCTAAGGGTGAAGGAGTTGTCTCCAGGAGGGGATGCTCTAGAGGTACCAGTTTTATTCAGAAAGAGGCAACAAACTGAGGGAACAGCATCAATCAGAGACACTCTACAGAGGGTATTGGGACGGGCCCCTGTGAGAGGCATACCCCGGAAGGGCTTTGTGATTGCACAAGGAGTGTGACTCGGCCAGAGGGCTGAGTAGCTGCAAGGCTTTTAAAACTGAAGCAGTGCAGGAACCTGCACTTGGCCAAATGAGGGTGCTCACTTGAGATGCCGATAATCTGGTTTTACCTATCTGTAAAGGGATGGTGACATACTTTAAAAATATGTTTTATTTATTTTCATGCTGTACTCAGTGAAATCTCTTCCTGGAAATTAGAAAATAAAACTTGAAGTATGTGTGAGTCTGTAAGTGCAAGCAAGATTGTTTTTTTTTTTTTTTTTTTTTTGAACAGCAGGTGTCCGCCTGGGTCACACATGCATTCTGTGGTGTCTCGCGCTCCCATAGTAGGGCATAAAGAGTGGGACAACCACAACCCTCCCCAGTTCCTTATATTCAACTGTGACAGCAGGTCAGAGCCTGGTGACTATCCAAGTCACTAGTTCTTAGTTTTAGCTACCCATTCTCAGATATCTCCCTACAGACCTTTATTACTCTCTTTCTCTTCCACATATGACCACGGTGATCAGTATTGACCCATCTGGATGGTTAGACGCCCCGTGGACAGACTCCACCTTACAGGACTACTTAACATGACAAATTCTAAACCTGTGGGCTTCCAAATCTGTCTGTCTTGTGATGAATTAACTCCCCTAAAAGACAAGCACAGCAAATGTTTCTTCTATTTCGGAGCATTCTATGTACTGAGTAGATGTCCGGTGTGCCTATCATTCTTCTTTGGGACATGTGAAATGTCTTGAAACTCCATGAAGGTCTCATCATACACTGAGGAGATGAGTTCTGCAAGCAGTTAAACCAGTCTTATCCAGCAACCTGTCTAGCAGATGAGCAGTGCCAAACGTGGGCCTTGGGAAAAGACCTGGCACTAGTTCTGATGTCCCAGACACTGAAGCCGACCATGGCATAATCAGCACTGACGCCAGCACCAGTGATTCTGGTACCAAAGTCTGGTATTGAGTTTGGAACTCACTACACTGTACTCCCATAAGGAAAGGCCACCTGGAGGCTCTAGAGATGAAACAGGCCTCACATGGTGTCAAGTACGGGTGGTGATCAGCAGCCCCCAACACAGACTCACTTCTCTGGTACTAGTGCCAGTGGCAGTGATGCACCTCTCATTGTCAATGCCTGCGCCCCTGAGAGATCTGTACTGGTACCAATACAAGCCGCAGTATATACATTGGTGATGCCCTTAAAGGAGGTGCATTCCTCAACACCATCACCATGGCAAATGTTCTGCCCCTCTTCAGCGATCTCTGAGGTTAGGTGTACATTGCAGGGAGATCTGCAGCTTTCCCCTCAGGCTTGATCTGGCCAATCATGTTCCAATTATAAGCCCTCCTGGGCCTATTTGGAGAACAAACTCCCCACCATCATTTCTGGTGAGACCACTCAGAGCAGGGGTTTTCAAACTTCGGTCCAGGACCCACCAGGGAAAGCCCTTGGCGGGCCTGCATCACTTTGTTTACTCTAATGCTCGGCAGCCACAGAGCCTTGCGTCTCCTCGTTGGCTGCAGTTTGACATTTCCAGCCAAGGGGAGTGGCAGGGCTTCATGGCTGTGGAGTATTAGAGTAAACAAAGCGGCACCAACCTGCCAGGGGCTTTCCTGGCGGGTCTATGACCCACGTTAGATACCCCCTGACTTATAGCACAAGGAAGAATCAAATTTAGGGAAAAAGCAACATCAGCATCTTACCTTCAAAGAAACTAAAGTAATGTCTAGTCAGTGAATGAATCAGCATCCCCAGCACTGGTACTGCCAGATGACTGTCTTTTCAGGAGATTGTTGAGGATTGCTGAGACTCTGGAGAAAGAGCTGTCAGTCAAAGCAGAGAAATCTTGCAAGCTGTTTGACATCTTGTCAGTTTCTAGTCTAGCCAGGATCACTCTCCCCCAGGGCTTGCTTGTTGACTTGACTTTCTGGTGAAAAAATTGTACTTCTCTGCCTTCTTACAGCTGTGTGGGGCTAAGTGCCAGATCAGATCTTACTGGTAGGGTTGAGAGATACTTTCAGAAAAAATCCTGAACATGTGGGAAAAATTGGTTGAGCAAAAAGAGAAGAAAAAAAACCCACCAAGGGACCAAACTTGTTGCGGGGGAGGGGGAAGGACCCGCCTGACACAGCAGGGGAAAAATGTCCCTGCCAGCCTTCCATCCGAGAAAAACAGAAAATACCGGACACTTTGCATGTCTGGTATTTCTGGTTTTTTTTTACCAGACAGAAGACGCAATTACCGGACTGTCTGGGCGAAAACCGGACACCTGGCAACTCTGCTTACTGGCAGAGTGTGACTTTTTAAACTGGGACAAAGCAATGCCTTTCCTCTTGAAGCTTGTGCATGGCAACAGGGAAGAGGTCAGACACATAATTGAGGCTAAGTGGTGGCTAATACATCCACATAGGTTAGTGGTCACCACCCAGTAGATCAGGATCTACTGGTAGATCCTGTAGCCTCTGACATGATCCTGACTGGTTTGATCAGGAGGCTATCAAATGCCAGCACTTCAGCTGCCCCTCCCTCCCCAGGAGCCTCCTGCTTGCTGTGCAGAGTGGGGGGAGGCAGAGCAGGGGTTTGCAGACGTCAGTGTGTCCCTCTTTCCCATGTAGCTCATCTCCACAGAGAAAGGATCCAAGGGGACATGACAGGGCTCTGAATGGAGGGAGCTTGCTGGCTGCTGCTCCTATGACTGAACATGTTCAATATACTTCGAGGCAATGCAAGTCTGTCACTCTCACACACTCTCTTTCACACTCACCTCCTGACCCAACAGCTACTTTTAGTGGTGGTGTTAATACTATTACTTCATTCAAAAGTGTTATTTTAGGTTTTTCACTGGTCTTTGTGGTTTGCTGTCCAACCTAGTGGCACTTAGACCACTTAGACTATGTCTACACTCGCAGCTTCTTGTACGAGAAATATGCAAATGAGGCTAAGGGTGGCATATTTCTGAGCCTCATTTGCATACCTAATGAGCTGCCATTTTTGCCGAAGAGGCTCTTGTGCCAGAAGGAACTGTCTACACTGTCCCTTCTTGCACAAGAAAAACCCTCTTGCGCAATGCCGTTATGCTGAGGCAGTATAGACAGCTTCTTTTGGTACAAGAGTCTTTTCTGCAAAAATGGTGGCTCATTAGGTAAGCAAATGAGGCTCGGCGATATTCCATATTTAGCCTCATTTGCATATTTATTGCGCAAGAAGCTGCGAGTGTAGACATAGCTTTGCAGAGAAAAAGAACGAGATTGGTCAACAGCCTTAGCTGAGGGCCAGCTGGCTTTTAGTTCAAGCAGTAGAGGCCCATGTACTAAACTCCAGAGGTCTCAGGTTCATTTCCACCTTTTGGCATTACATGTGCATTTCATAATTTTTATTTCTCTCTTATGCTTAAATTTAATTTGTTGAGTAGTGAGTTCTAAAATGCCACGCCTGTCATGGCTGAAGTAATTATCCCCAGGGCAATTTCTTTTTCAAAATATATCTAGGTTTTTTATTTCTAGGGGTTGTGCGCATCTTGCACATTACCTCGATATTGGTGCACATAACAAAATTCATGCCTTCTAGCTGAGGACTGGAATATTGGCTGGGAGTCTCTTGGAATCGGGCCAATTTTCCAGAAGCTCCTATAGCCAAATGAGAAATTTCCACTAATAGTCTGGCAGCACAGCAGGGCTAAGGCAGACTCCCCCCTGCCCTGGCCTTGCACTGGTCCTGGAAGCAGCTGGCATGTTCATGTGGCCCCTGGTGGTGCTGGGGCAGGGAGTCTCCACATGCTGCCCCTGCCTGAAGGCACTACCTCTGCAGCTGCCATTGGTGGGAATGGAGAACCAAGACCAATAGGCGGCGAGGGGGCAGTGCATGGAGCCACTTGCCCTTCCTTCCCTATAAACCCCTGCTGGATATGCAGGCTGCTTTCTGGAGTGGCAAAGGGCCAGGATGGAGGTGAGCCTGCCTTAGCCACTCTGTGCCACCACCTGGGAGCTGCCTGAGGTAAGTGGTGCCCAGCCAGAGCCCATATCCTGAGCCTCTACCTGAGCCCTGAGCTCCTCCTGCACCCAAACTCCCCCCCCCCCCCCCAGAATCTCCGTTCTGCACGCCAATCCTCTGCCCCAGTCTGGTGAAAGTGAATAAGGATGAGGGAGGAAGGGGGCTGGAGCGAGCAGGGCTGGGTCTCACAGAAGGGGCATGAAAGGAGATAAGACAAGAGTATTTGGATTTGAGGTAAATCCTGGATTGCATTTAAATTTAAATTTTGTGCTTAAAAAGGTTGGAGACCACTGTTATAGGTGGTGATGGATAGCTCTTCTCATGCTATAACCACAGGGGCATCCAGAGCGGTTTCCATTGTGGCATAGCTGGGCATTGTGGGGAGTTGGGCAGAGGTATAGATGGAAGAAGTGACCTGGTGAACAAAGTAGACAGCTATATAGGAAGCCAGGAATTTAAATCCACCCTGCAAAGAAACTTTTCCTTCCTTTAAGGACATTTTTTAAATGTAAGAATTAAACTTTGCTCCCAGGCTGGAGTGCCACTTTACTGACCACTCAGTTACTATTAACTCAGTCCTTTCAGCAGAGCTCATGCAGAGGGTCAGGAAACCAATGGTAGCAAAACTCAGTGTTGTTGTCATGGAACTTATCACCTGTACAGCTGAATTTGGTGCCGCAAGAATTGCTGATTCTAGTCACGTCTTTGTTAAATTTCTCTGACAGTGTAGGATACATTGACTTCTGGAGAGCTTTATTTAAATGTAAAATCATTTAGATTTGATGCTAAAAAGACTTTAAGATTTGTGTCCCTTTTAAGATTTAAGTAAAAAATGTATTCCTCGCCCCAACAAAATATCAGCGCCGTGTTTAGTTGATGAGAAATGTGTTTATGCTCCTGTTCATTCAACATCTGGAAGATACTGGTAACTATTTTCTAGAACTGTTTCTATTTGCTTCCTTTCTTTTTTTGTAGTTGAATCTCCATCTCATAATTTGCCTATCACAGGACATTTTTATTATTGTTTTTTTCATTTTCTTAGTTATTAAAATGAATACAAAAGGACAATGGTCTAGGTTTTTTTTATTATAGTAATAGTCTTGGATTTTTGCCTAAAGCTAAAAATTGTTCCTTTCATCACACACAAACAAGAGTCCAGAAATAGTAACTGAAAAAGCAAAGGAAAAGCGGTCTGTGCATTCTTTTCTCCATTTCCCAATCATTGGTGTTTTCTGAACTTCTGAGAACATGCTCGGGCATTGTCTACACTTACAAGTTTAAAGTGCAACTGTGGCAGGGCTTTAAACTGAAAGTGTGGCCACCACACAAACACTGGGGGATGGATTTCCCAATGTTCTACATAAACCACCTGCACAAGGGGAATGGCTATTCTGGTGTTGGCTGGGAAGCAGAAGATCTAAGTTCTCGCCCTGTGTCCACAACAAACTCCCTTTGTGATTTTGAAGTCACTCTGTGCCTCATTTTTTCTACCTGCTTTAGAGAGCTGGCAAGTCTTCATTAATGTTTGCCTAATGCAGGGGTGGGGAATCTCTTTTGGGTTAGGGGATGCTGACTCACAGAAAAATCAGTTGGGGTGGGGAGCATAGACAAGTGAGAAGCAAAAAAGAAAAACCAAACCCTCCCTGACTGAGAAGGAGAAAGACACTCCCCACATCACCTTCACACGCCAGAGCCTAAAGGGGCCTAGGCTAGTAGATTTTGTGTGCTCCACGTAGGACAGCGGGAGGGCTGGCATACCAGAGGAAGCTCCACAATGCTGGGGGGAACGCCAAGCCTTGGGGGCCAGATCCATTCAAGCCAGGGGGGTTGCAGCTGGCCTCTGGACCTTAGGTTCCTAACCCTTGGCCTAATGTTCTGAGATCTTGCTTCGTAAAATTGTTAGTATTCTGATTGGGGTGAATTTGGGGTGATGAATAAACAAAAATGAGAGAGGATACTTGATATTCACCCTAACTCTTGTATGTCTGCATTTTGCTGTGTGAATCATTGTTTCTGAAAGATTGTATGTAATATTTTTCTCTCCAGCAGGAAGTGGTTTCTTTTCTACTGTGTAGTAAGGAAAAAGTGGCGAAGGATAGAATTATCAGAGTTTTGCTGAGCAATGTTAGAAGTGTTTGTCACTGATTCTATGAAGAAATAGGAAGTACCTATGTTATTTTTATGAATATTGTGCTTGCTTCTCTGTGTGTGTTCATAGTGGGTTACTTGCTAAGGAATTAGATCAGAAGGGGTTGTTATGGAAAACAAGCAGGGACAGATAAACAGTGGCCTAGATCAGAAGCATCCTGCAAATAAACACAATAGTCAGATTCATAACTATGAAGAAGGTACTTCTCAGACTTCACCCTGGTTACGTAGTGCTTTTGCTGTGAGACACTGGACATTCAAAGGCACTGATCAGTTAAAAACTATTCCCTTGAGAAAAGGAGGTAGGAAGCTGACACAGACTGATGAGAGTCTGTGGTCTGCAGCAAGTAGGTTGTAACTTCACAGCCAAGAGAACAGGATGGCTCAAACCTAAGTAATGTTTGTGTATGAGCTTGAGTAATGTCAGACAAAAGTAAGACAGTGTGCACGTAGATCTGTTGTTTGAAACCCATTTTTGGAGAGCTGTGCACCTTTTGGCAATATCAGTCATACTTTGTTTTGAAGAAACTGGTGGGTATAAACAGCCACCCTTTCATCTGAGCTAAATAAAGGAGCAGTTAAATGCTTCTTTGTTTAGTAATAGCTGGGGGAAAAAAGAGGCCACTACTCAAAACACACACTTCATGCCAAGACCAGCCAGAGGTTATGTCATGCTGACTGAGGGGTTTCCTGAGGACTGATAACAGCAAATGCTGGATGCAGAAGCAGTTGGCTTCACTTCTCTCTTCCCCTTCTGCAAGAGTAGTGTTCAGGATCACTCTGCTCTCTGTCTTCTGCCTCCATCTCCAGCAAAATGCAAGTAGCCAGGGGCTGTTTTGTTTCCTGCTGAACTTCTGCTAAAGGAGCCAGTGATGTTTGTGCCATCCTTTCCTTCCTTTCTCGCTTCCTCCCTCCCTTCCTCCAAGGGAGGAACCAATGACTTACCAGTCTAACTCTGTCCATGAGCTTGGAATGCACTAACTTCATCCTGTGTTCAGCTCATTAATGTTTGTTGTTTCTAGGTCATACATATATTTTCCCTTGAGCTAAACTCAAAAAATCATTTGTTTATTTTAGTATACAGTCAGTTACTCACCTGTGATTAAAAAGAATCTGGATACCAAAATATTTTTCTCCCTAATTGTTTGAGTGATGTCCTCATTACAAAAAAACTGTTTTAAAAAATTCCTTAGGAGTCTCTTGCTGGAGCTAGGGTAACATACACTGTATTTGTTCTTAAATAGTGCATATGGACTCTTTGGAGCATGTGCCCCAATATATCCCGTAACTATTTTTGACGTAGATGTCACACATGAGTGTGACAAGTTGGACCCCACTTTTTGGGTGCCACTGGACTCCCACTGAGCCTGTCTTTCTTACCAGCCTGCATTTCTCTTACTCTGTGCCACTGTCACAGGCTCTCTAGTCCTTTTCCAGTGCGTGCACACACATATGGGTAAGGACACAACCAGCTACAGAATCTCACAGATTCTTCACTTGGGGAATTACCCAGCCCACTACACCCTCTGGAATGAAACCCAGGATTATATTGTCTTGTGCTGTAAAGAGATCTACCTAGCGCGAGCATGTGAAATTCACCCTCTCCCTCAATGTGGAGGCAGATGTGCACAGCTCTTCCGCCTCCCCCCCTTGTGAATTGCACAAACTAGGTTATAGTATAAATAAGAAATAAGATTATTAACTGCAAAAGGTAGATTTTAAGTGATTATATGTGACCGAAAATAGATCAAAACTGATTACCTTAGTAAATAAACAAAGCTTGCAGACTAAGCTTCACACACTAGATAAAATAGATAGGATATCCATTAACGAATTCTCACCATGAGGGATAAACAAGCTGGCAGATTCTTAAATTACAAGCTGTCTTAACTTTTCCAGTTTTTCATAGACAGGAATACAGTCCTTCTAGCCTGGGGCCATCACTTCTGATAGTTAAATCCTTGTTCATCAGATGTTTCCCAGTGTCTTGCAGGAAGAATGAGGTACCCCAGTGATGTCAATGTCCCCTTTTTAAAGCTGCTTCCCACTTGCTGGAAAGTACTTTTGTTATGACTTGAATCAGACACTTCCCACTGTGTAGTGATATCTTTGAGAGGTTTCTAATGTACACCATTTCTGAGCTAATCCTTGTGTTTGTGCATTTCTTCTGTTAGCTGTTAACATTGTTTGTCCTTTTTACTGTTGTACCTGAAAGGCTGGTTGTAGGTGTTTTCAACCTCTCAACATGTTTCAGTAACATATCAAGCCAAATTTCGTAACTTCACATAAAATGGTAGCACATACAACAAGACATTCATGTCTAGCAGATCAAAACTTTAGAATGATACCTCACAAAGTGTACTTTGTGCAAAACGTATCGCAGTTACATGATAATGGTGCATACAGGCAGTCCCCGGGTTACGTACAAGACAGGGACTGTGGGTTTGTTCTTAAGTTGAATCTGTATGTAAGTCGGAACTGGCGTCCAGATTCAGCCGCTGCTGAAACTGACCGCCAGTTCTGACTTACATACAGATTCAACTTAAGAACCCCAAGCGTCCCCAAGTCAGCTGCTGCTGAAACTGATCAGCGGCTGATTCCAGGAAGCCTGGGGCAGAGCAACTCTGCCTCGGGCTTCCTGTAGTCAGCGCTGGTCAGTTTCAGCAGCGGCTGACTTGGGGACGCCTGGGGCAGAGCAGCTGGGGTGCTGCTGGGTTGCTCCAGTAGCACCGCTCCTTGCTCCTTGGCGCTACTGGACCAACCCAGCAGCACCCCAGCTGCTCTGCCCCAGGCGTCCTGATTCAGCCACTGCTGAAACTGACCAGCAGCGGCTGAATCAGGACCTGGGGCAGAGCAGCTGGGGTGCTGCCGGGTTGGTCCAGTAGTGCCCAGAGCGGCGCTGCAGGACCATTCGGCAGCGCCCCAGCTGCTCTGCCCCAGGGTCCACAACAAAAGCCTGGTCTTCTGGGGGGGGCACACTAGCTGCGCGCCCCCCCCCCCCCAGCAGACCAGGGACACGGGGAGCAGAGCCGCAGCGGCAGCGGGGTGCTGCGCCTCTGAGGCTTTGCTCTGGCAAAGTCTCAGAGGCGCAGGACCCCGCTGCAGCTGCGGCTTCAGTCCCGGTGCCCCTGGTCTGCTGAGGACCGTCTCCAGCAGACCAGGGGCACCGGGACTGAAGCCGCAGCAGCGGCAGGTTCCCGGTGCCTGTGGTCTGCTGGGGACCGTCTCCAGCAGACCAGGGGCACCGGGAGCAGCTTACGAACGGGGCTTTCTCGCCCCGGAGCTCGCAGGCAGCAATCCGCCACCTCGACCTCCGAGGCGAGAAAGCCCCGTTCGTAAGTGCGGATCCGACATAAGTCGGATCCGCGTAAGTCGGGGACTGCCTGTATTTAGTTGTCAGAGTATCACAATGAGGTTTTGATACAGTAATATATACTGTTCTAAGTGCGTGGTGATGTTTGTAGCCATTCTTCACCCCACTTGCCTCTACAACTACTACCCTTTAATTTCTCAGCCCATTGAATACATCATCTGCAATTATTCTATACAATTCCTTTCTTCCAGTTCTATCCAGGACCATCTCCAGTCTGTCTTCTACACATTAAAGTGCACTGAAACTGCTCTTGTCAGAGTCTCTAATGAACTTGTCCTAGCCAAAGCTCTGAACCAGCTGTCCCTCCTCATCCTATTGATCTGTCTGCTCTCCTCCAGACAGTGAACCATGCTCCTCTTCTTGAAATCATTTCCTCCCTTGGCTTCTATGACAGTCCTCTCCTGGTTCTGATCCTCGCTCTCCAACTGATCTTTCAGTGTATCCTTTGGCGAAGCTGCCTCATTTCCCCCTCCAGCGTTCTTTCTCTGCCCCCATTTTTTCTTCTTCACCTAGTAACTGGACAATCTCAACCACAGACAAATTCAGGTACCATCTCTGTGCCTAGTGACTGACAGATCTACTTCTCAAGAATGTGTGGCTATCAGCTCTGGCACAACAACAGAGCCAAATCTGAGCTCTTAATTTCCCCCCAAGTCCTCCCCAGCACTTCTTTTCTCAAGCATGTGGGCCAATACCACCATCCAACCTGTAACTCGGATCAGTAACCTGGGCACCTTCAACTCAGACCTCTCTCTATTTTCTTGTGCCCAGTCTTTGTCTAAATCTTGCAAATCCTTTTAACATAACATCTCTATGATACAGCTTTTCCTAGCCATCCCTACAGAAAATACTCTCATCCATGCTTTCGTCATTTTGGTTACTGCAATATCCTTGTCTCTGGCCTTGACAAATGCAATGTTGCATCATTAATACCAATTCAAAGTGTTGCTGCTACAAGGATCATATTCCTAACCTGACACTTCAATGACATCAACCCTCTCTTTGAGTTCCCTGCTCTACTGTACCAAACACAAGCTTGTTTGCCTTTATTTCAAAGGCCCTTCATGGCCTATCCCCCCCACAACTAGCATCTCTCATTCCGTGCCAAAATGTTAACTCCTGGCTCCGATCAGCCCAGGATGCCAGCCTACATTAACCCGCTTGTTAAATTTTCAAACAAGCAAAAACAATCTTTTTGCTATTGCCATGCTACCCTTCCTCCATGAGAGGAAATCTTAAAAACCCACAAACTCCCTCATTAGCCTCCCCAACACGCTCCATACGGCCACTAAAGCATGGTTTAGCTGTTGGTGCTCTAATGTCACTGCCTGCCTTGCAAAGCAATATTTATTGTCTCGTCGTTTTACTGCATCATCTGTCTGCATCTATCCGTTGTCTCTTGTCTTATAATTAGACTTAAAGTTCTTTGGGGCAGGGACTGTCTTTTTGTTTTGTGTTTGTACAGCACCTCACGTGCTGGTTCTCAACCTGTGGCCCATTTAGCAAACAGCTGCAGCCGAGCTATGTGCTTTAAAAAAAAATCCAAAAGTTGCTGCTCCAGTCTGACAGGGTGGGGCTGAGTGAGTGGGAGACAGCATCAGGCCTCCCTGCTGGAGGACTCCTGCCACCAGGGAAGGCTAAGCAGCTTCCTGTGGCAAGGGAAGAGCTCAGCAGTTCAGTGCAGGCGGCCCTGCTGGGCAAGTAGATCCTGTATGATCCCAGCCCTGCTCCTGCTCCAGCCTGGTTGATCGCACCTGAGCAATCCAGACACAGTCAAATCCTGGGGGGCTGGTGAGTATGGTCAGGGAGCTGTGGAGGGTGGCTCTGGTAGTGAGGGGATAAAGGGTTGTTGCGCGGGGTGCTGGGCAGCATAGGCAGAGGAGCTAGAAGTTTGGGGGCTCTTCCAGCACCCTCAGGTTTTACAAAGGCCTTCACTCCTGGCTTTGTATCTGGGACTCTGTGGAGTCATCTCTGGGCAGGGGCAGCTGGGCATATAGGGGTCTATGGAGGGATCTTTGTAGGAGGACACTGGGCACAGGAGTCGGGGGAGGGGTTCAGACAGGCAGGCAGATGTGGCACATAGCAGGGGCCTGTGCTCAGGGAAGGGGCACATTGTCAGTGAAGTGCTGGGTAGGCCAGAGTCTGTCTGGCACAGAGTTTCTCAACCTGCGTCCCACAGTGATAAATCGGTTAAGAACCACTGTCATAGCACATTAGGGTTCTGGCCCATGACTAGGTGCCATGGTTATACAAATAATAAAAGTAGACAGGTGCTTGACCACAGATATTACAAGACTTTCCAGGGGAATAACTTTCTTGTGGGTCAGAATAATATATTTACAGAATTAAAATAATGGACCTATAAAGAGATTGCTGTCAGTGAAAAAGACAATGGTTGTGCTGTTCCTTAAGGTTAGCTGTCTACTCCTGATGATGCTACATTATTATACTGCTTGGTGAACTAGATAATATTTCTACTCAAAATGATAAAAAGGGTCACTGTCAACTTAAAAGGCACATTGATGTGTGAAATTTGTTTGCTTGTTACACTTAATACAATTATGATAGAAGGAAATTATAGATTCCTCCCCCCCCCCCCCCCGACATTGTTTCTTTATTTAGCAGCACTTTTTACTAGTCAGTTTCCTTTTATAATCTGTTTACCCATTCTGGTTTTGTTGGTCTTTCATACAGCAACATTGAAGAGGAAAATATTTTGTAAAGTAAGAAAATGTGACTAAATATCACAATAATTGGTAGGGGGTATTTAGGGTAGAAATATTACTTTGAAATCTTTTTACCTTTTTCTTTTTTCTCCCCCACCCCTCAATCTCTTGCAGACTGACTATTGTGAGTTGTCCATGTCCCCTTTTATGTAATTCCCCGCTCTTTTTTTATAATGATTTCTGCATTGTTGCTAAAGCTCTAACTGGGAAAATAAAGGTTTAAAGAAGAATAATTTATTTATTTCAGACTGTTGGGAAGAAATTACCTCCAGCTACAGCAACTCAGGAGCCAACGAAAATAGAAATGGACAGCAGAACCAAGAGTAGGTCTCACTATTTTTGCTTTATTTTTCTCCTTTGCACTCAGAGCTATTGAGTCTTTTAGGAAGTCTTGAATATTTTTTCTTAGGTTTTAATTCGAGCAATTTTCTATAGGTCTGAAAAATAATAAAAGCAAGATTTCAAATATATTTAGCATGGAGCTTTGAGTTGGCAATGTTTAAACAAGCCACTTTGTTTCAAATACGTTTTTGAATTGTTTTTGCCCTGATAATTTTACTCCCATCTCTCTGCCTCCAAAAATCAAATAAAACTATGTCATCCACCCTTAGGCTGAAAGCGCTTTTAGATTAATCAGATATGAATGTGATCCAGCTTCAAACTGCAAATTGTAGGTGTGTTGTTACTATTAGTGCATTTTCTACATGCTGCCTATTTTTGCTTTTTGGTTTTATCTCTAAACCAGGCATGTCCAAAGTCCGGCCCGCGGGCCAAATGCGGCCCGCGGTCGGATTTAATACGGCCCCCCGCTTCTCCCAGCTCCCCGGTGCTTTTTTTAACTGGCGCGCTCAGCGCGCCGCTTCGGGCCGCCGCCGCCACGGTCCCAAACCCTGCCCCTGCACTCCGCTTTGGGGCTGAGAGTGCAGGGACAGCCCCCGCTTCCTCCCCCTCTCCTGGCTCCCCGGCACTCCTCTGACTGACGCCGCTTCCGGCCGCTCTGCCGCCGTCCATGGCGGCCGCTGCGGTCCTAAAGTCCACCATGTAGGGCACGTCCACAGCCCTGCTCCCCCGCTTGGCTACGGGTTCGCCCTGCCCCCGGGCCGCCGTGAGGCCAGCGTGCCCTGCACTCTCCACCCGCCTCTGACCCTGCAAGCCCTCTACCTTGGGGCTGAGAGTGCAGGGACGGACTCCGCAGCTGCTGAGATCAGGGACGGACTCCGCAGCTGCTCAAGCTCAGTATCTGCGATTGGCCCTGCGCACTGTCAGCTTCCTGGCGGGCTCAGGCACGTGGAGCTCATCATTAGAGACTTCGCCACAAACAGCCACAAAGGCAAGAGAATTCTTGTTGGGCAGTGTATTAGTGCAGTGTATTACTTGGGCAGTGTATTAAACCTCTGGCACTGCGCTCACATGATCCCTTCCCCTTCTGGTCAATTTTAAAAAATGGCGACTGTAAATAAGAGAAGGAAAGTTGACAGTGAGGGCCGCCGCTTCCAGGACAGGTGGAAAGTGGAATATTTCTTCACTGAAATAGAGAATCACTGTGTTTGTCTGATATGCCAAGAGACTGTGGCTGTTTATAAGGAATTTAATGTCAAGAGACACTACCAGTCGAGACATAGCACATACGATAAGCTTACAGGGCACGACCGCAGTGAAAAGTTGAAGCAACTTGAAGCTGTTTTAATGTCACAACAGAAATTTTTCATAAGAGCCCGTGAGTCAAATGAAAATGCCACAAGGGCGAGCTATGAGGTGGCAACGTTAATTGCTAAAAATTGCAAATCTTTTGCTGAGGGTGACTTTATCAAAGAATGCGTTATGAAAATGGTTGAGAATATCTGTCCCGAGAAGAAGCAAGAGTTTGCCAACATTTGCCTGGCTCGTAACACTGTAGCACGGAGAATTGAGGAGATTTCATCAGATATTAAGAGACAGTTGACATCCAAAGGAGTGGATTTTGACTTCTTTTCAATAGCCTGTGATGAAAGCACGGACCTATCTGACACAGCTCAGTTGCTGATTTTTATGAGAGGGGTGGACGATGAAATGAATGTGACTGAAGAGCTACTTGACCTCCAGAGCCTTACGGACCAAACAAGAGGAAAAGATTTATTTGTTTCTGTTAGTTCCGCCATAGATGACATGAAACTGCCTTGGAACAAAGTTACTGGGATTATTACTGATGGGGCACCTGCCATGGTTGGTGAACGAAGTGGATTATCAACCCTAATCTGTAACAAGGTGATCGAAGAAGGAGGCAAAGCTATTAAACTCCATTGTATCATTCATCAGCAAGTTCTCTGTGCTAAACATCTCAAATATGATCAGGTTATGAAACCGGTGCTAAAGACTATTAATTTTATTCGCTCTAAAGCCCTGTGCCACCGCCAGTTTAAACAGTTTCTACTGGACATCCAGGCTGAATACGAAGATGTTTTATATCACAACGATGTAAGATGGCTCAGTCGGGGGTCTGCACTGCAGCGTTTCTACTCTCTCAGAAAGGAAATCGGAGAATTCTTGGAAACAAAGGGACAACCAATGCGAGAACTATCTGATCCTATTTGGCTGGCTGATTTGGGGTTTCTAGTTGACATAACAAAGCATCTGAATGTACTGAACACGAGTCTTCAGGGGAAAGATGCAGCGGTGAACCAGCTTTATTCACACCTCAAAGCCTTTGGGACAAAGCTGCAACTTTTCATAAGGCAGTTGTCACAAACACAGCCCAATACCATACATTTTTCAGCGTTGCAGGAAATAATGAACAGTTTTCCACAGGACAATATCAGTGCGCAAACGAGCAGGTATGCAGCAGACATTGCATCTCTGGCTGGGGAGTTTAAACGGCGCTTTCAGGACTTTGCAGCTATTGAAAAGGAGATCAGCCTTTTCTCCACTCCATTCTCTGTTGACCCCGATGATGCTCCAGATCAGCTGCAGCTCGAGCTCATTGAGCTGCATTGTGACAGCGAGTTACGCAGTCGTCACCAACAGCTCTCTCTTGAGAACTTTTACCGCCAACTGGATAAGAGCCGGTTTCAAGAGATTCGAACATTGGCTAAGAAAATGCTGAGCTTGTTTGGCTCAACATATATGTGTGAGAAGACATTCTCTGCTATGAACTGTAACAAGAACCGCGTGAGGACAAGACTAAGTGACTCTCACCTGCGTGACATTTTGCGCATCAAAACCACTGCCTTTGAACCAGACCTAGCCTATGTACTGCAGTCCAGATCTCAGTTTCACCCTTCACATTAGTGTAGGCAAGTTTTTTTTTCAATTGAGATGAATACATTGTAAAATCTCAGTTAATGTCAGTTGGTCTAAATCAGTTATAAATATATTTGGACACAACATGTATAGTTGGTGTTATGTCGTTTGCCGTTTGCAATAAACTTTGCATAAAATAGTTAATTTGCATTTAATTTTAATGGTTCAAAGAATGTCAGGCAAAATGGTCGGCCCTCACGCATGTTCACTTCATCAAATCTGGCCCTCTTTGAAAAAAGTTTGGACACCCCTGCTCTAAACTATCCCATTAGGTGATAGAGTTTATGTAAGAAACAAAATAATCCAACAAAATAAAATCATTTAAGTGTGTATAATTCATAGCTACCTGAAAAGGGCTAAAAGTAATAATTAGGCCTCTCGGGAAGGTCACTACTTAATCCAGTGGAGATGTATTTAATTATCACACAAAGTATATTAAACACAAACTGCTTATATTATAGTCTTTTTGTGTGTGTGTGTGTGTGTGTGTGTGTGTGTGTGTGTGTGTGTGTGTGTGTGTACTTGTGCATGTGCAGTAAAAAATATAATTAAATGTATTGGGACCTAAGGGGAGGTAGACAGAAATAAGGGGGAAAATAAAGCCTGAATTAGCAAATAAATTGATTTGAAAATGAAATTTACTATTTATAGGTTAAAATTTTTCTTCTCTGAGCCACACCTGAGGCACTTTATTAGATGTTCTCCACTTATTCCCTTGATATCAACAGAGATCTCAAGGGACTAATGAGAAATAGCTAATAAGAAATCTGCAATAGAACAAATAGGAGACTATGGCTCATAGAAATTAGAGCTCAAAAAGAATGACCGTGCTAGGGATGTAATAGTGTAGTCAATTAACCAATAAGCAAAAGCTTATTGATTAATGCTCTAGACTACACACATTCTTCCTGAGCCAGTAAATTTTTTAGCAGGCTGGCCTGCAGCCTTCCTCAGTCCCGGCTTGCACCGGGTGGTCCAGGACCTACCCTGGACAGGTTAGATAAACATTTGTCAGGGATGGTGTAGACAGAGCTTGGTCCTGTCTTGAGGGCAGGGGGCTGGACTCGATGACCTCTTGAGGTCCCTTCCAGTCCTATGATTCTATGATACCCCCTGCTGCAGCTCTGCATTTAAAGTGTATTAGGAGTCAGGTGGACAGGCAATCTGGCTCAGTTCTGGGTTGCACCAGATCCAGAGCTCAGGCCTCCTTCTCTCCTAGATGGACTTTTGCCACTCTGCACTGCTGCCTCTGTACAGCCTTACAACATATACTACTCAATTATTTTCAGTTTTAAAATGAGCCAAAAACTTGATGTTTCCACTGCTTTCCTTTTGGAGTCTGTCCCCTAACCTCAAAAGCTCTCCTTGTTAGGAAAATGTTCCTAATTTATAGATTACATTTTCCTATATCTTCTTTCATGTAATGATTCCTTTATATCACTTGAACTTCCCAACACAGTTCCTTTCCCTCTTGAAGTTTCTACCCTTCAGATACTTGTGGGTAATTAACATCTTCTCCTAAACCTTAGTAACCATTTAGCATACAGGCAATGCTGAGTTGTATAGAATTACTTATAGCAAAGTAAAAGGTGGTGAAAGTTATCAGTGATCCGTGGCTAATGGGAGCTGCAAGCAGTGTACCTGTGGACATGCAGGTAAATAAAATGTCCAGCAGCCCTGGTGAACCATGTCCAGCTAGTTATTTCCCACCCCAATGTAGACATAGATTTTAATGCCAGAAGGGACCATTGTGATCATCCTGTCTGACCTGCACATTGCAGACCACAGAACCTCACCCACACACTGCTGTAACAGATTCCTAATCTCTGGTTAAGTTACTGAAGTCTTTAAATTGTGATTTAAAGACTTCAAGTCACAGAGAATCCACCATTGACTCTAATTCAAACCAGCAAGTGATCTCTGTTGTGGGGAAAGCAGAAAAAACAAGGGCTCTGCTAGTTTGACCTGGAAGACAATTCCTGGTGATCAGACAATGAGCATGTAGGCAAGAATCACCAGTCAGACACTTGGGAAAGAATTCATTGTACTAATTCTTCTCTCTGGCCATTTGGAGATACTTGCTACTAGCAATCACAAATGGGCCACATGCCAAGATAGGCAATCTTCTCATCCCATCCCATGCATAAATTTAGCCAGGTAAGTCTTGAAACCAGGTAGATGTTTGGACCCTTTGAAGGCTGTTCCAGAACTTCTCTCCTCTGATGGTTAGAAACCTTCACCTAATTTGAAGCCTGTACTAGTTTTTGGATAATTTATATCCCTCTTTCTTTTGCCTACACTGTCCCCTAACTTATATAACTCTTCTCCCTCCCTGGTGTTTATCATTCTGCTGTATTTACAGAAAGCAGCCTTCATTTGTTTAGGTTAAACAAGACATGTTTCTAAAGTCTTCTCCCTTAAGGTGGGTTCTCATTCTTTTGATCATTCCAATAGTCCTTCTTCTCTTCTCCTCAATTTGAATTCATCTTTCTTAAACATGGGAGACCAGAATTGCATACTGAATTCCAGATGAGGTCTCACCAGTGCTTTTTATAATGACAGTAATGCTTTCCTGTCTCGACTGGAAATACCTTGCCTGATGCATCCTAGGTTTGCATTAGCCTTTTTCATGGACACATCACATTGGTGGCTCATAGTTATCCTGTGACCAGCCAGTACCCCCAGCTTTTTCTCCTCTCCCTTCCAACTCATAGGTCCCCAATTTCTAGCAAAAATTCTCATTGTTGGTCCCTAAGTGCTTGAATTTGCACTATTTAATTTCATCCAATTTGTTTGTCCAGTTTTTACAGTATCCAGACCTTCTTGTGTGATACAGTAAAATATGCCTTAGTGACCACTTCTGAAGAGAGACCATCTGTGACAAGTGACTCCCCGCAGAGGCCACAGCATGTGTTCCCCCTGATTTAACTTTGAAGAGGGACCACTTGTCACCTGTGACCAGCATCCATATTTTCTTACACCTAGCCATAAAAACAAATCTGAAGGAGAAATGATCTTCCTTACTTCTGTGCTGCAGCTGACAATGGCATTGCCTTCAGAACTGTGCCTTTGACCAACAGCCATCATTCTCAGTCTGCCCAGCTCTGGAGGAAGCAAGCCCTTGAAGAGAGACCACCGCTTACAAATGACCCCTTTTGCTAATTGCAATGAGTGGTTGCTCCTGGCAGCTGTTACTGTATTCTGGTCCTCCTCAATGGATATTATCTGGGCCCTCCCCAGTTTTGTCCCATTAAGCTGTTTGAATTTAACTTCCATCTAGATATGGTAATTTCTCCCTCCATATCCCATTAACCACCCTGCCATTACTCCTAACCTCCTCATTACTCTTATTAAAAACTGAATCAAAGTATTTGTGTAGGTGCTGAACCATGCCTAGACTATATACTCTCCACCTTATCCCTAGATTATCTAATATCCACCCTGTTTACCAGTCCCACTTCCTTCCTTCCTTGTTTTGTTTATATGGCTAACGAACCTTTTGCTATTGGTTTTAATTTCTTTTGCAAGATCCAACCCTGCTTGGCTTTTAGCTAGTCTCATTTTCTCTTACAATTTTTGATCTCCAAGAGATAGCTAAGTTTGTTTTTGAAATCAGGAATCCTAATTGCACACCAATTTTTAAATCCTTACATTTAAACTGAATTAGTCC
Organism: Pelodiscus sinensis; assembly: GCF_052426305.1. NCBI lineage: Eukaryota > Metazoa > Chordata > Testudines > Trionychidae > Pelodiscus > Pelodiscus sinensis. Next base: position 213,627,847 of record NC_143052.1, read on the forward strand.
ATGATCACTCAAACCCAGGTTGACCATGGCAACCAGTTCTCCAATGAGATCGTTGATACTTACCAATATTAAATCTAAAATGGCATCATCTCTTGTTGATTTGGTGGCTGTTTAGTAAGGAAATTATTCAGCTATCATATCCAGGAAATCTAGGCCCCACAATTGTAGAAATTGTCCTCCGATCTTTATCTGGGAAATTAAAATCTCCCATTATCACACAATTCTAAGTAGTATTTATTTAATTAAAAATACTAGAGATCTCTGTCCACGTCTGGATCCACTCCTGGAACTCTGTAGCGTACCCTAGCACTCTCCCAGAAGAGCTTTTATTACCTTTCTCCCTCAAAGTGATTTTGATACAGATTCCATTTTATCTATTCCATCACTTTTAATTTGTTTACAGTCTACAGAAAGCTTTGACATAATGTAATTATGCAGACGTGCCTCAGTACCAAACAACTTAATAGGAGACAAACCTTAAATCAATTGCAGTGATCATGTATTTAACTTATAAAGAACATTAATAAGAATGAATAACAGCTCAGTGAAAACAAAACTCATGAACAAGATTTTTTTTAAATATCCAATATTATATGAAATAAGTGTTTTTGTAATAATAGTTAATCTGTAACAGTTGGACTACAGGCATGTGATCCAATGTTCTCTAGGTTAAAAAATCTATTCCAAAATAATTGCTGTACAGTATCCTGAGTATTCTCTTATGTTGTACATCTGGCACCTCTTTTATGTGATTACAATGCATCCAGAATTTCTCAGGGTGCCTTGACAGCACAACTTCCTGAATAAGTCTCAGTGTAGCAATCTGTATAAACTAATTGTATAGGCCAATAGCATTTATGGATCAGTGTGAATACCTACGATTCATAATAATATTGTGTTTATGCCATTGTTTCTGTCCCACTAGGTATAAGTAAAAATTGAAAAGTAGAAACAGCTGAACAGTTCTCACAGATACTTTTAAGGTTTTGAAAGTTGTATCAAGCAGGAGAATTTTCTGTGTGTTTTTGGAGAGGCTGCCATAAATCCAAAAGGTCTCCAGTCCTAGGCTGTTGCTAAATGTTTCCCAAGCATGCTAGGTAACATCATTTATCCACTCCATCTTCAGTCTTAGCGTAGTGTCTCTTCGTAGTGTCTCTTTCCTCTTTGTTGAGTATTCAATGCAGCATGAGTAGAAGGGGGTCTGAATCCTGACACGAGACTCAAGGTTCTACACAGAACAGATGCTGTGCCACTCTCTGGGTTCACCTACGCTGCACCTTTATCTTAAAATTAGCTATGCAGTTTGAGCTACACAAATTGCGTAGCTTATTTCACGTTAATTTCGAAATTAACACAATTTAGCACTTTTCTGAAATGTCCCTTATTCCTCATGGAACGTGATTTACAGGGACGTCGGAGTAATGAGCCTGTTATATTTGAAAATAATGGGCTTGCTCAAAAGATGCGGAATAGCTATGTCGGGATACTTCTGGTATCCCAAAATAGCTCCACAGTGGAGATGTAACTTTAGAGGGCTAGATTAAGGCATAATCTACTGATCCAGCTCCAAACTGTGAGGAGGCTCTTGGATCCACGAGCTGGATCCTAGTGTGCTTTTTGCAAGGGGTTGGTATGGTGAAACTGCCTACAGTGTCATGTAGCTGATCTGCAACTGCTAGAAGCAAATATTTCCAGTGGCCACTTATGAGACACTAGATGGGGATGGCTCTGAGTTACTGCAGACTATCCTTTTGCAGGTATCTGGTGGATCTTGCCCACATGCTCAGGATTTAACCTGAAGGAGTTTTACCTTAGGTCAGATTGGCAGAGACCATGGGTTGTTGGTTGTGGATGGGTTTTTGTTTTGTGGCCTTCCTCTGCAGCATGGGGCATGGGTCACCTGAAGGTGTAAATGGTAGTTTTCTTGTAATTTGAAGTCTTTAAATCATGTATTGTGGATTTAGGAAACCGCCGATATTAAGTGTCTACAAAAGTAGTTGAATAAGGTTTTGTGGCCTGCAGTGTCCAAAAGGTTGGATGAACTAGATGATCATGATGAACCCTTCTGACCTTAAAGTCCCCCATGGGTCTATCCTGGGACCAGTATTGTTAGACATATGCAGAAATGATCTAGAAAAAAAGGATAAACATTGAGATGACTGTCAAGTCACAGGACCATGGCCTATCAGGATTGTGGATTCGCTTCAAGATAGAGTCGATTAGGGATAGATAGTTGCTTTTATTAATCTCACTATGTCACTACTTTTACAGGCTTAAAACTGCCAGATGGTTGCACAGCTACTGCAAAGTAATACAAATAAGCATAGGCAGAGCAATGCATATAAGAGTAATAGGCACTTGGAAATGCTTACGCCCGTTTAGTCTGAGGGAAATCCCATTCCAGTCACCTTGCACCTGGCTGCAGTGGACGTGGCTCCAGCGAGGGGGGATTCATGATGCCCTTTGAGGTAAAAGGTCTCTGATGGAACTCAATGGGCACGGAGCTTCCTACACTAGCTATGTAGGGAATAATTCCGGACACACTGGGTGCAGGTGAAAACAAGCAGAGGGATTTTTGGCTCACACAGCTGGTGGAGTACCCGTCAGGAGTTAACCTGGCGAGCACTAACTTAACCAAAACATACATTAGATTATATAGGCAGCAGATGGGCAGAGGGGAAGTGATTTGATAGGTCTAGTGGCGGAAATGAGATAAGCACATAAGCCAATAAAATATAAAGGTTATATAGGATCCCTGCCCATCGCCAATTAAGCATATTATCGCTAATACAAATAATTATTCCTAACAAGCTAAATAAGCCAACATAAACAAAGGCACGTTGATGGCATTTTGTCGGCCGGAAATATAATGCATCTCCTGCGGGGGTGGTATTGCCTTGACGTGATCTTTGGGATCCAAGCTTATTTTCTAGGAACAAAGCAGACAATGAAAAACAATCCCGTGCGGTTGTTTGGTACCAGCCTTATCAAAATGAGGCCCTTTTGGAATGTGGTTGCCAGGACGACCAGGGTCAAGTTAACAGCTGTCTTTGTGCTTCCCAGGCCTGGCCTTAATTTAGGATTTGAGTTTTCAGTTCTCAGCAAGATACGATGGACTGCCTCAGTTTACCGCTACAAGCTATACTACAGTTGTTTACCGGGTGTGCGCGTACCTGGCTTAATGCCATTCTTATCACTCTTATGAGATGAAACCGAGGTCAAGCTTATTTACTGCTCATTAGTTTCCCAGCTCAAGGCATGGGTTCAAGCTGATAAAGCCCAGCTGCTGTTTGGGCTTGCAGCATCCTACACCATGCTAAGATGGGTACAGCAGGGATGGAAACTTCCATCCCAGGCCTGCTAAACTGCAGGATCCACATACGACTTTTGTGTGACACTGGCAAATTTTGCAGATGATATAAAACTACTCAAGATAATTCCAAAGAAGACTGCAAAGACTTACAAAGGGATCTCACAACAGTTGGTGACTAGGCAACAAAATGGAGGATGAAATTCAGTGTTCTTAAATGCAAAGGACTGCTCAGTGGAAAACATAATCCCAACTATACATATAAAATGATGGGATGTAAATTAGGTGAAAGATCTTGCAGTCAGGATGGATAGTACTCTGAAAATATTTACTCAATGTGCAGCAGCAATCAAAAAACCTAACAAAATATTGTGAATCGTTAGGAAAGGGATATATAATAAGACCAAAAATATCAAGCGTGTCCAACCTGCAGCCCCCCCTGCAGCACATCCAGAGCCTGAGAAAGAGCCCTGGGACCTACAAGGAACAGACTCTGAACTGTCCTTACACTCTGCAAACTTCTGGTTGTGATGTCCCCGTGCTACAGAGCAGGGATTATGTGTTCTCATTTAACCTTTCTAATTTTTTCCTTATTCTTTTCTTTTTAATCAGTTGCTGTTTAATAAATTGTATTTGCTTTGAACTGTATATAATGATCACTGGGTCAAGAAAGCATCCAGCATCCGGCGAACAGGTGATTGCTAACAGGGAGTTTTGAGAGGGAGTTCTCCAGGTGAAGGAGAAGCAGATACAGGACTCTTGAGGGAAGTGTGTTTTGTTATTGGGGCTTTCTCAGTGTGTGCAGAGCTTGTGTTTGTTTGGTGTGTGGTGGTTTGTGGGGTTTTTTTTTTTTCCCCCTCCTCCCCCCCCGTTTGAGTGAGGCTTTAGAGGGAGAGTTCTCCAGGTAGAGGAGAAGTAGATACAGGAGTCTTGGGAGAAGTGGGTGTTGTGCTTGGGGCTTTCTTGCTGTATGCTGAGCTTGTGTTTGTGAGTGAGGGTTGTGTGTGTTCTTTTTTGTTTATTTATTTATTTATTTATTTTCCCCTGTGTTTGAGAGTGAGGTTTTTTTTTTTCCCCCTTCCCCCCTCCCCTTGATAGAGTTTGTGCTGTGATTGGTAGGGGCTGTGATTGGCAGGTGGAAACTGTTGGCTTCTAATTAAAGTTTGAATTGTAGAAGCCTCTGCTGATTGGCTGAGCGGCTTTATAAGGCAGTGGGCAAGCGACCAAGGAGCTTGCGAACAGGTGATTGCTAACAGGGAGTTTTGAGAGGGAGTTGGGAAGGGGAGAGGGAAGGGCGGGAGGTTCTCTTGTCTTTCTTTTTAAATCCCTTCTCCAGGACAGCAGCGATGGTTGATGATGCGTCTGCTGCTGTTGTTACCTGCACGGCGTGTGCCATGTTTGTCTTCCTCCCGGAAGAAAGAACGGATTTCATCTGCACCAAGTGCAAGCTGGTCGAGATTTTGGAAGAAAAAATTAGAGGACTGGAGGCCCAAGTGTCGACCTTACGCTTGATCAGAGAGGATGAAGACTTCCTCGATAGAAGGCAGTAATTGATCCTTCAAGCACGGCAGGCAGAGGAGCCAGTGAGGGCAGTACGCGACCAAGAGGAGAACTGGCAGCATGTAACTTCTAGAAGGGGAAAAAGGCCAGCACGGGATTCCCCCGATGCTATAGAGGTAAGCAATCGCTTTCAAGCTCTCTCCACAGGCTCTGCAGTGCTGAATGCTCTGGAAGGGACCTCACAAGGTAGAAACCAGAAGGGAGCACCATCTACTGAAAGGCATGGGATGCGTAGTCCTAGGGATGGGGGTTCCACGGCCACCACCCCCAAAAGGAAACGACGGGTGGTGGTGGTCGGGGACTCCCTCCTAAGAGGGACTGAGCCATCCCTCTGCCGTCCGGACCTGGAATCTCGAGAGGTGTGCTGCTTACCGGGAGCTCGCATTCGGGATGTCACTGAGAGGCTTAGCAAGCTGATCAAACCTTCAGATCGCTACCCCTTCCTGCTTCTCCATGTAGGAACGAATGATACGGCCAAAAATGACCTTGAGCGGGTTGCTGCGGATTATGTAGCGCTGGGAAGAAGGATCCAAGACTTTGGAGCGCAAGTGGTGTTCTCGTCCATCCTCCCTGTTGAAGGGAAAGGACTGGGCAGGGATCGTCGAATTGAGAACGTAAATGCGTGGTTGCGCAGGTGGTGTCGCAGAGAGGGCTTTGGTTTCTTCGACCATGGGACTCTGTTCCGGGCGGGAGGATTGTTAGGAAGAGATGGGATCCACCTAACGAAGAGAGGAAGGAGCATCTTCGCGGGCAGGCTTGCGAACCTAGTGAGGAGGGCTTTAAACTAGGTTCATCGGGGGACGGTGACCAAAACCCTGAGGGGAGTGGGAAAGTCAGATACCGGGAAAAAATGCATAGAGCAAGGAGCGAGAAAGGAGGACCCCAGTTTCGAATGGAGAAGATAGTGCAATCAACTGGTTACCTGAAGTGTTTGTACACTAATGCGAGAAGCCTGGGCAACAAGCAGGAAGAACTGGAGGCCCTGGCCCAGGCCAAGAAATATGATTTAATTGGGATAACAGAGACTTGGTGGGATGACTCGCATGACTGGAGCGCTGTCATGGAAGGGTATAGATTGTTCAGGAAGAATAGGCAGGGGAGAAAAGGAGGAGGAGTTGCACTATATGTAAGAGAGCACTATGATTGCTCTGAACTCCAGTATAAAGAGGGAGAAAAACTTGTTGAAAGTCTATGGGTCAGGTTTAAAGGAGCAAACAGCAGTGATGTTGTGGTTGGTGTCTGCTACAGGCCACCGAACCAGGTGGATGAGGTAGATGAGGCTTTCTTCGAACAACTGAGCGAAGCTTCCAGATCGCAGGCCCTGGTTCTCATGGGGGACTTTAATCACCCTGACATCTGTTGGGAAACCAATACGGCAGTACACAGGCAATCCAGGAAGTTTTTGGAGAATGTTGGGGATAACTTCTTGGTACAAGTGCTGAAGGATCCGACCAGGGGCCGTGCACAGCTTGACCTTCTCCTCACAAACAGGGAGGAACTAATAGGGGACGTAGAGGTGGGTGACAACCTGGGAAGCAGTGATCATGAGATGGTAGATTTCAGGATCCTGACCAAAGGAAGAAAAGAGAGTAGTAAAATACACACCTTGGACTTCAAAAAAGCAGATTTTGACTCCCTCAGAGATCTGATGGAAAGAATCCCCTGGGATGTTAACATGAAGGGGAAAGGAGTCCAGGACAGCTGGCAGTATTTTAAAGAAGCCTTATTGAAGGCACAGAAAGAAACCATCCCGACACGTAGCAAGAGAGGCAAACCTGGTAGGAGACCGGATTGGCTTACAGGGGAAATCCTTGGTGTACGTAAGCACAAAAAGGAAGCTTACAGAAAGTGGAAACTTGGACAAATGACTAGGGAGGAGCTTAAATGTATAGTTCGAGAATGCCGGGGGGTTATCAGGAAGGCGAAAGCGCAAATGGAGTTGCGACTGGCTAAGGATGTGAAGGATAACAAGAAAGGTTTCTACAGGCATGTCAACAAAAAGAAGGTGATCAGAGAGGGTGTGCAGTCCCTAATGGATGAAGGAGGTAACCTAGTGACAGAGGATGTGGGGAAAGCTGAAGTACTCAATGCTTTCTTTGCCTCTGTATTCACGGACAAGGTCGGCTCCTGGACTCCTGTGCTAAGCGACGCAAGATGGGAAGAAGATGGACAGCCCTTGGTGGGTAAAGAACAGGTTAGGAACTATTTAGAAAAACTAAACGTACACAAATCCATGGGTCCAGACTTAATGCACCCAAGGGTACTGAAGGAGTTGGCAAATGTCATTGAGGAGCCTTTGGCCATTATCTTTGAAAAGTCGTGGAGATCGGGCGAAATCCCGGATGATTGGAAAAAGGCAAATGTAGTGCCCATCTTCAAAAAAGGGAAGAAGGACGATCCAGGGAACTATAGGCCAGTCAGCCTTACCTCGGTTCCTGGAAAAATCATGGAAGGGATCCTAAAGGAATCCATTTTGAGACACTTGAATGAGAGGAAAGTGATCAGGAATAGTCAGCATGGATTCACAAAGGGCAAGTCGTGCTTGACCAATCTGATTAGCTTCTATGATGAGGTAACTGGCTCAGTGGACATGGGAAAGTCAGTGGATGTTATATACCTTGACTTTAGCAAGGCTTTTGATACGGTCTCCCACAATATTCTTGCCAGCAAGTTAAGGGAATGCGGATTGGATAAATGGACGGTAAGATGGATAGAAAGATGGCTAGAAGGCCGGGCCCAGCGGGTAGTGATCAACGGTTCGATGTCAGGATGGCAGTCGGTTTCTAGTGGAGTGCCCCAAGGTTCGGTTCTAGGACCGGTTTTGTTCAATATCTTTATTAATGACCTGGATGAGGGGATAGATTGCACCCTCAGCAAGTTTGCAGATGACACTAAGCTAGGGGGAGAGGTAGATACGCTTAAGGGCAGAGATAGGGTCCAGAGTGACTTAGACAAATTGGAGGATTGGGCCACTAGAAATCTCATGAGATTCAACAAAGACAAGTGTAGAGTCCTGCACTTGGGACGGAAGAATCCCAAGCATAGTTACAGGCTGGGGACCAACCAGTTAAGTAGTAGTTCTGCAGAAAAGGACCTGTGGGTTACAGTGGATGAGAAGCTAGATATGAGTCAACAGTGTGCCCTTGTAGCCAAGAAGGCTAATGGCATATTAGGATGCATTAAGAGGAGCATTGCCAGCAGATCCAGAGATGTCATTATTCCCCTTTATTCGGCTTTGGTGAGGCCACATCTGGAGTACTGTGTCCAGTTCTGGGCCCCCCACTACAAAAAGGATGCGGACGCATTGGAGAGGGTCCAGCGGAGGGCAACCAAAATGATTAGGGGTCTGGAGCATATGACCTACGAGGAGAGGCTGAGGGACTTGGGTCTGTTTAGTCTGCAGAAGCGAAGAGTGAGGGGGGACTTGATAGCAGCCTTCAACTTCCTGAAGGGAGGTTCCAAAGAGGATGGAGAGAGGCTGTTCTCAGTAGTGACAGATGGCAGAACAAGGAGCAATGGTCTCAAGTTGTGGTGGGAGAGGTCCAGATTGGATATTAGGAAAAACTATTTTACTAGGAGGGTAGTGAAGCATTGGAATGGGTTACCTAGGGAAGTAGTGGAGTCTCCATCCCTAGAGGTGTTTAAGTCTCGGCTTGACAAAGCCCTGGCCGGGTTGATTTAGATGGGATTGGTCCTGCCTAGAGCAGAGGGCTGGACTTGACGACCTTCTGAGGTCTCTTCCAGTTCTGATTCTATGATAAGGGGATGGTTGGATGAAATAACATGATCTTGGTAACTAATTGACCATTCATTTCCAGTTGGAAATAGGTCAATGGAGGGATGATAGGAGTTGCTATAGAACTTTCTGGGTGTCTGGCTGGTGAGTCTTGCCCACATGCTCAGGGTTTAGCTGATCGCCATATTTGGGGTCAGGAAGGAATTTTCCTCCAGGGTAGATTGGCAGAGGCCCTGGAGGTTTTTCGCCTTCCTCTGTAGCACTGGGCACAGATCACAGCTGAAGGACTCTCTGCATGTTGGGGCCTTCAAAGTATTGGAAGGCTTCAATATCTGAGACATAGGTGAGAGAATTATTCTAAGAGGGGTGGGTGAGATTCTGTGGCCTGCACTGTGCAGGGGGTCAGACTAGATGATCATAATGGTCCCTTCTGACCTTAAAGTCTATGAGTCTATGAGCATGAAGAGAGCACCCCGGAGTGGGGAAACCCTAGCCCCTGCTCCAAGTGACTTATAAGGTCGGGGATTAAGCCCCAGAAAACCTAGGCCCAGCCTTGTTGGGATTTCGAGGACTCTGCTACTCAGGAGAGTGGAAGGGGAGCCCTCAGGATCAGGGTAAAAGAGGCCTTTGCGTAAAAGAAGTGAAAGCGGGGACTCAGATCCTTTCGCTGGTCTGTTTCACCGGGGTGCTATAGAAGTCGGGAAAGTTCCCCACAATAGCAGGACCATTCTCCTGCTTACATATAACCTGTACCTGAGGTTCAGGCTGTGGTAGAGAATCAGAGAACTGTTAGTTCGATGATTGTCTTCATTTTTCCCACTGTCCTAGGCAGTTGTGTGGAAGTGGGGACCATTTTTTACTCCATGATTAGACACAGCCAGTTGAACCCCTGTTCATTCTCCCTGGGATTCCCTCAGCCTGGTGGGCAAGCTGGTAATAGAGTAGCCGCAAACCCTCTGCTTTCTTGCTAGAGATGTAGCAAATGGCCATAGAGGGAGCTCCTGAGCTGCTGCAGTAAATAAGGTATAGCAGCTGCTTATGGGCACCTCTGGATCACATCAGGGCTGCTATTTGGACTGCATCAGAGGTGACAGGAGGCAGCTGGAGAGGGAGTCCTCTCCATAATAAAAGGCCAGGTTAAAATACTATGTTTTTTAAATCACAGGATGTGGCCTGAGGAATGCACTTTAAATGAGTCAAATATATTTTTCTTCTTGACATGGCTCCCTCAAACAGAGAGTTTGATGAAAAATGTAATGGTTTTAAAGAATGACACCTCAGATCAATGTAATACAGCAGATGGCAGTCTTTCTTGCTTAGGCCTGGAAATTATAACAGCAGATATTGCAAATAGATGCAGCTGGGAAATACATAAGGAACAAGGAATGGGAAGTAATCATTTCCCTATGCTTATTACTTATCAAGGGCAAGGTAAGGTTGAAAGTGATGAAAGATTACCCATCTGGAATGTTAAGAAAGCTAATTGGTAGCTATTTGCAGTATAATAAATGAATAATAGAGCAGCCATTCTAGGCATACCTAAGATATTGAAGTAACTGTCAAAGAACTCACGTCCATGGTGGTGCAAAATGGCAGTTAAAGAAAGGAACAAAGCCAGTTAAAAAAGAAAACATGCAATTAATACACAGTATCTGATAAAGTGTAAAAGGCAAGAGCACAAAGGAATTATGGTATCAGAGAGAGCTGGAAGAAGTACTGTGAGCAAATAAATAAAGATATATATGGGCAAATTAGAGTAACGAAGGGAATTCAGAACAAGAGGGGTCACATTTCACACCTAGTTGGGGCTAATAAAATTGTTAGACGTTCTGATAATGAGAGAGCAGAAGTTTTAGAAACTTTCCAAGGGGTGAGTAAAAATGAAAATCAAAGGACAATTTTCCATATGAATAAAATACAGTTAATTGAAAAGAATCATGAAAAATGTGGTCATTATTTCCATTTAATGAATGGGTTTGTTTATGGGAACTCGAGAAAAACTATTGGTATCAGCAAGTATACATCCCCAAGTAAAGATAGTGTATGCAATATAGTGCTCAAATATCTCTCTGAAAGCAATTTGATGGTGTTCTTGTAATTATATAATTATTATAGCCTGCTCATAAGAAGCCAGACCAGTTATACCCGGTGATCTCCATAGACCAGAGTCAAAAATCAGCAGGGTCAGGATACTGGAAGGTCAGAAGAAGACGACAAATTAGAGGTCAGAACCACTATTTGGGAACCAGAGTTAGGCTGAGTCGTGATAATAGTGTCAGAGGCAAGAGAAAAACTGGGAATGAGGAATCACAAGTCAGATGCCAAGAGTCAAGCCAGGTCAGTATTCCAGGAAATCAAGCTACAGGAACAGAAAACACAAGACATAGTCCAGAACACGCTCCCGTTTCTCTTGTTGGTTTAAGTAAGTCCAGTGGATCAGCCAGCTGCTCTGGGATTCTATCAATTGGATTTCAGGGGCATAACCTCACTCTGGGGCTGGAAATTCAATCAGTTTCACAGTTAAATGCTCCACAGCTACTGGTCCCCTAGGCTGGCAGCGGTGGCCAGGAGTTTAACCAATAAGGTTAACCGATAAAACTTATACGTCCCTAGTATGGACTGAAAATCGTCAAATTGCATGTCTTCATCTTCCCCTCTGACCCCAGTATTTCTTTGCAAAAATTTGTGTGTGAACATAAGAATGGCCATACTGGGTCGGACCAAAGGTTCATCTAGCCCAATATCCTGTCTTTTGTCAGTGGCCAATGCCAGATGCCTCCGAGGGAGTGAACACAAAAGGGAATCTTCAAGCAATCCCTCTCCCATCACCTATTCCCAACTTCTGACAGAGGCTAGGGTCACCGTTCCTACCCATCCTGGCTATTAGCCATTGATGTACCTAACCTCCATGAATTTATCTAGCTTTCTTTTGAACCCTGTTCAAATTCTAGCCTTCACCACATCCTCTGGTAAGGAGTTCCACAGGTTGACACTGCACTGAGTAAAGACAAACTTCCTTTTATTTGTTTTAAACCTGCTGCCTATTAATTTCATTTGGTGACCCCAAGTTCTTATATTATGGGAAGAAGTACATAACTTTTCCTTGTTCATTTTTTCCATACTAGTCATGATTTTATAGATCTCTATCATATCCCCCTTAGTCTTCTCTTCTCTAAGCTGAAAAGTCCCAGTCTTTTTAATCTCTTTTCATATGGGATCCATTCCAAATCCCCTACTCATTTTTGTTGCCTTTTTCTGAACATTTTCCGGTGCCAATATATCTTTTTTGAGATGAAGCGACCAAAACTGTACACAGTATTCAAGGTGTGGGTGCACCATGGTTTTATATAGAAGCAATAAGATGTTCTCTATTCATTTTTAAATTATTCCTAACATTCTGTTTGCTTTTTTGACTGCCTCTGCACATTGAGAACTATCCACAATGACACCGAGATCTCTCTTTGAAGTAGTTATAGCTAAATTAGTCCCCATCATATTGTATCTATAGTTGGGATTATTTTTTTCCAATGTACATTATTTTACATTTACCAACAATAAATTTCATTTGCCATTTTGTTGCCCAATCACTTAGTTTGGTAAGATCTTTTTGAAGCTCTTCACAGTCTGCTTTGGTCTTAACTATCTTGAGCAGTTTAGTATCATCAGCAAATTTTGCTACCTCACTGTTTACCCCTTTCTCTGGATCATTTATAAATACATTGAATAGGATTGGTCCCAGGACGGACCTTTGGGGGACACCGCTAGTTACCTCTCTTCATTCTGAAAACTTACCATTTATTCCTGCCCTTTGTTTCCTGTCTTTTAACCAGTTATCAATCCATGAGAGCACCTTCCCTCTTATCCCATGATAACTAACTTTACTTAAGAGCCTTTGGTGAGGAACCTAGTCAAAAGCTTTCTTGAAATCTAAGTACACTATATCAACTAGATCCCCCTTGTACACACGTTAGCTGATCCCCTCAAAGAACTAGATTAGTAAGGCATGATTTCCCTTTACAGAAACTTTGTTGACTTTTCCCAACAGATTATGTTTATCTATGTATCTGACAATTTTATTCTTTACTATAGTTTCAACTAATTTTCCTGATATTAACGTTATTGCCAGGATCACCTCTAGAGCCTTTTAAAAATATTGGTATCACATTAGCTATCTTCCAGTCATTGGGTTCATAAACTGATTCAAAGGATAAGTTACCAATCACAATTAATAGTTCTGAAATTTCCTATTTGAGTTCTTTCAGAACTCTTGGGTGAATGTCATCTTCTCCTCATGACTTGTTATTATTAAATTTATCAGTTTGTTCCAAAACCTCCTCTAATGACACTGCAATCTGGGACAATGGCTCAGGTTTGGGAATCTCCCCAGCCATGAAGACATACGTATGCATATGTTTAGGAGTTTTGAAGAGTATGTTATTGTAAAAATATATCTTTATAATAGTTCAGAGCGAAGTTTCAAGTCATTTGGTGACACTTAAGAGAGCTGCTGATTTGTGTGCCTTGTATACTATTCTAGTCTACAGTGTGAAGCTGATGAAGAAGGAGGTTCAAAAGTGATGGCTAGGAGTACTAAATATAGGGACTGTACAAACTTTTTTTGATGAAGAGGTAGAGAGTTTGCTTTATGCCTATTTTGTTATTGTCTACAGTAGTAATTTAGCAGATTTCTAGTGATAGCCATTGTTTTAAGCATCATTTACTGCTAATCTCATTTTTAAAAAATAAATTCCATTGTGGTCTTCAGAAATCAGTTTTTCAGGGTAAATATCCAATGTCTCTCACCTCTTTGTTGGCAATTAGTGTAAGAGGCTGGAAAACCAGCATCCCATTTAATTTATTGGGCTTGATTCTGATCTCAGCTTTGTGGCATGTGTTAACATGTCTCAGGAGATTATATTTCTGTATACATATATGCTGTGGGTCTGAGATTAGAGTTGGTCCCTTTTTAATTCAATCTAAATGCAGTTGCTGAAAGTAAATATATTTCAATCCTGTTGTTATATTGTGCTCAAGTGATTTATGGAAGTCTGAATGTGGTGAAGAAAGGTAGAATATTATCTCATTTTGTTAATGTGATTTTATGTGTATGAACTCTTTAGCTTCTTAATTGCTTATTTTTGCTCGTCTTAAACAGCATTTCCAGAAGCTTGAAAGTTGATTCATCCTTTTAATGCAGTAACCCATATCACTATGCACTCGTAAGGGTTACTAAGACCTACATTGATTGCTCTTTTCTGCAAGCTCTTCTTTGAGACAACTGAGATTTTAATTCTAATGTAATACCTTTTCTGTTGATTCACTGTAGACTGCTGCAAATTGTTTTCTACCTGATAGTGAGAACATAACATCCAATTAATTCATGGAGGAGTAATTTTTGCACCTGAGAATGCAAAGTCTCCTGAGTCACATTCATGAAGGAAAATCACTTCCTCCAATAGCCCCTCCCAACATTCCGTTCCGTTTCATAAAAATGAATCACTAAGGTCCTGCCTAATAACAAGAGGCTTTACACAAGATGCTATACACACTTTTTTTTACAGTACAGTCTTAAATTGATACCAGCTCAGCATACATTTAAGATGTCTGTTATTTGTCAAAACCTTTCAGGATGAAGAGATTCTGTAAATACAAAATTATGATAACGATGATGATTTAAGATTGCCTAGATGCAAAGGAAATGACAAGAATATAGTGGATTATATCAGTGTGTGTCTCCCCTGTGATTCACTTACTCCACAACTAGCTCTAGATCAGTGCATTAAAGCCTTCCACCCTCATGTCTCTACCATTCTGCCTAATCCCTTTTACAGTAGTATGGTGGCAGGCATCACAGAGGAAGTGCTTAAGATGTTGAGCTGCGGTAACTTCCTTGCTTAGCCCCAGAGAAGAGACTGAGGTTTCAACCTCCAGACAGGAAATTAACTTTTTCCATCGCACCTCAAATCCTAATTGTGGGACATAGCCTCTCCCATGCTGAATCCCTAGAGTATGATCTTTTATTTTGACTAGAGATGTTAAAATGAGTTTAAGTAATTGTGTAACCATTGAATAATTTCAGTGGTTACATGGTTACATGCTGGGGGCAGACGTCTCCCCAGAGGCAATGTGCATGGGGAGCAGCCTTTTAAGCCTGTTCCCCACACATATCTGCTCCCATCTGCCTGGCATCTCCCTAGGAGCTGGTGAATTCAGGGAGCCTGCATGTGACCATGAATGTTAACCAGGGAGCCCAGGCTCATCTGTTAACCATGTACACGGTTACACTTTCACATCCCCATTTCTGACCAATATATAAATAGTAGTGTTTGTAAATTGTTATTGGAAGATGTTCTCTATTTCTGGAAAGTAGCAGAAGAATTCCTCCTTCATTCTTGTCAGAGGATCTTTCTAGGGGGATGTTCATCTTCCTTTCTAGATCATTATTTCTTCAGAGGAGGAAAAAGATTACAAACTGATGGTTTATGTATTAATTTTCCTGGCTGGCAAGAATAGAGCTATGAGTCAGCTCTTGATATTCTTGCATCACAGCTACTAAGAATTCATCCCCTGCTGAGGAGTAATATGTGAACCAGAAAAAGCCCTTGGCCCCCATTAAAACAGTCTAATTGCTAAAGCACCATGAATTTCCATGCACTGTCATATATGTACGTGTATATACATGCATATTTTGCAATATGCATGCATATGCAATATACATGCATATTTTGAAATTGCTTCATATTAATCTGCATCAGCCCCAGCTTTCTAGTAAAGTGCTCTTATTTAAAATATTGTATATTTTTATATATATTCTAAAACCAGAATTGAATGTTCCCATTACCTTGTAGATCCTTAATGAGGATTGGCACACCTGTCTTTGCTGCATAGCAACAAGTCATAATTAACTGCTTTTTTGTGACAGGTGTGTTGATGTTAGGAGTAGGAGTGGTTGGTATCTGAGAACTGACACCTTATTTATAGACACTGAAAAAAGAAAGGGAGAAAAATCTTTATAGTAATAAAGTTGGAAAATATCCATTAATGATGTGGATCTTCGAAGCAATGTTTGAGAATAATCATGGCATTTTATTTATGATTATTTTGAGTTACCAGATTAGAAATATCTAGCATCTTATTTAGGGAGGAGAATAAATGGCCTGTGTGGCCTCCTGAGTCTTTTCTATCTCTAATTGCTGTGAGCCTTTGGAAAGACATATAGCAACACTGATGGGAATAACAAATGCTTACTTTTTTTTTTTATGGAAATGGTTCATGGCATGTGGCAGGCTAGAGTGTATTTTTTTTATTTTGTTTTGGGGTTCTACAAATCTGTCTCCCCCCCCCCCCCCCAGCTGATAAATACAGGAATTGTCAATACAGATCTTCTGAATATTTAATGTAGTTTGTGAAGATCTTACAGTATAGAAAGAAACAAATGGAAAAAGATAAAATAGCACCTTATACAGACACTTACCAAAGTATAGTGTAAATATATTTATGTGAAATAGTCGGATAAACAATGTTATAAGATTGTCATT
Source organism: Pelodiscus sinensis (assembly GCF_052426305.1). Lineage (NCBI taxonomy): Eukaryota > Metazoa > Chordata > Testudines > Trionychidae > Pelodiscus > Pelodiscus sinensis. The sequence goes on from NC_143052.1 coordinate 213,643,991, forward strand.
TATTGAATTGCACATTTTTCCTTTCAGTCAAGGAGTATTGCAAAGTAATATTTCCATATGAAGCACAGAATGAAGATGAACTGACAATCAAAGAAGGCGATATCGTCATACTTATCAATAAGGTAAAGATAGCATTATCCCTTCATAAACCAGAATACAGCTTTCAAAAATATGTATCACTACAGCAGTGTAGTTTGCTGTATGTCTGTATTGAGTAGATTGCTGATGGGTTTGTTTTGGTTAGCATTGGTTTGACTTTTTATCGTGGTTGGGTTGGGGTTTCATTTCTTTTTCTCTTTGTGAATATGTGCTTTTTAAAAAATGACAAGCATTTGTTAATTACATTTAAAAACAAAAACAAGCAAAAACCCCAACTAGCCCAAAGATAATGGGTCATAATGTTTTTACACACAGTCAAACTGGTTGACTTTAATATGATTAAACACATGAAATGAACAGGCCAAGGAGAACCATTTTTCTCCCTCCTCCTTATGAGACACTTTTAGATACCTGAAAACCGCTACCATGTCCCCTCTCAGTCTTCTCCTTTCCAAACTAAACAAGCCCAATTATTTCAGTCTTCCCTCATGTTCTCTAGACCTTTTATCGTTCTTGTTGCTCTTTTCTGGACCTTCTCCAATTTCTCCATCTTTCTTGAAATGTGGTGCCCATAAGTGGACACAATACTCCAATTGAGACCTAATCAGCGACTTCTCGTGTCTTGCTCAAAATATTCCTGTTAATGCATCTCAGAATCATGTTTGCTTTTTTTGCAACAGCATCACACTGTTGGCTCATATTTAGTTTGTGGTCTACTATGACTCCTAGATCCCTTTCTGGAGTACTCCTTCCCATTCAGTCGCTTCCCATGCTGCATGTGTGAAACTGATTGTTCCTTCCTAAGTGGAGTATTTTGCATTTGTTGCAGTTTATTATCAATTTGCAATCAATATTAATTGGGAGAAATGAAATTTGTTTTGTTCCATTTAGACTAAAGTTAGTAAACATGAGTCACCGCTGTACTTGAACGATCACTTTTTCTTGAATTTGATTGTTTATTGTTCCATTTGCTTTATAACAGCTCTTCCCTAAGCCACATAAAGGTGATGCCACCCTGACTCCCTCAGTTCCTTTTTACTACCCCATGGCCTTAGAGCCTGAGCTCTGTGTGGTATCTTCCCCTCAGACTTTCATCTCAGTTTTTGAGAACTCTTCATTGCATATTGTAGAGGTGATACATTTAGATTTAGTTTAGTGTTAGCTACAGTAGTTGGCTGCCCTTTGCAATGTCCTTAGCAGAGGTCAAGCATTTTCCATTGTTCCCCCTACTAGCCCAGTTATAGCTGTCCTGGTTCCCATCTCTGTCCCCTTGTTATCCCCATGTGGTCGTTCTGCAGTATAACTGTCCCTCCTGCCAGACCCATTCCTTTCCATTTTATGAGAAACAATCTAATTCCAGGCACACACCATTTTCCTGGTACAACCAGACCCTGACCTTGCTTTAAATTAGGATAAAAGGAAGCTGCATACCAAATGTGGTGATCTTTGCTCTTACAATTTAGGAAGAGTTCTTGACTAAATGGACTCTCAGAGACCGATACACATTTCTAAAATATATAGTAAGATTGCAGTGTTATTTTTACCTTTCAACTCTTCAGCAACAAAAGTCAGACTTTTTTAGCAATCTAACTGGACTCTGAAATGGTATCTGTTCAGAAGATAGAGCTTGTTTTATACTAAAAGAGAACATATTTCTTCAAAAATACCACATTTTAAATGCATGCTGTGATTTACTGGAATGCCTTCAACAGGAGCGCTGAGGGGTGGATGATAGACAGTGTTTCCAGTCTCAAGAAGCTATAAGAACTGTCTTTAAGAACTACCTTTTATCTTGCTAATAATTCCAGAATTCTCAACTTCCTGTAAAAGTTTACACTGATAGTCACGTAATGAAGCCATACTACGTATTCCTGATTGACCAGGAAGACACTGGCTTCCAGAGCAGAAAAAAATAATCTTGTAATTAAAGGATCCGTCTTTTTTTTTTTTTAAAGGAAAAAAAAAAGTTTTCTTTCCAGACATTTTCCCTAATAATTCAACTTTTCTCTTCTCTGATAGATATATAGTGGATATGGGACAAATATGGATTCTTTAAAAAAAAAAAAAAAAAGTTTATGATCTAATATAGCAATTTAAGAAACTTCAAGTCAACCAGAAAAAAATAGCCTATTTTGTATTCAATTTTCTCTCAAAATAGTAACGGCTAAAATACCTTTTTATTTGCAATAAATGTTCACTCACAAATTCTGGGTTTCAGTAATTTGAGCATGTGCAATGACCATGTCAGCCTTGTATACAGACACTGAAATCAACAAGTGAGTGAGCATCACATAACATTATTTCATGCAAGAATTTAAGAGCCATAGTCTTTAAAGAATAACATTAGTTGTCTTACTGAGTTCTAAAGGCCCTTACAAAATTTCCTTTGGGACTCTGAGTATTCCCACGGCTACACTGCTTCTTTTTGTGCAAAAACCCCTTGCGCAAAAAGAATTGGCAGAAAATACGCTAATAGCATTGTGACTCATGCTAATTAGTCTCTCATTAGCATATTTTCTGCTGCAAAAACTTGCAGTGTAGTCAAAGCCCTTATGTTATAACTGAAGTGTCAGCACCTTTTATGATGATGATTTTAGGTGTTTGCAAAATCAGGCCCTTAGAAAATGACTATGGAAGAAGCATGGTTGTTTAACCACAGTACCTTATGCATTATCTATATTTAGGAAAAAAGGAATGAGCTCACAGAATAAGTTCCTTTTCTAAAATAATTTGATTTACTGAGAAGGTTGTTAGAAAAATAAACTGTTAGTAACTGTCTATCAGTTGTCTTTCTTTTTTTTTCCTTTCAGTTATTGTGGTGATTATACGTGCCCTCGATTTTATTTTTTACACTTGGATTATTTCCATATCTTGTGACTTTCCATTGACTGGTTTGACTAAAAATAAAGCACCAAACTAGGTCTTCGTTGAGATGGGGGTTGATGAAATATTCATGTAACCAAATGCAACTGAAGTTGTACTGCTGTGATCAGAAGTGTTAGTGAAACAGTCATTTTCTGAATGACTGGAGTAAATGTTCAAGTGAATTAATTGTAGGTGATGAAATAAATGACACTTCTTTTTCTTTCTTGCCTACATATGAATAAAAGTTATTTGTTAAACATGCATGAAAATGAAGTTCATGCATCTTTGACTCCTTGCTCCCTTGTTCTTATCCTTCTGTTCCTATCCTACTAAGTTCAGCTTTCATTGACTCCAGTATACTACTGGGCTAGACCAGTGTCTTGCAATTAAAAGGTCATATTATTGTTGGATAGGCAAGAATGTGACTTTTGGCAAGCAAAAGTGCTGGCCACAGCTGTGACAGTGAGTTGCCAAGTTGTCACATGAGTACAGTGGTTACAATTTGCATCTTTTAATTCTGGCTGTTATCAGAACCACCTCACGTTTGTTGGCTAATCTGGTTTTATTTGGAATATGGACATTAAATGTGCAGGTTCAATGAGATGTATTTATTTCCCTGTGGTAGTTTTTCTGCTGAGTGAACATTGCAAGTGAATCTCTACACAGAATTATTTTGTTCAGTGAACATGATAATTTTTGCTGCATGTGCAATATTTCATCAAAGCATGTCAAATTTGCTACCGATTACCTAAATTCTGATTCTACTGATTACTTAAATTCATAGTTTAAGGCCAGAAGGGACTGTTAGATACATCTAGTCTGATTTTCTGCAAATTACATTTCACTCAGGTACCCCTGTAGTTGACCCAGTAACTTGTGTTTCACTAAACCCTAACTTGTATATGACTAATGCATATCTTCCAGAAAGGCATCCGGTTTTGATTTCACGATATCGGGAGATGGAAATTCTACCATTTCCCTTGGTAATTCATTCTAATGCGTCACGGGGTATGAAAACTCCATCTTGTTGTAGGGTTGTGATATCACCGTGACTACTATCAGATGATCTTTTAGATAAAGGCAGCACAGCTCAATGGTGAGGGTCAAGATGACTGGCTTTGGATTAGAGGCAGTGTGGCCTAGAGGCCAGGAGGCAGAGCAGCTGCCCTTGGGTTTGGGTCATGTGGCCCAGAGTCCCGGGACAATAAAGAGTGGGTACCAGCCCAGGGCCCTATCTGATACGTGTATGGTCACCACTCTGCCAGTGAGGATCCTACCACAACATACTGACTTTCCTTGGGTAGGAAATATCACTCATTTGTCCTCCCTGGGCCACTTCCTACCACGAGTCCTGAACATGGGGTCGATTTGTCATCAGAGTCTCCGAGCTCCTTTGCACAGGTAGCTTGTTGGGGCACTGATTCCTGTCTGCTGGCTGTAGGCAACTGGTCTCATGCCTGGACTTCAGAATCTCTGGTTCATGTAGTAGTGGCTGAACTGCATATTGGGCTGTCAAGTATCAGAGGGGTAGCCGTGTTAGTCTGAATCTGCAAAAGCGGCGAGGAGTCCTGTGGCACCTTATAGACTAACTGAAGTGTAGGAGCATAAGCTTTCGTGGGCAAAGACCCACTTCGTCAGATGCATGTAGTGGAAATTTCTACTACATGCGTCTGACGAAGTGGGTCTTTGCCCACGAAAGCTTATGCTCCTACACTTCAGTTAGTCTATAAGGTGCCACAGGACTCCTCGCCGATATTGGGCTGGAGTCTCTACCGAGCGTTCTTCCTCCCAGACAGACAGTCCAAAATAAGCTGGACCCAGGACTGTCCTTACAATTTATGAGTCACTACACCAGTTACCTGAAGTGGATTCTCCTCCCTGCACCCAGTTTCACAGTGGCTTGGGGTTTCCCTTGCCCTCCCCCTCCCCCTTCCGCTGTGCGGCTTCTGTTGGGGCTTGGGACTTCCCTGTGTTGGTCACGGAGCCGCAGAGATTGACGATTCCCCTCTGCCCCCAGCCTGGCAGGAGGGAGTCCTGAGGTCAGAGGATAGCCAGCTGATAGGAGGGCAGGGAGAAGACAGGCCTACTGCCCTAACTGGCCTGGGGGTGGGGGAGCGGTAGAACCTCTGTGGGCTAGATCAACTCACCTCGTGGGCCAGATCTGGCTCACAGAGACCCTTTTGCCCAACCCTGGACTAGATGATTGTGAGATATTTTTCTTCTACCTTCCCAGGTGGTGAGTTTGCCAGTCGGTGTAAGCTCTTGCTAATTTTTAACTGAGGTAGTTTTTAAGAATCCTAGCTTATTTACTGAATTAGAGTAATTGTAGCTCCTCTTTTGTAAAGATCTTTAACAAATAGTTATATATTGCCTTAAGAAGTTCTCAATCCCAATAACTAAGTTTTATGACTAATGATAGGTTGAGCCCTTTGAATGCTTGAGGATAAAATGGTCTCCTTATGTATGAAGCAGTGACTTCACCTGGAATAGATGCAGTGAGCTGCAGATTCAGAGTTTTGCTTGTCATTTGACTCTTATTATATCTTCAATCCTCAATTTAAGAGGTCTTTTAAAAATATATACTTACTGAAAATTTCTGGAAAAGTGTTAACACAATTGGTCTAAGGCTAATATTTTGAAATCTCAAATGTATCGTTTTTGCTTTTATAAAGTATGGAATTGGTTATCAGTTATGGGGAAAATGCAAGAGAGAGAGACCTACAATTATGGTAGTAATATTTTAATATATCGTTACCAGAATACGTCTGACACAGGAAAGCTCTCTCTACTAGAAATGTAAAGCACATTCATGACTCTTCCTAATCATGTGGTTTTGCCAACTCAACATCTTTTTTTTATATATTTGCTTTACAAAAGCAGAAGGAAAACAGACATTTGTAGCATATAATTGCCAAAAGCAGGAAATATTTTGAGAGCGCCCTTCTTCAGGGAATAAGGCATTATATTGAAGATTTCTGTAATTTCTTTCAGAATCTCTAGGTTACTACTATTCCGGGATTTTATTTTCCAAAGGCTCTAGTGGTTTACTATGTCTCACTCCCATTAGTTTGATTAATGTATATTTTGGCTTGCTAATTATCTGTATGCTTTATTTATAAAATGTCAGGTTTAAATAAATGTTGTATAGGCTACATTTTTCCAAAAGTGTTGACAGTCTGTGAAAGCTCATCTATTTGCATGGAGAAAAAGTCCTTGTATTGGAGTACAGGCAGTCCCCGGGTTACGTACAAGATAGGGACTGTAGGTTTGTTCTTAAGTTGAATTTGTATGTAAGTCGGAACTGGTACATATTGTACCCGAGGTGTCCCCGATTCAGCCGCTGCTGAAACTGACCAGCGGCTGACTACAGGAAGCCCGAGGCAGAGCTGCTTTGCCCCGGGCTTCCTGGAATCAGCCGCTGATCAGTTTCAGCAGTAGCTGACTTCGGGACACCTGTGGTAGAGCAGGACCAACCTGGCAGCACCCCAGCTGCTCTGTCCCAGGCGTCCAGATTCAGCCGCTGTTGAAACTGACCAGCAGCGGCTGAATCGGACACGCCTGGGGCAGAGCAGCTGGAGTGCTGCTGGGTTGGTCTGGTAGCGCCGACCCTTGGCACGGCGGGACCAACCCGGCAGCACCCCAGCTGCCCTTGGGGACGCCTGGGGCAGAGCAGCTGGGGTGCTGCGGGTTGGTCCCGCAGCGCTGCTCCTCGGCGCTACTGGACCAACCCGGCAGCCCCCCAGCTGCTCTGCCCCAGGTGTCCCCAAGTCAGCAGCTTCTGAAACTGACCAGCGGCTGATTACAGGAAGCCCGGGGCAGAGCAGCTCTGCCTCGGGCTTCCTGTAGTCAGCCGCTGGTCAGTTTCAGCAGCGGCTGACTTGGGGACGAGCAGCTGGGGAGCTGCCGGGTTGGTCCAGTAGCGCCGCACCTCGGCGCTGTGGGACCAACCCAGCAGCCCCCCAGCTGCTCTACCCCAGGCGTCCTGATTCAGCCGCTGCTGAAACTGACCAGCGGCGAGAAAAGCCTGGTCTGCTGGAGGGTGGGGGGGGGCGCACTAGCTGCACCCCCCCCCCCCAGCAGTCCAGGCTTTTCTCGCCTCGGAGGACGGGGGCGGCGGGACCGCCCAGACGTGCTGCGGTCCCACCGCCCGCGTCCTCCGCGGCTTTGCTCCGCGTCTCCCTGGTCTGCTGGGGGACCTCCCCCAGCAGACCAGGGAGACGCGGAGCGGCTTTTCTCGCCGCGGAGGACGCAGGCGGCGGGACCGCCGCGGCGTGTCTCGGCAGTCTGCTGGGAGGGGGGCAGCTAGTTCGCGGTTCCCTCACTTAAGTAGGGATCCGACGTAAGTAGGGATCCGACATAAGTCGGATCCACATAACCTGGGGACTGCCTGTATTCAGAGAACTCACTTGCCCATATAAAACCCCAGCATGTGCACATACATTCAGCAGCTACTTTTCAGCTGACTTGCTGTGATTCATTGGTCTCAACAGTGATCTACAGGATAGTTGTAACTGTCCGTTTGCCAGTCACTCTGTGACAAACAACTTTTTGGAAAATCCTAATAAGCTGTAACTAATAGTTGATGTCTTAACTAGAGCCTCATACTTAATTGTATTAAGATGTAATTGTACATTTAAAAGGTCACTATTTACACTTACCTGCCAGCTCAAAAATACAAGAATCATGTCATAATTCAAAATGATCTGGACAAACTGGAGAAATGGGCTGAGGTAAATAGCATGAAGTTTAATAAGGACAAATGCAAAGTACTCCATTTAAGAAGGAACAGTTTCACACACACAGAATGGTAAGTGACTGTCTAAAAAGGAGTACTCCAGAAAGGGATCTAGGGGTCATAGTGGACTACAAGCTAAATATTAGCCAACAGTGTGATGCTGTTGCAAAAAAAGCAAACATGATTATGGGATGCATTAACAGGAGTGTTGTGACCAAGACACGAGAAGTCATTCTTCAGCTCTACTGTGCGCTGATTAGGTCTCAGTTGGAGTTTTGTGTCCCGTTATGGGCTCCACATATCAAGAAAGATGTGGAGAAATTGGAGAAGGTCCAGAGAAGAGCAACAAGAACAATTAAAGGTCTAGAGAACATGACCTATGAAGGAAGACAGAAAGAATTGGGCTTGTTTAGTTTAGAAAAGAGAAGACTGAGAGGGGACATGATAGCGGTTTTTGGGTATCTAAAAGGGTGTCACAAGGAGGAGGGAGAAAATTGTTGTTCTTATGCTCTGATAATATGACAAGAAGCAATGGGCTTAAACTGCAGTAAGGGAGGTTTAGTTTGGACATTAGGAAAATCTTCCTAACTGTCAGGGTGGTTAAACACTGGAATAAGTTACCTAGGGAGGTTGTGGAATCTCCATCTCTGGAGATATTTGAGAGCATCTATCAGGGATGGTCTAGAGACGGTACTGGGTTCTGTCGTGCGGGCAGGGGACTGGACTCGATGAGCTCTTGAGCTCTCTTCCAGTTCTAGTGTTCTATGATTCTATGCTGAGCAAAAGAACACTTTTTGTAAATTGCATAGGTGTAGCTCTATACCTCTGTTGATACATGATATTGCTTTCCATATATAATATGAATGACAAAGAATAGATATAATGGCACTGTAGCTTGTTTGCGGATCCCCAACTATTTCTCCCAGTCTTTATTTATTACAAGTAAAAACCCTGCCCTTACTCTGGTAGATCTTTAAATCACTAGTAGAGGGCAAACCCAAGAGGAGCAGCATCTGCCTGAAGTATATAGGCTGCTGCTTATTCCAGCTGTAGTGCCTCTCAAGCATCTTGCTGCTGTGGAGAAGAAATCAAAAAGCACCACCTATTGCTAAAATAAATGGAAAATGTGACCAGAAGTAAAGTGGAACAGGCAGAAGCAACTGGGCTAAAGTGGAAAGCTGAAGATGGTAGAGCTGCTTCTGTTCTTTTCCCATCAGTCTTTTGACCTGCCCCCGAGAGATGTTCAAAAGCATAAATCAAGCCCCAAAAAGCCATGAGTGGCTTTATAATAATAATATATAAATAATAAATTTAAGATTCTTTTTGTTTTATTTCTGGTTTTTGAGCCTTTGGGGTACATTTAAGTCATGTTGTTAACCTTTTCTCCACAATGGTGAAGACTAGACAAATATTTTTCAAGGAAACTGAGATTCTCCTGCAGTCACTTTTATCTGTACATTCAGGCATTAATGAAAATACAAAATATCACAAGGCTTTCAGTAACAATCACAAGAAGTGGGCAACATGGGAACATCCACTGGCTTTTCTTCCCAACCCCGTAATGAGAAAGGGGTGCTTGCCACTTTCCAAGTGTGTGGGGAAAAGGGCAGCTGGGGTTCTCTCCTAAAATGCAAATCAAAAAGATGTCAGAAGGTATGCAGAAGTGACTACAGTTGTTGCTACAATCTCTACAAGGGTAATAGAAAGGAGGTAGATTTGTGTTTACACAGCTTCATTGCTAGCTAGACATCTTCAGTCCTGTTGCTCTTGATCTTCCTGAACCACTTCAGGTTTTCTAAGATGTTGCTTAAGCCTTAGGATCTGGCCCTCTGTTACCAGATACAGGCTGCCAGGATCAGACAGCTGATGCCATTGGAAGCAGCAGCCATAGCTGCTTGTCTTCAGGCATATGTTGCCATTTTAAATTCTTCTGCTGCTACCCCTTGCTTTGCTCCCAAAGCATGAAATTAGGTGGTGGCATGGGTTGGGTAGGGTGGCTGGATGTAAAAGGAAAACAAAGGGCTAAATTACTACTGCTTGTCATTAAAGTGATTAATAATGGTCACTTAAACAGCATGATGCTCCCTTTTCAAACGTTTTAAGTGAAAAATAAAATAGAGTAGCACTTGCAATAAAACTCAGTTCGGTTTACCTCTTTTATCATATTTTTTTTTAAAAAAAGCCTAGACTTGAATATTGTAATTTTTTATTAAGTAGAGAATTAGGAAAATCGGTGTTGTGAGTTTATATGAACTTGAACTAGAAATATGCTTTTCCATTAACAAAGAAAATAGTGGTTGCCTTGTTGACCCTTTTAGCTGGTTCAGAGTCTAGAGTGCCTCTCAGAAGCACTTGTGTGATAAAAATAAATTCCTTTGTGACATCTTGACATTATTTGCATATGCATTACATTATATAAAATAAAAACTAACGTTGTTAGAATATATTACATTATTTTTGCCTCAGATTGAAATTAGCAGGGCTAAAAAGATGTGATAATTTCAATGAGAGAAATTTCAATTCTCAAATCATTTTGCAAAACCCTTCAATGCAAGAAGAGTGCCTTAAAATGAATCCCAAGAGAGTGAGACTTGGCAGGTCATTGTAATAAGATGGCTTTGAAGTTACTAATTCATTAGTGCCTTTAATTTCAAACTGTCACATGGGGCTTTAGCTAAGAAACTTAAATTTTAATTAATGAGTGGAGGTAAGGGGTGTCATGGCAAAATCCCCAAATACTTTGGAAAATGGCTTTTTCTTCTCTGGGAGGAAAATCCCCAAACCAACATAATACAAGTGTCATACAAATAAAGCAAAATTTGAATTCAGTTCATCCAAACAATGATTCAGATGGGTTGTATTAATGATTTGGGCTAAGGGTAAGTTTGCCAACATTGTGCCAATATTAGTCCACCCCACAGGCAGAGTGTAATAAATACAGTGTTTGTGGTACTTCTGTGTACCAAGGAGTTCCTGTAAATAAGGTCTTTATCTTACTTGTATTCTGGATGCTCCTGATTCTGTGGTCTTATCGGACCCGGATGCCACCAAGAGAATGAAAAGGCAAGACAAGGCTGTGCATGGGCTAGGGATGTAAAGGATTAGTTGACTAGTCGTTCTCCCCTCTATCAGAGACAACAAGAGGTGGGGAGACGAGGGGGGTACTTACAAGTGGCAGCGCTGCACAGAGTCCAAGATCAGCTGGGGAGTCCCCAGCTGATCCCAGGCTCCAAGCAGTACTGCCATTTTGAAATGCTCCCCATCTGATCCCAAGCTCCATGAGGAGTGCCAGCTTTGAAATGTAAGCATGGAGCCTGGGGCCAACGCAGGACTTTGAGTCCCCTACTGACCTCAGGCTCCATGCGGGCACTTTTGCTTTGAAATATCACCATCAACCACAATAATTTGGATCACCAAATCACACAATCTCTAGATGTATTTCTGTCACCCTTTTTCAATCTCTTACTCTACATCACACGTTTAAACATACTAGGGCAGAAATACTTATAAAATAGTTAATGAAAATCTCACACGCCTGTATTATAATACAAAGACATGAATGTATAACCAGGGCTCGACAATCTATGGAGAACATCCCGGAAGAGCCGGGTTTGGTCGATCTGTGCCTGCGCAGAACGCCGGACAGCGCGGCTGGCGAGCGGGGCTCGCCGTGGCTCGGCAAGCCCTGTGTATAACCATTTAAAGATGGTCAGAGTGAAGTCTGATTGGTTATTTGGGATACTGGTGAAGAGACATGGGTTGTGAATGGTGAAAGAGAGGAAACTGATAAGTAGACTGTAGACCTATCTACTTAATCAGCTTCCATACTTTGGAGGATCGACTTTATAGAGGTTCTTTCGGTTATAATAAATGTTCCAATACCATATTGTAGCACTGTCATCCTGAAGAAGGAGCCCTGTTAAATACACATTTTGAAGGTGCAGTTTAACTATAAACTGTAAAAGAAAAGGCATAATAGCACATAACCATAGCTGACATCTATCAAAATAATTTAACTATCATGACAGAACAGATAGGACAAATGTCTTAAACTTGGGTCCTTAAAATTACGTGCACATATCCTCCTTAGGCATCTACATAAAATTAACTTTTACATAAAAGTAGCCTGATTTTCAGAGGTTCTGAAAGTATCCACCTCTCACTGGAGCAGGCCGAGTAAAACTCCCATACACTGCATCTTTTTCATCATAATCCTTCAGTTTTAAAGGGGTTTCTCTTGCAATTACAAAAGCTATCCTGTAAACCAACATATAAAGGGTTCAGAGTCATTACTAAGGTTGTCAAATGTCTTATCATGGACAACAAAAATGATTAGGGGTTTGGAATGGGTCCCATATGAAGAGAGATTAAAAATATTTGGACTTCTCAGCTTAGAAAAGAAGAGACTACAAAGGAGATATGATAGAGGTCTATAAAATCATGACTCGTGGAAAAAGTGAATAAGGAAAAGTTGTTTACTTATTCCCACAATATAAGAACTAGGGGTCACCAAATGAAATTAATAGGCAGCAAGTTTAAAACAAACAAAAGGAAGCTTTTCTTCACTCAGTGCACGTTCACCCTGGGGAACTCCTTGCCAGAGGATGTGGTGCAGGCTAGGACTTTAACAGGGTTCAATAAAGAGCTAGATAAATTCATGGATGTTAAGTCCATCAGTGGCTATTAGCCAGGATGGGTAGGAATGGTATTCCTCTATTTGTCTGGAAATGCGTAACAGGAGAGAGATCACATGATGATTACCTGTTATGTTCCCTCCCTCTGGAACATCTGGTATTGGTCACTGTCGGGAGACAGGATACTGGGCTAGATGGACCGTTGGTCTGACCTAGTATGGCTGTTCTTATGTTTTCATCACACAGATCCAAACACTCTTCCCCCTCTGCCCCGCCTTTCCTGAGGCCATACCCTTCCCCCACAAGTTCTGAAGTAATGTCCCTACTCACTCTGTCTCCGCTCCCCTGCTCACTCTCCCCCACCCTTATTCATTTTCACCAGGGTGGGGTATAGAATGAGCTCTGGGGTAGGGCATAGGGATTCAGAGTGTGGGACACTGTTTTGGGCTGAGCTTGGGGCAAGGGGTTGAGGTGCAGGTGAGAGTGGGGGATGTAGACTCTGGGAGGGAGTTTGGATACAGGAGGGGGTTCAGGGCTAGATATTGGGGTACGGGAGGAAGTTCAGAGGGGGTGTGGTGTGTTCCAGTAGGAGTTTCAGGACTGTGGCAGGGGCTGTATTCACAGACAAGGTGGGCTCCCGGACTAATGCGCTAAGTGATGCAAGATGGGATGAAGATGGACAGCCCTTGGTGGGTAAAGAATAGGTCAGGAACTATTTAGAAAAGCTAAATGTACCCAAATCCATGGGTCCGGACTTAATGCATCCGAGGGTACTGAGGGAGTTGGCAAATGTCATTGAGGAGTCTTTGGCCATTATCTTTGAAAAGTCGTGGAGATCAGGAGAGATCCTAGATAACTGGAAAAAGGCAAATGTATTGCCCATCTTCAAAAAAGGGAAGGACGACGATCCAGGGAGCTATAGTCCGGTCAGTCTTACCTCAGTTCCTGGAAAAATCATGGAAGAGATCCTTAAAGAATCCATTTTGAGGCACTTGGAGGAGAGGAAAGTGATTAGGAATAGTCAGCATGGATTCACAAAGGGCAAGTCGTGCCTGACTAATCTGATTAGCTTCTATGATGAGGTAATTGTTTCTGTGGACATGGGAAAGTCAGTGGATGTGATATACCTTGACTTTAGCAAGGCTTTTGATACGGTCTCCGACAATATTCTTGCCAGCAAGTTAAGGGAATGTGGATTGGATAAATGGACTGTAAGATGGATAGAAAGCTGGCTAGAAGGCCGGGCCCAACGGATAGTGATCAACGGCTCGATGTCAGAATGGCAGTCGGTTTCTAGCGGAGCGCCTCAAGGTTCAGTTCTAGGACCGGTTTTGTTCAATATCTTTATTAATGACCGGGATGAGGGGATGGATTGCACTCTCAGCAAGTTTACAGATGACACTAAGCTAGGGGGAGAGGTAGATATGCTGGATGGCAGGGATAGAGTCCAGAGTGACTTAGACAAATTGGAGGATTGGGCCACAAGAAATCTGAATAGGTTCAACAAGGACAAGTGCAGAGTCTTGCCCTTGGGACAGAAAAATCCCAAGCATTGTTACAGGTTGGGGACCAACCACTTAAATAGTAGTTCCGCAGAAAAGGACCTGGGGGTTACAGTGGATGAGAAGCTGGATATGAGTCAACAGTGTGCCCTTGTAGCCAAGAAGGCTAATGGCATATTCGGTTGCATTAAGAGGAGCATTGCCAGCAGATCCAGAGATGTCATTATTCCCCTTTATTCAGCTCTGGTGAGGCCACATCTGGAGTATTATGTCCAGTTCTGGGCCCCCCACTACAAAAAGGATGTGGACACATTGGAGAGGGTCCAGCGGAGGGCAACCAAAATGATTAGGGGGCTGGAGCATATGACCTATGAGGAGAGGCTGAGGGAGTTGGGTCTGTTTAGTCTGCAGAAGCGAAGAGTGAGGGGGGATTTGATAGCAGCCTTCAACTTCCTGAAGGGAGGTTCCAAAAAGGATGGAGAAAGGCTGTTCTCAGTAGTGACAGATGACAGAACAAGGAGCAGTGGTCTCAAGTTGTGGTGGGAGAGGTCCAGGTTGGATATTAGGAAAACCTATTTCACTAGGAGAGTGGTGAAACACTGGAATGGGTTAGCTAGGGAAGTAGTGGAGTCTCCATCCCTAGAGGTGTTTAAGTCTCGGCTTGACAAAGCCCTGGCTGGGTTGATCTAGTTGGGATTGGTCCTGCCTAGAGCCAGGGGCTGGACTTGATGACCTTCTGAGGTCTCTTTCACCTCTATGGTTCTATGATTCTATGAAGGGGTCTGGCTCCAGTAAGGGACTCAGGAGAGGGGTAGGCGCTTAGGGTGTGGTGTGAGTGGAGGGTGAGGGGGCTCCAGCTGGGTGCACTTACCTCGGGTGGCTCCCAGTCCATGGGGCTAAGGTAAGCTCCCTGCTTGTCCTGGTTCCATGTTGCCCCCAGTGGTGGCTTGCAACTCCCTGGGCCCCTAGGAGTAGGTGGCTGGCCAATGGAAACTGCAGAATTAGTGCTCAGGGTGCGCGTAGCCCGAGACCCCCATACCTCTTGCCTAGGCTCTAGAGGGACATGTTGGCAGCTCCTGGGAACAGCTCAGAGCCTAAGTGGCCAAGGAGCCTGCCTTAACCCTGCTGCAATGCTGGATTGCTAGTGGTTTAAAATCTCCCTGATTAGCTTCAGTAGCTTGTGGGAGAAAGAGCCCAATTCTGAGAGACTCCTGGCAAAACCGGGGGTGTTGGCAACCCTAGTTATTACTGTGCTCCCTAAGTGAGGCAGCTTTTAGCATTTCCTTGCTGCAGGAAGTGAGCTATCCTTTATGTTTATAAACACACCCTTCCCCAGAAGAATCATGTTTATATTCCTAGGCAAACTGCACTTAAAAGAAAATCCTCCTTTTGGTCTGTAAGCACTCTTTTTTACCAAACATTCTTCTCAGTTTGGTTCATACAGAACACCTGTCCCTTCCTCATTGAAGATCTGTCAGCAGTGGCCCAATGCTAACACAGCTGTGCCTGGACTAAATCCACTTTAGAACTGCAATTTGTAACCCAGTTTTCCTGTCCTCTGGCTGATTAAAGCAGCGGCGCGCAATCTGTGGTTTGCTCAACCAAATTCAGTGGCCCCCGTGGGGAGTCGTGAATTAAAAAAGGTTGCGCACTCTGATCTAAAGAAAGTGAATGGTGGGTTCACGCGGGGAGGAACGACATGTGAGGGGGTTAAATAAGAGATCTGCTGGCCAGACAGGTTAAATAGAGAGAGTGAACATGAAGCAATAAAGTTTAGAAAGGTATGTTATTCCCTTCTTGACTGCAGCTGCACAAAAAGACAGTTTCCCCATTGAAAGCCTCAAGGAAAGATAATAAATGTCAATTTCCCCACCTCTATACCATGTCTCCCCCATTACACCCATCTCTTACTCCTATCAGTGCTCCTATTAGGACAATACCCATAACATTAACCAAGGACAGAGGTAAACAAATATTTCCATTATCCTCTTTTGTTGAATCAAACACAAACTCCCTAAAACCTTTCTCGAGTGTGACAGGTTTCCCTTGCTTCTCTACCCTACCTGTACTACGGGGAATAACTTTCACACAGGTGTTAGCATTGAAACTGAATGTACAAAACAGATTTGGTTTTCACAGAGACTGTGGCAGTGAAGCTGCCTTAGCTTGTGTCAACAAATCATAACTAAGAACTGCCTTCTTGTAGCTAGCAAGACCAGAATTCTATTAGCCAAAGACTGTTTCCATGTTCTTTAGGTTTCACACAATAGCATTGTTTGCTGGCCAAGAGGAATGAGATCTAATTAGGGATGTGACTAATTGACTAGTCGACTATCTGATAAGCAAAAGCTTATTGAATAGTCGACTCGTTACTTCTCCGTCCTTGCCACTTCTATCACAAAGAGACAGCAAGGGGGCAGGCGAAGAGGAGGGCATGTTTTTAAGCTGGTTCCCCCCAACTCTGTGGGAGGGGGCAGGAGTGCAGTGGTGGCCAACTTAGAAATGTATCAGAGTCCCAGCTGGGGCTCTGGTACATTTCAAAGTTGGAATGCCACCTGCAGCCAGGCTCTATGCGGGCACCGACCCCATACTCCATTCGGATGTTTCCGCTTTGAATTGCACAAGAACCTCCTCTGGGGACTCTTGTACATTGGAAAACAGGCACACAAGGGCGGATATAGGGCAGGGCGAACGGGGCGGCCGCCCTGGGCCCCGTGCTTCAGAAAGCCCCGTGCATGCGCCGTGGCGCCGCTGCGCGTGCACCGTGGCAAAGGGGGGCCCCCGCAGAATTATGCTGCCCAGGGCCCCGCAAAACGGTTATCTGCCCCTGCGGGCACACCACGTGGACCTTGAGACCAGTGGGGAGTCCCCCGCTGACCCAAGCTCCATGAAGCACTTCTTCTTTGAAATGCACAAGAACCCCCGGTGGGGTTCTTGTGCATTTCAAAATTGGAATGCTGCGTGGAGCTTGAGGCCAGCAGGCCGCCCAGAAAGACAAAATATGACTTCATTGGGTTTTTTAGCTTATATAAGCCAAGGTAGAATTTTTGACAGTGCCCCTCTTAGGAGATAAGTGATCCTGCTGCCCATAGTCTTGTTTTGTAAATAATGCTTATGTTCCTTAAGTTTGGCAGGTGGTATCAGAAAACTGGTGTGCCAAATATAAGTTTTCTTTGCTTACGTGCCAACAGATCTTATGCTCCTTTTATTTTCATCGTCTTGTGGACCTGATATTTTAACTTGCCTCTCTTGCTCACTATAGGCTCCAGTTTCAGAATTGAGAGTTTTGTCGTCTTTTTCTGACCTCCCTGGAAAAAATCTGTTTTCTTGAGATGGCTCCCTTTTATGTATATTTTTTGCAGATGTGTTTTTTCTCATTTTTGATTGCATTAAGAATGACCTTTCTCCCATTTCTCATGGTCATTGCTAATGTCAAAAAAGGGATCATTCTTTTAGTGGCTACAAGAATATATGCTTATAATTATTGGCAAAATTCTTAGGTGTGTTGGTGATCGCTTGTTGTCAGACTGTTCTGGTATCTGTTGTTTCTGGCATTTGGTATTTTCTCTGACACTAATATTTTTTCCTGTTTACTTTTACTATTTTAAATAAATTCCTTCAAATCCTAGGTCACATTGACATTTTATCTGATATTCCATGTGATTTTTTCCCCTTCGTTTATGGAGTATGTCTGCACAGTAACTAGGAGGCATAATACTAACCTGGAATAGACATACATGCACTAGTTCTGCCCAAGCCCATGTGTTAAAAATAGCAGTGTGGCCATGGGAGCCCAAGTACATACTTGGGGCATCGGGTTGTGTTTATTGTGTTTTTTAAAAACATAAGATTCTCTTTTTTCAGATAAGATACTTTGGTGACAAATTATTTTCTTCAGTCTAATAGTACTTCATATCCATATCTGCAAAAGTGAGCCACAGATATTCACATCCATATGCATGGATGCCAATACCTGTAAATATATAGTGAATATAACTCTGGATTTACAGGGCCCTACTTCACCGTGGTCTCGTGATTAGGGCATTAGACTGGTGTGTCAGAAAATGTAGGTTGCAAATTGGCATCTGCCACTAGGCTGCTTTGTGATCTTGGGCAATCCCTTCTTCTCGGTCTCTATTTTCCTATCTACTAAATGAAGTTGACACTTTCTTCTGTAAACTGATTTGAGATCTATGGATAAAAAGCTTTTTATATGAAAGCATATGAATTAGCCACATCCTTTATATTAGTTTTCATTGCTTCATTAATTTTGCAGAGTAAATTTAAAATTTTCAGCCTTAAAATAATATGAAATAAAAATTCCATAGTGTATTACAAATAATTTCACCAGTTTTTCTTTTTAAAGAGACGAAATGGTAAACATCTTATTTAATATTCAGTATGTCATATAGGTTTTGTATTTCTCCTAGCCTGGATGACGAAAAGAGTAGTCAAAAGTTTTTGTTTTAACAAATCATTTGTATAAGTAATTTTATCACATAGTCAGGTTCCTATGCGCAAGTATAATACTCCTATTTGTTGGTTGAAAACTGCAGAGGAATATTTATTTTTGTTTATAAAGATATCTGTTGGAAACTTCAAAAGAAATTAATTAAAACAATTCTCTTGGCTTTTGGCTTTTGTTCTCTTGGCTTTTGGCTTTTGTTAAAGCTTATTTTAACATAAGCTAAATTTTGGCTCAAACTCCTCCTGACAGTGCTTCTTTAAAACTCTGAATTAAACACTCCTGTTCTTATTGAACACAAAATCCTCTTTTTTCTTATCTTGTATTTTCATGGTGGATTGCATGGTGACATCATAGATTATGTACACCCAGTCTCCATCCTTGGTTTATTTTTGATGAAGTCTCCCCATCCTATCTTCTCAGGCTCAGAGAAGAACCTTCTTACATATGAGATGAAGAATGGAAAAATTAGAGAGGCAAGGTTGTCTGAAGGCTTGCATATAATATGTGAAAAATCCTGTGTGGCGATTGGCTGCATAAGCCTGATTGACAGGTTGTAGGGGATGGGGGGACACCATCTGTTCTGGATTAATGAACATGATACCCAACAAATCTGTTTATGAAAATGAGTAAACTTAAAGAATTAGAAGCATCAAAGATAAAATTTAACCGGAGTGAGAAAATAGGGAAAGGATTTCCACTGTCATAAATAGGGATGAGAGAGACTAGTCGTCTAGTGATGCGACTAGTTGTTTGTTCCCCACCTTGCTGCCTCTATCAGAGAGAAGCAGCAAGGGGAGGGAGCAGGAGCTGGTGCTGGGGGGAGCCATCTTAAAATCCAGTTGTCCCCCCCTTCCCCCAGCACCATCTCTGCGGGGGTAAGGGACGTAGAGGCACAGCCAGAAACAGTGCAAGCGGGGACTGTAGCAATCTCCACTCATGCTGCTTATGCTGCGATTCTGCTTTTTTTTTTTTTTTTAAATGTACAAGAGTCCCACTGGGGGGTTCTTGTACATTTGAAAGGCTGAGGCAGCGCAGGGCCTGCTCAGGAGTCCCATGCTGGCCCTGCTCTGGGGCTTCTGCTGTTGAGATATACAAGAGCCCTGGGGCTCTTATACATATCAAAGGCTCAGTGGCCCCACACTCTCTGCAGGGGGGCTTCCTTTTGAAATGTACAAGAGCCTCAATGGCACCGCGCTCCCTGGGGTGCTGCAGCCTTTCAAAGGAAGCCCTGCACTCCCTGTGGGGCTTCCGCTTTTGAACTGGAGACTAGCTGGCGCCCTTTATACTAATTGAATAGTCAATGGAAATCCCATTGACTATTCGATTAGTTAATTAAGCTAATCTTAACATCCCTAATCATAAAGAATAAATAAAGCCTTGACTTAAAAATATACATGCACATAATCATCAGGAATATTAGCTAGAGCTAAATAGTGCCATTGTTATATGCAAAAATATTTAATCTCTGGAGAGTACCATTCAAATCTAAATTGGGTCATAAATATTTTGACAAGTTCAGATTAGTACCAAAAAGATACCACATTAGAAGACCGCCACAAAACATAGCATAATTCTATACACTGAGTAGTAGTCTCTATTGAAAGAGACATCGCTCAGGAGTAGGAGAGTTATTGCACTTCAGGAAAGAAGTAGGTGTAAAAATTCCTGCCTATATTTTTAAGTCACTCACCGAGTATGTAAATGTCACAAAGTTTGGGGGTTTTTATGTCATCAGTTAGCCAAGTATCAGCCCAGTTTAAGATGTAAAAGCAATGCTGGAAAATGAAGGCATTCTGAGTGCAACCCACAATACTAAAATAGGAGGGAAAGCTGGGGGAAAGGAAAATAAACTTATCACAAAGAGAGAAGTGGGAAAGACTAGGAGAAGTAAGTACGGGTTGAATCTCTAAAATGTGGGACACTCTGCTCCAGCACCATCCTTGGTCTGGCAGGACCACAAATGTTGGACCAGAGAGCCCCAGCTATCTAGGTTCAAAAGCACAGCCCTGGCCAGGGCTTTTGGCCAGGAGCGCAGCCCCAGTCAGGGCTGGAGATAGCAGGGCCAGCAGAGAGTGGGGAGCTCAGAGTCAGCTGAGTACGCAGCACAGGCTGGCGTGGCACAAGCTGTCCTGGGCTGGCGTGGTGGGGGTTGCAGCCCTGGTCAGTCCTAGCAGGATGTGGGGCTGGAGGCAGCGGCAGGCAGCATGGAGCACAGCCCCAGCCGGAAGCAGAGCCTGCAGCTGGTTAGGGAGCCTGGACCTCCCCGCATGTGGAAAACTCTGTTGTTCGAGCCCACTCAAGTCCCAAGGGAAGTCTGACCTATAGAATTAAAGAGTTGTTCAGTTGCCTCTGTTTGTAGATCATGGAGACAGTAAATCAGAAGAGATATTATATGCGGTTAAAAATCAAACAAAAAAGGGAGAACCAGACCTTGCTCTGATCTGACAATGCATAAATAACTGTCCAAGATACAATATCATTTAAATAGTTCTCCTGAGATGAAATAAGGTAAACAAACTGAACAGAAATCTGTCAGCAAAAAGTTCTGTCTTCTTTCATTTTAGTACTAATTTGCTTTCCCTCGTTTAACCCTCTCTCCCTTACATACACATTATACAACTTCTAAAAAAAATTCAACAAACAGAGGCAAAGTAATGTAATACTGAGCAAGATTTTTTCATAGTGTGGACTACATCTTATTGAACAGAGAGCCTGCTTTGCAGATACTGCTTCTTTCATTTGCACTCATCTCAGATCACTATGGCAACTAAAGCAATTGCTTGCCTGGAAAAGCAATAGTAAGCCCATGCAACCTTAATTTGGCCCCCTTGTGTGTCTGCATTATAATGCTGTCTTTAATTACCATGATCACCTGCTGCTATTTTTTCCATAGGACCCCTGCTTCAGTCATTGCACATTTTGGCTAATGCTCACTGAATGAGCAGCTATTACATATATGATTTTATCTTTATAATTCCATGTGTGGCCTCACACATTTATTCACTGCTCTGAATACAGAATGCCCACTTTCTCGTGAGCTTTTTATGGTGCTTATGCTGTAGTATCTGAGTGCTTCACAAACAATTAATTCATCTTGATAATACCCTGTGAGGTGAGAGGGGTGGTGTTACAGATGGGGAAATGAAGTAGAGAGTTTAAGGTCAAAAGTTTTCACTAATTTTGGGTGCCCAATTTAAGAGGCCTGTTTTTTTCCAGTATTCAGCATTATACAGTAAACTTCCGATAATCCAGCACCTTTAGGACCCAGGGAGTGCCAGATTATCAGATTTTCCAGACTATCGGAAGGGGGGGCTATGAGGGGTCTGGGGTGGGGTGGGATGCCACCCCAGACCCCTCATAGCCCCCCCTTCCGATAGTCCGGCTCTGCCCCAGGCGTCCCGGATTCAGCCTCTGCTGGTCAGTTTCAGCAGCGGCTGAATCGAGGACGCCTGCAGCAGAGCAGCTGGAGTGCTGCCGGGTTGGTCCGGTAGCGCTGACCCTTGGCGCGGCAAGATCAACCCGGCAGCACCCCAGCTGCTCTTGGGGATGCCTGGGGCAGAGCAGCTGGGGGGGCTGCCGGGTTGGTCCCGCAGCGCCACTCTTCGGCGCTACTGGACCAACCCGGCAGCACCCCAGCTGCTCTGCCCCAGGTGTCCCCAAGTCCGCTGATACTGATCAGCGGCTGACTCCAGGAAGCCCGAGGCAGAGCTGCTCTGCCCCGGGCTTCCTGGAGTCAGCTGCTGGTCAGTTTCAACAGCAGCTGAATCCAGATGCCTGGGACAGAGCAGCTGGGGCGCTGCCGGGTTGGTCTGGTAGTGCCAACCCTTGGCGCTGCGAGACCAACCTGGCGGTACCCCAGCTGCTCTGTCCCAGGTGTACCCAAGTCAGCTGCTGCTGAAACTGATCAGGGGCTGATTCCAGGAAGCCAGGGCAGAGCAGCTCTGCCTCCAGCTTCCTGGAGTCAGCCACTGGTCAGTTTCAGCAGCGGCTGAATCGGGGACAGTTGGGGCACTGCCAGGTTGGGTCTCGCAGCCCCGAGGGGCAGCGCTGTGGGACCAACCGGGCAGCACCCCAGCTGCTCTGCCCTAGGCGTCCCCGATTCAGCCGCTGGTCAATTTTAGCAGTGGCTGAATCGGGGAAGCTGGGGGCAGAGCAGCTCCAATGGTCTGGCTGCCCGGAGAATTTCTGGGTTCCTGATGGTGCCGGACCATCAGGAGTGCCGGACCATCAGGAGTGCCGGACCTTTGGTGTTTTACTGTATAGCACTGTATGTTCAAACTGTAACCCACACACCTAGACCACAACAACAGCTAAGATCAAGAGACCTCTACAGCAGGAGCTGGAAGCCAGCTGGCTTTTAGCTCAGAGGATGGAGGCTCCTATACTCCTCTTCAGAAGTCCCAGGTTCAGATCCACCTGGTGGTGGTTACAAAAGTACACCTCCCGTTTACTTCATTTGCAGCTGTGAGTGCTCGGTACTTCTGTAAATAAGTCCCCAGGATTCTCATGTTTGGCACCCAGAAAACGAGGAACACACAATTAGTGGCTCATCATGAACATTTTAAATGGCTTGCTCAGTATCATGTGGAAACTGTGTGGCTGATGCAGACACACAACCATAATCATAAGACTATCCTCTTTCTTCCTGCAGTCCCTTGTCTTACACACCTCTAAATTCTGTGACAAATGAGGCAGGGTCCTCCAGGCAGCAGCTTAATTGACTACCTGACACCAGTTCATTCCTGGAGGACTATCCATCCTGTGAAAAATAGGGCTGTGTAATTAAAGACCTCAATGTTCTCTTACTATAGTTTTTTTTTAAGTCATTTCCTAGTTTTAAAAAATTCTATCATGTGGAATCATACTGACTCTCAGGTTGGCTAATCAACAGCCTTTGAACTGCACATCCACCTAAAAGGCCTCTCCCACTTAAGTTAACTTAGTAACTGCTAGCAGAGGGAGATGGTTATATTTGATGTGAACCAGACATTTGACCGGGACGAGACACTTTTGTCAGTGGGTTTCACAGTACTGACAGCAGAAGAATGTAGAGTTTCAGGATCCCTGGGAGAGAGTGTTCTCTAGTGGTTGCAGACAGATCTGATCCTGTGACCCTAGCATGTTCCTGTCCCCCTCTTCTCCCATCAGACCCTCTGAGGCTTCTGCCACACTTCCACTCCGTGCCTCTTCATGAACTCCCTCCCCTGGCTCCTGCCCCTTTCCTCTTTGAACATGGATTACCTCCCACTCATTTCTCAGGCCACTTCAACATCTCCTATATTCCTTCCCCTCTGTTCTTATTTCTCCCTCTGTCCCCACCCCACTGCATTCCAGTTAGGCTGCTTCATCTTTCTCCTCCATGCTGCCTAGGCCTCACCAAGGGGAGATAGGAGAAACAACTGACATGAAAGTCTCCGCAGGCCTGCCTTGGATTATTCTCACTGCAGATAGACTCTTTGTCTTCAGAGAATTTACCTCAGTGTCTACTGGGTATGTGAGATGCATGATTTTTCCAGAGGCTTTTAACATGCCCAAATGTGGGTGAATATTCACAGGGTCAGCAAAAGGCACACCCCCAACTCAGAGCAGCCCTTTGCCAAATATCAAGCCCTAGCTCCAAAACACTGAGGGGGAGGGGAGAGTAGAGATTCACAGTCCAAAAGCTATAATACATTTTAATATGAGCAAAACAACATATTTTTCCCTAATGTCATTTTTTAAAATGAATGAACCATTTTAGCTGAAACTTTTAAAGAAAACTCAGCTTGAGGCAGACACCCAGCATGGAAAATTTTAGTCTGAACTGTTTCATATGGCAAACATATGTTTCATATGAACAACAGTGTCTACCATTTTAGTTATAATAATGATTAATAATAAATAATAAAAAAAACTTGTTAAATTGTCATACTTTTTCTATCTCGCTATTGCTGTTCATTATCAAGATACCTTTTTTATATAGATTAGTAGGGTTGCTAGGTGTCCAATATTGACCCGGACAGTCCAGTATTTTTGTCTCTTGTCTGGCAAAAAAAAAAAAAAATTCAAAAAATACTGGGCACCTAAAATGTCTGGTATTTTCTGATTTTTTGTTTTCCCCCTGCCAGGAGGTGAAAATACCAGATACCTGGCAACTGTACATGCACTCAGCAAACGGGCCCAGCCCTTGACTTTCTTCCTCCCCCCTTCCCCTCCCCCGCCCTCGGACCTCCTGATGCCTTTGAACCCCCCTGCTTACCTGGTTCTGCAGGGAAGCTGTCTTCTGGCTTGATCAGGAAAACAAGATGACTGCAGGCACAAAGCTTCAAAGGCTTTTCTTAAAGGGGCCATGCTTGGTTCCCCCCCCCCTTTTTTTTTCTCAGCAGAATTTTTTCCCTGGTGGGTTTTTTTTTTTGAGGGGGGGTGCTGTTGGTATTTTTAGTTAAACCATCTGGCAACCCTAAGAATTAACCTGTGCCTCCAGCTGGAGTCAACTAATCATGTCATAATTTAGTGTTTTTGTTGTCACCATGTTAGTAGAATTGTTTTGTTGTACACACTAGATTGTGTTATTCATGGAATGCTGCAGAAGATGATGCCTTATAGAAGTTTCTGGGTGCATGTAAACATATTACTAATCATTGACTGGCGGTGATAAAGAATGAACCCACATATAACAGTTCGAATGGGCTTGTGATCAAATTGAATAATTGTAAGTTATTGTATCAAAGTCTGTTTGAAGAGGTTTTACATGTCTTCATGTTTACACTCTTCGTATTAAAACAAAGGACACTTTTTACTGCGTAGAGTGCATTCTAAAATGTATTTGTTTAATAAAATTATTTTATTTCTCTAAAATTAAATCAGAAAAAAGTAATATCATGTCTGCCAAAAGGTCTTATTGGGTTACTGTATCAAATCATAGCATTTTGCTTTAAGCCCAACCAAACTTGATTAAACACTTACATTTATTGTTCTTTCCTCTTTGCTCCACACAACATGAGCCAGAGTGATTACTGTAGCTTTTATTTAGGAGAGAGCTCTGTGTACCTGAAATTCTAGAAAATTGTCCTGCTGTCGTGAAAAGGCAGCAGGCTATGGCTAACAGCCTTTCAACCCAAAAATCTATATAGCATGCATACTCATTTAATTTTTGACATTTTACTTTCATGTATTGTAGGACTGCATTGATGCAGGCTGGTGGGAAGGAGAACTCAATGGCAGGCGTGGAGTGTTTCCAGATAACTTTGTCAAGCTTCTTCCCCCTGATTTTGAAAAAGAGGTAAGTGTAATTATTTCCCGCTGTTTTACTTTTCATATAGGATGAAATTTGAGCTGAAATTCTTCTCTGGATTTCTGTGATTCGTACAGATTAAACTTAGAAAAATAAAACAAAAATGGTTAGGGAAAGAGCTGGATAACAGCAGCACCTATCCATGGACTGTTCATAGCTTGAGGTCTTACTATGTAATTCCTTGAATGGTATTGTGCTGGCCCATAAAACCAGTCATCCAACCTCAACAATCTTGTTCTTAAAGCCTTTGTGCTACATTCTCCGTTCATCTGAGACCAAATGACTAGATATCACAGTGTAATTTGCTCGGTTTTTATGGTGCAATAATGATCAAAATCATTAACATGTCTACAGTGTGTGTGATACAGTATGAAACATTAGTCTACCAACTTCTTTTAGACAGATGTCATTTTGTCTTGCCAGAAGCCATAATTTAAAGCACTCTTCCAGAAAGAAATGGGTGAAATTCTAGCATGTGTTTGAGAGAAGAAAGCTAAGCCTGTTTAATGACATGTTCATTTAAGCTCTGTCAAAATCCATTTTTTTTTAAACTGTGGGTAAGTTTTTTTTGCTGCTGTTTATTTTAAGATAGGCAATGTTGTTTATTTCCCTAACACCATTTAGAAATTCTTACATTTTCTGAGAGAACTCGAAGATTCATCCTTTCTAAAGAAACTACCCCATTTTTAGGAAACTCTTCTGTCATCAGGGTAATACCATGCGCTTGTAGATTTATAGTTCAGTGTGATTATGTAAACCATCAATGATAAAATCAAAATTCAGGGCCAGTTGCTCTTAAGGGACGGATGGTAAAATTGGATACCAGATTAAATAACTTCGAAAGCTTGATAAAGAAATCACAAAACAACTCTCAGAAGCATAATTATTGAAGATGAAGGTGCAATTTATTATGGGTCTTGTGAGAGCAACAGAAACTTTCACAGACTAAAATGTCATTCCTCATTAAAGTGGATAGCCTGGAAAAGAGCATGGCGCCTGGACATGGAAAAAAGGTGATGTCTAGAAAGGTCAAAGAACCTTGAAAAAAATATGCACGGGTGAATTTTCAAATAATAGAAGAAAAATGTTTTATCATATCCAGCATTTGTTGTACAGCCATCTGTTGGAACTTTCAAATTTTTTAAAATCTAAGAACATTATACTCTTTTAAAAGTAGTGTAGCTGTTTAAAATATCATTTATATCATTTATATAAGAAATTGTACAAGAGATTTTCTTACGTGTTTCAGAAAATATGTTTGTCAGACCCCTCTATTTAACACAAACCAGTATGACCACAAACCAGTACTTGCATACAGGCCAAAGTAATTTGTGATAGTCTATCAATTTCTTATCACATGAGGACTGTAGATACTCTGTAGGATTTGTAACTGCTCACCACTTCTGAAAATCAGGACCCTTGGGTGCCTAAATAAATAGGTTTCCACCTTTAGGCCCTATAGTTTGACATTATTTTTTAATCTCAATGATTTACCCACGTGTCAAAAAAACTCTTAACAATCCCATGCTATAAATGCAAGCCCATTCTTTATGAAAAGTTGCAGCTTAGATTACCTCACACAGGAAAATTCAGACACTCCCTATTTATTTCCTTCTGAATAATCCATCTACAAATTTAGTTTCAAGTAAATGAACATGAATGATACAATTATATTGATTAAACTTCTTGTGTGTTTTCTTCATTATACCAAGTCTTTGTTAGCAAATGCTTACTACATCAAAAATTTTGTTTTCATCCCTCACATGCTGAAAACTATAAATATTTGTCTTCTTAAAATTCTACTATAAAGTCCCCTCCTTTTGCATTTTTGACTAGTCTCTTGAGCTGCATTATATATAGTGACGTAAAACTCCATAGTTCCTCAAAATAGCCAACTTATTGGCTTCTCATATGTTGTTTAATTGGATAAGAAAAATGTATGTTCTGGGATGCCCTCAGGAATCTTTCTGCTTCCAGAGTTGTGAAAAATTGGAGAGGATTTTTTTATCTTCTTATTTGAACTTCCATGTCACATAGAAGTATTTACATGGACATAGCATGCATATACGTGTGTGTGTGTGTGCGCGCGCGCGTGCGTGTTGCATGTGCTTACATACTAGGCATTTTAGTCTTTAATTGGAATGTGAGAATGAAAACTGGGAATTCTGAAAAGGGAAGAGATGAGAACATCACACCAATAAAGAATGTCCAGGGCCTCTAATTATGGCTGTGGTTAAAGCTGAATAGTTCATTTTATTTTTAATTTTTACAGTACTGATGGTAATTATTTCTCATGGTAATTGAAGTATCTGTGAAATCTACTGATGAATACTGTGAACAGGTGTAATTAGTGTTTTCCAAAAATGAGTATATGAATTTATCCAATTCTGCTCATCTAAAGTAGAGGGAAGTGTTAGGAAACAAGTGCTTGAATGGATTAATGTCATGAATGATACATCTTCTAGTGTAATCAGTGTCAAGAGTTAAGTAGCAAAACAGAAAATATCTGAATTTACCACATAGTTGGCAATTCATAGTCATTGGGATGGGAGCCAGAGTGAGAGAAACTCTCTAGCTTGGTGATTAAGACACTCACCTGGGATGTGGGAAGGCCAATTTCAAAATCTTGCTTTAATCATTATACAAGTGGAATAGATTCAGGGAAGACTGACCAAGTATATGCCAGAATATCTCACAGCCCAGTAACTAAGGTACTCTTGTGCAATTTGGGAAATCCAAGTTCAACTCCCTGCTCCACATTACGCAGAGGAGGGAACTGAACCTGGGTCTCCACACCTCATTTGGTGCCCTAACTATTGAGTTAAAACTTATAAGGGAGTTGCCAGTGGCTTCACCACCTCATTATTCTAGCCATATTCAGCAGCTAGTCTTTCTTTGCTTTTGACAAAATGTCTGAAATCGAGTTAAAATATTTCAGATGTGATCAAAATGAAATGTTATCCAAATGTATTAACTTTTCCCCCCCATCTGGTCAAAACTATTTGGCAAACTTGGCACAAATTTGCAAATAGTTTTGGTCAATTTGAAATGACATTTTTGGGGCAAATAAACTGTAAAATTGAAATAATACCATCCTCTAATTTTAAAGGGGTATTACGAATATAAATTCATTAATGTTTGTGAAGCATTCAAACCCTATGCTAATGAACCCTTGAAGAAATTGTTTTGCCTTCAGAATAGGGTTTGAGCATTGTGCAATAAAAACTTGGCACACATTAAACAAAGAGGAGAAAAAAAAGACATAGGAGTTCATAAAATGAATACTGTCTATCCTGTGTATTAAATGATGCAAGGGTCTGGTGGAAATGATAGTATGTGATCAAAGAGTAAGACTATAATTAAGTTTTACAGAACTAGATTTTTATTTTTTTTTAATTTAGATGGATAATATGAATGTCTATTTTAACCATTTCTCCCAATTTTTACTGATTTTAATTAGGACTGTCAAGCGATTAAAAATAATTGTGAGTAATCACACTGTTAAAAATAATAAATATTTTGGATGTCTTCTACATTTTCAAATATATTGCACTCAACTACAACACAGACTACAGGTGCAGCGTTCACTTTATATTTATTTATTACCAATATTTGCACTTCAAAAAAAAAAGAAATATTATTTTTCTATTCATATGATACAAGTACTGTAGTGCAATCTCTTTATCATGAAAGTTAAACTTGTACATATAGATTTATGTACAAAAAGTCCTGCATTCAAAAATAAAATAATGTATCACTTGAATGCCTACAAGTCCAATTAGTCCTATTTCTTCTTCAGCCAGTTGCTCAGACAGGCAAGTTTGTTTACAGGATATAATGCTGCCCACTTCTTGTTTACAATATCACCCAAAAGTGAAAACAGACATTTGCATGGCACTGTTATAGACGGCATCACAAGATCTGTATGTGCCAGGTGAGCTAAAGACTGATATGCTTGGCCACCATTCTGGAGGGTAAGAGGTAAGAAGGGGGAGAAGTAGTGGGGAATAGGGGAGGAAAGGAATGGGGTGGTGGGAAGAATCAGTGGGAAATGGGAGCATGGGGGAGGGAGGTGCGGTAGGGGAAAAGCCAGTGCAGAATGGAAGTGTGGGGGAAGAGGAATGAGAGTGTGGGAGGAAAGGCAGTGAGGAAGGGAGCTTGGGTGGAGAGAAGGGAAGAGGAATGAAGCTAGGAGGAGCAAATTGCATCAACTATTCGACTATGTAGCCCCAGAGATGCTACACTTCAAAGGTGAAAGTGCTGCGGGGAGCACGGAGCCAGTGGGGACTCAAGCAGTCCCCCGCTGGCCCCAAGCTGCAAGCGCCGTTCCAAAGTGGCAGCACCATGTGGGGCTCGGGGTCAGCTGGGGACTGCTGCTTTTAAGCACCCCCACCACTCCCCCCCCCCCGCCTTTGCTGTCTCTTTATGATAGAGGCAGCAAGGTGGGGCGGGAGCAACTAGTTGGCTAGTGTGTTGACTATCCAATAAGCAATTGCTTATCAGATAGTTGACTAGTCGTTCACATCCCTAGTTCAAACCTCCATGCTTGAGCCTTCTGACTTATCTGTTCCAACCAGTCTCTGTGCCACCTCTGTTTCTTTTCCACCCCTTGGCTCCTGCCCAAGTCTCCTTATCTGATGATTCTCAGGCTCCTCATCCCAGTCTCAACTGTTTGCCCAGTGAGTCTCCTCCCTGGCTCAAGACCAAGTTCCAGTCTGCTCCTCCATGCCTTAACTTGCACTCTCCTTTCTAGCCAGTCCCCATTTCCTCTTCTCTGCTATTTGTGCAGTCTGCTTCCTTCCATCATGCTCCTGACACTAGCTCCTAGTCACAGTCTCCATCCCTCCATCCTCAGGCTCGTCAGCCAATCTTGGACTCAGCCTGTCTCCTCGCTAGTTATTTGTCCGGGTCTCTGCCTTTCCAGTCCCGCTGCTTACCCTCCCTCCATTTTCTCACCCAATCTCAGTGTCCTCCTCCTCCCACCTCATCCCCTTCAACCACCCCAAAGTCCCTCCTGCTCTCTCACTCCCAGCCTCCTTGCCCTACCAACCCTAGTGTTCCTTTTCCACCTCTGTGCTCCCGACTGCCCCATTTAACCAATCACAGTCTGTCCTGGTGCCACTGGCTCCCTGTATCTGCTTGTCTAGCCAGTCTGTCTCCCCCCTGTTACAATCAAGGGGTCTCTCCCTTTCCCTCTAGTCCCAGTCTTATAAGACTCTTTGGCCCAATGTACTTCTTTCTCCCTCTGCTTTGTGCCCTCTGTATTCAAATCAGATGGCTTCATCTTCTGTGCTGCCTGGGCATACTGGGGCAGTCCAAAGGTCCATCTAGCCCAGTATCCTGTCTTCTGACAGTGGCCAATGCCAGATGCCCCAGAAGGAGTGAACAGAACAGAGAATCATTAAGCAATCCCTCTCCCGTCACCCATTCGCAGCCTCTGACAGAGGCTAGGGACACCATTCCTACCCATCCTGGCTAATAGTCATTGATATACCTAACCTCCATGAATTTATCTAGTTCTCTCTTGAACCCTGTTAAAGCCTTAGTCTTCACAACCCCCTCTGGCAAGGAGTTCCACAGGTGGACCGGGTGCTGTGTGAATAAAAACTTTTTTGTTTGTTTTAAACCTACTACCTATTAATTTCATTTCGTGACCCTCTAGTTCTTATGTAATGTGAACAACTAAATACCTTTTCCTCATTCACTTTTTCCATACCAGCCATGATTTTATAGACTTCTATCATATCCCCCTTTGACTCCTCTTTTCTAAGCTGAAAAGTCCCAGTCTTTTTAACCTCTTCATATGAGACCTGTTCCAAACCCCTAATCATTTTTGTTTCCAGCACAGTGTCCTGCCTTACCCTGCCCTAGAGTAGCCACTACAGAGAAGACCTTTGAACCCCATCATTCTTGGATTGGAATATACTCAGTTACTCTACGGGGATGGTGAACCTACTGTCGTTGGATGTAAGAGCTGTGAGGGAATTGACCATATTCAGTGAGAATGGAATCCTCAGAGACTGTAGTTCTAGGGTGGGAAACCTTTTTTTTTTTAGTTGGGGCTGCTGACAAGTGAGACGAAACCCCCCTCCCCCCCCCAAAAAATCTCACTGACGTGGTTCCTGACTGAGAAGGAGAAAGACATTCCCCACATTCCCTACACACCAGTGCCTGAGGGCCCAGGCTAGCAGATTTTGTGTGCACCAGCCCCATAGTGGGACAGTAGGGGGTGAGAGGGAGGGAATGGAGTGTCAGCGTGGACTCCCCACTGCTGGAGGGGAGCCCTGAGCCTTAGGAGATGGATCCAGGCAAACTGGGGGCCACATGTCGCCCCAAGCCTGAGGTTCCCCACCTCTGCTGTAGATATCTAGCTTTAGTAAATCTTTACTAAGCACCCGTGAATGGTGATTTTTATTTCACAGGCTTGTAACTTTGCTGAATTTTGAATAATTTTTGTTCAACTTCCCTCAAAAAATTCAGCCCTGAAGTTATAAGCAACTGAAAACATGGTCTTGTAATGAGTTGTATCAGGCAACCTTAATAAGTGGCATTACCAGTTCCACCTATAATAAAGGTGTCCCAACAGTGTTCCTTAGTCAAGAAGGTAATGGCTTTTTTTCTGGAATCATTAGGTTGCTAGGGATTAAGTAGGAATAATAATCATCAGGAATGAGGAATACCAGAGATAGTATCTGTATTTCTTTCTGTGTGTGTGTGTGTGTGTGTGTGTGTGTGTGTAAATAGAAATATATCTACTATATATCTGAGCGTTTGTCTGTTTATAGAAGAACTCCTAATTTGTTATACAGCTTCCTCTTATCATAACTTTAAAGCAAGGTAAGGGTTTGGTAGTTCCAGAAAAATGGTATGTGCCTGGATTGGCATTGCTTCTCATAAAACCATACAGAAAAGAGAGACAGTCACCAGGCAGATGAAAGGGGCTGGCTGGGGGCATCCCTTACTATCCAGAACTGCCCCAACCCTGAGCTTCCTTTCCCTCCCCAGATTCATACAGGTGGACATTGCTGGCTGTTCCCCTTTGTCAAAGAGTGAGAGGAAAGTGCACAGTTTGCTGCTTTCCTCATTCTGGCTGGAGCGCGCAGGGGCCAGATGAGCTGTGCACGTTGTTCTTGCTCCCCGATAGGTATAGGAAGGGGAAGAGCTAGAATCCTGGTACGAATCTGGAATGCTTCAGCCTGCCCTATGCACACCCAGTCCCCTGCCCAGATCCCCTCCTTACCTCTCGTGCCTGCCCACCCCCCACATCTCCAGCCCCCTGCCATGAGGACCTCCTTAAGGATCCGAGCAACACTAGGTAAATGTTCTTTCTCTCTCTATATCTATATATACATATCTATACATAGATATACATCTTTATCTATATCTATAGATAAGAACATAAGAACTATCTGTATAAAAAGTTTCATTCTCAACAGGTTTGACCTTTTATTCTAAGTGTGGAGTTAAATTAGCATGTCATATGCCCCGTTTCATTTTGCATTCACTCCAAGGCATTTACAGCGTACGTCAATATGGTGCACATGCGCGCGCACACAAAAGGAAACACCACCCAGAGCTAATCTACATAATAGAGAAGAAAAAGAGATCTGGAACTAATTCAATGATCATGTTTGTTTAACATGTAAAGTGTTTTAGTTATAGTAGGAAGGATGGTGATAGCAGATACAATAAGAGTAAATGATGAATAATAGGCTCTCAATGCAAATAATTAGCTTTGTTTAATCAAGAATGGGAAGCCTTAATAACTGCTTGCAGATATTCACAAATGGGATAACAACCATATATTGGCAAATGACTAAATGTAACCTTTGTAGTATTTCCTGTGTCTTGCATTTCTGTTTCAACATAGTGTAAGAAACATTTCAGCTCCTGGATAGCCTACCCATTTTTAAAAATGTCTTTGGATATTTACAAGATTAAATCTTAATTGCAAAGGCTACTTCAGTATTCAAAAGGCCATTGTTTTAACTAATCAGTAGTCACTTAATGATGAACATTTTTCTGAAAGAGATTTCAAGTATAAAAATAGTGAAGTGGCAAATTATTACTCAATTACAAGTTCTTTCCTGAAAATCTTTTAAATAAATTTAGTACTTGTGAAATTTGTGATTGACAGGACATGTAATTCTCACTGTAAGTACTATCTGATTACATCAAACGTTTGTGTGAGTTCAAGTGTTTACAAGCAATCTGTTTTCTGATTTTCCTTGATTTTAGAGACCTAAGAAACCACCACCTCCATCTGCTTCTGTCATTAAACAAGGGTCAGGTAAGGCGCTGATGCTTTTATAAAATATACATGAAAGAAACACATTTCATATAGAACATGTGTATTTTCAATTTTGTATAGATGCCATCAGTATCAAAACCCAATATGCAGGAAGAGGCTCAGTCACTAACAGTAAACCGGATACAAGATAAAAAAGTTTACACAACCATGAAAGATTTTGGTCTGTTTTCTAAATAGATTGTTAGTGAACTAAAAAAGGATACGTTCCAGTTCTTTTTTGAAAATAATACAATAGAAGATTTATCTGAAATACTATGGTTCATTTCAAACCATTATTTTAAGCATGAAACAATTTTTGGGATTTAAAACAGATTGTGATAGTGCATGAAAGTACATAAAGACATTTTTGCAAGGCAATGTCATAATGTTAGGGAATATAAACTGTAGTAGGAAAATATATTTACTTACATCTGCAGGCTCCATCTATGCTAAAGATACATGCCTTTTTTTCTGTCCATTTGCAACTTAGGCCCTACACCTGAGACTGGATCTGCATTGGTGCAGGGATCCAAATGTGTGGCTCTAGTTGCAGGTTCAATCCCGTAATTTCAGTTTCTTGTTTTTCCTTATTTTATAGGTAGGCATAAGGGCACTACTAACCATAGAATCACACTGAAACTAATTTAGAGGACAACCTATGTTGTAACCAAGTTTCTTGATATAGCTGCATTTTTAGAATGGCTAAGTCCAAAACTATACTACTGCAGCTGAACTGGAGATAACTATTGGTCATGGTAACATAACTACAATTTGCCTGCCCAGTGGAAATTAAGTATCACCATGTTTAAGCATGGGGGTTTAAACATGTTTTAAAACTCTTATCCCTGCTATGGAGAATGAGGAAGATATCTGGATTATTTTTATCAATATTATATGTACTTCATTTTATCTGCTTGTTGATATTCTGCCTGACTACACAGAGTTAAATCAAAGGCAGCTGTTAGGGAAAACAAGCAAGAAAACTGAGGTACATATCTGTATTGTTTTCTGGGTGAGCAGACTCTATTCATGTAAGAATGAACCATGATGAAACCCAAGTAATGAAAATCAGTTTTACCTCAGATAAGATGTTAGGATAAAATTTTAACAAGTGACTACTTTTAAATGGAATATACACAACTAAGTTTCTTAAGGTGCCTTTGAAATTTTAGCCCCGAAGACAGAATTCAAGTTGTATTCTGGTCATAATTACAACTCAGGCCATGTCTCCACATGATGTGCTGGAGATCAATCTTCTGGTGTTTGATTTAGTGAGTCTATTTAAGACTAACTAAGTTGAACGCTGAGGGCAGCTCTGGTCAGTTGCATTTGTTCTGTGAAGACTGTGCCAAGTTTGGCTTAAGGTAAGTCAACTCCAGCTACTTATTTTACATACCTGGAATTGCATGCCTTAACCCGACCGTCCAGCTCTAATGTAGACCTGGCCTCAGAATGAATGGATTGTTCTCAAAGGCCACTAGTTGTTTTCCACCCAGTTGTTGTCATAGTGGTGAAGGCACTAGTGAGGACAAAGGACTTTAATCACTGTTTTCCCACCTCTCGGTTAAAAATCCAAAGGCTGCTCTACAGTGGCATTCCCGCCATTACTTACCACGCTTGGGAAATTTAGAGTAAATAAGCAAGTGTAGACATAGCCAGTCTAGCCGTGGTTTTCTGCCTATTGTTTGTTTCAAGTTTGTGTTTCAGTTCACTATTGTGAATCAAGAAACTCTGATATAAATTTAACTCAGTCAATCAGTTGTTTCTATTATTTGTTTAATCATGCCAATAGTTCATTCTTACTTTATCTTGAGACACTTAACAATATTTAATTTTAATCTTTGTTATTCAGATGATCTACCTGAATCATTGCTCACCAAGAGCAGTATAACTTTGCCATCTACTGGTCAGTGGTGGTTGCATTGTTAAAAAAAAAAATCAGCAAAGCTTTATCCACAAATGAAGTTATAATCCAGCATATGTTGTAGAAATCTCTTTAAAGGATTACACTTCTGTTTATATCTCTGCCCCAAGTTTCCCTTCCGTAAAATTGGGAGAACAATCATTTCAAAGCAACAACATTACAATAGCCTTGCCAGATAGATGATATGCACTCTTTTTCAAAGTGAAAATAGAGGCATAGAGAAATTAAATGATTTGCTCGGGGTCATTTGAGTTGGGGACAAAAGCCAAGACAAAAACTTAGGTGTTTCAGGTTCCTACTTCCAAGTCCAGTCTACTGATTGAACCATGCTGTGTATGTGCAGAAGTATGTCTAGGTAATGTCTGTGCAGTACTTTGAGGATGAAGGGGTGGGGGAGGAAAGGGGGAATCTAGAGGGCAGTAGCCTTCCCTCCTAAGTTTGAACCCCTGGATTTCATGATTGAGGTTTGCTTAAAGCCCACACCCTGACTCCAGAGGCAGTTCTCAAATGCAACAGTTTGGGCTGTTTGCAGCTTTGCCTTTGGGACAGAGAGTTTGTTTAAAAAAAAAGAGGGAGGGAGAAGGTGATTAAGAATAACAAACAGCTGGTTATTCAGGTAATTGAAGGATCATAGGATCATCATGAAAACATTGCCGGGTATTCCATGTAAAAGATAGGGAGGAAAAATGTTGTGCTCAGGGATCTGCATTTAAATCACTGCTGTTAAACTTCTCATATATGTTCTTGAAAAAGGGGTAAACAGTAACTACAGGCAGTCCCCGGGTTACGTACAAGATAGGGACTGTAGGTTTGTTCTTAAGTTGAATTTGTATGTAAATCGGAACTGGTACATATTGTAGGGGAAACTCTAGCCAAACGTTTCTCCAGAGCTCAGTTTTATTCTCCCACACCTCACCTCCCTCAGTCCTTTATTCTCAAGCTGAGGTGTCTGCTGAGAAAAGCTGCTCCGCATATCCCTGGTCTGGTGGGGGGGGGGGGCGCTAGCTTCGCGTCTCCCTGGTCTGCTGGGGGTAAGCAGCTAGTGCGGGGTTGCCTCACCCCGTTTGTAAGTAGGGATCCGATGTAAGTCGGATCCATGTAACCCGGGGACTGCCTGTACTCCGAAGCTGACTGCGAAGTTACAAAGGGATCTCACAAAACTGGATGATTGGGCAACACAAAGGCAGATGGAATTCAGGGTCGATAAGTGCAAAATAATGCACACGAGAAAATATATTCCTAAATATAGATACAAAAATGCTGGGGTCTAAAACAGCTTTTACCTCTTAAAAAAGATCTATGAATCCTTGTGGATAGTTCCTTGAAAAATTCTGCTCTGTGTTCAGTGCCAGTTTGAAAACTAAAAAGCTAACTGAATATTGAGGGTTAACTATTGAACCAAACTATAACAGGGTTCCAATAAGAACATAATAAGTTCAAAGAGGATAGGTCCATCAATGGCTATTAGCCAGACTGGGCAGGAATGATATTCCTACCTTCTGTTTGCCAAAAGCTGGGAATGAATGACGTGGAATGGATTATGATGATTGCCTCTTCTGTTTATTCCTCCTGACATACCTGGCATAGGCCAATGACGACAGACAGGACACTGGGCTAGAAGGACCATTAGTCTGACCCAGAATGGCCATTCTGATGCTCTTATATAGAGCTGAAACGTATCTGCCCACTAGATCCAACTTCCCTGCCAGAGCTGGGAGAGAACCCAGGAGTCCTGACAGGGTCTCTCCCTCTTCCCAGAGTTAGTAACTAAGTAAGAATATACATTAACATTTTAAGGCTAAGTAAGAAAAGAAAGTGGGGATGGCTAGGCCCCACACTCAGAAAACCATCATCCAGCATAGTCCGTCAAGCTCTCACATGGAACCTGCAAGGAAAACGCAAAAGACCTTGGACAACGTGGAGAAGATCTGCTGAGAATGAAGGACAACAACTGGGGTACTCCTGGAGTAAACTAGAAGTTTTGTCTCAAGTGGAGGAGACTTATGGATGACCTATGCTCCACTTGGAGTACAAGGTTTTAAGAAGTGTTCCTTAAGTGACTTGCCATAAGATGTCAGAATGTTAGTGTAGAGCAGAGTGGGACTAATATTTAATTGTCTTTCTTTTATACAGGCAGTCCCCCGGGTTACGTACAAGATAGGGACTGTAGGTTTGTTCTTAAGTTGAATCTGTATGTAAGTCGGAACTGGCGTCCAGATTCAGCCGCTGCTGAAACTGACCGCCAGTTCTGACTTACATACAGATTCAACTTAAGAACCCCAAGCTTCCCCAAGTCAGCTGCTGCTGAAACTGATGAGCGCTGATTCCAGGAAGCCTGGGGCAGAGCAACTCTGCCTCGGGCTTCCTGTAGTCAGCGCTGGTCAGTTTCAGCAGCGGCTGACTTGGGGACGCCTGGGGCAGAGCAGCTGGGGTGCTGCTGGGTTGCTCCAGTAGCACTGCTCCTCGGCGCTACTGGACCAACCCAGCAGCACCCCAGCTGCTCTGCCCCAGGCATCCTGATGCAGCCACTGCTGAAACTGACCAGCAGCGGCTGAATCAGGACCTGGGGCAGAGCAGCTGGGGTGCTGCCGGGTTGGTCCAGTAGTGCCCAGAGCGGTGCTGCAGGACCAATCGGCAGCGCCCCAGCTGCTCTGCTCCAGGGTCCAAAACAAAAGCCTGGTCTACTGGGGGGGAGGGGGCACACTAGCCTCGCCCCCCCCCCCAGCAGACCAGGGACACGGGGAGCAGAGCCGCAGCGGCAGCGGGGTGCCACGCCTCTGAGGCTTTGCTCTGGCAAAGCCTCAGAGGCGCGGGACCCCCCCGCGGCTGCGGCTTCAGTCCCGGTGCCTGTGGTCTGCTGGGGACGGTCCCCAGCAGACCACAGGCCCCCAGACTGAAGCGGCAGCCGCGGCGGTTCCCCGCGCCTCTGAGGCTTTGTTCTGGCAAAGCCTCAGAAGCGCGGGAACCCGCCCGGTGCCCCTGGTCTGCTGGAGACGGTCTCCAGCAGAC
Organism: Pelodiscus sinensis; assembly: GCF_052426305.1. Classification (NCBI taxonomy): domain Eukaryota; kingdom Metazoa; phylum Chordata; order Testudines; family Trionychidae; genus Pelodiscus; species Pelodiscus sinensis. The sequence continues at coordinate 213,682,790 of NC_143052.1, forward strand.
CAGGGGCACCGAAGCAGCTTACGAACGGGGCTTTCTCGCCCCGGAGCTCGCAGGTAGCAATCTGCCACCTCGACCTCCGGGGCGAGAAAGCCCCGTTCGTAAGTGCGGATCCGACATAAGTCGGATCCGCGTAAGTCGGGGACTGCCTGTATATGAATTAGATTCAGTGCTCCTGTTAGCTAACTGCTAAGTTGTCTGCCAAAAAAGCAGAGTTTTCCAGTGCCTTAGTAGCCCTGGGATACAGATGATGTGTGTGTAGGGGGAGGGCGGAAGGAATTGGTCCCCCCCTTTGGTGCTTGATTTGTACTGAGTATGCTCAGTAATACTGCTGAAGCTGCTGTCCTCAGTTTGCCTCCCCATGCTCTCATTCCCCCTCTCCCCTCCCCCGGCATAGACTCATAGACTTTAAGGTCAGAAGGGACCATTATGATCATCTAGTCTGACCCCCTGCACAGTGCAGGCCACAAAATCTCACCCCTCCTAGAATAATCCTCTCACCTATATCTCAGATATTGAAGCCTTCAAATACTTTGAAGACCCCAAGATGCAGAGAATCCTCCTGCTGTGATCTGTACCCCATGCTACAGAGGAAGGCGAAAAACCTCCAGGGCCTCTGCCAATCTACCCTGGAGGAAAATTCCTTCCCGACCCCAAATATGGCGATCAGCTGAACCCTGAGCATGTGGGCAAGACTCATCAGCCAGACACCCAGAAAGTTCTCTATAGTAACTCCTATCATCCCTCCATTGACCTATTTCCCACTGATAATGAATGGTCAATTAGTTACCAAGATCATGTTATCTCATCAAACCATCCCCTTCATAAACCCATCTAGTTTAATCTTGAAACCAGATAGATCTTTTGCCCCCACTACTTCCCTTGGAAGGCCGTTCCAGAACCTCACTCCTCTAATGGTTAGAAACCTTCGTCTAATCTCAAGTCTAAACTTCCTACTAGCTAGCTTATATCCATTTGTTCTTGTGTCCACACTGGTATTAAACTTAAATAATTCCTCTCCCTCCCTGGTATTTATCCCTCTAATATATTTAAAAAGTGCAATCATGTCCCCCTTCAGCCTTCTTTTGGTTAAAGTAAACAAACCAAGCTCCTTGAGTCTCCTTTCATAAACAAGGTTTTCCATTCCTCGGATCATCCTAGTGGCCCTTCTTTGTACCTGTTCCAGTTTGAATTCATCCTTCTTAAAAATGGGAGACCAGAACTGCACACAGTATTCCAAATGGGTTCTCACCAAAGCCTTGTATAATGGCACTAACGCCTCCTTATCCCTACTGGAAATACCTTGCCTAATACATCCCAAGATCGTATTAGCCTTTTTCACAGCCATGTCACAATGGCGGCTCATAGTCATTCTATAATCAACCAGGACTCCGAGGTCCTTCTCCTCCTCCGTTACTTCCAGCTGATGTGTCCCCAGCTTATAACTAAAATTCTTGTTATTAATCCCTAAATGCATAACCTTACACTTCTATTAAATTTCATCCTACTGCTATCACTCCAGTTTACAAGATCTTCCTGTATGATATCCCGATCCTTTTCTGAATTGGCAATAGCTCCCAACTTTGTGTCATCCGCAGATTTTATGAGGACACTTCCACTTTTGGTGCCAAGATCAGCAATAAAAAGATTAAATAAAATTGGCCCCAAAACTGATCCCTGAGGAACTCCGCTAGTAACCTTCCTCCAATCTGACAGTTCACTTTTCAATATGACCCGCTGTAGTCTCCCCTTTAACCAGTTGCTTATCCACCTCTCAACTTTCATATTAATCCCTATCTTTTCCAATTTAACCAATAATTCCCCATGTGCTACTGTATCAAATGCCTTACTAAAGTCGAGGTAGATTAGATCCACTGTATTTCCTTTATCTAAAAAATCTGTTACTTTCTCAAAAAAGGAGATCAGGTTGGTTTGGCACGATCTACCTTTTGTAAAACCATGTTGTAATTTGTCCCAATTGCCATTAGCCTCTCAATGTGTCTAACTACTTTCTCCTTCAAACATTTTTCCAGGATCTTACATACTACAGATGTCAAACTAACAGGCCTATAGTTACCCGGGTCACTTTTTTTCCCTTTCTTAAAAATCGGAACTATATTAGCAATTCTCCAGTCAAATGGTACAACCCCTGAGTTTAGAGATTTATTAACAAATTTTGCTAATGGACTTGCAATTTCATGTGCCAGTTCCTTTAATATTCTGTGATGAAGATTATCTGGGCCCCCCGATTTACTCCCATTAAGCTGTTCAAGTTTGGCTTTTACCTCGGATATGGTAATATCTACCTCCTTATCGTTAGTCCCATTTGTTAACTTACCATTATCCCTAAGCTCTTCATTAGCCTCATTAAAGACTGAAGCAAAGTATTTGTTCAAATATTGGGCCATTCCTAGATTATCCTTAACCTCCACTCCATCCTTAGTCATTAGCGGTCCTACTTCTTCTTTTTTTGTTTTTTTCTTATTTATATGGCTATAAAACCTTTTACTATTGGTTTTAATTCCCTTTGCAAGGTCCAACTCTACCTGACTTTTAGCCTTTCTCACTTTATCCCTACATGCTCTAACCTCAATAAGGTACCTTTATTTATTGATCCCTCCCATTTACCACTCCTTATATGCTTTCTGCTATTTCTTAAACACCTCTCTGAGATGCTTGCTCATCCAACTTGGTCTAACACACCTGCCTATAATTTTTTCCCCTTTTCTAAGGATACAGGCTTCTGACAGCTTCTGCAACTTTAACTTAAAATAATTCCAGGCCTCCTACACTTTAAGATCCATAATTTCTTTAGTCCAATCAACTTCCCTAACTAATTTCCTTAATTTACTAAAGTTAGCCCTTTTGAAATCAAAAACCCTAGTCTCAGATTTATTTTTGTTTATCCTTCCATTTAATTTAAACTGAATTAGCTCATGATCACTCGAGCCAAGGTTGTCTCCTACAACCATTTCATCTATGAGGTCCTCGCTACTCACCAAAACCAAATCTAAAATAGCACCCCCCTTGTTGGTTCAGCAACTACTTGATGAAGGAATTCATCAGCTATCACTTCTAGGAAAATCTGAGCCCTATTATTATTACTAGCTCTTGTTCTCCAGTCTATATCTGGAAAGTTGAAATCTCCCATGATTACACAGTTTCCATAAGTATTTACTTCATTAAAAACATTAAAGAGGTCTCTATCCATATCCAAGTTGGATGCTGGTGGTCTATAACACACCCCAAGCACTATCCCAGGGGAGGATCTGATAGTTTTCTTCCCCAATGTGATTTTTGCCCAAACGGACTGTGTCTTCTCCATTCCATCACTTTTTATTTCTTTACAATCTACCTCATCTTTGATATACAATGCAACTCCACCACCTTTACCCTTATTTCTGTCTTTCCTAAACAGCACATACCCTTCAATACCTGTACTCCAGTCATGCCTAGTATTCTACCATGTTTCTGTTATTCCTATAATATCTGGTTTCACTTCCTGGACCAATAGCTCTAGTTCCTCCTTTTTGTTACCTAGGCTCCTCGCATTGGTGTACAAACATCTTAATTTTTGCTGTTTAGCCTCATTCACATTCTTTACCCAATTTGGCACAGACGTTATACCTCCAATATGACCTATTAGACTAGTATCCACCCCACCCTTCCTCATGTTCATTCTCCTACCCCCAGCTATATCCTTTCTTACTTTGTTTTCCTCCCTCTCAGTGTTAAAATCTGGCGTAGAGATTACCTGGGCATCTCCCAACCGTCTCCCCCAAATTCCTAGTTTAAAGCTCTCTTAATAAGTCGAGCCAGCCTCCATCCTAGAAGTCTATTTCCCTCCCTACTTAGGTGAAGTCCATCTCTAGAGAACAGTCCTCTGTCCATAAATGCCTCCCAGTGACCATACATCCCAAAGCCCTCCTTATAGCACCACTGCCTAGGCCATCTATTGATCATCATAATCCTGTCACATCTTAGTTGCCCTTCTCTAGGAACAGGCAGAATCCCACTAAAGATCACCTGAGCCTCAATTTCCTTGAGCATCCTCCCCAGCCTAGCATAGTCTCCCTTAATTCGTTCCAGCGAGAATCTAGCCGTATCATTTGTTCCTACATGAAGGATGATCAATTGATTCCTTCCTGCTCCCTTAATAATTCTCTTCAACCTCAGTTCCACATCTCTTATCTTAGCACCTGGCAGACAGCACACCCTTCTATTCTCTGGATCAGCTCTGGTTACAGGCCTATCTATTCTTCTCAATAAGGAGTCCCCAATCACATAGACCTGCCTTTTCCTAGTGACAGTGAAATTCTCTGGTCTATCTCTAGCTTCCTCTGGCTGCAAGTCCTTGCCATTCCTATTTTCCCTTGTAATCCTAATGCTCATTATTGGTGTTGTCTCCATTAAGTCTTCCCCTTTATCTATGGGACTAGCCACTCTTCTCTTCTTCCTTACCCTTCCATCTTCATTATCTACCTACTGTACCCCTTCTACATTTTCCAGCTCCACATACTTGTTCTTGAGCTCTATTTTTCCTTCACTGACCCATCTTTTCCTCTGCCTGGTCCTCTGAGTCACATGCTTCCGCTGTCCATTTTCTTCGCCCAGCAGTCCCCCTTCTGAGGCCCTTGATCCTGCTTCCATCTGCATATCTAAGCTTTCCCCTTCAGCCACGTCGTGCCTTTGCCCCATCATCTGCTCAAACCCCCTTCTAAACTCGACCAGAGTTTCCATCTGCATCTCCAGTCCTCGGATCTTTTCTTCCAACAGCTCTATCAGGCGGCACTTCATGCAAACAAAACTCCTTTCAGATACCCCCTCCAGAATCATGTACATACTACAGCTACCACATCCAATCATCCTCCTTGTGTTCTCTACTACTTGGGCCATGGCCACTAATGCTGCTGTGTTTTATCTACTTTCTCACCAAAATCCTATTAGTCAGGTGAACACAAAAACAAACCAAAACACCTCCTCCACAGGAAAAACAAACTCCAAACAAGTCCCACAATCCAAACTCCCACTCAAACTCCCCTGTTTATAGCTCTGTTTGTTTGGCATCTGTGCCGCTGCCTGACTGGAAGGCTACCTTTATAGGACCCCTAATCAGTGAAGCCTCTCACCCTAATCAGGGCTCAGCTTCTCTTCCAGCACACTGCCCCTCCAACAGAACTCCCACTCAAACTCCCGTGTTTACAGCTCTGTTCGCTTGGCTCCTGTGCCGCTACAGCTATCTGCAGCATGTACAGGTTGCCCCCCCTCACACACCAAAATCTGAAATGGAGCTCCTGGGGTGAAGATTGCTAGACTTGTTGTTATAAATTAATATCTCCTGCCATCAAGCACTATGTGAAATCGCTATTTTACCAACATGGCATTGTACTTTTCCAATCTTAACATGAGGCGAATTTTGATATTTATTGTTTTGAATACTTGGTTGGACATGATATGAACAATTAGATCCAGTTGCATGCTAAATAATTAAAAATCAAGCTAGTCTATTAAAAATAGCACAGGGTAGAAATATAATTAATATGCTTAGAATTTTCCTTTGTCTATAATACAAATTAAAACTGGGTTCTATTTTGTATTGTAGTATAATCAGGGCCTTAACTATTGCCTCATCCTGTGCTTGAGATGGATGTGTGGGTTACTCATGCCTAGAAACCTTGGCAAGCTGGTTTACAATCCTTTGTCACTATGTAAATTTCTCAGGATGTTCCACCTGAGTTTAGAGAGGCTAGCAGTAGTGTTTTCCTCTTCTGTGGTATAAAAGGGTGATTTGATGGGCGTGTCTTAGTTTAATAATGCTTACGGGCATGATGAGCTATACAAGTGTTGCCTGTCTTGAATAGAGCAGTTATAGAGAAACAATGGCCAGTAACAACCACTAATGAGGGGCCATTTGCATTGATGAGTTGAGTGTTAGGGACCAGCTGCAAGTGTTGTGCCATATTCAGAAAATTTAAATATGCTTGAGTGCTACATGACATGCAGTGAAACAGATTGAACAAAATAAAAGTGTTACATAGCTGTTTTAGACGTTGCTAAATTAAATTGTAGTTGGCCAATGAAATTTAGCCAAAACCTGTACTTTATTTGTGTTAAGTATTGTAAAGACAGCATGATCAATTAATACATTGGATATTCGACTGTTTTTGTAGCATCAGAAAGTCCCATTTAATTGACTTACTCTACAGAACTTTCTCCTCATTGAATTATTTTTTATTCTAACAAAAATATAGAGTGAAAGGATTGTAAAATGTATTCTGACTCCTTGATATTTTGAATGGAATATTTGTGTGCACATTTCACAAAATATTCTACAATTTCATTTTGCATGTGCCTTCTCTCCTGAAATGTATTAGAAATCAGGTAACTTGGCTGCAAAGACTACACAGTCATGAAAATTGGGAAATCAAAAAATCAAAATGGGAGGCGTGTCTAAATTTGAATGTATACCTTTTTGCTTGATTTGTTTTCAGATACCTTTTTGCAAAATCCTGAATTTTCCCTTCTTTTGACAGGTACCACAGACCGAAAACATGAAATCAAAAAGGTACCTCCTGAAAGGCCAGAATGTCTTCCTAATCGAACAGAGGAGAAAGGTATGAAATAGGCTCCTATGTCTCCTGTTTGAATAGAGATGGACAGAGGAGATTATTTTAAAGTTTTCATTTTCCAATCAGTAGATAGGTTTAATTAAGTGTATTTTGTACACATGAAAGTTGATTGATGTGCCATAACTTACTTTTATGCATTTCTTTTTTTTTCCTTTTATAAACTTTATAACTTGGCTTTATAACTTTAGGTTAACTCTCCTTAACCTAAATCACTAGCTCACTTTCATATATCTATGAAATGCATCATATTTTCCATCAGTTAGACAACACAGTAGTAAATTGGTCTCCAGTGCTCTGAATGCCCCTGCTGCTTCTTCGAGTAAGGTGTGTTGGCACCTTGCGTCTATAGTCAGAGATTTGTAGCAGCAATACCCCAGGTGGTGGTGGTGCACACAAGGTATGCGTCTCGCGTCAGTGCGAGTGCTTAACCGCTATGCACCATCAGCTGTCCTTCAGTTTTTTCTCTACTGCCTTAGGCTTACGGCAGCTCCATGACTTCAATCTCCTGATTAACCTCTAGATAAGTTCCTTTTATTGTTTATCTATACCGGTTTCTTTATTTCCCCCTTCTTTAAAAAAAAAATCCCTTCTCTTATTTTACACCTGTCCTCAATGCCCTTAAGGGCAGTTTCATTTGGGGATGACTGAAAGCAACATGCCAGGGTCCCCTGGGTTCAAATGTTGCCTCACTTTGTGGACTTTCAGTCCCAGTTTCTGACCGACACACACACATAGTGCATCCTCTGCTTGGGAGAAACACATGTACCTCAGAAGCGTGCACACTGCAAGAAACTTTCTGCTAGATCCCATAAAGCTAGAGACCTGCAACACAAGCTTCTCCTAATGGAGAAATCACTGAGACCATCTTCCGACCCTGAGACTAGGATCTCTATGGTGCCAAATTCCTCTACAGCGGCTTTGACCACAGATCACACCTATGTACTCTGAAAGCTTCTCCTCCTAAACAGCCTTCAACACAGGCTGCAGACATCATCCCAAAGAAAACGAGCTAAAAAACTGCATTCTCCAACCAGAAAATCAGCCCCAGTATCGATGGCACAGACCATCTTGTACCGAAGTGCACCAGGAATATCTGGTACACAGATGTCCTGAGGGCCAAAGGCAAAGGAAATGTCAGATCCTTGCTTTGGTGAGCAAGCCAAGAAAACTATCCTCCAGCTTGGCATCCACAGCACCGAAAAAGCCAGCACTAAGAACATAAGAACTGCCGTACTGGGTCAAACCAAAGGTCCATCTAGCCCAGTAGCCTGTCTGCTGACAGTGGCCAGTACCAGGTGCCCCAGAGAGGGTGGACTGAAGACAATGATCAAGCCATCCTTCTCCAGCTTCTGGCAAACAGAGGCCAGGGACACCATTTCTATCCCCTGGCTAATAGCCTTTTATGGACCTAACCTCCATGAAATTATCTAGTTTCTCTTTAAACTCTGTTAATAGTCCTAGCCTTCACAGCCTCCTCTAGCAAGGAGTTCCACAGGTTGACTACACGCTGTGTGAAGAAGAACTTTCTTTTATTAATTTTAAACCTGCTACCCATTAATTTCATTTGGTGTCCTTTAGTTCTTCTATTATGGGAACTAATAAATAACTTTTCTTTATCCGCCCTCTCCATACCACTCATGATTTTATATATCTCTATCATATCCCCCTTCAGTCTCCTATTTTCTAAACTGAAAAGTCCCAGTCGCTTTAACCTCTCTTCATATGGGACCCATTCCAAACCCCCTAATCATTTTAGTTGCCCGTTTCTGAACCCTTTCCAAGGCCAAAATATCTTTTTTGAGGTGAGGAGATCACATCTGTACACAGTATTCAAGATGTGGGCGTACCATAGTTTTATACAGGGGCGGTAAGATATTCTGTGTCTTATTTTCTATCCCTTTCTTAATTCCTCTTTTAAGGCAGAGTCCCCTGTGTGCACACACAGACACGAATGACTCCAGCACTAGCTGTGTAAACTCACATGCACACCCCAGCACTGACCTTTAAGGTACCACCACTGTTAACCACTCATGCTGAATTATGCTTGACATCGGTACATGGAACACTGCTTTTCAGTACTGATGGTACCCCAGTTACCCCAGTTTGCTTGGGCCCCAGTCCTATAGCAATACTCGCCAGCTCTGCCTCACCCTCTGTCCATCCTCTGGAGGATGAAGATGAGGAGGAGGTGACAATTCACACTCCACATAACTCCTCCCCCAAGCAGCTTTACCACCACCCACCAACAAACTTTGGTGCTAATGTAAGTGGTTGAATGATCCCGCTATTGTGGGGAACTTTCCCGGCTTCTATACCACCGCAGTGAAACAAACCAGCGAAAGGATCTGAGTCCAGCTCCCATTTCTTTTACGCAAAGGCCTCCCTGACCCTGAGGGCTCCCCTTCCAGAGTCCTCGAAATCCCAACAAGGCTGGGCCCAGGTTTTCTGGGGCTTAATCCCCGACCTTGTAGTCACTTGGGGCAGGGGTTAAGGTGTCCCCACTCCGGGGTGCCCTCTTCACACTGGAATCTTTCTTGACCCAGTGATCATTTCATACAGTTCAAAGCAAATACAATTTATTAAACAGCAACTGATTAAAGAGAAAAGAATAAGGAAAAAATGAGAGAGGTTAAATGAGAACACATAATCCTGCTCTGTAGCACGGGGACATCACAACCAGCAGTTTGCAGAGTGTAAGGACAGTTCACAGTCTATTCCTTGTAGGTCCCAGGGCTCTTTCTCAGGCTCTGGCTGTGCTGCAGGGGGGGCTGCAGGTTGGACATGCTTGCTCTAGCAGTGACCACACGACTTCAGGCTCTAGGTGGCAGGACCCCTAGAGTTACAATCCCTCTCCAAGCTTGGCCTGCAGGGCCTCTTGGCTGGTGGCATCTCTCTGCCCAGAGCCTCTCCCCCCACTTTGCTGGTCCCAGCTGCTCACCACACACAGCTGCAGACTGTGCTGCTTTGCCAGCCTCCAGCTCCTTGTGTTGCTTCTCTGACCCCTTGGGCTCTCGGGTCACTGCAAGTCTGCTTCTCACCACAGGGTCTGCGCTCCTTGGGCTGTGTGCGCCTGGCTCTGACACTGCAGGTTTGTCTCTCAACACAGCTTGCTCTTCTTGCTTCTCTTCTCAGCTCTCTCTCCTTTTCTCAGAGAGACTCAGAAAATTCCAGCTCACACAGAGGACGGGACCTGGCCTCCTAATTTCCTCATTGGCCTGTCCAATCAGGATGAGCTGGAGTGTTGGTCTCTTTCCATTGTCCCTGGGGTCTATCAGTCTCAGGGCCCTGATTTCTCATGGACCCTTCCCCATTTGGTACTGGGAGCTGGCCAACCAAAAACTCCCACTGAGTTTTAGTAAGGGGTTAACAGTTCCCTTACACCGTTCCCATCAATGCCCCCACTGATATCAATGCTTTCTACATGGCCATGTAGAGCCCAAACCCAGGCTTCATGCAAGATGACAGCTCCTCACATTACCCAATCTCCTTCACCCTCTATTCCACCACTGACTCGGAGGAGGACCTAGATGAACTGGAGGATGCCCCTGTAGGCGATGACAGTTGATGGTAGGTGGCAGTTAACCACTCTCACTGATGAGAGGGAGGTATTGGGGTATTGCTGCTACAAATCTCCAACTATAAGTCCCAAGCGCCGACACACCTAACATGGATCATCCACAGGGACAACCATTTCAGAGAACTTATGTTGCCATTTCATCTGATTTTTTTTTTTTTCCCCAGCTAGAATGATCAACAAATACAAATTGCCATATGGCTGTTTTTGTGGTCCCTGATTCCTTCAAACTTAGTATTGTAAAACCTCTGAAGAGGTAGCCTCCCTCTGTGTAATATTCTGCAGTATATGCATAGAGGTTTGTGTTTCTATTCACAACATATTGTAGAGACAATGTTGTCACCGATGGGTCTGGTATGTTATGAGAGATAAAGGGTGAGAGTTTTGCCACTGACTTCAATGGAGCCAAGGTTTTCACCGAAGTAATAATCTAGAGTGGTAAAAATGTCTAGTTACATCTTCTAATATGCATTTACAGCATATTTTATAATGGGACTATTTCATTTGTATGTAATCTATGGACGTCCTAGCAATAACAGGCATTGGCCTGGTAAAGACTTAAAATTTCCTAGGAAAAGTAATGAGTTTAACTAACCACTTTTGAAACTTGGAATCTCAAAAATTAGGCTCATTTTTTAGAAGTAGCTCCACTTGCCCACATTTGTAAAAAATCAGGCCACTTTTATTTAGATGCCTAAATACAAATCTGGATATCTAAATGTTGTCCCTCAAGTTGTTACATTTTGACCCTAGTATCTTAAGATGATTCCTTTTTAATTTAAATGTATTTATATTAAATGCCTGCAGCATACATTTTCAGAAGATATTGAAATGTTTCGGCAGAGCATTAAGAACATATAACATTATTATCCTTATTTTTGTACTCTTCTAACTGAACATTGTGTTACAAAGTAAAAATTATATGAAGTTGGACTTTGGGAAAATGTTTCTGCGTAGCGTATAATTCTCTATTCTTTTATTTTAATAGTTATTTATATACTACATTTTTAACTCTTAAAATTAGAAATTACACTCAGATTCAGACATTGTCTGCACATTTCAGCCAACATCATGTTTAATGTAGATTCAAACTATTTAAATGTATATAGGACATTTTATATATTTATATATGTATAAATATTTTATACTCAAAAGAATGAAGTAAGGCAGAACAGTGAAAAATGCAGACTTATTTCTTAGATGTGTTTTAATGAACAGTCATTGCCTTCGTGTATTGTAAATCTGTGTATGCCAGTGAATTCCACTTAACAAGGTCTTTGTTCTTTCTTGGGGGGGGGGAATTGATTTAAAGAAAGACCAGAAAGAGAGCAAAAACTGGTAGATTTGCAGAAGCCTTCAGTTCCTGCTATACCGCCAAAGAAACCTCGACCACCCAAAACGAACTCTCTGAACAGACCTGGTTCAATGCCCCCAAGACGACCAGAAAGACCAGCTGTGCCTTTGTCTCATACAAGGTATTTTTTCCCATTTACCCAGAGTTTCTTCAGTTGATTGGAAAGTTGCAGATTTCACAGTGTGGATTTTCTGTAGCTGTTGCTGTTCATTTCCAGTTACAATTTTCTTTGAAATAATAGTAAAGATCTCTGGTTAAATACTTAACTATCATACTGTCACACTGTCTTTAGCTACACTTTGATCCTACTATAATGCAATTGAGTTGTTTATCAATTACGTAGTTGACAGATTTATTCCTGCTGTAAAGTTTGTGGGTTGTGTACATTAGCATGTACAACCAAGATAACTAATTCAAGTTCAATGGCACTCTATTAACTCAGGTTACACCAAGACCAACAACTCTAGATTAGCCAAGCCCTCTTTCTACTCTCCAGGGTAGTGAAACCAGCTTCAAAGTGCTATCTACTATGAATGTCACACAAGAAAAAAGAAAGAAATATCTAATTCTCTAATCTCTTATGGAAGTAAATATTACATGTAAAAGTAACTGGCAGATTTTTTTAATAAAAAAATGTGTTAAGTTGATATTGCCCCTTTAAATGCTACACATGCTAAAGGTTTTACCACTCATTATTTTATTAGCTAATTTAAAATAATGGGTTATCAAGGGTCTCTTTTGCAACAGGATACAATTTGAGAGAACATTTTATACGAATAAGGCTAGACATTCATATAGTGAAATATATAAAACAGTCTTTTAATTATTTGGATAACTCAGAAACTTGGAAAAATAGGGCAAAAGTGATGTTTTTGTTAAATGTAGCTTGCAGGAGATTATTTTTTCAGTCATTTCAGTTTAATGAACTAATAAATATTTTGAAAGTATTTTCTGGTATCTTATACTGAGATCTGTAAGACTTGGGCCAATTAAAATATTAAATAAAAATAGAACTCCTACAGTGCGGAGTACAATAATTTTGCAGCGTCTAAGGGAAAAATATGATGCATTTTAATAAAATTCCCCTTGGATTTCTGTTGCCGTTGGTTAGCAGAGTCAATTCTAATTTGTGTGTGTGTGTATGTGTTACATCTCATGGGTTTCATGGGCTGTTTTATATTTTGTAATAAAAAGCAGTTTTTTCAGTTAAATAAAATAATTTTCTTTTGGAAGCTGGATAGGACTTCAAGGACTTATGAGTTAGGTACCAAGAAGGCCATGGCAACTAGCTTGGATGTGGAACAAAGTTGCAATTGACTTGTCTCCAGACATCTTAACTTGTTTGGACACGCTGCTCTATTGGTACACCAGTTACCAGTAGTTCAGGTCTCTATTGTAGACAAGACACATATTATCTGTGAGTTGACACTTGAACCCAGGATTTTGCCCTTTTTTTCTGAGATATGTTTGTCTGAAGAAAGGTTTTTTTTCCACGGTCATCTATTGGAGATTAATATGAAGGATTGTAATAGCAGAAAGCTATACAAATGGCAAAAGGTCTGTGCCAGAAATTGAGCACTCAAGATCTGAGTAACCAGGGTGCTGCACCACCTAGTGGCTTGAAGCAGTTATTACAACCAAATATATGGTTTCTGCTTTCAGCACCCCCACTATAAAAAATGGTCCAGCATCCCTGGGAGCAACCCTATAATAAATTTTCATGTGTGTATGATGGACAAATCCTGTCCAGCATCAAGTTCAGCTTCAGTATCTTCCAACCCAAAAATCATAATATATAACCCCAGCAAAACAGCATTAAGATGCACCTCCTTCTCAGAACACTTCCAACTAGTACTCTTCCGTTAAATATGTCTCTTCAAAGAAATCGAAGGGAGGACAAGTTAGGGCAGTTGTTAGGATTGCCACCAGGACTGTTAGTTTGTTATACATTTTTTCCAGCGATTATAATAAAAAAAAAAAAAAAAAAGAGAGAGAGAGAATTTTATTGACCAAGTAGATAATTCTGAACATCCTCATTTATCATCAGTATCTTTCTAATCTAGTGTGCCAGGAATTTCTAGTCTTAATTTCTTCTGTTTCCTCATCTTTAGAGATACCCTGTCAATGTAATATTTCATAAATATGATCTTGTTTTACAGATCAACAACTTTTTTTATCTTTTAACATTCTTAAATATTCTCTTTAATGTACGGTAGTGCTATCTCTTTGCATCCAGTTTTTTGTAATTTCTTCGTTTTCAACAAGACTTTCTAAACTTTGTATCTATTACAGCATTTTTAGTCTGAACAGTTCTAATAGCTACTGCCATGTTCATGCTTATAAATCTGTCATCATTAATAAAATCTAAACCATCCTTTGCCAGAATATACCACCAGAAGCAAACAGGTGGTATATGGTTGAATCTGCTAGTGAATAATAAGGAGCAAAATCTTTAAGAGATCATGCTTTATTTCTAATTTATTAATATCTAATACTACTAGTTTAAGAAACACACTAAATATCTAGGTCATTAGTAACAGGGACAGCTATATATTTGGCACATTTTCCCAAAATGTGCAGACATGTACATATAACACTATTATAGTATTTAATATATTGTTACATTAGTGACAGTTATTGTGGGAATTAAGCAGTATCGTCAACCTCGCCATAATATGGGAAATATTCCATGACTATAATACACATTTTATTCCATAAAGTGCACTAAAGCTGTCTTGAATTCTCATAGTAAATATTCACAAAGATGTTGTGTATGACCTGTGCAATATAACCATGTGCTCCTACTGCTAATCCCATTTTATTCTCTCTGAATGGCCATATTACTTTGATAGACTTAATCGGTATGTGATTGTTGCGCTTTTATGCATGGAAGGAAAAGCAGGGTTACTCATAACTGAATCCCTGTTGCTTTTAAAAATTTCAGCCCCTCCCCCCCCCCATGTAAAGTATCATCATTCCTCTGTCATGTTCTAATGCTGAAGAAATTTTCACTCTACAGTTACTTGGTTGGGGGACATCCATGAAACCATAGAGTGGGATGAATAATACAAAAATCTTCATCTTCTAGTGCAGTTTCTCTCATATGGAGCCAGCGTCACCGCCAGGGGCTTTTCTTGTGGCCACAACCTCCTGGGTTGTGATGGAAGGAGGGGCAAAGTAGCAACTCCTCCCCTTCTCTGTTGCTCCTGGATGCACTGCCTCAGTGTTGGTTGCTGGGATTGGCAGGAGGGACTGGCCCTGCCCTTCTCTGGAGACACCTGGGGCATAGTGCTGGAGGAGCAGGCAGCCAGAGAGTTCCTTATCCTCCTGGTACGGCTGGGCTCAGGCTTTTGGCTCCATGCTCAGGCCCCAGCCATAGGTCTTCAAGCTTTGGTCATGAGGCTTCAGATTCCATCTCTCTGCTGTGTCCCTTGATTCCCCTCTCAGGACTTCATTTGACTCCAGATTTGCCAGGGCTGAGTAACTCTGTTGTGAAAAATGGTACTTGTATGTGTGTTAGTTTCACTTTTCACATCAGACTTACTAGCTAGCGATACATGCGTTGCAATAATTTGGATGTGTATATTGTAAATAGTTATTTATTTTTCCTAATGCTAATTCAGTAATTTAGGGGAAAGTGTGAGAGCACTATTAGTGGCTGCACTCTGAGGCACCACAAATTTGTCCTGGGAACCCCTATTCTAGTGAGAGACACTTACCACGAAGAGGAAACTGTTTCCATGAACAGAATGGAAGACTGCTAGATCTCATTATCCCAGCCTGACATTTTTTCTCTTCATCCATTTATCTACAGATTTGTGGTTCTCCCATATATAATATATATAGGCCTTAATTATTAATTGTAAGCAACTAAAATTAAGCTGTTGAAGGGTAGCCCTTTGCCCTTAGATTTCCTTCATATTGAGATGCTGTGAGTATTTGAGGAATAATTTAGGACACAACTGTGTCTAAAATAGCTTTTTGACAGGTGTTAAAAGAGAAATGAGATAAGGTTAATCCATGCAGTATGTCTGCTTACTAGAGATGGCTCTCTGTGACAGGTCGTAATAATTCTGTACTATACAGGAGGAACACATTCCTTTTTATTAATTGCAAGCTGGCAATTTAGTGTAACCCCGGGAAGCTGCCAATATTATTGTAACCCACAGACAAACTCTGATAAATGTTCTCTTTTCTTTTTTTCACCGTAGGAGTGAGAGTACAAAAGTAGAGTTAGTGGGCAGTACGGTATCTGGAACCTTGGAGAAGGACTCCTCAGAAAGAAGCAGTGACATTGGTAAGTTGCTGTGTTTTTGTAGTTCTTCTAACAAAGTTATGGTGTAGATATCTGCGTTTTGGTGGCACTTGCTCTGCTCCAAGAAGTAGTGAATGGGTTCATACTGAATTTTAAATGCAAAGTTAATCACATGTTCCTATTGTTGCATAAACTTTTTAAAGAAAAAACAAATATGAAACAGATTTATTTGGCATGGGAAATTGATTTTATTGTTAAAAACCTGAAGAAATTGCTTAGGCCAAATGAATAATTGTACTATATTTTGGTAAAGTAAAGATTAATGTATATTCTGTGTTTACAGTGTGTTAAAGGTGTAGATACCAATAATTTTTACATTTTTAAATACAAGGGAAATAGAGACTAATTTTAAAAAAATCAGTTTTGCTAAATAAGTATTAAAGGAAATGCCTGTTCAGTTTTAAAATGAACATGAACTCACCTTGAATTAAGATAATTAATCGATATCCCTAAAACATTTACAGTTGTGTCACCTTGAAGAGGAGTAAAGATAATTATTTTTAATTTTTTTCCATTGCTAAGTTTGAAATCTGTAAAAGATGTTCATGAGTGGGATATTGTTGTAATGGAGGTGTTGAAAGTGAGGTGTTCTGATTCTTGTTTATTTCTGAAAGCAAACCCAGGGACAGAGTCACTTTTATGTGGAAGTAGTCCAGTGACATCTGCTCCAGTCACTCAGTTTGGTAACAACTGTGTGGCAGCAGACATGTTTTTGTAAGAGGTAGAATATTTGTACTCTGAATGTAACCATTACTAGAACTCATTGATAGCATATAAAGTTATTTTGATTTTTTTAAAATAGAACACATGAATATTAGCCCATTTGGTAAAATATAATATTATGCATTCATCAACAAGTCTGCCTTTTCTCTGGACTTGAAAGAAAAAATGTTATTTTATATATAAAAATGTAATATTTGAATTTAAAATATAAAAAGCAACCACACAAATAATTTCTTAGGTTTGTGAAAGTGACCTATATTGTTGCTCTCAGTACTCATGTATCAGCTTTTTGAATTTGTTACTGTCAGTGTATTCTATTGTAGCAAACATGTTCTAAAGGAGTAAATAGTATATTTTTTTATTTTAAAAAAGTAAACATAGCGAAACACATTACAATTAAACTGCATGAACTGTTTTGAAAGTCTACAGTATAAGTCAACAGTATAATTTGGAAATGCAATCAATTTCATCATTTAATATTGCTAGCTTTTATTATTAATGTTTGTAAATTTAATTCAAAGCTGGTAGGCGGTTGTGTATTAGAGGGAGAAAATGTTGTACCAGCAAATAGCATATAATGGTGTGATATATGTATCCTAACATGGTTAATGGGTTGTTTGATGTGATAAAAAAACCGATTTTTAAAAATGGCTATCATGGGACAACTAGTAAATTTCTGCTCTTTTCCGGAACCATTCAGACTTTTTATTTTCTGAGGTGGGGGCTGGTAGGGAGAACAGAAGCAAATTAAACAAATATCACCCAAGGGCACTGAACACAAAAATAAACAAATCATAATTGCAACATGTTATTTAACGTTTTAGGCACTGAGTTACCAATAACTTTAGTGGAAAGAACTGTGTCTAATGATAGAATAGCATGAACACTTAGATAAAAATAACCTGGTACTGTTAAACATACAGGACATCACCAAGACATGACTTTAGAGCCTATTAGAGTTCACAGAAAAAATTATTAAGTTGGGACTGAAAGGTGCCCCAGAGTTCATAATTTACTTGGATTTTTAAGAAACTGTTCTGTGATGGATTAAAACTTTGTAGGCTAAAGTGGGTTGTAGTAAGAGATTGCTCCTTACAGTGGAGAGGAATTCTTTTCATAGGGTTTCCTAGGGGCCCATGTTATTTTATAGATTAATCGTTTGTGAGAGGAAGACACGCTAAAGTGATGAAATGTTGGTGATAATAAATTAAGTAAAAACCGTAGAGAATGGAGATGGCTTTAAAAGCATTGAGTTAATGGGCAGCATGAGGTCAAAGGGAATTAAATTGAGATATGTGTAATGTAAGGTAGTGAGTATTACCAAAACTGTTTTAATTTTATAAAACAAAAAAAAGTGACTACTCATGGGAGTTAGCAAAAGTGGCCACTTATAAGTGGTGATCTCTCTTCGAAGGTTTGCATGCCCGAGAGAAGTGATGTTCTGTAGCTTCTGCAAGTAGTAACGTGGGACAGATAGTCTGTCTTCAGAGATTGTCTCTAAGGCAGGTTTTATTGTACATGCTAATGAGCTCTGAGGAAGAGGACAGCTTCCACCTGCTCCCTTTTGCTTCCAATAAAGTTGGGCTCAGTACCATAGAAAACGTACAAGCAGAGACTGTAGCTGTTGCAGGAGTAGTTGTTGAAGAGGAGGAACCCTACATGGCCCTTCTCATAGCTCTTGCATACCCATTTCGCTGTCATCTTGGTCACTGGGTTACTTCCCATTTCTACAATAGCTTAAACAAAGCTGTTCTGGGGCACTGAGGAGGAGGAGGAACAGCAGTAGTTAGTCAGATGTGGCTCAGTTCAATTTCATAATGCTACAAAGTGCTATGCGTAGGATGGTGCTTCAGCACTGGGCACTGGGAATTTTGAAACCTTCCTACACTTCACTGGGGCACTCCAACTATCAGCAAAGTTCTACTGTACTCTGTCAGAGAGGTGTTGAGTATTGGCACACAAATTATAACTGAATTGCCATTGCTTGAGCTTCACTAGATTGATATTGTACAATTCAGTTAATGTTGTAATACCAGAAAGTTATATTTCAATAGAAATATTTCAATAGATACTAAATCTACAAAGGGGCTTGTCTTCATTAGCAAATTATATTGAGATGGAAGTTAACCTTGAATAGTTAGCTAACACCATGCTGATGCCGACTTTGTGATCTGTTTAGACAGACACACATCATGTTCTACATGGTCTGGGGTAAACCCTACTCTCATTTGGATTTATCCATGACTTGTCCTTCTCTATACAGACTGAAAGTTAAGGTCAGGATCATCTTAATGCAACTCCTCAAAGTCATATTCCAAAACTGATGTAATTTGCTAGCGAAAACAAGCCCCCGTATTGTTTATCTCCAATCGTAGTAAATTGAGAGACTAGCTGATGGAATATGTTTGATTTTATTACTGTCTTTTTAATTCAATTATCAGTAAAGTGAAGATCTTACTTTACAACTATTAACACCCTTTTTACCATTGTTTACTTGTACAGACAATCTTTTAAAAATGTGTTGGAGAAGGCTGGTTTACAAAATACAGTATTTTAGTTAGACATACAGTAAGGAGTATGAAAACCAAACCATTCTCCTTTCCTCCTCACTTCTTTTTTTCTTTTTTCCCCCCTATTTGTAGTGATGCCTTTCTTTTCCTTTCCACTCATATTTCATCAAGCTTTTCCCATTTACATCTCTTTACCATGGGTAACTCTTCTTCACTTGATGAGGGTAAGGCTTTTTTCCATCTGTTTTCTATCCTGACATTTGCTTTGTTAAGAAGGAATAACATGCATTCTGTAGAACCACTGTTATGCATTTTGATGATATTTTTTAATTGCTAGTGGGTAGATATGGTGCAATATTTTCTATCACGGTATGTTAATATTGTATCAAAAACATAATCATTACAATTTCTGATAAACCAATAAAATTCCATTTAGAGGGGGGTTGTCTCATTTATATGTTTTATGCATGCATTATCAATCAATAACTGGTTTCTGTTTATCAGGTCTTTATATTCAATACATCCATTTAATTGTGTCATCATTCCATGTTACACAGCAGAAGGACCATTTAATAACATCTTTAAACTGTTAGCTAGTCTGAAGTAAAATATACAAAGTGGGGTTTTCAGAAACACCTATTGACTTTCAATAGACTCATGAGCCAATAAGGGCTTGTCTTTGTGGGAAATATTTTCAATTGCGCCAGTATAAGTATACCAGTACAATTAAGCAACTATAGTTATACCATCTGTAAAGACTTTTATTCCGATATAAAAGTGGCCTTTATCAGACTGTCTTAGGTCTGGTCTACACTAAAGATCTATATCAGTATAACTACGTTGCTTAGAAGTGTAAAAAGTTGACATCCTCGAGCAACATAGTTTACGGACCTAACATCCTGTGTAGACAGCTCTATGTTGGAAGAAGTGCTTCTTCCATTGACAATGCTACCTTCTCTCAGAGAGGTGGATTAACTATACGTACAGAGAGCGCTCTTCCATCGAAGTAGAGCATCTTCATTAAAGCACTACAGTGGTGCTGTTACATCAGTGTAGTTGTGCTGTTGTGGAATTTGAAGTGTAGATTTTGGATTTCTAAATCATTCACTCTTTAGTTTAGACATCACAAAAGATGTATACAGTTAATGCAAACTAAGACACCCTGGGTGTGTCTAGACTACCGAGTTTTTTCGGAAAAAAGTGGCCTTTTTTCGAAAAAACTTCACGTGCATCTAGACTGCTGTCATGTTCTTTTGAAATTAAATGGAAAGTATATAGCATTTTTTTCAGTTTTGGTAAACCTACTTTTAAGAGGAAGAATACCTTTTTTCGAAAGAGAGCGTCCAGATTGCCTGGGTGCTCTCTTTTGAAAAAGCGGATTGCTTTTTCGAAATTCTTGTGGCTATCTAGTGGATCTCTTTCAAAAGAGGCTTGTAGTCTAGACATACCCCCTGTGTGCAATTCTTCGCCTCAATTTCCAGAATACTCCTGAGCATTCTTTGGGAGTTAGTATTTTTTCAGGGTGTCACGTCCCCTCTCCTGGACCTCACTCCTCCAGATCAAGCGTCTCTTCTGAATCATAGTGTCTCCATTTACTCCTGCCCAAGTCCCCATTTGCATTTCTGACCCAGAAATGGTTTTAAAGGCAGTGCTAACATCTTGATTCTTTGTTCTTATTTTCTTTCCATTCTGCAGACAAGTTGGAAAGAACTGGTTTTTATGTAGGTTGCAACCACCTCAGTGTTCTGCTAGGCTAGACTTTATTCAGTTGATGATTATCTTTAATGATTTTCCCATTCAGAAGCAGACACCCTGGCAGAAGTCCCCTTCTATTTACCACAATAAATATGCCGCAAGAATACAGCAAAGGACAGCCAGAGGGATCATAGCATCAAACAGAATTCATATGTTGAACATAAACAGGTCTCCCAGGCCATCACAACTGGAATAAGTGTGTGCAGATGAGAAGTTATACTGATATAATATAGTGATTTAAATTCACATCTTGTCTATATGGCAATTTTGTACCAATTTAAGGTAATCTGTTTTTTTTAAATTCCACCCATAGTTCCTACTTGCCTGGATCAATAAGTATCAATCTGCTTGCCCTCAGGAATACAATATATTTTATAACAATGATATTTTTGGAGGCTCATGACAAAAGAAAACTGTTAGCAAATGAAGTTCTAATTCTGGTTTCAGAGAATTACAAAATAATTCCAATCAATAATTAAAGTAGAAGTTTTTCCTCTGTTTGAGTGAGGAATTATTATATACCTCTTTAAAAGATTACATGAAGGTTTTTAAACCCAAAATGTGACCTATGTTTCTTTCTATTATTGAAAGTAATTTAAATGGTAATCTGCCAATATTTACTGTTTAAAATATATTCAGTAGAATCACACAATAATCCACACACAAAAAGTAGTCTCTGTACCTTTCAGGAAATAATGAACTGTAACAGTGTTGCCAACCCCAAATGCTCAGAAATCATGAGATTGGCCAAGAATGAGGTATATGATAGATTTAGTGTGTGTTGTTTTATTTGCCTTCTGCTTTTTTAGCCTTTATGGTACACTGGGGTCACATTTGGACATTTTCTCCACTGCCACAAGGGCTAGAAACTTTCTTTTTCTTTAAGACTGAAGGCTGAAATCATCACACATCCACTTGACTTCACAAATCAGGGCGTTAAAAAAACACTAAATGTCATGAGAATCGTAATAAAATAATGAGAGTTGGCAGAGATCACGCATGGATCTAAGAGAAAAAATCTGTTCAGTGTTTATCTTGTCTTTATCCTCTTTACTCTGTAGGTTTGAAGGATCTCTAAAATTATGAACAAAAAACACCTAAGTATTCAGAGCCATCCTTACCTGTGTACAGCTGCATATGGCACCCAAACTTTGGGGCACTACTGGATCTTAGGCTACCTCTAGACTACAAGCCTCTTTGAAAGAGAGCGTCTAGACTACAAGCAGATTTTTCGAAAAAGTGAGCTGCTTTTTGAAAGAGTCTAGACACTCTCTTTTGAAAAAGTACAGTTTGCAAAGAGAACTTTTGAAACAAGGTGTTATTCCTCGTAAAAGGAGGTTTACCGTGATCAAAAAACTACCGCATTCTTTAGATTTACTTTCGAAAGAATCATAGAATACTAGGACTGGAAGGGACCTCGAGAGGTCATCGAGTCTAGTTCCCTGCCCTCATGGCAGGACCAAATACTGTCTAGACCATCCCTGGTAGACATTTATCTAACCTACTCTTAAATATCTCCAGAGATTAGGATTCCACAACCTCCCTGGGCAATTTATTCCAGTGTTTAACTACCCTGACAGTTAGGAACTTTTTCCTAATGTCCAACCTAAACCTCCCTTGCTGCAGTTTAAGCCCAGTGCTTCTTGTTCTATCCTCAGAGGCCAAGATGAACAAGTTTTCTCCCTCCTCCTTTTGGACACCCTTTTAGATACCTGAAAACGGCTATCCTGTCCCCCCTCAATCTTCTCTTTTCTAACCTAAACAAACCCAATTCTTTCAGCCTTCCTTCATAGGTCATGTTCTCTAGACCTTTAATCATTCTTGTTGCTCTTCTCTGGACCCTCTCCAAAATTAAGCATCTCTGCCATTTCCAAGTTTCCTGTTACAGCTGCAGTCTAGACGCAGGTGAAGTTTTTTCAAAAAAAGGCTTTTTTTTTTTTAACCCTGTAGTCTAGCGACACCCCTAATGTCTACTGATCCACGTCTTCCTATCCCTGTTCTGTGGCTCTGCTTCTTCCGGACAGGATCTAGTTAACTTAAAAGTGAAAAAGCCTGCCAGACCTTTGAGCAGAACATTGAACCTGTGAAAGAGCCATAGAAGTGGAAATGAAGCCATTTAACAGAAATTTGCCAACTCCCGATATATACAGACAGTTTCTGAATTTACTGTTAGTCTACAGGATTTTAGTTTAAAATTTGCCTTTAAAAAAAGTTCATTAATGTGTTGCTGAAGATTATAAAATCACATCTCTAAAAAAACATCATGCAGGCACTTTTCCCAGGCTGCTGTTGGGCATAGGGCAGGCCTGGGCAAAATACCCTCCGTGGACTGGATCTGGCCTGCCATGCCACCAGATCTGGTCCTTGGACCCCCTGCCTGCTACGTATATACACACACACACACACCTGAGAAGTGGGTCATTGTGAGCCTGGAAGAGGGAGGAAAAGGTTTGTGCGCTGCTTCCAGCCCCAGCACAATCCCATTAGATAGTTTCCAGCCAACAGGAGCTGCCTGTTGTTAACAGGCAGCTTGGGAACCACCCACCAGGCTCCTAGCTGTTCAAAAACCACATGTCCTGTGCAGCCAGTGTGGGGGTGGGGCTAGCAGGGAGTCTGTTTGGAAAGACTGCTGGCTGGAAGTCAAGCAGGTAAGTCTCCCAGGCAGAGCCTGCCTCTGGCACCCTGACCCTTACCCCACATAACCCAAACCCTCTCTCCCCTCCTGCCCCCATATCTCTTCCCCGATCCTACACCCCAGTCCTCTGCCCCAAGTCACAACCCCCTCCTGATCTAGGTCACAGCCCAAACCCCTCCTGCACCCCCGTAGTGGCACGAACAGACTCCACCAGCCAGTAGAATTGAGGGAGTTTATTGCTTCTCCAGGATACAGCACAGCAAAAATGTAATCCAGTTACAGGGCCAGGCCTAGGATGCCTCAGCCCCCCCTTGAGATGGGGGAGACTGGGCCTCTAAATCCCAGCCCGTTGCTTAGGCTGTTTCCTCCATGATACCAAACAGAAACTCAAAACTCTCTTCCAGCCCTGCCCCCCAGCCAGGTGCTGGTCTCCACCTTCCTTCCTTTGTCTCCCTCCCTGGGAGGCTGAGCCTGGGTGTCTGGGTTAATACACATTTGGGAGAATCAGTGAGAATCCCCCATCACAGCGCAGGGGGACCCCAGGTCACAGAGCAGACAGCACCCCCACTACACCACACCCCTTCCTTAGGTCACAATCTCCTCTTGCCCAAGGTCAAAACCCAAACCCCCTACACCCTAGTCCCTGAACCCAAGTCACAACTGCTTCCACCCAGACGCCCTCCCAGAACCCTCACCCTTTCCTGAATCCCAATTCCTGACTGTAAACTCCCTTCTGCACCCAAACTCCATCCCAGACCCTGCAACTTCTCCATTAATATGCAAGAGTACAACCCTTGACCACTTCCCAAAATCTTGGAGTGGCTCCCCATCAAAAATTATTGCCCACCCCTGTCATAGGGGCACCAATTTAATCACATTGTGTAGGGCTGGATAATTTAATTTAGAAGGTTGAGAAAGCTGTTTAGGGGAGGAAGCTGTTCTTGATTTGATTTTAACAGATAGGAAGGAACTGGTTGATAGGCAGCTTGGGTGAAAGTGACCATGAAATAATAGAGTTCATGATTCTAATAAATTGTAGAAAGGAGAACAGCAAAATAGAGACAATGGATTTCAGGAAGGCAGATTTTAGTAAACTCAGAGAGCTGGTCAGGGCCGGATTAAGGGGGGGGCTAGCTGAGCTGCTGCCTGGGGTGCCAACCTATGGGGGGCGTCTGATGGCAGCTGTAAAGGGATCCGTTCGCCCAGGGCTGGGGGCTGCACGGTGCCCCTTAGAGCTGCCATCTGGTGCCGCACGCCCGATTGCAGCTGTAAGGTGTGCAGTGCGCCAGGGGGTAGGGCCGCACATGCGTCGTGCGCCCGGGGGTGGAGCTGCGCATCCGTCGTGCGTCCGCTGCCCGGGGCGCAGAAATGGCTCAAGCTGGCCCTGGAGCTGGTAGGTAAGGTCCTATGAGAAGCAAGACTAAGAGGAAAAACAACTGAAGAGAGTTGGCCGTTTTTTAAAGGGACTTTATTAAGGGCCCAAAAGCAAACTATTCCACTGCGTATGAAAGATAGAAAGTATGGCAGGAGACCACCTCGGATCAACCAGGAGATCTTATATGATCTCAGAATCAAAAGGGAGTTGTATAAAAAGTGGAAACTAGGTCAAATTACAAACGATGAATATAAGCAAACAACACTGATATGCAGGGACAAGATTAGAAAGGCAAAGGCACAAAAAGAGCTAAAGCTAGCTATAGGTATAAAGGGTAACCAGAAGATGTTCTACAGGTATATTAGGAGCAAGTGGGAGACCAAGGACAGGGTAGGCCCCTTGCTCAGTGAAGAGGGAGAAATAATAACAGGAAACTTGGAAAGGCAGAGGTGCTTAATGATTTCTTTGTTTGAGTTTTCATCAAGAAAATGGATGGTGACGGGATGCCTAACACAGTGAATGCTAGTGGAAATGGGGTAGTTTTAGAAGTAAAAATAAAAGCACAAATTAAAAATTACTTAGAAAAGTTAGACTGGAAAAGGGCAAATATAGTGCCCATCTATAAAAAGGGAAATAAGAGCAGACCAGTCAGTTTAACTTCTGTTGCCAGGGAAGATAATGGAGCAAAGCAATTCTGGAATCCATCTGCAAACATCTGGAAGATAATAAGGTGATGGATAACAGCCAGTGTAGATTTATAAAGAGCAAATCATGTCTAACCAATCTGATAGCTTTCTTTGATAGGATATCTAGCCTTTTGATAAGGGAGAAGCAGTTGATGTGGTATACCTAGACTTTAGTAAGGCATTTGACACAGGCTCACATGACCTTCTCATCAATAAATGAGGGAAATGCAACTGAGGTGTGTGTGTAACTGTCTGGATAACTGTTCTCAGACAGAAGTTATTAATGGTTCATGCTGGAAGGGCATAACAAGTGGGATTCCACAGGAATCTGTTTTGGGACCAGTTCTGTTCAATATCTTCATCAACTATTTAGATATTGGCATAGAGAGTATAATTATTAAGTTTGCAGATGATACCAAACTGGGAGAGGTTGCAAGTAATTTGTAAACTGGAGAAATGATCTGAGCTAAACAGGATAAAGTTTAATAAGGACAAATACAAAGTACTCCACTTAGGAAGGAACAATCGTTTCACACATACAGAATAGGAAGCGACTGTCTAGGAAGAATTATTGCAGAAAGGAATCCAGGGGTCATAGTGGATAACAAGCTAAACATAAGTCAGCAGTGTGACACTGTTGCAAAAAAAAAGCAAACATGATTCTTGGATACATTAATAGAAATGTAGTGAGCAAGACACGAGAAGTCATTCTTCTGCTCTACTCTGCGCTGATTATGCCTCAGTTGGAGTATTGTGTCCAGTTATGGACACAATACATTTCAAGAAAGATGTAGAGAAATTGGAGAAGGTCCAGAGAAGAGCAACAAAAATGATTAAAGGTCTAGAGAACATGAGCTATGAAGAAAGACTGAAAGAATTGGGCATGTTTAGTTTAGAAAAGATAGACTCAAAACGGGATATGATAGTGTTTTTCAAGTATCTAATAGGGTGTTACAGGGAGGAGGGAGAAAAATTGTTCTCCTTGGCATCTGAGGCTAGGACAAGAAGCAATGGGCTTAAATGGCAGCAAAGGAGGTCTAGGTTGAACATTAGGAAAAACTTCCTAGCTGTCAGGATGGTTAAAAAGTGGAATAAATTGACTGGGGGGGGGGGGGGGTTGTGAAATATCTATCACTAGAGATATTTAAGAGCAGGTTAGAAAGACACCTGTCAGGGATGATCTAGATGGTGCTTGATCCTGCTTTGAGAGGAAGGGACTGGACTTGATGACCTCTGAAGGTGCCTTCCTGTTCTAGGATTCTGTGATTCTATGAAAGACTGTGTCCCGGAAGTACTCACTGATTGCTGCTGAAAAATGTAGCACTGGCATGAGATTTCTTAAAAGCTCTTCTATAAGGTAACAGAGGGAAGCTCTTTTATCAAAACTGGGGGGAGAGAAGATCTTGAAATATAGTAAATTAGTAATTTTCAGACTAGGAGCACCTGCTAGTGAGTCATTGAGATAGCTGGCATGTGCTGCTAGCCATACTCCTTTTTTCCTCATAGTAAATTGCATGGAAAGACAGTTACAAATAGACTGATAAGCTTTTTTCATTTAATTAATATCTAGTTGCTAGACAGTACTGATATACATTCATAAATGAAAGGGGGCATCACTGTGATTTTGGATGGGAGAGGTAGTGGCAATGGAATAGTTTCCCTAATAAGATACAGTCCACTCCACAATATGTAAAAGCCCTTGAAGAAAGAGTTATGAAACAGATAGTATTGTTTATAAATCCTGGCTAAGCCATCTGCTCATTTTGTGACTTCAGGCAAATAACTGGATCACCTTATTCCTTGCCAACCTCATCTGTAAAACCTAGAAAAAGTCTCTGAGAGCAAAATGAGAATTATATTGAAACGAGAAATCCACATGCAGCTGGCATCCCCCAACACAATGCAGTACTCTAACAGTTATATAAAGCAGCCAAAATTAATAGACTAGCAGGGGTCCATTAAGCTGTAATATTTGTTAGCCTTTGAGGATTACCCATAACTATAGTCTTGAATTGTAAATATTGTAATCAGGGAGATAATAATAATTCATGAAATAATTAACTCCTTAATCTTACAGGGGCCAGGAAAAGTGGCAAAACAGAAATGAAAACCACTCTCCATGTGTGCCAAATTGTCTAAAGCAGCATAACCATTTATTTTCACTTAGCTCAGTTTTTTTACCTCTAAATACTTTCTTAGCATCTTCAGAATCTTTAAAAGTAAAAACTTGATAAAAGTATTGACCCAGAGCTTAGCAGGGTACCAAATGGCAACTTTCAGCATTCACTTTTCAACTATCCAAGATTCATAATAAAATCTGAAAAGGCAGCTATTTGCTTTAGAAAAGAAAATCATCTAATTATTGTGGTGCCTTTGGTATCCAAATCCTTGCACCCAAAACTAGAGATTTGGTTGGCAGAGGTTTCACATACAATCTGTGTTATTCTAAATGCAGTAGATGTAGAAACAGGAAGCCTTCCTGGTAAAATTGAATGAATTGTTAACAACTGGTGTTCAAATTGAGTGAGTCTGCATTTCATGATGGACAGAGATCTGCTATCCTGACTCATGATAAGAAACCAATGGCAGACTCCTTACAAAAATCAAGTACTATTCACGATGAGCAAAGAGTGGGAGAATCTGGCCCTTCATAAAGAAATACATAGATAATAATCTTGGTTTACTCAAAGTCCTCAACAATACTTAGATTCTTAATTTTTTAATTATTACCTGTATTTACTGAATTTGCATTAATTAACATGCAACATATTTCATTAATCTCTATCTCATCAAGCATATATGGATTTCTCATGCTTATTATCTTTTAAGATTTCAGTACAATAAAATACTGATTCTTCTATCCATTGATCACTTTTCATTATTAATTTTCAAGCAAAAATCACTTTGTTTTATTCTTCCAAAACAACAAAGATACTTAATCGAAAGAAGAAGGAAAAAAACAATCAAAACCGTTTTGAAACAAGCTTAAAACCATAGCCTATTTCTTGACAACTTGGTAAAATGGCTTAACTTTTTTTGTCCCTTTTTGAGGAGAAAAAATCCCTTCCAAGCTGAAAACTTGTATCCCATTTTTTTCCCACGTGGATCTGTTTTGAAAGCAATACCATTTTTGAACCACCCCCACCACCCTCATAGTCCCTAAAAGATACTGTAATGGGAAGACGCCTACTGTGCTAATACAGATTGAACCTCTCTGGTCCAGTAACATCCATGGTCCGGCATGATTTTAATTAGCTGGGTGTCCACTTATCATGGGTATGGCCAAGTTTCATGTGATCTTGTAAAGTTTGTTTACAGCTACTAGTCCTGGCTCTCGGTGTTCCATACCGTTATTTAGTTCTAATTTACCTCTAAATGTCTTCTAAGAGCCCAGTAAGCAGTGGAAGTGTTGGTAGTGCTGCTAGACAAATTGATCTCTTGTGGTCCAGCTAATTCTGTAGTTCGGCACTGGTCAGTTCCTCATGGTGCCAGACTGGAGAGGTTTAATCTGTATACCTGGGAACATTTCTTGCACTGATGTTTTTCATTTTAACTGAAAGGGTGAGGTCATACCAACTATTCTTGGACAGCAAGCAGAACATTTCAAGGAAGATTGTGCTAAATTAGCATAGTATTAGTGGCTGGCCCCAGTAAATGAAACTAGACCAGGTGTAGTGTGGTTTCAGTGCAGATGCTCCTAGTTTGGCCAATTGGGAGAAGGTCAGTATCTGGGGTTATAAATGGTAAGAGAGAATATGGGGGATGGGGAAGCTGAGATCCACTGAGAAAGAGGGAGGTCTGGAAGTTAAGAGATTGGAAGCGTTGTCTTGGGAAAGCTATAGAGAGCAGAAAACTCTCTGTAGGCCTCCCTGTTAAGAGGGAGGGATTATCAGGAAGTGAGTGGTGGGACTGGCCTACTTCAAGAGCCAGTGCCAGCAGGCTGAAAAAGGCTCAGGGCAGGATCCAGTGAAGTGGCTAGTTGGCTACTTTGCCTAATCCAGGATACTGAAAGGCTGGGGACCCCATGGAGGTGCTAGCTTGCTATCCTTCCTGAGGCAGAAAGCCATGGCCAGAGAGAAGATGAAAGCAGAAGAAGGTGATGTGAGGCCTGCTAGTTCTCTGAGCCAGAGAGTTGCAAGGGGAGAGAAACAGAAGGTTGTGAGTGAGGCATGATGAGACACACCAGAGCCATGCTGGACAGCATGATGTAGGATACAAGAGCTCTATTTGATGTTCTTTTTGGACCATGGATGTGGGACTTGGTATTGGAACCTATTTTGCTATGGTTTATGTTCTCAGAGCATTATTTTGTAATCTGTCAACTCTGCAAGGGCCCACTGTACTAAAAAAGACTTGGTTTAGACTATCTGTGGGGGACTCTGAAGGTGGGAAACTGAGGCGGGTGCATGTGTCGTGCCACAGCCTGCTGTAGGAGTGCACCCTGCGTGGGGCTGCCTTATCACATAGACCAGACCAGAACAGTTCCTTAGGTTCCTCCCTGTGCCTCATGAAGTCTAATATGTTATGATCCTCAGTAGTGAAACAACATTAGTACAGTTGTTTATTTGTATATTTGTTGTTAGCTAGTTTTTAGTTAAGAAATTAAATCATTTGATGATTTCATCTGATAATAATTCATGGGTAAGATCATCAATATTACACTTAAAAAAGGAAAAGTGCTGATTTCATCAATCGTTTTATATCTAACCACAACTTTGAATTAATGTCACCCTTTTTCCTTGATTGATTTATTTGACAGTCCAGTTAGTTACCTGTAGTAGATAATTATCTTTTATAAGACAAAAAAAGAGAGAGAGAGAGAAAACAGTGGAGCTTTGGCCAGAAGTTACAAGACAGAGGACAATTATTACAGTAAAGCTGTCGGTGTATTTTCTTAGTTCAGTGGTGGACAAGAGAGGAGTCAAATAGGGATGTTAAATATTGGTTAATTGACTAGTCGATTAACCTCATGAGTTCTTATTGGTTAGTCGACTATTCTGTAGTCCCTGGGGTGGGGCTGGCAGCCAGTGTAATCCGGCCCCAATCCCGAGGAGTCCCCTCCTACTCCACACTGCTGCCTCTGTATCAGAGGCAGCAGAATGGGGTGCCAGGCAGGAGCTGGTTTGCAAGGGGAGCCAGTTTAAAAAAAACAGCTCCTCTTGCAGACTGGCTGCCTGTTGCCCTATGCTGCTGCCTCAGATACAGAGGCAGCAGTGCAAGGTGGGAGCAGCCACTGTTTTGCAGTGGGTCTGAGCTCCCAGACCCATCATGAGCCAGAACAGAGCCAGACTGCCTGCCCACCCAGCTCCTACTACACTTTAAATGCAGAGCCGCAGTGGGGGTATGTCCCAGATCCCACGTGAACTGGAACTGAGCCGGGCTGCCTTCCCACGCGGCTCCTAATGGGCTTTAAATGCAGAGCCGCAGCAAGGGTAAGGGTAAATCCCAGATCCACCACAAGCTGCGACTGAACTGGGCTGCTGGCCAGCCTGCTAAAAAATTTACTGGAGGGGGCGGGGAATACATGTAATAGCATTATCCAATAAGAATTTGCTTATCAGTTAATCAATTACACTGTTACATCCCTAGAATCAAGAGGGTCAGAATTTACTTTTATTCCCTATCTTTAAATCTTTAGGCAGAGTTGTGTATAGTGGTTAAAATATATGTCATTGGTTCTAATTCAAGTTGGGCAACTCATTAACTGTGTGATTTTAGGCAAGTCACTTAACTTCATTGTGCCTCATTCCCTTCAGCTGGAAAACTGGATTGAAGTGAGGCATTGCTGAAATTCAGATGCCACATTTGAACTAAGATTTCCAGATAAAATAAATTACACCTAACAAAAAGCAACACTAGTGGGCAAAGGAGTGATTTCAGATATATTCTGGTTGGTTGGACCTTTAAAGTTTAATATAATCTCTTTCACGGTGGCCCATTGCATCACCTGACCTTGCAAAGATGAACTTGTAACTATAGACTGTCAGATCCTAAGTGTCAGAATGTATAACATGCCACAGTGGCAAGACTTGCGTGTAGATTACAAGATCCAACAACAGATGTGCTAGACGAGGCATATTCATTAGAGGTGGGTGGTTATTTGTTGAGCGTAGGAAGAGTTGTTCCTAAGTTGTTGTAAAACTGTGAGGAGAATAATCTTTACACTCCAAAAAGGTTATTAAAAGTAGTGTACATACCTTCTCGGGGATTCTGGAGTAATATTTCTGAACCAGAGATACACAGTTTAAAATCTAAATACCATTTAACTTCTAGTCACCAAATCTCTGAGTACCTGAAATCATTTTGGCCTTTCTACTTCATGTGAAATAGTTTATCCATGTAATGGGTCTTAATTTTCTATTATCTGTCATTTTAAGAGGATTACCCTTGTGTATTATATCAACATAGCTTGAGCTGCAGAAGATTAATTGCTCTTTTACTAGGTCTGAATACCAATCCCATTTAACTCTTTGATATATATATATATATATAATGAAGGATTTGCAGACTTTGGTTCATAGTCAAGGTGTTTTTATCAAGTTGTTTCTTGAATCACATATTCCAATAATTTGATAAAATAGGGGGGCCACAGGGGCGATAAATCTATTTCATGCAACAATTGCAGTAGAGATGGCTGAAACAGTGTTGTTTATAAAATAAAAGAGTGATGTTATTCCATCTGATTCAAATGAGTTCAAGAGCAGTAATATTCTTTGAAGTGTCATACACCTCCCTCAGTACTAGCATGTAGCTGAATTCAGTAAACACTCTATCAGTGTGTTTCACGTCACATAAAGCTAAGCCAGGTTCCCATTTCTGAGTCTACTTATTCTGGGTCCTATAATGTTTTAGGAGTCTGAGATGTTTTCTTTTAATTGTTATTAAATCTGGTCTAATGATAACTGTCAATTAGTGATCGTTATCAAATGCTGTAGTGCAGATTTAAAATGAGCGATACAGATGTTGGGAGAATATGCATACTATTTTCTGCCTCAAATTTCTCAAGAGAAAAATGATTAGCCTTTCTAGCAGCA
This sequence comes from Pelodiscus sinensis, assembly GCF_052426305.1. Classification (NCBI taxonomy): domain Eukaryota; kingdom Metazoa; phylum Chordata; order Testudines; family Trionychidae; genus Pelodiscus; species Pelodiscus sinensis. The sequence goes on from NC_143052.1 coordinate 213,715,377, forward strand.
ATAAGGTAATTTTACAGCTGCATTTTATGTTTCACATAACTGGGACAGTTCTGTCATTCAGTTTTAACTACTCTGCTAGGCCAAAAAAAAAAAAAAAAAAAAAAGGCTTGTGTACTCTTTCCATGCTGGATTATAACTGATCCAAAAAAGCAAGCAAGCATGCATGGCACAAGCTAAAAGAGCCTAGATTTCAGTTGCTCTGGGTTTAAAAAAAACACAGGGTTAGCTACATTCTGAAAAAGTAACAGAAGCTACATGATGCAACAGGGACTTAATTTCTTTGGGATATACCAAGGCAGAAGTTTGGTTTTGTATTTAAGATAAATTCATTTTGTTTCTCTTTGAGTCAATTCTGAGACTCATTCTCTATGTGATTTTTGTTTTTAAGATCTGGAAGGTTTTGACTCTGTAGTACCAGTTGCTGAGAAGCTCAGTCATCCAACTACAACCAGACCAAGAGCTACTGGCAGACGACCTCCATCCCAGTCACTCACATCTGTACGTTCATTTTTTTCTTCCTTTTCTTTTAAAATTATTTTCTGAATTTCTTTTCCTTTTCCTTTTCTTGGTAAGTATCTGTGTTGTTCAGTCCTTTCATTTATGCTTACTCAGCTGCGTCACTCGTATTAATGAGGTGCTGGAAGTGCTTTTCAGGGAGCCCTTTTTAAAAATTCTGCCATGATTTTAAATATAATTTTTAAAAATTTCCCTGCCAAAAAGTTTTACCTACTCTGGAGACACAACTAGATCATCCCTGCCAAGCATGATTGGAGCTAATAAAAAAATAGTTCATGAGAATTATTGGAATCGACTAGATTGCACTCTAGGTGTTAAGTACTTGCTAAACATTTTCCCAAGGAGAATTTTTCCTTGGTCTTTTAAGGAGGTTTTTTAACTGACCCCAACTGTCAGATTATACAAGTTGAATTCGGTGCTATATTGGCAATAAAATACACCGGAACAAAGTATCAACATTTCAAGCAAAGTGAATTGCATGTGCTAGTTGTTTGCCAAAAGGTGTTACATTCTTCCTTGATTATTATGATTACAAGAAAACATTTTTATTTAAATGGTAAATCAAATAAATATACCAAAATCCCTCATCTTTCCTGTTTGCAAACATATACATCCCTGGAAACTAGAGAGTGTCACAGACTAAAGGGAATTTCTTTGTGTGAGCCTCATATAAGGAACTCATAAATGACACACACACTTTATATAGCATGGTACCATAATAATATGGCAGTTGCAGTGCTTCTGCACATTGAACCATGCGTTTAAATGTAATTGTCCAGGCACCTACAAGTTGTTTGAATGGGTTTTTTTTCTCTCATATTTTACTGTCTCTTCTAGAAGAGCTGTTATTTTTGGCTCATAGTTACTGTGATGAAACTCACCTCTCTTTTTCACCACAAGAAAGAAATAGAAAGGGGCAATAGACAGAATGCTCTATGTCTTATAACCCACTTGAACATCAATTATGACTTAATAAATTGTATCTCTCAGGTGAAGGAATCTAAATGATCTGTTGGTTGTGCCCATGGTCACTGTTTAATAGAGCTGAAAAATCAAAAGACACTCCCTGACATCTTCAAATATTAAACATTTGATTGGTATAGTGTACAGTCAGATAAGTTCAGTAACAACAATTAAAGAAAATTTAAAAAGAAAATTATAGACAGGAAAAGATGGAATTGAAAGGACAGAACAAGAAGGAGAACAGAAAATTTCTGTAGCTGCACATGATTTTTTCATTTATAAGAATGACATATAATAATGTGATTTCCAAATAACAGTCTCTTTCACTTATCACTTAAGATGTGTCTACACAGCAATTCCATTATTTCAAAATAAATTTGAAATAATAGACAGCTTATTCCAGCTTCTGTAAACCTCATTCCACAAGGAATAACGCCTCTTCTGAAATAGCTACAGTAAACTTCCGATAATCTGGCACCTTTAGGACCCAGAGGGTGCCGGACCAACCCGGCAGCACCCCAGCTGCTCTGCCCCCGGCTTCCCCAAGTCAGCCGCTGTTGACCGGTGGAGGACTTTGGGAAGCCGGGGGCAGAGCAGCTGGGGTGCTCTGCCCCCGGCTTCCCCAAGTCAGCCACTGGTCAGTTTCAGTTGGGTTGGTCCCATAGCGCCGCCCCTCACCTGAGCGGTGCTGCGGGACCAACCCGGCAGCACTCCAGCTGCTCTGCCCCCGGCTTCCCCAACTCCGCCGCTGGACTTGGAGAAGCTGGGGGGCAGAGCAGCTAGGGTGCTCTGCTCCAGGGCTTCTCCAAGTCCACCACTACTGAAACTGACCAGCGGTGGACTTTGGGAAGCCGGGGGCAGAGCAGCTCCAATTGTCCAGCTGGCTGGAGCACTTCCAGGTTCCAGTTGGTGCCGGACTATCAAGAGTGCCGGGGCCACTGGATGCCGGACAACTGGAGTTTTACTGTATTTTGAAATACTGGAAGTGTGGACGCTCCACTGCTGCTATTTTGAAATAGTTCCTCACCAGGGCCATTCTAAGTAATTACTCTCTGGGGCTTTCTAGGGCTTTAAATCGAGGTAGCATGTCCACATTAGGGGAGCCTGCCTTGCACTAATTTTGAGGCTTCCCCGTAGTGTAGACGTGCTATTTAGAAATAAGCTATTTTGGAGTATTTCTTCCGAAATAGCTTATTCTGAAATAAATGTGCAGTGTAGACATGCCCTTATTGTGCAAGTACTCACAGTGATAAAAGGCACCCTAACAACTATGGATACATCCTGTTCAATTCTGTTATAAGACATATATAAGCAGCTCTTAGCTCTATATGATGTATTTGTTTTTTCTTAAATCCAACAGTTAGTAACCCAGAGGACCAAGCTATGTATCAGAGCCCAATTATGTTTGATAGGGGCCCAACGCTGTTACAGTTATGGGAGTCCCTCAGTTTCTTCCTTTTATTATTTTGGCACCACTCCTGTCCAATGGCAAAGAATCAGTTGTTAAATTACATTGGTTATTTCACTCCATTTTTTTTAAAGGTGATAGGATAAAGCTGAATTAAAGTTAAAATGAGCAAAACCATTTTAATCTTCGGCCATAACTAGTAGTAAGGCTTTAATTACCTAATTACCAATGGCAGTCATATTCAGTTACATTTTCTGATGAGCTAGCTACATAGGGCAAATCCAAATCTTGGTGAGCCAAAGGCTCTTCCTCTGTCGTGAAACTGCCAGTGCCCCAGACTCACCGCCTTTCAAGCATGTTGTGCTAGATTATATTTAATCTCAAAATAAAAGGTTGAGTGAGCCAGTAAATACCAGTCCACAAAAGCTTTTCAAGCAAATAATTCTAATGTCTCTGAATCTGTTCTAGAGATCAAATTGTGCTCTGCTTCCAATATATGATCACTATAATTTTGTTGTTTTAAAAAGCAAAGATTTGATAATGTGGAAATGCTGAAACTTTTTGTGTATAATTCTCTCTCTTTTATTGTTGGGAAGTCTAAATAAGAGTATGCTGTTGCTAACAATAATGTCTCATGTTCACATGCCAGAAAAATAAAGTGGAAGGAACGTGTGAATGGATCAGCGTGTAAATTACAAAAGAACAAAAAAGAAAGGTTCCATTACTTAAACTAAATCCAAGTCACAGTTTGTGACTGACTGTGTGTGAGGTTATGGGGTAAAGGATGCAATGAGCTTTCATCTCTTCATATTCCTACACAGAGGCCAGGCACAATGCGGCTATGGAATGCAGGTGGTGTGTGTGGATAACAGCACTAACCTCCCCAAACGCAGTAGAGTGAGGTCTGTGGTTGTGTAAGGCAAATGAAGCCTTTCCCAGTGTGGTGGAAATGAAGTAACAGTAGCATATATACCTTGTTAGCCTCTGGGAAATTCTGGCTCATTAAACTAAAATTCTTCTGGGAACACGATGGTGCTGTGCACCCTCTCCTATATGAAGAGTGACTTTAAATTGCAATCTAGTCCTATGCATATGTTATTTCAATATTGCTCTATTTGCTACCCTTTTAAAAAGGAATTAATTCAAACAAATCTTTGAAATTTTTCTTTTGAGTTATAAGTTGTCTTGTATGATGACTTTTTTATATGTTTAATTATTATTTGATATAGAATTTTCTACTTTAAAAAATAGTCTTGAATGAAAATATCTGAGTGTTGTTGGGGGTTTTGTTTTTTTGCCTACATAGTCGTCCCTTTCAAGTCCTGATTTCTTTGACTCACCAAGCCCTGAAGAGGAAAAGGAAGAACACGTGTCCATTATACACAAAGCAACTGAAGTGTCAAAGAAAACAAAGACTGTTACAATATCACAAGTAAGTTAATTGGGATGGTTTGATTACGCTGCATTTTCTAGTTTATTGTCATATACATGCATTCTTTTCTTTTATTTATTTCATGGTACCCATCATCTCAGTAACTGGGCAACTCAGGGTACTTACAGTGAAATGCAACCTCTTCCACTGCAGATACAGTTTATTGTGGCAAAATCCTTATACCAACTCAATGATCAGAATAAGGTGTACTAGCAACACTTTTTTTATGGTATTATTGCATCTATTCTAGGGCTTTTGCTATTATAAAAATGTTGCAAAAATCATATCCTGAAGCAGTATTACTGAATCACAAACTTTTCTAATGTCTATTATGAATTCTGTTTGAACTTAGAAAAATTACTGAACCTCTCTGTACTTTATTTCCCTTTCTATATACTCATTAGGGGTTTTATACTGCTTACCTCTGTAACATTTACTCCTGGAAGAATTGAACATTCTTTGCACAATATTTTTGTAAAATTGTACATATTTTATTTGTCAAACAACAACAAGATAATCATTCCTATTTCAGTTATTTTGGTAATTTATTTCAAAATCCCTATCAAAAAGTATGTCAGCAATGCACACAATAAAAATGATTCTCCCAGAAGTTCAGCGTTAAAGAAACCCTGTGACAACCCAGTTCCAGTCTGAGGTTGGGGGGAGGGGTCAGACACCCACGCTCCCCCTCCCCATACAGCCCAGTCACTTGTACCCACTTTTCTGAAACCTCCTTCCTCCCGACACCTGCACCCTCCTCCCAGGCCTTTTCTTTCCTCTGGCTTCTTTACTGTTCCACCACAATGTTGTTGCCTTTCTTCTGTGGTTGCCAGAGTGGGGCATCCTGTGCCTTTTCCCATCCCTGCAAGATGAGGATCAAGCCAGGCAGCCAAAGCATCAGCCTCTATTCCTCCAGGGCTGAGCTCTCACCTCACTGTCAGGTGGGCTCTCTTAGGGTACGTCTAGATTACATGCCTCTGGCGACAGAGGCATGTAGATTAGGCTACCTGGCATAGGAAAATGAAGCAGCTATTTAAATAATCTCCACTTCATTTAAATTTAAATGGCTGCCGCGCTGAGCCGATCAGCTGTTTGTCAGCTCAGCGCGGTAGTCTGGACGCTCCGCGGTCGACATCAAAGGCATTTGTCGACCTCCCAGTTAAACCTCATCCCAGGAGGCATACCTGGGAGGTTGACAAATGCCTTTGATGTCAACCGCGGAGCGTCCAGACTACCGCAGTGAGCTGACAAACAGCTGATCGGCTCAGCGTGGCAGCCATTTAAATTTAAATGAAGCGGCGATTATTTAAATAGCCGCTTCATTTTCCTATGCCTGGTAGCCTAATCTACATGCCTCTGTCGCCAGAGGCATGTAGTCTAGACGTACCCCTAGTGGCGGCCAGAAGCTCTGCAGCCCCAAGTCTTCAGGAGAAATATGGAATTCTGCACAATTTGTGCAGTACACAGAGGTGCAGAATTCTCTAAGTATAGTATTTTCTTTAAGGAAAAATCTTTACAATGTATTATTTATTATTATTAAATATTGATCCTTAGTCAAGGTTTCATCCACCCAAATGACCCAATTATCTGCATCAGCTATGGTTCCCCAGTCAGTCAAAAGCCCAGCCAAAAAGGTAAGTCTTGCACCATGTCAAACTCCAGCAATTGCTGACTCATTAGGAACATATTCAAGAGGTTATGAATCCCTATTAGGAATATCTTGTGGACAGGCAGAACTCAAGAACAAAAGCCATCAAAAAGCTAGAATTAAATCTAAAAGGAAGAGAGAATGAGATCATTGAGTTCTAAGCCATTTCATATTTTACTGGAAGGTGAACAGTTGTTGCTATAAAACATGTCATATTAATAATATATCATCACAGTAATTTAGAGAAAATGGAACCATGTTGTTAATAAATACAGACACCTGTATCTCCTGCTCTAAACTAGCTTATTGCTATAGCTAAACATTACAAGAGAGTAGCCATCACAGAGAATTATAGTCAAGGTTTTAAGCACCAGCTTTCATTGAACTTTAAAAAAAAGTGTTATATTCTGTTTACTGAATCCTAAATGTATGAAGCACACTTATAGAAAGAAAAACATAGTCTGGTGGATAATATATTGGACCAGGAATATGGGTTTTAATCCCTGCGCTACCAAAATCTTTTGAGACACCTTGTGCAAGTCACTTTCTGCCTATGTTTCTCTTTCCTCTTCCACTCTGTCTTATCTGCCAAGGGGTTGCGTGTACACATTTTTGCACCACTTTCACTGAATCAATTTAGAAACAAATATAAATTTACTGGAATAAGCTGTATATAGGTGAATAAGCACTTTTTTGACACACTTCATCCTTCTCACAAGTTTATACTACTCTAACTATCAATATAAAATCACACCCTATCTTAAGTAAATTGGTATACAAATTGTGTGTAGCTCAAGCCTTACACTGTACATTTTTCGGGGTCAAGAAATTTTACTATGTTTGTACAGTACCTTGCACAATGGGCTCTCTAGGCACTATCTTCACACACGCAAATATAGATTCGATATTTTAGAAAATACCTTTGTCATGGTGTTACTAAAAGAATACTTTCTGTATTGTTCCCTCTGCTCTGGGCAGCATTTTAATCAGTCTATTTCCAGAATAGTGCCAACATCATCATTGATATTTTGGCATGACAAGTTTTAGTCTAACTTGAAGTCAGACACTTCAGTGATGTGGGCCCATATAAGTATCTCTATATAGGTGGACTAAGACAATGAAACTTCCAAGACCCAGAATTCTTGTATGGAAATGTGGAGTTGTAGACATGAGCAGAGACTCGGTTTAAAGGTTACTCAATCTTTTAAAGTCGTTGAATATATTCTATTTCTCACTGATAGATGATTACTTCCTACAGTATGTTATATATGTATTCTGATGGAGAATAGTCTGGGATATTTGAGGAGTATATTGCTCTAAGTAACAGTATGGATACAGTAACATTTATTTTTCTTTAAACATGTTTCATGAATCTTTCAGACAGAATCTTTCATTTACTAGTTGAAAATCAGAACTGATTTGATATTGCAAGAAATCTTACTTGGTTTCTCTGCATGGCACAAATTCCATTCTCATAGAAAAAGGCCAGCTTGGCCAACTGTATTCTGACTTATAATAAAGTGTGAAACAATGTGCATCAGTCACTTAATTTTGTTGGAGAATTGCTTGTGTTTTCTGAATAAAAATGTAAATTTTCTGTTTTTCTCATTCTTATGCCTGTCTTATTGGTGACCTAGACTTTGTTTTCCTGGTCAGTTGTAACAATACTGATGGAAAACATCTCTGTGATGGACTGAGGGTCTCTGGCAGGCTCCAATTTTGATATTGTGGCTGTTCAGAAAGACAGATTTGAGTGACAGTGGCATATCATATCTGATATGCAATATTCAAGCATCTGGTTCTAACCAATCCCATCAGTATGACTATAGCGCAGTTAAATATAGGTAATATGGAGAGATGTCTCCATTTCAGGAAACCAAAGCTTTTTATCACTGGCAACTGAATGTTCATTGTTTTTGTTAACAGGTGTCTGATAATAAAACATCGTTGCCTCCAAAGCCAGGGGGTTTGACTAGTGGGAGTAATGTACAAGCATCATTATCTTCCTCATCTTCACCTGCACTTCATTCAGTTTCTGTGGGAACAACAGGCCATAGGTCAAATTCCCCATCTTTGTTCAGTACTGAAGGAAAGCCAAAGACTGAGCACTCAAGCCAGGGTCTGGCAGCCTTGGAGGAGCTGAGAACACAAGTGAAGGAGCTAAGAACTATCGTTGAAACAATGAAAGATCAGCAAAAGTAAGCATTAGAAACTAGCTTCCATTCTAAGTATTTTACTGTGCTTTGTACTAATGTTTCCCATATAATACGTGTGTTTGTGTGTGAAATTCTTTGATCATTTTGTCACAAAAATGGATTTCATAAAGAACAAGTAGATGTTGAGAGAAATGTTAAAGCACTGAAATGGTTATTCAGATAGTTTGTTACAGCGTCTCTCTTACCAAGAGAAGTTGGTTCAATAAAAGATTTTCTCACCTAGTTTCTAAGATTTATTTTGTTCAGATCACAGGCCTGGCTCAGAGCACAGGCCTGGCACAAAGCAGGCACAACACTTTCTCATCTAAATAATCACACTCTGCCTTCCAGAGGTCAGAAACGATTCCTTGTCCCTTTATCACAGCCCCTGGACAACAGACCATTATTTGGTGACCTACACTTAGGAAAGATCTATGTTATGATGAAGTTTAAATAGTGCAGTGTTAAACAGCTTTAAAACAGTTTACACATGTGATAGTTTCTTACCAATTCCTGTAACCTGCCAATGGACTGATCCAAATTTTCTATCATCATATACAAAAAATTTAATTGGGAACTGAGTCAGTAATGATGTTCCTGCCCGGAGCAAGTTTTTGTGGCCAAAGAACTAAACCTGTAAACACAGAACTTTTATTATAATGGGAACCCTTATTCCTTAAGCATTCATTGGCTTCTTTGTTATCCATAAACAGTGCTATTTATGTCAGTTGAACAAAAATGTTCATCTGCCACACAGCTGTTTTCCAAAAGCATAAATGAAGTCACTCCTGTTTATTACATGTTTTAAATTAAATAATGCAAAAGGTTTTTAGGATATACATGCTTTGCTAGATCATTATTCAGAAAATACAACAACTGGTCGGTGTGTGGGGGGTGGGAAATGGTTCAGAGGTAATTAACATTTATTTTAATATGAACCTTTTTAATTTTTCCATTTTTTTAATAGAAAAGAGATTAAACAGTTGTTGTCTGAATTAGATGAAGAGAAAAAAATCCGTCTACGATTACAGGTATTTGAATCTTATATGTCTGGAGCAAACTTAACACGAATGTTGGCAAGTCAAATTTAGCCTCAAACTTAGGGCAAGCTAGCTCTTCTAACACTTAAAATAAATACATTCTGTTAATGTAAAAAAGAATTCAAAGATATGTATATGAACAAACGTATATTCCCCTTGCAGAGTTTGCAGTGTAGCTGCTGTTGCATTGTGTTAGTTTTCATATATTCATGCAATATCTCGAATCTGAATAGTCTGTTTTTATTGACTAAGTGGAGTGAAATAGGAAAAAATAGATAGTTTAGCAGTGAAAAGTGAAATCTGTTTTTAAATGTTTTAACTTTAATCATCTAAATGGATATTCATAAAGGAATGAAGGAATTTATTTTTAAATGTGACTTATAATCTGCGAATTACTTTTTATTTAAGAATTGGTCTTACTTTATTTGAAAAGTTAATTTCAGCTAACCAAATTAGGCTCTTTCTCTTGCACACAATTCTACTAGTTCTAAAAAAGTGTCAAGATTAATAAAAAAAAATATTTAAGAATCCAGGTCCTGCTTCTTTAACATTCAGTACTGAGTCATCCTATTAATTTAGTCATTTAAGGAGTGAAGGTAGCAGAACAGAGCCATTATTTGGACCATCAAATATACTATATCAAATATAATGTAACTTTCAAACTACTTTTCATTATTTATAGATATAAAGCAAGTTGATCAATGTCATCATTTTGATATTTTTGCTTTTACTTTGAGACCTTTGTTTATTCTGTATTTGTTATACTGGTGATAGAAAATCAAAACTTAATTTCAATGGGCTGTTCTTACTTAGTAACATACTGTTCAACACTTGTAAGCATGGCAGAACTGGGACCTTCTGAATATTTTTTTCTGCATAGGGAAATTTGTCAGATACCATAGTTTTTAATCGTTAATAGTCAATTTAACTAAGGTTAATCAGTTTTCTATAGAAATTATTGGATTGGCCTAGCAGTTAATACCATTTAGAGTTCTGGATTCCAGTTCTCCAGGATATAACTAAGTTTGTCTAAATACAGAGCTGATCTGAAATAACTAAAAGTGTGATTTTTTTTTTTAAAAAAAAATTATAATGTGTGTGGACATTCATATATCAGTTTAACGTAGCTTATATTGGTTGAGCTTGAGAGCTAAACTGATATGAGTTTTAAATAGCTATGAGAGTCCACTCGCACACACAAGTTGCATTGATTTAACTAAACCAGTCTAAATTAAACCAGATTAGGCTTAATCTTAACATGGGACTTAACCATATTAGGTTAGGTTCATTTTCTAAACAATGAATTCATACCACCCCACCCGTTCCAGTGAGTGTAAAGGCTGTTAGTCAGTTTCGGTACTCTTTCTTTTCACAAGGAAGGAGTAATGGTAAACCTTACATGGTTGACTTTATGGTAGTGCAGACACAGTGTTAGGCTTGGAGTGATATAAAGGTTCAGTCTCCACGCGATGGAGAAGAATCTGAGGTAGTCAGTTCATGACATGTTCCAGTAACTATCTCTGCCTGGCTCTGGAAGAAGGGAGCCATTTCCAGTTCCTTTAGCAAGAATGAGAGTCATCTGAATGTGTGAGGCATTTGCTGATGGGAATAACAAGGGGATAACAGGGAAACCTTTACTTTCAAGCACCCTGAGATAAGATGCTATGTTCAACTGAATTTACTGCTGGCACAATGCTTGAATTTGATAAGACACACTAATAAACCTTCTAATCAGATTTTTCTTTGCAGATGGAAGTTAACGACATAAAGAAAGCCCTTCAATCAAAATGAACGCTTGATAGGTGGAATGTTACGTTATTCATCCTGACTGAGACTCAAATTTATGCCCCAGCCAAAATAACTTTGTGCCAAATGATTTAAGAATTGCCTCAATATCCCTTTGTTTGAAGGAATCAGCACAAGAGTTTTTGATAGCACAGCACAAATTCCAATGAAGACGAAAATATTCCATGGGATGCAGTCGCTGTATGGCACTGGTTGTGACTGAAATTGATCTTATTGTGCTAAAGTCTCTACTTACAAGATCACAAATGAAATGAAAACTCAGGCAGTTTAGTCCATAGTGGTACTATTTTGATGATATTTTTCCATAAATAAAATGTATTACAGATTATTCGTTTACAAGCTTTATGATTTTGACTTTTTTTTAATTGTCTTTTGTCACAGATTCCTAAAATATTTGTACTGCATATAGCCAGGAATGAATGTTGCTGTTTGGGGGGTAGGGGATTATTTTGCTTCAGGTAGAACAGCCTATTTTTTGTGTTATGTTTTAAATTCTATTACATATGCAATTTTGTGTCCAAAAATAATCTACAAGATAAATTTAAGTTTGTGTAGAATGGCATATTTAAAAGAAAAAGATAGAAAATCTTGTCTTTAAATGATTTGTGCCTTCTTATTGCCACCCACTGATTAGAGCTGGTTGCAAACCAGATCTCAATAATGTAGCTGCCATGATGACACCCCATCACTTAAGTCCGCTAGAGGTCACTCTTTTAACAAATAGCTGCTCAGTCAATGTAGCCAGTTGTGTGGTAAGGAAGGATAAGGTTGGGAGCAGCTTTGGCTTACCAGCTGTGGCTTTTTAGCTTTCCTCTTTAGTAGGACTTTCATTCAGCTAGAAAATTCATCTCTGTTTGATTTTCATTAGAAAAGTTAAACACCTGCCTCCGATCCCATTATTGCACACTTTGAGTGAACACAATATGCATTACTAAAGCAAAAATAAATAAAATTCACTAAAAATCATCAGTTAGAAGGTTGTATTATTTCATGCACGAGGTTCTTTTTGTTGTGTGATGTTGTTGAAGTTTGATATTTATGTGATGTCATTTGCCACATTCTGTTGTAAGCTTTTTAATATAGATGAAATAGAAGGATTTCTTTATAATACATTTTAGCAACTGTTCTTCCTTTCCTGGTTTTATGGAAATCATGTTTACTTCATCTGTGTATGAGGGAGAGGGTGTTTATAATGAAACATTTCAGCCTTTGAAAGTAACCTGTTTCTTTCCTGTTATTAGAAACTTAAAACAAAGTATTATAAGACTGTTCTGGCTTCATATTTAAATGGTAGCAGGTTTCATTTAGCCTGTGAGAGTGGTTTTAATATGTTTCTCTAATGCCCACTATGTCTGTTTATTGAGTTAACTGAACCAGCTAACTATGGGTATTTTTGCCCAGCTTGTGGAATGAGTGATTGATAATGTTAGTATTAGGGAGCAATAAAACCTCACAAAGGATCTATTTATTCATCATATCAAGTGTTATTAATTGATATCACCCTGAAGTTCCTACTCATAGTTTACTATTCTTCCTGCTAAGGGTGAATGAGTCTTATTTCTCAATCTGTCAGAGCCATTCATAAACTCTGAAAGGGTCCTCATTTAATTATATGGGGAATTCTTTTATGTCTGTTTAAACACACACAAACATCCCTGTACACACGTGTTACCTGAAGGATTCTCACCCGAGTGTTCTGCATGGCTTTACAGAACTTTACCCTTGGATTGATTTCCTTTGCTTTATGCTTTGTATGGAATGAAGGTGACTGAGATTATTTACCATCTTTGATTTAAATTATGGTGTTTTCTTAGTTGTAACTGGAACAAAAGCACTAATTGTGTATTTTGTCACAGAGATGTTTTTTATTTAATGTTTTTAAACAACTGCATTGTGATTTTTTTAAAAATAAAATGTATAGTCCCATCCTGGTTTTCCAGCAACAAAGATTACTAGTTTATTAATTTTTGTATCATTTATGAGGCTAACAACAAGTTTGGGAAAGTAGGAGGACATAGGATGTATCCCATAAGATTCTGCTGGGGTTCTGACTGTCTGTATTTGAAACTATTATACATAATTAACCAGTTTCATAATGCAGTAGATTCCTAACTTTACCCCTGGGGAAAAGAGCTATGGGATTAGTGATAAATTATTGTTTCCTGGACTGGACCTTGAATTGTAAGAGGCAACTCTAAAATGTTGCTTTTGTAAAAACCTGTCTGAACTCAGTATGGACTTGCCTGAAATTAGATATCATCTATATTTTTCTTCTGTTAAGAAATTAACTTATTTTATAAGACTGTACTTAAGAGTCCAACATATCATACTTTGCAAAAGAAGATTAAATGAGATTTTATTAAAATATTTTGTTCAAAACTTAATTGTTCAGGGAAGACGATTTCTGGGAAAAACAAGTTGTTCTTTCTGCATTTCATGATTAATAGAAAAATTTTACAAAGAACATGAAATCCCCCTTTAAAAATGAATGATTCATAAAGACCTGTGGATATTAACTGCTGCTTATAGAAAGGATCATTTTTATATTCAAAGAAATAAAAAAAATGTTTGGGAGCTGCGAAGTCATAATGATAAAATGTGTTTGAAGAGTTATTTAAAATTAATTTCCATTAACCTGCACACACAAATAAGCATTCTGGTTGCAAACGTGAAGTTTTGTGATTTAATTTCTTTCATGTGAAAATTGCTGTTAAGCGTCACTTTTATGCCTTGGAGTTATTAATAGTTCAATTGCTTTTTCTTTCTATAATCACTTGTATTTGGGCCACCATATTACGTATAATTTTATTCATTGATGTTTTGCCTATGTTGTGTATGGTAATGCTTTATATAATTGAGTGAAAGAAATTATGTATACCTCAGGTGGCAAATCCATAATAAAATAGAGCCCCACAATTTACATATTATTTTAGCAAATGCATTTTGTTAAATATGTTTTATTCATTTTGTATTTATGCAACTGGTAGGAAATATGAAAAATCCTTCAAAATTATGCTTTTATAAAATCACCAATGATAGGGCCTAGTCTCTGCTAGATGTCTTATATTTTTTGTTAGCATTAATAGAAGAATAAATGTTGAATAAAAATGGAACCCATAAAATAAAAAAAAAAAATCAAAGCAGGGATTAAACTCTAGTAGAGGAATTTCACTTTTTTGGTCAGCCTTTTTATTCATGTTCCACTTATAAATGAGTTATAAAACAATTGTTAGTTGCTTATAGACCTTAGAGATGTCAATGTGTAGACGATTACACAATTAACCGATATGACTGGCTTTATTGGTTAATCCTGTTGATTTACATGCATTCCCCACTCCCGCCTCACCTTACTGCCTCTGCATCAGAAGCACCAAGTGGGGGTAGGCAGGGGCCAGTGAGCACCAGATCTACTTGACAGTTCCCCCCATCCCCGCTCTGCCTCAGAGAGGCAGCACCATGGAGTTTGAAGGGGGCAGGTGGGAGCCAATACACATGGGGAACTGGCTTTTAAGCCAGCTCTCTGTGCATGCTGGCTCCATAGACCCACCTGCCCCCTTCTTGCTGCCTCCAACAGAGGCGGTGGGGAGGCAGAATCCAGTGCTGGTGGGAGCTGACTTAAAAACCAGCTCCCCCCAGCACTGGATCCACAGAGTCACCTCCCAACTTCCCCCACGCTGCTGCCTCTATATGAGGCAGCAGCATAGGGGGTCAGGGGAGGCAGCCCCTGTCTACAGCCACCCTGTGCTGTTCCCTCTGTATCCGAGGCATCAGTGCAGAGTGGCAGACGGAAGCCGGTCTGCATGGGAGCTGGTTTTTAAACCACCTCCCTTTGCAGACTAGCTCCTGCTTGCCACCCTACACTGCTGCCTCTGATAGAGAGGCAGCAGTGCAGCGTGGCAGGGGGCTCCCTGGCTGTGGGGCTGGGAATGCACTGGCTGACGGTCTCACCCCTGGGGACTATCAAATTGTCACGTAACCAATAATGTTTTGTGCAATTACACAATTATTCGGTTACACATGTAACATTTCCATAGATGTGCTTGAAATGATCTGTAATGCATGCTACTGAGATCTGTAACATGCTTGTAACATCTAAACATTATAAATGATTTATGAATGTAATCTAAATATAAAGCATAAGCCACCTTTCTATATATATCAGGGCTTATTTGCTTTATAAGCATCTACTATTTGTTTTGATTCTGCAGATGTGTCGCACTATGTTTGGGACATGGGTGGTGTTGCCAACCCCCCCCCCGCCCCCCTGCAGAAACCAGGAGATTATTTTTGGGAGGAGTGGGGAGAGAGGAAGCAGCAAGTAGCATTCTCACAGGAGGGAACAAAGTGCAGCAAGAGAAAGGCAGTTCTGTTCCTTTCCCTTCTCCCACTCTATCCCTGCAACACCGGCCCGGTTGTGTGTAGGGAGTTGAAGGGAATAACCCATGGAGAAAGCAACATAGGTGGGGAGAGGGAGAAATGTGGTGGAGGGTTTGAGAGCTAGCAGTGCTGCAGTTACCACACTGAAGATAAGGAGATTCAAAAATCAAGACAGTCAAAACCACAGTATAATCAACAAGAAATCATTTCATGATTTTTTGGGGAGTGAGGTGTCAAGCACTTTGAGGTTAGCGGTACACAATGGGAACTGTCATCTATTATTGTTCAGCAAGAAGAGGAAACCAGGCCACTTAAGAGATTGTTTTGAATTCCATGAAGTGCATGGAATCACCATATTCATTTTTAGTTACTGGTAGCTAAAGATACTAATGAGAAATCTGTTTCTGCTTGGGAGCAGTGGCATGACTCATGAACTGAACAAGTCTGAGCATTGGAGACTTAACTTTATAAGCCACTGCGTTTTCATACATTTCCTTCCTGCAATCAGTCCCCTTCACCTTTCCACACACCTGTCATCTCTCTCTCTCCCTCTCTCTTCAGGGGTTTGAATGTAAGCTGCTGCTTGAGAAGGCATCCTCTGAAAGCAAGGGGATTCCAACACCCTCCACTCAGAAAAGAAGACAAGAAAGCATAAGGTACATTTCCTTTCCATTGCCTCGGGTAGCTGCAATGCCACTTTACTGACGTCTGACTGACTGGGCCTGAGTGCACACAAACCTTACTGATTAGTGCTATGTAAAGCCATAAATCAGCAACAGGCCCATATCCACACAGATTCTGAAAGGGAAGATCTCTGCAATAAGTGGGTAAATATGAAATACTGGTGTCTTGCATGCCCATGAATTGTGTGTCTGTGGAGGAGAGTCCCTTAAGCATACGCTTTTCTAAAGTGAGAAAATGTCTGTCTTTGCAGCACAGTAGTTACAAGATCACAAGAGTGACGACAGGGCTCTGGGAGTACGGGTGAAGGAGACTGGAGCGCAGGTGGTGTTCTCTTCAGTCCTTCCTGTCAAAGGTAGGGGCCCAGGCAGAGACAGGTGCATTCTACAGGTGAATGCCTGGCTGCAAAGATGATATCTCCAGGAAGGTTTTGGCTTCCTTGACCACGGGACGCTGTTCCAAGAAAGACTGCTAAGTAGGGATGGGGTTCACTTCTCGAGGAAGGGGAAGAGCATATTTGAGGACAGACTGGCTAATCTAGTGAGGAGGATTTTAAACAAAGTTCGATGGGGAAAATGACCAAAGCCCGGGCTATAGCACAGACTATAATAGCTGAGATAAAGGAGGGACAAGACAGAACTGGGGGACAAAATCAAATCAGTATCTTAGATGCCTGTATATAAATGCAAGAAGTATGGTAAATAAGCAGGAAGAACCTGAAGTGCTAGTAAATAAATACAACTATGAGTCAGTATCACAGAGACTTGGTGGGATAATACACATGAATAGAATATTGGTATAGAAGGGTACAGCTTGCTCAGGATGGATAGGCAGGGGAAAAAGAGAGGAGCTGTTGCCTTATATATTAATGTAACCCTTCCGCTGGGTAGGCCCAGCAACAACCAGGGCTGGGTTCAATATCTAGGGGTCCCTCTCACACAGAACTGGCTCGAGCCCCCACCCAGTAGCCTGGGAAATTCACACACCCCTGTGCGCCTCTGAGAGGCAAAGCTTCCCTACTTGCAAGCACAGAGTCTAAATGTAGAAAAGAAACTTTTAATGAAGAAGAGAAGTCGTATGGTATTATCTTGGGAAAATACCACAAACAGAGTTTGTAGCCCCCTCCCCCATGAGTAACTGTCCCAGCTCAAAAGGACTGAACAATGTCTTTTGCCTCTCAGGCTCACCAGTTCCAACAAGGTACGGGTTCCATTCATTTACCCAAACTTTCTCCGTACCCCACGTCAAACGTCCCACTTACAGCTCTGTCTAGTCAGTGCAGACCCTGACACATCATCCTGATAACTCCACTCCTTGAGCCTGAGGCTATGCCACCTTTGTGCTGCTCCTGCTGGTCATTCCCGCCAGCCACTCCACTGGCTGCAATGGGTCTGGCTCCTGGCCAAACCAGTGATTTCAACTCTTGAGCCACCACCTAGGCTGGCCAAAGATTCCAGTTTCCACATGGAGTCTGCTTTAGGTCTGTCTTTAAAACCAGGGGGAAAGGGGCAGGTTGAGCCAGTCTTACAGCTCACATCTGGCAGGCATGAAGCAGGCTGACTCAAGTCCTCCCCCCCCCCCCCCCCAACTCAGTTCACTCAACTCTGGCAGGGGGGAGGTTTGTTCCTCTGAGACCTCTTACAATGATGGTGTTTCTCCTGCAAGCACTGGTGTCATATTTTACAGTTCCCACATTTAAGGGTAGCATTATTTATGACCCCCCACAACAGCCCCAAATTATTTACAATACACCACATTCCATTCCAACACTGATCCTCTTATCAGCCCTGGCTGAATTGGATTTACATAGCCACACCTCGTATTCCCTCCCGCTCCTGGCATGAGCTGTATTTACATGTTAACAGTTAATCTTGCAGAGCTAAACAATTGGAGTGAGCACCCCCACCCCCAGGGCAGCTCTCTCCTTTTAGCTGGCTGCTAGCAAGCAGTAATTCAGCCCCGGCTTACATCAAAAATGTATACACTTGAACTGAGGTTGAGATGGACATAGGGGACAGGCTTGTTGAGAGTCTAAGGGTGATGTCATGCTGGGGGGTCTACTACAGACCACCTTCTTAGGCAGAAGAGGTGGATGAGGCTTTTTTTTAAACAACTAACAAAAGCATCCAAAGAGCAGGATTTCCTGGTAATGGGGGACTTCAACTATCCAGACATATTTCAGGAAACTAACACAGCATGGCACAGATTATTCAGCAAATTCTTGGAGACAATTTGTTATTTCAGAAGGTTGAGAGAGCTACTGAGGGAAAGCTGTTCTAGATTTGATTTTAACAAATAGGGAGGAACTGGTTGAAAATTTGACAGTAGAAGGCAGCTTGGATGAAAGTGATCGTGAAATAGAGTTTATGATTCTAAGGAATGGAAGAAAAAAGGAACAGCAAAATAGAGACAATGGATTTCAGGAAGGCAGATTTTAGTAAACTCAGAGAGCTGGTAGGTGAGGTCCCATGGAAAGCAAGACTAAGGAAAAAAACTGAAGAGAGTTGGCCATTTTTCAAAGGGACATTATTAAGGGCACAAAAGCAAACTATTCCACTGCTTAGGAAAGACAAAGTATGGCAAGATATCACCTTGGCTTAAGGAGTCAGATGAAAGTGAAAACTAAGAGTACGTCTACATTAGCTCAAACTAGGGATGCAAATGTAGGCAACCAAAATTGCTAATGAAGCGGGGATTTAAATATCCTATGCTTCATTAGCATAATCTCGCCCGTGCGCTATTCCGATCGCCAGCTGATTCAAACCAGGAAGTGCATTTCGGGACGCGTTAGTTCGAATCAAGCCCCTTGGTTGGAACTAACGTTACTCTTCATTTTTTGGAGTGCATGGTAGTGGGGCTGCCCAGCAAGGCTGGGAGACCCAGTGTGTGACTGCCTGGCAGGGCTGGGAGCCACAGTAGCGGTGGTGACAGTCCAGTGATGTTGGGAGCCACTGCCGCAGCAGCAACCTGGTTGGGCCTGGAGCAGCAGCACGGGGGTGCCAAGAGCTGCCAGCTTCACTCTTAGCTAAAAAGGTTAACTGTGACTAAGTGCTTAACAATTAATTTTGACAACAAGGGGGAAGGAACAGAAGCCAGAATAGAGAAAGAACAAGTAAAAGAACAAAGATTTATTGCAGTCGACAAGACCAGATTAAATTCACCCTACCATATGTAAGGAACTAGCTGAAGCAATCTCAGAACCATTAGTGATTACCTTCAGGAACTTGCAGATTATGAGTGAGATCTCAGAGGTCTGGAGAAGGACATAGTACCTATCTTTAAAAATGGGAAAGAGGACCCAGAAATTATAGACCATTCAGTCTAACTTCAATACCTGAAATTGTTACTATAACAAATTATTGAACAATCAATTTGTAAGCACTTAAGAGGATAATAGGGTAATAATGAATAGGAAATATGAGTTTGTCAAGAAAAATTAAGCACAACCAACATAATTTCCTCCTTTGTTAAGAGAACAGGTCCAGTGGCTGCAGGAAAACATTTTAATAAGCTTTTTGACACAGTCCCACATGACATTCTCTTAGACACACTAGACTTCCAGGGGTCAGTGCAGAGTCCAATACTATTCAATATTTTTATTAATGACATGGATAACAGAGTGGAGGGTGTGGTTCTACATTTGTGGATGACACCTAGTTGGAAGGGGATGCAAGCACTTTGAAGGACAAAAATAGAATTCAAAATGGCCATGATGAATTGGAGAATTAATCTGAAATAAACAGGATGAAATTAATAAAGGCAAGTACAAAGTGTGGCACTTCAAGAAAAATCAAATGCATAACCACAGAATGGGGAATAACTAGCCAGACAGTAGTAATGCAGAATGTGACCTAAGTTTACACTGGACCACAAATTGAATATGAGCCAACAACGTTATGCAGCTGCAGGCAAGGAGAATATAAGAATGGGGTTTATTATCAACAGTGCGGTATGTAAGACACAGAATATAAGCATCCTCAGCTGGAGTACTATGTCCAGTTTGGGGCACCACACTTTTTAAGAAAGATGTGGACAAACTAGGGAGAGAAGAGCTACACAAATGATAAAAGGTTTAGAAAACTTTTTATTTGTGAGGCAAGGTTTAAAAAAACGCCACTACCATCGTGGGTATGTTTAGTCTTGAGCAAAGGGACCTGGTGACAGTCTTCAAATATGTTAACAGCTGTTATAAAGAGGATAACAATCAATTATTATCCATTTTCACTGAATGTGGGACAAGAATTATCTTAATCTGCAGCAAGGGAGATTTAGGTTAGATAGGTTAGAACTTTCTAACTTATAAGGATAGTTAAGCACTGGAATAGGTATCTAAGGAATCCCTGTCACTGGAGGTTTTTTACAAACAAGGTTGGACAACAATCTGTGAAGTCTACGTATACTTGGTCCTGCCTTAGTACAGGGGGCAGGACTAGATCATCTCTTGAGGTCTTTTCCAGTCCTATATAATAAATATCTACTAGAAGACTTACCTGGTGTTGTCTGGGTCCTTCAGGGCAAGGGGCTGGTAGTGTGGGCGGCGCAGAAGTCAGGGCAGGGGCAGGAGGGCATTTCTCCCTCTTCCCCAAGCTGGGGGCTCTCCCTTCTCCCCTGGCGTGGGGGTGGGCTCTCTCTCCTCTCCTGGCCTGGAGGGAGCTCTCCCTCCTCCCCAGCTTCTCCCAGGATGCAGGGGCCAGCAAGGGCCCCACTTAGCTGATCTGCTGGCAGGCAAGATGGTGGAACGCAATCCTGCTGGCCACTCCCTTGGTGGTATGGCTGCCCCCCTCTCATATTGCATCCCTCAGAACAGCATACCCTCCCTTTGCATGTTATGGAAAACAGTCCTTTTCCTGGGACTTCCAGTGGTCTTTGCACAACTAAACTCTTACCTTGCTTTAAGTTAGAAGGGGAAGTTGCCTACCAAATTCGGTGACTCTAGCTCTTACCATTTAGGAGGAGTTCTTGAGTAAATGGACTCACAGACAAACATTCTGTGTGTGTGTGTGTGTGTATATATATATAAATAATATAACAGTGTCCTTAGTAGGGGGTTGCATCAACTTAATCTGTTTACAGCCAAATTAGTAAAATAGCTACAAAAACTATATGCATTTACAAGCTGTTGGGGTTAGTAAAGATAAAATGCTTAAACAGTCCTTCAGCAGATGGTCCTTGGACTTCCTTTCCCATCTACAGTAAGATTACTCTTGAATCAAAGACAGTTGTACACACAAGTTCAGTCGTGTTGGAGAGCTAAATATCACTTAAGATAAGTTATATGAATTGTTAACAAAATGACAAAGCTAGGAAGCAATGCAAACAGCTTGACAAAACAGTTCTGAAATATCTAATGAGACGTAACTTTCTCTTTACATTTTCAAATACAGTAAGGCCCATTTTTAAAATTATAATCGAATTAGTTTCTAAAATAACTGTTGACATGACAATTAAGTATTATTCTAACATATTGTCTTGATAAAAATAAAAAATCAATTCATGAGCCTATAATTAAAGCAAAATCTTCTGTTGTGTTTCTTGCATTTCTTCTTGCTGTAAGTAAAGCATAAAGAGTAATGGTTTTATGGAAAATCAAGATTAGTGTGTAGGTCAAGTGTTCTACAAATGTGTGTCAGCCATCTTAATATGATCTGTACTAAATAAGTTATCTGGCTTTCAATCATTTAGAACAGTGGTCTCCAACCATTTTACACCCAAGATCACTTTTTAAATGACAGACCAAGCCAAGATCTACTGCCCCGCCCCTTCCTTGAAGCTCCACCCCTTTCTTGAAGCCCCGCCCCCTCTATTCTCCTCCTCTCCATCACTTGCTATCCCCAATCCTTATACTGCTGCTTTTTTCTTTTTTTTTTAAATTCTTTTGTAGGAAGAGGTTTTTCCAACATTTGGCCTGTCTAGACGGGACCAAATGTCAGGAAAAAAAAACCCTTTTTTTTGGAAGCCCCCTTATTCCTTGTGGAGAGAGGAATATAGGGATGACTGAAAGATCATGTTTGCTCTTCCACTAAAAAAGCGGAAGAACAAATGCAACCCTGGATGCAGAAGAGTTTTTCTGGGATATCTCCAGAATCCTGAAAAACTCCTGCAGTTTAGCTGGACCCTTGCTGTGTTGAGACAGGATGTGTAGTCTCTGGGGTGGGAATGAGGGATTTGGGTGTGGGAAGGGGTGAGAGGTGCAAGCTCTGGGAGGAAATCTGGATGCAGGAGGAGGTGGAGAAAGGGACACTGGCTCGGGGAGAAGGCTCCAGGCCAGGCAGTATTGGGGTACTAAGCAAGCCACAGGCTTGCAGATGTGAGGGTGCAGGAATTTGGGTTGGGGTATGTGAGGGGCTCACGGCAGGAGGTTCCAGTGTTTGACAGGCTCAGATCTAGGGTCTGGGGAAGGGGGAATGCAGGAGTGGTTGTGGCCAGATGGGGGCTTGGCCCCAATTGGGGGTTTGTTGGCCAGGCTTCATTTTTAAATAAAATACTATGTTAAACACAAAGAGTTTCTGCATTGTATTTATTTATGAGAATGGCAGGGAACCTGCCTTGAGTCAGGGGTCACTGACCCATAGAAAAGTCATCTGAGAGCAGGGGACACAGTACTGGGGAGGGATGCTGGTGGGTTCTGGGGCAGGGAACAGGGTGCCAGCGGGGGCAGGGGAGAGGGGGCAGGGTGCCAGAAGGACAGGTTTCTGCAGCAGGGGGGCAGGGTGCTGGGGGGACAGGTTTCTGCAGAGGGGAGCAGGGGGACAGGTTTCTGTAGTGGGGAAGACGGGGGGATAGGTTTCTGCAGTAGGGGACAGGGTGCCAGAGGGAACTGGTTTCTGCAGAGGGGAGGCAGAGTGCTGGGGGGCAGGTTTCTGCAGCAGGGCGGGGGGGGGGGGGCAAGGGAGAGGGAACGGGGGCAGGAGGGCAGGGGACAGGTTTAGGGCAGGGAAGAGGGAACAAGGTTGGGGGCAGAGAGTTCCCTACACCAGCCATGGAGGGAAGCCTCCATTATGCACTCCCTCTGGGCTGAGCGCAGGGCAGCCGGGCTGGAGCAAAGAGAAGCGGCTGCCCGGCCAGCTGGCCACGGCTCTCAGCCAGGGTGCCCCACACTCCACGTGGGCAGGCACAGAGGAGAAGCCGCCCGATCAGCTGGAGCGCGGGGCAGCCTCTTTCAGCTGAAAGCCACAGCCAGCTGGCCCAGGAGTTTCAGCCCTCCCTACCTCCCAGCTCCCACCATTCCGCGCAGCTACTCACCTGTGTTGTTGCTCGGTGAGTAGCTGCTACTCAAATGAGGAAATCAAATTTAAATGTACTGTGCAGGCGCGCAGTTCAGAGAGGGCTCAAGAGCAACTCTTAGAGCCCCTGAGATCAACCGGTAGATCTCGATCTACCGGTTGGTGGCCACGGATTTAGAAAAAAAACAAACTGAGAATGAATTTAAGGTGGACACTGTAGTTTTAAGAGATTCTATATTATAACAATGGTAACATTTCTAAAGGGCTGTTTCTTTCAGGTGAAAACTTGTGGTTCTCAGGAATGGCTAGGAATGGGCTGAAAATGATTGACAGGATGATGATTACCTGTTTCTGTTCACTCCCAACCTTGCATATTGTGGGGTGCATCTGGGATTGGCCATTGTTGGAAAACAGGATACGGGGCTAGATGGACCTTAGCTCTGACCCACCCAGTATGGATATTCTTTGTTAACTTTAGAGAGCAATAAATTAACAGTAAAAAATGACTGGAGTCCATCAGTTAAGGCTGGTGAATTAGCTGAAAGAAGGTTGAAAGGAGTAAAGGAACATCTGTCATGCCCACCTCCACCAGATCCAAGATCTTTACTACTAGCTTACAGAATGGGGGAAAAAGGTGGGAAGCTGAGTCTTTTTGAGCTCTTCAAAGAAAAGTTGGTAGCAAGATACAATATACTGAGGTTCCCCAGCACCTTGATGAGCAATCCAATGTAACACACCTGAATGTTTAAAGTTAGAAAGTGTCAGGACCCAGCGTAGGAGTGTCTGAGTTCTGCAATTACACAGCTACGCCCCTGGAAAAACTAGTTTTGAGGGATGGGAAGAGTAGGCTTGCTGGATTGACCTTAAAATTCCTAAGAGAAAGTGGAAAAATAGGCCAGTCAGCTGTCCTCTTGTGACAGGATAGTACAGTAAAACTCCATTAGTCCGGCATCCAATGCTCTGGGACTCCTGATGGTCCGGCACCATCAGGAACCTGGAAGTGCTGGGGCAGCCACACAGGCTTCCCCCATTCAGCTGCTGCTGAAACTGACCCATTCAGCTGCTGCTGAATCAGGGAAGCCGGGAGCAGAGCAGCTGGGGTGCTGCTGGGTTGGTCCCGCAGCGCCGTTCTTTGGCGCTGCGGGACCAACCCGGCAGCACTCCAGCAGCTCTGCCCCAGGCATCCCCAAGAGCAGCTGGGGTGCTGCTGGGTTGGTCCCGCAGCCCCGAGGGGCAGCGCTACGGGACCAACTGGGCAGTACCCCAGCTGCTCTGTCCCAGGCGTCCCCAACAGCAGCTGGAGTGCTGCTGGGTTGGTGCTGTAGCACCGCCCCTCGGCGCTGCGGGACCAACCCGGCAGCACCCCAGCTGCTCTATTGCAGGCATCCCCCATTCAGCTGCTGCTGAAACTGACCAGCAGCGGCTGAATCAGGAACGCCTAGGGCAGAGCTGGACTATCGTAAGGGCTATGAGGGGTCTGGGGTGGCATCCCCTCCCACCCCACTCCAGACCCCTCATATTCCCCCCTTCTGATAGTCGGCATATCTGATAATCCGGCACCCGCTGGGTCCTAAAGGTGCCGGATTATCGGAAGTTTACTGTACTGTCTCTGTGAGGGAGTCTAGAGTTCTTGGGTTTTTTCTCCTTTTCAGATTCAGCTAGCTATCCTATTTTGGGTTGTCCCATATTGTGGGGTGCATGAGAGTGGGATAGAAATGTAGTGTCAAAGGTCATACCATCATCTTTTTTTCTTCATCAGCAGCTGTCCATGTATCTTTCTCTCCTTACCAGAAAACCAGGAGAAAAAACATCCAAATACACAAGCTTTTGTGAAAATCACTGCAGAGTAGCCCAACAGCAATCCTAAAAGGAAGAGCTAAATTAACTAAACTCTTTTGGAGGACAGATGTAGCAGGTTAATAAATGAGACCCTGAGGGACAGGAAACACTTTGTAAAAATCTAGAAATCTCAGGAAATTTATCCAACAAGTTGTAATTGCATCCCAACACTCCCAGGATATGCCTACTATATATGCATAAAATCTTTTACCACAATTTCTCCAACATTTATCCCCATTCAACCTGAGTGATATGAGGTACCACTGAAACAGTATAAAGACATTTTCTTTTTTTCTGTGCTACAGACGAACATCCCAGTTCCCTGGGCTAACTTGTCTATCCAGGTCCTTTTCCCAGAGATAGATATTTGTTACGAAAATTGCCTGCAACGATTGATATAAATTAGCTGGTTTCAGGCCAGAAACTGGCCAACGGGATTGTCCTTGGGTGAGGTGGTTCCTGAAACTTCCCCCTCCCCTCCAGTTTTAAAACAGAAATGGAACCCTGCAGCCGTGTGCAAGCAGGGGAGCCTGCCTGGTGCTCCCTGCTGCCTCCACGGGCTGGATTCGGTGGCTTGGCGGGCCGCATTTTGCCCAGGCCTGGTGTTAGGACTCCTGCAGTCTTCTATGGTTGCCTTGATTGACAATGTCTAAACTAAGGTCAACTTTACTTCTGAATGTGTCCAGACAGGGATTTAAGATGCCATATCGGGTATGGGGCAATGGCGTCCTTGCTGGAAGAGTTGGCAACCCTTGTAATGTAATGTGTATGCAGTAACCTCACACTTTGAGTCACCCCATATAGACATGCCCTTAATAGGGGAAAAGAATAAGGGAAACAGGGAGGCCTCTGTTAATTCATTGAGTTTAAAATGCAGTAAGTGGTTTCCCATGACAGCCACACAAATGGGGCTGCAGGCATGCAGACATACCTGAGATGGTGAAGCAGTGTTAGCCACATAATATCAGTCGTAAAACTGAAGAATAATGGTTTATATAACATGAGTCTGCATTATAGTCTGTGCCTTTAGTGTTAAGAAAATGTGTACTTTTAACATAGGACAGATAATATGCATTAGCTATCCCCATTGGGAAGCAGACTAGAGACAAAAGCTCTATTTCTCAAAAGGCAACTGATTCAAAGGAGTGCCTCATCATAAAATATCCTTGCTGTTGGTAGTACTGAAAAAGAAACTTGTCAGAATGAGGAACATCAGTAAAAAGTGTCATAAAAAAGTAGCATACGTATAAGGCTATTAAAA
Source organism: Pelodiscus sinensis (assembly GCF_052426305.1). NCBI lineage: Eukaryota > Metazoa > Chordata > Testudines > Trionychidae > Pelodiscus > Pelodiscus sinensis. The sequence goes on from NC_143052.1 coordinate 213,741,766, forward strand.
TATGCAACCGAAGGATCAACAATGCAGTAGAAAAAAGTCCATATTTATATAAGCAACAAAAGAAGTAATAGAAATGTGAATTGTTCACTTCAGGGTTTGTAGGATGGGGACTTACAGAACTAAGATTTCAATAGGAGGGATACTGTCAAATGTATAAAGTGGTTATGTCAAAAGACTGAGGGGGAAAAAAAAGCAGAAGCAAAAACCAAGTATATTTATTTTTGTCATGACCTGTGTCTGTAAATCTCATGATTTTTGAACCCCTGGGTACAACATATCTTGCGCAGGGGTGTACACCTATATTTAGTTAAATTTACAGTGGAAATGTATCTTTCAGAAGGATTTCATATACAGAGGCAGTATGTTCTCTGGGCCAGATTTTTAAAGGTATTAGGTAACTAGTGGGATTTTTGAAAGTTTTGGGGTGCTTTCACCCTTAACGAAAACTGACCTGTAGTGAACTTAGGAACCAAGTTCTCTGTGTAAGTGGCAACATGTGGAATTATACTATGTTGGATAGAGGCAACCCGCCCTCCCCTCCCAAAAAAACCCCACCCTACTTTACACAAAGGCAATCCTCAGTCCTAGATCAAAGGAAACTGGAGAAGTTTCGATACCAAACCAAGAAACCAGACAGCCTTGAAGTCATTGGATCCCAAAAAATAAATTTGTGTATTTAAAAAATGAAAAAGGGCCCAATTAAAAACAAATGTTGCAATAAAAACAGGAAGCGCTACACTGCGAAGGCTGCGCGGTCCTGCTGACGTTATTCCACCGATCAGTATTTCCAGGGCTTACTTGCTATTAAAATGCCAGCTAAACAGGCCAGTGCCGCCCATTTGCTCAAGGGGAAGGAAGGGCAATGATGAAGCGCTCCCACACACATAAATAACCTCCCGAAAGATAACCCGCTGGAAGGCGAGAAGGCGCCTGCCCGGGAAGAGAAAGGCAGAGGCCGGGCCAGGCCGTGGGAACAGCCGCTCGGACAAATCGGGGAATCGCGCTGAGCGCTCTGCAGCCCCGACCCGAGCGCGGAGCCTTGTAACCCCTCGGATCGTGTCTGACCACGGCGGGGAGGGGACCCCAAGCTCCTTGAGCATCGCGGCACGTGCTGAGGGGGACGCACCCGGCCTTGGCCAGCAGCACGAGACTAGAGCAGGCCCCCTTGCCCAGGGAGGGGGGCGGCAAAAAGCCCCTCCGCCCCCACCCGCACTGTGTCACCGCCACTGCTGAGTCTTGTGCCCCCTGCCTGCCTGGCAGCGCCCGGGCCCTGCTCCCCACCGCAGCTCCTCCTCCCTGGCAGTGCCCTGAGCCCCGCCCCGCCCCGCCCCAGCTGGTTGACCCTCCCGCTTGGTCTTAGCGTGCAGACTCCGCCCGGGGAGGCAGCGGCAGGGCGGGCAGCGATTGCAATAGGCGGCGTCGAGCCGGCCGGTGCCGAGAGCTCGGGGCGCTCCCCCTGGGCAGCCGCCACCGCAGCTCCAGCTTGGCGGCGTCCCGGCCCCTCCGCGTGGAGCGGCGAAGTTTCCCAACTCTGGTCCCGCCGCTGGGCTCGGGCTGAGCCCCCCCCGCCCCGGCCCCGCACCTGCCTGGGAGCTCGCGCCCCCCTCCGCCTCCCGGGCCCCGAGACGCGCGCGCTGCCCGGGCCCGGCAGGAGGCAGCGCCCCCATGTAGCGCGGGGCAGCTGGCGGGCCGCATGGAGCACGGCGGGGGCGCCGCGGCGGAGCAGCCGCCCCTCAGCGGGGAAGCGGAGCAGCAGCCTGGGGCCGAGGCGGCGGCGGCGGCGGAGGCGGGGGAAGGCGGCGCCCCTGCCCCGCGCCAGCGCTCCCTGCGGGCCGTGTATGTGCTGAACGACAGCCCGAAAGCCGGGGCGGGGGCGCGCAGCCCGGAGGCCGGGGCGCTGCAGTGCCTGGTGCGAGCCTGCGAGGCCCAGGGCGCCCAGCTCACCACGGTCAACTTCGGGGAGCTGGACTTCGGGGAGACGGAGGTGCTGGACGCCTTCTACGACGCAGGTGAGCGGGGCGGAGAGCAGCGCCCGCTTGCCCCTCAGTGCCTGGCGCGGGGCGCTGGGGCGGCGGCTGCAGAGTGACGCCGAGGTGCAGGGGAGGCGCTAACAGCGTCGGGCGGGGGGAGCCTTGTTCAGGGCCCCCAGACTAACTGCCCTGACTTAGTTCCGCAACCTGAAAACCCTGCCCGACCCGGCACATACTCAGGCGCTGCTCGGAAGAGCCTGTCTCCGTTAACAGGAATGGTCTTACTCAAAACGATCAGGACAGCAGCCCCGTGGAGGGTGTCTCCAGCCCAGCGAGGGGCGACCATAGTGTGAGTGGCCCCCCTTCATCTCCCGGGGTGGCAAGACTGTCCTAACCAAGACAGTGCCCTGGAATAGGGTAGTTTTGCTGATTTGCACTCCCCTCTCTAGGAATTGCAGTGCAAGCTGATTGAAACTTAGCAGCACGTGGACTGGATGCAGAAGGAGGGGATGGCTCTCACAGTCAATGTTGTGTGCAGTCAGCACACCCCTCGCTTCATATGCTCCTGCTTGTCACTTTAGGAATGCCCGTAGGAAAAATAACTACGCAAATAGAAACCAGCAGAATCTGGCAACCCTGTACATGGGCAACAGGAAACAAAATTTCTGGTGGGTCCCCGAGAAACCTGATGGACTTCAGGTTACTCACCAGGCCCTAGCCTCTGACTGCCAAAAGCGGGGACTAGATGACAGGGTGTGGATCTGTTCTGTTGTTTCTTCTGAAGCACCTGGCACTATCCATTGTTGGAAGAGAGGATACTGGCTTAGGTGGACCTTTGGTTTGACCCGGATGGCTGCTATTAAGAAAATAAATCAGATGCTTCCCCCTTTGGATCCCCATGCAATTACTTAGTTTTCTTAGAGGCCTAGTATCTCCCTCTCCTCTGATATTGAGAACGAGGGTGTTTTGGCTTTGGGGTTTCAAGTCAGACTTTGCTCCGCTTAGTCTTCATCTTGCTGGCTTACTGGAGGCTGTATGGGCAGTAGAAGGTAATGGTCCCCTTGCATCCCTTGAAATGAGAAGAGGCAGGAACTGTGAGCCTGCCTTAGGGATATATGAAAACATGAGAATCTATGGTGAGCTGGCTAAAGAGCATGAAAAAAGAGGCGAGATGGAAAGAGGAGAATTTGGGGGACTGTTGGAGGGGAGTGGAGTGAGCATGATAATAGTTTGCTTTATCTGGAGGGGACTGAGTGTTAAAGATATTCTGGGGCAAAGATAAGAATGGAAGAAAGTGGCTCCCTGTACCGTTGAGCTCTTTTATTTCTTCTATAATAGGCGACTTTAGACCTTTTTATTGTGTAAATCTTTCAGAGATTGTCACATGGACAGCTCCCTTCTGATAATCTTGCAGACCTTCCCTCTCTCCATAACTCAAGCCACCCACACCTTTCATGATCCCTAATATCCTTGTGGCAGCTATTGCTTCCCTGGCAAAAGGATGTTAGAACTATTTTTAAAATGTGCCTGTAATTGCCTTTTAATGAGATTTAATAACTGGAAAGAGTAGCTCAAAATATGACTAACTAGCTCTCTGCAGAGTATAACAGATGCTCCACGAACCACAGTCTGGGAACATATTCTGTCGGACTAGCATGGGGCTGGTAATGGGACATAACCTGTTACCTTTAGGTCACCTAACAGGATTAGGCATCTGAGTGGACAACCCTATGGATGGGAGGGCAAAAAGTGCAATTGCCAAGAGCCCAGTGATTCAAAAGTGCCTAGGACTCTAGCAACAGTGGCAGCTGGAGCCCCAGACCCTTTGAATTGTTTCCAGAGTCCCATGCAGCGTGCTCTGGGTGGCTGTGAGGGCACTGGGGGTGGGGGAGGCAGCGCGGGGGGGTGGGGGAGGCAGCCCTGCCCCTTCCACCTGAAAGCCCTACCCCACCCAGGAGTGCAGAGCTGTCAGCTTTACTGAAACTAGATATTGGAAGGAACAAGTGGATTTAAATTTTCAAGGGCTTACTTACTTAGCAGTTGTTGAATTTGTGAATCCATAACATGAGTTTAAAAACTTCTTGTAAATTTATTTTCTTTATTTGATATAACGATTTAAATGTACTTTACATCTTCTATTTCTGAGAAACCTACCACCACATCATTCTGGTTCCTATTGAATGCTGCTGATATTCCAGTTGGAAGTAGCCAGCCCTACTCTTCTTTAACAGGGCAAAGATATTACTACTGAATGATTCCTGACATCCTAGTCCATTAATGGTCAGAATTCTGTAGCCCATCATGACAGTGAGGTGAGAATAGGCCTAAACCTCCTTTTTGAACACTATTTAAATTCTAACAACTATTGTGTTTCCCTCAGTTCTTAAATACCCACTCATTTTCGATATCTTTGTTTTCCTGACAGTATGCCTAGGGGAGTTAGAAGAACTGCAAACAGATGCTATATCTTTTACATGATTTTTATTCTAAATAGAATATGCAGTGATGTGTATAAGTCATCAAATATTAATTTTCAATATAACATGCAGAGAAGACAGTGAGCACAAAGAGAAGGTGCAGAATTTTCTGAAATTTTCCTTGGGTGTTGGAAATACCTTCATTATGGTGCAAGGGGGTAGGCAAACGTTTTGGCCTGAGGGCCACATTGAGCAGGAAATTGTATGGAGTGCCGGGTAGCGAAAGTTTGGGAAAGCTGTACCTCTGCAATGTGGCTTGTCTCCTGCCCCCATCCACTCCCTCTGATCTCCATCCCCTGATCATGCTGCACAGAGCATTGGGGTTGACCGTGTTACCCAGGTGCTGGGGAAGCTGAAGCTGTGGGGGGGGGGGGGGGCAGAAGAGGAAATGCTGGGGGCTAGCCAGCCCTGCTTGCTGTGCTGCCTGGGAGCTGGGCTGGCTCCTCTTGGCAAGGCTATCTGGACCCTGCATCCCAGCGAGAGCTTGGGATTTGAACTGAAGGGTCTGACGGCCTGGATGTGTCCCGTGGACCATAGTTTGCCGCCCCTCTTCCCCCCCCCCCCCCCCAAATCATGATCCTTTCAAATGCTGAGCCATATGAGAGAGTAACTTGCAGGGCAATCGGACCAATTATAACATTTGGAAAGCTTTCTTCTCTTCATTATTTGGAATGCTCAAATGTGTTGAGAACCACTGCTTTATGGCAAGCTCTATTGTCCCCCGGCTGGGCTTTATTTATAATTGAGCCTGGCCCACCCTGCAGTGCCAACAGGCAGGTTAATCGATCTCTCAGGGTCATATTCATATTCTTCCTTTCCCACCCATATTAACCTTTTCCCTAGATGTGTGGGATGAGCACCGCATCAGAGGGAAACCTACAATTCTAACAGTCTGAACTATGCTCATCTGGCCAGTGAACTAAAGGGAGAGCACTTAAGCTTTTAGGTCCTTTACTTTTGCAGAGACAAATTCTCTACTGTATATATTTTGTAAGTTATTTTGAATATTCCTGTTTGAGATTTAACAGTTCAACCATGAGAAAAAAATTGACTGACTTCATATTCTATTTTGATGCATTTCAGCTTGGCCAGGGATGACAGGTAGAGCATTTGGAAGTACAGTGTCAACGAAGTCTGCAGTCAGTGCCTAATCATACTATAAGCTAATTGTAGTGTTGTCAACACTCATAATTTTAAGACTTCTAAATATTTGGTGTTTTTTGGGATCATGTGGCTTGCCCTAATAGTTACTGAGAGAAGCTTGAAACATTGACCAAAATTTACTCTAGATGCCCAGAAACCCAAAAGCTAATAAATAGAACCAAAGTGTGTTTTTAATCTAATTCTTTTTAAGCAAATGTCAAGGTTTTTTGAATGCTTGAGGTTGGCAATATGTGGATTGCCGTCCATAGTATAGTTTTGCCAATTAACCAGAAATATGAAGGAGGGGGAGAAACATTTTTCCAGCTGCAAAACAGGGACTATAGCAGGGCATGAAACTAGTTGTTATAGTTTATAGGAGGAAAACAGTCATGAATTGAGTCAGTTTCCCTCAGATAGCCATGGATGTAGGTTTGGGATAAAGCAGTAAATTAATTATGACATTATGGTTAATACAGAGACTAAATTATCTGCATCATAAATTAACTTAATAAAAGCTGCAGTTGGATTTATTAGTTTGGAAAAACAACCTCTCATCCCATACGTGGCAGTTTGAAAAAAAAAATTAGGAATCCTAGTGGTGTGTGTGGTTGGTGGGTTTTTTTGTTTCCTTTTGTTTTTATATCTTGTTTGCCTTGCCTGCAAAGAAAATAACAGGCTGAAATGGGAATTTAGAATTTATGAATGAAAAGAGAGTTACAGGATTATACTGTGTGGGAGTCACTTTCAAATAGTGCTAGACTGGTCAGTTCTCCTGCTCTAATCTAAGTTGAAAATGAAAATATGCAATAGAAAAGCTAATGTTTACAGCAGTATTTACTTCCTGGCACCAGTTTTCCTTGCTGAGCAGAATTGCTATGTGCATTGCTGTATAATGGGCCAACTGTCTATTTCAGTTACTGGCAGCTTCTCTTGGTGTATTTAGACGTCTGTGTGTCTGAATTGTTTGCTTCAGGTGTTCTTTTTTATCTAAATGGATACAGTACATTCATTAAATCTTTTAAAGCAAATTTGAGAAAAGGGTGTAATTATTAAGCTGAAAGGCAAACATAACATCTGTTGTTTTTTCTAGTTTTATACATGCACCACAAGGTACTGACCTTATCAGTCTTAGTCAAGCAGAGAAGATGCAAAATGTATTTGTTTGAAGCAGAATGAAAGGAAACTTAAAAATGTCCAACAGACAGAGTTCTCTAGTTAATGTCAAAAATTGCACCTGACCAAAAGTAAGCGTAGACATTGAAAAATTACATCATCTTGACGCAACAAGTGACGACGGAATTTCTGTGGAAAATAAGGATGGAATGAATCAAAATGGATTTATGGAAGGTATATCAAGTGAACTTGACAGGATCTTTTTGTTGCGGATATCACAGATTTGATTGATAGAGGTAATAGTGTTGATATAATATACTTAGACTTCTGTAAGACATTTGACTTGGTAATACATGACCTTTTGATTAAGAAACTAAAATAGTATAAAATCAACATGGCACACAGTAAATGGATTAAAAGCTGGCTAACAGGCTCAATGTAAACTGAATCATCATTGAGCTGGAGTGTTTACAGTGAGATGCCTCAGGTGATGGGTGGCAGATACAATAGTCCAGGGAAGGCATTGCCTTGCCTGGTACAGCTGGGAACCCGACACTGAACAACTAGGTCACGGTGCCCTACTGAGAACCCTCCCCCTTCTGAGAACCCCACTGCCTCCTGAATACCATCTCCCCTCCCCCAAAGGTCCCAGCTGCTCACTGCCTCCTTCCTCATGAGAACAAGGGAGTGAGGAATGACATGGAGAGCTGGCAAACTGAGGAGACTCAGCATGGGGGATTGGGGCCTTCAGGGTGGGAGGACCTGGTGCTTGAGGAGGCTGCTGGTTCAGTCAGGGGATTGGAGACTCAGTCCAGTGCTGGGGGTGGGGCAGTGAGTCAGGGAGGCTAGTGATGGCTTGGCTGGATGTGGCTCGGGTGGGCGGGCTGGAGCTCTTCCAGTAAGGAGAGCCTCTCAAGGCTTTTCCTTTTATAGGGGACGGGTGGACTTCAGGGCTGTCTGGCATGCAGGGGCAGGGCCTTGGGTGGAAGGGGCGGGGCCAAGGGCTTTGTATCCCCAACAAAGGAATCTCCCACCATCCATGGTCTCAAGGATTGGTTCTTGGCTATGTGCTATTTAGTGTCTATATTATTTATTACCTGGAAGAAAACATAAAATCATCACTGATAAAGTCTGCAGGTGATGCATAAGTTTACCAAAAAGTGGTAAATAATGAAGAGAGCATGTCATGCATATTTGGATCGCTTGGCACAAGAAAACAATATGCGTTTCAATAGGGTCACGTGCGGTGTTCCTTCTAACACTTTCTATCTCTAGGCGAGTTGAAATTTCTTATGTGCAACACCAATATTGAGGTAGCGTGTGGCTGTGCACCACCAATGCAAACAACTCACGCACGCACATTTAAGCAGTCCGAATGTGTGGAAGAATGTATATTAAAAAAAATGGATAGTTAAGAGCAATGCTTACGATATTTAATATGAAATCAAATATACCCTGTATTAAATAGTAACACAGAATTTTAAAAAAATCATTAAGTTCAAAGTTTTAGATATCTGCAACCTCCCCCCCCCCCGCAAAAAAAAAACGATTAAAATAATCTTTTTCTTTCTTACCTTAAGCCATTAACACCTATGTAAATTTCCTTTGAAATGTAGTCATGCAAATGTCCTGGCCACACACACATACCCCTTGCAGCCTGCTTCTCTCTTCCCCCAAAGCCAGCTAGCCAGAGAGGACTGCAGCAAGTGAGTCAGGGATACCCTAAACAAATTCCCTCCCCATCTCCACCTCATTGCACAGATGCCAGCACCCACCCCACCCCTTTTACTCCCACCTGTTCCTGTGCAATCTTCTCCCCCTAATCCAGGTGTGGGCTGGGATAAAATCCTGCTTCTCAAACTAGCAGGCACCAGCAGTCTGTCTTGTCCTAACTCCCACCTAAAACAGAAACAAATTATCCCCCACCTCACAGCACAAACTCACTCCCCCTCAATGCCAACAGCTCACTTCTTTTCTCCACTGACCCCATGCAGTCAGCCTCTTATCTCCCGCTTCCCAGGAGGCTTGAGAGTTCCTGCCTCTCTCTCCTCAAACAGACAGGAGTCTCCAAACTCTCCTCTCCTCTGACTCCGCCTCAGCCAATCACTCTCTCCTTCCCTCCCCCCAGCCCTCTTCCTCCCCCAGTCACTTATTTTCCCTTGTTTACCTGCTCTGGGAGCAGCTTCGTTTAGCTACTTACTTAGTGAGACGACAGCCTGCCCCTTGCCAGTCAGCTGAACTCCCTGCCTATGCAGGAGCTTTGAACTTTTGAGCAGAGCTCAGAAAACAGCTGCGCATTTGCACAGCTCACCAGGAACTTGGGTGACATGCCATCTCTCCCTCCCCCAAGGGTCCCAGCTGTTCAACACGTCCGTCCTCCCGTAGAACAAAGACTTACAGAATGGATGCTAACCTCTGTAAAGAGCTGTCAGCCGACTCCACTGATGTGATCAACAGATTATTTATGGATCTAACTGGCAAAGAAAATTCCACACTGACCACATTGTATACTCTGCCCCACCACACCTTACTGAACTTGGCCCCATTGCACATAAAGATGATCAAGAACCTGTGGGAAAATATTAGTGTCGCAGCCTCCAAAACAGATCCTCTGCACGCCTGGCAAGTGAAGCCAGAGAACAACTGTGGCTGCTACTAATGGGAATAGTGAACCCCTCTTCCAGAGGAGCTGTCAGGGACCTACGGGTGAATTTAGACAGATTGGGTTCATTAGCTGAGAGAAACAGCCTTCTGACACCCTGAAGACTCCAGCAGGAAGCCTTAAATCCTGCAGCAACCCTAGGATTATGCTGCAGGCATGGAACACTATTGGGCAGCCATGTTTGTGGTTCTGCTTCCTGTTCCTGCTCTTCACTCCCCTTTTTCTTCTAGCCGTCATTTCAAATCCCTGCTCCTGCTCCTTGTCTCTGGTTCTTTTCCTGATTTAGCTACGTCTGACTCCTAGTCCCCACTCTTGGTTTCTGCCTCCAGCACAGCTGGTAGCCTGGCTCTGATGCCCAGCCCCGGATTCCCAGCACTAGCTTGTTTCCTGCACTTAGTATTAGCACTTTGATCGTAGCTTCGCTTCTGATCTCTGGCTCTTGAATCTGGGTCACCTCCTGGACTTGACCAAATGGCCTGGCTACATTTGTTGAGTCCACTAAGCCAGCCTCTTGCCCTGACCATTAGGCTAGGTCACTCATACCTTGGTGGTTACAGTTTGAACAGCCTGGGAACCAGGCCTGCTGGAGGTTGTGACTGTGCCTGCTGGGGTCTTCAGCCAATCAGGAAGCTGGATTCATTAGCTGAATGAGCTGAGGGCAATGAACAGGGTTTCATGAGAGGTGTGGAGAAAGTGAATAAAGAGTTATTTACTCATTTGCATAATACAAGAACTAGGGGTCATCAAATGAAACTAATAGGTAGCAGGTTTAAAACAACCATAAGGAAGTGCTTTTTCTCTCAATGCACAGTCAACACGTGGAACTCCTTGCCAGGGGATATTGTTAGGTCCAAGTCTATCACAGGGTTCAAAAAAGACCTAGTTAAAGTCATGTAGGTTAGGTCCATCGTGGCTGTTAGCTAGGATGGGCAGGGATGGTTTTCCTAGCCTCGGTTTGTCAGAAGCTGGGAATGTGCGACAGGAGATGGCTCCCTTAATGATGATACTTGAACTGTTCATTCCCTCTGGGGCATTGGTCACTGTCAGAAGACCAGATACTGGGCTAGGTGGACCTTTAGTCTGACCAGTATGGCCATTCTTATGAGATCATCTGCAAATCCCTGACAGAAGCACACTTGCCATAGTCCTTGGGGGGGAAAAAAACAGAATGGTTCAGTCAATCCTCAAGAAGCCAACACCCGATCCTTAATATTTGCAGTGACTGTACTATCTTCAAGCTCCCATTCCTGGGCAAAATAATTGAGAAGGATCATAAACACACGACTCCAACAACATGTCATCAGCCAGCTTCCTGTATTCCTCACAGTCGGGGTTCAGATCAGGGTGCAGCAGGGACAGTGGCCGTAAAAGATTTCTCATGGCCTTGGATACAGGTAAGATCTCCATGCTTGTACTGCAGGACTTCTCTGCAGCCTATGACACACTGGATCACAGTGATGCATGCTAGTCCCACTTCTCTTTGATATATACCTGTGACCACTGGTGGAGATAGTGAGCTGCATTGGGGTGTCAAGAAGAAATTATTTCTATGCTGTTTGGACTCTGCGTAGAAATTTTTGCCCTTCAAAAGTGCTTCAGTATTTTGCAGCAGCTTTTATTTTCTTTTGGAACCTAAAATGGTAAGTGTGTTGGCATCCTTTTGTCTGAGAGAGATGATGGGAATTGCAGCCTATGGTTTGCAATCTCATGTGATTGAATAGTCCAATCCAAGATTCACAGGATCTTTCACAGTTACTGCCAATATATGTATCTTGATTGGGAACTACTTGTTCCTGTGGACTATTTTCTCTTCAAGCTATAGGAGCCAGTTTCTGTCTTGGACTTTGATGTCCTAATGGAGATGATGGCACCATTTATTATGTACAGAAATTTCCCATTGGACAGAATCAATTCCAAATCCTTTGCATGTGTTTTTATAGTGAAGCATGGGATGTCCTGTTGTTCTTGTTCCCTCTGTGTAGCAAGTCCTTGGGCATTTGCCGGTTTTCCAGCCTGCTCAGATAGACAACTGTGCTAGCTGGGCTTTGCTTGAGTGGGGCTATCTCACTTGGTAAATTTGCTCTTTGAAGAACTTCTGCAGGGGTGACTACCTTGCCATTTGGCGCTAAATATGCAACGTGACCAATGTAGGTGGAATGAAACTGTTTAACCTTTTCACCTGATAAGCATAGATTGTCCATGTTCCCCCACCATATAGGAGAATGTGGAGGATGCATGCTTGGCGCACTAGAATTTTGGTTTTGAGGGTAAGCTTTGAGTCATTCCATGCTCTTTTAAGTACCAAAAAAAAAAAAAAAAAACCCCAAACCATAATGTAATGGAGTAGCAATCAACAGGTTTATAGATAAAGTAAGACAGTCATTTAACATTTCACTAGTTTTCATTAATTTAGAGCAAATGTAATTACCAGGGTATATACCATGTAAATGAAATGTGATAACATTCCCTTTTGTTCTGTTCTAACAAGAGAATTGAGTCAAACACAGTATGACCTTCTAGCAATTCTTTGATTTACGCATATCCGAGAATTGCCCTATTCATGCACAGCCTGTTACAGCATCACACCTGGATATTAATTTACAGAGAGATTTATAATTTGGTGAGAAGGGGTTGTTTGTGCTGTTTAATTCTATGCCTCTTAAGGACAGAAGCCTGAATGAACTGAGCGAATGGCTCTTCTTGTTTGCATCAAAGAAGAACCTCTCCCCTAACAGTTGTTTGCCCAGATGTTCATGAATAAGAAAAATGGTCACCAATTTAGTTGAATTAAATATCCATTAGAATCTGTGATTGCTACTTTTGTAACATTCAGGCACCTCTACGCAAGGATAGAACAAGCATGGAAATTGGACGACTGTTCTTTTTAAAAGTCAGATTCTGGTGTGTTGGTTTTTGGCATGATCAAGAAGCCCACTGTAAGTGTTATAACCAGTTCTGTAGATGGAGGACTATGGTTGCTAAGACTGAGATGTTTCATGAATACTAAACTGAGCATAATCGTGATGGAAGGTAAGACGGAGTGGTTTCTGCAAGATATTAAGAACAGCTTTTTCTCTCGGACCATTCTTGGATTTGTTCCAAACTACCTTGAAAATAAGGGACCCTAATTTTTAAGGTGCTAAGGACACTTGGTTCTCTTTTACTTTGATTCAAGTTTGAGTATCCTAGCACTTCTGAAAATAGATCCTGAAGACTTGAAAAATATTCTATTTTTAATAGCTAGTAAATTCAAGAGGCGATATCCTAGCTGTGATAAAGCCATAGACAAAATTCCTATTAGTTTCAGGGGGAACCGAAAACATCCAGTCTGTGTGCAGTGACAGTCAAAAAAGCAAATAGAATTTAGGTATCATTAAAGAAGGAATAGAGAATAAGCCTCTATATTAAACCATGGTACGCCCACATCTTGAATACTGTGTACAGAATACAGTTACGCAGTATGTAGTCACCTCATCTCAAAAAAGATATATTGGCATTGGAAAAGGTTCCGAAAAGGGCAGCAAAAATTATCCCTTATGAAAAGAGATTAAAAAGACTTGGACTGTTCATCTTAGAAAAGAGGAGACTAAGTGGCAAAATGATAGAGGTCTTTAAAATCATGACTGTTGTGTGAAAAATGAATAAGGAAAAGTTATTTACTTATTCCCACAGTATAAGAACTAGGGGTCACCAAATATAACTTATAGGCAGCAGGTTTAAAACAAATAAAAGGAAGTGTTTCTTCAGTCAGTGCACAGTCAACCTGTGGAACTCCTTGTCAGAGAATGTTGTGAAGACCAGGACTTTAACAGGGTTAAAAAAAGAACTAGATAGATTCATGGCGGTTAGGTCCATCAATTTTGTCTGGAAATGGGTGACAGGAGAGGGATCACATTCCTGCCTTGAGGGCGGGGGGCTGGACTCGATGACCTCTCGAGGTCCCTTCCAGTCCTATTATTCTATGATTCTATATGATTCTATAATTACCTGATGTGTTCCCTCTATATTGGCCACTGTTGGCAGACAGGATAGTGGGCTAGATGGACCTTTGGTCTGACCCAGTAGGGCCGTTCTTATGGGATCAGGTTTTGACTTCATTTTCAGATTAATGAAGTAGTCTTAACCTTTGGATACAAGGTCCAGAATAATTTAGCAATAGCTAGTGAGCCAATATCTATGACAGACTTTATATTTGTGAAAAATGCCAGACCTTCTGTCCATCAAGGCTGAAACTTTTTTGTTGAACTATTGGATAGGTGTAACATAGAGAAATAGCAGTGTAAACTGCTTCACGTTTCCACCACTTTATTTATTCTAAATCCAAGAGGTAATATGCCTAAAAATAAAAAAGTGTGTGGCCTGCCTAGCCTTTATCCAAACCCTGCACTGAATTAAAAATATAATGAACTAGATGTACCTGGTGTTTTTTGAAAATAAAGTGAAAATGTTCATGCTTCATTTAAATCATTGATCTGGCATGGGGCTGGAGATGAGGGGTTCAGTATGCAGGCTACCCCAGCCTTCTCTCACCACAGCAGCTTGGGGCAATGTGAGAAGCAACTCACCTCTCCATGGCTGCTACAGTTCTACTGGGCACAGATCGGGGGAAGGTCCATGTCCCTTGGCTGGGGCAGGTCCAGGTTCGTCTGACCATTATACTCTTCAGTCAGAGGGAGGAATGCAGCAAACTGTGCACTTCCCCTCATTCACTGACAAAGAGGAACAGCCAGCAGTGTCCTCCTATGCATGGAAAGGAGGGGCGTTTCAGCCCCCCCCCAAAGGGGTGCCTTGGAGGGGTGGAAGGCTCAGGACTGGGGCAGTCCCAAATGGGGTGGAGGAGTGCCCCCAGCCAGCCTTTTTCACCTGACTCATTCTGTCTCTTCTGTGTGGTTTTCTGAGAAGCAATCCCATTCCAGGCACATCCAAGTGCCCTGGCACAAATGCTTACCTTGCTTTAAGTTCTGAAAAGAGAAAGCCGTATATCTAATGTGGTGATGTTACCTCATACCATTTAGGAGGAATTCCTAAACAGACAAACTCTCTCAAATATAAATTTATTTTCCTGAAAAATATCTACTATATAATGAAAAAGAGCATACATACACTCCATGAAACCTATAACAACACTAAAAGTTACATTCAACCAGTCCCGGATATTATAAAAGAAGCATTTTTAACAGTTAGAAAACTTAAGATGGTTATAAGGAAGAAATTAAGTCCTCAAAAAGTAGAATACTGAAATGACATAAATGAGTAGGGGAGTGGAATAATATTAATTCAGCTACTATTCCCTAAACGGATAACCCATACATTTCTGTAAATACATTTTGCATACTGGTCAGTTACAGTTAATGTCCGTGTGTATTGAGGAAAAGAATCTAGATCAGGCCTGAGCAAAATATGGCCCGTGGGCTGGATGTGGCCTGCCAAGCTACCAAACCTGGCTGATGAAGGCAGCAGGGAACCCCAGGCAGGCTCCTCTGCTTGCCTCATGCAGAAGTGCTGTGCCGGGGCTCCATTTCTGTTTTAAAACTGGAGGGGAGAGAGGAAGTTTCAGGAGCCACCCTGCCCATAGCACATTCCCATTGGCTGGTTTTTGGCTAGAAACCAGGTAATGAGAGCTGCTTGTTGGATTAACAGGCAGCCAAGAAGAGCCACACCCCCTTACCTCCACTCAGTTATTCAATGAAGCACATGGCCTGGCAGGCAGGCAGGTTGGGAAACACTTTAAGTTCTGCAGGCAGGCAGACTAGTTTGGCGGCTGGCTGGGAGGTCTCTTGGCCACAGCCTGCTTCTGGCACTCCAGCCTTTTCTTGCACCCCCACCCCATCAACATACCCAAACCCTCTATCCCCTTCTTATACCCATGCCCTCTCCCAGAACCCAGTCGCAACCCAAACTCCTGCCCCAGATCACAGTCCCCTCTTACTCTAGGTCACATCCCAAACCTCTGCATTCCAGTCCCCTGCCTTAAGTCACGACCACCTGCTTCATCCCAGCTCCCTCCCAGACTCCAGTCGCCCTCCTGCACCTCAAGCTCCCTTCTGCACCCAACCTCCATTGGAGAACCCTGCATCTCCTTCATTAATATCATGGAAGAGAGTGGCCCTCGACCACTTTCCAAAATCTTCGGAGTGACCCCCCTGTCAAAAATTATTGCCCACCCTTGTGCTAGATGATCTTCCGTTCCTCATACCACGTTACTCTATCCTTTCCATATCTTAAAGAGACAACTATTGGCTCTAACCAAGACTGAGGGCTTGACTACAGTTCAGTAGCACAGTGGTATTGCTATAGTGCTTACTGAAGACACTACTGATGCTGACAGATGAGCGCCTCCTGTCATTGCAGATAATCCACTTCTCTGAGAAGTGGTAGTTATGTTGATGGGAGAAGCCCTCCGATGAACATGATGCTGTCTACAGTGGGGAGTGAAGTCAGTATAACTACATTGCTCAGGATCATGAGCAACTTAGTTATGCTGCCCAACAGCTCTTTGTCCGTGTAGATTCTTGCCTTAGTACCCTTCCTATCTAATTGCTATACTTTTAATAGTTAAAAAGAAGCAGATAAGGATCAATCTTCAAGTGCTTATAGATTACCAATTCTGCCTACTTGTTTTCCCCTTTGATACATTCATACCCTCTGCTCCTTCTTTCCCACCCCCTTCCTTATTTTCCTTCCCCCCTCTCCCTTCTCCCCTATTTATTTTGGGTTTGTACATCCTAAACTCAAAACTCCAGTCATCTGAAGAAGTGGGCTGTGCCCACGAAAGCTCATGATACCATCTACGTGTTTTGTTAGTCTATAAACTGCTACCAGACCATTTGTTGTTTTTAAAGTTTATCCTGTACAGGCTAACTTGGCTATCCCCTGAAGCATAAGTTCCTAGTACATACCAAGCTTGACTTCAGTTTGTGGTGTGCATTGTCTATATTTAAAAAGTCAACCACTTTTCTTACCTACCTGTCATCATTTGGCCCCAAGGAAAGCAATTTTCCCAACAGAATCTCAGACACTAACTAGAAGCTACACTTCAGTCTTTCGTGATGTCTCTGAAACACCACTACAAGGCTTTCTTCTGTCCTGTAGCTAAGACCGTCTTATCACCTGGCACAACTCTAGGAACTGATTGCACCCATTGATTTAAAATGAGTAGGATCAAGCTTGTAAATTGATGGGCAGCCACATTTTGAACCAGCTGATTTTAAGTGATGACTTGTAATTTAAAGGAAAGAATATTAGAGTAATTAAGTCTTTAAGGATCAAAAGACTTGCATAACTGTAGTGTTTTCAACAACCGGTTCTTAAACAGTAAATACTACATGTCTCTTATGGAGGCAAACATACACGTAGTTTCAAAAGTACTTCATTTAATCTGGCTAGGGACCATGTGAAATACAGAAACTTGCTGATTTTACATGGAGACATTTAATCAGAAGTGGTACCATTCATCAATTCAATTGTCATTGTAAACATTTTGCAATAGCGCATGCTCCTGGGATATTCTATGGTGTTATTGCCTTCAGTGCCTGGTTTGCCTGATTGAATGGCTTCAGAATTACTAAGCATAAAAAAATCTCACCTTACATCAATAGAAGCTATTGTAGTCAGCATCTTTCAAAAAATCAAGCCTAATAAAAATTTGGGGGTTTGGTGCCTAATAAAATAATAAACAAAATAATAGGCTAATAATATTGACCGTTTTTCCTTTAATTTCAATAATTCTGTGTAATTATTTGTACACCATACAAATATGAATAATACACTGAACTGAAGCATAGGGCTACAGTCATACCCAAATAGAACAACTACTAAATATATACCAGCAGCGTAGTGTTCGGTTTCAACTAATCCTGAAAGCACTACATCTACAATTGACCTTCTAGTGTACAGAGCACATTAAAAATAGAACTACAGCTTATTTGTCCCACTCTTCTATCCTGTCTCATAGGAAAAATCGAACACAGTTTATCTTTCAGCTCTGCATGGCACATTTAAAAGCTAAGATACAAATTAGAATGTTACGAAACCAACATCATTATTTTGCTCCAAAAATTAACCAATAAATTATTCTTAACTTCAAATAAAGAAATGACTGACAAAAAACAGGCTATGAGCATTGCCAAGCCCTGGTGTTAAATATTGGAGTCTTTTTATTTGCTTTCTGGTTATATGAGCTTTTTGGATGTGTTTATGTAACCCAGGTTCGAATCCACCTGGCGGCTGTTAAATTTGCATCAGGTTTTCAGACTCTTCTCTACTGCTATTGAAGCTAAAAACTTTAGTTTTAATAAAGGTTGCAGTCTGCTGATTCCAGTATCTGGGACTTTAATAAAAACATTAAATTTCATGACTCACAAAAAAATCATGAGATCTGGGCGCACACAGTGTGAAGAAATTTACCATTAAATGGAGAATATATTTCTATCCACTTATTTAAAAAAACAAAACAAAACCTAAACCCTAAAAGAATTCAGATGTTTCCAGGTACAGATGTTTTACCTCTGATCCTGTCTTGGAATAGCTGAGTAAATAGAGTTAAATAGGGATGAGGTTAGGCAAATATTGTCCTCTAATGTGCTTGTATGGAATATACCAAAATATCAATATGTAGCCTTAAAAACCAATACAATAAAGAACCCTCACAAATACACGAAGTAATGCACTGAACATGCATCAGATAATCTGTTACACGTGCAAAGTAACTGTACAATTTCTTTCAAATATCTAGAGATGAAGAGGTATTGTTGTTTGGACAATGAAAGGAATAAATGCCACTTTTCACTATTCAAAAGAAGCGTGCGGTATTATAGCCAGGTTTATTCCAGAATATTAGAGAGAAAGTGGGTGATGTAGTATCTTTATTGCCGTGATTCTCAACCAACGCACATGCAAGTATGGACACACCCAGCTGGAGTACATACAGTTGTGATCAACTCTGCCTGGGAAAGCACATCTGAGAGATACTTCTCAGTTCCTAAGGCATGCACCCCCTGTGGAGTATAAACCCAAAACTGTACCATCTTGGTGCTGCACAGAGAGCTGCATAGCCTAAGCTCATGACATTCATGCCCTCCCTAATGGGGTTAGGGAATATACAACAGCTTTTTATCCCAAGTTATGACTTCCACAAACTGGTTCTAGTAAAACAAAAACAAGTTTAAGTGATTATAGGGAATTGCCTGGCAAACAAAAATGCAATCTACATTTAAGATACTACAGTAAAACTCCATTAGTCCGGCATCCAATGCTCCGGGACTCCTGATGGTCCGGCACCATCAGGAACCCGGAAGTGCTGGGGCAGCCACACAGGCTTCCCCCATTCAGCTGCTGCTGAAAGTGACCAGCAGCTGAATCGGGGAAGCCGGGAGCAGAGCAGCTGGGGTGCTGCCAGGTTGGTCCCATAGCGCTGCCCCTCGGGGCTGTGGGACCAACCCAGCAGCACCCCAGCTGCTCTTGGGGACGCCTGAGGCAGAGCAGCTGGAGTGCTCCCGGGTTGGTCCTGCAGCGCCAAAGGACGGCGCTGTGGGACCAACCCGGCAGGACCCCAGCTGCTCTGCCCCAGGGGTCCCCGATTCAGCCGCTGCTGAAACAGATCAGCGGCTGATTCCAGGGATCAGCAGCTGAATCGGGGACCCCTGGCAGAGCAGCTGGGGTGCTGCCGGGTTGGTCCCGCAGCGCCGAGGGGCGGCGCTACGGGACCAACCCCGCAGCACCCCAGATGCTCTGCCTCAGGTGTCCGGATTCAGCCTGCTGATGAAACTGACGTTGCTGGTCAGGTTCAGCAGTGGCTGAATCAGGATGACTGGGGCAGAGCAGCTGGAGTGCTGCCAGGTTCGTCCCGCAGTGCCAAAGGACGGCGCTGCGGGACCAACACGACAGCACCTCAGCTGCCCTATTGCAGGCATCCCCGATTCAGCTGCTGCTGAAACTGACCAGCAGCGGCTGAATCAGGGGCACCTGGGGCAGAGCCAGACTATCGTAAGGGGGGAGCTATGAGGGGTCTGGGATGGCATCCACTCCAGACCTCTCATAGCCTCCCCTTCTGATAGTCCGGCATATCTGATAATCCGGCACCCCTTGGGTCCTAAAGGTGCCGGATTATCGGAAGTTTACTGTAAATAGTTTGGATACAAGTAGCAAATTCTCACCTTTAAATGATTTAAGTCTGCTGCCCTTGCTTTCAGCTTTAAAAATACAGATGTTCCTTTCACAAGCTAAAAGTCCTTCTAGCCTGTGTACAACACTTCCCCACAGCTAAGGCTGTTACTTAGGTGTTTCCAAGAATCTTTTTGGGTGGAGAATCAGTAAAGAACCATGATGTCCCTCCTCTGCCTTAAATAGTGTTTGGATGTGTCTGGACTGCATCCCATTTCTTTAAAAGGGATGCAAATTAGAGGCATCGCAATTGCAAATGAAGTGGGGATTTAAATCCCCCCCTTCATTTGCATAAAAATGGCTGCCGCTTTTTTTCCGGCTCAGAGCTTTGCCGGAAAAAAGCGCCAGTCTAGACGCGGATCTTTCGGAAAAATAAAATCTTTTCCGAAAGATCCCTTATTCCTTATTTTAGGGATGCAGTCTAGACACAGCCTTTATGTATGCAGGAACCTAGTTTCCAAGCTTGGTTCCTATGCCTGTCTGTGGGAAAACATTGGTATTACAGGATGGGGTCCAATACCAGGTGATATTGTCACATTCCCATGTAGTGTCAGCACAGCTATGATTTGAACACTATTCATAGCATCCTGAGGAAGGCTCCTCAGGGGTGATAAACTTCTTCTAAGGGTTACCGTTTTCTCTAATGGCTCTTTACACTTTGAATTCTGCATAGCGGGCTGGCTGGAAACATCTTTGTAATACAGCTATATAAATATTCCTAACTTCAGGTAAAAAAGTAATATATGCATACACGTAGGATAATCTTATTCAGTAAATTATAATCCTCTTCTCCATAAAATATGTTATAGTTATGCCGTAATCATAATATGGGATTCAGTATCACAAGTGCTCTGATTCTTCTGAATTTTTGTGTGTGATTTGTAAGCAAGTATTTTTTAGTCATGTGTACTCCAAAGTTACACAAGACAAATTTGATTTCTGAAAGTGCAATAGTCTGGAAATGTTGAGAGCCACTGTTTTATTGGATCAGCTTCTGCTGGTGCTAGAGACAAGCTTTCAATCTTACAGAGAGCTCTTCTTTAGGTTTAGGACAGGTATCCACACAGTTTCACAGCTAAATACCAACTAGAACAAATTGTTTAGTATAAAGAGTTAACACACGTTATAAGAGACCGTTCAAGTGAAGTAGCCTGTTAGCACCTCTGCAGTTATAGGACACAACAAGGGAGAGGAAAAGGGAGGACAATAACTAACCAGGGATCATCATGCTTACGTTCACAGAACCAGTAGCCACCCTAAATACATTAAGAAATCTGTTCTCTACAGCCAATCAGATACCATGGAATGTGCTCCAAGGAGAAAACCTGGAATACGCACTTTAACATACTTAAAATTGCCGTCATCAAAGTAGTAGGTTGTGTTATGGAAAGAGACACTCGTATATCCCAAGAGAACCTGCGTCAGTATGGAAAACAAAAATCCTCTGACTGCACACCCCTGTTTGTCAGCTGTTGTCCATTATGAAGCTCATATAGGGTATCCTTAAACAAGTATAACCCATACTTGATGGGGACCATAGCCTGTAAGACGTATTTTTCCAAATCCTCTCTTCTGGCCCTCAGACAATCTCCCAACTTGCCAAGCACATGATCAGAAGCAAGTTTCCTACATACCAGGGCACAGCAACTTAAAGTGGTACCAGATCCTGCCACAACAGCAGATGCAAAACCTCCCCTATTATGGCCTCACAAAGAAACTGTAAGAGTCAAGGTTCCTGCACATGACAAAACATGTTGTGTATCTCATCTGGTATTCCAAAAGGAGTTATGCGTGTGTAACCCCCAGACAATCACTACACTCTCAAATGAACTCACACAGAAACATACATTAAAACCAGACCTACTGGGTCAGACCATACATCCTTCTAGCCCAGTGGCCAATGTCAGGAGCCCAAGGGGAAAGAACAGAACAGGTAATCAGTAAGGCTACGTCTAGACTACATGCCTCTGGTGACAGAGGCATGTAGATGAGGCTACCAGGCATAGGAAAATGAAGCGGCAATTTAAATAATCGTCGCTTCATTTAAATTTACATGGCTGCCGCGCTGAGCCGACAAACAGCTGATCAGCTGTTTGTTGGTTAAGTGCTGTAGTCTGGACACGTGGGTGTCGACATCAAAGGCTTTTGTCGACCACCCAGGTAAACCTCATCCCAGGAGGCATACCTGGGTGGTCGACAAATGCCTTTGATGTCGACACCCGTGCGTCCAGACTACCACGCTGAGACGACAAACAGCTGATCGGCTCAGCGTGGCAGCCATGTAAATTTAAATGAAGCGGCGATTATTTAAATCGCCGCTTCATTTTCCTATGCCTGGTAGCCTCATCTACATGCCTCTGTCACCAGAGGCATGTAGTCTAGACGTAGCCTTAGTGATCCTTTCCTTGTTGCTCATTCTTAGCTCCTGGCAAACAGAGGCTTAGGATGCTATCTCTGCCTATCATGGCTAATAGCCACTGATGGACTCTCTTCAGACCGCATAGAGCAGTGGTTCCCAACCTTTTTTATACCAGGGACCAGCAAACCCATTCACAAACTTTTGGCAGATGCGTAACATTTTATTTGCATACTCATAATGTGCATAATGAATGTGCAAATAGGCAAATAAAATGTTGCTGGGCCGCCAAACCTGCAGCCCCCCCAACCCCTCTTCAGTGTCAGCCCTAACACAGAGCCCCCCACCCCTACACTACTCCCCAGTGCCAGCCACTAACCCCAGAATCCCCTGCACTCAACCTCTCCAGTGGCAGCCTCCCACTCTCCGAGCTCCCCAGTGCCAGCCCCCATCCCAAACATCTCTGTGCCAGCCCCTGCCCTTTAGAGCCCCTACCACCAGACTTCCTTGTGCCAGCGTCTATTTCCAGAGCCCCACTGCACTCAGCCTCCCCAGAGTCTTCCCCTATGCCAGTCCCCAATATTAGCCCCACCCTCAGAACCCCCCAGTGCCAGCTTCCCAACCTGGACACCCCAGTGCCCCCCAGTGTCAGCCCCCTGCTTCTTAGAGCCCCCACCCCTTAGTGTGTGCCAGTACTAGCCCTGCCCCCCTTTATTAGCTTTGCCCCCAGAACCGTCCAGTGCCAGCACCCTGCCTCTTGGAGCCCCCCCACCAGAGTCCCTCAGCACTAGCCCAAGCCCCAGTGCCTGCCCCACCCCTCCTCACCTAGCCCTGCACTGCTTCCCAGCCGCCAGCTGAGTGCTGCTGCCCAGATCATGGCTGCTCTGAGGCTGCATCTTGTGCAAAAAGCCCTGTCTTCTGATCTACTGTACTTTCTCTTGTGCAAAAACGTACTTGTAGTGTGGACGCTCCACAATATTTGAGCAAAACCAGCTGTTTTTGCGTAAAAACTCTGCAGTGTAGATGTAGCCCTGGTGAGTATATGCAGCGGTAATTCTAACACACAAATATGCATGCTAGCAGTTATACACCGAGGTAACTTATGTTGAACCGAAGTTTGCAAGGCAGACATGGTCCAAATAAGTAGCAATACCAAACTGAATTGCAAAATAAAGACAGAATATTCATAAGAATAATACAGACAACTTCCAGCTCATTAAGAGACTTAAAGTAAGATTAAACACATTCCTAAGGCATCAGCTAGAGAGAAAGATCTCTTTCCCATTAACACCACATTGTCATTCACAAGAATTCTAACCCAACCTCTAAATGTCTCTTAAAATGACAGTCATCTTCTAAACTTACAGCTTCCATCTGGATCCTGTGCTACTGTCTTTATTACTGCTAATCACATGAGCATTGCTAGATTATCAGCCTGCCTGCCTCTACTTTAATTACTGGGTTACAATGTTGACTTCTATTTCTCTGAGAGAGGAGGATTCTGAGGATTGTTTGAAGATTCTGTATCTTTATAAAGTCTCTTATTTGAAAGTAAACTCTGCTAAATAAAACAAAATTCTTTGAAGTCTCGATGATTTAGAGCAGTGGTCCCCAATGCGGCGCCCATGGGCACCATAGCACCCGCTGGGGCATTTATGTGCGCCTGCCTAGTCAGAATTGTGATGCGGGATGGCTGGGGGAGGATGGGCCGCACGCGCTGCGGAGCCAAACTTGCGCCGTGACGGGGCGTGGGGAAGCGCCGGCGGTGGGAGAACCTGCCGGGGAGCGCGGCGGGGAAGCCGCGGGAGCAGGGCGGCTGGTCCGGAGCAGCGAAATGGCTGAGGTGGGAGGGGAGGGGTCTGGCGCAGGTGCACTTGGCACGGGGCTGACCGGCCGGATGATGCAGCGGGATCATGTCACCCACCGGTGTGGTGCCCGCCACACAAAAAGGTTGGGGACCGCTGATTTAGAGACATTAAGAAGCTTAAGTGGGGGAAAAAAAGTGAAAACTGAAGATCAGGTTTCTCCTGTTTCTCTGAAATAGAAATGTACTTTGTTATGGTGTAATAAAACATTCAGGTATTATAAAGGTTAAAAAAAAGTCTGGGCTGAAACTATTTTTACAAGACTAATCATTGACTCTGTATACATAAAATGTGGAATTATATAACTGTAATCTGCACAAAACAAATTGCTGTACATACAAGTGGGGGCTCACTTGTCTACATAATTACCCATTCCGTCTGTGGAAAAAATGCATATGCAGGAATATAAACCATTTACATATATGCAACTTAAGAGCGATTTTTGAAAATATGTCCTCAGCGTCGAAATACAGGCAGTCCCCGACTTACGCGGATCCGACTTACGCGGATCCTGTAGTCAGCCGCTGAATCTGGAAGCCAGTTCCGACTTACATACAAATTCAACTTAAGAACAAATCTACAGTACCTATCTTGTACGTAACCCGGGGACTGCCTGTAATCAGAGTTTTTAAAAACAGTTTTAAAAAGTTAATTTACATTTAGCATGTACATAGTATTTTGCATGTTCAAAGAGCTTTACAAATTTTAACTGATTACTGCTACTGACTCATAGACTTTAAGGTCAGAAGGGACCATTTTGATCATCTAGTCTGACCCCCTGAACAATGCAAGCCACGGAATCTCTCCCACCCACTGCTAGAATAATCCTCTGACCTATATCTCGGATATTGAAGTCTTTGAAACGATGGTTCAAAGACCCCAAGATGCAGAGAATCCTCCCGCTAGTGACCTGTGCCCCATGCTACAGAGGAAGGCGAAAAACCTCCAAGACCTCTGCCAATCTACCCTGGAGGAAAATTCCTTCCCGACCCCAAATATGGCGATCAGCTGAACCCTGAGCATGTGGGCAAGACTCATGAGCCAGACACCCAGAAAAAAGTTCTCTATAGCAACTCCTATCTTCCCACCATTGGCCTATTTACCACTGATAGTGAAAGGTCAATTAATTGCCAAGATCATGTTATCTCATCAAACCATCCCCTTCATAAACCCGTCTAGCTTTATCTTGAAGCCAGATAGGTCTTTTGCCCCCACTACTTCCCTTGGAAGGCTGTTCCAGAACTTCGCTCCTCTGATGGTTAGTAACCTTCGCCTAATTTCAAGTCTAAACTTCCTAATAGCCAGCTTATATCCATTTGTTCTTGTGTCCACATTGGTATTGAACTTAAATAATTCCTCTCCCTCCCTGGCATTTATCCCTCTAATATATTTAAAGAGAGCAATCATATCGCCCCTCAGCCTTCTTTTGGTTAAGGTAAACAAGCCAAGGTCCTTGAGTCTCCTTTCATATTTCCAGTTTGAGAACAACTTATACCTCCAGATCAGCGGCACAGCCATGGGTACACGCATGGCCCCACAGTATGCTAACATCTTTATGGCTGACCTAGAACAACGTTTCCTCAACTCCCGTCCCCTTTCACCCCTTCTCTACCTACGGTACATCGATGACATCTTTATGATCTGGACGCATGGCCAAGAAACACTGAAGAGATTCCACAGAGATTTCAACAACCTACACCCCACCATCAACCTCAGCCTGGACCATTCTACACGAGAGATCCACTTCCTGGACACCACAGTACAAATCAACAATGGAAAATTAGACACCACTCTCTACAGAAAACCCACCGACTCATACAGTTACCTACATGCTTCCAGCTCCCATCCAGAACACACCACACGATCCATCGTCTACAGCCAAGCCCTTCGATGCAACCGCATCTGCTCTAATCCCACTGACAGAGACCAGAAGCTTCAGGATCTCTACCAAGCATTTATAAACCTCAACTACCCACCCAGAGAAATAAAAAAGCAAATTGAAAGAGCCAGACGAATACCTAGAAACCATCTACTTCAAGACAGACCCAAGAAAACCAACAATAGAACACCACTTGTCATCACCTACAACCCCCAACTTAAACCTGTCCAACATATTATCAATAAACTACAGCCTATACTGGAACAGGATACCATACTCCAAGAGGCTCTGGGAGACAGACCCATGGTCTCCTATAGGCAACCACCTAACCTCAAGATGATTCTTACCAACCACCACAGGACATACCACACTAATACCAACCCTGGTACCTTCCCTTGCAACAAACCCCGTTGCCAGCTTTGTCCACATATTCATTCTGCTGATACCATTATTAGACCTAACCAAATGAGTTGTAAGATCAAGAACACACATTCCTGCGCATCCAGAAATATAATTTATGCTATCATGTGCCGAAAGTGTCCGTCTGCTATGTACATTGGGCAAACATCTCAGACACTTCGCCAAAGGATTAATGCCCACAAAACAGATATCAGACAAGATCACAAAGAAAAAACAGTTTCTTGCCATTTTAACCAGAAAGGACACTCTCTCAATGACTTAACCACCTGCATTCTGCTACAAAGACCTTTTACATCTGCACTTGAAAGGGAATCCTCTGAACTGTCATTCATGTTAAAATTCGACACTCTCCGAGAAGGAATGAACAAACACTCAAACTATCTTACCCATTACCAAGATAGCTTCCCCAATTATCATCTCTAATACCATTAGCTCACAAACATCCCACTCTCCCCACCTCTAATATCATCAATTCACAGACACTTACCTTCCTTCCTTTCACCCCCCCCCTGCATTCCCCTCCTGTTCTGAAATGTGATTTGTCCTTTTCATATGTGTTCATTTTTTTAATTGTATCCTTTGGTATACAGGCAGTCCCCGGGTTACGTACAAGATAGGGACTGAGGTTTGTTCTTAAGTTGAATTTGTATGTAAGTCGGAACTGGTACATATTGTAGGGGAAACTAGCCAAACATTTCTTCAGAGCTCAGTTTTATTCTCCCACACCTCACTTCCCTCAGTCCTTTATTCTCAAGCTGAGGTGTCTGCTGAGAAAAGCCGCTCCGCGTCTCCCTAGTCTGCTGGGGGGGGGGGGGGGGAGCGCTAGCTTCGCGTCTCCCTGGTCTGCTGGGGAGAAGCAGCTAGTGCAGGGTTGCCTCACCCCGTTTGTAAGTAGGGATCCGATGTAAGTCGGATCCATGTAACCCGAGGACTGCCTGTATATGGTTGTGACTATTTTCTTCCACTATTTGATCTGAGGAAGTGGGTCTGGCCCACGAAAGCTCATCATCTAATAAACCATCTTGTTAGTCTTTAAAGTGCTACATTGTCCTGGATTTTTCTTTCATAAGACAGGTTTTCCATTCCTCGGATCATCCTAGTGGCCTTTCTTTATACCTGTTCCGGTTTGAATTCATCCTTCTTAAACATAGGAGACTAGAACTGCACACAGTATTCCAAATGAGGTCTCACCAATGACTTGTATAACGGCACTAACATCTCCTTATCCCTACTGGAAATACCTCGCCTAATACATCCCAAGACCGTATTAGCCTTTTTCACGGCCATGTCACAATGGCGGCTCATAGTCATCCTGTGATCAACCAGGACTCCTAGGTCCTTCTCCTCTTCCATTACTTCCAACTGATTTGTCCCCAGCTTATAACTAAAATTCTTGTTATTAATCCCTAAATACATAACCTTACACTTCTCACTATTAAATTTCATCCTATTACTATTACTCCAATTTACAAGATCATTCAGATCTTCCTGTATGATATCCCAATCCTTTTCTGAATTAGCAATAGCTCCCAACTTTGTGTCATCCACAAACTTTATTAGCACACTCTCGCTTTTAGTGCTGAGGTCAGTAATAAAAAGATTAAATAATAATGGTCCCAGAACTGATCCCTGAGGTACTCCACTAGTAACCTCTCTCCAGCCTGACAGTTCACCTTTCAGTATGACTCGCTGTAGTCTCCCCTTTAACCAGTTCCTTATCCAGCTCTCAACTTTCATATTGATCCCCATCTTTTCCAATTTAACCAATAATTCCCCATGTGGTACTGTATCAAATGCCTTACTGAAATCGAGGTAGATTAGATCCACTGCATTTCCTTTATCTAAAAAAAATCTGTTACTTTCTCAAAGAAGGAGATCAGGTTGGTTTGGCACGATCTACCTTTTGTAAAACCATGTTGTAATTTGTCTCAATTGCCATTAACCTCAATGTCCCTAACTACTTTCTCCTTCAAAAATTTTTCCAAGACCTTGCATACTACAGATGTCAAACATTATGCTTAAGAAATTTAACTATGTAGAAGACTTTTTCACTACACTACTTGAAATTCTTATGAAGCATAAAGTTTGGAAAGTAAGTAATATAATAACTTAGAATATTTTTTTAAAAGATTTTTTTTTAAATCTAGCTTAACATGTTTCCCACAAGCTTCCCTGAAACCCACAGTGAGCCCTTAATTTCCCCCCAGTTTCCACCTCTTCAGACTTTTCTCCTTCAGAGTCACTGATAGCAGTGGGTAATGGAGACTTGGACATATATTCCTTTAGATTCAGAGCCTATCCCTTGTGCTCCTTGATCAGCCTGAAAGAGGCTGTCATTGGTAAATGACAGGCGATATTCTCTTTTATCCTTGGAGCCAAGAGCACTGTCTCCACTGTACTGACAATATCAATCAAATTGGAAGGAGAGAGAGAACACATTTTCCTAAATGGCAAACCAAAGCACTAAATGCTCATCTGTTGAGTACAAATACAATAGTATAGGATGTTCTGAGATTGAATCAAGAATGTGTGGTAAAGGTCACTGTTGTTCATAGGACCCATCTCATTTATTGCAGAAGTAGTAAGGTGTGTAGTGAAAGAGGCATGGGACTACAGAAAGAGCAAGATAGGTCTCATGGTTCAGGCAGTTAAATGTTACCCCAGAGAGTTGGATTCTTGTGCCATAGAGTTCCTATGGGATGCCAGACAAGTCACTTAAACTAAACTTTTCACAGATGGCCACTTATTTCATGTTTCCTCATTTTCTGGGTGTCCAGGGCGAGATCCCTAGGACCAGATATGCAGAAGTACTGATCATTCCTTTTGAGTCCTGAAAGTTGGTGGAGTTGTGCTTTGAACATATAGGCTGTGTCTAGACTGGCAAGTTTTTCTGCAAAAGCTTGCCAGTTGTCTACACTGGCCGCTTGAATTTCTGCAAGAACACTGACTTCCTACTGTCTGAAATCAGTGCTTCTTGCGGAAATACTATGCTGCTCCCATTTGGGCAAAAGTCCTTTTGCGCAAAGCTTTTGCGCAAAAGGGCCAGTGTAGACAGCTCAGATTTGTTTTGTGCAAAAAAGCCCCGAGATTGGCACGGACGCTTTTCCGCAAAAAGTGCTTTTGCGGAAAAGCGGCCGTGCCAATCTAGACGCACTTTTCTGCAAGTGCTTTTCATGGAAAAGTTTTCCATTAAAAGCATTTGTGGAAAATCATGCTAGTCTAGATGTGGCCATAAAGTGCAATATAATGCTAAGTACTCTGAAAAAAATCAGTTCCTAGTCATCTCAAGATGGGGACCACAAAGCAGTAGATGTTCTTTACCTTAAATTCTCTGTGACTTCATTTCCCATTTGTAAAATGGGAACATTATTAGCATGATTCAAAGATGTGTTGTGAAGATAAAATATTTATGAAGTACTGGATACAATGGTGAGAGCACCATAAAAACACCCATGAGACATCTACTTTATATTTACATATATTTATATATGTAGCCTTTTGATCCTTTAGCTGAATGGATTGATTTTAATCATGATTTGAATGAGTATGCAGGAAACCTTGATTTAAATAATCCGGTTCTGCCCTTTAATTCTGCTCTGACCACTGCGTTGGACTGCCCATACCATGGTGTGTGACAATGGGAACTCCCTGGTCAAGGTCTCTCAGAGCACACCTATGATAGAGGAGGTTGAGCCTAAGTTTGGAGATGAAAGTCATGGCAGCACAGTTGGTGTACAAGCTGTTCTGCCATGGAGGCTATGAATTAGATAAGAACAGCAGATGCATTTAATCTCTACTCCTGTATCATCATTTGCATAGATGTCACTAGAGCTGTGAGGTTTCCCTGTGGATCTCAGGACAGTTGTAAGATAATCCTTTCCCCTTCTTCCACCGCAGCAATACTAGATCAAAAAATGAGGTTTCAAAGTGCTTCATTTACATCCCTTGTGCTAACAGAGGGATGTAGTCTAGACGTAGCCAAAGTTTCCACAATTTGCTGAACAATTCAAAAAATGAGGTTTACAGGATCTTTCGATAAAGCGCCGTTTTCGAGAGAGCCGCGTCTAGACCATGGTTTTGATTTCGAAAGTGCGCTTTTTTGAAAGAGCACCATTACGTGATTATGCAAATGAAGCGTGGGATATTTAAATCATTTGCACTTTCGAAGTGCTTCATTTACATCCCTCTGTCGAAAGAGGGATGTAGTCTAGACACACCCTTTGAGAGGACCAATTGAATTGGTTGGAAAGTATACCAATATGGGGTGGAGGGAACTAGTCTGATTTGAATAGTGAGGACAGACAATTATTCTCCCTACAGCCCTCTTCCTCCTCCTGATTTTTGAAGGATGTCCACAATTAAGGCATGGGAAAAGGGTTTGTTCTCATGAGGTGCTTGAGGGATATGGTATCTTGATACATGGTTTTGGTCACTTGTGCGTTAGTATGAATCAGTTACTGACCTGGAGGCTGCCTGCCGTGATGTGGTTTGCCAGATTGGGCCCTTGCTATCTCATGATAAAAAGGCACAGGAGTAGGCACATCGGACTTGCTTTCCCTCAGGTTCAGCATTCTCCTTTCTGGCATTAGTAGTAACTGATGATAACATTGTAGCCATTTACTACTTAATTTACTGCATATATGTGTATCTCTTCTCAAGCTGATGCAAAAGCTTACTTGTAAGCAGACAAAATGCTGTATCAAATGTTTGGATTTTGTCTGTCCACATTTAATTACATTTTTTTTAACTTTTCAGCAAAAGTAAAAATCAGTTTGAAAATGATTTTGATTTTAGCTATTTTTTCCCTCTCCCTCTTATTACAGATGTTGCAGTAGTGGACATGAGTGATGTTTCCAGACAGCCATCACTCTTCTACCACCTTGGAGTGCGTGAAAGCTTTGATATGGCCAATAATGTTATACTTTACCATGATACTGATGCTGACACTGCTCAGTCACTTAAGGTAAGGTCCTCACTTCAAAATCTACTTAAATGCAGATCTATCTTTTCATGATGTTGCAAACATAGAGCTTGATCCTGTGAACACTTGTGCATCTTGAAAACTTTATCCATATGGCCTAGTCTAGGAATGTAAAATGCTGTGGTTAACTGGTTAAATGTTAGGTTAACCTTAACATAAACAGGTGGGGGGGAGGGAGACATGGAGAGCCACTCCATAACCTACCAGTTAACTGGTTAATCATTAACATCCCTATTGCATATTCAAAAAAATGGGAGCTTTTGTGTTTCTAAAATGATAGGTAGGGAGGTTATAGGCCTAATAATTGTTTTTCTTCAAACCTCCAGACATGGAAACATATGTAATTCAAATTTTCTTTACATTTTCTTATCAGTGACTGATAAGGTTTGTTACTCTCTCTTGACTATTATAAGTACACTGTAAAAAGATGTTATGATCATTGTTTAATGATGACACATTTCATTTTATTTAGGGCCCGTACATACTTTTATTATGAGTTAGTGTACTCTTCTCAATTATTATAGGTTTGTTGAGTGGGTGAAACTATATGCACGCACACATCATAAAATTCATCTGCAGTGCTGTGTGGTGAAGATAAGAAAGATGTCATCAAGAAAGCTTTTTATAAGCTTGTTCTTTAATTTTAAATGAGGGACATAAATATTTATTACACTTTAAGCACTCTGGCCAAGGATAGACTGTTCTGGACACAAATAATACTACCTGGGTATTTCTGTCTCTTTGAACAGTATAGAGGCAGACATCATCTTCTGTGCAGCAGATTCTATTCAGACTTCTTTTCCTTACCTCCACATCCTCTAGTCTTTGTCTTAAGACCAGAAGAGGCTACTAGATCATGTACTCTGTCCTTCTGTATGTCACAGGCAAGCAACTCCTCTCAGCACCCACACACTTAACCCAAAAATGGAAACGAGGCCAAACTAAATGAGATCTTTAGAGGACTGGATTATTATGTGCCACAAGCAGAGAACTAGAGGGCCTAGTTTGCATTAGTGCATAGTAGGGAAATGATTACTTGAGAGACACTCAGATAATCTTGGCCAGTGACACACAGGGTATGTCTACACTACCACCCTAGTTCGAACTAGGGTGGTTAATATAGTCATTCGAAGTTGCAAATGAAGCCCGGGATTTAAATATCCCGGGCTTCATTTGCATCTTGCCGGGTGCCGCCATTTTTAAATCCCTGTTAGTGCGGTAGGTAGTTCGAACTACGTACTCCGTGCCTCATGTAGCCGTGGGCACGGAGTCTGCACTAACGGAGATTTAAAAATGGCGGCACCCGGGAAGATGCAAATGAAGCCCCGGATATTTAAATCCCGGGCTTCATTTGCAACTTCGAATGACTACATTAACCACCCTAGTTCAAACTAGGGTGGTAGTGTAGACATACCCACAATGACGTGTTTCAGAACAAGGAGAAGACCTCAAATGACTGCGGCACACCTGTGAGTTGTCTGTAGAACGCCAGTGTTCCGCGGAACACAGTTTAAGAAACAAGGAGTTAGACCCTAAGCACATGAGCAAGAACCAATCAGCCAAATGCCTGAGAGAGAGAGAGAATGTTGGTGCCTCCTCAGGTCCCTGACCCACCCTCTGCAATGGCCCATCTCTAACCTTTTGCTTCAGAAGAAAAGTTTAAAAAAAAACCAACCCAGAATACATTGGAGTATTGGAGTGGGAGAGGGTTATAAACACATTCATGAATTTATCCAGCTTTCTCTGAATACTAATTAAGCTGTTGACCCTGACAACTCCTATTAGGAGACTGTCCAGAATCTTACCCATCTCATGGTTAGAAACATACTGGTAATTTCCAACTTGAATTTGTTCACGACCAATTTATATCTATTCTTGATTCAGCATTGTCTGTTAGCTTAAATGGCTCTTCGTTTTTCCTGATATTTATCTCCCCAATGTATCTTCCGAGGGCATTCAGAATTCCCCCTCAGGCTTCCAGTGTTTTCTGATAAGATAGGCCCTCCATTCTCCTGATCTTCCTAATAGCTCTTCTCTGCACTTGTTCCAGTTTAAACTCATCTTTCTTGAACTGTAGAATGTAACCTGTCACATCAGTCAGCTTCTGTAATAGACAGCTAGAGATTAGGGATGTAAAAGTGTAGCCAATTAACCGATAAACAAAAGCTTATAGGTTAATGCTGTAGACTACATGCATCCCCACACTTGCCAGTAAATTATTTAGCAGGCTGGCCAGCAGCCCGGCTCAGCCCTAGCTTGCGATGGGTCCGGGACCTACCTCCACTGGATCTCTGCATTTAAAGGGTATTAGGAGCTGGCAGGCAGGCAGTCCAGCTCAATTCTGGTTCACACTGGGTCCAGGAGCTCAGACCACCCCATAGAAAGGGACTGCTGCCACTCCATGCCACTGCCTCTTCTTCAGAGGCAGTAGCACATGGCAACAGGCAGCCGGTCCACAAGGGAAGCTAGTTTTTAAAGCTAGTTGGCTTCCCTCACCGACCAGCTCCCACCAGGCACCCCATGCTGCTGTCTCTGATACACTGGAAGCAGCGCAGAGTCTTCTTGGGAGTGAGGCTGCTGACCTGACCCTCAGGGACTAGAGAATAGTCGATTAACTGATAAAAATTCATGAGGTTACTTGACTATTCAATTAACCGATATTTAACATCCCTACTGGAGATAGCTAATGTCACGACAATATTTTAAAAAGACTCCTGGAATTTACAGGCTGGTACAAGTTGGACCTCCCTGGTCCAGCATCCTCAGTACCTGACTGGTCCTGGACAAGGAAGTTTGCCAGACCAAGGGATGTCAGGCCTCCAGTCTCTTGGGTGGGTCCCAGACATGTTGGCTTTGCTACCCCACCAGCTCCACTGTCCCACCAGCTCTGCTGCCCTTCTGGCCCTGGCAGCAGGCGCCGCTCTCGGCTGTTGGCAGCCTCTACTGCTGGGGCTTTCTTGTCCAGTGGTTCTCTGGTCTAGTAACATTCGTGGTCCTATTGGATTCCTTCCTCAAGGCAATGCCCCTACTTTGCCTTTCTTCACTCCCTCCCCTTTCCCTCCATCACTCTCTCTCCCCCACACTCACTCACTCTCACCAGGCAGGGGCAGGGAGTTGGGGTGCAGGCTCTGAGCTGAGGGTGGGACTGATGGGTTCAGAGTTTGGGAGTGGGACTCATGGCTGGGGCAGGAATTGTGAGGCGGTTTTGTGGCATGGATTCTGGTAGGGAGCTTGAGTGCAGGAGGGGCTTACAGCTGTGAGTACAGGAGGGGTGAGGGCTCTGGGTGCAGGTTTTGGGGTGAGAATGGGGAGGAGCAGTTTGGAGTGAAGGAGGGGCTCAGGGCTAAGAAAGAGGACTGAAGGCAGAGAACTGGGAGGGAGTTTTGGTTGTAGGAAGAGGTGCAACACTGGGGATAGGGTTTGGAGTGCAAGCTTAGGCCATGTGGTGCTTATCTTGGGTGGCTCCCAGAAGTGGCTGGTGTGTATGGCTCTCAGACTTAGGGGCATTGCCTTCGCCTGTCGGCACCGCCCCCGCAGGTCCATTTGCTGCGCTTCCCAGCCAGTATGAGCTATGTCGGCTCTTAGGGTGGGGACAGTGTGCAGAGACCCACTTACTGCCTCTGTGCCTAGAACCCAGACGGATATGCTGGCTGCTTCTGGGAGCCACGTGGAGCCAGGGCAGGTAGGGAACCTGCCAGCCCTGCCTAAAATCTCCTGAATGGCATTCAGTAACCAGTGGGAAATAGATGCCAACTCTGTGAGACTCCCAGCTGATCTGGGAGGGGTGGCATCCCTATCTGTAACTGACTAAAGGACAGGAAACAATGAGTAGGAATAAATGGTCAGTTTTCAGAATGGAGAAAGGTAAACAATGGTGTCACCCACTGACCTGTCTGGGCACAAGTGCTGTTCAACATATTCATAAATGATCTAGAAAAAGAGGTAAACAGAGAGGTGGCCAAATTTAGAGATGATACAAAATAACTTAAGATAGTATAGTCCAAAGCAGACTGCAAAGTTACAAAGGAATGTCACAAAACTGGGTTACTGCGCAACAAAATGACAGATGAAATTCAATGCTGATAAATGCAAAGTAACACACATTGCGAAACATAATCCCAAGTGTGTGTGTGTGTGTGTGTATATATATATATATATATATATATATATATATATATATATATATATATATAAAATTATGCTGTCTAAATCAGTGGTCACCAACCAGTAGATCGGGATCTACCAGTAGATCTTGGAGCCTCTGACAGGTGATCCTGACTGGTTTGGGCAGGAAGCTATCAAGTGCTGGCACTCCAGTTGCCCCACCACCCACTGTCATGCTGCTCCTGCCCTCTGCCTTGGAGCTGCTCCCCTGGGAGCCTCCTGCTTGTTGTGCAGAGTGTGAGAGGGAGAAGAAGTGGGTGCTTATGTCAGGGTGTCCTTCCACTCCCCACCTCTGTACCCCATCTCCACACAGGGAGAAGGGGATGGAGGGAGCTTGGCAATGCAAATCTCTCTCTCTCTCTCACACTGTGTGTGTGTCTGTCATTCTCACAAACACACACTGTCCTTCACTCTCATCTCCCAACCCAACACATATGTGGGGAGTTGTTACTACTTTTACTGCTTGCAAAGAGGGTTATTTGTGGTTTTGACTGGTCGGTGCATTTCATAATTTTCATTTCTCTCTTATGCTTAAATTTAATTCTTTGAGTAGTGAGCTCTAAAATGCCACACCTGTCATGGCTGGAGTAATTATCCTTATGGGAATTACTGTTCCTGGCAGTGGCTGGCATGTCCCTGCAGCCCCTGAGAGAGGCAGAGCAGGGGGGCTCCACAAGCCGTCCTTGCCTGCAGACACCACTCCTGCAGCTCCCATTGATCAATAGCAGGGAACTGTGGCCAGCAGAAGCTGTGGGCTCAGTGCCTGTAAATGAGGGGCAGCGCATGGCACCATGCAGCCATTGCTGTACATGCCAGCTGATTTCAGGAGTAGTGCAGGGCCAGGGCAGGAGTAAGCTGCCTTAACCCCGCAGCTTTACCAGCCAGAAGCCGTCTCAGTTAAACAGTGCCCAACCAGAGTCTGTCTCCTGAACTTCTGTCCCAGCCTTGAGTCTCCTACTGCACCCAACCTCCTGCCCCAGAAGTTAGTCCCCCTGAACTCAAATTCCTTCCCAGAGCTTGCACCCTGAAACCCCTCCTGGACCCCAATCCTCTACCCTGGGCTATGCCCGGAGCCCCTCCCACACTCCAAACTCCTTGGCCCAAGACCAGAACCTGCTCCTCAACCCTCTACCCAGCCTGGTGAAAGTGAGTGATGATGGGGAAGAAGAGGGATGAAGTGAACAGGGTGAGGCCTCAGAGAAGGTGTGGAGCAGGGGCGGGGCCTCAGAGAAGAGGCAGGAAGGAAGCAAGGCACAGTTATCTGGGTTTGAGGTAGATCTTATATTGCACTTAAATTGAGAAAGCGATCTTGTGGTTAAAAAGGTTGGAGACCACTGGTCTAAATTATCACTTGAGAATGAGTTCTTGGGTCATTATGAATAGCTCTCTGAAATCATCTACTCTGTGTACAGAGGCAGTGGAAAAAAAAGCTAATGTTGTTAGGAACCCTTAGGGAAAGATATGAGACAGAAAATATCATGATGTCACTATTTAAAGCCATGGTACACCCACACCTTGAATCCTGCATGCAGTTCTGGTCATCCCATCTCAAAAAAGATCTATTAGAAATGAAAAAGGTACAGAGACAGGCAAAAAAGTGATTATGGGCATGGAACATCTTCCATATGAGGAGAGATTTAAAAGGCTTGGACTGTTCAATTTAAAAAAGAGATTTAGGGGATGTATGATAGTTTTCTAAAATCATGACCAGTGTGGAAAAAGTAAATAAGGAAATGTTATCTACCACTTTGCATAACACAAGAACCAGGGGTCATCTAATGAAATGAATAGGCAACAGATTTAAAAACAAAACATAAAGAAATATTTCTTCACATGACACGCTGTCAACCTGAAGAACTCATTGCTAGGGAATATTGTGAAGGACAAATAATTAACTGTGTTCAAAAAAGAAATAGGCCAGGTCTACACTACATACTTTTACTTTAGTATAACTATATCACTCACAAGTATGAAAAATCCACATCCCTGAACAATGTAGTTATTCCAGCTTTAATCCCTGATGTAGACAGAGCCAGCATAGCTATTGCCTTTTGTGGAAATGGAATTATTAAGCCAGTGTGAATGCTCTTTCCCTTTGAGTTTAGGGTGTCTTCACCAGAAGCTCTACAAGGGTGCGCCTACACTGCACTGTAGGTTGACAAAAAATGTGCAATTTGAATTACACAAATTGTGTATCTTATTTTGATGTTATTTCGAAATAGCTTATTTCAAAATTTGGTACTGTCTACACAGCACTTGTTTTGAAATAAATGGCTATTCCGAAATGTCCTTTACTCCTTGTGGAATATGGTTTACAGGGATGTCGGAATAGCAACCCCGTTATATTTCCAGATAACGGGTGCACTCAAAAGCTGTGGAATATTCAAGTATTCTGAAATAGCACTGCAGTGTAGATGTAGCTCAACAGTGCAGCTGCGCTGATGCATGTCTGTAGTGTAGACATGCCCTCAGATAAGTTTGTGGAGGATAGGTCCATCAGGGGCTATTAGCCAAGATGATCAGAGGTGCGACTCCATGAGCTGAGGGTCCTAAGGCTTTGACTGACAGAAGAATTGGGCATTTATCAAGAGAGCCATCGTCTGTCTTCCACGTTCCCTCTGAATTATTTAGCATTGGTCACTATCAGAAGACAGGATCCTGGCCTTAGATTGGGATGAGCTAACTTGTTGGTCCAAGGGCCACGTCTAAGTAGGGAAACTGTTTGTTGGGCCATGAATGTATGGCTGGGGCAGGCAGTGGGGCTGCGAGGTGCAGGAGAGGGCTCAGGGCAGAGGGTTGAGATGTGGGAGGAGCTTCTGGTAAGGGGGTTGTTTGCAGGAGAGCCTTCAGGGCTGGGGCTGGAAAGTGGGAAGGGGTGAGGAGTGCGGACTCCAGCCAGGCACTGCATACCTCAGGTGGCTCCCAGTTGGCAGTGCAGTGGGGCTGGAGTAGCTGGCATGTCCAGCAGTGGCTCCTGGAGGTGTGAGGGGGACAGCTGGCTCCGTGTGCTGTCCCTGCCTCCAGGCACTATCCCCACAGCTTCCATTGGCCATGGTTCCCTGGCTAATGAGAGTTGCTGGGATAGCGCCTGTCGATGACAACAACTCACAGAACCCTCTGCCCCCATCCTCCTGGTGCTGCAGGGATGTGCTGGCTGCTTCTGGAAGCAGCACGG
Organism: Pelodiscus sinensis; assembly: GCF_052426305.1. Taxonomy (NCBI): domain Eukaryota; kingdom Metazoa; phylum Chordata; order Testudines; family Trionychidae; genus Pelodiscus; species Pelodiscus sinensis. The sequence goes on from NC_143052.1 coordinate 213,780,132, forward strand.
GCCCCTGACAGGCAGGGAGCCTGCCTTATCCCCACTGTGCTACTGGAATGCCTAAAGGCTGGATTAAAAGCCCTGACCATACAGATGCAGTCCGCAGGCTGTACTTTGCCCACCCTGCCTTAGATGGACTTGGACTTGACCCACTGTAGCTGTTCTTATGGTAACCAGAATTGTTAACGGTATGCAGATGATGTTTTATCAATGCCTTGTATGATGGCATCAGTATTTCCATGCCTTGTTCTTCTCCTGTATTGATTACTGTATTCTCCTCTTCAGCTGCTCTGCTCTTCACTTCTTCTCACTCCAGTTCTGTCCAAAAAACCATTACTAAATTCTAATTATTATTGTGGCATTCTAACCATGGTGAGCACCTAAAATGAGGGTCTTACATTTTTGTTTCTTCTCAAATTCTGTGCCACTGTCTCCTTTTGTTCCCACTCAGACACAGAATTTTTTTTCAGTCCATTTTCATCTTTTTTCTTCACTCTCAACCTGTCTCTTATTCTCTTTCCTTTTGTCCACCAAGCATAATTTTTCTTTCCTTTCATTTTGGTTCCTCCTTGAAAACAGTTTCTTCTAAAAAGCCATTGTTGGTTCTCTCATGGCGACCTCCCACATCCAAACTCTTACGCTATTTCTTGTCTATCTTAATTTGTACGTTAACTGAGGCAGGAAATATGACTTTGTCTATAAAACAGCATGCACAATGTTAGGCCTATTGAAAATAATAAATCCAGGCATATGTTTCTAAACTTTTCCTTGATCTTTGTTTTCCAGGACATGGTGTCTCAGAAAAACACAGTAAGTATTAAATCTTAATATTTTTAACATAATGTGAGGATGCCACAAATGATTTAACTTCAAGTGACTAACATGAAAAATACCACTGGGTATTGCATAAGTGGGAATGCAAAGTCATGCAGTAGTTGCTATACAATAATCAAGAAGGCTGCTTTCTTTAGGTACAGTGTAAATTACAGAAAATCATGCTGACTTCTTTTCTAATATATGTTACTGGTGATAGTTTCAGAAAGTAGTTTCTTTGTGACTGCTGGGAAGATGTACACAATAGATTTCATTTGACTACATGACCCAAGAGGTCGGTGAAAAAGCTTGAGGCAGATTTTGATAATGATTATATATGGTAGATGGACAACCAAGACTGCTCATTTTAAAAGTTTTGGGTTTTTCTGTGTGTTTGGTTTTTAGCTGTGATGCTTTTTAAATTCCAGGAAACATATATAGAAAGATTCATGGTTCTTACAAAAAGAAATATGGTTCTTAAAACAAAATTGTTAGTATTACGTATTCTTACCAATTAAGACTAAACAGACCAGAAAACCTAGTCCAATTTAAAACACATTTGGATGTTTTAGTTCTGTACTATATGCATTATATATGTAAACTAATGTTAAAGGATGATTTAGCTCTTTCTGTGGTTATGTAGCTTATGACATTTTAGATCATATAAGTGGCCATTCTCAATTTAATACAGTATTGTCTAAAGTTGAGAACTAACTGTTACTTAGTAGAGATCCAAAACCTTGCTTTTTTAACACTTTTAGTTTTCATTCGCACATTCACCTAAGACTTTTATTCTATTTTGCATTACAGAGCAAGAATAAAGACACAAACATGTTAATTTTTCTTTGAAAACAAGCAGTTTTAAAACTTTTAAATCAGAGCTACGGGTTAAATTTGGTAGCTATAAAGCACAGCGTAGATTTAAAAAACTACTGTGGATACCAGTGCATATAGGGCTAGATTAAAGTAAGAATATGAGTAAGAGGTGTTATGCTCTCAACCCATTTACTTTACCTACCTGGTAAGGCCTCATTGTAGCTCCAGATGTAGAATGAAGTGAGCTCACTATTGTCTGTGAATATGCTCCCTGCAAATACAAAGGGTCAGGTGGAACCCTTGTTTCTGCTCTAGCTGGCCTGAGCAGCTGACTAGGTACTATAAGGAGACATAAATTGACCTTTTCAAGAGCTACACTATTTGTTGCATCCATACCCAGAGCAAGAGAGGAGCAGAGGAAGCATAGTGATTGAATCTCAGTTTCTCCTCCGAGCTGATCTTGATACGGTGCAATTATGTGCTGCCTCTTCATTCAGGACTGTAACTCCTGATATCTTTGACTGAAGTGTTTACTGACTGTTGTAGTAAAATGCCATCTCAGAGAATAACTAATTTTAAATACCAAGCATGTATTCTTGACTTTTTGAAAAGAAAAAAAAAAAGAATTTGGCTTGCTTGAAATGTGATAGTAAATTATGCTTACATTTATTTTATTAATTTGTTATCTCTGATCAGTTTTATTTGAAATTACTGTTATAAAGTTGCTAAGTTAACAAACTAATTACACTAGTAGATCGAAGTTGTATAACTAAACTGAAATTACTGTTTCTCTACATAAACAAGAGTCTGTTTTCTCCCCTCCAGAAGTAACTGCATTCTGTAGACAAGATTGCAAGTTATTGCTGTTACAGTATTCTATCAATGATTCATTTGAAGCTTCTGATAAAGAGGGTTACTTCACTCTTTGAATAATTACAGTATCAGTGTACATGTAAATATAAATCAGATGAAGTGAACTGCTAATTAGCCCTTTAGGTTTAAATGGTGAATATTTTGCTACTGTGACATGTGTTTGTTTCTTGTTTAATTGTTCTCCATTGGGGAAATCCTTGCTTTAGTGTACAGCACTGACTGTGCCTTCTGTTAAGCAGTGGAGATCAGTAGGGGAAAGACTATTTCCCATCTCTGCCTTGAGCTATGTAGAATTCACAGAGTTGCTATTGCAGTTTTCAGGAAGTAGTGTTGCCTGCAACCCCTTTGTGCTTTGCTGGGAGAAGAATTGAAACCGTTCCTAGCTACATTATCCCTCTCATTCTGGCAGTGCAAACGCAGATCCTCATGTATTGTATGCTAAGTACAGACCTACTGCAGAAATATTAGGGTTGCCAGATGGTTGAAACAAAAATACAGACCCTCCCCCCCCCCCCCCCAAAAAAAAACCCAGGAAAAAATTCTGTTGAAAGTAAAAAAAAAGGGGGGGGGGGGAGACCAGAGTTGTTGAGCAAGGACTTATTAAGCCAAAAAAGAAATTAAATTAAAACAGCATGTCCCCTTAAGAGTGAGTGAAGGGATAGGAACAGGGGAGAGATTGGGCACTAAGACCCAGGGGAAAAGATTGCTTCCCCTAGGTCTTTTGGCTGGCAGCCATTTTGTGCTGCAGCCTTGGGGAACCAGGTAAGCATGGGGGCTGGGGTCGGGGCTAGGGATGTTGGGAGCCAGGGGGGAGGCCAGGCGCTGAGTCTTTGTAGGGTTGCCAGGTGCCTGGCATTTTCGCCTCCTGGCCGGGGAAAAATTCAGAAAATACCAGACATTTTAGGTGTCCAGTATTCTCTGAATTTTTTTACTGAACAGGATCCGAAAATACCGGACTGTCTGGGTGAATACTGGACACCTGGCAACCCTAGCAGCAGAGCCTGCTCTGCAAAGCAGCCGCCTGCTACCCAAAGCAGAGAGGCAGACCCCAGGGCAACACAATGGCAGGGTGGGGGAGAGGGGAGGCGACCCTGGGTAGGAAGGTGACTCCCCCATAGCCAAGTCTTTGGGTGTCCCAGTGGAAGGAAGCGGGAATTCCACCCTAGTCAGTTTGGCTGAGAGCCCATGGAAAGCGCCTAAACAACCACAAAGCACCTGAGGGCTTCTGTCCTGGACTACAGCTCCACACCCTGCTTGAACAGCGCTCAGGGACAGGACTTCTCCTTCTCCTCCCCAAGGCGTCACTCCTAGGCCAGAAGCAACCAGCTGAAGGCTCCCAGCCCCCGATCACGCCTCGCCGCCCAGCTACTCTCCCCGCCCCTGCCAGGCTTCTGATGCCACCAGAGGATCGGGGCCACGATTGCTGCTGGGAGCCTCAGGTTGCGTTAGAAGCCTGGTGGGGGCGAGGGGAGTGGCTGGGAGTCCCAGCCAATCCTCCCACCCACATCAGGCTTCCATCTGGTGCCCAGCTGGAAAAATCAGAGAATACTGGACACTGCACGTGTTTGGAATTGTCTGTTTTTGTTTTGGTTTTGGTTTTTTTTTACCTGGCAGAGGGAGCAAATAGCAGACTGTCAGGTAGGATACCGGACACCTGGTAACCCTAGACACACTTGCCATTACATCACAGTCTACATTGCATCTTATTTAGAAAATACCAGACATTTATATTTTCTCAATTTGTTTCCCAAACAGAAAGCTCTAATACTGGGACTGTCTGGTTCAAAACCGGACACCTGGCAACCTTATGCAGAATCTTTTCCCTTAAGACACTAGTAGGCCACCCATGTCCTGTGGGCTTTTGTGGGCCCATTGGGGTTATACATGCGGCCCGCGTAACACTCTTCTGCCTCTTCCCTCCATGCAGGCTGAGAGCCCTGCACTTAGCTGCTCCTCCCCTTCCCTCTCAAAACTTCTGGAATGCAGTGAATGAGCTGATTCATGGTACTCCATTCCAGTATTTCTGGAGGGGGATGTGCAGGGATGGTACATACTTGGGGGGAGAAGGCAGGGAAGGAGCCAGGTGGGGATTTGAGGGGAGGGGAGGGGTGAAGTGGGGGCATGGCCTGCAGTTGGGGAGGGAGGGCTGAGCAGCTCCTGGCAAAACAAGAAGCCGCACACATTTAAACCAAGAGCATGTATGAGATGCATGATGATTGCCCACCACACACAGAGCTATCTGCTTCCTCTACTACTTTTATGTTACTTTTGCCAGCAATTTAATTTGCCCCAGTAGTGGATCACTTTGTGTTGGACAGGCATGATACAGAAGGAGAATCAAGTGCAATGTAATGAATCTTATTCTTGGGGTCATAGCTAGTGCCCATGACCAATTGCAGTCTAGTGTCCCACTGAGATGGATGGCCACCCTTGTGGCCCATTCACTAGCCTTGGTTGCCCAATGTTGCCATAAGGACTTAATATTTTAGTGTTGTCTTTTATTCTGGAAATCTCAAATCCCATAAAAAGGGAGAAGAAAATCACAGTGCGAGAGCAGTAATTGAAATGCATAAAAATGCAGAGTAGATAGATGTCAAATGTTTTCCTTGTAGTGATTGTTTCTTAATCTTAAATAAATAAGTAAACCTGAGGAAATGATTACTGTTTTCCCGTTAAGGAAAATGTAAATCATTATACCAAACTCTGCTTCGGGGAATGAAGGAGTATATAGAGAAAGTTGAATAGAAATTGAGAACACTATATTGCAAACAGTTAAGCAGTTCATTTGGTATTTGGCCTGTATCTGTAGCTGAAACATGAAAACCACAGAGCAGCTCTGTAAGGCTGAGTAATAAGATTGCAACATAGATTTAACAACCTATTATATGAAAAATATAAGGGTGGGAAAACTGCAAATATAGCTTCCAACATCCGTAATGAAATATTTTGAGATAAGATTGGAATAAGAGTTTGTTCTATTTGACTTCCCCAAAGCAAGCAATTAAAATTCTGCATTGCTAATTTACTGCCCCACTGAGATGTTTAAAGCATGCAGTATGCAATTCGGAGCTCAGTTCCCAAGACTGAATTGAGCTCGCATGTTATTAAAGGTCAAAATTCTCCATATCCCTTCCATTAGGTATTTCTTCTTGTGTGGAACTGATTGTAGCCTTAAGGGCAGTCCGCTGCTTATTTCAGTCAGAGATAGGGTAGGCATAGTTCTACTGTTTCTGTCAAATCAGTTATCTAGCAAATAAATCACAAATATACAGCTTTGTAGAATCTTTTTTTTTTTTTTGCTGTTACTGTCACCGGTTCCAGCTTGGGGGGCTGGCGTCAGGCTCCCCGGGGGCGGGGTCGTACCCCCCCTAGAAGTCCCTTCCTACCCCAAGTCCGATCCCACCGGCTCTTGTCCTCCCGCGTCCCGTGGGGTAAGTCCTCCAGGCGGCCGTGCCTTGCCTCTGGCTTGCCGTCCACCCTGATCTCAGCGGCCGCTGGCTCTGGCCTCCGTCCCAGCCACGGCTCATCCGTCCCTGCCGGCCTCTTACCCCGTTCCTGGCCTCTGGCCCCGCTCGAGTCGTCTCGTGGCTTCGGTGCCGCCAACTCCTGCAGGGGGAAGGGGAACTGCCCACCGGCTGACCGCCCCGGCCTGTGCTCCCGGTCTCCTGTTCCTCTCCCCCGCCCTCCCCCCCCCCGGCCTCCGTAGGCCGCTTTTTAAACTCCCCGCCCAACAGGGATTGCCGGCTTCCGCCCGGCCGGCCTCACTCCCCCGGCTCTGGGGTCCTCCTGCCCGCCGGGTTGCCTGCCACCCTCCACCACCTCTGCGCAGCGGCAGACGGCGTTTCCCAACCCTGGCCGCGGGAGGGGGTTTCCCGGCTCTTGTCCCCCCCTCCCGGGGGGCTGGCTGCCCTTCCCTGTGCCGGGGTCGAGTGCGGGGTTGGAGTCCCCGTCACACACCTCCACCCCGGTCTCCTGTACCTCCCCGGCTTCTGGACACCTAGACAGAAAATCCACGTTCACGTGATCTCGCCCCGCCCGGTGTACCACCCTGAAGGTAAACTGCTGCAGGAATAAGTACCACCTCATTACGCGGGGGTTAGCCTCCCACATGTTGTGCATCCACGTCAGTGGTGCGTGGTCCGTGACTAACACGAAGGGGCCTCCCAGAAGGTAGTATCTTAGGGTATGTCTACACTACAGCACTAATTCGAACTAACTTAGTTCGAATTTGTTAATTCGAACTAAGCTAATTCGAATTACCGCATCTACACTTAAAAACTAGTTTGAATTAGCGTTTTGCTAATTCGAACTAGCATGTCCACACTGAATGGACCCTGAACCGAGGTTAAGGATGGCCGGAAGCAGTGCCGGCAGGGCATCAGATTAGGACATAGAGCGTGGAGCTGCTGTCTCAGGCTAGCCGAGGGCTGTGCTTAAAGGGACCCGACCCCCACCCCGGACAGACAGTTCTCAGGGGTGCCCCGCTTGCAAAGCAGTCCTGGCTTGGAGTACCCTGAGTGCCCACACATCACAGCACTCGGCCATCAGCCTGGCTGCACTTGCCGCAGGCTGCCATCCGGGGGGGGGGTCAATCAAGGGGCTTCAGGAGAGCTTCCACCCCCCGAAGCCCGCAGAGCCAGCCCAGTCCTCCCCATCGGGGGCTCGTACCCCATTCCTCCCTCACCTCCTTCCACTTACCCCTCCCTAGCCCCCCTTCCTGATGTACAAAATAAAGGACACGTGTGTTCAAAAATAGAAACTGTCTTTATTGAACAAAACTCGGGGACACTGGGAAAAGGAGGTGGGAGAGGGGAAGAGAGAGGGTGGGAGAGGGGAGGGCAACTAAAATGATCAGGGGTTTGGAACAGGTCCCATATGAAGAGAGGCTAAAGAGACTGGGACTTCTCAGCTTAGAAAAGAGGAGACTGAGGGGGGATATGATAGAGGTCTATAAAAGCATGAGTGGTGTGGAGAGGGTGCATAAAGACAAGTTCTTCATTAGTTCCCATAATATAAGGACTAAAGGACACCAAATGAAATGAATGGGTAGCAGGCTTCAAACTAATAACAGAAAGTTGTTCTTCACAAAGCAAAGAGTCAACCTGTGGAACTCCTTGCTGCAGGAGGCTGTGAAGGCTAGAACTATAACAGAGTTTAAAGAGAAGTTAGATAAAGTCATGGAGGTTGGGTCCATGGAGTGGTATTAGCCAGGGGGTAGAAATGGTGTCCCTGGCCTCTGTTTGTGGAAGGCTGGAGATGGATGGCATGAGACAAATGGCTTGGTCATTGTCTTCGGTCCATCCCCTCCGGGATAGCTGGTGTTGGCCGCTGTCAGCAGACAGGCTACTGGGCTAGATGGACCTTTGGTCTGACCCAGTACGGCCGTTCTAAGCTCGGGGCTCAGGGTCGGGGGTCTCACTGGACCACCTTGATTTTCATGCAAACCTGCTCCTGGGTGGCCAGGCTGGAAGCTATCCTGCCCTAGACGGCCACTTTCCTGTGCCTAGTGCGGAGGTTGTGGATGAGGTCCACGATGTCTGCACTAGACCTCTTTGCCGACCTGGGCAGGCTCCCCGGAGCTGCCAGCCTGGTCCCGGGAAGAGGCGGAGGGCTGGGTGGCAGCGGGTGGCTGGCTTGTGCCGTGCCAGTTGCAGGGTCTGCTGGCTGGGTGCTGGCAGGCTTGCACCTGGCACGGGCACCGTAGCCAGCCCTTGCCCCTTTAAGGGCTCCGGGGCCGGGAGGGGGACAGAAGAGTTTCCCTGGTAGTGCCCAGAGTGGTCACCAGGGAAAGCTGGGGAGGGCTAGCCTCCAACAAGTTCAAATTAAGTGGCTACACAGCCCTTAATTCAAACTACTTAATTCGAACTAGGCGTTAGTCCTCGTAGAATGACGTTTACCTAGTTCGAATTAAGCGCTCTGCTAGTTCGTATTAAGTTCGAACTAGCGGTTTGCCTGTGTAGCGCCTATCAAAGTTAATTCGAACTAACGTCTGTTAGTTCGATTTAACTTTGTAGTGTAGACATACCCTTAGTGTTTCCACTGCCCATCTAATAGCCAATGTCTCTTTCTCAATTGTAGAGTAATGTTGCTCTCGCAATAGCAGTTTGCGGCTCAAATATAGAATAGGCAGCTCCCCTGCTGGGTGTTTCTGCGCTAGCACTGCCCCGATACCGACGTCAGACGCATCCGTCTGCACTATGAAGGGTTTGTTGAAATCCAGCTGGGCCAGCAGCGGGGCGGAGGTTAGACGTTGCTTTAATTGGCGGAAGGCTTGCTCGCACTGGGCCGTCCACCGCACCTGCTGGGGGCTGCCTTTCGTTGTCAGGTCCGTCAGCGGTGCCGCTAGTGTTTCAAACTGCGGAATAAATCGTCGATAATATCCGGCGAGGCCCAAAAACTGCCTCACCTGCCTCTTTGTAGTGGGGGCCTTGTAGTCCCGCACCGCCTTTACTTTGGCCACCTGTGGCTGTAGGCGTCCCCGCCCCACAACGTAGCCCAAATACGCCACTTTTGTTTGGCCGAATGCACATTTTTCCGGGTTGGCCGTCAGTCGTGCTTCCTCGAGGGCCCGCAGTATCGCTCTGACCTGGGTCAGGTGGTCTTCCCAGGACGTGCAAAAAATGACGATGTCGTCAATGTATGCGACAGCGTACTCCTGGTGGTCCCGCAGCAGCTTGTCCATGGCCCTCTGGAAGGTGGCTGCCGCCCTGTTGAGGCCGAATGGCATCATTGTGAACTGGTATAAGCTGAAGGGAGTGGCAAAGGCAGTTTTTTCTTGCGATGCGGGTGTTAAGGGGATTTGCCAATACCCCTTCGTGAGGTCGATCGTTGATAGGTATTGGGCCTGCCCCAGTCTTCCCAACAGCTCCTCCACCCAGAGCATCGGGTACGTGTCAAATCGCGACAACGCGTTGACCCTCCGGAAGTCGATGCAGAACCTCAGGGTTCCGTCGTTTGGGGACGAGGACGATGGGGCTCCTCCACCCGCTCCTGGATTCTCGGATCACCCCTATCTGCAGCATCTTGTGTATCTCCTCTTTTACCGTGCCCCACATCTTCCGTGTCAAGGGCCGGAGGGGTTCCCGCACCTTCTGTCCCGGTGTGGTGCATATGTGGTGCTGGCCCAGTGTCGTCCTGCCCAGTCGTGTTGATAGTACCGATGCAAACTCCCGCAGCACGGCTTCCATTTCCCGTTTTTGCACCGCCATTAGTTCCGCCCCTAGGGTGGCCTTCCCTGGCATCTCCTCTAGGTCACCCCCCCAGGGTCCTAATTCGGGCTCAGCCGGGCGGGTTGTGGCCATCAGCCCCTCACGGGCCTTCCATTTCTTCAATACATTTATATGGTAAATCTGTGTACCCTTCCTGTGCTCTGGCATTCGGATCTCATAATCGACAGGACCTACTTGCCGCACGACCTCGTAGGGGCCTTGCCACTTGGCCAGTAGCTTCAACTCAGCGGAAGGTAACAACAGTAGTACTCGGTCTCCGGGTGTGAAGGTCCTTACCCGTGCGCCCTGGTTGTAGTAGTGTGCTTGCTTGGCTTGGGCCTTTACCAGGTTCTCTCTCGCCACCTCCCCCACCACCTTCAGTTTTTCCCGTAGTTCTAAGATGTAGGGGACAGTACCTTTTACCTGTGAGCTCTTCTTCTCCCACTCCTCCTTGATCAGGTCGAGTAGGCCTCTCAGCTGACTCCCATAGAGCAGTTCGAACGGCGCGAACCCTGTGGACGCCTGTGGTACCTCTCTTATGGCGAATAGGAGGGCCAGCAGGAATTGGTCCCAGTCCCGTGGGTCTACCTCCACAAATTTCCGCAACATCGTTTTCAGTGTTCTGTTGAAACGGTCCACCAGCCCATCCGTTTGTGGGTGGTACTTGGAGGTACGGAGCCTCTTGACCTTTAGTAGCCGACATAACTCCATCATGACTCGCCCCATCAAGTTGCTTCCTTGGTCGGTTAGTATCTCATGCGGTAGGCCTACCCTAGAAAACATTTTGACCAGCTCTGCGGCTATCACCGGGGCCTTAGTGGTCCGGAGTGGGACCGCCTCTGGGTACCGCGTCATGTAGTCTGTTACGACCAGGATATGTTGGTTGCCCTTGCGGGACCTGTCCAGGGGCCCACTAGTTCGAGGGCTGTTCTTCGAAAGGGGGTGTCCACCACCGGTAAGGGTACCATGGGAGCTCGGGGAACGTTCCTCCCGGCCACCCGCTGGCACTCGGGGCAGGATTTGCAGAAGTCCTTAACCGCTTTGTGCACCCCGGGCCAATAGAAGCGTGGCAGTATCCTTTGCAGCGTCTTTTCTGCCGCCAAATGTCCTGCCCAGGGGTTTGCATGCGCGGCCTCCAACACCCTCCACTGATAACGGGTCGGCACCAGGAGCTGCCACACCTCCCCCTCTTGTCCCGGCCTCGAGGTGACCCTATATAACTGATCGGCTATTACCTCGAACCGAGGCCCCTGTTTCCCTTGCGTCCAGGGGTCGTCGCCCGTCGAGGTATGTTCCCATGCGTGCTTCAGGGAGTCATCCTCCCACTGCTCTCGCACAAAGTCCAGGCCGGCTTCTGCACGTTGTTCTGCTGGAGTTTCGTTCGGGGCGTCCCCCATCTGGGCCTCCCGGGGGGGCCCTTTCTGTCCTCCGTGGCGGTGCCCCGCCTTCCTCCCTGGCCGTTCGCCTTTTCCCCCACTCCTCAATTAGTCTTTGAAAACCTGGCCAATCCCAGCCTAGGATTACGGGGTATGCTAGGTGCGGGGCCAGCGCGACTCGGCATCGCTTTGTCCGGGGGCCCTTCCGTATAAGCAGCCACCGGGTCGGATACCGCTTGACATCCCCATGGATGCACTGCATCTCTACAGCAGGGGCTTCAGGCTCCCGCTGTGGCACCAAGTCGCTCCGGACTACCTTCCAGTTACATCCGGAGTCTACTAGTGCCCACACGTTTTTACCCTCTAGTCCTACCTGCACTGTGATTTGTCGTCGTCCCGTCGTCTCGCCCGCCGCGAGGCGGTTAAGGCTCTGCCATACAAACAGTCCATAGAAGGGCACTCTCGTCGGTAATGGCCCACCTGCCCGCACTCGAAACATGCCCCTCGTTTTCCGGGCTTCAGCGTCCCCGGCGGTCCCCCCTCCTGTTCCCAGGAGGGACTCCTCTTTGGAGCTTCGGGGGCCCTCATCCGGGGGTCCTCTCCCCACCCTTTCCACAGGATGGGTGGCGCGCCGCCAGTGCCTCAGGCTCTGCTCGGCCGGACCCTGCCGCGGTCCTGTCTTGTACCGGTGCCGGCCACGATATCACCGGTTCCGTCTTCTTCCCCTGCTGCTGCCATATAGTTCTCCAGGATCGACGTGGCTTCACCCAGGGTCGAGGGTTGGTGTCGTCGCACCCACAGGCGGCCCTCCGATGGTATGATCTGCAAAAACTGGTCCAGCACGATCATCTCCACTACCTGGGTGGCCGATCTTTTCTCTGGCTCTAGCCAACGGTTGGCTGCCTCCCTAAGCCTCTGCACTACTGCCTGCGGGCCCTCCCCGGGGCGATACTTCTCCTCCCGGAACCTCTGCCGGTATGTTCCCGTGGTGATGCCCGCCTGGTCTAAGATGGCCTTTTTCACTTTCTGACAGTGCAGGGCATCTCGGGCGGGCAGGCCCCTATAGGCGCCTTGCGCGGGGCCGGTAAGATAGGGGGCTAGTAGTGTCGCCCAGCTTTCCTTTGGCCATCGGGCCGCAGTGGCGACCTGTTCAAAAGTCACAAGGAAAGCCTCCGGGTCATCGCTTGGCGTCATCTTGACCAGGCGTAGGGGCAGGGCCAAGGCCGGGCCTCCCCCCTCCCCGGGCGTCCCGAAAGGGTTCTGGACTCCCCGAGCCCCCTGCTGCAGCCATTGGTCTAGCTGCCTTTGCTGCTGCTCTAATAAGTCCTTCACTACCTTCTGCTGCTCCCTCTATTGCTCCGCCAACCTCGGGGTAGGAGCTGCGTTTGCTGTTGCCGCTGACTCTCCGCCAGCCCCTCCAGCAGCTTCCCTGTATCCATACTCTCCCCCCGGAGTCAGGCCTCCCCCGTCCACCCTGAGGTCCTATTTTTTTGGGGGGGGTGCCCTCCACCCCCTAAGGGCTCATGCCCATGTTCTCCACCAGTGTCACCCGTTCCAGCTCAGGGGGCTGGCGTCAGGCTCCCGGGGCGGGGTCGTACCCCCCCCAGAAGTCCCTTCCTACCCCGAGTCCGAGCCCACCGGCTCTTGTCCTCCTGCGTCCTGCGAGGAAAGTCCTCCAGGCGGCCGTGCCTTGCCTCTGGCTTGCCGTCCACTCCGATCTCAGCGGCCGCTGGCTTTGGCCTCCGTCCCAGTCACGGCTCGTCTGTCCCTGCCGGCCTCTCGCCCCGTTCCTGGCCTCCGGCCCCGCTCGGGTCGTCTCGTGGCCTCGGTGCCGCCAACTCCTGCAGGGGGAAGGGGAACTGCCCGCCGGCCGACCGCCCTGGCCCGTGCTCCCGGTCTCCTGTCCACCCCCCCCCCCCATGCCTCCGTAGGCCGCTTTTTAAACTCCCCGCCCAACGGGGATTGTCGGCTTCCGCCCGGCCAGCCTCACTCCCCTGGCTCCGGGGTCCTCCTGCCCGCCGGGTTGCCTGCCGCCCTCCGCCACCTCTGCGCCGCGGCGGACGGTGTTTCCCAACCCCGGCCGCGGGAGGGGGTTTCCCAGCTCTTGCCCCCCCCTCCCAGGGGGCTGGCTGCCTTTTCCTGTGCCAGGGTCGAGTGCGGGGTTGGATTCCCCGTCACAGTTACCATGAAGCAGTGATGATTTGTGAGCTGACTTGCAGTTCTATTCTTGGACTTGCAGGATGTATGTATGGGGGTAGTGTATTTATCCTTAGAGGGCAAGGATGAACTTGCCTGTTTTATTAGGTTTCCTACTTTCTCTTTTTCAAATCAAGACGGGATGGTTGCAGGAGTGTAACTTCAGAAAATCAGAAGCAGAGCTGGTCAAAAGCGTGACTTTCCACAATTATTTTGTAACATTTGTCAAAGTAAGGACAAATAAGATCACAAGAAAAAACAAGATGTAGGAAGAAGTGGAATTAATTAAGTTTTTTAAAAGATTGCTAGAATCAAAGGGCAGTATAGATATATTTAGGAATGAATAGGTTAAAAATCATCTGTCATTAATGGTCTAGTTATTTCTTAGTCCTTCCTTTATTGTAGCGGACTGCACTATATAATCTCTTGAGGTCCCTTCCAGACTCCAGTCTATGATTCTATGAGTCTATGATAGTGGGACGCATTTGGTTTATTTGAATATGGGCAGTGAGGGATGGTCCATTAAGTACAGCTCACATGGGAAAGTAATCACAAAATTATAAAAATATTGGGCTAGAAGGGATCTCAAGAGGTAATCAAATCAAGCGCTCTGCTAAGGCAGGACCAAATAAGCCTAGACAATCCCAATAGGCATTTGTCTAATCTTTTATCAAAAATCTCCAGTGATAGGGATTCCACAATCTCCTTTGGAAGTCTGTTTAATTGCCTTTTATAATTAGAAAGTTTTCTTAATATCTAATCTCAGGTTCGTAGCAAGGGTTGCTCACCCCGGGCGCATCATCAACAGGGGCACAAAGACACGATAAGTACAAATAATAAGATGTAAAGAATAAAATTAAAGAGCGTGACGCATGCTAACCTAAGGAGCAGGGGGCGCAAAATTAATAGTTTGCCAAGGCACAAAAATATCTGGTTACTGTGCCATCTAATCTAAATCTCTCTTCCTGCAGATTAAGCTCATTATTTCGTGCTCTACCGTTAGCAGCCATGGAGCAGTTGATCATTGGCCTCTTTATAACAGCTTATAACGTATTGGGTCCCAGATCAGTTTTCTTTTCTCAAAACTAAACATGCACAGATTTTTTTTAACATTTCCTCATAGATAGGTAAAGGGTTTTTTAAAGCCTTCTATAATTTTTGTTGCTGTCCTCTGGACTCTCTCCAGTTTGTCCACCTCTTTTGTCTTGCAAGCTTTTCAACTTGGTATCACCCACACTTTTTATAAGCATTTTCTCTGTTACTCCACTATTCAAGTCATGAATTAAAATATTAAATTCTATACCCAGGACTGACCCATGCAAGACCATAATAGACACACCCTTTCAGTTGGATACTGAACAACTGATAACTATTCTGAGTATAGTCTTTCTAATATATGTCCTTAAATTGGTGGTTTTCTAATGATCCAGAATTAACAATCTGTTATACTCTTGTTTTGGTGAAGGTGTTTAAAGAAAAATAGTACAAAGATTTAAAAAAAAAATCTATAAATCAAGCTGGTTATGTTACTAAATATCTGTGAGCCTGATCCAAAGTCCGGTGAAATCAATCTGAGACCTTTCATTGACTCAGATGGGATTTGAACCAAACACTGTGATAGCTCTTTATTACAGACAGTGGATGAAATCCTGCCTCTGTTGAAATCCATAGCAAAATTTCCACTGAATTCCATGGGAAGGATTTTACCTCGCCCAAGGGTGGGGAACCTCTGGCCCACAGGCTGCATACAGTTTATCAAGGTTACCCACTGATGGGCTGCCAGATGGTTTGTTTACCTGAGTGTCTGCAGCCATGGCTGTTCACAGCTTTGCCATTCCAACCAATAGGAGTGGTGGGAAGTGGTAGCCCACCCCACATCACTTCCCACAGCTCCCATTCACTGGAAATGGCAACCCAGGGCCACTGGGAGCTGCCAGCAACCATGGCTGCAGATGCTCAAGTAAACAAACTTTCTGGTGGCTCACCAGGGGCTAACCTTGACAAACTGCTTGTAGTTGGTGCACTGGAGGTTCTCCACCCTGAGTTAGTGTCATTGCCACAAGGAATTGTTATGTTGCCATCTAGGTAGGAAATCTGAGAAAAGTTTCAGTAGTTAATTAGATTGTAAATATTACCTGAATTTAGTGAATCTGCAGGAAAGGTAAATATATAGAACGAGATTCTAACACCTATACTCACACTGTGTAGTGCTTTACACAGCAGTCGCAATCCAAGTGAACCGGGAGCCTAGAGACTACAGCAATCAGTGCCAATAAGGATGAGTCAGGATCCTGATAAGTATTTTAAATTAGTAAGTTTACATACTATTTTCTTATTGTAACCTCACTTCATTAAAGTTTGTATGATATAGTTATTAGTTATTTTTTAAATCAGAATAGTAAGCGTCTATTTAGACAAGCATCTGAAGTAGAACACCAACCTCAAAGACTTCCCAGCAGGACACACAAATGAAAACTGTTTGACTTCTCACTAGAGACTCTTTTAATACAAAGTTTAAAACAAACAACAAACCCTTGCTAGTGGGCTTCTTTGAGGAAAGAAGTATAAAGAAACAAGTAACCTAATGAAATATAATTAGAAGTGTTTCTGTGCATGAAACATGTCTATATATACCTTTGATTTTAATACTCTATATATTAAATATGAAAAATATTAATGCAATTTAAGGATTCGTATTTAAGACCAAAGAGGTCTATAAATGCAAAAGGTAATGTTTCAATGGACACAGTAGTTCACCTCCATTATATATACGTTATAGTATGTGGTTAATTATTCATGTAATAATTAACTAGTGATTGTAAATGAGAACATATGCTGACAAAACTGTAAACTGTCATTTCTGAAAACTTCTTTGAGCTTAAAAATTATATATAAACTTGTAGTGTGTATGTTTATCTTCTATTGTATCTCTCTCTAATAATTTCTTTCTTCATGTGTCCTATGTCTGTCTTTTTATTATTGTATACTCCCATGTTCTTTATTTTTCCATGCTGTTTCATTTCGATTTGGAGTAGGCTGCAGTTGCCAACCATAGAGCTTTTCTTCGGGTCCACGTACCTCCTGAGTACCACAGTGGTTATGTGATAGGCAAAGTATGTATTATTTTCTATTCTGCTTTCTGGCTAAATAAAAGTCATTTTAGAATTATTTTATTACTGTACCTTTTAATCATATTCATTCAAGGATATTTGAAAAATAATATTTTCAGGCAGTTGCTAGTTTGGATTAGTTAATATTTGGAAGTTATATCCCATAGCCTAGGAATGCATTGTATTGTGTTTAAAAAAGAAATACACACCTTGAATTTTCAAAAAATGTACATTCAAACTTTTAAAATGAAGTACTGCATATAAAGTATTTTAATTTTGTTAGGAAATCAGTTGCACACAACAGTTTTCTATTGTGTCTGTCATTTTTCTGCATTGTTGAAAACTACCTTGATTCTTAAGACAACTGATGAAATGAACTCCCTGTGATTCTCAGACAGGGGTCTGGGGCCTGCTGGAGGACCATGAGCAGGTTTCAGGGGAGACTGCCAAGCAGGACCAGCTTTAGACTTGTCGAGGTCAGTGGCAGAAAGCTGAAGCCACAACTAAAGGGGCTGAAACCCAAGGCCCTGAGCCTTACCACCTGGGGCTGAAACTGAAGCCTGAGCAGTGTAGCTTTTTGCAACGGTCCCTGTGGTATGGGGCCCCAGCCATATAACTGCCATGCTTGTGATTCACTAATTCTGGCTTTTATATGCAGAAAACCAGTTACTGTGCACAAGTGGTCTGTGGAGTTTTTAGAGAATGTTGGGAAGGCCTCAGAGAGGTTGAAAATCCCTATTCCCATGAATTGAGTTTGTTCTTTGCTGTCCAGTTATATGAATTAAACCATATTAAGAGAGTCCTTTATATGAGATCTTAAATACTCTTACCACTTGGCTACACAGGGAACTCAATTCACATAGCTCTAGCAGCATAATTATACCACTGTAATTATGCCAGTGTAACATCCCATGTGGATACTCTATTTTAGAATAAAAATAACTTAAGGTGTGGGGGGGGGGGGGGAGGGGTATTGAGCAATTATTTTAAAGTTAGTGGTATGTATTTGCTACTCACTGTTATTTCCTTCACCTAGCTCTAAAGACCCAAGGAACTTAGCACATTATAGAAACAAAATAAAAGTCACTCTTCTAAAGAGCTTACAATCCTAGTTTTAGACCAGTCATGACAGATTAGTGACGTGTGCAAATGAGGAGAGGGAGCCTGGGGTAACAGTAATATAAGCATATTTTTCCATAGACTAGCTGTGCACAAATTGTAGCTGTTAAATATTTTGAATAATGGCGATATGATGATGATGGGTGACCATTCATTGCCGAGTATGACCATCTTCCATTGTAGTTTTGGACCCTCAGGTGACTGATAAGGCTGATCTTTAAATCTCAAGTTCTGTTACAGTGGGGACAGGTGTTTGCAGGTACAGCTGGAGGCTGTAGAGCAGTCATGTCAAACATTCGGCACACGGGCCGCTTGAGGCCCGATAGATTTTTTTTGCAGCCCACGATTACGTCTTTATAAATTATCTAAGTGCGGCCCACTCGGTTACATTGTTTGTAACAGGGGTAGCCAACCCATGGTTCTTGATTAAGGAAACGCAGTTCCTGCTGGTTCTGAGCCACGCGCCAAGACTGCTCACGGCTGACCGCTCTGTGCATGTGCCCCAGCGCCTGAGGGAGAAGCACGTGGTGGCGGCTCCAGGATTCAGGCATTAGGCTAGAATTGGGGAGGGGGACAGGCTCTGGGGGAGAGGAGGGGATTGCGTTAGAGCAGGGGAGGGGGGAGCTGGAGGTGCCTGGCTCTGTGGAAGGGGGAGGGAATTGGGTTAGAGCAGGGGAGGCTGAAGCACCTTAAACTCAAAGTCTTCATGAATGCAAATAACAATTTTACATATCAAATTATTGTATTCTATTCAAACAAGACCTGAAAAAAATTATAAAATATACCTAAAACATAATCTATAATAATAAAAAATTGCAGCTTTCCGATAGAAGTACATTTTCTTTGGTGGCCCTGAAAGCTACCAGTTTTCGTTTGTGCGCCCCTCAGTAGGCTTTGAGTTTGACATGCCTGCTGTAGACCATGACTAGAAGCCAGTCTCCCCTTCCTCTTGTGCCTCTTCTCCTCCTCAGCTTGTTGGCGGGCAAATTCAAAATGCAGGGAGCCATTGGGTAGGACTTGTCTCCATTTTGAGCGATCCTGGGCAAGTGTCACCAAGTGTCAATGTCAACGTTGCACTTCTTTAAGTTATCCTTTAGCAAGTCCTTAGAATGCTTCCATTGTCCTCCCACCTTACAGTATCCTTCTCTCAGCTGAGAAAATAGGACCTGTTTTGGGAGGAGATGTTCTGGCATCCATACAAAGTGATCAGTCCAGCAAAGTTGCTGACGGATGATCTCTGTCTCGATACTGGTGGTCTTTGCCTCTTCCAGAACACTAAATTCTTCCAGTTACCGTAGTCTGACTACAGCTTGTCTAACCACTATCAGCCCATAGTGTCCTACAAGCACCACAGTAAGAAATAGGACAAATTGAGGCCCTATGCATACCTCCTCAGCCCCAGAAGCAATCCTCCCTTTCTGGAGAAATAGAATTATCAGGCAAGGACCTCCCCTCCAGTACATACCATAATAGCCAGGATGTGTCTGAGATGGTGGAAGGGTCAGGACTGTTGCCTTCTGCCACACTGAATCCTCTACTAGGATGTGTCAGTGGCTCTTCTTTCCCATACCCAAGAGCATGAGGTCTTGGGTAATAGGCAAGTAAGATGTTAAACCTTTCTGAGCTACAGGCTTACTGCAGAATTGTGGGTTCATCACGGTGTTTTACATTGAAGTAGGGCACGGCCCATAACACATTTTTAATGGCTGTAAATTTGTTAGTGTCCTACTTTAATGTAAAACACTGCCTCACAAAAAACCCCTGCAAGACCATGGTTTAACCTTCTTCATACTCTCTTCTCTTCAGCACTGAGGAAAGCGTAGGAACGCTAGGCCCATGCATCAGCTCCCACAGTCACGTACTTACACCAGAAAGTTTCTATCACTTATTGGGGGAAAAAAAAAAAATCTGGACATGTGATCCAAGTGCAATTAATGCAGTGATGGCCAGCGATGCCCAGCCAACAGCCGCCGCTTTCCGACCAGCCAGCTCTGAAGGCAGCAAAGATGCATGCTTTTACCTTATACTGTTCAGATTTCATAGGGGAAGCCAGCCTTTTTCAAACTGGAGTTACAAAGGTACAGTATTGCACATTGCCACCCTCACATCTTTGCTGCCTTCAGAGCTGGATGGTCAGAAAGTGGCGGCTGTTGGCTAGGCATCCAATTCTGAAGGCAATGCCCTGCCAGCAGAAGTAAAGGTGGCAATGCCTTATCAAGCCATCATTACTTCTGCACTGCTGCCTTGAGAGCTGGGCGGCTGGGAGGGGTAGCTGCTGACTGAGGACCCAGTTCTGCAGATTGCAGTGCAAAAGGGTGGCAATAATATACCATGTCATCCTTTCTTCTGCGCCACTGCTGGTAGCAGCTCTGACTTCACACTATATGCTTAATGTTAGAAGTGCTTTCCAGGAAGTCTTTTCACGTCCCTCTTATTTGCATTTTATCTGCCGATATCTTAAAATGGGGGCGGGGAACCTCAGACCTGGGAGCCAGTTGTGGCCCACTGCTTGTTGGGATCCAGCCCCTGAGGCTCAGGGCTCCCCACAGCATTGGGGAGCCCACGCTGGTGCTTCAGCTCTCCCCCTCGCCCACGGCACTGGAGCATACAAAATCTATTAGCGTGGGTCCTCCTAAGCTCTGGTGTGAGAGGGGAATGCGAGGAGTATCTCTCTCCTCCTCAGTCAGTGAGGTTTTTTTTTCTTTGCTTCTCATTTGTGTAGCCCCCAACTGATTTTTCTGTGGTTTGCCGGCCCCAACCCAAAAAAGGTTCCCCACCCCTATCTTAAAAGATGTGTAGCTTCCACTAATACATATCTTCTTCCCCTCGACTGCAAATAAAATGGTTCTATAGTGCCATCTCTTTGGATCTGTTAACCACTGAACATACTTCAAATACTGTACTTAGAATTTTGAAAGCCTTAAATAATAGAAGACTAATTCAGTGGGAAAGGAAGGGGACATGTTTTCATCTTGGTTCCTTTATGTTAATAGAGATTAGTGGGTTTGGAATTGCTGATTGTCCCAAGGGCACATATTTGAGAGGATGGGAGGGAAAGTCAATGTTGTTGAGATCTTGTAGCTTTGGAAAGGTCTTAAGCCTTAACCTACAGGTCATGTTTACACTGGAAAAAATATTGTCTTAAATCTAGTTAAAATCCTATGAAGGCAAGGCAGGCTTCTGTGGTTTTAACACTTATGAGCCACTACTATTAAACCCTAGGTTCCCTGTAATCTTTAACTTGACTTGCTAATACAAGTGCTAGAAATATGGGTACTGGGAGTGCTGCCATGCCCCCTGACTTGAATTGGTTCCCTTCATATTCAGGGTTTACAGTTTGGTTCAATGTCTCTCAGCATCCCCTCTATACAAATTATTCCAGCCTCTTTGAATGTGATGACTGTGGCTGCCTTGTCTCCATTATGATTTTCATTCTATGTAGCTAATTTGAGTGAGTGAGTTAATAGCACACCTTTTTGTTCTTTTGTGAAGATACACTCACAGTCTATCAAAATATAACAATGGCATCCTTCCAGGAAAAGATTGTAAAAATTGTTATTGTTTAGAGGTAGATGGTGAAGTTCATGTCACTAATGATTCTGATAGCTCCTTCTTGAGCTTGGGTTTTCTTTGTCTAGATTTTTTTAAAGTTATAGTCTAGTAGGCCACCTGATAGCTCAGTTGAAATAATAAATTTTAATTTCTGTGATATTTAAGGTTCTATGAAAAATTGGTGAATAAATACTAAGAATTATTTCTTAAATCAGTGTATAGGGCTAAAATGATTTACTTACGCTATATTTACACCGTAACTGATAACAATTCTGTACTTATTCTTTAACTTTTTACAGTTTTAGAACGTATATTTTCTAACCCTAGATACTTATTTGCTTGTATTTTAGATTACAAATATTTCAAAATAATTCAGGTAACTAGTAACTTTAGATTATCTAAATGTTGCTATATAGTCTTACGTAGGCATTAATTTTATTTATCTTGCACAAGTAGAACAGTAAGTGTAGCAAGAAGATATTGGTGCTGTTTGAGTCATTGAGTAACACTTGCATTTGCCTCGCACGTGGCAAAAAATTAGATTCATAAGACAGTGTTTTTCTTTTGGACTTTTAAGTACTCTTATTGATGCCAGTAGGTGTTCCAGCTGGTGGAATAATCATAAAATATGGCTCCACAATCTGGCGGTATAGCTCTTACACTAGGGAGCACTTAGTTATGAATGGCAGTGAAGTGTTTCCTTGCATGAATAAAATCTATATATCACAGAGCTGGAAAAGACTACTGGAATCATCTATTTCATGCATCCTTGCCTTCTTTCTGTCATTTGTTCTACTTTCTTACAGTTTTCTTGAATACCTGGCATCATATTGCTTCCCCTACTAGCTTCAGTTTGCATTTATTTTTTCAATTAATTTTAGGCCATTACAGATAATTTTGCAATACAAATCAGATCTCATAAAATATTTTGCACAATAAACCTCTTACGTCATTTTGTTCCTTGCTCTTTCTAAAACATCTTGCTGCTCTTCATTTCCTTGTTGCTAAACAACTTCTGCATTTCACTGACTGGTGAAATGATTATTATTATGCTGCAGAGAGGGCAGTTTCCTACTGAAGTTACTAATGCAAGTAATTCTATTAAAATCCATAGGCCTGTTTCTGTGAGGATATTGGGCCAATAGAGGAAAGATTCCCATTGACTTCAGTAGTCTTTTGATCAGCCGGATGACTTATAAAGGATAATGGGAGTCATTTGTAGTAAACAAAGCCTCTATGTAATGTAAGTTATTCAACATCACTGCTTTTCTGGTAGCAATAAGAGTAATCAGAGCTTAAAAATAATCTTCCTGATTGGATGTGTCGCAAACTTAAGTCCAGTGCTGCAGGATCAGGGTATTTTTTGTCAAGGTGGAAAGCTTCCCTGTGGTTATATAAAAATATGACCTGAGTTTGAGTCTAGGTTTTTAATACATATTCTATAGCTGGGGTTCCCAAACTTTTTGACACGAGGACCAGTAAATCCATTCACGAGCTTTTGGAGGACCTTTCACATTCATTTGCATATTCATTAAGCAAATTATGAATATTCAAATAAGTTGTTTCAGGTCCTCCCACAGCCCCCAGTACCAGCTTTAGCAAAGCTTTTGATACGGTCACCCACAATATTCCTGCCAGCAAGTTAAGGGATTATGGATTGGATAAATGGACTGTAAAATGGATAGAAAGCTGGCTAGATCAGGGTTTCCCAAACTTTTTACTTCAGTTGGAACCTGGTTTTTTTTTTCAGTACTGTTTTTTGCAGCTCAAATAGATAAACGCATATTAAAAAAAAGAATTAAAAATGAATACATTTTCAGTGTTTCACCCAGTTGCATCCTCTGCCCAGCCTGGGCCAGGACTTCAGGGACCCGGTGCCGCATGGGCACTCCAGGAGGCAGGAGCAGGAGCAGTTTGGGAGCAGGGTATCTGGCTAGGAGGGAGGGTACAAGGAGGGGTAGGGTTGCCAGGTGTCCAGTTTTGTACCGGACAGTCCGGTATTTGAGGGTTCTGTCCGGGAAACAAATTGAGAAAATACCGGACATATAAAATGTCCGGTATTTTCTAATTAGGTAAGTTTTATTATTATTAGGTGTATCAGTCCATAGCTGTGAATTGCCTGGCTGGTAGATGTGCTCATTCTGCTTGTGTGTGTCTACCAGCCAGGCAGTTCGCAACTACTCGAAGGAGGGTATGGGGTGTGGGAGGGGAGAAATGGAATCCCCGGAGCTGGACTCACTTGTGCTCGGGTCTACGTGTGCCCAGGTCAGTCCCGCTTCCCGCCGGCCGATTCACCTCCCTCCCCCCGCTTCTCCTCCCAATCTCCCCTGGCTAGCCCCGCTGCCCCCATCCAGCCCTGCCTCCGGTGGCTGGTTCTCCCATCCTTCTCCTCACGATCTCCTCCGTCCAGCCCCTCCGCCCCCCGTCCAGCCCTGCTTCCGCTGCCTGCTCACCCTGATCTCCAGCCCCGCTGCCCCCAACCCTGCTTCTGCCGGCCAGCCAGCTGCCCCCAGAACCCTGCAGCCCCCAACCATGCTTCCGCTGGCCACCCGTCCACCCCGATCTGCACCGGACAGCCCCGCTGCCCCCAACTCTGCTTCCCAGAAGCTGGTTTCCCCGACACACACACACCCCTCCTCCCAGTCCGCCCTGCCCCGCTCCCCTCCCTGCAGCCATGCTGAGCCCCGGTATTTCTTGGGAATTGCTGTTCTATAGAAACAAAATAAAGTCAAACTATTGTAATTCCTAAAACCATCACTTTGAATTCTGTGGCACATGTGAGTGGAAATGTTTATGTGAAAACATCATGGGGTTAGGACTTAAGACCTGCTGCCACTATATCAGAAAGTTTAAATAGATTTCAAAGATCTCTGCCTAAAGTTCAGTTTCTAGTCTTCCCAATTGCAGGGAGAGCTGGAAAATACAAATTCTAAGGACTCAGACACCAGCAAAGTGTACACTGAGTAATCTGACACACTGATTACCTGAGTTGTTTCATTTATATAGCTAGTTCTGAGGAGGAAGGATGGTAGAAAGACAGAAGTGTAATCAATGATCACAGTGTTAGAAATGTGAATAATGTTTTGTACGAGTAGTCAATAGGCAGATCATGGGCCTATCTATCTGGACCACCAGGCATTATTGAATGAACCCCCCAATCTTTTTATTTACTAATAATTATTTTATTTTTATTTTATTATTTTCTTTGGCATCTGGGCCTTGACTATAGACCTTACCCAAGATATGTGGACCTTGACAAAGCATAGACTATCTCTGCTGTACTGCGTGATGACATTTAGTTCAACTACGGTAAACAGGAATGTGGTGGTTTTATTAGCAATGATGGCTCTTCTATAGTTTTCAATCATAATAAACTTCATCTATTTGAAGTTCAAGTTCAAATTTAAAATGAGGATGAAATGAAAACTCTCACCTTCTAGTGACTGCTTTATTGACATATACCACAAAATCTGTTCCGCTCTCCAATCTGTTTCAGGACATCTTCGTCCTTCCTTTCCAGAGCTGTGCCGTTCTCCTCTCTTTCACAGCAGCTGTTGATCTACTCCTTGCTGCTGTCTTTCTGCCAGTCTTTAGAGCAGTCTGCACAAGGTTTTTCCCAGTCTTTGGTACTGCTCAGGCTCAACGGAGAGCACTGCTTCATACAGCCCGGCCAGGCAACCTCTTGCCTCCTAGTCACAAAATGTAACAGTTTTCATAAGTTGTTTCTCTTCAGGTCTAGTGCTTGATTTCTTCACTCTTAGTAATGTGCATAGCCCCCTCCCCACTTCCCACCCCCGCCCATGTGAGGTAATTTTGCCCACACCTGATTTTATGTAAGTCTCACAATTGTTGGTGTTTTTAAACCACAGCTCCTTGGGTCATGAAGTAGGTTTTCAGTCCTCATAGTTGCAGGGTGTTAACAAAATTGCAAATGTGAACACTGAAGTCTCAAAACCCAGAAAGCAAATAGAATTGTTGATTTATTGTTTAAAACATCCTGATTTGTGTGGAGCCAGAGTCACAATTTTTGGATTTGTTAATATAGGACAGGACTGGGCCTCTTAGTCCAGAATGCAGAAAGGTGTATGGATCTTAAAATATTAAGTATCACCCCATATGAAGTGTGTCTTTTCAGTTATAAAAATGTCACTGCCGGTCCCCTTTTATTATGTTAATGTGAAACTGATCTATTGAATAAGAGTGACAATTTCATGACAGTTGTTACCTTGCATAATTTGCCTAACCCGTATTCTGAATATTTAATTTAAAATCCCAGTTATATAAAAATAATTAAGGTAATATTTAAAATTAGTTGTGGTATTTAAATTCTGAAGCTCTGGTGACGCCACTATGACATTTTGATGGTTGTTGTTTTCAATAAACAAAATGTGTACTGTATAGTAAACTTAGAATTTTTATTAAATTTGGATCTCCATATATTTTCATAGCGTATGTTTACACTGCAGAGTTTTTTCGGAAAAACAGCCATTTTTTCAAAAAAAAAAAAAAAACCTCACGTCCACACTGCACTCACTTTCTTTCGAAAAAAAAATCAAAATAACAGAGGGGTTTTTCCAACATTGGTAAACCTCTCTATGAGGGAGAAGTCTTTTTCCGAAAGAGCTCTTTTGGAAAAAGGCATGTGTGGACAGGGAGAAGGGTGTTCTTTCGAAAGAAGAGGAAAGAGGAAAAAGCACAGGTGCCCAGGTGGCCACTTTGTCTATAGTAATCACAGCTGAAATGCGAAATAGCATCCACGGTGAATGGACACTATCTTTTGAAAAAGCAGATCACTTTTTCCATGTAGATGCTCTCTTTCAGAAGGAGTTTTTAAGATCTCTTCCGGAAAAGCTTCTGCAGTGTAGACATAGCCATAAAGACTTAATTCTTCCTTCAAGAAAGCTGCTCCTACTGAATTCAGTAAGCACTGTGGTCTTTGGCATGTCTGAAAATCAGGCCCAAAGTATCTCAAGTTGAGCATGCCAAAGAGGAGGCATGCAAAGTTAATGAACATTTGCATAAACTTAGCAGCCCATTATTGCTGATCAATAAGCAATTGAGCAATTAATTAAGATTCAGAATGAGATCACTGCATCCAGTTTGTGTGTGTTTACTGCTTCCATTTGCCCTCTGAATGTGTCTGCTTTTCCTTCTAGGCTTCCAGTGGGAATTATTATTTTATTCCATACATTGTTACACCTTGTGCTGATTATTTTTGCTGTGAAAGTGATGCCTTGCGGAGAGCCTCTGAGTACATGCAGCCTAACTGGGACAACATCTTGGGACCTCTTTGTGTTCCACTGATGGACAGGTTTATCGCTCTTCTTAAGGACATTCACGTTACATCATGGTAATGTTGATACATTTATACTTCCTATCCCTGGATATCTTTTTCTGTATACAAGGGGTTTCAGAATCCTCACAAGGGTTCAGTGTTCAACATGTTTAACCCCATGTTAAAAGAAATATCTTAATTTGATTTAATCAATATTGCTATTATGTAGCTGTTGTAGTAAACTAATCATCTTATGACAGCAATGGATTAAATTCAGTATCGAAAATATCAGTCAGCAGAGTCAGAACTGCCAACACAGCCCCTTGGAAAAGGGAAGAAGTATTATAAAAGAAAACATAAATTATAGTGCATGGTAGGTCTTAAAACCAAAGACCATCTTTGCTCTGCACTGTGAACAAACAGTATGGCATTAACAGTGCTCAAACAGACTAGTGTCTGAGCGGCACTTTTTGGCACTCAAATTGGATAGTAATTGTAAAATGCTGCTCTGGGCCTCAGCTGTCTCATGGTGACTCTTGTTGACTGACCCATTTTGACATCCCTTTGTTTACTAGGCACTATCCATTGTACCTCTCCTATACTTTTCACATTCTCTTCCTCAGTCAAAATGTTGTGCAATGTCTGTTTTGTGCCATGCGCTCTTTCCTTCTTCTGTTTCCATAATGACAGGAAGCTCCTATCCTATGGAATAGGTTCCATATGATGGGTAAACTACGTGATCATTATTACCCTTTGGCTGTGCTTGTCATCAGGTCATAGCACAATCATGGGAAAACTCAATTTGGATTCATGCTCAGCATCATTTGAAACGGTGCAATTCAGCCTAGATTAAAACTCTGATCAGTACCTACCCTGTGCTACTGCTGTTTTTATTTATTACTTGACTTACTGTAGCAGCTACGAGCCCTAATCATGTACCAGGATCTGATTATGAAAAGCTATGAACAAACATAGAACAAAAAGATGGTCTCTACCCCAAGGAGCTTACAGTCTATTTCAAGATTGCTGAACTGCAGCCATATTGTTGAGCAGAGCTGTCTTTGTTCAGTGTTATCAGTAGAGCTCAGATTTAAGTTGGTGCATTTTTGTTTGTGACAGCTGCTATGTGGCACTCCGTTCCTACAGTACATTAGATCTTGTGATGTATTTTTATTCTAATTTAAAAGTATCTGATTATGATGTCATTTTTTGCTCCTCTGTTTCTTACACTGCCGTTTACAGGCATATTAATGTGAAGGTGGTGAGGTAAAGAGGAGGGATAATGTGACACTGTCAATACGGCTTACATTTTATGTGGTGTCTTTTATACAAACTCTCTCCTCAAATGTTTTTAAGAGTTAACTGGACAGTTACAGAGTTAGTAAGAGTAATGGCAGATGGATGTGAAGATGTATAGTAGGGACAAGTGACAAAAGGCAAGTTTTAGTGAGACACATAGGCAGCTAAGTCACTTTAAAAAATGGGACTTGGGCTTCTAATAGAGATATGAAGGATTAACCTTACTGTGTGATGCTTTCTGGGTAACGAGTGGAGGGCTGCCAGGTCTGGGAGCTCCGTGGGCTGGGGGCCGTTCCAGCTGGGCTGAAGCAGTGCCCTGCCCAGGATCCTGCTTTAACCAGTTAAACATTAGGTTAACTTAACATTTAACTGGTTAACTGATTAATCGGGATTTTACATCCCTAGCTTCTAAGTCTCTTAAGTGCTTTGAAAATTTTATCCTATATCAGTTGACGTTAATGTAAAAAGTACAGTTTAACATACACCCAGAAACAGTGCATGAGAACTAGGAAAGGTAGTGTGCAAAAAATTAGACATGAGTTTGCAGTGACAGTAAAATAAATAAAATATGAAAGCCTTCCATTGACTCTAATGGCCATTTCTTCAGGCCTTCGCTGTATTATCTCATGAGAATACTTTGCAAGTGAAATATGCTATGGAAATAAGGATCAAAGCATTACTGGATATTGAGAGAGCTTAATTTCCTCTTCTACACTTAGGACTTCAGAGGAGAGCACTTTCAACTTCTCTTGGAAAAGTATTTATATATTTCTAAGTACCTGTCACAATCTGGATATTAATTAGTAAGCCCTGGGGTTAGTACAGGCAGTCCCCGGGTTACATGGATCCGACTTACATCAGATCCCTACTTACAAACGGGGTGAGGCAACCCCACACTAGCTGCTTCCCCCAGCAGACTAGGGAGACGCGAAGCTAGCGCCTCCCCCCCAGCAGACCAGGGAGATGCAGAGCGGCTTTTCTCAGCAGACACCTCGGCTTGAGAATAAAGGACTAAGGGAAGTGAGGTGTGGGAGAATAAAACTGAGCTCTGGAGAAATGTTTGGCTAGAGTTTCCCCTACAATATGTACCAGTTCCGACTTACATACAAATTCAACTTAAGAACAAACCTACAGTCCCTATCTTGTACGTAACCCGGGGACTGCCTGTAATTGCTCACTACAAGTTACATTTCAGATAGACTACATCTTTTTTTTTTTTAATCTTCCCATGTTTCAGTGTAAACTTATTTTTAGTATTTAAAAGACATGACAGTTGTTATTGTGGCTGTTCTCTGTGTAATAGTATGTATTATGTTTATTAAGTTAACTACAGTTAGTCAGATAATGGATGGCTCTGGCTGCTATTCTCCATTAGATATAGATGAAGGATTTTATATCACTGTTGTTACTTTGTTTAGCATGCCATTTTCTGCTTTCTTCAGAATAAATGTGTACATTAATGTGTTTATTAGGGGCACTGTCCTCTTACTTTACTAGGTCTATTTAAGAATAAAAAATAGAACTTGTAATTTCACAATGCCTCATATAAAATATTTCTTAAATGTGTGAACTGAAAAGAATAGTTACCTTAAACCTCATTCCAATAAAGAAATACTAGCACAGTTTTAACAATGTAGCCAAACCTCCATTTAGAACATTCTAACAGTTTCTTTTCATTTTTATTTATTTTAGTGCATATTGCAAGGAAACACTATTGAATGATATTAGAAAAGCTAGAGAGAAGTATCAAGGAGATGAATTAGCAAAGGAGCTGGCCAGGATTAAGCTCCGTATGGATAATACTGAAGTCCTTACTTCTGACATTGTCATAAACCTGCTTCTTTCTTATCGAGATATCCAGGTATATTATTGATGTGAAAGTAAGGAAGATTGTCTTTCAAGTGGGTTTGTTTATGGCTGTTCTTGTTTGTGGCCTGTTCATTGTATATCTTCTTGAATTTGGAACACAGTATTATTTTAGTTTAAGGGAGGTTATTTCTTTTTCATTTTTACCTATAAAAACAAGAAGTTTATTTTGTTTTTAATTTTTATATCCAAACTTTAAGCAAGTGTAAACTAAGAAAAAGAATTTGTCCTGATTTTCAACATTTGCTACATGAGTCTGGGTTTACTATGTTTCATAACTGGCTTAAAAAGGAATGTTCTTTTTATTTTAACCCAGCACCCTCTTGAAAAAATAGCTTTTTGCATTTTTGAAAAATCACTGATTTTGGTAAAACAGGGCCTCTCATATAATACTTAGAAGCTGTCCATCGTTGTGAGTGACATTTCTCTCTCAAGACTTATTTTTACCGATCCATTAGAAATATAGAATTTGCTCTGTTGATATTAGCACTTTTGATTCCTGTGTCCCTCCCTCAGGGCACATCTACTCTGTAAATGAACATGTGATTGAGTGTGCATTGGCACACCCAGGCTACGTCTTAAGTAGGAATAAGAGCCTCCGGAAAAGGGCACTTTTTCCGGAGGATCGGGGCCAGTCTAGACGCTCTTTTCCGGCTTTTTTAAAAGCTGGAAAAAAGCGGCGGACATTTTTATTTAAATGCCGCGGGGGATATTTAAATCCCCCGCGGATTTCCCTACGACGACTAGTGAAATTTACATGCCCCTTCCGGAAAAGGGGCCAGTGTAGACGTAGCCCCACTGTAACAGTAATCTAGCTGGCATCAGTACAGTGGTAGTGAGGAAGTGGTGGCATGGGCTTTGGCACCCAAGTACAAGCTGTCTGGGTTGCTGACCCTGCTAGTATCTGTGACTCCATGATTGTTACCTGCACTACCTAGTTAACTGAGTTAGGCCTACCCATTCTGCAATAACACCGTCACTTTTAGTGCAGATGTACCTAAACTGGGTATTTGTCAATCATTAGCAGATCAAGAGAGAGAGATCATCATATTGCCTTGTCTTATTCAGCTCTCTGTTTTATCTGTATGTTTGATTGCTTGTGATGAGTTCCCGCCAGTTGATTTCCCTTTTGATGTGCCTTCCTATTCCTTTAAGTGCTTTCTTCATTAGGAAGTTTAATTACAGACTTTGACTGTTCTTCAAATGGTAAGAAGATGCTGGCCCTCTGGGACCTCGTTAATATATATCTGAATGTGTCAGGGTCAGTAACGTATCAGCAAGATGCCAAGACCAAGGTTGTTTCTTTAAGTAGCGTCCCTACGGGTGCTGCACTGTAGGTGTGCTTGCACGCCTATGCTGCTGATCAGAGAATGTTGATAGCAGTGTCGATTAGGCCTGCATGTGTGTTGTCCCTCCATGTGCTCCATCAGGAAGCTAGCCAATGCGGGCGGGCAAATGCCCTCTCAGTTCCTTCTCAAATGCCCCTGGCTAGAGATGGAGCTATTAGCAGTCTGTTAATGACTATTATCTCAACGTTTGTAGCCTTGACCGTAGTTTTTAGTAATAGTTATTGTAGTATTTTTTCTCTTATTTTCTCTAAATATATCTATAAATAAAGAACGGGGAAAAAATAAAATAAAATCTTTCTTATTGGGGGCCTTTTCCCCAGCAGAATAAGTGTCCAGGCATGAAGAAGTGTTTCTCATGCAACAAGATTATCCCCATTGCGGATATGCACTCACGGTGCATTTCTTGCATAGGGGAGGGATACAGCCCTGAAAAGTGCACTCCCCAGCTTAGACCTTGGTCACTCAAGGACAAAAACCTGAGGCCAAAGATTATATTCATAGAGGCAGCCTTCAGGCCCTCTCCAGACTCATGCCATGAGTCACCAGGCAGATGAGTCTTCCTCACAGCTCTCGACATCCACAGGCTGGGGGGGAAGAAATCAGTAACTGACTCCTCACAATTTGAAAAATAGAATGGAAAGGCTCCACATTGAGCCATGAGCTACCCACAAATGATCCCCAGCATGCTTGGTATCCTTGGCACTGTCGGTACTGAGGCAGATCAAGCCCCCAATACCCATCGCTTAAGAAAGTCTATAGCAGCAGGTGCCATTGATGTGTCTACAGACCCAAAGGGCACAGGCACCGAGTCGGTGGCACTGAGGGAGAAGACCGGAACAAGCACTTGAAGGTGCTATCTGTACGTGATGCCTCATCAGTACAAATGCCCCACTTGGCACCTGAGCATCTAGAGCAGGCAAGATCTCTGTCTTCCTGGGCACTGTCAGTTGGATTAAGCTGGTCAGCACCAGTGGAATTCCAGCAATTGTGGGGCTCTGTATAATCAATATGCCAAAGTCCCCTCTCTTTGGTACTAGAACCTGCATGCTGAGTCTTTGTCTGACATGGGAATGTGCCCTGCAGCGCTCCCCTCCTCTCTGGTGTAGAGTCAGATAACAAACCAATGGGGGAGATCTCAGTACTCCTCCCAGGCTCCCTACAGTCCACAATAACGCTAGAGCCCCTAGACATATCCTCATATGGCCCAACTGCCATCCTTCCTGCTATGGGCAACCATGGCACCACCACTGGGCTCTACGCCACCACTACCCCAGTGGCCATGCTGGGATTCCTGGTCTACATACCATCCCCATCCCTCACAGGCTTCTAGTTCCACCACAAAAAACCCTGTATTCCCTTAGCCCATGGTATCCAGGCCTTTGGAACCTCAAGGAGAAATCATAGAGGAATGTGAGGGCGATGTCAAGGAAGAGGCGACTGAGAGACCATTTCCTCCTTCCCCTCCCCAGATGAGGCTGTCGTGCCTCCCCCGCTGTCCCTGGCAAATTGCTTTCACCTCTTCCAAGAGCTTATGATGAGAGTATTGGTTTATGTCTAGGTATCACTGGAAGAAGTCAAGGGACACACATTACAAGCTTCTTGGCATCTTCCATTGTTTTTCTTCCTCAAAAGTTGCTCTCCATATTAATGAAGTTCTCCTTGATTCCACAAAAACCATATGGTAGACCCAGCATTGGTCTCACCAACCTGCCAAGTAAGATGACAAAAAGTATTCTATTCCTGAAAGAAAGACAGAATTCTTCTTCTTCCACCCCCTCTTTCCCCATTCCATTGTGGTGGTTTACTGTAAATTCTTATGGTTGTCAACACCAGATAAGGTCCATTCCCTACAATAGGGACTGGAAGTGTCTGGACTTTTTTTGAGGAGGAAGGCATATTCCTCGGTCACGCTTCAGTTTCAAAACACTGATTTCCAAGCCTTTGTGGAGAAATATGACTCTGTAAACTATTTGAAACTGAATGATTTTATTGATGTGACTCAAGCAGATCAATTTAAGGCAATCATTCAGGAGGGTCAGCAGCAAAAGCAATAGTATAAATGCCCTAGAAGTAGCTGACACTGTGGCTGGATCTGTCTCCATGGCAGAGGTGATGCAATGTGCCTCTTGGCTCTCTCTATCTGTCAGGCTTCCCAAAGGAGCTACATTCAGTCATTGACGACTCCACCTCCAATGCCACCTTCAGTGGCACACTGCTGTTATCAGTAAGGGTATGTCTACACTACAGTGTTATTTCAAAATAACTCATTTTAAAATAACAAAGCAGGGCTTGCTAGCGAGGCTGCCCAATGAGACAGCGGGGGCCAGCAAGATGGGGGAGTTGAGAGGGTGTTGGCCTGTATGTGCTGACTAGCCTTGTGGTGGGGCATGAGAAGACACATTGCATGTGCAGGCCTAACAGACCCAATCAGCAGTGCAGGGATGAGCACACATTGGCACGCCTAGAAGGGGACATGTTTCGAAGAGCTATTGTTACTGCATAAGGTAAGTAACTACTATTTGTGCACAACTAGCTTGCCTGTTGATAAATGTGAGTTGTCCTTGGCCACACTAACCAGTACAGGTTGGACCTCCCTGGTCCAGCACCCTCAGGAGCTGACCAGTTCCATCGGAGGGAGTTTGCCGTACCAAAGGAGATTGGCCTCTCTGCTGACAGTCTCCGGGCTCTCCCAGGATCCGTCAGCAAATCATCACGCTTCCCAGCCACTGGGCTTCCAGCTTGTTAGCTAGCCCCAAGAGTGCTGGGGTTCTATTGCCCCAAGGCTGTCAGACTCCCTGTCCCAGGGCCACCGGAGTTCTGCAGCCCTGAGGCTAACCCGGGATGCCAGGTCTCCGCTGTTCCAAGCTGTGGCTCTCTAGTCCAGCAGCATCCATGATCCTGCCAGACCACAGATGTTGCCGGACCAGAGAGTCCCAAACCAGAGAGGTTCCATCTGTAATTATTATTGTCACTAAATTGGTAAAGTTTTCAAGTGAAGAGCCTGACCCAGCTGGGAATTTAGGTTAGTGATATTTTCTCTGATTGGATTTTTTTTTATTGATATCAGGACTACGATGCTATGGTGAAACTTGTGGAAACACTGGAAATGCTGCCTACCTGCGATCTTGCTGATCAGCATAACATTAAATTTCATTATGCATTTGCATTGAATCGGTAAGGATAACTGCTAGGTTTTTTGCATTCTCTATAAGCATACATGTATATTCATAAACAGGACTCGCCGAACCACGGCGAGCTCTGCTCGCCAGCTGCACAGTTCAGCACTCTGCGCATGCACAGACTGCACTGCATATGCACTGATTGCGCTACGTCGCCGTGCCTGGCTATAATCTACTCGCCCATGGCGAGTAGATTACCTTAATTGTTGAGCCCTGTTCATAAGTTTAAAATGTGTGTGCTATATTTTTGTGTGTACGTGTGTGCATATATGGGTAACATCTGTCTCACTCACACCCATACCACTGGAACACTATTCTTGAAATAAATTGCTTTTGTTTGCCATAACCATGGGTTGGTCTGTTTGCACCAAAACAACTTTTAACATTTGAAATCTCAGAACAACTTTTAAAAACAGCCACCATTTGGTAAAAGAATAGCCATTCCACAAGAAAGGATAAAAAAGATTCAAAGTGCACTGAAATACATGAAAAAACCTCCCACTGACTATAATGGGCTTTGGATCAGGCCCAAATTGCTTAAATGTTTGAGTTCTTGATTACTGTTTACTAACAGTAAAGGAAACATGGGTGAGTTATTAACGTAATTAATGACAATTGTTAGTTGAACCATAAACTGTATTTCCGATCGAGGGAAGAAAAGCCCATTTGAGCCTGCCTGCTTTTACCCTCTCTATCTTTCCTGGAGTGACAAAGATAAATGTTCTGTTTTCTCCATGTATTCCTCTAGGCTGATTTTTCCATAGTACTTACCTACAACGACTACTGTATTTTAAAATTATAGTGAGGAAGTATTTAGCTTGTTTCTGTGGAAAATAGGTCTTCTCAAATAAGTCTGATTTTGTTCTTTTGACAAAATTACAAGTTTATTTGATAAAGGTAATTGTGTAAATGCAATATACTTAGATTATTATAAGGCATTTGATTTAGCACAGTACAACATTCTTAAAACTTTGCCCGAATGTAACCTTTTGGCTAAAATTTTCCATTTTTGGTGTCTGTCTCCCTGTATTTTTATGTATGCATGAGAGTTTCAGCAAAAAGAATTCAGGCTGTCTGGGAATGAAGTTTATCAAAACTGCCTTCCTCCTCCCCCTGTGTAAAATTTTCACGGACATAATTGAACATTTGTATTGATTTGGGAATTTGTGGTTGGCAATTGATCAGGGAAGTAGTTCTGAGGTCAGGTAAATAGCTTTCATTGTTTCTGTGAAGATTTGTCTAGTTTTGACCAGGTCATGAGCTGCAAAAAACTTCCATTTGCAAATACATAGAGGAATTTGTTTAATCATGTTTATTATGGTAATGCCTTAGGGACAACCTAGAACGGGGCTCCAAGTGCTAGCCACAGTACAAACACAGAGTAGTAGACCACCTCTGCTTCCAGTCTAAATACAGTGCAGACACAAGGTAGACATCCAAACAAAGTGAACAGCAGGCAGCAGCAAATGTTATGTTAGTTCCATAATGTATTGTGTGTATGTGTGTATTTATTTAAGTGAGGATGAGCTAAAGGAAAGAAAGAGGGGACATGGAAAGGAAGGGGGCTGAGGGGCGAAGGACAGGAGAGGAGGATAAAAAGGAGCATGTGTGCAGTGACTCTAAGGTGAAGAGACTGGAGGTATGTCTATGCTTTGAACTGGAGGTGTCAATTACAGCTCCAGGAGACGCATGCCAGTGCTAGCTGTGATCAGATATGAATTCATTGGCATGAACAGTAAGAGGGTCTAACTGCCCTGAGTATGTTCCCATCCGACATTTTAGGCCAGTGGGCCGACAGCCTCACTGGGCCACTGGGCAAAGTGGGGAGGGGCTGGCTCCATGTGCTCAGAAGGGTTGGGGTCTTGGGCAGCAGGGGAATAAGACAATTAACCCTTAGTGCCTACCAGACTATGCTTCTTTCTACTCCCCCTCCCCCGCCAGCCCTTACAGCTGCCAAGAGCGCACTACTTCGGGACTCCAAGAGTGATTCAAAGGGCCCAGGGCAAGTGTCGCCTTTGTCCCTCCCAACTTTGGTGGGCCTGCATTAAGCACATACTTCAGGTGCTTAACCACTCCCACTGTTTTACTACCATGACTAGACTCAATCATAGCTACCACAGCTATGTCACCTCCAGCTTCAAGTGTAGGCATTATCAGGGAGGGAATTGCGGGCAGGATATTGGAGCGATTAGTCATCAGCACAGGGCAGGGTAATTGTTTGTATGATTTGCTATTAGGAGTCATTATTGTTAATTATTAATTCGTTTGTATGATTAGTTATTGTATGAGTTATTATATTAGTGCCACAAAATCCCATGCAGCTTTTGGAAGATGTTGATGGAGTTAGAATTCTACAAACTCTGCAAAATGATCTGTTCTTGCACCTGCTCTCCTCATTGAGTTACCAGTCTGATTGAGTCTGATGTTCATTTGGAAATAAGAAGGAAATGTATTATGCTAAATAGCTTCCTAAAAAGAACAACTAATTTTCCACCAGCAAGAATGCAAAAAGTACTTTCTGCTGTTTACAGATTTCTGATCCAGTCAGAGTAATTTTTTTTTAATTACTTCCCTTTAGAAATTTTCAAAATGCATTTGCTGCTTGATACCTTATTTTGAATTTGAAAATATTTTTAGATCAGGTCTATTTACATATCTGGTCAACTTAATTTTTTTACCCCACAGACTGGTTGCGGTATTAACTTTCTGGGTTGTTTTATTCCTGACTTATTGAATTTTGTTAGTATTAAAAAGAATACAAAATGATGAAGTTATATCTAAGATACTGATTCTTGCTTTGCAAAACAGGGTAAAGATTACTCATAATGTAAAATAAAGTGTAGCAGGAAAAACATAGCATAAGTAATAACAGAATAACTGATTTTAGGAACTAGAGCATACCAAATGCCAGACACTGATGAATCTATCTGATATGTCTACACTACAGATAAGATTCAAGCAACCGCAGTCCATCTTCTGGGGTTTGGATTAGTGAGTCTAGTGAAGACACGCTAATTTGAACTGATGTGGCGTTCCCATCAATGATAATAGTCCTGCGTCTACACGGAGTAAGGGAAGTTGAAAGAAGAGTGTTCTCTCTTTGACTTCCTCCTGCAGTGTGGATGATGTCAAAATTCGAGTTAAGATACTTTGACTTAAGTTACACAATTAACTTAGATGAAGTGGCATATCTTAATTCAAATTTATTCCCTAGTGTAGACCAGACCTCTAATACTTAATATTTCAGATCAATTATGTCACATTTCTGAACATAATCATCAGAAAATCTCATTCATTCATTTTCTCTGCATCTTCTTCAATTAAGTTATTGTTGGCAGTTCATTTAATTTAGTCTTTTCAGTTAGATGGTTGAGCTGTACTATAAAGAGCTAAAGATACGATACATAATTAGGAAGGAATCATTTCTGGGGGATTGAACTCTACAAATTTATGTAGAAAAAGAGCAGAGAATAGCTATACATTTATGACACTATTTACTACATATTTGAGAGTTTGTGTGCTTGTTTGTTCAAGGCTAAGAACTTGGGCCACCAAATTTAGTTTACAGCTTACTCTACTCTTCTCCCAACTAAAAGCAAGACAATGGTTTGATTGTGCTAGGAAAATGGGATGTGCCTAGAATGGGATTGCTTCTCATAAAATCATAAAGAAAAGAGACAGAATCACCACGTAGGTGAAAGCGGATGGCTGGGGGTATGCCTGCTCCCCATCCTGGGCTGCCCCAGGCCTCCTCATCCAGTCCCCTTTATGCAGAGTAGGGGGCCTGCAGCTCCCCCGCCCCCAGTTTGTACGTGTACGTTGCTGGCTATTCCCCTTCTCCAGGAAACAAAGGGAAAGTGTACAGTTTGCCACATTCCTCCCTCTGGCTGGGGAGTGCAGGGAACAGATGAACCCGGACCTGCCCCACCCCAAGGGACATGAGCCCTTTCCCTAGGATGTGCCTGCTGGACCTGCAGCAATCATGGAGAGGCACTCCTCACGTGGCCCCAAACTGCTGCAGTGAGAGAGGACTCTGGTAGTTCTCTCTCCGTGGAACAGCCCGCATCCTGAACCCCTCTTCCCCAGCCCCACCCCAGAACAATGATTTAAATGGAGCATGGGCATTTTCATTTTATTTTCCAAAAACCAAAAATTACTTGAGCTAAGGACCTAAGCAACACTGCGTAAATTGCCTAGTTATAAATAACAGATGATAAACTCTCCTACCACAGAACCTATGCTTGAGGAATTATCTGTGACACACAGGTCTCAGCAGGGGACACAGCTTTGGAGCGTAGCGCACATATTATCAGGGACTCTTCTCCTTGCTTCATTTTATTTAATGTAAGTTCAATGGCTAATAAAATGTCTAACAACTATCAAGGACATCAAGGAAGATGTCTGTCTGAGGATCAGCAGATTAGATTCCCATGCTTGCATTTGTCTTAAAATGGGTAAGTGAGTGAGTGATGCCTGGGTCAGAATCTGGAGCATACAGCTTTTACTGTGGCACTTTGTCTGGGTTGGCACTGAAGTTGCCAAGACCTTTTGCATTCTGAAATTTCAGTGATCATGTGGATAAGTGCTCTTCATGGTTGACTCAGGATTTCATGGTGTTTTCATGACAAACATGGGTCTGTCTCAAGTAATTTCAGGCTCTGTGCACAGAATGCTGCACACTCTGGACTTTAGTATGGCTTTGGGGAAGGCGAAGATTATATTTGTAATACTCCTGGGCTGTGTCTAGACTGCATCCCTTTTCCGTAAAAGGGATGCATGTTAGACACATCATAATTGCAAATGAAGCGGGGATTTAAATCCCCCCCGCTTCATTTGCATAAAAATGGCTGCCGCTTTTTTTTTCCAGAGCTTTGCCAGAAAAAAGCGCCATCTAGACGCGGATCTTTCGGAAAATAAAGCCTTTTCCGAAAGATCCCTTTAAGAGGAATAAGGGATGCAGTCCTGGTGTTTGAGGTCAAGGTTCATATCCTGTTGGGGATAGTCTGCCAAAACACATTTATGAATCCATTTGGATTTGATATTTCTGTAACAACGATGAGAAATATGCCCACCATTCAATGGCCGTAAAGTGAATCTGTCATAGTCTAGTACAATATATTATAACTACATTTTGTCCTCTGCCCCAATACAATGGTTCTTAAGCATCTTCCCCTTATATGTCCTCATGAGTCATCATTTGTCTACCTCAGGCTGAAATGGTTTGCAGAAACTATCCCCAAAATGGTTCAGCCATTTGTGAGAACAAGGCTAGGAAAAACTTAGGTTCCTGTTACCCATGTTAAAAAATCCTGTTAATGTTTTCTTCGACAAGCTGTAGCATATCAGCACCTTGGAGCCAGTGACTTAACATTGGCCTTTGTATCAGAAATGTGCCTTTTTTCTGCCCCATGAAATTTCATTCAAATTTGACCAATTTATAAGAAAATCAGTTCCCACGTGGCTCAGTGGACTTTTCTTACATTTTATCAACTAAATTCCCCAAAACTCCATCCCCTCCGTGCATGGTGTGGCCTGGGGCTTAGCAGGACTTTCCTTGAAATTGCAGAGCTTTGTGGCTGCAGACTGTACTGAGCCTGGGAATCTGAACTGAGTCTCTCCTGTGCTGTTAATGCAGAAGGGACAAGAGCTGATCCTGCGAGGGGACAGTAGATTGAGACAAGGTTGGGAGAAAATAACTACAGGTGAATTAACTACAGTAATGGAAAACTCTCCTATCACTGTAGAAAGCATTTACACCAAAGCGCTACAGTGGTGCTGCCATGCTCTAAATATAGATATAGCCTGAGCCTGGTGGATGACTGGGGCCATGAGCAGGGCAATCAGGACTGGCTGGACAAGGACACTGGGACTGGGAAATGGGAAGAGGGAGTCTGATATCAAATTAAGAATTGTGGGGTGGGGAGTATGGGACTGGGAGGGTAAGGAGACTGGGGACTGAGAATCTGTGGGGCGAGGGATAGGAGACTTTCTCTCTCTCTCTCTCTCTCGCTCTCTCTCTCATATATGGGTTTTGCCCACGAAAGCTCACGATACTATATATTTTTGTTACTCTCTAAAATGCCACAGGACTACTCATTTTTAAAAGTTGTTTTGCCTGTAATTAGATTGTTTAATGCTCAGAGAATAATCAAATGGCCCTGTAGATTGACCCTTGGTGTTTTTACTTGCTACATTAGTTTGAATATCAATAGTCTAATTTTTTACTTTCAGCTGGAATTTTACCATGATGACTGTCCAGAGGTGATTTAGAGTTTAGTCACATGAAACAGGATTTTGATCAACTTAAAAATAATGATTTAAATTATTATTTTGAAGATGTCCTTGCAGTCTAAACCAGGACAGTCCAAATATTACTCAAGTAATGGCTGCATGGGGAGCTTGCCCAGTGCCAAGGGCTACATCTGACTATTAATAAAGGAGAGCAGATTGCAACTACCTTAAAGCTGACTTCAGCCCTCACATAAGGCCTGTGGTGTAGTTACTACAGCTCCTGCTATTCAGCGTTCTGGAGTGTAAGATTTCTGTTTAGTCCCCCAGCAGTTCCATCTTGATTCATATTAAATATGAGGGAGGCTGCAGTCATTACTGGTTATTAACAGTGACTAGAATACTATGAGCAAGCTATTAGAGTGATGGGAATAACACTATGCAATGGATTCATGAGTAAATAACTAGTTATTACAAGTAATAACCATAGGAAATTATTCTTCTTGAAAAGCAATTAGTGTTTTGCAATGTACTTCTGTAAAAAAAGGCATCATAGGGGTTAACAATTTATTATATATCAGTGATTGGCACCTAACATATGCAGAATTTCAAGAAAAATGTTTTTTCCACAACTGGAGCCCTGAAAATTCAACCTACAATCTGAAAGTCAAGCTGAGTTCTCATAATGTATCACCAGTATTAAAGGATCTGCAGGCCAAATTATGACCTTATTGACACACAAACAACCCCATTAGCCTTCAGGAGGCTCATTATTATATTTTGAGTGAATTGCACATCGAGTGCCACTACATTATGTGCTCTAAATTATTCTAGGCCTATTTCTTGCTGAAGATTTTTACTTAGTGGTACTTTAGATTACCCATCAGTAACTGGAAATTGGGCAAATTTGACATGGAGTAATTGAGATACAATATTTATTGTAATGCTGTGAT
This sequence comes from Pelodiscus sinensis, assembly GCF_052426305.1. Lineage (NCBI taxonomy): Eukaryota > Metazoa > Chordata > Testudines > Trionychidae > Pelodiscus > Pelodiscus sinensis. The sequence goes on from NC_143052.1 coordinate 213,821,335, forward strand.
GCCATTTTTTCATCAGTCCCCTCATCTTCAGTTTTAGACTGCTTTTATACTGAGTCACTTTTATTAATAAAAGTAAGTGTTCAAAATGTATTAAGTCACAGTAAACAGTAAGTGTTGCTTTTTGAACACATTTACAATTACTTTTGTAAATGACTGTATTTATTCTTATTATGGATTATGCTGCCTCGTGTTCTCATTATTCTGTAATATGACACTGAGATCATATTTATAAATGATAGCATGCATAGTAAACTGTTGATGACAGCTGTTTCAAGGGTGATATCATTGATCTGAATAAAATACTGGCTTGTGTGGATTCAGGGAAAACTTGGTCAACCTAACTGCCAGCACTGATCTGTGGGGGGAAAATGTTCTGTTACCTCCTTCCACTGATATTCAGCATGTGTCATGTAGCAACCAAAATGGTGGGGATAAGAAAGATGGAGAAAATATTTTATGTCCTTTCTGAGCAGAGAAATACAGCTAAGATGAAACTAAAGATAAAGGAAACCAACTTTTCTTTTGTTTGAATTAGGGCCCTTCTATAATTGAATCTCTCTCTCAGAATACACAGGATTCTATCAACCTGTCTAGCCATGGTGCAAACAGAAGTCATACAAGGGAAAATCTCAACAAAGGTCCAGACAAAAATTGGTAACATTACAGTTGTACAAAGTGTCAAATGCTTCCTATTTGCCTAATCCCAGATCTCCAAATCCTGGCCCCAATGAAGGTAATGTTGATTTCAGTGTGGTAAGACTGTGACTCTGTGAATCGCTCTGGCTTGTTAATTACATTAGTGTTCAGGGGGTTGGGAGGTATAGCAACACTGGAAATGACCAACGTGGTGTTTTTGGTGATATGGTTAGAGTGATAACTAGGCCCCTATCAAATTCACAATCCATTGTAGTCAGTTTCTTATTTCAGCTATTTCAATCTGAAATTTTGTGATGTTGTAATTGTCAGGATGGGGGGGAGCAGGTTACAAGGTTATTGTAGGGAGTTGGTGGTTGTACTCCTACCCTTACTTCTGCACTGCTGCTGGCAACAGTGTTGTCTTCCCAGGCAGGCACTCTTCAGTCATCCAACACTGGAGGCAGCACAGAAGTAAGAGTGACAGTACCGCAAACCCCCCTCCCCCCCAAAAAAATAACCTCCCAACCATCCTTCAGCTCCCTTGTGGGTTGGAACCCCTTGTTTGAGACACTACACAGATTACACAGGGAAGATCAGTATATCGGGTGAAAGCAAACCAACAACCAGATTTCATAGGAGGAAACAAAATTTTGTGGTCCATGGCATGTTTTTCATATCCTGAATTTGGTAGGACCTAGTGATAACACAGTTACTGGTAAGAAATAAAAAATACAGGGAAAGCTTATGTGAAGAGTGAAGCCTTGAGGGCATAAAAGAAAAATAATAGCATATATTGAGTGCTTTACATTTTGCTGTGATACAGAGGGCAGGATTGTAGATAAGAGGGGATGGGCATGAAAATAATGCTGTGGGAGGGTTTTGAGAGGCTGAAGGGAAGGAGAATTTAAGGAAGTAAAGTTGTAAGAGAATCATATTCTCATGAATGGTGGTTAGCCTTAATGAAAAATCAACAAATTTCTTGTAAGTTTAGAGGATGGTGAATCATTGGTGCCATTAGCAATTATGAGCAAATAATATGAAATCTTCTTATTCCCGATTCATGAATCATCAAAAACCAAAAAGGCCTAGTAGTCCATTTGATATGCATAGGTGGTGAGGGATTCCTGCGCATCACTGAGGCTGTCTCTACACTTGTAGAGTTTTTGTGTTGGCAGTTTCCCCAGTGATAGGGAACTGGTAAACGAAAAGGTCTAGTTTCTGTGAAGGGAGTGTGGGGAGTGTTCACAGACCATCCTGGGTCCCAGCACAGCCTCCTCTCCCCCAAACACTGATCAGCTCCAGTAGCTCAGCGTTCTCCAAGAAGTTGTTTTGTGGAACAGCCATTGTCACCTGGCTAAATAGTAAGTGAGCACTTATCAAGAAAACAGGAAGGAGAGTTTCAAAGTTGCAGGAAGAAGGGGACACATCTGTTTACCTGGTGTCAGAGCAACAGAGCTGCTGGCCAGAATGGTCACCTAGGCACTGCGAGAAATCCTCCAGAGTGTTAAAGCTGTGTAAACAGAAAGAATGTGATTTCACTAGCACATCACCACAACAGTCTTACCAATAAGATTTGTATGCCTCTTGCAGAGGTGGTTTTCTGTATGCAGTGAAACTTCTGAGCTTCACCAAAAAAAGTCATTGGCAAGTGTAGAAGCTCCCACATTTTTGCACAAAAAAGGGTTGTGTTTTTTTGGTGCTTTAAATAACAAATGTAGACATGCCTTTAGACCAGAGACGGGGAACCGTTATTGAGTCGAGGCTGTTGAACCACAGAAAAGTCAGTCGGGGGCCGCACGCAGGTGAGAAGCAAAAAAAAAAAAATCAACTCTCATTGACATGGCTCCCAGCTGAGGAGAGAGACATTCCCCATATTCTCCTCAAACACCAGAACCTAGGGGGGCCCTGGCTAGTAGATTTTGTATGCTCCAGATTCATGGGGAGGTGGTGGGACACCGGAGTGTCAGCGTGGGCTCCCCAATGCTGGGAGGAGCCCTGAACCTTGGGGGCCAGATCCAGGCAAGCCAAAAGCCACATCTGGCCCTCGAGCTTTAGGTTCTCCACCCTTGCTTTAGATTTATCTTTTCCAGCTTTACTTGTTCCTCTCACAGAAACAAGAAAACATACCTCAATTGTATATGAATTACCTTTGGGTTTTTAAATCAAAGGAAAAAATTACTTTAGTCAGAGCTGCCAAGTTCCAAAACAGGACTATGTGCTTGAGGGAGAAAACAGTTTCATTACTTAGCATTAAAACATTTTCAAAACTTATTTTGGCTTTTTAAAGGAGTCCCATTTATTTAACAATTTATATGTGCATGTATATAAAGATGTGACAGATCATTGGATGTGACAAATGGGCACCATTTATAGAGAATATTGTGAGTGAGCATTGTCATTTTAATTGTAGCCAGAAGTGATGATCACTACGCAGGAATGTGTGAACATAGCTTATGAAGGGTATGAAATTAAGATCTAAAAATATATAAGAGGCTTAGAAGATATAAAGATACTAAAATGAATTTATTTTAGTTCATTGTCCTCTAAATAGCCAAGCCATTCCAAAGAGCAAATTACTGACAATCCTGTGATTCACGAACCTCCCCCGGCTGTATAGCCTTTCATTAAAAATTGTAATAGCAGCTTGCGTGTGAATAGGCAGAAGTTTAAAAAAAAAAGAACAAAATAAGGCAGTGAAGTAGGAAGAATTGACAGTAATAGAGAGGGATGGGGGTGTTCCAGCACCCTTCCCCTCTCTCATCAGTAAGAAGGTGGAGGAGAGTAGTCCTTTTGACTGTTACTGTTTATAATACAATGTAAGTATGTGTTTCCCAACCTGCACACACATACTAATGCTAACTCACGATGATCTAGTGGGAATTTAAGTAGTAGTGCAGCTGCGGTAGTAGGGACAATAGCAGAATTCCATTGATTTCGGGTGATTTGTACTGGGTATAGCTGAGCCATGCAATCATGGCCTCTGCACTGCAACTATGCTACTATAGGTATTTGTACTATTGCTTGCTCAATGAAAGATAGTGAAAATATGCTAACTGGGAATCACACTTCTGGCCCTTAGTATAGATGAAGCCTGGGTAAGTGCTAAAGTCACCTTATCAGTGCCTTGTTACCATGATATACACATTACAATATCTATCAAAGTATGTATAAACAAAATCCCAAAGGTTTCTAAGTATTTTACAGTTACATTTAAAAGACACTTCCCACCCCCAAAATACTTCCAATATATGGACCAGATCAGAAGTATGTTGAGTAGTACCTTGTTAGTAATAGGAAAACTTGAGGAGTAGGGCACTCTTCATCATGAATAACAGTCTCTCAGTCTGTCCCTAAATTAAAACAGATGCGGTGAATGAAGAGGCTGGGACTGTAGAATGTATGAGAACAAGGGGTACAAAAGTGAAGTTATACAGTAACTTAGTTTTGCAATGTGTATGAGCTGGCTCATCTTTCATATAGGAAGTGTATGTATATATACTTTGTATTTTGATTGATTGTGAATGAAAATACATTTGTTTGTAGGTGGTGTATGGCATGGCAGTGGTAGGAGTGAGGGATCCAGTTAAGGAGAAGGGGATAACTTGGCAGGGATATGGGAGAAGAGGATATTGGGAATGGGGAAGTGGGAGGAAAGCTGAAGGGTGAGGCTTAGAAGGGCAATAGCAGAAGGCTATGGCGTGGTAGGCAGACAAGTAAAATTAGTTGTTGACAGAGGGCATGCTTAATTTGGCCAATTGGTCCTTGTGCTAACTTGCACATATCAGGAAAATGTCATGTTTTCTGTTAGCTCGGCTAGGACATTACAGTACAATGCGCAATAGAGTTTCCCTGGTGTTGGCTAGAGTGGCCACCAGGGAAAGCTGGGGAGGGCTAGCCTCCCACTAGTTCGAATTAAGGGGCTACACACCCCTTAATTCAAACTAGTAAGTTCGAACTAGGCTTAGTCCTTGTACAATGAGGTTTACCTAGTTCGAACTAAGCGCTCCGCTAGTTCGAATTAAGTTCGAACTAGCGGAGCGCTAGTGTAGCACCTATCAAAGTTAATTCGAACTAACGTCCGTTAGTTCGAATTAACTTTGTAGTGTAGACATACCCAGGGTGTGTTTCATGAGGCATAAAGGATCTGATGACAAAAGGTTCTGGGGTTGGCTGATTCCCATCTAGACTACCATGCTGTGCTGACAATCAGCTGATTGGCACAGCGCGGTGGCCATTTTGATGTAAATGAAGTGGCGATTATTTAAATTGCTGCTACATTTCCCTTTGCCGAGTACACTCATCTACATGGCTCCATTGATGGAGCCATGTAGTCTAGACACACCCTCAAGCTGTACAAACTGTAGAGAACTAGTTACAAATCTATGTAGCCATATTACACTTTTCTTTTGCACATCTTGCACACAGAAGAACATGTTTTGCTGTAGATATATTCTATGGGCCCTGTTCCATCTGCTGGTTACCCAAGGGAACTGAGCTGCTTTACTGGAATTAAACTGTTTTAGTGGAAAAAATGCTAAAATTACCAGAAGCAGCTATCTGCCCTTGGCATTGCTGACAAAGAAAGCATAGATGTTCTTAAGTATAAGTCTGTTTCTGTATATGTAGAAAGTAGGGGTCAGGAAACTATAAGCAGATCTGAAAATGGGTTAATAAATGGTTTGAATCCTCCTAGTTATTAGCAAAATGCTGGTAAGTGGTTTTTAAGCTTTAAAACCATGCTTCCTTTTCATTTGCAAATGCGTTTTTGTTTTTTGTTGACACTGATGTGCCTTTTTGATGTAAAAATGAGAGTCCATTTTAAATTTACTGAAAACTACATTGTATATCTAAGTTTTATTAGGCAGGAATTCTGAAGGAATGTTAATAAACATTTTATGAGTATATAATATTTTACCTGCCTGGTTTTTGTGATGACTATGAATGTTAAATATTTTTAATTAGAAACTCTTTACAGTTGTTAATATTTAGATTTTTAACACCCTTGTCTTTTATTCCACAAATTAATCAAGGAATAAAAGTTCACTTTATTACTGTTTCCCCAAAGCTACATGATGATCTTCCTCATCATGCTGGACAAAGAGAGCTCAATCTGACTTTCCCCTTAGCCAGTCAATATTACCACAGAACTGGCTGGTGGCAGTCACTTCAGAATTATGGGTCCATCCCTATAAACACTGCAAAGTATAGTGCAGTGAGCAGTCCCATTGACTACCATGGGGGTAGTTGCAAATGTTGTGGGGACTGAGCCTCATGTGAAGGGCTTGTTTTCCATTCCCAGCACTTGTCTGTTCCTGGATGGCAGGACCAGGTGAGAGATGGAGAATCTTTAATAGATCTGAATAGTCTGGACTTTATTCAGTTATTCAATTTAACAAGTAGTACCTCTCTGACAAGAGAGTTTTATTTCTACCAGACAATACACAATTACGTTTTAGTGGAATCGGAGCAAACACTAAATCTACTGTGCATCTCAGACTTGCTGTTTTGAATTTCAACTCATTCATGTAATTTTCTGCATTGGTTTTAGAAGGAACAATGCAGGCGACAGAGGGAAGGCATTACAAGTGATGCTTCAAGTCCTGCAGACCTGTGATCACCCTGCTCCCGATATGTTCTGCCTGTGTGGGAGAATCTACAAGGACATATTTCTTGATTCTGACTGTAAAGATACCAGTAGCCGAGACATTGCCATTGAATGGTAAGAGAAAAAGCAAACCCATTTAACAGCATTTTCAGAGTTTTACATCTGCCTATAAAAAAAGCATAGCAGAATTTATCTCAACAAGGCTATGCCAAATTATAAGGCTAACCTCTAAGGGCTTTACTTCCTCACAGTCCTGTTTTTAAGCAAATTCCTACTGAAGTAAAATTTGTCCTTGGCTTAGTAAGAATTGAGAAAACTTTGAGTAAGGGCCTCCATTTTGGCTAACTGTATCTATTAGGCCATGTCTACACTACAGATAAAATCGAAGCAGCTGCAGTTGATCTTTCAGGATTTGAATTAGTGGATTTAGTGAAGACATGCTAATTCGAACTGAGAGTGGTGCTTCAGTCAATGCTGGTAGTCCTGATTCCACAAGTAGTAAGGGAAGTCGAAGGGAGAGTGCTCCCTTCGGCGTCCCACAGTGTGGATGGCGCCAAAATTCGAGTTAAGGTAATTCAACTTAAGCTACACACTTACCATATCTGAAGTTGCGTATCTTAATTCAAACTTATCCCCTAGTGTAGACCAGGGGTTAATGTTGTTTTTTTTGTAAGATGAACAAATTCCTGGTCCCTTGCTCTTCTCTATTACTGATATGAGATGGGAATGCTGCTGCCCAATGAGTGTATTCAGGATGAAATTTGTAAAGACTTCACACAAGACCTAGCGCTACCTACATCTCACTTAAACCCCGAAATAGCTACCCTGCGTCTTTTGAATGCATCCACTGCTTTGAAATATAGCGGACACGCAATTTTGCCATCCCTGTAATCCTCATTCTACAAGGAGTGAGGTATGGCTCAAAATAGTGCTTTATTTCAAAATTTGGCACTGTGTAGACAACGCCAAATTTCGAAATACTCAAAATAAGATATGCAAATTGCATATCTTATTCCAATTTTTGGGTGCTGTGTAGATGCACCCTAAGAAAGAACATTGTTGTGCATTTCCTTTGTTGTATTAAACATTAATTTTTTTAAAAATAAGTATCTCAGATTTTCCTTTCTCCAAATCGTGCAAATTTGTGGGACACAAAATTGAATGCAGAAGCTTTCCTTTCCTCTCTGACAGCAGGTTGAATCATGCTTTCTAAAGCATGTCCCTTTCTGGGTTGTGGTGTTACAAAGTAAAAACATGTTACCCTCTCCCTAAAAATACTTTCTTCCCTGGGGGCTTTCAGCCTAAAACACTTTTTTCCCCAGATGTGCCTTGTTTTGTCTTTAAGGTATGTGAACTCTAGACTTTGTCTCTACAGGTACCGCAAAGGATTTGATCTCCAGTCAACACTGTATTCTGGAATTAACCTTGCAGTTTTGCTGATTGTGGCAGGGCAACAGTTTGAAACCTCTATGGAACTAAGAAAAATAGGTAAACAAACAAGAAGTGTTTGTTCTATTTAATGAAGAACAGTTTTATTGTGTAGAACTGGGTATGAGGGTTATTGCCCCTTTGTCCCTTTATGCTGCCACAGAAGGGGTCTAAATTTGCCCCAGGGAACAGACCCCAAATATGATCAGCCTCCATAGTTGCCAGAGAGGCATCTCTGTGCCACCTGTTCAGGTGCCCTGGAAACAATGGGGAATTAGAGCACACACAGCAGAGATGGAGGGAGGTGGCTGGCATGAACAGGTTTAGATTGGTGACCCGACTATTCTGTGCTACTGCAGTGGTTCAGGGTTGGGATGGTAGCAGAGGTGCAAGTTAGGAGGAGCTGAGGGCCACTACAGCCACTGAATCATGGAGACTTCCTGTACCAGAGTGCTGAGATAAATCTGGTTTAAATGTAGCTCATCACAAAGATAGGAGCCAGTTGCCCAACTCATGTTCAGATTTCCCCAAAGTTCAGGAGCTTGATTGAAACCCACCCTGGGTATAGATAGGTCTCTGAAATAAAATTATTGTATTATAGATTCAATTGCGTTCTAGGCAGGTGATAGCCAAAAATCAAAGTTCTGCATTTGGAATTGGATACTCAGTTGCATCAGAGCAAAGGAGGCCAAGGGATGCCAAAGTAGCTTTAAACCACTTTTACACCTCAATCCTGAGACCAGTGTGCACCAGCCCCTGACCTAGGGACTGTTCCAGCATGTGGAGGTTTCTGGGGCATAGGGACAGCTAGCTACATTCCATACTCTAGGAGCCAGAATGGTAGTGTAAGAATTACTACAGTGGCCCTACAAAAAGAAATCCTTTGCTGGCCCAGTACAGCCCGGTTTAAGGCCACGTTTTGCCACCACAGCTGCACAAAGTATAGGGTCCAGTAGGAGTAAATATTCCCCATTCTTTTTTTTAATGACAATTCCATCTCTCAATTAATTTGTTATAGTGATAGTATAATATGCAAATTATTCCATTTCAAATAAAAGCTTTCTTTTAATGTGAAATTTCCAAGGTGTGCGGCTCAACAGTTTGCTGGGAAGAAAAGGAAGCTTAGAAAAAATGAATAATTATTGGGATGTGGGACAGTTTTTCAGTGTGAGCATGCTGGCCAGTGATATTGGTAAGGCAGTGCAAGCAGCGGAGAAACTATTTAAACTGAAGCCTCCAGTGTGGTAAGTTGTATGCGCTAATATTAACTGCACTATCATCGGGGTGAAAAGCCCTATTTTGGGGGATTTCCATAACTAGATTGGACTAAATACTAGAAAATGTCCAGTAGGAAACAATCCTACATAAATAGTTGGAAGAACTGGACAATGTAATAGATTTCTAAATCTCAAACTTTTGCAACTCTGCTCTGTGATTTGAACTTGATTTTCATTGTGGGTTTTTTCTGGTAGAAAATAAAATTATCCATCAGCTAAAATAGAGCTGATTGTAGATTCCCCTGAAATGTTTATGGTAAGGGGAGGAGAATGGTGGCAGTGATGCAGACTGAAGTAGAATTCTCTTCTAGGTATTGGTAGGTGCAACCCATTCTGTCCCCAGGCAATCAATACATTAGCGTCACTACATGGGGATCCATGTAACAATGTACTTCTCAAATCAGATGTGCATAAAAGCACACTGTCAATTTATGTTCAAGTTTGATATCAGGCCTATACATTTGTAAAACCAACAGTCATGACTATATCCTATAGAATTCATTTTATTTTGTTTGAAATTACATGTGAGTTACTAACTTATTCAAAGCTGTGGGGTGGAGGTGGATTCTTGGTCTCTCTTTTTTTTTTTTCCTTGACTGGCTGTATGTGTTCTAGGTACTTGAGGTCATTAGTCCAGAACTTGTTGTTAATCCAGCGTTTCAAGAAACTCACCATAGAGCATTCTCCCAGACAAGAGAGGCTGAACTTCTGGTTAGATATCATTTTTGAGGCAACAAAGGAAACAACTAATGGACTGAGATTTCCAGTAAGATGCCCAAATAGGTTTTGCCACATATATTTCTTTCTTATGTTTTATTTATTATTAGATTGGCAGCAATAGACATTAGAAGGCTATAAACACAGGCACTTAATTTCCCAGATATTATTGAATATCATTTACCAAAATCTAGCCTTTTCTCAATCACTCTTCATTTAAGGGGTCATTTAACCAACCTAAAAACAATTACAGTAGCAAACATACCACAATAATTTTGTTTTATTGTAAATAGGAAAACATTGATTTTTATAAGATAAAAAATATATGAAGTGTCTGGTTTGAGATTGCTTATTATCCTAGATCATTATCCTTCCTGAGATCTTACAGCATAGGTACTATTACATTTTGCTAAACAAAACTTTGGATTTTTTAGGTATTAGTGATAGAACCAACCAAGATCTATCAGCCTGCATATGTGTCAATCAACAATGAAGCAGATGAGAGAACTGTCTCTCTGTGGCATGTCTCACCCACTGAAATGGTAAGACAAATCGCAACACACATTTCACATAGCTAATGATGCTCTGTACTGATTATACTTGTATAGCTCCTTTCTTTACTTATGTATCTTGGAGCACATTAGAAACACTTAAGCCTTGTTACATCCCTGGGAAATAAGTTAATTAATACCTCTATTTTACACTTGGGGAAATTGAGATACTGTAGAGAAGAGGAAATTACTTGCAGAACTGGGATTATTCAACGGCTGATCGCATATTAGAACTCAAGTGTATGTGGATCTTGGTCCTAGGCTCATTTCACTAGAACATGCTCCAGAGAAATGGTTTTAAGTAGTGTGATTGATACTGCTTCCCTCTTTAATTTTCTGTTTACATTAGCACCTGTGACTTTTTTACAGAGCTGTAATTCAGAGCTAATCTACATTTATTACTGGTTATTACTGATAAAGCATCATAAAGTGCATGGTGTTGTAGAAATTGTAAAGGTTTTCCAAACAGTGGGGGCAACAAGAAAGAAGATATAAGGTTATGAGTGATTAATGACAATAGGAGTCAATCTTTGATGGGATTTGGGGTTATAAGAGAAGGTGTAGGAAGAGGTTTAGGACAGAGGTGATGCAGACTGTTATGAAGTTGTCCAGACCCTTGAAAGTGAGCAGTAACTTTAATTTGATGTGAAAGAAGAATAGAAAGTAGGACCAATAAGGGGGGAGACGCTGTTGGAAAGACACGAGAGGAAGACAACTGTTGCGGCCTCAGTGAGATGAACTATGGAAAAGAGGTATGATAGTCTGAGAGTTTGTGATAGCCAGAGCATGAGATGGTGAAATAATGGACCCAATGTTTTAAATATTTGTGCTTCCCTGAAATCTAATCTGGCCCTGGTCTAGTGTGGCTGTGTACTACTCCCAATGCAAGCCACACATATATTACACAATTTTGCCATAAAGAGCAGATTCATTGTGGGCTGTTGTTACTTTTGTTAACTGACAATAGTATCCAAGACACCATTCACAAGCTGGGGATAGGACTTCTGATCTCTCTCTCTCTCTCTCTCTCTCTCTCTCTTGCACTTTCTGTGCAAGAGCTTCTAGAAATAGAGAATTCATAGGAACCAATTGGGCTAGCTCTGTCTCTGCTGAAAATGGAAGTTGTGCTGCATGAAAGAGAAGAGCAGGGCAGTGGGTCAGTCCTACGTGGTTTGGGGTTTTTTTTTAAATGTTTTTTTTAATGTGAAAAGAAAGCTTATTTGGTCAAAAGATGCAAAATTTGGTAAATTAAACTTTAAGCTTCAACTTTGCTTTTGAAACTGAATTCTATACTGGAAAATATGTGTCTGAATCCACTGTGATGTTTTTAAAATTACTTTTCCTCAAGTAAATAAAAATAGTATTTAATATAGGTCCCACATCTACATAAAATTATTAGTAATTTCACATTTTTTAAAAAAATGGAGATGTGGCCAAGATAACAAGCTGAGCTTAATCTGTGGTTGACTTAGATCTTTGTTCCTTACAGAAACAGATTCATGAATGGAATTTTACAGCTTCCTCCATTAGGGGAATAAGGTTGGTATGTTTGAAAACAATTAATTATGGTTTCATATTTTATGTTTCATTTGTCAAATGAGCCTGCCTAATGATTTATGAGAATGAACTCTGCTTTTCATTCCCTGTTAAATCTTATCTTCTGCCTAAACTGCTTCAAAACACTGTAATAGGGAAGAGTCTGTTTTTCCTTAAGTCAAGCAGAGCAATGTATTTCTTTTGTAAAGAATCTGACCTAATATGTGCAAGTTTTATTTTGAAAATCAGTATTTTGAACTGTACTTATAATTTTCATGTTCTGCTAACCCAGGAATTCCTAGTAAAACAAAAGGAAAAAATACGTAGCACTTTAAAGACTAACAAATAAACTACCTTGTTAGTCTTTAAAGTGCTATGTATTTTTCCTTTTGTTTTACCAAGATAAGACTAACATGGCTACCTCTCCATTACTTTCCAGGAATTCCTAAAATTTTTGCCACCACAATCCTTTTTTCACTAATTATTTACTCTCAAGATCCCCGACAGCATGGAGGATACCATTTTGCCCTAGAAAATGATGTGGTCTTTACAGTATGGCCTTGTATGTATGGTGTATATGAAGTCTTGCTCCATGGAGAATGTTGTTTTGTAGAGTAAAATGGCTTCTTCCAGGTATTATGACCTTGCACACACTTTACACGAGAGGTCACACTGTGTGGAGCAAAATGGTGTCTTCTGTGCACCAGGGAACGTTACCACTCTATTTACTGATGGTGTGATCCCATTTGGGGTTGTGACCATGGTTTGGGAACCACTGAGCTAAACCCCCTCTCCGTGCCAATCACACTTTGTTAGTTGCACATCACTAGAGTCTAGATTTCTGAGAAATAAATTGTAGTTGCTTTTCCATGGTTTCCAGTTCTCTTTTTTAAACAATGAAGGCCAGCTGAAGACTTGTGCATTAGAAGACATTTATAGAGAAATCTTCAGTCTGCAAGAAAGTACACAGTATAGGTGAAGTATAAAAAAAAAAAATTCCGATATCACATCAGCAAATGTGATTACCCAAGCTAGTTATAGAGCTCCTGAGAGAAATGAGGCAAATGGGATAAACTCCTTTTCTCTTCTCTTCCTGAAATTTCTTGATCAAGAAACAATTAATAATATTGTCCATAAGCTTCGTTCCTCAGTTTGACATTAAATCCAAGTCTAAATGTAAATAAGACTCGTCCGGGATCTCAGCTAGGTCTCCGAAGCTTGGGATGTGCTTCCTCACCTTGGGGGGTGAGGGGCAGTATGTAACCCACATGCCTAGTGTGGTTCACTGTCTCATGCAGTGTTACCTAGACCAAAGCAACAGATAAGAATAAGAGACCTCTACAACATGAGGCTAAATGTGGAATTTCACTGAGCCTCATTTGCATACCTAATGAGCCACCATTTTTGCGGAAGAGGCTCTTGCGCTAGAAGGAGCTATCTACACTGCCCCTTCTTGCGCAAGAAAAATCCTCTTGCGCAATGCCGCTATGTTGATTATTTTCAGGAATAACGGCATTGCGCAAGAGGGTTTTTCTTGCGCAAGAAGGGGCAGTGTAGACAGCTCCTTCTAAGAGCCTCTTCCGCAAAAATGGCGGCTCATTAGGTATGCAAATGAGGCTCAGCAATATTCCACACTTAGCCTCATTTGCATACTTCTGGCACAGCAACCCACCAGTGTAGACATAGCCCTAGTGTGGGACACTGTCCCATGCAATGGTACCTAGACCACAGCAACAGATAAGAACAAGAGACCACTACAGCATGAACTGAGAGCCAGCTGGCTTTTAGCTCAAAGGGTAGAGGCTCCTATACTAGGTTTCATAGATCCCAAGTTCAGATCTGCCCAGTAGCAGTTACATTAGTACAAAACATCAATCCAATAAAGAAAATACATTACAACAAAGCGTTCTAAACTCAGAATCTTGGAAAAGTTACAAATAATTTGCCCATATAACTGAACACTTTAAGCAGTCACATAAAAATCATTAATTGCATATTTCCTCTTAAGTATAAGCTTTGAGCTCAAAACTGTACCTCTTGGATTAAATAAAAATAATAACTAACCAAGCAATAATAACTAACCAAGCAAGACCAGTCATCTGAAGAAGTGGGCTGTGCCCATGACAGCTCATGATACCATTTACATATTTTGCTAGTCTTTAAAGTGCTACTAGACTATTTGTTGTTTTTTAAGTTTTTTCTGATACAGACTAACTCGGCTACCTCTCTGAAGCTTTCAAACAATAAAATAATGTTATGCACTTCTTCTCAAAATTTACAGTAATTAAAGACCTCAGAGAGAGGCAAGAACAAGCCATGTTTTAAACCCTCAGCTAATACATTGTGTTTCCTAACAAATTATACCCTTTTAAGACTAAGTCTTGGTTACCTTATTCAAATGAGCAGGCTGTCTAACAATACTGGACTGAATAAAGTAAGCAGGCTTTGGACTATGAAGACCAAAAGGCCATGGATGATTCCATATGTCCAATAGGTGCATGTGAAGACAGATTTTGGGTTTAAATGGCTACCTTAAATGGGTGAAATCCATTCTGCTACATCCATGCAACACAAATGGATCTGTTTCTGCTGTTACTGAAATCAATGAAAGTGCCCCAGTATCACTTAATATCAGAATTTGGCTCTCTATTTGAATGAGGCTTTATAACTAATTGGCTACTATGGGGCAAATCCTTTCTGAAGCACAGAGACGAAACAGGTGGGAATTCTGTAGTGGCTCTGGGGAAATAATCCTGCTGTGCACCCATTGCTGCAGCCTCTGGATCCTGGCCCCTTCCCCACCCAGCTGTGTTGAAGAACAATGACTAAGGAAGCCACATAGCCTCCTTGCTGATAATCCTTGCCATGCCCACCCTCCCACAAATATTCAGATGCAACAGCATGTTGAGAGCCTCCACAGAGTTGTTGGTCCCTTGCTGTAAGGATATGTGGGTCTCAAACCTATGTTTTCTGGTCCCTGAGCGACCTCAGCATCCATACTGCCACCTCATTGCTCTGGCAGCCTGGTGATGGACAGGCTGTGAATCTTGTGTGCCCCCAACACCATTGGAAATTCTGACCCCAAAGGATCGAATTGGCAGTGCTGCCAGAGTCCCTGATTGGTCCAGGTGCATTACTTAAGCTTGGAGAGGGCCTCAGCAATAGGAAGTTGATTGTGGAATTAGGTGGATTCTCAGTGGGCTTCTATTACGGACTCTCTTGCGATGCTCTTAAATTCTGGCATCTGGCTTGTACTCTGGCTTCAGTTCCTGACCCTCAGCTTTGACTCCTGGCTTCCAGCCTTCCAACTCTCATCCTCTGTGCTGGTTCCAGGCTTCCAACTACAGCTTTTACTTTACTCTTGGTGCTGGTTCCTTGCTCCGGACCCTATCCCAACCCTATCCTGGTCACCCGTACCCTGACTGTGACACTTGCACTGAAATTCTGCCTACCCGATCTTCAGTACTGCAGAACCAGCACTCCTCCTCCAGCACCTATGTGACTGTGATGGGAGCAGCCAGGGTTTGTCCTTTGTTGCATGGAGAAATATTAGGTTATTTTTGGTCCTAACAAGCTTCCAAGACAAATGAAATGATTAATGTTGCTAGCATGCATGGTCACCACAAAAGAAGTCCCCTAAGTATGCTAATTTTCTGAAATATGCATTAATTACTTTAATGGTCTTAGTTTGTATAAATTCATCATTGCTTAGCATAACTGTAATTAAATTGCTTTGGCTCCTTTCTTAAACATTCCTGTGGGCTCTGAAACCCTGGGAGGTATAGAGCTTA
This sequence comes from Pelodiscus sinensis, assembly GCF_052426305.1. Lineage (NCBI taxonomy): Eukaryota > Metazoa > Chordata > Testudines > Trionychidae > Pelodiscus > Pelodiscus sinensis. The sequence continues at coordinate 213,836,876 of NC_143052.1, forward strand.
TATATTTAATATAGAATAATACTTTTGATCTTCGTTCACACTTACTTTTGTCTATCATAATTGTTCTCTTTATAGGAGCCAGCAAATCTTAAATTCCTGTGGCATTCCTGTTATATTTAGTAAACCGAAAATCATATACATGGATACTGATTTGTTCCACCTGTGTATTACCTTTGAAAATTCTCATTTTTTATTTTAGTTTCGTCAGGTAGCTTAATCTGCCTCCTACGTTTGTAACCTTTCTGCCACGTGGAGCCAGCAGCAGGGGTGGTTCTTCATCCATCCAACACAGAACTGGCTTGAGCACTCACCCAGAAATGTGGAAAATTCCGCACTGCCCCTGGGTGCATCTGAGCAGCAATGCTTCTCCACTCACAAGCAGAGTCTGAGCATAGAAAATAAATTTTAAATAAAAGGGAGGGAAATAACACATTAATTTGGAAAGACACCACAAGCAGAGTTCGTAAACAAAACCATGAGTAAAAGTCCCACCCCAGGTAGAGTGGGCAATATCCTTTTCACCTCAGGTTCTTATGTCCTGCAATCTGATTGTCCCCTTCACATGCCGAACCCTTCTCTGCACCCGGCTATTGCTGCCCTTGGTCAGAGCAGACCCAGGGTTCAGAGGTGCATTTGCAGAGTTCACCTCCCATCTTGAGCTGGGGGATGGAGCTCTTGATGATGCATGTTTAGTTCTGTTTGTTGAACAGTGTGGGAGAACAGATCAGACCAGTCCAGGCCAAGGAGGCTGTGCAGTTTCCTGAGCAGAATAACCTTCCCTCACTGCCTCTCTCTCATTGAGCTCTGAAAGTCGAGTCCCTGCATTTAATAGTTGGTGTTGGGTCACAAATTAAATTCATTACAATGAGCAAAATACCACTCCATTAGTGAATATCTAACCAATCTAAGCAAACCAGGAGCAAACTGTATTTCCATAAACATACCCAGAGTTTCTTTCCCATTCCAGCTAGCTGGAATAGAAGTGTTCCTTCTGATCCTGCTGTGACACACTGCTACACCAGAGATTGCTTCATCAAAGCCAAGTTATGCAATACCATTTGAAATGAAGAGTTTTACCATGTGTTTTATAAGTAAAAGAGCTGGCTGCAAAAAACAAGGGTCCCCCTCACCCATGGTACCACTACAGAGTGGAATAAATACAATATTATGAAACATTATACACAATGTTTTTTTCTGGTTATGGCAGAATTCTTACTAGGTATTTTAGAATGTTACCATTAAATGTTACTGCAGCCCAAAATATTGAGCATATTTCATGTTCTCAGATGAACAATGCTTTTACAAAACAAAGTGCCTTCTATGCATGAGTAAAGTACTTTTCCAAAATTATTGAATGGGGGAAGAAAATATCATTTAGAGTGAATTTTGCTGAACTTCAGAGGTTCCTTTACAAAGAGGACACGCAAAAAGCTTCTGCAAACTCTACACTTGGTTGAACAGGGCTTCATGACAGTTCTGTGCAGTCTAGTGTGGAGGGAGAGCCTGCCGGCTGCTCTGGGAAAAGAGGAAGGGGTTGCGGGAGTTTGCAGTTATGAGGATCCTATGGCTTTGGGAGGGATGCAAAATGTTTTGCAGTTCAGAAGCTATTCCAATCTAAATACTAGTAGCAGCGATGAAGGGACTGTGGGATTTCTGTATGCATTGTTTAAGGACTGAAGGTGAATTCCATTTCTCCCCATTCCTGCATAGTTGCTCAGCACCTAGTCATGTCCTTGGGCTCTGTGCAGCAGTGAACAAAGAGAATCATTTTTTCTACAAATGGTGTGTCCTCTATGAAAGATGTGGTTGCGCGCTAATCTGACCTTTAAAGGGTTCTAAGAAGCTTACTCACTAATGTATATTGCCATTATTCCCTTTTTGAGGGTTATTGCAAATGCATCCAACGTATAAACTAAATTTGTTAACTTAAACAAAGACTGCCCTAGAATCTAAAATGATACTAAATTGGTTCAGTTTCCACTGATGAGCAGTGAAATGTTAGGAAATCATGTAGGTTTATTAAGGAAGGGGGGGAAAAAAACTCAACCTGGGATGAGGATTGTCTCTAACGAAGCCAACATTAGTTTTGCCATTGACTTAATTGTGGCCAGGATTTCACCCTCAATTATATGTGATACAAAAATACGTTTTTATATGTAAAGAATTGTGTATTCTTGCATTTGTGAGAGAGTTAACTGTGTCCTTGATAAAAGAAGTCTGAAATTGAATAATGCCTAAAATACTGCTGCTTCCTTCTCCATGCTGTCTAATATGAACATCTAGAGTAAAACATTTTAACCATTTTACAGCATATCCAAGTTTGACGAGCGATGTTGTTTTCTTTATGTCCATGACAACTCTGATGACTTTCAAATCTACTTTTCCACAGAGGACCAGTGTAGTAGGTGAGTTCATTTTATCACTAATAAAACTTATATGGTATGTGACTGACAAGGGCATTGGAGCCTCCCCAAAAGTGTGGGGAGGTTGGGGACCCAACCTCTCCTCTTCCTCCAGAAACCCTGGCCCCAGTCAAGCTGGAAGCTGGAGTCCTGAGGCCCCTTGTCCAGGGCAGGTGGAGGGACCCAAGCTTCCCACAGCTACCTGTGCAGCTCTCGCCAGCTCAGCTCTGGCAAGAGATTGGGACTCAGAGCTGCAGCCTGGCCATGCTCAGAGCCATGAGGGCAGCTCTGGAGAGCTGCAGTGGACTAGCCTTCATTGTGGACAGGCCCCACTGAGAGCAGCTCCTAGACCATGTCCCCTCTCACTCTTCCCTCCAGGCCAGAGCCATTGGAGTTATAATGATGAGCTGCCACGGAGTTGGAGACCCTCTATCTCCCTGGGGCTCAGCAGGGACACAAGCCAGGGGCTGCTTTTGGCTCCCTGCCTTGTGGGCAAGTGGAGGGGCCGACACGACATCCAGGCTCCTCAATCAGGCTCCATGACTGCCTGGCTGGAGGGTGGGGCCTCAGGGGGAAGAGGAGAGCAAGGGGCGTGGCTGTCTGCCGGCGGAGGTTACTGGTGGGAACTGTCAACTGGTTGACTATTAAGCATACCAGTAAGCTTAATGGTTAACCCTTTTACCATCCCTAAAATGAAGGAAACATATTACAGTTTGTTAGTAAATGTATTGCTTTGTGCTTGGATTAAGAAATTCTAGCTGATCTTTTTCATAGAGAGCATTTGCTGATTGTGTGATGCCTGTCACTTGCAGGTTCTGTGGTTTGGTTAAGGAGATTTTGACTGATGGTGTGGGTAGTGCTTTGGAATTAGAAGGAGAGATTGACGGGGACACACTGGAAGTAAGTCATGTTTGTGGATAAAATACCTGAAAACCTTAAACCATTTTTCTCCTCTCGTATGAATTTGTTTAAGAAACAAGGATCAGGAAGTAACATTTAAATTCTTGAAAATTCATAGAAAATGAATTGCAACACTCCTGTAATTCATTATATAGAACAATTAACTTTCTTGTGGAAAAAACTACAGGTTTTCATGTAACATGGTGAGCCAGCTACTATAGTGGATGGAGCCACAAAAATACACAAGAGTATAAGTTATTGATATTGAAAATTATTGCACACGTGATGATAATTGGTTGCTATACACCAAAGGTCGCAAAATATTCAGGTTGTGTCCAGTCCCAAAAGCCCAAACGCTTATCCCAGGTCACATTGTACCTTAGCTTTATCACCAAAAACAATGCTTGTAGCCAATATAATAACTAATGAAAGATTTATCAACTACAAAATAGAAGTGAGAGTTATTATATGATTAAAGCAGGCAAACATTTATACACAAATGAGTTAGTGTTTAGTTTTAAAAAGTGACAGAGTTGTAGTAATATGTCAGCTCTGAATGTCTTTTAGGAGTTGACCCTAGAGATCTTTGCTTCTGTTTCATAACTTCAGTGTTATGAGAGTCCAAACAACCAAAGAAAGATGAAACATTTTCATGTCAATTATTTTTATTTATTTTTTCTCAAATTCAAGATGATGGGACAAGCCCTTTTGCACTTAGCCTCTTCATGGGTGTGAAGGGGCAGCTAACAAAGTCTTTGTATTGTGATGTCCCTCATTTAGGTTCAGGAGCCTTCATGATGGCTGGGAGACAATCCCTCTTGTCTGGGTTCACAGTTTCAGAGCAAACATTTTCTACAGTCATAAATCAAAAGCTTAAATATTAACTTATAGCATGTGATAAAGATATTATAACTGAGATTATTGCATGCAACACCTTACAAACATTTCATAGAGTCTGAATACTAAATACATTGTTACAAGTTCAGTGCCCATCTGAACATCCAGATGAAACTGACTGGTTTCTGAAAATAAATTTGTCAGTGCACAGCTGAGACCTAAAGCCTTGGCAAGAATTTGTACCCAGTCTGCCAACATTTCAGCGACAGCATGAAAAATGCTGAGTGACATATTCTTGATGGACTTGAAGAGCATGTAGAGATTGGAAAGCCTTACCTGGTAACCATAGATGATATTAATGTGAAAAGAAACTTTGGAAAGAAAAAGAAAACTTAGTGTGAATGTTCAGACCTGATGTTGCAGTTTTCAGTCAAAATTCTTGAGATTACCAGGGTTGTCTAGGTGAAGAACTGCATGAAGGGGTGATGGTAACATTTTAAAATGATAGTGACTTGGAGTAAGAGCTACTCTTAACCAGGATTTAGATTTAGAACTAGAGCCAATTTTGGATTCTTTGAACCAAGTGGTATTTACTTGTATAGCCTTTTATGCATGTCTGGACATTCCTCAAAATCTGAGGAAGTGTTTATCTGTTCAAGAGTTGTTATTGAATCCCAAATCCCATTGGCTGGGGAACATCAGACTGCCTTGACCAAAGTCTTAGGAGGAATGCCTGCTTGTTCATAACAGCAGTTGAATCACGCACCAAGGAGGCTCTGTAGTTGATCATGTGTGCAGATTTTCTCCTGCGGCAAATTAGTATGGACTTACTGTACACCTAAAGAAAACAGAACCAGGACATACCATATTGCATCTGGTACACAGTCTAACAAACCTACTGTACACCTCTTAATGGAATTCACATGTCCTGAGAAACATGTCAGGGAACATGGACTCCTTCTCTAGGCTGAGAATTAGTTTAGGATTAATCTATGCAGAGCTGCATCCCAACTTCAGACTGTGCCATGCAGCTGATGTCATCTTTATGAACAGTGTAGCATTCCATAGCTGTGAAACCTGGGTATGCTACTGCTGAAGAACTCAATAAGTTTTACATGTAACACTTCAATCAGTTGTTCATGTCACATTATCGGAAAATGCTATGAATTTGGAAGAACTGAAACATTGGAAATTAAACTACATTAAGGCTTTGTTAATTCAAGTACAAATCATAGAATCATAGAACACTAGAACTGAAAGGGACCTCGAGAGGTCATCGAGTCCAGTCACCTGCCCTCACGGCAGGATCAAGCACAGTCTAGATCATCCCAGATAGATATCTGTATAACCTGCTCGTAGATATCTCCAGAAATGGAGATTCTACTACCTCCGTAGGCAGTTTATTCCACCACCCTGAAGTAGGATATTTTGTTAGGGTTAAATAACAATAGAATATTTCAGTATGTGTTCTGTACAGTAATGATATAAAGATGGTATAAATGAACAGAGATAATTTTGAAGACAATTTGTAACAGCAGTGATCTAACGGTGCATGCTTGAAGAAGGCAGATCTCAACGTTGCAGTCGATATTGCAGCATGACATAGGCATATTTAACATAGCAGACTGTAAAGCTTACGCACTGCTTTGTAAAAAAAAGATTTATTAGTTCATGCAAAAGCTTTTAAAATGTACTATGCTAATTCTGTGTTCTCAAATTTGTATATGAATCAAAAGCACACTGTTTAGCCCATCTCTCAAGTCCCAACAGAGGTTCTTTGGTGTGAGTAAATGTACTTTTGTCTGGAGGGATCTTTGCAATGGGAGTTCTCTACAGTGAGGTCACAATAGAGAACCAGAACTTCAAATAGTGTAAATCAATGTAGCATCATTGAAGTCAATTAGCTGCACCTATTTATACTAGTTGAGGATATGATCCACCATGCTCCAACAGAAATGTATACAGCTACTTAGTTTTGTATTTTTAATTTTCTTTTAGAAGGCCAGCATATTTTTCCTCTTTTAAAAAACCCTCATAATGAGGAGAAAATGTTGAAAATGAATTAGCTACAGCTGAGCTATGAAATAAGTATAGTATTTTTTAAAACAAGACATAGGCATTATAATGAGATTTTTTTTGTTCCTACTACTACATGTAGATTTCAAAATACTTGGTGATTTTCCTCTTGTTTTTGTTTACTCTGAATAATCCTTTATAAATTCTTCCTTTGTTGATCTCTTTACGGATACCATCTCCACACCTTCTTGTCACTGAATTTTTGGGCCCAATCCTGCATTCTTCATTCAGGAAAAATTTTTGTTGAGTAAAGTATATTTAGCAATTATGTATCTAAACACCTATTAGACCACATTTTATAAAGCAAATAATAAAGGACCGGTGAGGTTTTTAAAAATTATGTACGAGCGGGTTAGACCAATATATAATCATTCTGATTAAATCTTATTTGCAATCTAGAAAGTGGTTTCTATTGTCATTATTTGTGTACCCTTATGCATACCTTTCTGCTTTCAGTATGAATATGACTATGAAGAGAATGGTGATCGAGTAATACTAGGGAAAGGTACTTATGGAATAGTTTATGCTGGACGGGATCTTAGCAATCAAGTCCGAATAGCCATCAAGGAAATTCCTGAAAGAGACAGCAGGTGAGTCTTAACATAATAATAAACCTGCATCACCAATGAAAAAAGCAGTAGGTTGCTTATAAGACTTTTCTCCTTCTAAAATGTATGTGTATATATAATAGATTGCAGTATAATATTCCAATACATGATAATTGAATTAGTTTATTTATAGCTTTAATCATTCTGTTTAGGGCAAGTTCAATGTCTTCCTCTTTTTCCAGTACTACCAAACCACACCAAAAGTATATGCTAATTTGATAAAATCTTTTATGAGGATCAGGATTTTTTTAGTTGTTTGAATAAAGAGTCAAACATTATTTCTTGTGGGAAGCTTTTCTTGTACTCCATTTTTTTGAACAGCCAACCAGTCATGCTGCATTTTGAATTTAGTGACAGAAAGTTTTCTAGGGACTTGGATGAGACCTGTAGACTCATTTTATTTAAACTAAGAATTAAAACTAGGTCTCCAAAGATGTTAATCCAATATATTTGCATGCATCTTCACCTGGTCCTCAACTTACTTCTTCTTGATAGATATTCTCAGCCACTGCACGAAGAGATAGCGCTGCATAAATATCTAAAGCACCGGAACATTGTCCAGTACCTTGGTTCTGTTTCTGAAGACGGGTACATTAAGATCTTTATGGAACAGGTCCCAGGAGGTTTGTATCATTCTGGGCTGGGATTTTTAAAGGCGCCTAAGGAATCCAACTCCCAGGAATAGTCAATAGAAGTGGGGCACTTAATTGCCTTAGGAGCTTCACTAAATCTCAGCATTTACATGTTGCTATGCTCTACCTGACTTTCCTGTTGAGAAGTTAATTGCAACTGTCATTCTTCTGTTTATAAACAAGTTTTCTGTGTGTAAACAATATATATGAAATGGTACAGTTGTCAAGATCCTATTAAATCCCTTTTTATAATAATTATACATTCACAAACTGTATTAAAAGAACATTAATAAAGTCTTGCACTCAGAAATTAAGAAATGCCAGACATCGAAAAAGTGATGCACTTTTGCAAAAGAGAGCATCCAGACTGCCTGGATGCTCTTTTGCAAGTAAGCAGATATTGCTATGGACAGAATGGCCACCAGGGCACCTGTGCTTTTTCCTGTTCCCTCTTATTGTGCAAAGAACTCCTCTTCCCTGTCCACACACACCTCAAAAAAGTGTTCTTCCTTGTGGAATGAGGATTACCAATTTTTCAAAAACCCCTCTGATCTTTCGATTTACTTGCACGAAAACGTGCTTGAGGCATGGACGCGCTGCAAGTTTTTGCAGAAAAACAGCCATTTTTCCACAAAAAACTCTGTAGTGTAGACATAGCCTTAATGAACAGTTGTTCAGTATTTGTTTTATACTCACTATTAAATGCGTGGCTACAGGCCTAATTTAATACACATTATTGCTCAGAAGAGAATTATTAATTTCATCTTGGGCTTTTCAGTGGTACTCATAACCATCTGGAGATATCATAAATGTAAATAAATTTGTTCTCACAATAAGGCAGTATGATTATACCCATATTACAGTTGAGAACCCACTGGCATAGAGTTATTAAGGTAAAAATTGTCAACTAATGCTGGCTGCCCAATTTGATACAAGTGGGATCTGATTTTTCAGAATGCTTTGCATTAGTTGGCATTTTATATATTCAAAGCGCAGCTCCTATTGACATCAGTTGCTACTATGAGTGCTTGGCATTTTGGAAAAACAGAATCTCAGGTATCAAATAGAGCACTTAAAAATGAGGAAAAACCCAGATAATGATCATTCATCAAAGTGTGAGTTAAAAGTCTTGCCTAGCACCACACAAAGAACCCTGCAGCCCAGGCAGGGATAGAGTCCAGTTCTCTGAAGCATCATTCCACTACCTTAGCCACAAGACCATCCTTTCCTCTTTCTGCCATCTCCTGCCTCGTTAACTATACACCTTCCAAATTTTGAAATAAATGAGACATGATCCTATAGACCACAGTTTCTTTGATTGTACATCCTTGATTCGCCCCCACAACAGGTCCAGTCTGTGCCCTATTTGAGGCAGGGATCTTGGGGCCAAATTATGTCCTCAGATAATTAAAGACTATTATAAATGCATACACACAAGGGAGGCACCTTAATTCTGGCATTTCTTATCTTTTGTGTGCTTAATAATGCAGTTTTTAACATTTTCTTTCTGGGTGTGCTATTACTTAAACTTAAAAAACAGAAATTCCATCTCTGGTTTCATACTGATACCCCATTATTATGGTTGTAATCTTTACATCCATCACATAGTCCTCTGCTAATTGAGCTAACAGAGTAAGTGATAGGACTAGTAGGTTGTTATGTTCTCTGTGGACCAGCACTAATGGGGTGTGAGAGACACATTTTGTCTGAGCCTAGCATGGCCAAAAGAAGCTCAGAGTGACATCTGCAAGGGAAGTTCATCTCTCAGTCCTGGACTGGAGCATTCCCAGTGCATTTGTAATATTGTGGGATTTAAACCAATAGATTAACCAAATTCTTTACTGAGCATGCATGACTTGCCGTTTTTGTTTTCCAAAGACTTATAAATTGGTGTCAAATTTAGATTAGATTTTTCAGACAGGTGGCTAAAAGTACATGTCTGACACCTTTACCACCGCATGCCAAATTTAAAGTACCTGCTCCAAAAAAGTGGGGAAGGGGCACAATTGCTCTAAAAAAATTGCCAGAAATTTTAAACATGAGCAAAACAGCATAACTTCACCAACCTCCATTTTCTTAAAAGGCTGAACTGTTTTACTGATTTTTTTTTTTTTTATTCAGCTTGAAGCAGACACCCAGCATAGTAAATTCAGCCCGAATGGTTACAATTTAGCAAAAAGCTGTGAGCAATCAAAACCAGGGTCTTCTAATGGGAAGAGGGGTAGTGGAGTCAAAAGACCTAACTAGCTTCATGGCTGAACTTGAAAATTTACGGAGGGGTGGGTATGGTATGATGAGACTGGCTGCAATGGCACGTAGCTGATCTGTGACTGCTAGTGGCAAATAACTCCAGGGGATGCTGATGGGACAGTAGATCTGGAGAGCTCTGAGTTACTGCAGAGAATTCTTTCCCAGGTGTCTGGCTGATGGGTCTTGCCTTTGTGGTTGGGGATGGGAAAGAATTTGCCCTCGAGTCAGACTGGCAGGGATACAGGGTGGGAGTCGCCTTTCTCTGCAGCATGGAGCAAGTTCATTAGCAGGTTCAAACAAATGTAAATGGTGGATTCTCTGTAGCTTGATTTGAGGACTTCCGTAATTCATACAGAGTTTATGGGTCTATTATAGGAGTAGGTGGGTGAGGTTCTGTGGCCTGTGATGTACGGGAGGTCAGACTACATGATATGATCTCAGTAACAGGCAATCTTTATAAGTGTGGGATTAGCCCGTCTCTTTCTTATAATTAATGCTTCATTTAATGCTTCATTTAAGTGGAGAGTACATATCAATATATTTTGAGGGTAAAAATCTTTGCTTGTAGTTCAGCAAAGCAGCTATTAAAAAGCAGGAAATTAAAAGTTAAACTTCCAAGACTCAGACTCAAGGATAATTCAGAGGGTATTTTAAAAATACATGAGAGGCATGAGATGATAATCGTGTCTCAATTGTTCTCTCTTTAGAGCCCCACTCAGAGGTGTCAACTACATGGGTGCTTCCCCTGTCCCCAGCGCCCTCCCAGCGCCTTCCTGCCCATTGGTGGGCCCTGTCAATCAGCTCCTCCCACCACCTCCCTCCCACCCCAGTCAAATGTTCAGTGGCATGCAGGAGGCAGTCAGGGAGAGGAGGAGTATGCTCCGGGGGTGGGGAGCACAGACAAATTGAGGACGAGGCAGAATGGAGTGAGAGTAGGAAGAGAGATGGTGAGGTTTGGAGGAAGGACTGGAGTGGGGGATCTGAGGTGCAGTGGGGCCAAGCACTTTGGAGAAATGAGGAAGCTGGTGCCTGTCTCTCATTGTCTCCTGGCCATTCTAGGGTTATCAACTTTCTAATTGCAGAAAATCAAACATACTTATCCTGCCCTGAGCTCCTGCTCCCAGTTCACTCCATTCCCCCTCCTTCTGTTGCTTCTCTTCCCCCACCTTCACTTGCTCATTTTCATTGCCTTGGGGTAGGCTCTGGGATGGGTCTGAGGATGAGGAGTTTGGAATGTAGGGAGGCAGCTCTGGCTTGGAGTAGGGGTTTGGTCGCAGAATGGAGTGTGGGGTACAGGTTCTGGGAGGGATTTTGGCTGCAGGAGGGAGTTCCGAGTTGGGGTGTGGGAAGGGGCTTCGGGTGCAGACTCCCAACAGCACGGACTTCAAGCAGCTTCCAGGAAGCAGCAACACGTTCCTCTAGCTCCTAGGTGGAGAGGCAGCTAGGGTGCTCCACACAGCTCCTGTCTGCTTGCGATGCCCTCGCAGCTCCCATTGGCCAAGGTTCCCAACCAATGGGAGCTGTGGAACCAACGCTCCAGGCATCACCTATGAGTGGGGGCAGAGCGTGTAGCTCCCCTGGCCACCCCTCTACGTAGGAGCCAGAAGGACACGTTGTCGTTTCCTGGGAGCTGTGTAAAGCCAGTCATGGAATCTGTCTGTCTGCCTTACTGGTGCTGCCGCCAACAGGACTTCTAATGGCCTGGTGAAAGCTGTGCTGACTGGAACCACCAGGGTCCCTTTTTGACTGGACATTCCAGTTGGAAACTGGACCTCTGGCAACCATATTGCCAAGATTGCCACCCTAACATTGGCACATGCTTGTGCTAAATTCATTCCAACATTTCCAACCACTTTCCTGCCCCTGGGCAGTACCAGTTGGTGTTGTTTACCTGATGCTTTATTCTGTTTATGCATTCCTCCTCCCGTATATGTTGTTATAGTACTTTCTGAACAGCTGTGGGAGAAAGGGTGTGGCTGAACTAACTCTTATATTTCCTCACCACCAGCTAGCCTTAAAGGGACAACTATTTAAATCATGTTTACACTGGTAAGTTACAGTGCAGCAAATCAGCTCCTAGGGCTGTAACTCACGAGGTGTCCACCCTGGCAAGGCATTTAGTGAGCACAAACCCCACAGTTGCTGTGCTCTAGAAAAACCATCTTGATAAGAGGTGCTGAGGTGTTGAGCTTTTTGCACTGGGGCTACAGTGCTGGGATGCCAGTATAAACACTTCAGTTGCTTTCTGCAGAGTAACAGGCCTCCAGAAGTGTCCCATAATCCCTCAAGTGGCCACTCTGGTCATTTTTTTTAAAACTGTTGTCTGTCCTGGAGACGTGCATATCCCCTTTCAAAGCTCAGTTGCTAACAGGCTGCATGCTGTCTGGGACACAGAGCAAACCATTCAGGTGAAATGCTCATGCTGTTCAACACAGAGGCAGGCATGTGCGTGTGTGAGAGAGAGGTTACTGTGCAGAAAGCTTGGGAAGGAGGTCGGGGGGGTGATGTCGGTGTTTCCCTCTCCCCCTGCCCCAGGATTGGTTGCTTCTGCCTGAATTTACAAGTCAGCATGCTGACGCCTGCACTGTCCCACCATACACTCCTTCCCCCCCTCCCCCCGTCACACATTTTTCCTCCCTCCCCCTGCACTTTAGATGAAAAGCAGCCGTGAATGTAATTCAGTGGGGCTGGGAATCAATGGAATTTGGAAACCTGCATCATGTGACATTACCTGCCCCATGCAGCATTATAAACACTTCCCAGAGCACCCTGTGGCAAGTTGAACTGTGGGGTAGCTACCACAATGCACTGCTCTCTGCACTGTTGCAAGAGCTACTAATGTGGGTGCGCTCCACCATCACAAGGAGTACAGTGTGAACATGCAACAACAATTTAATTCCAGTGCTTCAATAAAACAGGCATAACTTGCTGCATAGAAACTTGCCAGTGTAAATAAGGCCTACAGTTTAGTTCTGTCAGGAAACTTCCAGCTTAGAAAACTATAGGCATGGACTGAAATCTCCCTCAACTAAGTTTTCTAGAACTTAAATAGACCCTATTGTAAATTCTGTGCCTACTTGTCATAAGCAGAAAATGTTGCAGGAAATGCTTCTGTGTGGGCAGTGAACCTGCCCTGTTTAAGGAGATTAAATCTGGTTCACTGTCTCCACAAAGTAGGAAAAATAACAGTAACCCATCTTCCAATCTCTGTGCATGATGTCTCCAGTCTCTAGTTTCTTTCTGGAACATTCTTTCCTCTACCTCCAGCTATTCCTGGCAGTCATATCCATATTAACAAATTAAAGGGGGAAAGCTTTTAGATTGCTTAGCTGTCAGAAGAGATTACCTTCTCTTAACATAGCTATAGTTTGCTTTATTTAATGTGACATACAATGACATTCGCCCAAGTCCATGCTGCTTTTCATTAAGTGCCTATTGAATGTGGCTGACCCTAACGTGCACACCTATGATTCTAAAGAGGAGTAAAACTAATCCAGTGCTTGTGTGCAGCTTCCTCACATCATGGCTTAAAACCTGAGTTATGCATTAGATGCTTCCCACCCTCTCATTCAAATAGATGGTGGAAACAAGTAGGGAATGAATAGAGCCTTTGCTCTGCCATTCCTCTGATGTGGCAGCCAGTGGAGCTGAGCTGACAGAGGAGGAAAATACCTGCATTCAGTCAAGGCTTCAATAAATCACTTCTGGCCTGAAGGAAGTGGGCTCATCCTGGGGTTGCACCCCACCACTGTGCTCAGGACATTGACCTGAAGTTCAGTCTAGCTCTAAATTTATTATTAGTGACCTTCAAAAGTTGACTTTGTAACACTGCAATCTTGACATGTTTTCCTCTTTATCTAACCCAGGAAGTCTCTCTGCTCTTCTAAGATCAAAATGGGGCCCAATGAAAGAACCTACAATAAAATTTTACACCAAGCAGATTCTGGAAGGCCTTAAATATCTCCATGAAAACCTGATTGTACACAGAGACATAAAGGTGAATTTCTCCAAGTGTTGTATTTTGTACAGTAGTGATAAGGGGATTAATTTCAGCACCTCTTGCAAGATTGTTACATTGATTATAAACAGTCGTACTTTTAGCGGGAAGGAGCCTTTTAAAAAAAACAAAACAAAACACCACTGCCCATGGAAGTTTCCTTTGTAAAAAGTGTTTGTATCGTTCTTGCTGGAATCTTGTTGCCAGCGTGTTGGAATATATTCCAACAATCTGTCTCTTTCTTTTCTCCAGGGAGATAATGTTCTGGTGAACACATATAGTGGGGTAGTAAAAATTTCTGATTTTGGCACTTCCAAGCGGCTCGCAGGGATCAATCCATGTACTGAGACATTTGCAGGTAAGAGGAATTGAACACATTTCTTAAGTTTCCCCTTTGGTGATGGTGGTTCGATGCTCTAGTTAGCATTCTTATTTAGGGTTCAGTTTTGAATTCCTCACAGACCCAAAGTTCCTGGGGAAGCCACCGAGAGCTTTGGGTCTGCAAAGAAAGAATCAGACAGCTTCTGCTTTGAAGAAAACAGAAAGTAAGTTGGTGCAGGTTACATGTAAGGATTGGCTTTTTTCTTTTTCTAAGAATCCTATTTGAACCTTCTAATTTAAAACCCAGACCAAAAATGTCTTTGGAAAGTTTTATTGCAAAATCTTGAACTCCTGTACCTCACAAAATACCACAGACTGGAACATAAGGTTTGGTGATAGTTTAATTTTGGCTGACAAAGCTTTCAAAACTTTATTGTGGTTGGATCATCAATAAGATGTTTTCCCTATAGTCAATTAGCATGCTGTGTGTTTAAATCATAAAATAGGGTTGTGCCAATAACCAATACTTGAAATGTAAGCTGCAGTTGAGCCTACATAATTTTATGTATGTCATCCTTTGTAAGAAAGCTGGAGGAATTACATAATTGCTGCCAGAGTGTGATGATGGAAAAACTTTTTTTTATCACTCTGAATACACCCTTGAGAAGCTAGAAACCGTCTTTTGTCTCCCCATCCTGTATGGCCAATCACCATGTCTATATAACTTTTTCCAAACTTGAAAATATTGCTGCTGTTCTGCCAGTAGATAACCTGTACTGTGATTTTTAGGAAACAGATGATAGCTCTAGGGATGTGAAAATATATTATCCTTCCAGTTTTTTGCTCTTCTGACAGAGCAAAGAATTGAGTAATTACATAAGCATATTTTCCTTTTCCTGTCTATAGCTTCATTGTTACACAGCAAGTTTTCCTTCCCCCTTGACTTTGCAAGCTTTTATTTCCTTTATTGTGTAAGAGTTCTTCTTGATTTTATGCAAATAAGTATCTGGCTAAAAACAACCAGCCTTGTATTTTCAAACAATGTGATCTCTTTTTTTACAGACCATGACAAACAATGGGTCAGTCAGTTGGTCTGTTTTGTAATTAACTTCTCATACTAAAGTATTCAACATAAAGACTCATGTTTCATTTATATGATATTAAAACATAGTTTAGGGAACTATACATTCATGAATTACCAAATGAATAAGAAGGAATTTTAACTAAAATTTACTAGTTTTAGATAAATATTTCCATAGATTTAATGTTTTTCATTAAAGACCAGTACTGTTTCATGTAAATATTGAAGTACTTGAAAGAAAAGTTGTAATCACTTTAGATATTACAGTTGTATTCAGTATCTTTGTGGACTGTATGGCATTAAGTTTATGAATGGCCTATGTATCACTGGCTTCAGGGAGTAGCCAAGTTAGTCTGTACAGGATAAACTTAAAAAACAACAAATGGTCTGGTAGCACTTTATAGACTAACAAAACATGTAAATGGTACCATGAGCTTTTGTGGGCCAGAGACTGTATAAAACTCTGGGGAAAGAGTTACCATAGCTCCTAGAGGAGCCAAAACAGTGAAGGGTGATTAAAGTAATCACTTAGGTTGTAAACACCTCTGGAGAGATATCACCCCCAGCGAGGCTGACATATATTGACTCAGAATGAGTTTTCCAGATGTCAACAGACTAAGAAAAGCCTTTTGATATAAAAAAGGCTGAGCTGTCTTTATATATATTCAGCAAATGGACAGGACCATCTGCCCAACCCTTGTGAAAGTCCTGGAATGATTTTGACTTACTAGGGTCAGTTAAGTCTGAGGGTTGATCACTAGTGAGTTTTAACATGTGTTAAGGAACTTTGTTGAGTTTTATCTATTTTCTCTGTAATGCTTTTACCTTAAGGATAAATGTATTTTGCTTTTATAGGCCGGGAATGAATAACTTATAGACATTGTTGTAATCCCTGGAGAAAAGTAATTGACAGGTGCTGGACCTTAGTCAGACGTGCTGAGGAAATCCCAATGGAGTTCAGAGGGACTGCAAGCCTAACCCAGTGGTCTCAATGGAGAGAAATCTGGCTCTGTGCCCAAGAAAGGTGACAGCTAGAAGTGTGAAACCTTAAAAATTGATAAATTAAATAGTAATAAATCACCAGGACCAGACAGTATTCACCCAAGAATTCTGATGGATCTCAAATATGAACTTGCAAGAACTAAAAACTGTGGAATGTAACCTAGCACTTAAATCAGCTTCTGTACCAGATGACTGAGAGATAGTTAATACAATGCCAATTTTTAAAAAAAGGATCCAGAAGCAATTACAGGCTGGTAACTTCAGTAGCAGGAAAATTACTTGAAACTTCCATAAAGAACAGAGTTATCAGAAACTTCAATGAACACAGTGTGTTGGGGGAAGATTCAACACAGCTTTTGTAAAGAAAAATCATGCTTCACTGATCTATTAGAATTCTTAATGAGAGTGAGCAAACATGGACAACAGTGATCCGGTGAATATAGTGGAGCCTCAGCAAAGTCTCTTAAGTAAAGTAAGCTATCATGGGATAAGAGGGAAGGCATTCTCATGAATCAGTAACTCGTTAAAAAGCAAGAAACCAAAGGTAGGAATAAATAGTCATTTTTCACAATGAAGAGAAGTAAATGGTGGTGTTCCAGAGGAATTGTATGGGGACTGTGCTATTCAATATATTCATAAATGATTTGGAGAAAGGGAAAACAGTAAGGTGGCAAAATTTGCAGAGGATACAAAATAACTCACTTAAGTCCAAAGCGAACTGCAAAGTTATGAAGGGATGGCAGCCAAATAGCAGATGAAATTCAATGTTAAATACAGAGTAAGGCACACTGGAAAACATAATCCTTGTTTAGAGCTTCAGTTCATAGCAAATATCCTCCAGAAGTGAGAAGCAGGATTGAAGACAGAATTGATGCTCTCCGAGGGCTTTTTATATCCTCAACCGTATGAAGGGAATGCCATTGTGTTTGCTGTGGAAAACTACAGCTACAAGATGGAGTTTCACATGAGCAAGTCACCTGTCAATGTATGACTCGGTTCTTTACAGGTAGAAGCCATTGCTCCCAGGACAGTCTGAACAGTTACAGGGAAGCTCATCAGATGTGGATTGGCACCTCCCAAGACCCATTGTCAGTCAAGTACTTCTACTTATCTTGAATAGTTGAGATGCTGGCCAAACCTCTTGTTAGTGTCGTCCTGAAATACAAATATAGAGCCAGTACTCGTAACTTCACATACAAAAATGATACACACATATGAAGGGCATAAACATTAACATATGTAACATAACACATATGAATGGCATAAACATAATCAGATGCTTTTTAAAGGCACTTCACCTGCCCCATTTACATGATTTGTTGCAAAAGTAATCTACATGTTCATATCACAATCCAAAAACATCACACTCCCAATGCAAAATTGATGCAGGAAAAGTGCAACAAATACCACTTGCTGCATCCCAGGGACTCCCGTTCTTGGTTCTGTAGTTCTGTCTGTTCTAATTCAATATTAGAAATATCAGTGTATAACTGGAATGGTTTATGAAAACCATGTTTGTCTAAAACAGGCTTCATTGTAAGGTTCACTATGGAAACAACAATATCATCGAATCCTTTTACATCCTCATTTTGTTTCCTGTTGTGGAGTCTCCAACCATCTCAACATGTTCATTTTACTCATTTCGTTTCTTGTGGCTGGCCAAGATAATGCTTCATTATGTTAGATCAAATTATAGTTTTATACACTCTACCTTTCATTAGCATCTTTTTGTCAGGAGAACTGGAATCTGCTTCCACCATTTGTATCCACCCAACTTAGGTACAATACTAGTCTTCACTTCAGGGCCACCCACTGTCAGCAACCATTGATCCTAGGAATTTAAATACTTCTGTCTTTTATAGGCTTGGTCTTACCAGTATTTTCTTTATATGCAGTCTATCCAAAACTGTTTTCCCTGTTAAAAGTTGGCTTGCAAGGGCTCACCTTCTTCCAAGGTGGCACCCTACATGTCTTCTCACTCACTGCATTTATGACAATCACAAATAATGTTCAGTGCTGATCCATGGTGCAGGCCAATGCTAATTTGAAGTTCTTGACTGTATCCCCATTTAATTTTGACTGATAGACATTCCATCATATATTTTCTTGATTAAAGTAATGTATTCTTCTGTCACATCTTTCCATTGCAAACTCCACCAATCTAGTTCTCTTGGAACATTACTCTAAGCCCTCTCTGGTCCATAAAGACTGTTAATTAGTTGCCATCTCTCTTTTCAATGCTTTTCTTTCCCAGCACAAGTCCATATTGAGCATTCCAAATTTCAGCCATTTCACACACAAGCTTTTCATTAATCCTTTCCTATAATTTTCATTAATCCTTTCCTATAACTTTCATGGTGATCTATCTCTGATTAGTATTAAAAAAGCAATAGATTTGAGACTGGTGTTCTTCACTGGTGTAAGTTAACTGATAGCTTTCCCTCTGCTGAAAGTGTGTGTTTGTGATCATCAAACCCAATACCAGAGAAGTCTATAGGAACCCCTTCAGAGTTTCTGGTTTCAATGTCATGCCCTCCATGGACTCCTTCATTTCCAGTCTTCTCATTTCCAGTGCGTGTATATAAATCTGTTCCCATACTGATCTTCTTGTTGGGTAGCATGTTTTCAGTAAAGCATAACTTCTCAAAAAACGTTTTATCTTTGATCCTCTCCTAACTGTTGGTGCATACCAACTTACTATCCAGATAGTTATCTCTTCCAGACACTCTTCCTGACTCACCAGTCAATCCAACATTCTGGTAACCTCAGTCACAGGCCTCTGCTTGGTTTCATCAAGAATAACTCCAATAGGAGATTGAACTCCCTAGTAGTAGATTTTGTGATTCCTCACTACTTTCTGTAGCTTCTCTGTTTGGTCTTTTGCACACCTGCTGGATTTATATGTCTTCTCTTTAAGATCTCATATAGCTCCAAACTTATGCCAGTTAATATTCCTACCCCAACTTCCACATTTGTTTACTCACTGACTTCTTTAACTGTAGCAGACCATGCCCAGTTACAACAGTCTAGCACAGTGGTCTCCAACCTTTTTACACCCAAGATCACTTTTTAAGTCTCAGAACAAGCGAAGATCTACTGCCCCGCCCCTTCCTTGAAGCCCCACCTACATTACATGAGGAAATCTCATGTAAATGCACTGCACAGGTGCGCCGTTCAGAGAGGGCTCAAGAGCTACTCTTGGAGCCCCTGAGATCTGCCGGTAGATCGCGATCTACTGGTTGGTGACCACGGGTCTAGCACAACTGTGCTATGTCACTTATGAGGATCTTCCTTGCCTTCTGGGATACACTTTTTAACAAATATCCCGATTTCCTACAATATCCTGGGAAGACCTTAGTGTACAGGCAGTCCCCGACTTACGCGGATCCGACTTATGTCGGATCCGCAGTTACGAACGGGGCTGCCCCAGAGTACACGGACTGCGGGACCTCGCGGTCCTGCCGCCCGTGTACTCTGGGGCTTTCTCTGCGTCTCCCTGGTCTGCAGACCAGGAAGACGCAGAGCAAAGCTGCGGAGGGGCTCGGGCAGCCCAGGGGCGCCTGGGCTGCCCGAGCCCCCCTCTCCCCCCGTGGCTTTGCAAAGCCGCGGGGAAGCCGGCAGCGGAGCAGTCCAGGCGCGCCTGGGCTACCTCGCTGCCCGAGCCCCCCCGCAGCTTTGCAAAGCCGCGGGGGGGCTCAGGCAGCGAGGCAGCCCAGGCGCGCCTGGGCTGCTCCGCTGCCGGCTTCCCTGAGGCTTTGCAAAGCCGCGGGGGAAGCCGGCAGCAGGACAGCCCAGACGCCCCGCGGCTGTCCCGCTGCCGGCGTCCTCAGAGGCTTTGCTCCCCGTCTCCCTGGTCTGCTGGGGTGGGGGGGCGCAACTAGTACGCCCCCTCCCCAGCAGACTAGGCTTTTCTCCGGACGCCTGTGGCAGAGCAGCTGGGGTGCTGCCGGTTGGTCCCGCAGCGCCGCTCTGGGCGCTACTGGTCCAACCCGGCAGCACCCCCGCTGCTCTGGTCCTGATTCAGCCGCTGCTGGTCAGTTTCAGCAGCGGCTGAATCAGGACGCCTGGGGCAGAGCAGATGGGGTGCTGCTGGGTTGGTCCGGTAGTGCCGAGGAGCGGCGCTACTGGAGCAACCCAGCAGCACCCCAGCTGCTCTGTCCCAAGCGTCCTGATTTAGCCGCTGCTGAAACTGACCAGCGCTGACTACAGGAAGCCCGAGGCAGAGTTGCTCTTCCCTGGGCTTCCTGGAATCAGCTGCTCATCAGTTTCAGCAGCAGCTGACTTGGGGACGCTTGGGGTACTTAAGTTGATTCTGTATGTAAGTCAGAACTGGCGGTCAGTTTCAGCAGCGGCTGAATCTGGACGCCAGTTCCGACTTACATACAGATTCAACTTAAGAACAAACCTACAGTCCCTATCTTGTACGTAACCTGGGGACTGCCTGTATTATGTATCTTGTTATTGTGGGCTGAGAGTATGTGTAAGCTCTGTAGGGGAGAAGGTGTGATGGTTATAAGACCTGAGAATTCTAAAGATTATACTGAAAATGTACCAGACAAGTATGAACATTTGGGACAATAAGTGGTTAGTGGATTTCATGGGGAATTCCCAGCGAGAAGTTAGTGCAAATTCGCTTGCTCCAACCATGCAAAAATCCAGCCTTTTGAAGGTACTACATGAGGAGAGAGTGACTGCTGGTTACAGATTGCCAAGATCAAAGAGCCAATCTACATAAAGAAATGACTGATCTGCTCAGCCTTGGTTCTGGCTCTAGATCCAAGAGGAATGAACTTGGTAACCAACTTGATAACCGCATGGCAAACCCATATTTGGGTTTTGAAGGACTTAAACCTATCAGATCCCTAGATTGGAGTTGTGGGTGACCTATTGTAAGCTTTTTAGCAGGTATGTAGGTTCTCTTATTATTTTAATATTCTTTCTCTGTAACATTTTTACTTTTAGAATTAATATGTGTGCTTAGAAAGAGCTCTCTGATAATGATTGTAGCAATACACTGATTGCAACGTTTGGAGAAAAAAGCAAAGTGCTGGTGCTGGCCTTTTTAGGAAATCTGTCTGGCTGATCATATCACAGTGTGAGTCAGAGAATCTTATGTCCCTGCTCAAGAGAGGTGATGGTTAGGAAGAGGAAGCTTGAAGTGGGTGGGGTTTTTTTTTTTTTTTTTTTTAACTTCTCATAGAGGAGCTGTCTGCTGAGGCTTGTCAGCCTTAGCAGACAGCTCACCTAGGAGAACGAATACTCCCATTTCAAGCCCAAGTCCTGGCTCAACCAGACTTATGTAAGGCTCAACCAGACTTTAGTTGTCATCACGGGGTCTCACACCTTGCTGAGAGATGTCACCAGTTTGTCTGTGACTGCTTACTGACTATTTGCAGCTGTCCTGCATACCTGCAGGATGTTCCCCTATCTGCCATCTAGGTGTGCATGTGGAGGGAGTTGGCCATTCCTACCCAAGGAAGTAATTCATTTGCAGAAATATTCTGAAATCTGTGTTGACTTGCGAACAGTGTGAAAATGATAAGCTGTCACTTTAAATCGTAAAGGGTTTCCTGATTCTATTTGCAGGCTAGGATCATGCATAATGGGTCAGTATCTATATAGCAAGCCTAGAGCCAGGTGGGGGTGAATCCTGCCCTTCTGTCTTATGGAGCAGCCTGTTTTCTCTCTCTGTTTTTGGTTTTTGTGTATTAAGGTTCTAGATTTTTAAGTAAAAAGTGTTACTTTTGTTATTCTCTAACTTTTCCATTTGTAAGCTGTCAACATAAAATCCTTATTGCTACTTTCCTTTTAATTGCCCAGCCAATAGCACAACTTGGAACAGTGGCATTGAGGTATTTGTTTCTAGTGGTCTTATGAAAATATTATGTTTTAGATAATGTATGTTGTTTTTCACCTATAAACAAGCTGATCTTTTTGTTAAGTGTACCATCCTGGAATATATATTTTTTTACAAAGTGCTCTGAGATGGGCAACTATTTGAGCATGGTAAAATAAGTTGCTAATGTCTGTTCTTTAAAAATGTATTGTTGTTATATTATTTTGTAAACCTATTTCTTAATAAATTAATGTTGGATTAGTTAATTAACATTCCAGGCAGAGCCTTATTCACTTTTGTTATTAGCATCTCTTCTGCCTCAGAGGAAATTGTATAATACATGTTATTCTTTCATTAGAGTTCATAAATTTCTTCATAATGTTTTGTACATGTAATATAACAAGTCTGTTAAATCTGTTTCTTGCTCAATAACTTTTGATGATTTTAAAATTACTAAGATCCCCTCACTATGTTCTGCTTCCTCAATTTATTTCTGCTTGGACTGCCTACTATACTTGTGAAGTTAGGGGAGGTTACTTTTTGAACTTCTTTTTCCTTGAAGTAATGAGAATGGGCTTATACTCTGTTACAGAGCTGGGAACTGAAAATGACATTTTTTCCATAATGGCAAAAAAATGCCACCCTAAAAAAAAATCTTTATTTTGTATCGGATTATAGAAAATGTCTTTAAAGTGTATGAAACCTACCAGTAAATATAGTGTGTCAAACACACATTGCATCCTATCCCAGACCCGCCCTTTGGAGGGAACCCAGTCCATTATGATTTGATCCAGCTGATGAATCCCATGTGCTTCTAAGTGCCCTGGGTGGTAATAGTGACTAGTCACTGTTTCTAACAATGGGTCTCTCACACACTCTGAAGTGCAGAACCTGTGTCTGGCCTTCCTTGGGCCTCAGGACACTTAAGTTAGTTGCTTAGACCATGAAACCAGCATCACAGGCCTCTCAAGAGCTCAGTTGCTTAGACATGTTTCCCGAGAATTCACCCAGCTGTGGGAGCTCTGATTTCTTTGAGAGCAATGTCCCTGTGGGTGCTCCACAGCAGGTGTCAGTGCGTCCCAGCGCCGCAGACCAGATTCCTGATAGCAGTGCATGGGGGGGGCCGCGCTTGCGCAACAGGGAAGGCAGACGGGCACTGGTTGATGCGACCGTGCTCTTACTGTCCTCGGCTTAGCAGGGCTCTTCACTCTTCATTAATCCTTGTAGATAAGTAGTTGAATATTGTTATCTCTTCTTCCTTTACTTCATGCCTTATCCAAGTTCATCTCCCTTAAAAAAAGAAATCCCTCCTTTTTTCTCCAAGTTACAATTCCCGCTGTTTGCTCTTCACTCTATTGATAATGCCGGGGTCACCGGGCTTCAAACATTGGTCAGCCTGCAATGAGGCTATGCCTGTCTCTGATGGACATTGTATGTGTGTCGAATGCCTTGGCGAGTCCCATATTCAACAGGACTGACAACACTGTGCTAAACTCAAGGTGCGAACATGCAGAGACAGGGACCTCTGCCTGAAAATTTTTACCATAAAATCGCGAGTATAATGCACACTTTTTTTCCAACTTTTTTGGGGTCAAGGTCAGGGTGCACATTATATATAGGTGTTTTTAAAGTTTTATTTTGGCAGCACCCTGACTCTCTGCCTTCCCAGTGCTCCTTCAGGCTGCACCCGGAAACTTTCCCGCTGCAGCGCGGCACGGGGATTGCTGCTCCATCAGGCTCCCGGACAAGGCGAGGAGCTGGCAGCACCACCAGGCTGCAGCACCCTGGCTCACTGCCTGCCCGTTGCTCCTTCAGGCTGAGCCCAGGGGTTCCCGCGGCAGGCACGAGCTAGGCGAGCACCAGGGAGGGAAGAGGCTGTGCAGCCCAAACCTCCCGGGTGAGTCTGCAGGTGGGAGTGGCGCATCCCCTCCCTCCCACTCTCCTGCAGCCCATGGCTGCCTCCTTGAAGCAAGTGAGGCTGGGCTTGGTGCTGGCGGGTCAGCTTCTGGCTGCAGGACAGCCACCTGTGGGCAGAAGTTTTGGGGGTGCTAAGCTCGATGGCTTCAAACCCCGGGGCACATTATACATAGGAGTTCAGATTTTTTCATTATGCTAAGATTCCAAAGTCAGGGTGCGCATTATATTTGTGATTTTACAGTGTGTTAGAAAAAGGCGCAACATTCCACCTTGGATCCTGGCATGTGGATTCCTGATAAGGGGATACCCAAAAAAGGGAAAATGTCACCAAAGAAATGTGCTTCTTTGTTTCCTCGCAAGCCATAGTTGCCTAAGTGGCGTGCAACTAAAATATTGGTACCGACAGACCATCTTGTCTCAGCACTTACGATGCCCTGAGCATTTCTGGTACTGATAGGGTTCTCTCCAGACACGGTGCCCACATTGAGGATACAGGCCCTTGCAGGCCTGCCTCTCATCCTTCGGCATCCACTGCTGCGCCAAGTAATCAAACAACTGAATCCCTGGCACTGAGGATTACTGGCATGGCAAGGCACGGCAACAGCCAGTGGCACAGCCAATTGGCACCATTCCGTCAACTAACGGTGCCGCAGCTACCTCAGTGCCACAATCTCCATCGGTTCCGACTACAACTGCACTAGCTCCAGTACCATTTACGGTACCAATGGCCCTGGCACCGTCCACTCCAGCACCTGGGTACTTACATCACAGAAACCTTACAGTGTTGTCTATGTTTAATTCTCCATTTCTTGGTACTAATACATCACCTCCGTCAGTGGCACCAAAACATCTCTCATTGCCTATGCTTTTATCCAGTGATGATGGCAATGAAGGCAATTTTTTATTCTCACCCCCAAGTTATTGCCTGATACCAAAATGTCTGCACCATCAACTCATCCCAGTTTCAGGCACCCCATTACTTCCAGTGTGCCCCCCTTGGGCTCACACCCATGGATGCCATCGCTTATGCCTTATGCTGCACAATGGCAATATTGGAGCGTATGGGTTCATGACCACAAAAAGAGACATTCAAAAAAGAAACCTACACAGCCTGCATACTCTCCTCTGCCACAAACCCTGTCGCCACAGACAAAGTATCAGGAAACCGCACATCCACAATCTCATGAGTCGGGCTGTGATATGTCTGCAGATACAAACTCATCCTCCTCTCCCAATGAGGCAATCATGGCACCACCCTTAACCACAGCTGGGGACTTTACAGCTTCCCAGGACCTCTTTAAGAGGGTTGAAGTGGAACTCAATATTGCCACGGAGGAAATGCAGGAGACACAGTATGAACTCACCAATATCCTCCAAGCGATGCCGTCATCCAAGATTGCTCTGCATATTAATCCAGCTATTATAGAGCCTGCCTTGTGGCACACCCCTGCAACTATCCCCCCAACTCTTAAGAGGGAGGATAGGAAATATTACGTCCCCTCAAAGGAGTCAGAATTCTTCTTCACCCACCCATCCCCAAACTCTCTTGTGGTGGATGCTGCCCATCAAAGGAACAAGCAGCATCAGCCTCATTCTGTCCCAGCTGATAAAGATAGCAAAAGGCTGGATTTGTTTGGCAGGAGAGTCGACACCTCATCCATGTTGCAGTTCAGAATTGACAATTACGCTGCATTCCTCAGTAAATACGATTTTAACAACTACTCAAAATTCAACACTTTTATTGGGGATATACAAGAAACAACAATTCAGGGTGGTCATTGTGAAAGGACACGCAATTTTGAGAACAGCTCTACCTCTCAATGCTGCAGATACTGCCACTAGATCAATATTGACTGCAGTTGTTATGAGACGGACCTCTTGGTTTAACTCTTCTGTATTTCCACATGAAATTCAGGCAACTGTGGCAGATCTACCATTCAAGGCCAAGAAGTTCTGTTCAACCAAGACCGTCATGGTCCTTCATTCCATGAAAGATTCCCGGGCAACACTACGCTCTCTCAGCATCCAGACACTTGCAATCAGGAGGAGGCAGTATCGACGCCAACCATATCCAAGACCAAGGTATTCAACCTACACCTATCAATGCCAGAGACAGGACCAACAGCCGCAACAACAACGTGGTCATGACAGGCAACAGCGTAGATGCAACCAGAGCAGCGCTACCAATTAGCTGCCCCAATTGAATAAGCAAATTTGATCCATCGGTTGAGAGAACAAAAATGATTCTGTCCACTCCACAGTTGCCAATTAACAATAAACCATTCACCCATCACCTTCTGCCAACTGACAGAACATAACATCTTACATAACATCTATAAACAGTCCTATCAGGATACAAAATGCCTTTTCTCTCCATCCCTCCCTCCCATCCTCCTATCCCGTCACTCTTCAGGGACCACTCTCATGAGACCATCCTACAATAGGAAGTCGAGCACCTCCTCCAATTGGGCGCCATAGAAGTAGTCCCACAGGAATACCGCAGGAGTGGTTTTTACTCACATTATTTTCTCACACAAAAGAAGACCAGGAGATGGCATCTAATTTTGGATCTGAGAGCCCTTAAGAAATTTGTAAAGAGGCAAAAATTCAAGATGGTAATGTTGACTACCGTTACCCTTTCTCTGGAACTGGACGATTGGTTTTCATGTCTCGACTTACAGGATGCCTATTTTCATGTTACTATTCATCCTGCTCATTGATGGTTTCTCCGTTTCATCTTAGGTACACAACACTACCAATATACAGTCCTCCGCTTTGGACTCTCCACAGTGCCGAGAGTTTTGTCCAAGATATTGGCAGTGGTTATGGCCCATCTCAGGAAACAGGACATTATTATCTATTCTGAAATAGTGTTGAAGTGTAGATGTACCCTCAAAAAGAACCTGTAAACTCATTTGCTACTCTCTGTGGCCCTTTTTTTCCACATATCTTTCTAATTCATTGTTTGTAGAGTTGGAGGTAGGGTTAGCTTATCTACGTCAAGCGAGAGCTTTCACGTTGTGCAGTAAAAATATTTTCTCCCAACTAAGACATGGGAAAATACAATCTTATGAGTTAGTGTTGGTGGTAGAGTTTCAATTAGAGGGACAGTCTTTCAGTAATATAAGGTACATTTGAAATTACAGACACTACATTTGAAGAAGGGATTAAATGATGATGTTGTATCTGTTTGATAGATAAGAAAAGCAAATATATAACTTGTGTGCTCTTCATTTTTTGTCTTGATTCAGGCACTTTGCAGTATATGGCTCCAGAGATTATAGATAAGGGGCCTCGAGGATATGGTGCACCAGCTGATATCTGGTCACTGGGTTGCACTATCATTGAAATGGCAACAGGAAAACCTCCATTTCATGAGTTGGGGGAGCCGCAAGCAGCTATGTTTAAAGTAAGAATAAATTTTATTTGCTGGATAGCTTGTGAAACTTGACATAGTACCCGTTAATTAAATTTTGATATAGTTAATATTTACAAGTTAAATATTCTGAGCAATTTAATCTGCACTGGCAATGTAATTACCTCTTGTTGGAGAAGTTATTCTGCACAGGGTCAGGGTCCAAACTGGGATCTCATTATGCATGTGAATGCTTCAAGATGCAACACTCAGCAAAGTGCCATTTCCAAAGGGCAGGATTCAGCGTGCTGCAAAATTAGGATTTCTGAAAATTGCTGTTCCTGACCACACCTCTCACTCCCTGTGTTCCTCCAGTCCTCTCAGCACCTTCCTTTTCTACTCTTCTCCTTACGCCTTCTTTCTTGGCACTTCAGAGAGCCCCCCAGTTGTTATCTGACAAATGTCCTCTCTGCTGCCTTAAAAGCTTCCCTGCCAGAAAATCTGTTTATCTTTTCTTTCCAATGTTCCCATCCTGTCAGATGCCAAGAGTCACCTGGGAGACACTGAGCACTTTCAGCTCCCAATAGTTTCCATGGGGGTTGAGAGCACACTACCCTTTATTCCCTTAGGTTGCATGGTCTTTGGACTAGGGATGTGTCTTGCACCATTTGGTAATGTGATGTATACATTGGCAGTGCTATGTGACTGGTCAGCAATAAAAAATAAAAAAGGCCTTTTAACTAACTACTAAAATAATCTTATTTTTATAACATCAGATTTATTTGTTCACTTTATGTTCTGAGTACCAGTTGTGGCACTTGACAAGATGTGTATGATCTAATGATAAGATATGGAAATGCAAAGTCAGGAATCTCTTCCTGACTCTGCCACGGGCTTCCTTTGTGTCCTCTAACAAAACATTTAACGTCTCACTAGGCACAGTTTCCCTATCTGTGTAATAAGAAAAATATCATCCCCCTAACCAGGTGTAGCACATTTTAATTCATTAATACTTGTAAACTGCTTTGTGATCTTCTAGTAAAAGTCACTGTGTAATTGGTATTATAATAATAGCAAAAACTGTCATAATAAAATCAAATATCAACCATTAAACACAGTAAATTAGGCTCCAATCAGCAAAGCACTTAAACACATGTATTATTTTAAGCACAAGTAGTCCCATTTAACTCAAAAGGAAAGGAAATGGAAGAGGGAGGAATTTATAATGGTCTTTTAGTTATGTAGTCTGGCTTACTACATTTTCAGATCCATGAAAAGCAAAAGTGATTTCCATGTCACGGTCTATGTCCATTGTGGTCTGTTTCTGTCAGCAGACACCTTTTCTAGTATCTGGCTCTTTGTAAAACTGATCTTCTCTTCATGAGAAGTGTGATATATCTTTTCTTTAAGATATGCTTCTGAGCCATTATTAAAATATTGGTCAAAATTCTGGATTCCCTGTCAGAGTTCTCGATGCCCTGGTGGGCTGTGCACAAGTTCACAGAATGACTAGTGTGGGAGATAAGCAGGGCCTTGCATATTTCCTGCTTTTGCAATTATGGCATTTCCGCTGAATTCTCTTTTGCCGCAAAATTGTATTCCTGACCCACCTCTAATTTTTAATGTTTAAATTAATGTTTAATGTTCCTTAATTTTTTTAAAGTTGTGTTTCTTGCCTTTCTGCTTGTGATGACAACCTTGGAAAAATGCAGTGAGTAAAATAATAGGCTGTTTGAGTTGGCCAAGAATCTGAAACACTTAAGGGTGTGTCTATACTGCACCTGTAGCTCAAAATAAGTAACGCGATTTGAACTACACAAATTGGGTAGCTTATTTCAAGTCAATTTCAAAATAGCTTAAATAACCTTCTATTCTGAAACATCCCTTACTCCTCGTGGAATGAGGTTTACAGGGATGTTGGAATAGCAAGCCCGTTATATTCTGAAATAACAGGCTTCCTGTTAAGATGCGGGGTAGCTATTTTGGGATACCTCATTTCATGAGGAGTAAGGGAAATCAGAGGAAGAGGGCTCTTCTACAGACTTCCTGCTGTGTACTCAGCGCCAAAAGCCGAAATATGCTATTTCAACTTAAGCTATGCAATTGACATAGCTGAAGTTGTTGTGTAGCTTATTTTGGCTTTAGTCCTGCTGTGTAGATGTGCTCTAACTGTGAGAGGTGTAAACTGTCTCTTTCATCTCACTCGGGATTCTGTGTACATCATGGAATTTGGCATTTTTCAAAGAATGTCACATAATTTAGCATTTTAATAATTAATTGTGATGTTTTATTGCAGCTGCACATATAGTGTTTTTGGTTTTCTGTCTCCTTCCATACTGGAACCTGCCTGCATCTATGTCTTGCTTGGCACTTTTCCCGAAAGGGGAACAAGCCAATTGGATTATGGTGCATATTCTCCTTGCTGTTCTATAGAACCAATCAGGAAGGGAGCCAGACTCCAATTTGCATCCAGGAAGCTGGCAGTGAAGGCTGGGTAGATAGGCGGCCTAGGTGGAAAAAAAGCCTGTGAATTTGCTGCTTGGAATCTTGTACTGCACAGGAAATGTCAGGTCTGGTTTGAAAGGCGGCATACCTTTGGATGTGCATGGAAACATAGCTTGGAAGTAGTTAACGCATTGGCATTTTATATATACTCTACACTACAATTCAAATACAGGCTCTATTGTTCAGCATTTTGGCTTCAGCATGCATTACAAGCAGGCTTTACTGGATCTCACAAAGCTAAATTCCAATGGTAAATTTATAAAAATGCCACAGTGTGTTAATACAGTTAGCCAATGTGAATGTTTAGACAATTCTCTATTTCAGCAAGCTGCTGTCACTTGTTTAACCACTTAGCTATCATCTGCCTTGTGGCTAGCATAATTTTCAGGCTCATTTTGCATGTTTTCCAGTCTATTTTACATAAATATGTCAAGGCTGAAAAGAATAACTTTGCCAGATTTGTACTGCATGTGCAGAATGTACGGAACAACTGTGTCCTAAAGGATACACCTACTCTACCAAGAACCCCACTCTCCCCCACAGCAAGTAGTCTCAGAACTCCAGTCAGCTATGCCAGTTTCCTGCTATGGGGCTAAAAATAATGTGGATATTCAGACTCAGGCTGGTCCCTGTCTTCTGAACTGGGACAGGGGTTAGTGCTCAAGGTCAGGGTCCAGCCCTCACCTGAATGTTCACACTGCTGTGGGTTGCTTGGTTTGTGGTGTTTCATGTTTGTGTGCATTGTAGACATACTCAAAAATAGTTATGTACAGTCTGCCCTGGGATTAAAAAATCAGTAGCTCAAGCTGATGCATGCAGAGGGACCAGGTTACTATAGAGCAGTGTTTCTTAAACTGTGTTCTGTGGAACACTGGTGTTCCGTGAACAACTCACAGGTTTTGTTACTTCTTTGTTTTTGTCTTTTTTGGTTTGACAACAATTTTTTTTTTTTGAGGAAACTTTTTGTAGGTGTTCCGGATTAAAAAATATTATTGTTTGGTGTTCCGTGGCCTCAAAAAGTTTAAGAAACGCTGCTATAGAGTAACATTTTGAAATAAATATCTGTCTAATCACATTATCCAAGTGTAGGATCATGTTGATTATGTAATTTCTAGGTGGCTGTCATTGCAAGGTCTTAGCTGACATGAGGCCTTAGCACTGGGTATAATGAACGCATCTGGCCATGGCTAAGGGCTGACTGTTTGCCCTTGTGCTAGCATGGGCACAGGGTAGTTTGGCACCTGCAAAGTAGGGTAGGGTCTGGGCACCAAACCAAGGCAATGGGGTATCAAGGAACTCAGCATTACACCTGGAAGTTGGTTTTGATACTTGGGGAGAAGTGTATACTGGGAGAGACGGTGCTGGCTGGCTGGCATAAAAAGAATAGAAGGGCATAGCAGCTAGGAGGGAGAACAGAGTCTGGAGCACTTGTGGTGGGGATGGGCAGACCCAGGTGTTGCACAATGCTTAGATAGTTGGATCTGTTCATGTCTTAGAATCATAGAATACTAGGACTGGAAGGGACCTCGAGAGGTCATTGAGTCCAGTCCCGTCTAGACCATCCCTGATAGACATTTATCTAACCTATTCTTAAATATCTCCAGAATGGGGATTCCACAACCTTCCTGGGCAATTTATTCCAGTGTTTAACCACCCTGACAGTTAGGAAGTTTTTCCTAATGTCCAACCTAAACCTCCCTTGCTGCAGTTAAAGCCCATTGCTTCTTGTCCTGTCCTCAGAGGCCAAGAAGAACATTTTTTCTTCCTCCTCCTTGTGACACCCTTTTAGATACTGAAAACTGCTATCATGTCCCCCCTCAATTTTCTCTTTTCCAAACTAAACAAGCCCAATTCTTTCAGTCTTCCTTCATAGGTCATGTTCTCTAGACCTTTAATCATTCTTGTTGCTCTTCTCTGGACTCTCTCCAATTTCTCCACATTTTTCTTGAAATGTGGTGCCCAAAACGGGGCACAATACTCCAACTGAGGCCTAATCAGTGCAGAGTAGAGCGGAAGAATGACTTCTCGTGTCTTGCTCACAACACACCTGTTAATGCCTCCTAGAATCATGTTTGCTTTTTTTGCAACAGCATCACACTGCTGACTCATATTCAGCTTGTGATCCACTATAACCCCTAGATCCCTTTCTGCCACACTCCTTCCTAGATAGTTGCTTCCCATTCAGTATGTGTGAAACTGATTGTTCCTACCTAAGTAGAGCACTTTGCATTTGTCCTTATTAAACTTCATCCTGTTTATCTCAGACCATTTCTCCAATTTGTCCAGATCATTTTGAATTATGACCCTATCCTCCAAAGCAGTTGCAGCCCCTCCCAGCTTGGTATCATCTGCAAATTTAATAAGCGTACTCTCTATGCCAGTATCTAAATCGTTGATGAAGATATTGAACAGAGCTGGTCCTAAAAAAGACCCCCGCGGAATCCCACTTGTTATGCCCTTCCAGCAGAATTGTGAACCATTAATAAATACTCTCTGAGAATGGTTATCCAGCTAGTTATGCACCCACCTTATAGTTGCCCCATCTAAGTTGTATTTGCCTAGTTTGTTGATAAGAATATCACGCAAGAATATCAAGTGCTTTACTAAAGTCTAGGTATACCACATCCACCACTTCTCCCTTATCCAAAAGACTCGTTGTCCTATCAAAGAAAGCTATCAGATTGGTTTGACATGATTTGTTCTCTACAAATCCATGCTGGCTGTTCTCTATCACCTTAAGTCTTGACTTCAGTTGGGCCGGTGTAACCTGTCAGGGTGGTTAAACACTGGAATACGTTGCCTTGGGAGGTTGTGGAATCTCTGTCACTGCAGATATTTAAGAGCAGGTTGGATGGACATCTATCAGGAATGGTCTAAGCCGTGGGTCAGGGAGCTAGATATGGCTCTTTTGCAACTGGAGCTCATCCCCTCACAGCAGGGAGCCTGTGCTGGCACTCCAGCCTCATGCCGCCCCACAAGATTGGAGCGCCAGCACTGGCTTCCTGTAAAAGAAGGGGAGGGTGAAGGGAAGCCTCAAGCCTCCCTGCTTGATCCAGCTTGCGGGGAAGAAGCTGGAGCCAGAAGCAGTGGTACGGTGCTGCTCCCCTTCCCCTCCCCCGGCTGAGGGGAGCAGCAGCACTCGACTGCACTTCCTGGAGGCTTTCCCCGCTGCTCCCATTGGAACAGCGGGGAAAGCCTCTGGTGTCTGGGAGTGGTGCGTGGTGTGAAAACAAGTAAGTGCCCCACATCCCCTCATGCCCAGACCCTGCACCCAGTTTCCTGCCGAGACCCTGCACTCCCATCCTCCTCTGCTCCTGTCCCCTTTCTACTTGACAGACACCCTGTCCCCAGCCTGCTCCTGTGGTTTTTTTTTTTTTGCTTCTCACTTGTGTGGTCCTCACCTGATTTTTCTGTGGGTCAGTGGCCCCAACCCAAATAGGACTCCCCACACCTGCCATAAAGACAATGTTGAAACCTTTTGTGTTGGACATCATTTAAAATAAAATAAAATATTAAGTCTGGCCAGCAAGCCCCCAGTTGGAGCCCAACCCCCATCTGGATGCAGCATCATAACACCCCTGCACCCCCCATACTCTAACCCTGAGCCCATCATACACTTGAACCCCCTGCCCTGAGCCCCTCGTATTCCCACATTCCCAAACTCCTGCACCCACACACCCTCGGTCTCCTGTCATAGCACTCCTGCACCCACTACATACCCCAATCCTGTGCCCTTAGTCCATCATACACCCAAACCCCCTGCCATGAGCCCCTCATACACCTCAACCCACACTCCTGCACCCCCATATCCCCAGCCCTCTGCCATAAGATTGACAGAAGAGAGCCTGAATGTGTGCATGAAGCTGGATTTGACCAGATACAATGTAAACTTCAAATAAATGTGCAAAAAGATGCAGCAGCAGAAGTCCCATTAAATAAAGTCTCTGAGTATGTTTCATTTATACTATTATTTATCATTATGTCAATTATCAATAATATTAGTTTGTATATTTTCACTCATGCACATAGACATTCTTTGTAGGTCGCTTGTTCTGAATTTTGATGTAGTTTGGCTCTTCGTTTTAAAAAGGTTGCCAACCCCCGATCTAGATGGTAGTTGGTCATGCTGTGAGGGCAGGGGACTGGACTCAATGACTCCCGAGGTTCCTTCCAGTTCTAGTGTTCTATGATTTTAGGATTCTAGGACACACATCTACAGGAGTAAACATTTGCAACAGATATATAGCTAGATCCCCAGCTGTGGTAAATGAAGCCCAACTGACCCTCCACTGACTAGTCGAACTCTTCACTTGCAGTCATTGGAGCTATACCAGTTTACGCCAAGCCAGGAGCTGGCTAATGGACCTTTTGCAGCTACTCATTGGAAGTCAAATAACTGTCTGTCCATATTTTACTTATAGGTTGGGATGTTTAAAATTCATCCTGAAATCCCAGAATCACTATCTGCTGAAGCAAGGGCTTTTATTTTGCTCTGCTTTGAACCTGATCCGAATAAGCGTGTAACAGCATCTGATCTACTCAAAGACCCCTTCTTAAAGCAGGTGAACAAGGGCAAGAAAAACAGAATTGCGTTCAAGCCTTTAGGTAAGAAATGATCAGCCAAGTACAAGGTAACATCCTTACGTATTACATAAAAAAATTGAATCATTAGCCAATTCCTCTCTGTTATTCAGGATCTTGAACATACTAAGAAATCAACTGGCATTAAACTGTAGCAAGTACCTTGTGGTTTTTATTTATTTATTTATTTGGCTTGTTGAAATCTCCCCATTGGCTAAATGAATGAACAGTTTTTCATAAAAGAAAAGTTCATTCTGTCAAGGTTTTCACAGGTGACTTAAACTTTTGGCTGCATACCAAGAATCACCTCAAAGAGGTGATTTTCACAGGATTGGTGCTCAGCACTTTCTGAAATTAATTAAGGACCTGATCAACGCTGCGTAAGTCTCCTAGTAGAACATAAACATACAGTCATTGCAAAGTTCTGTTCTCAAGTTTGTAGCGGTAAAATTTATAGACTGCTAACTTGTAAAGTGAAAGTCTCTGGTAACTTCCAAAAGATTGGAAGATGCTTCAGTCCATAGGCAATATGCTTTTTAGCTGTAATTCCACAGTTCAGAGAATCCGAATAGGAAAAGGGCAACATGGAGATATTTCAGATTCCAGGATCTTTTTTATCCTCTGCCATGTGCTCGGCATTTTAATGTCCCAAACAAAGCACACAGCACATTTTGTGGAATATTACTGGCACAAAATGGAGTCCAGAGTCACATGAACACATCACATGTCCTTACATGGCTTGATGACTCACAGGGAGTAAGAATTGGCTTGTTGGAGGCTGCAATGTCAGCAGGATGAGCCACTGAGGCAGAATGAGTTTGTTCTGTGGTCCATCCTGAGAGTGAAGTGTCCTTAATGGGCCATTAAGCTTAAACAAGGTGCTGGCTGGACTAGATGTAAACTCCCTTGTGGGTGTTATCCTAGGAACAAACACAATGGTGGTCCAAGTATATAGCCAATATTCATAACTTGGATAAAAAAATGATAGACACAAATAAACAGGATAATCACCCTTAGCAAATCATAACTTCTTTGAGTGCTTGCTCATGTTGATTCCATCGTAGGTGTGCTCATGCCCGTGTGCATGGCAATTACAGATTTTTGCCTTTGCGGTATCCATAGAGGGCTGTGGCACTCTCTAGAGTGCCGTGTTCATGCTGTGGTATATCAGGTGCTGCCAGCCCAAGTCCTCTCATTTCCGTCTTACTGTCTGCAGTGGTCAGTTGGTGCCCCTCTCTCACTTGACAAGAGCTTTTAGGATGTTTTCCCCCCTTGGACTTAATGCTTTTTGTACATTGTTGTTAGTGTTAAGTAGTTGTTAAATGTAGCTAGTCGATAGTATGGGTCTCAGCAGGGACATTGCACCAAGTGGGCCATGCCCCAGGTTCATGGGTTTAAGCCCTGCTCAGATTGCAGCAGGTTTATGTCTGTGAGTGACCCCGTAACAGCTGCATTACGTGCTTTGGGAAGTCACACATCAGAACTTCTGTCTGCACACCAGAAAGCTGAGGGTTATTTTCCTCAAAGCTCTCATCATTGAATCGGCTCTTACTACATATAAAAGGCAGAGATGCAGCGGGGGTCGCGAGTGCCTCCTCCCATATTGACTAATCGAGTAGTCAGTGGAAATTCCATCAACTACTCGATTAGCTGATTAATCAAAATGTAATATCCCTAGCACAGTGCAGGCTCCTGCTGCTGGTGCTGGCCCTCCAGCTCACTAGCCTGCCAGCTGCTAGCCAGCCCCTCCCACCTCAGGGGGGCACAGTGCATGTGGCAGCAGAAGTAGCAATGGGAAGGCTTGTCTAACAGTGGCATTATTAATGATATATAGGACCATATTTTGGTCAGACAGCATCACAGGTGCCTAATATGGCGTATCGATATTTTGACAACTAATGACCTAATTTTTCAGTGACCGCTATTTCCATTGAAAATCTGGCCACGTTGTCAGCAGGATGCATAGTGAGCACCGACCTACTGAAGACCCACATTAGAATGTGAAACATCTAGCCACACAAAGATCATAGAATGCAGACTGGAAAAGTCCTTATTTTCCCCTCAGGTCATCTGTTCTCTCAGGGTATGTCTACACTACAGCACTAATTCGAACTAACTTAGTTCGAATTAGTTAATTCGAACTAAGCTAATTGGAACTAACTGATCCAGACTAAAAAACTAGTTCGAATTAGCGTTTTGCTAATTCAAACTAGCACGTCCACATTAAGTGGACCCTGAACCGGGGTTAAGGATGGCCGAAACAGTGCCGGCAGGGCATCAGATGAGGACTTAGAGCGTGGAGCTGCTGCCTCAGGCTAGCCGAGGGCTGTGCTTAAAGGGACCCGACCCCCACCCTGGACAGACAGTTCTCAGGGGTGCCCCGCTTGCAAAGCAGTCCTGGCTTGGAGTGCCCGGAGTACCCACACTGGGCACATCACAGCACTCGGCCATCAGCCCGGCTGCACTTGCCGCAGGCTGCCATCTGGGGAGAGGGGGCAATTGGGGGGCTGCAGGAGAGCTTCCACCCCCAGAAGCCCGCAGAGCCAGCCCAGTCCTCCCCATCGGGGGCTCGTACCCCATTCCTCCCTCACCTCCTTCCACTTACCCTTCCCTAGCCCCCCTTCCTGATGTACAAAATAAAGAAAACGTGTGGTCAAAAATAGAATCTCTCTTTATTGAACAAAACTCGGGGAGACTGGGAAAAGGAGGTGAGAGAGGGGAAGAGAGAGGGTGGGAGAGGGGAGGGCAACTAAAATGATCAGAGGTTTGGAAGAGGTCCCATATGAAGAGAGGCTAAAGAGACTGGGACTTTTCAGTTTAGAAAAGAGGAGACTGAGGGGGGACAGGATAGAGGTCTATAAAAGCATGAGTGGGGTGGAGAGGGTGCATCAAGAAAAGTTCTTCATTAGTTCCCATAATAGAAGGACTAGAGGACACCAAAGGAAAGGAATAGGTAGCAGGCTTCAAACTAGTAACAGAAAGTTGCTCTTCACAAAGCAGAGAGTCAACCTGTGGAACTCCTTGCTGCAGGAGGCTGTGAAGGCTAGAACTAGAACAGACTTTAAAGAGAAGTAAGATCAATTCATGGAGGTTGGGTCGATGGAGTGGTATTAGCCAAGGGGTAGGAGTGGTGTCCCTGCCCAAAGTTTGTGGAAGGCTGGAGAGGGATGGCATGAGACAAATGGCTTGGTCACTGTCTTCGGTCCATCCCCTCCAGGTTCCCTAGGGTTGGCCGCTGTCGGCAGACAGGCTACTGGGCTAGATGGACCTTTGGTCTGACCCAGTACGGCCATTGTAAGCTCAGGGCTCAGGGTCGGGGGTCTCAGTGGACCACCTTGATTTTCATGCACACCTGTTCCTGGGTGGCCAGGCTGGCAGCTCTCCTGCCCTAGACTGCCACTTTCCTGTGCCTAGTGCGGAGGTCATGGACGAGGTCCACGATGTCCACTCTAGACCAGGCGGGTGCCCGCCTCTTGCAGTCCCGGGCAAGCTCCCAGGAGCTGCCAGCCTGGTCCCGGGAAGAGGGGGAGGGCTGGGGTGCATCGGGTGGCTGGTTCGAGCCGTGCCAGGTGCAGGGTCTGCTGGCTGGGTGCTGGCAGGCTTGCACCTGGCACGGGCACCGTAGCCAGCCCGTGCCCCTTTAAGTGGGCCGGGAGGGGGGCAGTAGAGTTTCTCTGGTGTTGGCCAGAGTGGCCACCAGGGAAAGCTGGGGAAGGCTAGCCTCCCACTAGTTCGAATTAACGGGATACACACCCCTTAACTAGAACTAGTAAGTTAGAACTAGGCTTAGTCCTCGTACAATGAGGTTTACCTAGTTCGAACTAAGCGCTCTGCTAGTTCGAATTAAGTTCGAACTAGCGGAGCGCTAGTGTAGCGCCTATCAAAGTTAATTCGAACTAACATCCGGTAGTTCGAATTAACTTTGTAGTGTAGACATACCCCCACTGCTCCCACTCACCCACCCCAAGTCAGGAAGGGTCTGCAGGTGCCTTCCTCCTATGTTAAGAATTGCTCCATGCCAAGCAATCTTGCTTCGTCTCCTTTTGCCGCAAGTGGCGTCTCCTTGTGTGACCAACATTAGGTGGCCTTCGTTCTTCCTAATATGGCCACAGGACAAATTCCTGACGTGGCAAATGAAGGTGGGCCTACCTAGCAAACACAAGGCTGTGAAGAGCCATGCATTTATATGTGATGTTTTATTTTGGTGACAATTTAAACTCCTTACTATTTGAAAATGAGCTGTGTCCTAAGGAGCATTACAGAGGTTTACACGAAACCCTCCCTTCCAAAATAGAAGCAGTTTGAGATGGTGAAGACAAAGACTCCAAAACTTGCCTGAACTTTTAGCTTCCGAGCCTAAATATGTGCTCCCAACCAACAACACCTCTCCTGCCACATATTCTGGTAAATAGGCCTGAAGGACAATGTGTATACCTAACTACTCATTTATTTTTTTTCCTCATTTCCAGATGAAATGGGAATGATTGTAGGAGCTCTTTGGTGGGTCATGAAGGAGATAACAGAAAGCAGGGGGATGCAAGAGAGGCAGATAGGTAGAAGGCCAAAGAGAGAGAAAATCTTGGTCCTATAGTCATGGCTTTGGCAGGGGTAATTGGATGCACCAGCAGTTACTTATGGCCTAGGAGGACAATATTAATTTGAGTTTAAAAATGCTGTTTCATTATATTCTCACTGAGCAAAAGCAAAGAATGATCTCTGTTAAGTACCTAACCAAATGATAGCTTTATAGTAGTCAGTGTGTTTGAGTTCTGTGCTTTTCAAAGCCCTACTCTCTCACACTGTTGTTGCTGTGCTTTATTTAATGATGGGTGTGGCTTGCTTGTTTGCTCTCGCTTGTTAGACTATAATCGCAGTACGTCCCTCCCATTGCCCATCCATGGGGAGCAGGCTGGCAGTAGCAGTAGTGAACATGGCTCTGTGTCACCAGATTCTGATGTACAGCATGATGTGTTCTTTGAAAAGACAAAGCGATCTGTTTCTGAGATCCCAACAAAGCATCCTATTTCCCACTTACTGAGGTAAAGCTGTCTAATTGTTTCTGTCTTAGCCTCCACAAAGCTCATGCCGGTTAGAGTCACAATCATGTTTTATCCTAGGTAATTTGTGCATGGAACAAATAGATAACCAGATGTGTTCAGTAATTAAATCCATTGCTTAACCAGAAAATCTAACATGAGACTGGCCATACTGGGTCAGACCAAAGGTCCATCTAGCCCAGTATCCTGTCTTATGACAGTGATCAATGCCAGGTACCCCCAGAGGGAATGAACAGAATAGGGAATCATCAAGTGATCCATTCCATCACCCATTCCTAGCTTCTGATAAACAGAGGCTAGGGACACCATCCCTGTCCATCCTGTCTAATAGCCATTGATGGAGCTATCCTCCATGAACTTATCTAGCTCTTTTTTTGAACCCTGTTATAGTCTTGGCCTTCACAATGTCCTCTGGCAAGGAGTTCCAGTGGCCTAAAGCCTTGAGTGGATATAAAAATTGTATCTGTATCTGCAAAAATGAACCACAGATCCACATCCATAACTGCGGATGTAATTACCCATGGATAAAACATGGATATCCACAGATTTGCAGGATTCTAGATACAAAATTTGTATCTGCGTCCACATCTACAAAAATGAGTCACGAATATCCGCATCCATGGCTGTGGATACCTGCAGATGTCCACTGATTTGCAGGGCTCAACAGTGGCCCAGTTGGTTGTTTAGCAGGCTTCCTGCTTCTGATGCAGTTAAACATTTTTACTACTGGTTTTCAAATCTTTTGGGCAGCTGTTCTTCAAATTCCTTTTTTTCACTTTCCCAATTATATATTTATACTTTGTTTGCCAAAGCTTATGCTTCCTTTCTCTCTTCCTCGCTAGGATTAAATTTCCACTTTCTAAACAACACCTGTGTGCCTCACTGCTTCTTTTACTTTGTTGTTTAGACACAGTGACACTTCTTTGGTTTTCTTTTTTATGTTTTTTAATTAGGGGTATACATTTAAGTTGAGCCTCCATTATGGTAACTGTAAAAAGTTTCCATGCAACTTGCAGGGATTTCACTTTTGGCATTATATGCTTTAATTTCTGCTTAATTAACCTCATTTTTGTGCAGTTCCCTCTTCTGAAATTAAACAATACGCTGTTGGGCTGCTGTGGTGCTTTTCCTGCCACATGGACGCTAAATCTAATTATATTATGGTTGCTATTATCCAGTGGTCCAACTATATTCACCTCTTGGAGCAAATCCTGTGTTCCACTTAGAACTAAATCAGGAATTACTTCTCCTGCAATAGTCAGTTAAAGTGTCAAGAAATTTTATCTCTGCATCCCATCCTGAAGTGACATGTAACCAGTCAATATGGGGAGAGTTGAAATTCCCCATTATATATTATTTTTTTGTTTTAATAACCTCTCTGATCTCTCTGGGCATTTCGCAATCACTATCATCATCTGGTCAGGTGGCTGGTAATATATCTATACATTATTGTTTATTTTTTGTTGGGGGGGGGGGGTGATTGCTGAAATTCTGTGGTATAGTTGGATTCATTTTAAAATGTTGATCTCATTTGATTTTATGCTTTCTTTCACATATAGGGCACCTCTCCCACCAGCACAACCTGTTCTGTACTTCTGGTGTATTTTATATCCTGGTATTAGTTTGTCCCATTGATTATTCTTATTCCACCAAGTTTCTGTGGTTCCTATTATAGCACTATCTTCTTTTAATACATAGCACTCTAGTTACCCATCTTATTATTTAGACTTGTAGCACTGATATATACGCATTTTAAAAACGTGTTACTTTTTAGCTGCTGCCATTACACGATGTAACTGAACGGGACTCTTTTACGTTTGACTGTTTCTCATCAGATCCTGCCTGTAATTTATCATCTTCCATCTTCTTACTAGGACATAGAGAATCACTGTTCTCTAACAGATGTCTCTGTCTGAACCACATGCTCTTCTGCACCCGTCAGCTTTCCACCAGCTCTTATTTTAAAAACTGTTTTATGTTCTTTCTAATTGTAAGTTCCAGAAATCTGGTTCCATTTACGTTTAGATGGGGCCCATCCTTCCTGTATAGTCTCCCCCTTTCTCAAAAGTTTCCTCAGTTCCTAATAAATCTAAACCCCTCTTCCCTACAGCATCATTTGATCCATGCAGTTCTTACAGTATAGCTGGCCCTGCACATGGAACTGGAAGCATTTCAGAGAATGCTAGCATCGAAGTCCTAGACTTCAGTCTGTTACCTAGCAGCCTAAATTCAGTTTCCAGGACCTCTCTCCTATCCTTCCCTATGTCACTAGTACCTACGTGTACCACTGATTCCTTCCCACACTACACATAAGTAAGGATGTCAAAGAGTAGTGACTAGTCAACTACCCGATAAGCAGGAGCTTATCAGGTAGCCCTGTCGACCACTTGCTCATTCCCTCCCCCTCCCCTGCGTTTTTGAAGGGAAGCTGACAGGAGAGGACACTGTCTGAAT
The DNA here is from genome assembly GCF_052426305.1 of Pelodiscus sinensis. Taxonomy (NCBI): domain Eukaryota; kingdom Metazoa; phylum Chordata; order Testudines; family Trionychidae; genus Pelodiscus; species Pelodiscus sinensis. The sequence continues at coordinate 213,878,687 of NC_143052.1, forward strand.
TCCTGGCCCTAGGTCTCATCACACACACACACCCTACCCCTGCTCGCTGCCACTGCATTTTTAAAGGGAAGCCAGCACAAGGGCTGAGACCTAGGACCAGGAAGTCAGCCAGTGCCCTCTGAAGCCGGCTTCCCTTTAAAAATGCAAAGTGGCAGGTGGGAGTTGTGCTGAGACCCAGGACCGGGATTCATCCAGTGTCCTTTCCTGTCAGTTTCCCTTTAAAAATGCAGAGTGTCAGCAGGAGGTTGTACTGAGACTCAGCATGAGCCAGGAGTGAGCGCTGACACTGCCCTTCCTTATCGACTAATTGAGTAGTCGATGGAAATTCCATCGACTACTTGATTAGACAATTAACCACTACTTAACATCGCAACACACAAGTCTATTTAGACGCATTGAGAGATCTGCAACCATTGCACCTGTCAAGCAAGTCACCATGCAGTTCTCCCAGTCATTGTAAACCCAGCTATCTATGTTTCTAATAACCAAACTTCCCCATAACTTTTGCCTGTCTCCTCATGGAAATGAATTCCTTCCCCTGGAGAGGTATCCTTAGTGGAAGGGGATACCAAAACATCTGAAAGGAGCATCCCAAGATGGTTTCCCTCTGCTCCAGTGGGAATTTCTCCTTCCCTGAGATTTTCATTCTCCTCAACAGCACAGAGGCTGTCGGAGCGCTGCTGGGACCATTCTAGTGTGTCTCAGAAAGTCTCATCTGTGTGCCTCTCTGTCTCCCTTCGCTTCTCCAGTTTAGCTATTCTGATCTCCAAAGCTATTACAGGGTCTCTGAAGACCAGGAGCTCCTTGCACCGAATGCACACATATGCCACCTGCCCATAGGGCAGGTTATCATACAAGCTCCATTGGGTGCAATAAACTGGACAGCCCCTGCTCAGTTGATTTAAACATTGATTGTATTTAACTGATTCTTGGAGATTTCTGCCAAATGTGTCCAAGAATTATGCAGGTTTATAACAACAGATAAAACATGGGCCATATGGAGGCTCCAAAGCTCATTGGAGTCAATGGCAGTCTTTTTTGTTGATTTCAACAGGATTGATTCAGGTCCTTGAACAGTAACTGCAAGTGTTCCTTATATTAAATACACAAGATGAAGCCTGGGAAGAAAATAGTTTCCTGATCAGAGGAGAACATGAAACATGACACCTTCAGAAACATTTGTTTCAATGTTCGATCAGATTGAAATTCACTGTTATGCTCGTTCTCTTTTATTTTCACTTCTTGTTATTGACTGACTTGGTGCAGCAAACAAGGCCAGACTAAGTTGAAATAAACTGGTGTAGTTCCATTGGCTTGAGTGGAGTTTGATGAATTACACCATCGGAGGGTCTGAACAGTCTTTGACAATTATTCTGAAATGAGCATTGCAGTGACAGAAATAAGATGAGATTAGTACTGATTATTATTTATTCATCTATATAAATATTCCTACCCACTCCTCGCTGTTTGATATTTCTAATGCTTAGTTATGTCTTCAGCATCTTGTCTTGCCTTTGGTCTAGCATTCCTGATGAGAATTCTGCCTCAGAAGACCGGAGTGCTTCTCCTTCTCTCGAGGATAGAGATTCTGGACTCTTCCTGCTCCGGAAGGACAGTGAACGCCGAGCAATTCTCTATAAAATTCTTAAAGAGGAACAAAATAAAGTTGCTTCAAACTTACAGGAGTGTCTTGCCCAGGTAATATCATTTAAACTCTGTGTTTTGTGTTTAAGAAGGAAAATAAAAGTAGAGTAGAATTCCTCTTGTTTATGACAGATGAAAGAGGGTACCTGTAGATGTTACCATTCACAGCAACTCATCCTTCCACATTCTAGGTTTATACCATGCCCCTTTTTGATGTGTACTAACTGGCAGTCACACCTGACTTTCTGTTTCCCTCACTGTCTTCTTACTAGAAGAGATTTCTGTAATGGAATGCTGAACTGATATAATATGCATAACATTCCTTATTTGAATGTGTAACAACTATAGGTGGCAGTGCATTTAAGGATCTTGTAGAACACACGTCTCATGTACCTGTCTGTATGGTGGAAGCTCTATAGCTGGTCCATATCTGGCTCAGGACACTGACCTGCTAGTAGCAATCTGAAATCTGTTGTGTTCAAGGATTACATGACATGTGATTTCCATGACAAGTACTTTCTCATTTAAGCACAAGAGAGTCTTAGGCAGGCAGAATGTAATTATCCAAACTGGACAGGAAACTCTTGGGGTTGTGAACTTATTTGTATGAGAAGCTCAAAGGATGGTATACACTGTACCAGGGTTTTGATTCAGTGTTCAATCAAAAGGAAGGGCACCATCTTCTGAATCATCAACATATGAACCTCAGCTAACCAAGTGTTTAGCAAAGCACTTGAGCAACCAAGGGTAAAAATGCCTTCCTCTCAGGGACAAAACCTACCTGAGGAGCTAGACTGTGTGAGCAAGAGATTTCTACAGTTGCTGGAGGGAAAGAATTCTTTACTTCAAGCCACAATGATTATGTTCACTGCAAATACAAATCCATGACTGGCCTGTGCCAACTGTCTTGGGCTGTGGAGCTCATACTAAGGGGTAGAGTCCCAGAGCTTGTGCTGCTGTCTGAGCCCAAATGTCTACGCCACAATTAAACAATCCCTTAGCCAAAGCCTGAATCAGGTTACATGGGTCAGCCACAGGTTTTTAATTGCAGTGTAGACCTATTGATTGTGAGTGTTAAGTCACTATGTAGTGCCATTGCTCAGTGGAGAACAGTGGGTGTAGAGGTAGTTCAGACTTCACCTTGCCTCATTCTCTGCCCATAAGCCATTGCTTGCATAACAAAAAGCACAGAGCCTACCCTCACTGTGCTGAGTCGAATAGGCTTCCAAGAAAACTGCAACTATCCTGTTATGTTTGAGGACTTATAGTGATAGGGGCAGAAATATCCTTTTAATGCAGAAAATCTCCAGTAATATGAGAACATCAGTGGTCGCATAAAGGTAAATGAATTAGACTTGGATGAGAAGCCAATTTTGATTTTTTTTAAATAGAAATTTTTGAGGCTTTCTTTGGTTGTTTTCGAGTTAAAAATTTGCCAAAAACACACCAGATATGTTGAAGAGCTCTTAACATAAACAGCAGCTGGGTTCTTTACATAATGTTTATATTCTGAACCAGTGCAATTAAGTTGCAAGCAAGAGAACAGAAGTAAAATGTATGATCAGATATGTATGAAAATGATGGTTTGTTTGTCTCTTTCTTGTGCATTTTTGTGTTGTATAATCCTCCCCCACCCAAAAGTAGTGATGAATGAATTGGTTTAAAGTTCTGCCTTCTGTTGCACATGAAAGCATATGACATCTTTGAAAACTGCCATCTTCATTTCTAGGGATGTGAACATCTAGTCAACTATCGGATAAGCAAATGCTTATCGGATAGTTGACTAGTCGCTTCATCCCCCCCGGCTGCCTCTATCAGAAAGAGGCAGCAAGGAGCGGGGGGGAAGAGATGGGTGTGCTTCAAAGCTGCAGCACTGTGTGGAGCCTGGGCTCAGTTGGGGACTCCCCTGCTGACCTTGGGCTCCATGTACCACTGCCGCTTTGAAATGCTGCAGGAACCAGTGGGGGACTGCTTGAGCCCTCCACTGGCCCTGTGCTCCCCACAGCGCTTTCGCCTTTGAAGTGTAGCCACAGCCCTGGGGTTGTTGCTAGACGTCAAAGGCGGAAGCGCCCTTATTGACTATTCAATTAGCCAAATAATCGAAATTTTACATCCCTATTCATTTCACTGGTCAATGTAGCTCTCCCTGGTCATCTGCATTTTTCTCTGATACAGATCAAACTAAATTCTATTAGAGCAGCACAGAGTGAGTCCAGGTAAAATGCTGGGTGGTGTCTTGCCCTGCATCCTTTCTAGTGCACAGGCCTATTCCACAGTACTAAACATCGTTGACATGACAACAGTGGTTTGGTCTGACTTGTTGATCCAAGTTCAGCCTTAGTGTATGCAGGTGTAACTCTATTGCACTGTTAGAATGTAGCTCATTCTGTGTCCTGCCTTAACAGTCTACTTAATCATGCAGTGCAACACTGACTGCATGTCTAGCAGAAAGCTGTCTCTGATGCAGTTGCAGTGAATCAGTAGAATTAAAGGAGAAGCCTATTGAAATGGAAATGAAGCAAAAACCCATATTATGCTGGACTTTCATGTGTTCATCATTCTCTCCGTATACACAGAGAAAAGAAAATATAAAAAGTACTGACTAAACAATTAAGTATCCTCTCTCTTTGCATTACAACCCTTGATTTTGTTCTCTCACATTACCATTACAGTATATATGATTCTTAAGGCTTGGCAAGGGCAGAGAATACAAGTTTAGTAAACCTAGCAGATGTGTGATTAAAGTTCCGTCACTTGTGTATGGTTGTGTGAGAAAATATAAACTTTAACCCTGTAACATTAGCTCTGCTAAACAGTTAGGGTACGTCTAGACTACAGGCTTTTGTCGACAGAGGCTTTGTCGACAGATACTGTTGACAAAGCACATCTAGACTATATTCAGTTCTGTCGACAAAGCAAGCCGCTTTGTTGACCTGAGAGTGTAGATGCAAAGGACAGAACTCTGTAGACAGAAGGCGTTTTTCCTCGTAGAATGAGGTTTACCGCCATCGACAAAACTGCCGAGTTCTGTCGACGTTATGTCGACAGAACTCAGCGGTAGTGTAGATGCAGGTATAGTTTTGTCGACAAAAGTCCACTTTTGTCAACAAAACCCTGTAATCTAGACACACCATTGGTTCTTAGATGCAGAGGATTTATTGTTTCCTTGTGTGAGTCTTGATGTAATACATTGAATGCCTTTGCACCAGAACGCTGAAGAACTACTACTTTCAGACAATCACATCAAGCAGATAATTGGCATTTTAAGGGACTTCATACGCTCTCCGGAACACAGAGTGATGGCATCCACAATATCCAAGCTAAAAATGGATTTGGATTTTGACAGCAGTTCCATCCATCAGATTCACCTGGTGCTGTTTGGATTTCAGGATGCGGTAAGTCCTCCATTTGTCAGCAGAAACTAGAAGCAGAGGGAGAGGCATTCCACTTGACTATGTATTCCTTGTATTCCTCTTCTTACTCCCAGGGCTCTTCTGGCTGAACCCCTGCTGTGTCTCTCTGCTTTCCTGTTCCCCATCCCTGCTTGTTCCTAATGGTCCCCTCTGGACAGCTATTCACTCCTTTAGCTACTTTGGGGCCTTATGTGTGATGTGTTAGAAGAGCTGGGGGTGTTGGGTGAGTGAGAGAGGTAACTGGGGTTGGCGAGCCAGGAGGTAAGAAGGGGTGTGTGGTCGGTGTTGTTGAGGTTGAGGGAGAAGAATCTGTTTGTAGGAGACCCAGGTAGTGGGGAGCACAGCTGTGTGGACAGCCTGGGTGAGGAGGAAGCCCAGTGCTTCTGTGCTGAACAGTCAATGCTAAATGGTCTCTCTTGAGGAGGCAGCAGCAGCAGCAGCAGCCATTGCTACCTGGCATACTGAGCACTAGGCAGAGCCCTGGATGCATGGAAATTAGGGGTGTCAGCATGTAATTGACTAGTCAACCGATAAGCATCAGTTAATCCTATCAGCACTCCCCTCCCCCTTGCTGCCTCTGTATCAGACTAAACTGGAGAGAGTCTAAACAACTTGTGTTCTAAACTGAGAGCATATTGTTAGTCTTACATAATATTAATTTTATTTATTATGGCTACAAATGCGTGAGATCCATTAGCAGCTGCTGAGAGCACTGCATTCTGCATTTTATTGGCAAATGGGAAATTTGGAAGTTGTTGTCCATGGGCTGTTGGAGTCTGAACTCAGTGTATAATAATTTTAGTCTCAAAGAGGAGAGGGCTGTGCTGGATTCTACAATACAGATTCCCATTAATTTACAGCACTTGATCTGAATCTTTACAAAACAAAGTTTGGTCAGTGCTGTCTAAGTCCTTTGCTGATGCTTTTGCTTATTTCTATATTCATAGGTGAACAAAGTATTAAGGAATCATTTAATTAGGCCTCATTGGATGTTTGCAATGGATAACATAATTCGCCGCGCAGTCCAAGCAGCAGTCACTATTCTTATCCCAGGTAAATCAAAACAAGTCAGTTCTAGTTTCTAAATGAAATGCTTCCAAAGTACATCATATACGGTTTCACTTTCTTTCCAGCTGATTGATCCATCTCATTCCTGAAGTTTGTTAATAGGGTCTGGAGTGATTACGCTTCAGCTGGAGGCAGGGCGGTGGACAGGGGCTACATCTCTAGACTATGGGGTTTTTCCAGAGGTATCCCAGAAAAACTCTGCTGCATCCAGGGAACAAGTCTCCTCTTCCGCTTTTTTCTTCAGAAGAGCCAGACGCGCTCTTTCAGAAGCCCTGTCTTCCTCCTTCCATGAGGAAGGGCTCTTCCAAAAGAGGAGGTTTTTCCAAAATTTGGCCCAGTGTAGATGGGCAAAATTTTGGAAAAGCCTCTTCTGACAAAACTATCGGAAAAAGGTACGCAAATTGCAGTCTAGACGTAACCAGGGATCGCAGTTTTTCAAGTTACTAGCAGACAAGGCTGGATGGAGTGAATTGGATTTACTCATTTGTACTCTGCAGTACTCATTTGTACTCTGGGGAAACCTAATTCTTTTGGAGCCAGGCCATAATTTAAACCAAGGAAGGGGGAGTGCTTCATTTGATGGTCTCTGTGGGTATTCCGTTTGAGGTGCACATGTGCTCCTTACACTTGAGACTGACTTTATTATTAGTGTCCATTGGTCCAGTCTGCCTTCCCCTTGTGCTCCCACCTGAGAGTACAAGTAACAGGGTAGACCAGCTACCTCTCTAGTTCGTTTCAATAACCTATGCTCTGAGGCGGAGCTCCTTCAGCGTCCACTGCTTTAAGTGCTCTTTGTTTTAGTATAAAGAGTTGTAAATGGTGTGTTATACACATTTCTTCTAGAGTTAGTTAGTTTTAGGAGCCATTGTTTGGGAGTACCTTTGCACTCCCCATGCCAACGTAGGTTATCCCTAACATCCAAAATGCCAGGATTCAAGGTCTCCATGGTCTGCTTCTAGGCCTTCCTGGTCAGTGACAACTACAACATTTGTCTGTATTGCTTCAGGGAAACTCATATCTCCTCCAAATATGTAGGCAATATCCTCCAAATATCTCAGCAGGCCCACTGATGGGGGTGGAGAAAAGGGGGCAACTGCTCCAGGCCCTTTAAATCGTTGCTAGAGACAATGCAGCATGCCCCAGATGACACTGAGGGCTGCCTGGGGGAGGCTGGCCCCAGCCCCATCCTCATCTGGGGGCGCAGAACGATATCTCCCAGCTTCACTGTTTGTCAGTCTTTCCCTCACTCAACCCACCAATCCAGTAAGTTCTGACTTCAGACATTGCTGATGGATTCCTCAAAAAAGCCCCAGTCCAACCTTGACCCATCAGACCCCTGTGTACATTGGGGTGAGGCAGCGAGGAGCACTCTTTGAGTGTGGTTGTGTCTGCACTAAGAGCAGAATTAAGGACTCTGGTGAATAGGCAGACATGAGAAGTGTAAGAGTAAACAATCTCACAACGACCTGCGTAAGAAATCCCCCTCTTAGTCCTCATCGAAGGAGAAGACTTCTTCTCCGATGCAGTCTGCGTTGAATGAGATTCTGCACCCCAGTACTGGTACAGTACCAGTTCTGTGTCTCTAAGAGGCAGAAGTGATGCAAGGCCATCAGCCACTGAAGGAGTGGGAGCATTCTGTGTACCCATGAGCAAAAGGTGTGAGTGAACAACTCCTATGCCAGTGCTGACTTAGATGGAAAAGGATTCATTGGTTACTGAAAACCACTGTCTGCTCAAAACTAGCACCACCAGCATCAGTGGTCAGATATGCTATCTTGGAGACTCTTACAGTCTGTGCAGATCACTGATACTGCCTCCACACCATTGTTTTGTCACTCATTGGTACCGTCTACCAGTGGAAGCATAGTATGACCATCACTGCTACCAACAGACCTGCCTATAGACACACAGGCCTCGTGCTCCTCCAACAAGCCTAGGATCAGTGGAGAAGAGCTAACCAGTCTTATCAAAACGGGAAGTTAGCTTCAGCAGAGAGTCTAAAAATCTAATGGGCTGGGCACCTTCTCACTCCCACAAGACCTGGCTTGAGACTAGTGATGACTAGACATAATTTCTAGAACTCCTAAGGAGAGCTGCTGAGATACTGCCTATCCCTCTGGAAGAAGCATAGGTTACCCTTCCTAAACTACTCAATATCCTTCAAAGTGCAGATCTTAGAAATGTAACATTGCCAGTCAGTGGGGCTATATTAGGACCAGCTAAGATGGCCTGACATACCAGCCCTCTGGTTCCCACTCTGAAAAGAACAAAGGGGAAATACTGTATACTGTTTACAGGGGCAGAATATTTATTCTTGCATCCCACTTCGAACTTCTAGTGGTGCAGGCTGTTACTGAAAGTAACAAGCACCATCAATCTAGATCTACACCCAAAAAATAAGGAGGCCGTATGTCTAGACTTCCTGGGGAGAAATAACTTCACTTTCACAAGTTTACAGATTTACGTAGCAAACTACCAAGCTTTAATGGTGAAGTATGAGTTTATAATCTAAATTTGCCAACAGGCTGCCTCAAACACACAGACTTCCGTTCCAAGCAATCATCAGAGAAGGTAAATTGTTAGCCAGGTCAGCCCTCCAACTCTTTATAGATACAGCAGACACAGCCTCTCCCACAGTGCACCATGTGTAGTCATGAGATGGGCTTTGTGCCCCCAGTCCTACCGATTTCCCAGTGAAGCTAAATCAACCCTGGAAGATCTGCCTTTTAAGGGAAAACCCCTATTTATTGAGAAGATGAACGAACCATTATACATTCTCAAATATTCAAGAGCTACACTCTCTCCCTTCTCTGCTCACAGAGACTTTGTAAATAGATTTTAGCCTGCATTTTGCTTTGCTATGAGTTGACTGCAAACTCCTCCACAGCATGAGAGAACACTTCTAACCAGAGCCCATTGTACATCTCTAACTTCACTCTAAGTCCCTCTTCTAGAGATTTACAGAGTAGCAGTGTGGGGCTCTGTGCCTATCTTTGAGATATTTTGCCTTGCCACATGCTTCTACAGAAAACATATCCTTCAGTTTGTGGTACAACAGGGTTCCTCACAACGTTCCCCACCCTGCTTGTGAGTCCCCTCAGAAGGAAGACACGTAGAGATCATCATTCAAACAACAGTCTGGTTGCCTGCCTTGTACAGTAACTGGAGATCTTCGTGATGTGTTTCTCTGTGTATTCCACTACCCACCTTTCTTCCCCTCTGCTCCATATACTTATCCTTAAAGTTGTTTGGGATAGAAAAGAAACTGGAGATATAGTCTATCCACATCACCCCTTATGCCCTTGGTTTGGCACAGAATGGTGCATGAGCCAATTAACACTGCTAGTGAAACATTTTCTGGTCTCAGGCACATGGAGCTCATGTGCGGCTCAAGAGGAATACAAAGAGGTACATCTTGAAGAATGCCAGTTACTGCACAAAGTAAGTAATCAGACTTTACTGGAATTCTCCTTCCTCTAAAAGCAGCTCTGTCTCCATTTCCCCATTATATAAACAAAATCCTGAGTATCTACCCATCTGTCCATGCTATTTATTACTTTTGCTACATCACCAGTGCATCTGTCATATTATAGACAAGTAAGATTGTGAGCGAATGCCACGCTAACAGGGACCTATCCACAGATGACTGCACTACTCTTCTCACTGGTGTTATTTAACCCTATTTAGAAATGGTACCACAGAGTCTGTGGTCCAGTTAATACAAGAAACAAATGCTATCTTGTGCTAATGCTTGTCAGGGTTACATTTTACTCCCCGCTACTGGTACGTGCCTTATTAAATTCCATATCTAAGTGTACTCCACATAGGAAACTTCAGGATGAAATCTCATTGCTACTTTATTCAGCTGAGGCAGCTTTTTTCAGTTAAAGAGGAAAATGCCACCCATTTAGATGTCCAGAAAAGGCGTTGCTTTCTTGTGATTTCCACTTTCGCTGCCTCCAAAAAAGAGCCAGGGTGTGAGATACTGTATTGACTTTTTCATTGGTCTGTGCAGAGCTTCAAGCTCACTTTGAGCCAGCTTCAGAGACTGAAGCTGTGGAAAAAGATGCCGATGAAGTGGAAGATGATTACCAGCCAATGGAACAAAATGGAAATGAGGAGCCAGTTGTCACGTCTGGAGTGAGCACACTCAGTTCTGTGGTGTCACATGAATCACAGCAGCAACAGCTTAATCTGCAGCTAGCCAAACTTAAACAAGAAACAAACAGGTAACCTCTATGTTTATGTTTAAATAGATGACTAGGAATCTGTTTATTCCTAAACATATTTTCCTCCAAGCACAGCGTTCTCTAGTCAGAGTAGAATTTGCAGGAGTTCACATAGTCCCCAAAGGGTACTCAGTAATATATCTAAGCACTTGTATAACTTTAACCAAATCCAGCTTACAGTTTACAGAAAGAACACAGAAAAAATGTTGGGAGTACCATTAAGCCAGGAGTCGCATATTCCCAGCCTGCAGGCCAGTCCTGGGCTTGGGACTCCCAGTGGGCTGGGGGAGGGCTGTCCATTAGTGGCCCCCAAACCCTGCCCCTTCCCACCATTTCCCTACCCTCTTCCCCCCATGGTATCCTGTCCCCCAAGGACACAACTTGGGGGATCAGTGGGGAAGCCTGGTTGTGGCGTGACGGCAGCAGTCACACTCCAAGCCCCCATAGCGGTAGGCGTGTGCCCACCTAGTGCCCGCTGTTTCCCCGTGGCTGTGGAGAGTGAAGGCAAGAGGGGGAGGCAAGACCATGGCCACCAGGCCACAGCAGGCCTCCCCATTGATCCCCAGCATCCCCATGCTCAGGGAATGGAGAGCCATGGGGAGGAAAGGGCAGGATGATGGTGGGAAGGGACAGGACTTGGCACCAGTAACAGACAGGGATCCCCTCCCCTAGAGTTCACCAGAGACTGCACAATTTCTCTGGCCAAGACTGGCCTGTAGGTTGGGAGTTTGAGACCCCTGCACTAAGCATTGACATGCTTTTTATTTTAAATACGTGTTCTCAAGTAAGGGTGCCAGACACTGGATAGTAAATATAAGTATAGGATTCCCAATGTGATCTGAACTTCAGTTTTCTCACTGCACTGTGGAGTAGTGGGACATAAAATGAAAATTCCCCATTTACCAAATGTGTCTAAATTTTACATCCGAAAATTCCAGATAATCATGTACAATTATTGGTCTACGAACTCTGGTTCCCTGCCACTGTGTGTTATATCTTATTTGCATTAAACCACTCAGACTGTTTTGTATATCCATATACAGTAGGACTCACTTCAGTCTCTTGGCCCCAATAACAAGTTCCAGTTCTTTCAGGAATTCTTGTCTGATTAAAAAAGATTGAGGAAAAATCTGATATCTTGATAGTAGATGACACTTTAAAAGCTGCAGTGGGGTCACCATAGGCTTAATAGGGGATTACACAGTAAAATAAGGAATGCATCGTTATTGAATTATTTAAACTTTGGGATCTCTGGGGACCAGCATAATAAAAAAAAATCAATCGGGATTGGGTCCTGTCAACCTGGTGCTGTTGCAAACATAAATAGATAGTCCTTCATGAAGGGAAAAACTCAGTATTGATGTCAAAATTGGTATAGATGAAAGAATGATTCTTTACCCCACAGTCACTGTGGTTACTATAGAGAGAGACCTGTAGTTCTTTGCGATTTGTTTTCTGTATATATTCCACTTCAGGTGCACTCATGTGCATGAGATTGGACTCTTGAGTAGCAACATCTGTTGAGGCTGTATATGTGTCCTCTGCTTCATAGCTGTGTGTAAAGAATGTGACCGTTGCCACTGCTTTACAATTCCTTCACTAAATCCTGAATTCAACGGGGCAAGGGTAGTAGAAGTAACTGGGAAAGAGGGTGGGCCAAGAAATGCATGTCGACAATATATCCCAAGGAAAAGAATTACTAGTTTTGTAACTAGTGTTCTTCTTCGAGTGATTGCTCATGTGTATTCCAGTTAGGTGTGTGCACGCAGCGTGCGCTCGTTGTTGGAAGTTTTTCCCTCAGCAGTGCCCTTAGGCCAGCGGGGAGCCCCCTGGAGTGGTGCCGGTATATCGGCCCATATATACCACTTCTGGCCCCCTCACCCCTCAGTTCCTTCTTACCGCCATAACAGTCCTTGGAACAACCCTCAGCTTGTCTAGCGATAATTGTCTTCGGTATTGTTCTCTGTTTCTTCAGTTAGCTTAAGTACCGAGAGTTAAGTTAAAGACTCTTTTGTTGTTTGCTGTTTTTGTTGCTGTTCCCCGCCGCGGCGCGCATGCCCGGCCTGCAAGACTTTAAGTCCTGCAAAAAGTGCCACAAGCCTATGTCCCGTGCCAATCCTCATTCCTCGTGTTTAAAGTGCTTGGGAGAGATGCACCTCACGGAAGCCTGCAATATCTGCAACGCATCTAAGCCGTGAACGAAATGCGAGAGAGTCGCATCTTAAGATCATATTGAGGCGGCTCTCCAGCCGGTACCGGCACCGGAGTCAGCACCGGGTCCTCAAAGCACACCAGTGTCAGTGTGGGACTCCCCCCTGCACCGTGCCTCACCAGCACCGCAGAGACCTCAACACCGGTCTCAGTCTCCGGCACCGCAGAAGAGGAGGAGGCCTAACGGAATGGTCCCCTGCTAGACACATGCCCTCCGTGCACCCTTCAGTGGGGGACGCGGCGCCGGCAAGTCCAGAGCCCGGACCTTCCAGGTTGGGTGGACTTTCCTTCCAGCATAGGGAGCCGAGCCTCTCCCTCCCAGCTTCACCGGCACTGCTCACAGCACTGACCGGCGGTGCACCCCTACCCATGGTGCCTTATCAAGAGGTGGCACCGGATACACCGTGGTACCATGCCCTGGCACCAGGTCACACCGTTCCAGCATCTACCTCTGCACTGGATGTCCGGACCACCATGCTACCACCTCCGCCTCGGCACCGTGGAAAGCCAGAATCTATGACTAGGCACGCAGCTGCTCCGCGGGTGTGTGTCGGCTCCTCCCTGGTCTGCCTAAGAGTACACGTCTGACTCTGAGGCAGAATCCATCTGGTCTTCTCGGGGCTCCCGGTCCCAGTCACGGCACCGCTCCCATTTGCGGCACTGCTTTCGGCACCATAGTCCGCCTCATCCATACCAGCAGCAATGGCCACAACCAGTCCCGGTGCAATAGTGGCCTCCTTAACCCAGAGCCCAGTGGCCATTCTGGACTCCTAGAGCGTATCACCAAGCCCAGGGAAACCCCCCCTTCCAGGTCAGCTTCGGTCACAGTGGGTCCTCAGGCCCCTCGCACTGGCCAGTCATTGCCCCCAAGCAAGCCGTCTCCTGGTCCTTCGGGGAGTGCGGCTCCGGTGAGCTAACTTCCCCCACCCTCATCTGCTAATAAACCACAGGAACCGACACTCTCAGGAACATCTGTCAGAGAAGTCTGAAAGGGATCATTGTCCTCCTCCCCTGACGAGGCTCTGGGAGACTCTGGGCCATCCATGGCCTCTATGGACTACAGAGCCCACCAGGGCCTCCTCCAACGTCTGACCCAAAGTTTGGGAGTCCAGAAGGATAGGGTGTGTGATGACTCCGATCCCACGGTGGACATCCTCCACACAAATGCCCCCTCTAGAGTGGCCCTCCTGATTAACAAAATGGCCAAGACCTCCAAAGCCTTGTGGCAGACTCCCGCGTCCATCCCTCCTATTGATAAGTGGGCCGAAAGGAGATACTTTGTCCCCCAGGAGGGTAATGAGCATCTTTTTTCCCACCTTCCACTGGGCGCTCTAGTGGTACAAGCTGTGAACCAAAGAGAAAGGCAAGGTCAGCCTGCCGTTGTCCCTAAGAACTGGGAGGCCCAGAAAACTGACCTGCAAGACTGGAAAGTCTATCCGTCTGGTGGTATCCAGTACCGCATTGCAAACCAACAGGTCCTGGCATGCGTTTAACACCTGGGCCTCGATGGACAAATTCACGGACCTACTTCCCCAAGATTCCAGTGCAGAAGTCAGAGCTCTCCACGAAGAGGGGAGAGAGATTTCCAGGGCGGCTCTCCAGGCGGCTCTAGACGTGGCGGACTCTGCTGCCTGAGTAATGGCCTCCGGGGTGGTCTTATGCTGCAGCTCCTGGCTACAGGGTTCTGGGGTTCCCCTAGAGCTCCAGAACACCATACAAGACCTCCTTTTTGAAGGCGCCTCGATTGTTTCTGAGCAAACTGATCAGAGGCTCCATGGCCTGAAAGACACCCGTGCTACCCTAAAATCATTGGGCATCTACACCCCGGCTACCCAGAGGTGCTCCTTCCTCATTAGGAATGTTCCTAGAGCACCTCCCCAGGGTCCACATACCGACTTCTCCTGCAATAGGAGCAGAAGCGGTAACTGCAGGAACAATAGGTGCTGCCCTCGCCTGACCCCAGATCACAACCAGGGGTCCCCCAACAAACCCTTCAGTCCACATCAGGGGTTTTGATGGGACCTACGAGGGCAACCTTCCAGTCTCCCCATTTCTCTTCCAGGACTGTTTATCCCACTTTACCCCAGCCTGGCGGTCTGTCACTTCTGATCGCTGGGTGCTCGAGATAGTGGAAAGGGGTTATGTAATCCCTTTCCACTCCCCTTCCTAACCCCCCTACCCTGTCCCTTTTTCTGGGACCCCTTTCACGAGCCACTGCTTCAAGAGGAGGTCCAACATCTCCTTACGATAGGAGCGATAGAACGCGTTCCCCCTGAGTTTCGGGGGAAGGGGTTCTATTCCCATTACTTTCTGGTCCCAAAGGGGTCTGCGTCCCATCCTGGACCTAAGAGCCCTCAACTCCTTCATCACCAAAGCAGAATTCAAAATTGTAACATTGGCGTCCATAATTCCCTCACTAGCCCCCGGAGACTGGTACAGTGACCTTGACTTAAAAGATGCTTACTTCCACATTCCCGTTTCCCCCCACCACCGCAAATTCCTCAGATTTACTGTGGGCCCGGACCACTACCAATTCATGGCCCTCCCATTTGGTATTTCCGTGGCCCCTCAGCTCTTCACCAAATGTATGATGGTGGTAGCCGCTGCACTCAGAAAAAGGGGTATCCAGGTGTTCCCCTATCTAGACGACTGGCTCCTGAAGGGGGACTCAGTCGTACGTGCAAACCCATATCACTGTAGTGCACGCACTTTTCAACGATCTAGGTCTTTTGTTAAAGTTGGACAAGTCAATCCTAGCACCCACTCCAATAATAGAGTTCGTGGGAGCCACCCTGGACTCTACCTCAGCAAGACCCTCCCTACCCAATTCCCGGTTTCTCACGATAGAGGTGGCAGTCAGGGACTTTCTGGAACTCCAGAACTTTCCAGTGACCACCGCCCGGACTTGCATGCGCCTCCGGGTCTCATGGCTGCCTGCACTTATGTAGTGCAACACGCCAGGTTGCGCATGCGCCCACTACAGATGTGGCTATCATGAATCCACAAACCAGTCATCCATTCATGGGACAGGGTGGTAATGGTCCCTGCTCCTGTCCTCCTTGAGCTGAACTGGTGGACTAACCAGGCAAAGGTCTTCACAAGGGTACCATTTTCCAGGCCGGTACCATCCACCCACCTTGTCACGGACGCCTCGGACACCGGCTGGGGAGCCCACTTGGGAGACCTTCACGCACAAGGTATGTGGTCTGTGGACGAGATCTCCTGGCATATCAACATCAAGGAGCTCCGGGCAGTCTGACTGGCTTGTGCGGTTTTCCTTCCCCACCTCGGGCAAGTCTATCCTCATCCTATCGGACAACACGACAGCAGTGGGGTATATAAACAAGCAAGATGGGGCCCATTCACCTGTGGGAACTTTGCATCGGGGCGGATATCCACCCAATGGCCTCTTACCTCCCCGGTTCCCAAAACTTCCTAGCAAACAAACTGAGCAGGTCCTTTGCAGGACACGAATGGTCTGCACCATTAGGTGGGATGTAGCCCAATCTGTCTTCCATGCATGGGGGTCTCCCCATCTGGACCCCTTCACCACAGGGCAGAACAGGAAGTGCCACCAGTTCTGCTCCCTCATGGGACAGGGCTCACTGGGAGATGCTCTCCTTCTCTCCTGGCTGCAGGACATACTATACGCCTTCCCACCATTCCCACTAATCCATAAGGTTTTACTCAGGGTGCAGGAGTTCAGAGCATCCCTGATTTTAATTGCCCCAGCCTGGCCCAGGCATCATTGGTTCTCAACCCTCCTCAATCTGTCATGCAAGAGACCCATGACCCTCCCGTTGCTCCCAGACCTGATTACTCAGGACTCAGGCAGGCTCTGCCACCCGGACCTGCACTCGCTGCATTTGACAGCGTGAAAGCTCTGTGGCTAACAGCTGAGGAACTTTAGTGCTCAGAACGGGTCCAGGAAGTCCTACTGGGTAGCAGGAAGCCCTCCACTAAGACCACATACTTGGCTAAGTGGAAATGGTTCTGTATCTGGGTTGCCCAGAAGGGAGTAAACCCAAGGCAAACTGCAATCCCCTTGATCCTGGATTACCTGTTAGACCTCAGGCTCCAGGACCTCTCTTCCTCTCCCATCAAGGTTCACTTGGTGGCCATTTTGGCCTTCCACCCAGAGGAAGGGGGGAAAACTCTGTTTGCTAACCCAATGGTCAGCAGCTTTCTGAAAGGGTTGGACAGGCTCTACACGTCCACCAGTGGGACCTAACCCTGGTCCTTTCCAAAGTTATGGGACCCCCATTTGAACCTTTAGCGACGTGTTCCCTTCTATACCTGTCATATAAGGTGTCTCTCCTGGTGGCACTCTCATCTGCCAGGTGGATATCCGAACTCAGGGCGCTCACCTCAGATCCCCCCTACATGGTGCTTTTCAAAGACAAGGTTAGGCTCTGATCCCACCCAGCTTTTCTGCCCAAGGTGGGGTCGTCTTTCCACATCATCCTGCCGGTCTTTTACCCCAAGCTACGTGCATCTGGGAAGGAACAGGCTTTACACACTTTAGATGTGTGCAGGGCAGTAGCTTTTTACTTAGACAGGACAAAACCATTCAGGAAGTCACAATTCTTTGTGGCCATCGCTGAATGGGTGAGGGGTTAACCCGTGTCCTCCCAGTGGATCTGCTCCTGGATAACCGCTTGTATCAATGAGTGCTATGTCCTAGCGGGTGTACCAGCTCCACCCCTTAGACTGCACTCCACGAGAGCCGTGGCAGTCTCCACCGCATTCATGGCAAAGGTTCCTATCCTGGACATCTGCAGAGCCGCGACATATCCATACCGTTGCCAATCACTATGCTAACGCATGAAGCCAGGCAGGGCGGTCCTCCACTCCTCTGTAGCTTCACCAGCTGGCCCTCCTCCATAGGTTCTGCTTTGGCGTCACCTAATTGGAATGCACATTAGCAATCACTAGAAGAAGAAAGAACAGTTACTTGCCTTGTAACTGTGAATCTTTGAAATGTGTTGCTCATGTCCATTCCAAATCCCCGCCCACCGCCCTTTCTCCACAATATTCCAGTAAGTAGAAACTGAATGGGTGAGGGGGCTAGCAGGGGTGTATATATAGGCCAATATACCGGCGTCACTCCAGGGGCTCCCCGCTGGCCCTAAGGGTACTGCTGAGAGAAAAACTTCTGATGACGCATGCACGCTGCGTGCACACACCTAATTGGATTGGACATGAGCAACACGTCTCGAAGAATCAGTTACAAGGTAAGTAACTGTTCTTTCTTTGATATATGTTGCACATGTCCATTCCTTGTTAGGTGTATGTACTCGCCCATGCATGGTATGGGAAGGTTTTCCCTCAGTGGTAGCAGAGGACTACCAGCTCTGGTGCTCTCTGGAGTGGTGCCAATATGGTGTGGTATAAGGGACACCATCGGCTTCCCCCATCCTTCGTTCCAGCTTGCCAGAAACTCTGACAGCAAAGGAGAAAGGCAGGTCCTGAAATGGACATGAGCAACATATCTCGAAGAACACCAGTTACAAAACAGGTAACTGTTGTTTTTGAGTGCTTGTTCATGTCCATTCTTTAAGGCTTTGTCCTCGTTGCAGGGTTTTTGCTGAAGAGATCTTCCATAAAAACATTTTGCACAAAAACCTGTCCACACCTCAATGTGCTTTTGCACATCCACACTGCATGATGGATGCTCTTGTGCAAAAAAGCTGATTGCCATTAACAGAATGGTCATCAGAGCACCTGTGCTTTTTTCGATATGCTCTTTTTGCACAAGAAACCCCCTGCGGAGCGTCCACACATGCCTTTTTGTGCAAGAGCTGTATAACTCTACTGGCAAAAGCCCTCTATCCTGTCGATTTACTGTTGTTGGTTTTTGTGCAAAAACAGCCATTTTTTTGCAAAAACACCTTGTAGTGTAGACATAGCCCAAGTGACTCCTAAGCGGTATCAGTGGAAGTGAGTATGAGTTCATAGATGTGAAACTTGTAGCACCAGTGTCTTTTCTGGCCTGCTGAGAGATGGCATAATGTGCTGTGAATGTGTGAACAAAGAACCATATCCTGGGTCTACAAATGTCCTTGCTGGGCACTCTTGGGGGAGTAGAATCATTGGTCCAGTCGCACTGCCCATCTTACTATGGGTAAGTCTGTCCACTAGTTATTAGAATATGTGACTACATTTACTGTATTTGTATGTTTAGGAAAAAATTTCAACTCTGGGTTAGGAATTAGACTGCATTTTGCTTGCTGTGTTGTGTATGAAAAAAATCATTTGGAAGGGGAATTAACTCAGCAATATGTACATATAGCTCATGTAAATGATGGTGTTTAACTACTCTTTTTTGGAAGTACGCAAGATACTCTCAAGAAAGGTGAATATAGATTTTATTCTCAACTTGACTAGCTTCGGCTTTGGTCATGTTTGACAGGCTTCTGGAAGTCTTGGTTCAGAAGGAGAGAGAGTATCAAAACCTCTTACGGCAAACTCTAGAGCAGAAAACGGAAGAGTTACACAGGCTTCAGTTACAGTCCAAGTCTGGAGGTAGGAGGGTTTATATTTGCTTCACACTCAGTTCCAAATGCTTATCAAAGCCTCTTCTTGAATCAGATTTTTATTAAATAGAACTCACTAATTTTGCATGGTTGCAGTTTTAACCTTGGAATAGTCCAGCAGTGTGTCAGGACCCCAAAATGGTTTTAGACCCCATTTTAAAATGGAGTCAATTGGGCTGACGTTAAACTTGCTGGGCCCCAGATTTTAGCTTTGTATTACTTCCCCACCTAGCGGTGGCAGAGCTCTTGTTTGGTTCTCTCCTTGGGGCTGTAGGGCTAAGGCACACTCCACCTTCAATCTCCCCTCCTGTGGTTGTGAAATAACTTATTTGTCAGAAGAGGGTCATGGTACAATGAAGGTTGAGAACCTAAGTAACAATCTAAGACAAAACCTGTGGCCCACAGCAAGGTTTCCTCAATGGGAGGAAATCATCAGGTTGCTGATGCAGAATTGTACAGCTGTCTCAATATTTTCTAGACCAGAAATAGCATGTTGTTGACCTGTTAATTTAATGTATGTTATTACAGAATTGCAAAACCTTCCAAGAGCTCCTGTACAGAATGTAGACCAAGAGCTCCTAGACTGGTTAAGACAACAAGGAGCTGACTCAGATGCAATTGAAAGGGTAAAACACACAAATTAACACTGTTTGTTAGTACTAATTTGATTCAATGAAATAATTTAGGAACAACTCTGCCTTTCAGTTTACTGAAGAGGATTACACACTGAATGATGTCCTTAATGATATCACTAAGGATGATTTGAGATATCTTAGATTACGGTAAGACAATGTTTAAATGCCAACATTGCCCAGAGTACCTGCTTGCCCTTCTATTGGTCTTAACATAAAAATGTCACAGATTACTGTAGTGGCCCTTACAAAAAAAATAAAAACACAAAGCAGCTTGATTGCACTAACTTTTTTTAAAATAGAAAATCCTTAGAAAGGGTTCTTGCTATTGTAATAAACTTAAAAGAAAATGTCAACATTAAATTAGTAGCCCAAGTCTTTTAGATAACTTGATTTAAGACTAATCTTTTCATTATATGATGATTCTCACAAAGCAAGGATGATTATGGGTGGCTTTTCTGTCATTCTAGAAAGTTCATACTCATTGAATGCCCTACTGGTTTTGATAGAGTACCTTTGTGCATAATTACCATATTTTTCCAAAAATTACTTACAGCCTTTGATCGTAAAAGAATTCTTAATAAAAAAAAGCAGATTCTTCTTACTCAATATTAATCTCTGGCTGCAATAGAAACGCAGTTTGTATCTAGTGATAGAGCCCAGCTTGCTTTGGTCAGCTGTCCCCTACTTGATATCACAGTGGCACTTCAAAAAATTCTTCAGTGCTGTCCATGAGTACAATTACTAATGTTTTGAATTTTAAATACAATTTCTAATTCTGTTTTAATTTCATCTTTGTAGTGGTGGTCTTCTCTGCAGAATCTGGAATGCAATATTAAACCACAGAAAAATGGCCAATAAGCCCTCAGAAACGAACAGTTGAATCTCAGACAGTACAGCACATTCCAAGCATTTCTTAAATTATTTTATTTTTGCATTTTGCACAGCTAAATGGCCTGTTTATCAATGTAATAATTTAACTTCAAAATATAAGTACAGTCAACTGTAGCACAGCTTTAAGACTGCCCCTAATTTTTTAAAAATGTGTAAAATAAGTATATTAATGTATTTCACCTGCCAATGTAAATATAACTGCAGCTGAAGAAAAGAGCTTGCTGTTTTTAGTAAAAAAACATGCCATATACTTAGAGCTGTCTAAAATGCATTCTAATTTTAGACATGTATAATTCTATCACCTGCACTGAATAAATATCAACCAAATGTATATAAAGGATGGAGAACTTGTATGTGGCTACAAAGGTATCTAGAGTGTCGCTATAGCTTTTTTTTACATTAAATGTTTGCTTTGTGTTGCTATTTTCATTTCCTTAAGTAGTAAATCCAATTTAATAAAAAAATCAAAACACTAGTTTGTAGAAGTCCCTTCTACAGACTTCTGAATTCCAAAGGAAGAAGTTGAAACAGTAGGGTCCTAGCATCTGTTAAGTCCTTACATGAGCAATAAACAAAGTTTTACCACAGATAACTTAAAAATGCTTTCATACCCAAAGCAAATAGGCAGAGACACCACTTTAGTGTTACAATTAATATATTTATATACTGTACATAACATGATTTATTTATTCAACACACAAAGGAGTAACTTTCATAAGTAAAGCAATCCAAAACCACCCATTAAGCAAATTTATAGCAATTGCTTTATCCTAATTCAGCTCCTCACTTATAGGCATCCATAGACGCCTGCATTCTTCTACATAATGTTTAGCTCTCTTTAGCTGACATTAAGTTTGTTTGGAAAAGTAAAATTGCTATGAACAGTTCATTCTTACAACAAGTACAAAATGTAATCGTTCCGTCCAAAAAAGGCCATAAGGTAACAAGCTGCTGGAGTAATTTTAGCCAATGGACTTGTATTTGATCCACTGACTAGGGCCACGCACTTCAAAAGGGGGCTCATTTTTGTAGATATGGTTGCCTAATTCTTCCAATGATGGTTCTGGATCAGTGGTAGCAAACTGAGCAGCCTCCTCAATTTCCTTCCTTACTTCCACATCAATCTCCTAAAACACAGAAGACCAAGTAAGCTTTGATTGAGAAGCAATGTTAGTTCCTATAAAAGGGGGTAGCAGATGGAATGGTCACTGATTATTGCTGCATTTCTTCCTTTCAGCAAGTAATGCAGCATGAGAAAAGGTCACATCAGAAGATCCATAATCAGACAAACTTCTAGTGGCATTCAATAACTGCAAGATTTGGTTGTAATACAAACATGGGAATTTCAAATGCCTCACAAGATAACACTGGGTCTGAAGTGTAATTTTAGCCTATCATACTACAGGATTCATGATCTCACGCTCTCTTTCCATTACAGCTGCTAACATGTGGTGAGATCTTTTGCAAACTTTACCGGTTAGTTGTTGAAGTTCACTAATGCCTTAGGAAATGGTTTATTCCATCATGAGTGTGTTGAGTGCTAAACTAACTCCTCCCTACAGCACCCAAAGGCTGTATTGCAGTCATTAATTGCTTCTTAGGTCAGTTATTCTTTTGGCATGTTCAGGATACGTCTCCACAACAGCATTATTTCAGAACAACATAAAATGCATCTATATAGCAAGCCATTATTTCAAAATATCAAGCCTGGAGGACTTCTTACTCTGACAGCTGTAACCTTTATTTTACGACCATGGTCACCAACCAGTAGATCGTGATCTACCGGTAGATCTCAGGGGCTCTAAGAGTAGCTCTTGAGCCCTCTCTGAACTGCGCACCTGGCCGTACATTTACATTAGATTTCCTCATGTAATGTGGGCGGGGCAGTAGATCTTCGCCTGTTCTGAGACTTAAAAAGTGATCTTGGGTGTAAAAAGGTTGGAGACCACTGTTTTACAAGAAGTAAGGGAAGCTGAAAGAAGAGAGTTCTTTCCTTTGACTTCCTGCTGTGTAGACAGCGCCAAAAGCCAAATTAAGCTATTTCAACTTTTGCCTGCTGTGTAGACATACCCTCAGACTTCTGGTAGTTTTATTAATTTTAACTTTTTTCTAGATTTAACTGCTATTTATGTTCCAGTGATTTGTTTAGTATGACGATTGGCAGACTCACTAGATGAGCTTGGCAGAAATATTTTTTTTTTAGTGTAGTGTACAAAAAAAAACCATGAACTTCAACTTTCAGAGATATGGAGAGGTCAGACAATTATTTAGTGACAATTAACTCTGAGAAAATGTCTGTATGAAATCAAAATATATACAATAAATATTCTTAAGCAGCATTTTTCTCTCACTTTGCCTTTCTGTAAATTTCAATTGAAATATTTTTTCCTTGGGTTTGTGTAAGAATTAAATAATCATCAACATCTAATCCCTCCAGGTTTATTTAAAGAGCACAATTTAAAAATAACCTCCCCTCATCAGGAAATGTATAATGCACCTCAAAATACCCCAAGTACAGTAAAACTCCGGTGGTCCGGCAGCTGCTTCAAGTTGTTAGAGTAATTGATTAACTGTGGCTGGATCCACAGCCAACACGCAGTTAATGTAACTTTCCTCTCTACTGCCGAGGGGGAGGGGGAGGAGGAGGGGGCGAGGGTGTGCCAAAGCAGCCGCATTCAGGATGTTCTGGTCAGTTACAATCACTCGGGCTGGATCCACAGCCGACACGCAGTTAATGTACTTTAACTCACCCCCTCCCTCTCCCACCAACTCCTACCTTCCCCTGCCTTCTCCCCCCCCTCTCCCCCCCGGCAGTAGAGAGGAAAATTACATTAACTGCGCGTCGGCTGTGGATCCAGCCGGAGTGATTGTAACTGACCAGAACGTCCTGAATGTGGCTGCCTGCCTGTCACCGCCTCTCCTCTTCCACCACTCGCAGGCTCTGCCTCCCTGTAGCAGGAGGGAGGGTTTGGCACTCCCCCGGGACCTGCCCCTGCCAGAGTACCTCCTGATAGTCCGGCATTTCTGATAATCCGGCACCACCTGGGTCCTGGATTATCAGAAGTCTACTGTAGTAGGTTTTTTTAAAAAATACAAAAACACCCCTTCCCTTCTCCTCTACCCCCATCCAAGAGCTGCCACTCACCTCAAAGTTTGCAAGGGACTATACTGTACCCAATTCTGTTTCTCAGAAACAAAATATATGCAGTAAAATGTAACCTCACTTACATATAGTTTTTACTCAGTTATATAAAACTCCTTTTGTTTAAAGAAGAAAACAATGACTATTTTCATTAATCTCTTATTTCTCACCAATAGCACTGTTAAACAGGCTGAGGGGGAGAACTGTTGGCAGCACCATCACAGGGCCACTGACTACAATGGGCACAGGCCATCACCAAAAGTTGTCTGAAAAATAAACGTAATACCTTCAATTCTTCAATATTAGAAAGATTGTTGTTAACCATTCTGTCCTTCAGCAGAGTAATAGGGTCACTTTTGCTTCTGACTTCTTGAATTTCTTCCCTAGTACGATAGCTATGAGAGAGAAGCAAAGACATGCATTATATAAGTTCCATACACTACCACCAATTCATTCAATTAATGAATACACTTCAACTGCTACTGAAGTAACATGAAAAAAGTAATTATTGGCCTGCAGGCTAATAAAATGATTGTGCTGGGATTGAAAATATGGGTCCAAATCCCACTCTGCTAGACTTTCAGTGAGATTGGGCAAATGACTTATTTCCTCTAAAGCCTCATCTAAGTTGACCAAAGTTATTCTACTCCAGCTACATGGATAACATAGCTGAGATTGACATACTGCATACAGTGTCTATACTCTGCATTGATGGAAGACTCTGTTGACTTCTCTTATCCTCTTGTTCCAGTGGAGTACTAGAATTGATTGGAGAATGCTCTGCAGTTGAACTACTAAATCAACCCTTGCTGCATCAATTATTGATCCTCAGTTAAGTGTAGACAAAGGTTATTTCTTTATTTCATGAGGGATGTGTTAATGAAGATTAATTCATCTCTGTCAGATGATGGGGGATTTAAGTACTTAGAATATATTTGTACTGTTATTTTCAAAATTATGGTCTGAGATCTCACAGGTATAACTGGTTAAAACTAAAAACACCCAAAACACAAAAACAAAAAACCCTTAAAGAGGAAGCACAAGAAGGAAGAGAATTCTGCTTTTACACTAAGCTGTGAATAAGAAAATTCTTTGATCACTGAAGAAATTATCAGCCAGCCTTCAGCGACTAACATAAAATATAATCATCTACACATGGAAGGAATAGCATATCAGGATCACCTCTTCCTAGACATTCTCGTCACCTGACATTGTTTTTCCAGTAGCTAGAAAATATTCTTCCTGAAATAAATAATCCACATGGAAACTTTGGCACAATGATCAGTCCTCAGTGTATTTAAAAATGCATGAAGTAGCTAGTGTATTAGGGTGAAATACTAAGATGGCATTTTTCATTCCAAATTAAAGTACTGTTACTTAATTTCTTTACCAAAGGATAATCAGCAGCCTTCCTTGAAAGCATGTACTAGAGAGGTATAAAAAGCAAGCTGTTTTTCAGTTAAAAACCTTCATAAAATTGTGGAAAAAGGAATTTGTTGGTGCAGAATAAACAAGGCCTTCCTGCACATGACATTTTGAAAAATATTATCAGGACTTATGCCACTTCGAAGTATTATGAAGCAATTGAGAGAGAGAGATTAATGTGATGCTTGCAATATAAATCTATGAAGAGACACAAGAGAGCGTTATTGGCTGGTGATGTGTTATTAGGCAATGGGATCTGAGTGATCAAGTTGACTCTCATAAGCAGCAAGATTTCAATTTTAATTTTTTTACATGCCTCAATGTGGATTTCAGAAGGTACCATTTAAAAAGTGTGATGGGTGGCATTAATTTTTGGATTGATTGTGCAAGTACAGGGAGAAAGAGGAAAAATTACTACCAACTTTTCTAGCACTCACTAGGCCTAGTGTATAGATTAACCACTAGAGTAAGTTCACACAATCCTTTTTACTGTACCTGATTCCAGGGTCGCTCATACTGTGTCCATGATAGCGATATGTCTGTAACTCCATCAGCATAGGACCCTGCAAAAATAGTTCATGGATATTTTAATGAGCCTAAAGAGCAACAATATCATACTCTACAGCCCCAAGCATCAGACCATTCTGTGAATAAAACACCGCCAACGCTCCTGTAAACCATCTTTCCAAGTTATCTCTATTCATTACATATGATGTCTTGCAACACAGACAAGAGATATTTCATTATCCTTAAACAATTCCTAGATGGCTCTCAAGAACTTTGGATAAACATGTTGTGAAGGCAATTCAATAACCTCACTTTGCAGCTTGTTCTCACTACCTGGTTCTTAAGTAATTAAACAACATAACACCTCAGCTTCAGAAGTCAGTCCTCCATTATTCTGCAAATTTCAGCTGTATAATATTGTCTTTTATTTTCAAGATTGTAATAGAGTTGTCCTGGCGCTATCAGTATTAATTATGTCTCTTGTGCTTCTTTCATGCCAGTACACTTCTGGTGTCAAAAACAGTGTTAAAAAATTAGTTCATCCATTTCACCTGCTTCTTTAGAACCAAAGAAGTGGAACACACACTCCAATACAGAAGATCTTCATTGTGATTTTATCCATGTCTGAGCTTGTGTAAGTTACAACCTGTACCATACCCTCCTTAGTTTGACATCCTTGGAACCTGACTAGTCCTGAACCAGGGAATTTGCCAGAGGTCAATGCCGGTTGCCACTGGCTGCCAGGCTCTGCTCTGGTGGCAGCAGAAGGGCTGATATTGACCAAGAAGTGACTGAATGGGTGGAGGGTGCACTCGGAGGAAGATGCAGGAGCAACCAAGCCCTGTGCTAGTCAAGCTGCGCTTCTGGACCTCGATGGCAACACTCCACAGCCACCCTGTCTCTTCAAACATCCCCATCCAGTCCCTGCTCGGTCATTGCTAGTGCTCCTTTGCCACAGGCTGCAGGGCCCCACTCCAGCGGTGGCAGAGGGCCGCTGCTGATGAGGTGGAAGGGGGGCGAGAGGGGAGGCACTCAGGAGAAGAGGCAAGATGGATGCAGAGTCCAAGGAGCACAACCCCATAGGAGCATAAATGTGGCAGCTGGGCTGCACTCCAGCCTCTTTCCCCCGAGTGTCCTCTGTCCCTGCTTCTCCCCATCCCTGAGCTTATGGCATACTGGAAGCTCTGGAAGGGCAGGAAAGGAATTGCTGAGCGGGTAGGCTAGCTTTTCCTCATGAGTCCTCCAAACCACAAAGTTCTCACAAGGATGCTGGACCACAGATAGCAGTCTGGACCATAGAGATTGAACCTGTTTTTACTCTTCCTGGGTGCCTACCTCACAAAAATTTACTTCAGTTATTTTATATTTGTTGCAAATATAACAGTATTGTTACCTCACTGACCTTTTAATTGGTATAGACAATGTTTAAAATGTAAATATTCTAAGCAGAAGACATACAATGGATGAAAATACATGCTTTTTAGTTGTAATATGATTTTTTTACTTTTACCATTATTAATTGACTTAAAGGCTGTGTCTACACTGGCATGAATTTCCGGAACTGCTTAAAACGGAATACTATTCCGTTTTCAGTTTTTCCCTAAAAGGAGTGTCTACATTGGCAGGCTGCTTTTCCGGAAAAGCCCTTTTTCCGGAAAAGGGCCAGTGTAGACAGCCCAGTAGTCTTTTCCGGAAAAGAGCCCCGATCGCCATTTTCGCGATCGGGGCTTTTTTCCGGAAAAGACTACTGGGCTGTCTACACTGGCCCTTTTCTGGAACAATGTTCCGGAATAAGGACTTATGCCCGAGCGAGAGCAAAATAGTTTTTCCGGAATAGCAGCTGATTTTGTACAGTAAAGCGTCGTTGCTTTTCCGGAAATTCAAGGGCCAGTGTAGACAGCTCGCAGCTTATTCCGGAAAAGCGGCTGATTTTCCGGAATAAGTGGCCCAGTGTAGACACAGCCAAAGTGTTTAGACAGTCCATTTCTGGAAAACAGAAAAAAAAATCAGATCAAATAATTATATAAACATGTTTGACACTAAGTTTCCTTAATTGAGAAGAGATGCAAAGAGAATTTCAAAACGTAATTTAAACGGAGAGTACTGGCTAAGGATGAAATTTTGTATGTGGGAATAATATAGCACAAAATAATTCATAGTAAAGGACTGATATTGAGTAACTTACTTTTCCAGATCTACAATAATCAGCTGCAAACTTCGTTGCTTCCCTCACACAAAGAATATCCATGCCATCTACCTGTTAAAAGAAAAGTTTTTAAATTAAATAACAAAAAAGACATCAGAAGGTGAACCAAAAATCTAAATGCCTAGACGCAGTATGAATTCATGATCTCTAATAATCTGCTCCATTATAAATATGGAAAAGATGGAAATCGTTCTTACTCTTATTCCTGGAATGAAGTCTCCTCTTTTGTAGTAGTCAGTGCTGGCTGCAGCTCTCTCTACTGAAGTACCCATTCCATACCTGTTGTTCTCGCAAATGAAAATGCATGGCAGCTTCCACAAAGCTGCCATATTATATGTTTCAAATATCTGACCCTGAAAGAAAAACAGTTGGTATGTAAGTTGGGTCCTTCTTTGGATTCTTTGATTTTTAAGCATCAAGGTCTACAAGGTCTTTCACTTCCAACAAAGGTCTGATAGTGAATTTAAATTCTGAATCAGTTCAGTCTAGAAAGAAGAAAATCATAGAATCTAAGATCTACAGTTCATCTTAATCTGTATGTAATAAAACACTATTAAAAAAAGAAGTATCCCAAGCCCATAGATAACCACCATCAGGATAAACTGGAACATCAAAGAAGTCAAAACCCTAAAATATTTTCAATAGAAAATTACATCAATAAAAGCAAAGTTGGACTATACATGTAAAATGATACTGTTCCACTTTAGTTAACTAAAGTCCCAACAATTCTGTTGTATTATCTACTGTATGCAAGTAAAGGTCACAGAAAGGGTCATCACTTGAGAATCTCCATTTACCAGTGGAAAGTGAGATGGCTTCCACAGCTGTGGGGAGAGGAGATACTAAAGCACAGATTTCTGTATAAATTGCTACAGTTAAGTTTCTAGCCATTATTGCAAAAAGTAACCTTTCATACATGAATCAAGTGTAAACTAGTGAGTTGCTATGCCCAATCCTAGGTCTTACGAATGCTACTGCTCATGGATTTCCCCCAAGCACCAACAGAGCAATGTCAGAAGAAAATTAACTAGGGTTGTCAAATGATTTAAAAATTGCCGTTAATTGTGCTATTAAACAATAGAATAGTATGCATTTAAATATTTTTTATGCTTTCTATATTTCCAAAAATATGTATTTTAATTACAGGTTGTACCTCCTAAAGGTGTCAGACCAGGGACCTCACCAGTCCTGAATGATGGAATTTGCCAGACTGGGGAGGTCCCTTGCTGCTGGCTTCCTAGTTCACTGCTGGCTCTGCTTCCAGTCCCAGTTGAGCTGCCTGTCAGTGATCCCTGCTGGACTGTTTCCCCTCCCCCAACACACTATCAAGTCCCTGGCTTCAGCCCCGGCTCCTCTGCTCACCCGGCCCTGCCTCCCCTGCCAGGCTGCTGCTAGCCCCACCAGCTTCCTAGCCCAGCAGGGCTTCCAGGTGCTAGCTCTCTTGCTCTGTGACTCCCGGCTCCCAGGGCTCTCTGGCCTGGGAACATGTTGCTGGACCAGAGAGACCCAGTTTAGGGAAGTGCAATCTGTACACAGAAAACAAAG
Source organism: Pelodiscus sinensis (assembly GCF_052426305.1). Lineage (NCBI taxonomy): Eukaryota > Metazoa > Chordata > Testudines > Trionychidae > Pelodiscus > Pelodiscus sinensis. Next base: position 213,908,139 of record NC_143052.1, read on the forward strand.
TGCACATAGTTATTATAAAGATTTGCACATTAAACAATACTATTTCTCAATTCCTCCATTTTAAATATTGTATTGCAATCTCTATCATGAATTTACAAATGTAGAATTATGTAAAAAACCTTGCATTCACAAATAAAAATGTAGAACTTTTAAAGCCTATAAGTCCACTCAGTCCTATTTCTTGTTCAGCCAATTGCTCAAACAAGTTTGTTTACATTTACAGGAGATTATTATTAACAAGAAGTGGACATTATCACCTTAAAGTGAAAAATAGGTTTTTGCATGGCACTGTTCTATCCAGCATCACAAGATATTTGCAGGTCCAATGCCCTAAAGATTCATGTCCCTTCATGTTTTAACCACCATTCCATGTCCATGCTGATGACAGGTTCTGCTTGATAACTATCCAAAGCAGCAAAGCCCAACACACGTTCATTTTCATCTGAGTTAGATTTTACCAGCAGAAGATTCATTTTCTTTTTTTGGTGGTTAAGATTCTGTAATTTCTACATTGGAGTGTTCCTCTTTTAAGACTTCTAAAACATTCAGATTTTGGAAGGCACTTCATATTCTTAAACCTTGGGTTGAATGCTGCAGCTATCTTTAGAAATCTCACATTGGTACCTCCCTTGCATTCTGTCAAATCTGCTATGAACATTTTTCTAAAACAAATCTTCTGAGTCATAATTAAAGACATCTATAACATGAAATATGGAAGAATGGTGGCAACACAGATCAGAAGATATACAATTCTCCCTCAAGGATTTCAGTCACAAATTTATTTTATGCTTTTTTTTTTTTTTTTTTTTTTTTTTTAATAAGCATCATCAGCATGGAAGTATTTCCTCTGGAACGGTGGCTGAAGCAAGAAGGGGCAAACAAATATTTAGCATATCTATCACGGAAATAACTACAAATGTCATGTGAATGCCTGTTTCCACATTCAGATGACATTGTAAATAAGCAGCAGACAGCATTATGTCCTGTAAACAAACATACTTGTTTGTCTTGGTTACTGTCTGAATAACAATTAGGATTTGCAGGCACTAAAGTTTTACTGTGTTTTGTTTTTGAGTGCAGTTACGTAACAAAAAAAAATAATCTACATTTATAAGTTGCACTTTACAATAAAGAGACTGCACTGCAATACTTATATGAAGTGAATTGAAAAATACAGCTCATTTTTAGAATGCAAATATTTATCAAAAATAAAGTGAACAGTGTTGTAACTGAAATCAATATATGTGAAAATATAGAAAAAATCCAAATGATTTAACAAATTTCAATTGGTTTTCTATTGTTTAACTGTGCAATTAAACAGGTCATTAATCACGTTTTTTTTTTTAATTTAACTGATTAATCGACAGCCCTAAAAGTAACACTTCAGAACTCTGGATGGCAGAGAAACTCACAAATCATGTCAACATCATGCTTCTCCTACTTAGAAAAGTCATTAGCAACAGTAGAAGCAGGTACTGCTCAGAGTAAGTCTAGTGTATGCAAAGACATCTTCCTTAGCACTTGCCGGCTGAGACAGAGAATGGCGAAGACCCAACCCCACTCCCTCACAGCTTCCTAGAGAGGAAGAGAGAGCTCCAGTAGGGGGAGTGGTGGAGAATATGGCACTTCAAAATTATAAGAAAGCGCCTATTAGCAATAAGTTTAAATGAAATATGTGCTCCCAAACAGGTTCAACACCCTGCTAGGAATTCCAGGATCCTTTGCACTTCCAATATGTGAAGAACCATTAGGATGAAGACTTCCATCACCACCACCACTTCCCTTGCCCCTTAAATATATAGTGGATTTCAGAATTTGGAAATTTTAAGTTTGGAAAATTTGTAAGTTGAGAGAGTTTGTCTATGCCTCTGTGCGTGCATCTGTTTGTTCCAGAACTACTTCTAAACAGTAAGAGCTAGGACCACCAAATTTGGTACATAGCTTCATCTTATTATAACTTAAAGCAAGGTCAGGGTTTGGTTGTGCCAAGAAAACAGGATGTGCCCAGAAGGGGATAAAACCAATCAGCAGGCTTCCTACATGTACCAGCTCCCGCACCTCCCTTCCCCTCCCCACCTGCACTGTTGCCTCAGATTCAGAAGTAGCAGTGCTGGAAAAAAGGGGGAAAAGAAAGACAGATAGCTCAGTGGGAGTTGGTATGCGCAGGGGTGAGGCAGTGCTGGGGGGAGGCGCATGTACATGGCCTCCTGCCTCTCTCTTCTCCCTTCCCCTCTGCCTGTGTATCAGATGGAGGGGGTGGTGGTGTGTAACAGAGTTAACGAATGAGCCCAGGCTTATCAGTTAACCGTGTATACAGGTACACATTAACTTCCCTACTTCTCACCTGTCCCCAAGGTCCTACAGTAGAGAGGCCTGGGGCAGCTTGAATACTGTACCTCTTTTCTCCAGCCTCACCCCAGAGCAATGATTTAATGAAGAGAAACAAAAAATTGTGTTAAAAGACCCAAGCAAACAGTGATCTTATTTTGTGAAGTAGGGAGCTACCTGCTGGTGAAAGCTGATGACATCCCTTTTGTGTATTGAGAGAGTAAAACAAAAATGAATTCAGTTATGCACCCGAGCAATGCCGGGTCAATCTAGTATTTACAGGCAGTCCCTGTCTTACAAACGGGTTACGTTCCAAACACCTGGTCGTAACTCGATTTGGTCGTAAGTCGGAAATACCCTTAAACGTGCTGTTCGAAAAACTTGACATACATGGCTCTCAACTCAAAAATATTATAATGGGGCTAATGGGAGGTTGGTCGTCAGTACAGATGGTCGTAAGTCGGTGTGTTCGTAAGTCAGGGAGTGGCTGTATATAACTCAGTGTGAAGCCTGAAAGTGCGCAGACAAAGTAGCAGCCTGGCAGTGACCAAAATGTATCTGGTAACTGCTCAGTAATTTACACAACATGACTTTGGCTCTTATCTAGTTATCAGTAGGCAACTGTCTAAATTATAAAGCCCAAAAAGCTGCCAAACTTACTGACTTCTACATACAAGTCACAAAATGATCGACAATGTCAACAGCGTATACAGAGAACTACTCTTACTATACACATTTAAATCAAGAAAGCTCACCTGATTGGCAGCACCATCTCCATATAAAGTAAGACAAATCTCATCTTTGCCAAAATAGTTACAGGCCAAGGCAATCCCAGCTCCAAGAGGAACCTATGTGAATTATACAATACAGATTTAACAGGCCAAATTGGTATTTTCAGAGCTACATTTGGAAAAGTTGGAGACAGACAGCTATGAACTATAAAAATTAACTGTTTAAATGTATGCAACTGATGATGAAAATAACTACAAAGGCTGTTAACTCATTTCCATAAGATTTGATTCCTATTACAATCAAAATCTAAACTCGGGTTTTCACATAGCATTAAATAATATCAATAGTTTAATCTCTTATCTGTTCAGCAATATGTTTCAGTTTGTGAAGAATTAAGTGGAAATGAATTTAGAATATGGTCATGTCCAGCAATAACTGTTGCGGGCAGATTTATAGTAAGAAAAGTAATGCTGGCACAAAGTATTTAAGGGAGATATAATTTGATTTTTAAATGTTAGCATATTGTATCCTTTACTATACCTGAGCGCCAACAATGCCATTGCCACCATAGAAGTTCTTAGCATACATATGCATTGATCCTCCTTTTCCCTTAGCACATCCTCCTTTTCTACCTAAAAAGTGTAGGCATGTAATGAAAAGACAGACCCTTTTCCAAAGAGGCTGCATTTTAAGTATCTGACAAGATAATAGGGCTATAAACAGATGGAGAACATAAAAAAATACTGCAACAACTACATCTATTAAACACTAAATGAGATTAGTGAGAGAAATGGAAAACATGTACTGGAACAGTCCCATTCATTCTATAATATCTTAGTATTTTCTATCAAGAAAGATCTTATTTGTGTTCAGACAACCCCTGCTATAGCAAACAACATGTGTTAGTCACAACCTAGTGTAAATATGGTTCCTGAGAGAAAGGTTCTAACATGGGTTTTCCTGACTAGTCTAATTTATTATCCCAGCTTCACTGTAGCAATTACCATAGAAAGAGTACCATCTTATAACCAAGTTATCCCTGGTAATTCCTTTGTGCATTATAGATAAAGCCATGCTATGCTACAGCTCTCGCAAAGACAAAAGCAGTAGTACAACTCAGGGCCTGAACCAACCAAACTGCAGGACTGGAGGGTCTCAAACCCTATCATGAATAAATAAGGTCTACCAGAAGCACAGTTTAGATGGGATCTATTGCACAAATAATAATAAAGCTACTGCAGCAAGACATGCTTCTAGGTAATGCTTGTGTATTGAGTCTATGATATCAAGCTTCCAGATTAACTGAAGAGAATAGTATTTTGTATTTCTTACTCCAAGTCAGAAGGAGAATCTGAGTATTAGTTACCCTGTGACTTTACTGAGTGGCATCAGGAGAAATCACAGAATGTTGCGACATCCCATGTCCAAATGTATTTAGTATGTCAGACAGTTTAGATCAGTAGCTTCAGGAGGTAGCCGAGCCTGTTGTTTTTTCTGTAACAGACTAATGGTTTGATAGCACTTTATACACTTACAAAACATGTAGATGGTATCATGAGCTTTCGTGGGCACTCTGGTCATCTGAAGAAGTGGGCTGTATCCACGAAAGCTCATGATACCATCTACATGTTTTGTTAGTCTATAAAGTGCTATCAGACCATTTGTTGTTTAGATCAGTGATACTCAAGATCTCGGTTTCTCAAGAGCTACTGTACAGCAATATGGCTGGGTACAGCAATAGTTGTTGCAGGCAAGTTCATAGTAAGAAAAGTGATGCTGGCACAGAGCATCTAAGTAAGATATTATTTGATTTTAAAAAGTTAGAACTTTGCATACTGTATCATTTACCTTGCCTGAACCTGAGCACTCAAAAAAGTCACAGTTGTGTGAATTCATGGTTTCATTTACTCTAGTACCATATACAGGCAGTCCCTGGGTTACGTACAAGATAGGGACTGTAGGTTTGTTCTTAAGTTGAATCTGTATGTAAGTCGGAACTGGCATCCAGATTCAGCCACTGCTGAAACTGACCAGTTTCAACAGCGGCTGAATCTGGACGCCAGTTCCAACTTACATACAGATTCAACTTAAGAACCCCAGGCATCCCCAAGTCAGCTGCTGCTGAAACTGATCAGCAGCTGATTCCAGGAAGCCTGGGGCAGGGGCTTCCTGTAGTCAGCCACTGGTCAGTTTCAGCAGCGGCTGACTTAGGGACGCCTGGGGCAGAGCAGCTGGGGTGCTGCTGGGTTGGTCCAGTAGCGCCAAGGAGCGGTGCTGCGGGACCACCCGGCAGCGCCCCACCTGCTCTACCACAGGCCCGGGGCTTTGCTCCACGTCTCCCTAGTCTGCTGGGGGGGGCGCACTAGCTGCGTTCCCCCCCCAGCAGACCAGGGAGACGCTGAGCAAAGCCGCGGAGGACCCAGGCGGGATCGTGGCGCTGATCTGGAAGCGCCGCGATCCCGCCCAGGTCCTCCTCCGCTTTGCTCAGCGTCTCCCTGGTCTGCAGACCAGGGAGACGCTGAGCAAAGCGAGGAGGACCCGGGCGGGACGCGGCACTGATCTGGCTCCTCTTTCCCCCCCCCCCCTCCCCAGCAGACCAGGGAGAGGCAGAGCAGCTTTTCTCGCCCTGGAGGACGGGGGCAGCGGGACTGGGCGTCCGCCGCTCCCATCGTCCAGGGCGAGAAAATCCCCGTTCGTATCTGCGGATCCGACATAAGTCGGATCCGCGTAACTCGGGGACTGCCTGTATACATATTTAAACAGTATGGCAGGGGAAATATATTTGTACATATGTTAGTCTCACAGCAAAATGACCAAGCAATATTTTATCAACTACAGTTGGTTAACAATGTAGTAAAAGTGTCTTGATTGGTTAATAATTAAATCACACTGTGTTTTAATATCAGGTTCACGAGCCACAAGTGGCAGCACTTAAGTCTGAGTATCACTGGTTTAGATGTTATCCCTCAGTGCCGATGCAAGTTAAGTACAGCAATGCCCAGATCCCCATTTATCTTTATACAGCATGAACCTGTAAGCTCAGCTAGGATCTCTCGGATGGGAGTTCCACGTGTGTAGGCATAGCCATGAGCCCGATATGCTGTTATCAAGTGATCTGTTGGTTTTATGGCAGCTTCGAGTCCAACACAGCACGCTTCCTGTTGTAGAGGAAAAATAAGACTGACAATGGGACAAAACATCAGATTCCTCTACTCAGCTCTTGAGGCTGGGAGCCAACGTCCCTATTCCATAGTTAGAAGACCTGTAGCAATGGAGGGCATCACATACACTCAACTACCCTGCATCCCAAAGAAACATACCCCTGACAAATGAGACTGGCGCTAGGTCCTTTGAGTGTCCACAGACTACAACAGTCTGCAGCTCCAAAATAATCAAAACCAGAACAGGACGAAACTGATGATTAGGTCAAGGAAGGTGAGAGACTGGGAATGCTTGTGGACCATTGGCACTGCCTGTGTAATCAACCACTTAAGCACTGCTCTTCCCATGCTCCCTAAGACTGACCTTTTCCCTTGCCCATAATTAAGGCAAAGATTTTGTCTCACGTATTTTTAGTAAAAGTCAGGGACAGGTCACAGACAATAATGAAAAATTCACAGAAGTCCATGACCTATCTATGACTTTTACTAAAAATATGCAAAACAAAATGAGGAGTGAAAGGTTCCCCAAATCACCCAAAGGGACCCTGCAGGGTCACCCCACCCATTCAGATTACCCCCACTGCCTGTGGCAGCTGAGAGTTCAGGGTCTACTCACTGCTTGGGAGCTCTGGGACACCTCTGCCCTCCACCCTGACTGGAAGCTGTTGGGTGCCCTTTGTGGCTGAGAGCTTAGGCCCCTGCAGCTCCCAGCCCCCAAGAGTAGCAGGGATACTATGACCCCCAGGCTCAAGTCACAGAGGTCTCTGGAAGTCAGATTCCACGACCTCCGTAACAAAGTCATAGCTCTATCCACAACTGACAAGTGGAGACAAGTATCAACCAACTCCCAGAAGATGGGATTTATCATTTACCTGACCATCATACAAGTGGCAGAAGCCACGAATAATCTTCTGTTTATATAGCTGATCTGCCTTCAGTTCCATGCGCCGAATGGTCTGCATAGTCCTGTAATAACGGAGTCCCTCTTCCCGAGTAAGTACTGTTGTGACAGGAGGACCCTCTTCCAGGCGATGGAGATCGCATTTCTACAGAAACAGTCATGGAGTTACTTCAGTAACGTATGTTCTTGTTTGTCATCTCAGCACTAAAAATCTAATGTATTAATAATGTTCACGTTCCACTTGGTTTTTTGAACAGGAAAACCTGAATATATAGGTCTAAACCAGTGGGTCTCAACCTTTCCAGATTAGCGTGCTTGTTTCAGGAGTCTGTTTTGTCTTGCATAATGCCAAGTTTCTTACAAGCTACTTAAAAAACAAATTCACTAAAGTACAGGTTGGACCTCCCTGGTCCGGCACCTTCGGGACCTGAGCTGTCCCAAACCAGGGAGTTTACTGGACCTGGGAAGGTCAGTGCTCCCCTGCTGACTGCCCCGCTCCCGGGCCCCTCTTCCTGGGGCTCCCTGCACTACTGCTGGCCCCCAGGTTCCCCACATTGCTGGATCTCCCCATGTTGCTGTCTGCACACTGCCCCAGTATCCCCCAGGATTCCTAGCTGGGACCACCTGGACGGTGAGACCCTGCTACCGCATGGTGTTCCTCAGGGTTCCGTGGCAGGAACCGACTAGCAACCTTGCACCTTTGCTAGGGCTGGCCCCAGCCCCTGGGGTTCCCCCGGCAGGGCTGCCCGCCTTCACCACCCCCGCTTCAGCTGGGGAGTTCCTCGGCCCGTGCTGCCCAGTCACCCCCCACCTCACTGCCACCTGGAGTTTCCCAGCCAGCGCTCCCACCACCAGCAGCCCCACTGCAGCAGGGTATATTCCCTGACTGGAGCTGGGATTCCCTGCTGGGGGGTTTCCCCTGACAGGGCAGAGGCTCCCAAGCCATATCTAGTCCCATTGACATTGGGGGTTCCCCAGCCAGGTTGTGGGCTTTGCAGCTGCTGCTGGCCCAGCCTGGGCACCCCAGCCCTTGCATTCTCTCAGCTGGCTCCCACTCCTGCCTCTGTTGTACTCTGATCAAGCAACATCTGTGGCCCTGCCAAACCATGGATGATGCTGGATCAGAAAGTCCTGAATCTGGAAGGTTCAACCTGTACCACAGCACACTATCAATGAAAAATTGTTTACTGTCTCATTTTTACCATATAATTATAAATCAATTGGAATATAGTGTACCTGCATTTCAGTGTATGCTATGTAGAGCAGTATAAGCAAGTCACAGTCTGCATGAAATTTTAATTTATATCAACTTCACTAATGCTTTTAATGTAGCCTGTTGTAAAATTAGACACATATCTATAGGAGCTGATGTACTTCCTTGAAGATCCTGGTGTACTCTTATTTGAAAACCACTAAAGTAAACAAATAAAACTGAAGTTTTCATATTGCTTCAAATCTCATGGCATATCTACACAGCAGGGCTAAAGCCGAAATAAACTACGCAACTTGAGCTACGTCAACCGCTTATTTCAGCTTTTGGCACTTTTTATGCAGCAGAAAGTCAGAATTAGAGCATTCTTTCTCTGACTTCCTTTACTCCATGTAAAATGAGGGTTATAGAAGCTGGAGAAAGAAGTCCGCCAGCTCAACATTATGTCAAAATAACTTCTGTGTAGACACAGACTGTTATTTTGGAATAACATCAGTTTCAGAATCCACCCAGATCAGGCTACTGCCTGCCCCTTGGATGCATTGGTGTTACGCAACTATGGTTCAGATCTCTGACACCAAGAGCCAGCCCATAAGAATAAGGTTTCATCCTGGCTCTTACCAGTCCAATTACTCTTTACACAGTAATACCAGCCTTTCCAGTCCCATGTCTTCTTAACTATGTCTGGTCCCAAGTTCTTAACAACCACCTACATTTTTCATATCTGCTCAGTCATCCCTGAAGACTGTCCCCCAGATACCAGCTTATTTTGGCGCACACTCCACACAATTTTCACAACAGAAACCTGATTGGTATGAAAATAGACAGCCAGAGGCTTTGCACTTTCTTATTAAGGCCCCTTTTCTAATAAGGGTTGGTAATCTATTGATTTAAAAGGTTCTCAGCTTACCCCTTAGCTATAAGGGGGATCCAGTATTAACAGGCACCAGTTTCTTCCTTGTCACCTCTACCCTTTTTCCCAATACCCCAGCCTACCATGCCTCTTCCCACCCTCGCTACATAAGAAAAGCTGATTGAAGCAGGCAGGAGATGCTTGGAGGGAGAAGAGTGTGCTGACTGAAGGTGGGTGCTAATCACCCACTAATTTATTTCATGTTGGAAAACTTTCAGAGAGATGGCACCTATGTCAGTATTTATTCACAGTCCCCTGCCTTCACATTGTCCCCCAAGGTTCTGGATGCACTTCCATTTTAAAATGGTTTGCCCCTCTTTCTTCCTTCTTAGTCACTATTCACAACAGATATTTCAAACACTGGTTTTTCAGTTTCAAAACATCCCTATTTGCTTTGATGGCTCCTCATTGTTTTTTCCTGGGCTAGCCAATGGCTACATCTTTGAGGCTAGTCTCCGCTGGCTGGGGATATAGTTCATCTCTGCTTCATTGCTTCACCACCCTGTTGTGAGGTGATGCTACAATTTTCTATACATACCCCCATACATAGATTCACAGCCATAAACTGTATACGTCTCATAATGGCTATTAAGGTCTGTGTACGACAAGCATTCATAGAAAATTTTACTCAGGATAATTTTACAATACAAAAACATAACATATAATCAATGGAGGTGCTTATTTTGGGGGGTTATGCTTTCCGATCTCTCTTTGGGATATCTGGACCCTGATTGCCACACGTGGGGAGCAGCAAATGCCACCCCTCCGACAGAAGACTGTCAGGAAAAACCAAATAGGAGAGAATGATTGAGCTCGTTAAAATAACCTACTGACTTCAAACTTTAGATTCTGCAGAAACTAAAATAGGGCCAAAAGATGAACAATGTATTTCTACTAAAAGCCAGGTCTCTCTGGTGCCTACAAGCAAGGTGGGTATGAAGACAGACTTTCATCCTCATGAGTCCATGCAGATGATTAGCTTAACTAGCTCTCAAGACATGTACTAAAGGACAAAACTAGCACAACAAATGGGTATAAACTAGTCATGAATAAATGTAGATGGGAAATTACAAGGCTTCTAGCCATCAGAGGAGTGAGGTTCTGGAGCTGCCTTCCAACAGGATTAGTGGGGGTAAATAACCTACCTAATTTTAAGATAGCTCTTGAAGTGCTTATATTATATATGGTAGTTGCCTCAACAGCAAGATACTAGGCTTCATGACTCAGGAAGTTTCTGCCAGTCCTGAGTTCAGGATATTTCAGTTTTTCACCTCAATAATTTATGCTATTTCCTGAGCTTTTTGGTTATTTCAGAATCTTACTTTAGCATTTTAAATATTACCAATGGCAATAATTTTTATTCTTGTCATGCAACTTGACTTTTTTTCATGCACTGAAGAAATATCAGTTGTGAACTCCTGCCAGCTGCAGATAGATAAGGAAATGTTTGGTTCTGAACATTCAAAATGATGGTGTGTTTTTTTTTTTTTTAACAGAAAATCAATACATGAAATCCACAGTGGCAATAGCTACAATACTTCTATTAAATGCTAATTCTCAAAAATGAACTATTCCACTTCCTTACCTTAACATCAAATGTAGCCTCACTTGCAAAGTCTGCATAGTTACGAGATGCCACCACCACACGGGAAACCTAAAAAAAGGAATATGTATTATGTAACTTTAGAAGTCAACAACTATCCCAAGGAAAAAGAACATTTCCCCAGTCACTTAAACAATCAGTCACCATTATACTTAGTGATAGAAATGTAGCCGTGTTAGTCTGGGGTAGTTGAAGCAAAATGCAGGACAATGTAGCACTTTAAAGACTAACAAGATGGTTTATTAGATGATGAGCTTTCGTGGGCCAGACCCACTTCCTCAGATCAAATAGTGGAAGAAAGTAGTCACAACCATATATACCAAAGGATACAATTTAAAAAATGAACAAATATGAAAAGGACAAATCACATTGCAGAACAGAAGGGGGATGCGGGGGGGAGGGGGAGGAAGGAAGGTAAGTGTCTGTGAATTGATGATATTAAAGGTAGGGAGAGTGGGATGTTTGTGAGTTAATGGTATTACAGGTGATAATTGGGGAAACTGTCTTGGTAATGGGTGAGATAGTTCAAATTCTTGTTAAGTCCTTGTTGGCAAGTGTCGAATTTTAACATGAATGACAGTTCAGAGGATTCCCTTTCAAGTGCAGATGTAAAAGGTCTTTGTAGCAGAATGCAGGTGGCTAAGTCATTTAGAGAGTGTCCTTTCTGGTTAAAGTGGCAAGAAACTGTTTTCTCTTTGTGATCTTGTCTGATATCTGTTTTGTGGGCATTAATCCTTTGGCGAAGTGTCTGAGATGTTTGTCCAATGTACATAGCAGACGGACACTTTCGGCACATGATAGCATAGATTATATTTCTGGATGCGCAGGAATATGTGTTCTTGATCTTATAACTCACTTGGTTAGGTCCAATAATGGTATCAGCAGAATGAATATGTGGACAAAGCTGGCAACGGGGTTTGTTGCAAGGGAAGGTACCAGGGTTGGTATTAGTGTGGTATGTCCTGTGGTGGTTGGTAAGAATCATCTTGAGGTTAGGTGGTTGTCTATAGGAGACTATGGGTCTGTCTCCCAGAGCCTCTTTGAGTATGTTATCCTGTTCCAATATAGGCTGTAGTTTATTGATAATGTGTTGGACAGGTTTAAGTTGGGGGTTGTAGGTGATGACAAGTGGTGTTCTATTGTTGGTTTTCTTGGGTCTGTCTTGAAGTAGATGGTTTCTAGGTATTCGTCTGGCTCTTTCAATTTGCTTTTTTATCTCTCTGGGTGGGTAGTTGAGGTTTATAAATGCTTGGTAGAGATCCTGAAGCTTCTGGTCTCTGTCAGTGGGATTAGAGCAGATGCGGTTGTATCGAAGGGCTTGGCTATAGACGATGGATCGTGTGGTGTGTTCTGGATGGGAGCTGGAAGCATGTAGGTAACTGTATGAGTCGGTGGGTTTTCTGTAGAGAGTGTGTCTAATTTTCCATTGTTGATTTGTACGGTGGTGTCCAGGAAGTGGATCTCTCGTGTAGAATGGTCCAGGCTGAGGTTGATGGTGGGGTGTAGGTTGTTGAAATCTCTGTGGAATATCTCCAGTGTTTCTTGGCCATGCGTCCAGATCATAAAGATGTCATCGATGTACCGTAGGTAGAGGAGGGGTGAAAGGGGACGGGAGTTGAGGAAACGTTGTTCTAGGTCAGCCATAAAGATGTTAGCATACTGTGGGGCCATGCGTGTACCCATGGCTTTGCCGCTGATCTGGAGGTATAAGTTGTTCTCAAACTGGAAATAATTGTGGGTGAGAACAAAGTTACATAGGTCTGCTATCAGGTTGGCAGTAGTGTCCTCTGGGATAGTGTTTCTAATTGCTTGTAATCCGTCTTCATGTGGGATGTTGGTATATAGAGCTTCTACATCCATGGTGGCAAGGATGGTATTATTGGGGAGGTTATCGATGTTTTGTAGTTTCCTTAGGAAGTCAGTAGTGTCTCGGAGATAGCTGGGGGTATTGGTTACGAAGGGTTTGAGAAGAGTGTCTACATAGCTGGATAGACCAGTAGTGAGCGTGCCAATACCAGAGATGATGGGACATCCGGGGTGCCCAGGTTTATGGATCTTGGGAAGTAGATAGAACAATCCTGGTCGGGGGTCAGGAGGTGATTCTGTGTGGATTTGTTCCCGAGTAGCTGTGGGGAGGCTTTTAAGGAGACAGTGTAGTTTCTTTTGGTATTCCAAGGTGGGATCAAAGGAGAGAGGTTTGTAAAATGTGGTGTTTGAGAGTTGTCTGGTTGCCTCCTGGTTATAGTCGGCCTTATTCATAATGACCACAGCACCCCCTTTGTCAGCTGGTTTGATTACAATGTCCAGGTTGTTTTTGAGACTCTGGATGGCATGGTGTTCAGCGCGGCTAAGACCACTAATACCAACCCTGGTACCTTCCCTTGCAACAAACCCCGTTGCCAGCTTTGTCCACATATTCATTCTGCTGATACCATTATTGGACCTAACCAAGTGAGTTATAAGATCAAGAACACATATTCCTGCGCATCCAGAAATATAATCTATGCTATCATGTGCCGAAAGTGTCCGTCTGCTATGTACATTGGACAAACATCTCAGACACTTCGCCAAAGGATTAATGCCCACAAAACAGATATCAGACAAGATCACAAAGAGAAAACAGTTTCTTGTCATTTCAACCAGAAAGGACACAGTCTTAATGACCTGCTAACCTGCATCCTACTTCAGAAGACATTCAAATCTGCACTTGAAAGGGAATCCTCTGAACTGGCATTCATGCTAAAATTCGACACCCTCCGCACCGGACTTAATAAAGACCCCAACTATCTTACACATTACAAAGATAGCTTCCCCAATTATCACCTCTAATTAACCTCTATTAACTCACAGACATTTCCCCTTCCCCACCTCTAATATCATTAACTCACTGGCATTCACCTTCCTCCCTGCCCCCCCCCCCCCACACACATCCCCCTTCTGTTCTGTAATGTGATTTGTCCTTTTCATGTGTGCTCATTTTTTTTAAATTGTATCCTTTGGTATATATGGTTGTGACTGTTTTCTTCCATTATTTGATCTGAGGAAGTGGGTCTGGCCCACGAAAGCTCATCATCTAATAAACCATCTTGTTAGTCTTTAAAGTGCTACATTGTCCTGCATTTTGCTTGAGTAGTTGAGTAACCTCAAATTCTTTTTGGTTAGTTGACTATTCTATAGTCCCTGGAGGTCAGGGCCTGCAACCAGTGGAGAAGCCCCCTGCTACCGTGCGCTGCTGCTTCTGTATCAGAGGCAGCACAGTGGGTGCTGGGGGGAGCTGGTCTGTGAGGGGAGCCAGCTTAAAAAACAGCTCCCCTTGCAGACGGGTTGCTTGTTGCACTGTGCTGCTGCCTCTGATACAAAAGCAGAAGTATGGGGTGGCAGCAGTCCCTGTCCAGGAGGGGTCTGAGCTACTGGGCCTGGCACAACCCGGAACTGAGCTGGGCTGCCTCCCTGCCCAGGTCCCAATACACTTAAAATGCAGAGGCCCCTGGACTCATCATGACCCAAGACTGAGCTGGGCTGCTGACCAGCCCACTAAAAAAATTTACTGGCAGGGGAGGGGGGAAATGCGTGTAGTCTATAGCATTAACCTATAAGCTTTTGCTTATTGGTTAATTGACTATACAATTACATCCCTAGCACAGAATGACCCAGAGAAACACAGTCATAGCTTGGAAACAGTGTGAAAATTAGGGATTTTAAGTAGTGATTAATTTGATAGTTGAGCAGTCGATGGAATGGCACTTAAAAGTGCTCACTTCCAGCTCATGCTGGGTCTCAGCACAACTCCCAGATGTGGTCTGCACTCTTAAAGGGACAGAGAGGAGGCTGGCTTATTCTCTGCTTCCCCGTGGGGTCTCAGGACAACCCTCCCCAGCGCTGCCACTCTGTGTTCTTTAAGGGACTGAGCAGCCAGTCCCGCAAGACTCAGCACAAGCCTCCCCTCCCTTCCCCACAACTCCTTCCCACTGCCACTTCGCATTCTGAAAGGGACAAAGCAGCCAGTCCCACGGGTCTCCACATAAGCTCCACTCCATCTCCAGGCTGCCACTCTGCATTATTAGGGATAGGGGAGCCGGCAGCAAGAGCACGCTGGCTCAGTGTGTTGGACCCATACATTGCAAATGCTGCAGACCAGAGACCTGCGGAAAAGGGCCAACCTTTCTTGGTTTCACTGTATTTCACTAAGAGGGTAGGCTTACCAGGTAACCTTTCCCTCCCCCCAAAGGAAACAGAGCACTTTAACACATTGCTGGGAAGACTGCTTCCAGGCTTGAAAGACCTTGTAATGTAAATAAGGTCTTCATCCTGCAAATGCTAATCCCTGTTGCACTTGTGAGGCACTCTGAAGAATCAAGAAGCTAAAAAACAAAGACCTGGCATCCACCCTTAATGACTTTCAAAGGCTGGCTCTGTCCCCAAGCAAACTGTAAAACCTAATGGCAGTCACTTATCTGAAACCCATAGACATTGTTTGGGAACAGGCAACTCTAGTCACAGTAAGGAGGAGTCCTGTGGCACCTTATAGACTAACAGATTTATTGGAGCATAAGCTTTTGTGGGCAAAGACCCACTTCATCATGATCTGAAGAAGTGGGTCTTTGCCCACAAAAGCTTTATGCTCCAATAAATCTGTTAGTCTATAAGATGCCACAGGACTCATCGCTTTTGCAGATTCAGACTAATATGGCTACCCCTGAAACAAAAACACCAGACTAACATGGCTACCCCTCTGATTCTAGTCTCAGTGTCACTGAATCCCCTGAGCTAGGGCTCAGAGTCAGGCATGACAGGTTACAAATAGATTCCTTTTAAAAATAAAAAAGGAACTCTGGTTTCTGGAGTTCTTGTCCAGCCAGATCTTGCTTCTCTACTTCCAGTCCCCTCCCCAGCAGCCCTCTGAGGCTCAAAGGGAATCCCATTCTCTTCTCATGCTGGCCAGTGCAGCTGGAGATCAGACTTTCTGTCTTTCCCAGCTCCTTTCCCCACCACTCATGGGCTGGCACTGAGGTGGACTGTCCTCTACCTGACTACTCCTTCACATCCTTAGTGAAAACACAAGAGCAAGGGGCCTAAGACACATAAAGCTTCAAAAAGGATATGTAACAGAACAAGCAGTACATTTTAAAACAAAGTGTGCATGAATTAGGGGGACTATTCTACACTCAACATTACCTTGTAACTCTCACAAATGATCGTTATGCTGCAAAATAATGTAGCAGATTCTCCCCCCGCCCCCATACACAAGACATGGACATCAGGATTATCCATCCATTTAGTGTCTATTCAGCAGAGTGAATACAACATTTAACTCTGTTTCCAAAAGCTCAAGTTGCTATCTAGCACTACAAAAGAGCAATTCCAGTAACTCATTCAGCCAAGCAGCTGACATACATGGTCTCCAAAAAGAAGATCATGAAGTTCCCTTCTCACCCCATATATATTTTTTAAAAGTAAGTCCTTACAGATGGATATGTAAAATCCTGTTTAATTGGTTAACTGATTAAACATGTTTAATCCATTAATTGATTAAAGGGGGCACAGGCGAGGGCAGATAAGGAAAAATCTAAGATTGAAGATGTTCAAGAAAAATTCTGAAAATTATATTAAATTATTAAAATGCAGCAATACTACTAGTGCTCTCTAGCCATTTTATGTGTGAAGTTAAAATGAGCAAGTATAGGTACATATAAAAAGCTAGAAAGTTCATAAAGCAGATTATGTATGTATACAATTTTAACCGGTCAAAACCAAATTTTTACAGAAGTGATGAGGACCTTACCTCACTAACAGCACCCTAAAATAGCAGCAATTGGAGGAAACAAAAGAGAGAAGAGTCAGCAGCTGTAATAAAGCATTTCAGGGAATAAATAATCAATAGACTAGTAGCAAAATAAAAGATAGTGCTACAATTTATTTTGCTTATGGATGCACTTTGGGGACTCATGGCTTGATTCTTCCCTGCTCTGGACTTCATACCTGTGCATATGGCATACAAACTACTGTATAAGTAAAATATTACCTTATGAAGTGTATGTAAGTGCTACTCTTGACAGACAGTATATTAACACTGACTCTGAACCAATATAAGTAACAACATCCAGGGGAAAGAATCAAACCCAAAATTTTCAAACCAGGAAGCCTAAAATTGGGTTTCTAAATAGAACTAACTTGGGCACTCAAATATACAACACTAAAGAAAGCCCAGGCCATTTCTAATTGGGTGCCTCAATGTAGACTTAGGAGCTAGTTATCAGCAACTGCATTTTATATTTAAAAGATCACAGGTAGTAAAAGAGCTACATTAGAGGGGACATATCCACTGAAAGATTATCTCCTGATCTCCAGGAAGGGTACTCTGCTACTTCCTTCTGTAGGGGCTATCATTGTGAAAGTAAAGTTTAAATGCTTTAAATTAGGGGTGTAGCCTCATAATACTAAGTGTCCTAAAATGTATTTAAAATATCAGTTCTTGATGAAAATGACCTTCACAAAAGCAGTGACAACATGTATTGTCAGGAACTAAACCCAGCAGTATAAAAGGCCACTGTAAGATTTACAAGAGTTCATAATCTGAGGGGGGAAATAGTTTGTCAAGTATTTAATATTTTAACATTTCATTACTAAAACTACTTTACAGATCTCTTAAAGGCCATTTTCCTCTTCCAGGAGGCTCCCTCCCTTCTGCAGAGTTCCTTATTTCTGCAAGGGTACATCTACACTAGGAAATTATTTCGAAATAACTAAATTCTAAATAACTCCCGAAACAGCATCCCCCCACTATGAGGGATCCTTGAAATTAATCCAAGACAGGCTCCATTATTGTGAATATGCTCCCACAACTCAGAGCCCCAGAAAGCACTGGGGAGTAATTACTTCAAATTACTCTGGGGAGTTATTTCAAAAGAGCAGCAGCGAAGCATCCACACTAATGCTATTTCGAAATAAGTGTTATTTCTGAGGAAAGCAAAAGTACAGATATTGAAATAACGCAGCCCGTTATTTCAAAATAACTTCCTAGTGTAGACTAGGGTCAAGAGAGCTGTCTGCCCTTTCTGAGGTAGTCCTCTCCGGCTGTAGTGTCTGTTTATACAGCTGTAATTTATAAAATACAATCAGGTCAAGAGAATTTATTTCTGAGGAGTTTGGGGGGTTTTGAGTTATCTGCTTCACCCAAAGCTGTTCTCAAAATGAAAATGTAATAGAAATCCATTTATAAACTGCTTCATGGAGTTAAATTTAATACATTTTACTTCACTGAAAGCATACTGAATATGAAGTTGAGCAGCAGGCAAAAAAAATCCTAAGCATAAGAATGGGGTGGAGGGTGTACCAGAATGCATAATGAAAGGAGAATGGAAAAAAAATACATATGAATTGTGTTGCAAAAGACATCAAGTGTGTAGAAAAGGAAAGGCCACTGACAACTGAAAGAATTGTCTCTGCTTCTACTCATGCCCTCATTCCATAATCTTGGAAGTAGATGATTGGGCAAATATACAACTCTAAAGAAAGCCCAGGCAATTTCTAATTGGGTACCTCAATGTAGACTTAGGAACTAGTTATCAGCACCTGAATTTTATGATTTAAAAGATCATAAAAGTAGATGTTTGGTCTATCAGCCTGGCAAGTTTAAACAAAAGACAAAAAAGCCCACTCATGTGCCCAGGATGTTAAATTGCATTCAATCAGCTAATTGAGTAGTTGATGGAATTACCGTCAACTACTTGATTAGCTGATAAGAGGGGAAACTGCAGAGCTGCAGTGGGGTTGGCTCCCAACCCTGGGAGCCAACCCCACTGCAGTTCTGACTTTTAAATGTAGTAAGAGCTTGGCAGATGCTGGGGGGAACCGGTTTCTAAGCCAACTCCCCCCACCCCGCTGCCTCTAATACAGACAGCAGTGGGAGGAGAAGTGACTTGTTGAGTAGTGATTTGACTGCCGGATAAGCCTATGCTTATTGGGTAGTCGACTACTTGACTAGTCACTTATATCCTTAGTCCAAGCTGCAGAACAAGCAGGAGAACAAACCTAACTCAGAAAAATCAACCTTTTTAATACAGTTCTCAAAAGTGTATTTGCTGATTTACAGAACTGTAATAAGACACTCTAGAAAGTAAAAGGACAAATGGGTGTATGTTGTAGCATAAGGAGGAGGGAATAAAATGATACACTAATCAGCTCATTTGTCTATTCGTATTCAACCCTCAAATTTGCCAATTTTCATTTACAGAAATTGTCTATTACTATTCTCCTAAAAATGCTGCCCGTTCATTCACTTTGTCTACTGGATAACTTTAGGCAAGTCCCTTCACCTCTATGTCTCAGTTTCCTTCTTTTGTGAAAGGGAGAAAACTCCTCTAAAGCAGTTTGAGATCTTAGGATAAAAAAATACTGTTTTAGAACTAGGTATTACTAACCACTTTTACTTTCTATTTTTAACCCACCAAATCCTTTGTCAAAGTAATTCCTACCCATAGCAATGCCCCCTTATGTCCTTTCTCTACACAGCAAACCTTAATCTAGTTACAAACCAGAAGTAATTCTGCTAAAGTCAGAGTTACACTAATATAAAACCAATGTAAGAAATAAAAGCTCCATTAATTTTTAGCTTCTCTTCCAAAGTCTTCTCCACATTAGCCCCATGATGCTAAAGTGAGCAATTCATCCTATTGGTCTCAGGGCTTGTCTACATTTACCATGCTGCAGCAGTACCTCTATAGCACTTAGTGAAGGTATTTCCTATACCAAGGGTTGGCAACCCCGGGCATGTGTCACAAATGGCACACAAACCAATTTTCACTTGAATGCAGGGTGGTAGCTCAGCCCCGCCCCTGCCCCCACACGCGAGAGCTCATGCTGTGGCTCCAGCCTCACCTTCACAGAAACAGCTGTTCGGGTGGGGAGCAGGAGAGGCATGCACATGTCCCTGGGGCTGCCCCTGCCCCTGCCCAGCCTGGACATACAGCTCCTGGTAGCTAAGGGGTTAACCTCCCCCTCCCCATGCTACAGGCTCTGTCTGATTCCTGCTTCAGGAGGCAATGGGGATGGGCCTGCTCAGCTGGGCGGCCTGTCACATGTGGCACGCCAGAGCCCAGGGTGTGCTGCATTGCTCCCCGCAGGCTGTGTGCAGGAGCAGGATGCCCTTTCCCCAGCCCCCTGCTGTGCCAGGCTGAGCTGGAGCCAGCCTGGGCTCTGCCTGCCTCAGCCCAGGAGCCACAGCCTTCAGGCACATGGCTGGGCTCAGTAGGGAAGAGACTCTGCCCTTCCTGCCTCTCCTCATCCAAGCACTTGTGCCCTCCCGGTGAATGCGCTGGGGGCACAGGGAAGTAGGGGCAGGAAGGAAGGGTGAAAGAAGGATGGGAGGAGGCAGGAGTTGCACTGAGGGACATGGGGCATTGCAGGGTGTCAGGCTGGAGGAATCATAGGGCTGAGGCTGGAGCAGAAGGAAGATGTGAGGGAAGATACAATTTTACTTTGCAGAAGCTGCACTCTCCTTTACTCCCCACTTCTTTGCCTCCCTCCCCAACTAGCTATTTGGCCGCATTCTCATCCTCTGACCTTTTCTGTGTTACTCCCCCCAAACTCCTTTTCATACCCCTACTCACACCCTCTCCTGCAGCCAAACTCCCTTCCAGACCCTGCCCTCCTCACCCATCCTGCACCACACTTCTCATCCAGATCCTGCATCCCTGTCCCACTTGCTGGCAGCCCTGTCCTGCACACTGAACCCCTCATTTTTGTTCCCTCCCCAGAGCCTAAGGGGGTTCACAAAATTCACTAACTCTGGAACCCCAGAAAAGTAAATCTGACTTATGGGAAGTCCTGAACCTCAGTCCTCCCTGTCCCTTCCCCTCACCTCACCTCACGGGGCTGGCATGCCAGAAGAGTGACGTATCTCACTTGGGGGCCACATCAGTGAGGGTAGGATGTTTCGAGGAGGAGTTTTTTTGCTTCTCACTTGTGTGGCCCCCAACGGATTTTTCTGTGGGTCAGTGGCCCCGACGCAGAATCATAGAATCCTAGGACTGGAAGAGACCTCAGGAGGTCACTGAGTCCAGCCCCCTGCCCAAAGAAAAGGTTCCCCATCCCTGCAATAAATAAAGAAAACATTGAAACCTTTTGTCTTGGATATAATATTTTACTTTATTTAAAATGAAATGTAATAAAATAACATGAGAAAGTTAAAATGCGTAATCTGTTTAATAATTTAAATTAAACTGTTCTCCCCAGCTGCAGCACTAGCAAAATGGCTTGGGCTTAATTATGTAATTAATGGTGAATTTCCATTAGCAACTGGTAGACTGCAGAAAGGTTTATGCTGTGAAGAAAGCCCCTCCCCCACTGGGAGAGAGGCACAGCCCAGGTTAGGAGGGTTAAATCTTGGCACACCACTTTGGAAAACAGAGAGGAGTCCTGTGGCACCTTACAGACCAACCGAAGTGTTGGAGCATAAGCTTTCGTGGGCAAAGACCCACTTCGTCAGATGCAACACTTTGGTTAGTCTATAAGGTGCCACAGGACTCCTCGCTGCTTTTGCAGATTCAGAGTAACACGGCTACCCCTCTGATAGGAGTTGGAAGAGTGTGCTGTTTGACACTATTTAGCAACTTCCTATAGTTGATCGGAAAACTATTTTATTTGTTTTTGACAGGATTTGCAGAGTGCTCTTTGCTATCCTACTTAGGTCAGTCCAGTCTTTCCTTCACCAAACTTGGGTACACTCTTGATAGTGAAGGGAAAGTAAGGAGCAAAAGTGAATTGAGAGCGATAAGAAAGGCAGGAAGCAGCCTGAGTGTCTGAAGGCTTCAATTGTCTCCAGTGCATCTTTTGCTAAATGTATTTAACAGAACAGTGATGTATACGTTTAAATAGAATATCAACTTAAAACATTAGTAGAGGAATATGCAGAAACATTCAGTACTGAATGTGTTAGTGAAAGGTAAATGTTTTGGGAAGTTAAAGGGGACTCTTTTCCTGACTGCTAACTTTAGTGATCGTGGGTCTGAGAGCAGTCCACACTAATTGAGGAGAACTGACTTTGAGTTCTTTTCCAGTATGCCACTGACCTTCTTCAATATCACATGGGGAAAAAAGCTTTCCCAGTTACTACTTGCACATGGATCTTACAGCTGATAGAAAAGGGGTGGTGAAGCCAGCTTGTGCAGCACTGTGCTTTGCAGTGCTAGTACAGACCTCCGAGGCTTGGTCTAATCTAGGCACTTATGTGGGTATAACTGTGTCACTCAAGGGTATGTATTTTCCACAACCCTTAATAATATACTGACCTAACTCCCAGTGTAGGCAGAATTGTGTTGGTAGAAGAGCTTCTCCAGTTGACATAGCTACCCCAACTATTGGGAAAGTGGTGTATATACACTGACAAAAAAGCTCCCGTTGGTGTAAGTCAGGGGTCAGCAACCTTTCCAAAGTGTCAAGTATCAGAGGGGAAGCGGCGAGGAGTCCCGTGGCACCTTATAGACTAACTGAAGCGTTGACTCCAACACTTCAGTTAGTCTATAAGGTGCCACAGGACTCCTTGCCGCTTTTGCAGATTCAGACTAACACGGCTACCCCTCTGATACTTGACACCATGCAAGGCACTGCATTTAGCTGTATGGAGTGGAAATCTATCAACCTCATGAAGAAACTTGTACAAGTACAAACAGATATCATCTTTCTCTCCAAATGCAAACAGATGGACATTATACCAAATGGACTGAAGGTGAAAAATCCATTGCTATCTACATACTGCACAGACTACAGTGAGAGATTATGCCATACACTATCTAAAAAACTGAGGAACCACCTGATCAGCATCCTGTACAGCAAACAGGAAAACATCAAAAAAGAACTCTCCAATCTGGAGTCTCTCATAAAACACCAACCTTCCCCACAAATGGACTTTACTAAAATAAGATAGGAGATCTACATTACACACTTCACTTCTCTACAGAGGAAAAAGGACCGTAAGCTGTCTAAAATCCTACCTACCACATGGGGCCACAACAGTAGTACCCCTAAATCACCCAGTAATTTCAAACGCCTAGTGAGCCAAAACCAGAAAAGATTGTACTTCCACGAGAACACAGAGCCAACTCCTACTATCCAGTTTTAATTGCATATCGTGATAATATTTATACCACTGCAAAGTTATACTGCACTTTACAAACCCGTATTGGCATATTCCACCATCCCTGAACTATTTACAAGGTAAATTAAACAAAGACTGACACAAGATACAAGGAGAGGTGTAGAACTGATATGGAAACGGAGAAAAAGGATTTCTAGAAGAGAGTTTTGATGAAAGATCTAAGGAAGAAGCAAGATTTGGCAGATGAAAAGAGGGAGACTGTTTCAAATCTATCAGCAGTATGATGGGAGGCACATCACAAAATAATTAGGACGAACATGTAGAAACTGACAGAACCAGGAGAGTCTGCAATGCTGCATTCCCATCCCCTGTACGCCCCCCACACCCGAACCCTGGGCCCCCTGCACCTCACCCCACACTTGAATTTCGTACAGTTACTGTGGTCTCTCCAACCCGCTGCCCCCAAGGGGGGCAGGCTGCGATAGGTCAGTATCTGTAGGAAATGTAGGTCACTTTCAGCCCCTGGCAGGGAGGCCAGAAGCGACGTAGCCGGGGGAGAAGCAGCAACAGGCCGGTGGCCCCACGGAGGCAGCTGTAACGTGCAGAGAACTTGCACGAGCCACCCCCGCGAGCCAGTCTGCCAGGTGCGGGGCAGGGCCGGGCGCGCTCGGGAGCCCCTGGCAGGCGAATCCCGCTTGAGCAGTGACGGGGACCCCCCGGGCCACAGGGACCCCCCCGACCGACACCCCGGGCCGGGCAATTCTCCGCGCTCCCCTGCCGCGCGCCGGGAAGCAGCAGCCACCGCGCAGTGCGGGGGACACCAGCCCCCCCCCCCCCCGGACCGAGCGGGCGCCCCAGGCGGGTTTTGGTTCGCGACAAAAGGGAGCGTCGGGGGGCGGCTCCTGCCTCCACCTCCCGCTTCCGACGCGGCCGCTCCCCGGATGGCGCAACGGCCGCTCCCCCCGCCCAGCGCGGCTCGATCGATCGCCCCCCTCACCGGTCTCGCGGCGGGGCCCTGCAGCACGCGGGAGAGCGCGGCCAGCAGCATCTTGCGCATGGGGGAGGGGGAAGCGGCGGCGCCTGCACGAGCGGCCTCCTGCCCTCGAATCTCCTTCAGCCAGCGCCGCTGGGCCGACCCTAAGCGGCCCGGAGTGACGACGGCGGCGGCGCTGCGTCCCGGCCCGCGCGGCGGCCTAGCGTCGCCTTTCCCGGAGTTCCCGCGCGGTGCACAGGCCCCCCCCTCCCAGCGCTGGGCGCGCCCGCAGTACTAAGTGAGGGGCGCACGTGGCCTGAATGAAGCGGGCGGATGAAGGGGGAGGGGAATGGCCCGCTCCCTGGCCCGAAGTGCGCAGCGCTGCAGCCCCTGCTGCAGGTGCGCCAGCCCCCGAGTCCTGTGCATGTCCCCCACCCCCAGCACATGAGCCCCCCCCCCCCCGCTTTCGGGGGAGTGGATTAAAACTTGCGTTTCTGGCCTTCCTGGTTCTGGGAAATGTGAGCTCTCCCTAGTCAAAGGGCAGAAGACCCAATAGAAAAGTCAACAATTATTATTTTAAATTGCTTTTTAAAAAATCTCACCTTTGGGGGTGGAGGAGAGCTTGACACATGATCGCCCAGGGCTTGTCGTTAGTAAAGATGTTAAATATCAGTTAATTTACTAGTCAAGTAGTCAATGGAATTTTCATTGACTATTACTGGACCAGTCCACAGGCACTTTCCACATTCCTCCTTTGAAATGTACAACAGGCTCTCCTGGGGCTCTTGTAGTTTTCAAAGGAGGAATTCGGAACTCCGAGTATATGGGGTCACTACGAAGTTCCACTGATTCTGGGCTGCTCACGAGTGCCGGTTTTGAAATGTACAAGAGTCCCCAGTGGGGGCTCTTGTGCATTTCAAAGTGGAAGTGTTCTCGTGGAGCCTGGGGTCAGTGGGAGACTCAAGAGTCCCCCACTGACCCGGGCTCCACGCTGCACTGCTACTTTGAAATGCCACGTGGAGACCAGGATCCCGGGCTCTGTGCAGCATTTCCGTGGAACCCAGGATCAGCTAGGGACTCCCCAGTTGACCCCTGGCTCTGCTGTGCTGGAACCTGGGATCAGCTGGGGAGTCCCCAGCTGACCCCAGGCTCCACGCAAATGCCACAGGGTTTCAAAGTGGCAGCCCCACACAGCTGAGCCTGGGGCAGAAGCTGTTCCAGCAGCAGCCCCTGTTCATGTGGAGTCCCAGTTTAAATGTAGTAGGAGCCAGGCTGCCTGCATGCATGGTTCTTACAACATTTAAACTGCAGAGGTGGAGCAGGAGTAGCTCCTGGACCTGGCATGAGCCAGGACTGAGGACACTTTCCCTTACTGACTAATCATGTAGTTGATAATGTTATTGACTACATGATTAGTAGATTACCCACCTCTTAACATCCTTAGAAGGAGCACAAGGGTCAGCTGACCTAACTTCCTGCAGAGATGCAGGATTTGTTGTGTTTAAACCATCCAAGAAAGATGCCTATCCAGACTCTTTTTGAAAACTTCTAGTGAAGGAGCTTCCACAGTCTCTCTAGTCTAGGCAATCTGTTCCATTGTCCTGCCCTCTGTGGCAAGAGAAAAACTTTTCTCCATCTTTATGGCAGCCTGTCAAGTACTTACAGCTATTATAGGCTCCCTTAGTCTCCTCTTTTCCAAAGTAAATGTACTCAGTACCTTGAGTCATTGCTAATATGACTTGCATGATCTTCCTTTGTTCATCTTTATTGCTCAGCTCTGGATCTTTTCCAGTTTCTCTACATTAATTCTCAGGGACGACTGGTGAAGAAGGACACAGGGCGGTACTAGCCACATGATCATCTCCGCACGTGACTCCTCCTCACACCACCCTGAGCCCAGGGAAGTAATAGGACAACTGCTCTTGCCCTGCTTCTTCCCAGCTCCCCCTTGCTTGCTCTGCCCCTCCTCTACCTTTTCCCCCAGCTCCTCACCCCTGAAATTATGCAATTTGGGGGACTAGCAGGGGTTTGGGATCAGTAGCAGGGGTTGCCCGTCCCCCGCCCCAGTCACGGGTGGCGGTGGGGGGAAGCAAAGCAACATGGCCCCAGCTCACAGCATTCCTGGCCCCACCATTCTGCTTCCTGCTACCCATTAGTGTGAGGGGTGCCCAACCCCTGCTGCAAATGCCAGCTCCTCCCATTAGTTCCCTGGGACATCCAGAGACTCTGGCTCCTTACCCCTCCTGCTCATGGTATTGGGGGGTCACATGTTCCCCATGAGTCGCCGTTGTCCTTCCTATATGTTGGACAAAAATTGGATACGGTACTCCAGCTGACACATCAAGCACCAAGTAGAGCAGTATTATCACCTCCTGTGACTTGAATGCTATGCCTCCATTAATGCAAGCTGAAATTGCTTATTTTGCAATAGCTTCACATTGCTGACTCATGTTGAGGTTGTGATCTGTAATGTTCTCTCCCACAACTCCCAGGTCCAAGCCAGTTATCTCTCATTCTGTATTTGTGCTTTTGGTTTTCCTTCTCTAAGGCCATGTCTACACTGCACACTTCTTGCATAAGAACTGTTTTGCGCAAGAGTTCTTGCACAAAAGTTCTTGCACAAGAGAGTGTCCACACTGCCATGTGCTTTTGCACAAGAGCGTCAATGGCAGTGTGGACGCTCTCTTGCGGAAGAAAGCTCTGATGGCCACTTTAGCCATAGGGGTTTCTTGCACAAGAAACCGCTGTTGCCCTCCACACTGCCTTCTTGCAAAAGAGCTCTTGCGCAAGAGGGTTTATTCCTAGTGGGGAGAGGAATAACTCTTGCTCAAGAAGCACTCTTTTCTGATGCTTTACTGTAAATTTGCTTGTGGAAGAACGCGCATGCAGTGTAGATGATCTGCAAGTTTTTACGCAAGAACATCTGCTCTTGCGCAAAAAGCCTGCAGTGTAGATGTAGCCTGTGTGTAGGCCCCTTATATTTGTCTTTGTTTAATTTAATTTTGTTGTCTATAGTCCAGTTTTCCAATTTATTAAGATCCCTCTGAATTTTAACTCTATCCTCCAAAGTGTTGGTGCTCCCCTCCCAACTTTGTGTCTTCTGCAAATTTGATCAGTATGCTCTCTATTCTCACATCCAAGTAATTAATAAAGATATTAAGCAACACCTGACTCAGAACAGATCCTTGTGGAACCCCAGGTGAGCTCTCCCTCTAATCTGGCATCCTCACATTAATAATTACTCTTTGTTGCAGTTATTTCACCAATTATGTAACCACTTAATGGTAGTTCCACCAAACCTGCATTTCTTCAGCTTATCAGAATATTTTGTGGTACTGTGTCAAAAGCCTGGGGAAGTCCAGGTGCATTATATCCATCACATTTTCCTTATCCATGAAACCAGTAGCCCTGTCAAAAGGGGAAATCAAGGTGGTTTGATATGATTTGTTCTTGGTAAATCCATGCTGAATGCTAGTGATTTACCCCCTTCTCCTCCAGGTATTTGCAAACTGAATGATTTATACATTACTTTAGTAGTTTCCCAGGTATCAAAGTCAGGCTAACTTTTTAAAGGTGGGCACTATGTTAACTCTTTTCCAGTCTTTGGGACTTATCCTGCCATGTCTTCCTGGAGTTTGCATATTGTATTTCCAGTGCTTCTGAAATTTCTTCAGTATCAAAAGGCAACACTATGATACTACCTTCTGCTTGACTTAAAATTTAGGACTCTTTAATATCCTGCAAAATGCAGGTTAGACTATTGAAAATCTGCAATGTAAGAGGTAGGAACCCTAAGTTTATGAGGGTATCAGTTACCATGGTATCTCTCCTGCTCAAATAGAAAATGTCAAATTTAAAAATACAAATTTGGATCATTGCTCTTTCCCACTCCCTTTAAAAATCATATTACTTTCCATAATGATATTTTGATACAGTGACATATTATGAATATTTTAACAATTATGGAAATGCAAGATATTTCTGACGGGAAAGTGACCCATTTTCTCTCTTGAAAAATAATAAAACAGTACTCAAAAGCCCCTGCAGCTCCCAAACTCACCTGAGGCCAGGAGATGCAGTGAACTCTGCTCAGTTGCCAGGAGAAAAGAGGACCTCACCACAGCTCCTGGCAACCATGAGGAACTCATCGTGGCTCTGGGTAGCTGAGGGATGCTTTCCGTGGGCCAGAAGCTGCAGTGAGCTCCCCATGGCTCCTACAGTTCCCCCCCACCCAGGACATGAGACCTCTGTGAATACACAGAACAGTGAATAAAGATTCCACAAATCACAAGGGTTTCCTGTTTCTCATCTTTTAAAACTGAAAAACTTGTCATTTTTAATATTCTGTAATAATTAATTTGTGTCTTTCAGTTGATTTAATACAGAAAATTAACCCTTGAATGAGGTAAAAGGAGGCTACAATAAAATTAACAGTAGAAAACACAAAGAGAAAATAATCCTTTTGTAGAAAGCAACAGTTTTATATAACCTCTCAAACAAACAATGACATATTTAGAATTATTTATCATTTTGATCTATAATTTTTTAAACATTTTATTGTTGCAGGAAATTATGAAAGGGGTCAGGTAATATGGTGTTCACGTAATATTTAATGACAGTAGATGTTGAGATTCAAGAAGTTAAAGGTTTATAATAATTAAAACACAAATTGTCAACATCCCATGTGAAAATTTACAAAGTAAATAGCTTTAAATAAAACTGCTGTGAGTTCTCAAGCATTTTTCTAATTTTGTATATATCAGTGTATTTGTATATCTGTAAATTTCAGTCACTGTCAATGGAAATATTTTTGTGGTGTGTATTTATGTTTAAATTTATGTTTAGTGATAAAAATCTAGTCCTTTGAAGCCTATATGCAGTGGATAAATAATCTTAGGGATGTTTTCACCATTACTGAAACAGTCAAATTTCATTTATCTGAACCTCATGTATACAAAATCTGAATATTATCCATAAGGTTTGACTTAAGCTCATAAAAATTACATCCCCCTATGAACCAAACCTATGATTATCTCAAGAGTTAGGTGTTCCCAAAGGCTATGTCTACACGACGTCTACACGGATCTTAAGAGCAAGCCCATTATATCAAAATATAATGGGCTTGCTATTCCATCGTCCCTGTAAACCTCATTGCACAAGGGATAAGGGACGTTTTTCAATAGCGCTTTATTTGAAATAAGATTGAAATAAGCTGTGTAATTTGCCTAGAGCAAATTGCATAGCTTATTTCGAGGTAAGGGTGCTGTGTAACACCCAAAACTTTTAGATTACAGATTGTACTATATCTTACATGTTTGATTGAAACAACAAGAAACCTTTCAAGGATAAAAACTGGGTAACATAAAGATAAAAAAAGCATAGCATTATAGCAAAAATGCCATAAGGTGTCACTATGACATAGGGAAAAGCTACCTTCCCCATTTTCAAATACTGAAATCAGGTAGCTATTGAGAGTCACAGTAGTGGCTCAATTCATGGTAGAAGAAAAGCATTGTATGTTGCTTGGTTACTTGGAAAAGCAATATTCAGACAGTATTAAGGAGATTAAAGTAAAATTGTTTCAATGAAAGGGGCATGCCTGCTTGTTGTATTGCTCTGTTCCATATCTAGGCTATTTCTTTCCTATGCCTGAGTGCAAGAATTTATTTTAGTACCAAAGCTCTCAACATTGCCACAACTGCCAGTGCTTTAATCTTCCCCAATTATTTGCAGTTTAGTTTTGTGTCTCATGTTTGTGCTACACATTCGCTTTTAATGTAATTTTCAAATTTGATCACAAGTAGTATTTATAAGAATGGAACCCACAACACATAAAAACAGGAAAGGGCTGTGCATAGTAAAAAGGTTTTGGAGCTCCTACAAAAATCCTGAGTGGCTCCACAGTGAACAGAAAGTGTCATTTCTTAAAGGCTGTGGGATAGCCGCCTTGAATACTTTAAATAGAAAGGCGGGGTAAAAATATTTAAATATATCATTAGCAGTGTGGCAAAAGTAGCTCCATGCACTGCCAGACATCCGTGCTCCACTGACCTCAGTTTAAGATCCAAGGCACTGAACCATGCTATCTGTCAATACTGTCAGGCTACGTCTACACTGCAGGCTTCTTGCGCAAGAACTTTTTGTGCAAGAGTGAGTCCTCACTGCCATGTGCTTTTGCGCAAGAGATGTGATTTTGCGCAAAAGCATCCATGGCAGTCTGGACGCTCTCTTGAGCAAGGAAGCTCTGATGACCATTTTAGCCATAGGGGTTTCTTACGAAAGAAACCCCTGTTCCCGTCCACACTGCCTTCTTGCGCAAGAGCTCTTGCTTTACTGATGCTTTACTGTAAGTTTACTTGCTCAGGAACACACGTGCAATGTAGATGTAGCCTTAGGGCGGGGGAGTCCAAACTTTTTTCAAAGAGGGCCAGATTTGATGAAGTGAACATGTGTGAGGGCCGACCATTTTGCCTGACATTCTTTGAACCATTAAAATTAAATGCAAATTAACTATTTTATGCAAAGTTTATTGCAAACGGCATACTTTTCATTTCGTCACATGGATCACAAATCTAAACAGGTGTTAAATCACTCTGCCTTTCATATCTGAAGGCCAGATGAAAAAAAAATCCAGGTAGCTGAAATATATGTCAGGAACATTGTAAAGTACATTACATATTATTGGTAATAAAGGTTGTCTGTCAACTTTTAAGTTCAAAAAATATGAACAGGAACATAACACCAAGTATACATGTTGTGTCCAAATATATTTATAACTGATTTAGACCAACTGACATTAACTGAGATTTTACAATGTATTCATCTCAATACATACGGATTTGTTGGGGGCCTTAAAAGATAGCTATTGCCAAATTACCTGTGGGGCTGTATTAAACCGGAACACGGGCCGCAATTGGCCCGCGGGCCGGACTTTGGACATGCCTGCCTTAGGGGGTCTGACTTGCCACTGGGTTGCTCCATTTTTATGCTGATATAATTTCATGATTGTTTCTCCCTTTCTCTGTAAAACATATACACAATGATGTGAAATAATGTGTAGATTGCAAAATCAAGCTTTCAAAGGTCAGAATGAAGGTTGCTTGTACAACTTTCATTATAATAAACTTAAAAAACAACAAAGTCTAGTAGCACTTTAAAGACTAACAAAACATATACAGGCAGTCCCCGGGTTACGTACAAGATAGGGACTGTAGGTTTGTTCTTAAGTTGAATCTGTATGTAAGTCGGAACTGGCGTCCAGATTCAGCCGCTGCTGAAACTGATCAGTTTCAACAGCGGCTGAATCTGGACGCCAGTTCTGACTTACATACAGAATCAACTTAAGAACCCCAGGCATCCCCAAGTCAGCTGCTGCTGAAACTGATCAGCAGCTGATTCCAGGAAGCCCGGGGCAGAGCAACTCTGCCTCGGGCTTCCTGTAGTCAGCGCTGGTCAGTTTCAGCTGCGGCTAAATCAGGACGCCTGGGGCAGAGCAGCTGGGGTGCTGCTGGGTTGCTCCAGTAGCGCCGCTCCTCGGCACTACTGGACCAACCCAGCAGCACCCCATCTGCTCTGCCCCAGGCGTCCTGATTCAGCCGCTGCTGAAACTGACCAGCAGCGGCTGAATCAGGACCAGAGCAGCTGGGGTGCTCCTGGGTTGGACCAGTAGCGCCCAGAGCGGCACTGCGGGACCAACCGGCAGCACCCCAGCTGCTCTGCCACAGGCGTCCGGAGAAAAGCCTAGTCTGCTGGGGGGGAGGGGGCGTACTAGCTGCGCACCCCCCCACCCTAGCAGACCAGGAAGACACGGGCGGCGGACCGAGACGCACCGCGGTCCCGCCGCCTGGGTCCTCCGCGGCTTTGCTCCCCGTCTCCCTGGTCTGCTGGAGACCAGCAGACCAGGGAGACGGGGAGCAAAGCCTCTGAGGACGCCGGCAGCGGGACAGCCGCGGGGCGTCTGGGCTGTCCCGCTGCCGGCTTCCCCCGCGGCTTTGCAAAGCCGCGGGGAAGCCGGCAGCGGAGCAGCCCAGGCGTGCCTGGGGTGCCCCGCTGCCCGAGCCCCCCCTCGGCTTTGCAAAGCCGCGGGGAAGCCGGCAGCGGAGCAACCCAGGCGCGCCTGGGGTGCCCCGCTGCCCGAGCCCCCCCCTCGGCTTTGCAAAGCCGCGGGGAAGCCGGCAGCGGAGCAGTCCAGGCGCGCCTGGGCTGCCTCGCTGCCCGAGCCCCCCCGCAGCTTTGCAAAGCCGCGGGGAAGCCGGCATCGGAGCAGTCCAGGCGCGCCTGGGGTGCCCCGCTGCCCGAGCCCCCCCCTCGGCTTTGCAAAGCCGCGGGGAAGCCGGCATCGGAGCAGTCCAGGCGCGCCTGGGGTGCCCCGCTGCCCGAGCCTCCCCCTCGGCTTTGCAAAGCCGCGGGGAAGCCGGCAGCGGAGCAGTCCAGGCGCGCCTGGGGTGCCCCGCTGCCCGAGCCCCCCCCCCTTGGCTTTGCAAAGCCGCGGGGGGGGGGGGGGGCTCGGGCAGCGAGGCAGCCCAGGTGCGCCTGGACTGCTCCGATGCCGGCTTCCCCGCGGCTTTGCAAAGCCACGGGGGCGGCGGGGGAGGGGGGGCTCGGGCAGCCCAGGCGCCCCTGGGCTGCCCGAGCCCCTCCGCGGCTTTGCTCTGGGTCTTCCTGGTCTGCAGACCAGGGAGACGCAGAGAAAGCCCCAGAGTACACGGGCGGCAGGACCGCGAGGTCCCGCAGTCCGTGTACTCTGGGGCAGCCCTGTTCGTATCTGCGGATCCGACATAAGTCGGATCCGCATAAGTCGGGGACTGCCTGTAGATGGTATCATGAGCTTTTGTGGGCACAGCCCACTTCTTCAGATGACCGGAGCTGAAGAAGAGGGCTGTGCCCACGAAAGCTCATGATACCATCTACGTGTTTTGTTAGTCTTTAAAGTGCTATCAGACTATTTGTTGTTTTTTAAGTTTATCCTGTACAGACTAACTCAGCTACCCCTCTGAAGCTTTCATTATAATGCATTAATATGTGTTTGTAGGAGAGCCATCAAAAAAATTGCTGAAGGATCTGCAGCCATTTCCCCACCCCCAGGATGTTAAAAGATAGAGAAGAGTAGCTGAGTAGCCTACTAATGAAAGCTGTACTCTGATCCCGGGTCGGCAGACCCTTTGCTGAGTACTTCTTCCCCGTTGTCAAAGACAAGGACTCTCAACACTGTCCTGCCTCCACTCATGGCTCAGGTGTCACAAGCAAGCACTGATTTCAATCACAAGTGCCACAGAAGAAGACGACACCAGAAGGGTGTTGTTCTGCCCTGGCAAAGCTCCAGGAGCCGGCTGTTATGAAACCCAAGTTGGGCCACACTAGTTCAAACCCCATCTGCCAGTGACAGTTGCATTGACTCCTGCCCTCGTGCAAGGGGGTTGAGTCCAGACTCTTCTTGCCTGCCAAGGCCGAATCAAAAGCTGTACCTCCTTTTGATTCCAAAGGCATTTGAGGCAGCCCAACCCCCTGGATACTGCTAGTGATAAAATCTGCCAGCTGCTGTTCAGGCACGTGTACACACCTAATTAGAATGAACACTGTAATGTAACAGTGAGGGTGAGGCACCACTGTGAGGGTCAAATCAGGGAAAATTGCTTAGAACCAGGGCTACTTAAAACCTCAGTAGTAGAGGCCCTTCTCTTTATGGCACCAAACCAGCTACAAAGAACACTTTGTCACACTAGCAATCTCCTCAGACCAGCAGTTCTTATTCTCTTTGGCACTGTTACCCCTTAAGCTTAACCAATAAACTAAAATTATCCCTCCTCCTTTTTAAAATGGCCATAGACAAGAAGAAAATTACAATAAAAATGATGAATTGTATTTCATTTTCTTATACATTATGTTGAACAAAATTGAACTCCTATTGTATTTTAAACTTTTTACCCTCTGAAATATGCCAAATTATCCCTTAAGGGGTAATTACCCCCAGGTTAGGAACCACTGCCTTAGACAGTGAAGCTTTATCTGTGCTCAGGAGCGGCCTGAGGCCGCCTGCGGCAGCTGGCACCCTAGACAGAAGGCACGATCGGCACCCCTGCCTGTTCGGCAGTCAATGGCCATGACGTAATCACGGGGTGCCCTGGCCGGCGGCGCCGTAGGCAACTGCCTAGTCTGCCTACGCTCACAGGCCGCCCCTGTTTGTGCTACAACAAGCCCCACTCCTTACACAAGTGAGAGATTATGAAAATCAAGCTCACCAACTCCGACACTTTCTGCCAATCCTAAAAGACCAGACACATTACAGGTCAATTTATACTTCCGATCTTACCCAAAAGAGCATGCTGTGCCAGTCCTTTAGAATCTAAAATCTAAAGACTTACTAATAAAAGAAAGAAAATGTTGAGAGTAGAATTGTTAAAGCATATTACATACATCAATCACCAAGTTCTAAATGTGGGCTCTTAGCAAAGATATAATAAACTGCCATCTTAAAGTCTCTGGAGCACATTCTTTGTTAAGTTGGGACAACATTCCTTCCCGGCTCTGTGTTTACCTCAAAGATGCTCCTGAAATGAAGAGCAGGAGTGAAGACAAAAATGGAGGAATCCCTAGGATCCTTTTATAATCTTGCCCATGTGGAGGGAAATCCATTGTTCTTCTATGTGATGGTACCTTTGAAAATGGAGCTGATCATAGGACTAAGAAACTTGTTCATGTCCTTTTTAGGAAAACAGCCATGAGCCCATGGGGTACCTGCTGTTTTGCAGGTTCCCAGCAGAATTCCTCAGGTGTTTATTGCTATTCACTGAGTAACCACCCCTCACAATAAGTGGCTGATGCCTGCTGCAGTCTCCCAGACAAAAAAAAAAACATTTAAAATAAAAGTACAGAGTCCATATTAATAACTTTATATGCCATATATGAGCAGCAAACAGAATCAGCATAGCATAAGCTTTCATTAGACACCTCACATAGCCCACTTTGCACAGAATTTGGGGCAAACCCACAACAGACGGTTCAACAATGATCTGCATTTTCCTATTAAAATCCAATAATGTTACAGACATGAACACATCTTGAAGAACAACCATTATGAGACAGTGAGTAATTCTTGGATTACAGTCCAGTGCCACAAGTGTAAAAGAACCTTCCTTCTCTTTTGGCCACTGTGAGGAAGGGCCTTCTTCAACATATAGCATCTGATCATATAGTTAAAGACTGCATCGTGATGCATGCTCATAAAGGGACCAAATTAAAGTTGTGCAGATTCCTTTAGGGCCCCTTTACAGCTTGCAGGTTCCACAGGATTTTAAGTGCCAGAGTAATACTTTAATATATTTTTGAAAAACCTAAGGGCCAGATTGTGCTACACCCTTGTGAAACAGGAGTAGTCATAATTGCAATCTATGCCAGTGGAGCTCTGGGGCTGTTTACTCCCTGTTTTCCCAGAGGCAAAAATCCACCCCAAATTGGCCTTGAACAAACAAAAATGTGGGTTTTGTTTTTTGTTGTTGTTGTTTTGAAATGACTTTTCCTTTTGAATAATACAAAAAGAGGTCAAAATCAAATTGAAGTGTCTCAGTTTTGTCAAAACAAATGTTTCATCTGACCTCTCCCACCTTCTTTCTCCCTATTTTTTTAATTTTTCTTTGTGGAAACTTTCCAAATGTTCAGTTTTTGTTTCAAGTTGGAACAAAGCCAAATTGCAAAATCTCAGGGTCCTTTGCAAAATGGAACTTGCATCCTCTGAACAGCTCTACTGCTGGGAATGGGCTTAGGTTTTGGTAAACATTATCCTTCATCTCTTTTATTGCTCTCATATATGGGCTGTTATAATTTTTGGCTTAGAGGTTTAGGAGAAACTTCTTGACCATATCACTTAGTTACATTAGATATGAAATGTCTGCTCAGTTCAGTACTTGAAATGATACCCCAAAAAGCTATCAGTAAAATCCCAAACAACTGCCAATGTACAAATGCATATTTCACATAGATTACTGTTGTTGCTGTATAGCTCCCACAGGGTTTCCCAATTGTCTGTGAACATCAATAGTCTTTCCTGCAGAGCCTATTTACAATAGTGATTCCAGGACAAAAAGTTGCTCACAAAGCCTGCTGAGTGGAGGCTTGGCTTTGTCTCCAGTTGCCATAGTAACAAGATCTCACCTGTCAACATCTGATAGAGACAGAGGAAGGTCCTATGGATCTTCACCATCTTGATGAGAAAAACATTTACCAGACAAGTTTTCAGACTGGGGCCTGTTCTAAGACCCACTGAATGGACGGAAAGTCTCCAAGTCTTGCATTAGTTTTCAAATATATCAATAAATATGGATTTTGTGGTCATGCCTATCTGAGCACCTAGTATTTCTATATAATGCTAGGGAGCTGCAGCCCCTGCTCGCTATGTTCACTATCCCCCCTCTCTCTGGTGGTAGGCAGCTCCAGCTCTCCCCCCAGCTCCTGGAGAAGGCCAGGCCGAGGCATGGCAGCCCTGGGCCTGCCCCCTTCCCCAGCCCTGGCTCTCTCCCCCTGGCCGCTGGAGGAGTCCAAGGCCGGGTCAACCCCAGCTCTACCCTCTTCTGCCCCTCTCTGCTGTGCCAGGCCCAGCTCTCCACACCCCACCCTCCCTGGCTGCCATGGAGGACTGAGGCCAGACCAGCCCTGGCTCTACCCCCTCCCCACCCGAGCCACACTAGCCCCGGCTCTGCCCCATCCTTCCCCCAGCCACAGGGCAGGGCTGAAGCTGCGCCAGCCACGGCTCTCTCCCACTCCCAGGCTGCTGAGAAGGGCCAAGGCCTTGCCAGGTCCGTGTCTCTCCCTCCCGCCACCAGAGGGACAGAGGCTGCAGCACGGCAGCCCTGGGTCCCCCAGAGCACTGAGAAGGGTAAAGGAGGGAGGCTGCAGTGCGGCAGCCTTGACTCCAGAGCACTGGGGAAAGGAGGGAGGTGAGGAGGCAGGCGGCACACAAAGTGACTTCATGATGTCATTCTTTTGTCCCACAGGAAACATTTTTTATACTGTATAGAGAAAGAAATACAAATCAGCAAAAGATATTAGTGTATGTAATGCTCTTATCTTTAAGTGTGAAAGACATGAATTACATTGGGTATATTGACTCCTCATACTTAAACATTTAGTTCCGTATGCTGCAATTTACCACCACTTTGGATAAAAGAATATGCTGCATTTGTTGACAAACTAATTTGTTTAAGGCGTAGTTTCTGTGCCATTATTTCTTTTGCCTCACTAGTTTTAGTTGTTCTTGAGCAATGACTATTTTTTATTAGGATTGTGCCTGTGATTTTTTACCATGTGACACTGTGTCCCTTGAATCTGCTTTTTCTCCAGCATATGTCTCCTATTTTGTGTGAGAAACAATGCTCTCCTACGTGCTTCTTCCCCTTTCTCACCAGCTAGACTCCAAGGCTATGTCTACACTGCCCCCTCTTGCGCAAAAAAAATATGCAAATGAAGGGAAGCGTGGACTATCGCTGCGCCTCATTTGTATAATTAATGAGGCTCTGTTTTTGTGCAAGAGGCTTTTGTGCAAGAGCCGTTCTTCCTCATTTTTTTCAGGAAGAACAGCTCTTGCGCAATAGAGGGGGTTCACGCGAAAATGGAGCCATGTAGATGGCTCCTTTTTTGCGCAAAAGCCTCTTGCGCAAAAATGAAGCCTCATTAGTTATGCAAATGAGGCATGGAGATATTCACCTCGTTTGCATATTTTTTGTGCAAGAGGGGGCAGTGTAGACATAGCCTTGGAGTCTAGCTGGTGAGAAAGGGGAAGAAGCACGTAGGAGAGCATTGTTTCTCACACAAAATAGGAGACATATGCTGGAGAAAAAGCAGATTCAAGGGACACAGTGTCACATGGTAAAAAATCACAGGCACAATCCTAATAAAAAATAGTCATTGCTCAAGAACAACTAAAACTAGTGAGGCAAAAGAAATAATGGCACAGAAACTACGCCTTAAACAAATTAATTTGTCAACAAATGCAGCATATTCTTTTATCCAAAGTGGTGGTAAATTGCAGCTTAAAGTGTAGACATAGCCCAATAGTTTTGCTGTGGTATCATAAAAAGTAGCTCAGGGTCAGCTGCCATTCTAATGATCATTAACTAGTTTGCTTTAAATGACATTGGGTGGAACTTTTTCATATTTGGTCATTCAAATGACTTTATTCTCTAATACAAAATGTTATTTACATTGCTTTTGATTAAAAGATTGGCTACATAAAGTAACCTTGCAGAATGGCCCATTCAGCCACATGCCCATCTTGGTTTGGACAATCATGTGTGGGAGAGGGCAGCAGGGAAAATTCTTGGGCTAGATTCTTCCACTGCAGAATGGAAGTAAGTCCCAAAACAGCTGGAGGGAGTTTCCCTTTTCCTGCTGGATACATGGGCCCATTAGTATTTTCCATCATCAACTTTATAGCAAGGGTGGGTGAGCAGATTGCGCATCTGGCCTAGCAGTTTCCATGATGAATCTGCAAGGCTGAAATACAGAAACTTGTTTAGATTTTCGATTTTAAGGATTATAGGATTTTCTTGCCAACCCCTAGGTCACAAATAAATTAACTTCTAAAAAGAAACTGCTTTTAGCTGTTATTAGTTGCAGTGCAGAGAGATTTATGTTTGAGAAATAGTTAAAGCCTATTGTAGAGCACTTCATGATGGCACATCAATTTCCAATTGCGTTTCATCTTGAAAGTATTTAGTATGTCAGACTTCAATAATTGTTAATGGAAATCTGTGAAGAATAGATACCATTGAGATCAGGCATGTAAACACAATCATTTTTACTTAATGGTCCACTCAAGAAGGTTACAGAAACTTATGAAATAGATGAAGACACGATCTTTATTTTCAGATGTTTTATATGGGATCCTTGTAGTGCAAATATTTTTAATTTAAAAACAACAACAACAAGTAATGCAGAAAGTGAAAACATGAAGAAATGATGGTGATAAAAGTTTATTAGATGTGATCCAGCTGGCTGCTAAGGATTGTGCTTATTTGCAGTGTGAATTTTTGATGGCTCTTGTTGGAGAAGTTTATGCTGAAGAGCAATTCTGAAAACATGAGCAAGATTAGATTTCCTGTTATGCAGCCAAATTTTACATAACACAGGAAACTTGATATCCCGGTGGCAGAATTAGCTTAAATTCATAAATTGTGAAGTTGCATATATGATTGGCATTATTAAAGTTCATATGAAGACTGAAGGAGATGAACTTTGTAATATATGGCAGTGGTTTTCAAACTTAGGGTTGTGTCCCAGTACTTGGTTGTGGAATATCAGGCACTGGGTCTTGTTGCAGCATGGGGATCAAGTGACCAGTGGGGGTGCTAAGGCAGCTACCTGCCTGTCCTGGCATCACAGACTGAATTGTGCCCCAGAAGCGGCCAGCAGCAGGCCTGGCTTCTAGGTATGGGAGGGAAGGAAGAGCGTGCATAGGGCTCCATGTACTGCCCTTGCCCTGAGCAGTAGCTCCACACTCCCATTGTCAGGAACCTGCTGTTGGCTGCTTCTGGGGCACAGCATGGTCTGCGGTGCCAGGAGAGAGAGGAAGCCTGCCCTTAGCACCCCTGCTGCACCACTTACTGGGAGCTGCTGAAGGTGAGCCTCTCCTGCCCCAGCCCTAACCCCAAGAAAGACAGAGCTTCCTCTTACACCCAAAAGTTCTCATCCTCAACCCTATCCTGGAGCCCACACTCTGGTCAAATGATGTTGGGTCACAGGCATCAACAACTGAATCAGGACAAAAAAAGTTTGAAAACTACTGGTTTATGGGGGCATGATTGGGTGTTCACCCCACAATAGAAAGGAAGGGGTTCAAAGGAACTGAAGGAGTCTGTGTCATGTGAGGGTTCACTCACTTTTACGCACAGCTGACTCGCTTTTACGCATGGCTGCTTCTCTCAGGGAGGCTTGTGGGGAAGTCATCGGCTGCTCTGATGCCGACACGGCCCCTTTGGGTGAGGTGTTCTCTTCAGGTCACTGCCCTCCAGCAGTGACCACTCCATTCCTGGTCCACACCCCCTTCCGGGGGGCAGGGAGGGGAAGGGGAGGGAGTCATTGTTCTTCCTTCAGTTCTCCTTCCAGGGTCTCCCCTACTCCCTAGTTCTTCCCGGGAACAGCCAGCTCCCTCCTGGAACACCTCATTCCTCAGCGCCCTCCCGGCCTCAGTGGCCCACTACCAGTCCCTCACTAGCCCCTCTGGGCAGACTACAGTTTCTCCAGGCCCCTCCTCTCTGGCCATGGGCATGCCTCTGCCTGCTTGGTTGCCTCCTGCAACCCTGCCTTGCAGTCTTTTGGCCTGGGGCTTCCCTGGCTTGAATTCCCCCAGCCACAGCTGCCTCCATGCATGCCACGGCTGCCTTCTTGCAGCCCGGCCTTTTAGAGCTGCCTTCATGCGAGTCCCGGCCGCAACTGCTTCCTTGCAGCCCCGGGCCTCAGGCCAGGTAGCCTGGGTTTGTTAGGTCCAAGCCTCTCTCATTGCAGGCAGACTGATCTCTCTCCTGCTCCCAGGAGTTGCTCTTATAGCCCTCAGCTGGGCCCTCCTTATCTGCCTCAGCTGGGCTTCCCTCACTCCAGCTCCCAGCCCCTTAAAGGGCCATTAGTAGGAAACACCCTGGTAACTTGAGTTCCTGACCTCTCATTTGAATCTTGGCTCTGGCTTGACTTTTGTCTCTGCTATCCAGTGCCCTTCAGTGTGAGCTAGGGCTATTGATCCCCTCTATGACCACTATACCTGATGTCTGCTCTGACCAGGAGGCCAGACTGCACTTGTCCAAGTCAGCTGACACCAGATTATCACTTCTGTCTCAGCACAGGAAATGCCTAAAATCAGTTAATTTTTTTCACCCTTAGCTGTCATTTCTTTAAATGCCAAAAGGCCTTTAACTAGATAGCCTGTTCAGTTGGTAGGAACATTTCAATTTGGTAACCTATTTACAGTAAACGTCCGATAATCCGGCACCTTTAGGACCCAGGGGGTGCCGGACTATCAGATATGCCGGACTATCAGAAGGGGGGCCTACGAGGGGTCTGGAGTGGGGGGGAATGAAGGGGCGGTGCTGAAGGACCAACCCGGCAGCACCCCAGCTGCTCTGCCCCAGGCATCCCCAAGTCAGCCATTGCTGAAACTGAGCAGCAGCTGATTCGGGGAAGCCCAGGGCAGAGCAGCTCCAATTGTCCGGCTGCCTGGAGCACTTCCGGGTTCCAGGTGGTGCCGGACTAGCAGGAGTGCCAGACCACTGGATGCCGGACAACTGGAGTTTTACTGTATTTCTTGGATAAAGCTTTTGTTCACTTCCAGGTTAGTTACCAATGCTAGTCTTTCTGCTCCATGTCCATTCAGAAAGGTACAGGGCCATAGAAGCACTTGTGTAGCTAGAATTTTTGTGATGAGATGAGTAAGAGGATCAATTTGTTATTGAATGTTATTATGGAGTTTTCTCCAATAAGTTTCATTCTTGGATATATCCCGATATATTTGGTAATAAGGCGGAATGTTCTGATGTGCAGACTTGGTTGCTAAAAAATTAATCCTGCAAAAATGGAAAAGTCGATCCCCACCAAATATTGATGCCTGGCTCAATGATTTGATTGACATTACAGATAACCAACTACTGGCATTTCACAGACACAGAATCCCCAAAATGTTCAAAGCAATTTAGGATAACTTTTTGGAGGTCTATGATTATTGTGGCCCTGCAGATAGTAATCTAACCCTCTTTATTTACTTTGAATCTGGTATTTTGATATATTTGTTGTATACAGAAACATTAATAAAAATATGAATGTAAAAAAAATCTGAAATCAAACTTGTTTGCATGGTTTCACAGCAGGAGAGAGACTGGTGTTACAGTCACAAAATTTGGGATGATGGATTTTCTGAATCTGGAATCTATACTTATATTCCATTAAAGACTTCTTTAATTTGCCACTGATTATTAATTAATGTAAGGTTCTAAATCCTTCAGGAACAATCCTGAATCTACATAATGGCCCTCATTATGTATTTGGCATCAATATAGTTAAAAGATTTATAAACATTCATGTAGCAAGACAGATCCCAATTGGACACACATCTAAGGAAATTCAAGAGCATAAATTATTCCAGGAAGGATCTGGAAGAAGTTACTGAACAAATTACCTCCAGGTCCTCCTTTTTCCAGACAGAAGAATAGGAATAACTTATTCATTTACCTATTTTTAGCCAAACCATGCCCCATTTTTTTTGCTGGCCACCATGACTACATAGGACATGAAGATAGAGGACCCACACATTTTGAAGGAGTGGAAAATAACATAGGTCAGACAAAATGCTTGGAATGAAGAATGCTGTCAGATCCCTAAAAGCACATTTTAATCTCAGAGCCATGCAGAAGTCATTAAATTTGAAAAATTATTGAAGAAGTCAAAGGAGAATATGCATACCTAACATTATTCCATATCTTCTCTCAGGGTGTGTCTACACTACAGAGCTAATTCGAACTAACTTATTTCAATTTAGTTAATTCAAAATAATACATCTAGACCCAAAAACTAATTTGAATTAGCGTTTTGCTAAATCGAAATAGCGCGTCCACACTGATTGGACGCTGGGTCGCCTTTAAGGGCAGCTGAAACCGGTTCCAGCAGGGCATCAGGTCAGTAGTTGCTTTGTGTGACTGCTGTCTGAGGCTATCTGAGATTCGTGCTTAAAGGGACCACCCCTGGACAGCCGGTTCTCAGCTTTTTCGCTTGCTTGCCTACCTTGCCAAGGGACAGCAAGCGTTTTCCTCTCTGCCTGCCTGTGTCAGTGGTTCTCATTGGGGACGCCGCCACAGTTGGCACCATGGAGCCAGAGCTCGCCCTGGGCATTCTGGTCCAGTTTTTGGACTTGCTGCTGAAAGCCTGCCAGCAATGGGTGGAGGCTGCCTGGCACCATCTGGTGCACATCAGCCTCCTGCCCCTCCCCCTGGCCTCCCTTGGGGGCCATGGAGGAGCCACAGCAGCGCCCAGACGCAGTGTGCCCCACCACATCTGATGTCTGGACACCAGCAGCGACTGGTGGGACCGCATCGTTCTGGAGCTCTGAGGCAATGGGACACTCACATGAGGCCCGCCATCCCCCTCCAGAAGCATGTGGCCATCGCCCTGTGGAAGCGCTCCATGCCAGACAGCGACTGATCCGTCAGGAACCAGTTCGGTGTGGGAAAATCCACCCTTAGAGCAGTGCTCATGCAGGTACGGCACGGGGCAGTACCAGGGAACAAACACTCCCAGCCACCCGGGCACCCCAGTGATTCGCGGTTTGATGTGTCTCTCTGGAGGTGGTCAAGGCCATCAACAGGGTGCTGCTCTGCAGGATGGTCCGCCTCACCGACCTGGACGCAGTCATCCAGGGGTTCGGCGCCCTCGGCTTCCCCAACTGCAGGGGGGCCATCGATGGGACTCACATCCCCATCCGTGCCCCGGAACACCAGGCCTCCTAGTATATCAACCACAAGGGGTACTTCTCCATCATCCTGCAGGCCGTGTCTGACCACCGGGGCCAGTTCACGGACATTAATGTGGGCTGGTCCGGCAAGGCACACGACGCCAGAGTGTTCTGGAACTCTTCTGTGTGCCACCATATCAGGGTCGGAGATGTGGACATGCCCGTCTGCCTGGTGGGGGATGCGGCCTACCCCCTACAGCCCGGGCTGATGAAGCCCTACACAGGACACCTCAATCCCTCCCGACAGGCCTTCAATGCCAGGCTCACCAAGGCCCGCATCATGGTGGAGGGGGCCTTCAGACGCCTGAAAGCCCGATTTCCGATGCCTCCTCTCCCGCCTCGAACTTGCCGAGCACAATATCCCTCCCATGGTGGCAGCATGTTGTGTGCTGCACAATTTATGTGAGCGGAAGGGAGAGGTTGCAGGTGTGCCTGCTGGTCTCGGTGTGGGTGGCTGTTCCAGGCAGGGTGGTGCGCCCTGCAGGCCCAGGTGCTGCGGCTTGGTGAAACAAGAACAGTGGTCAGTTCTCCCTGGGGACACAGTGGGTG
Organism: Pelodiscus sinensis; assembly: GCF_052426305.1. NCBI lineage: Eukaryota > Metazoa > Chordata > Testudines > Trionychidae > Pelodiscus > Pelodiscus sinensis. Next base: position 213,952,083 of record NC_143052.1, read on the forward strand.
AAACCCAGCCCCACTCTGCACGGTGAGGTTGGAATGTGGGGAATGGACCAGGGCCCCTGCATGACACCCAGCTGCTGCTCCGTGGTGGGCAAGGCCCAGGCACATGGTCCCTGGGCTCCCTCTCCACCCCCCCCACCCATACATATAAGGGGAGCATGATGGCACTCACATGTGGAGCCTTCCCCGGCCTCAAACAACACAGCAGAAGTGCTCTGTGGGATGACTCGGGGGTCTTGGGCAGGCTCCCTGCAGGCTCCTGGCTCTTGGCGTCCTCCTCTTCCTCCATTTCTGCCCTGGGGTTGAACACCACCCGGGAGGCATGGACTGCATGTGCCCCCAGGATGCGGTTCAGGGCCTCAAAGTGAGGGCAGGACTCTGGGTCGGCCCCGGTTGGGAGGCCTTGGAATAGGCCTGCTGCAGGTCCTTAATTTTGTAGCGGACCTGTTCCTGGGTCCGCATGTGGCCTCTGGTGGCCAGGCTGGCAGCCATGCGGCTGTAGACGGCTGCATTCCTATGCCTAGTGAGGAGATCGTGGACATTGGAGGCCTCCCCCCATACCTCGATGAGGTCCACGATCGCCGCACTAGACCAGGTGGGAGACCGTCTTTTTCAGCCCCGGGCAGGCTCCTGGGAGCTGCCAGCCTGGTCCTGGGAAGAGGTGGAGGTCTGGGTGGCAGCGGGTGGCTGGCTCATCCTGTGCCAGGTGCAGGGTCTGCTGGCTGGACACTGCAGGCTTGCAACTGGCACAGGCACCATGGGCAGACTGTGCCCCTTTAAGGGCTCCAGGGCTGGGAGGGGGGCAGAAGAGTTTTCCTGGTTTGGCCCAGAGTGGCCACCAGGGCAACCTGGGAAGGGCTAGCCTCCAACTAGTTCGAATTAAGTGGCTACACAGCCCTTAATTCGAACTACTTAATTCAAACTAGGCATTAGTCCTCGTAGAATGAGGTTTACCTAGTTCGAATTAAGCGCTCCACTATTTCGAATTAAATTTGAAATAGTTGTTTGCATGTGTAGCCGCTCCTAACGGCTGTTCGTTTGAATTAACTTTGTAGTGTCGACATACCCTGAGTGGGTTAGTGACACCCACTGATGATTTATCGCCTAGGCCGCTACTGTTCTAGTTCGGTATTTCTTAATGCGCATATTATTTACCATACTTAAATACTAAATGATAAAAAGATAGAAATGAAGGTTCCTTGAGCAACTGTTTAGTTCAGTTTGCAGCACTGAGTCTGAGGCAGAACCAGTAAGTCCAGACCATCCCTGAAGGATATTTGTCTAACTTGTTCTTAAAAACCTTCAGGCTACGTCTACACTGGCATGATTTTCTGAAAATGCTTTTAACGGAAAATTTTTCCGTTAAAAGCATTTTCGGAAAAGCACGTCTAGATTGGCAGGATGCTTTTCCACAAAAGCACTTTTTGCGGAAAAGCGTCCATGCCAATCTAGACGCGGTTTTCCACAAAAAAGCCCCAATTGCCATTTTCGCGATGAGGGCTTTTTTGCGGAAAACAGTACTGTGCTGTTTACACTGGCCCTCTTGCGCAAATGATTTGCGCAAGAGGGCTTTTGCCCGAATGGGAGCAGCACAGTATTTCCGCAAAAACACTGACGATCTTACATGAGATCGTCAGTGTTCTTACGGAAATTCAAACGGCCAGTGTAGACAACTGGAAAGTTTTTCCGCAAAATCATCTGATTTTGCGGAAAAACTTGCCAGTCTAGACACAGCCTCAATGAGAAGGGATTCCACAATCTTCATGAAAGCCTATTCCAGAGCTTAACTGTCCTTATAGTTACAAGATTTTTCCTATTAGTTAACCTAAATTTCCCTTGCTGCAGATAAAAGCCTTTTATTTCTTGTCCTACTTTCAGGCTATGTCTACACTGCAGGAATTTGTCGGCAGAGGCAATGCAAATGAAGTGGTCATTAGCATTTCTTGTGCTCTCATTTGCATAGTCTCTTCTGATCCTTTTGGCAGAAGAGGTTTTTGCACAAAAACAAGGAGTGTAGACAGGGTCATTTTGTGCAAAAAAACCAACCCCTTTTGCACAAGATCCTGTATAGCTCCTTTTTCGAGGCATAAGGGATCTTGCTCAAAAGGGGTTTTTTTGTGCAAAATGGCCCCATCTACACTGATTTTTTTGTGCAAAAACCTCTTCTGCAAAAAGGATGGGAAAAGACTATGCAAATGAGAGCGCGAGAAATGCTAACGAGCGCTTCACTTGCATTGCCTCTGCCGACAAATTCCTGCGGTGTAGCCTCAGTGGACCTGGAAAACAACTGATCACAGTCCTTTTTATAAAAGCCTTTACATATCTGAAGATTGTTATCAGGTCCCCCCCGAATATTATTTTTCTTAGATTAAGATGCCCACTTTTATAATCTTTCCTTACAGGTCAGGCTTTCTAAACCCTGTATCATTTCTGTTGTTTTCCTCTGGCCTCTTTCCAATTTGTCTGCATCTTTCCCAGAACCGGACACAGTGCTCTAGCTCAGGCTTCCTCAGGGATATGCAGAGTGGAACAATTACTTCCTGTGTCTTATATATGACATTCTTGTTAATGCATCCCACAATGATATTTGCCTTTTTTGCAACTGCATCAGAATGTTAGTACATTTTCAATTTGAAACCCAATATAACTCCCAGATCCTTGTCTGCAATACTACTGCCTAGTCAGTGACTCATCATTTCGTACTTGTGCTTTTGATTTTTTTTCCTTCCTATGTGTAATACTTTATACTTGTCTTTACTGAATTTCATCTTGTTGATTTCAAACCAGACTCAGGACAGACCCCTGCAAGACACCACTAGAAACGTCCTTCCAGCTTGACAGCAAACTCAATATACTCTAAATATAAAGTATAAATGTATGCTGACAACATTCCTCCCACCCCAAGCCACTTCTACTGATATCTGCAATATTCTTGATTAGACAACGATCTCTAACTCCTGAAAACAAACTAAAGACCCAACCCTGTATTCACATGCAGAAAATTTCCATTGCTGTCAATGGGAGATTTATGAACATCAAAACTGATGGATCAAGCTCTAAAATGGGAACTGGGTTTCTTCAAGTAATCTTTAGACAGACATCTTAAAGGGCTACTGAACATTTGAGGTTGCTAAACTGAATTTTAATACTACCCAGAGGATAGTAAAAATGTGTGTGCTTCTTTTCCTGCAATCCCCCGTCATGCGGTAGTCCTTACACAGACAGTCTTTCTCTCTGACTAGCCAATTAACCCATCATAAAACGGGATTTTCAGGTCTTCTCTCCTGTGCTCTCTCGCTCTGTCTCTCTCTCTCTCTCCTCTTACTGCCTCCTCAGCTCTCCTCCGCCTCCTGCCTCTCTCTCTGTCTCTTTCTTTCTCTTCTCCCCCTCCTGCCTCTCATTCTCCCTTTCTCTTCTCCTCCTCCTCCTGCCTTTCTCTCCCCTCCGTCTCTCCCCGCTCACCTTCCTCTTCCCTTTCCCTCCCGCCGTGGCGTTTGGCTGAGTGCTGCCTGCTCAGCCGGGCTGCTGCAAGGGAGGGGGGCAGGGTCGTGACGTACACGGCCAGGGGGCAGGGCTGTGTACGTCACTGCCCTGCCCCGTTTCCCTCCCACCGCGGGGGAGCCCAAACAGCCCCTTGCACTGCTGGCTCCCCCGGCGGCCCAGCTGAGGGGTGCAGCACTCAGTTGAGCGCCACAGCAGGAGGGGAAGGGGGGGGCAGTGACTTACATGGTCCCAGCCCCGGCCGTGTACGTCACCGCCCCATCCCCTTCCCCTCCCACCATGGCGGCTGGGCTGAGCGTTGCGCCCCTCAGCCAGGTCCCAGAGGGGGAGGGGAAAGAAGGGTGGTGATATACGTGGACCCACCCCCTGGCCGTGTACATCACTGCCCCGCCCCGCCCCTCCTTCCCCGCGACAGCCCAGCTGAGCATACAACACTCAGCCCAGCCACCACGGAGGGAGGGGAAGGGGGCGGGGTGGTGATGTGCACATCCAGGGGGCGGGGCTGTGTATGTCAGCGTCCTCCCTTTCCCGCCCACCGCAGGGGAGCCCAAATGGCCCCTTGTGCTGCTGGCTCCCCCAGCGGCCCGGCTGAGGGGCACAGCACTCAGCTGAGTGCCACAGTGGGAGGGGAAGGGTGGTGACGTACACAGCCCCGCACTCTGGCCGTGTACGTCACCACCCTGCCCCCCTTCCCCTCCCTCCGTGGTGGCTTGGCTGAGTGTTGCGTGCTCAGCCGGGCCGCCAGGGGAGGTGGGGCGGGGCAATGATGTACACGGCCAGGGCGCGGGACTGTCTACATCACTGCCCCCCCCTTCTCCTCTCCTGCGGTGGCCTGGCTGAGGGGCGCACCACTCAGCGCCACGGCGGGAGGAAGAAGGGGAGGCGGTGATGTACACGGCCCTGCCACCTGGCCGTGTATGTCAGTGCCCTGCCCCCTTTCCCCTCCCACTGGGGCTCAGCTGAGCGGCACAGCACCAGCGCCACTCAGCTGAGCCAAGGCGGGGAGAGCAAGCGGTGGCAAGCAGCCATTTGGGACTGGCCACTCAGCTGAGCCCCGGTGGGAGGGGAAGAGGGGCAGGGCGGTGACGTACACAGCCAGGGGGTGGGGCCCAGCTGAGCGGTGCTCCCGCCGGGGCTAGGGTTGCCAGGTGTCCAGTTTTCTACCAGACAGTCCGGTATTTGCACCATCTGTCCGGTAGAAAAATTCAGAAAATACTGGACATGTGCAATGTCCGGTATTTTGTGAACTTCCACCTGGGCGCCGGAGGGAAGCCTGGTGGGGGCGGGGGAGTGACTGGGAGGTGGAGCACGATTGGCTTTGGGAGCTCTGTGGTCACGTGCAAAAGTCGGGTGGGGTGGGGGTCGGTGGGGGCCGGGACTCCCAGCGACACCCCACCCCCCGCCCAGCTTTTGCACAGGACCAGAGGCTCCCAGTGCCAATTGTGGAACGAGGTGTACCGGTAGTTCGGAATAGGAAGCCTAATTCGAACTACCTAGTCCGTGCCGCGTGTAGCCGCGGGCACGGAGTCCGAACTAGCGGGGATTTAAAAATGGCGGTGCCCGGCAAGATGCAAATGAAGCCTGAGAAATTCAAATCCCGGGCTTCATTTGCAACTTTGGTTGCCTACATTAACCACCCTAGTTCGAACTAGGGTGGTAGTGTAGACATACCACTAGATCTTGAGTTATAGTGAAAATGCATCTTGATCTTGAATCCATTTTCAGAAGAGCATTTAAAAATACCACATAAAAACATCAAGCCTGATCTACCTCTCACACTATTTTTATACCAGTGCAACTGCACTGATTTAAAAGGATTTCTGACTAATTTTCATAAGTGTCACACAGCAGAATAGGGTCATATGAGATGACATGCTGGGGATACCATGTAAGATTCATTACATCAGTTGTGATAACTTAAATATTAACTGGTACTGATATCGACTGACAAAGAAAATATACATTTTACAAAAGTCCAAATTTTAATCTCCCGTGCATATCACCATGTACAAATAAAAAATATCAGCTTCTGTGTTAAGGGTTCAGAGCAATGCTTTACCACACACTAAGGATGGTGTATGTTAGGTGGTATATATACCTATCAGCCATGTCTTATTGGTGTATTTGTACTACTCCTGTGAGGACATGGTTAAAAATTAAGAAGCAGCATGTTTTTCTTTTAGTGCAATCTTCATTGTCACCAAAAGGATTTTTAGTCTTTTCCTATTTTACATTACTACACATATTTGTTAAAATTCTTTTTCCAAAAGAAAAAAAATGGACATAAGAATCATGAAAAGAATATGGGGGTTCTGTGCTTCTATCAGCAGTTTTGGCTTCCTGTATCCATTACTTCTGTCTCATCTTTCAAAGTTCCAGTAAAACAATCAGAAACTAAAACAGCTCTTTAACAGCCGTGCTCCAGGTGACTTGGAGAAGGTTTTCCCCCTTCTACCTGGCTAGAATTAAAGCAGGGCAGACATTGCAGATCATTTGTAAAATTATATTAAAAATCTCAGAAATTTTGCCAACTAGACGCTTGCTGACCAAGCCAAATGCTATAGTGGGTAGAAATTTACAGATCAGATTGGCTTGGCTTGGTCAGCAAACAGATGGTAAAGTAGGTTTGTTTGTTTTGGGGTTTTTTATTAAAAAAATCTTAGTGTGCCTGTTCTGCTTCATCACCAGCCAGTGATGGAAAAGAAATCAAGGATAAGTCTATGCTAAGGACTGTGCACAGCTCTTCAGATTTTCTATATACTAATAACATTATTTTAATGATGTGCCTAGTCTCCAAGCTCAAAGCCAGAAGTGTCAACTTGCATCATTTCTTGACCAGGTGCCGGTTTTGTTCACTGGGAAAACAAAGTGTCAAAGTTATTTTTTAACTTCTTCTTTTGGCAGTCTGTTTTATTCTTCCAACCAGTATTTTATGAAGGAGGGTTACACTACACAGATTAACAAGAGACTGCAGGCTATGGACACATCTATACAACAGAGTTATTTCAAAATAACTTATGTGAGCATCTACATAGCAAGCCCGTTATTTCAAAATAATTTAAAAATAACAGGCTTCTTATTTCAAAATCTGTAACCCTCATTTCATGAGGAATAACGCCTATTTTGAAAAAGCTATTTCGAAACAGGGCGTGCGTAGATGGGGCAGCTGACGTTATTTCGAAATAACTGAATTTCTTCTCTCGTGGGAAATAATTGGCTGCTTTTAGTGTGACAGTTACAAGACTCAGTGCTGCCACAGTCACACTGAATCCAACAGGAGCTGAAGACACAGATCCTCAAAGGTATTTATGTACATAATTTTCACTGAAGTCAACGGGAGTTAGTGTTTGGACATCTTTGAGAATCTGGGCCAAGATGCTTTGGACCATGCAGAAGTGGGACTACTGATCCACCAAAACAAAGTGTAAATAGTATACTAATAATTATACATATGTGAAAGAGTGAGAAGCTTGATTCTGAACAATTTCTTATTTCCACTTTGAACAGAGCACACCAGCTTAGAATTTATTTCCATAACAGTGTGCTTCCTTTGCAGCAAAGGCATTGACTCATTCTAAGGAATGTATTCCATTACAGCTCTGCTGGCTTGTACTATAACTTTATGTAGAACCAGTTAGTTGCCATGGTAACTTTGACCTACAAACAAAAAAAATCATGAACTCTTTCAGGACTGGTTGGAGTACTTTTAATGACAATGTAAGGCTAGTGGCATTTTGTTTTTTAAAGGAAGGGCCAGCCTCTCCCGTAAACATATATCTCCCTGAGGCAATCTATGTCCATTTCAGAGAAATCCTAGCTGGCTATATTATATATAGTTCTGAAGATAGATAAAAAATGTAAACTAAAACCATTACTCTATTTCTAATTAATCTGAAGCAAGTATAACTGATCCACAAAGTGGACCACCCTTGATGTAACTTCCAGGTTTGAAACTGGGTTAGCAAGGTTATAGTAGTTGTCATTTGGTATTTAGAGCAATAGAGTGCTGTTATATAACCCTTTGGAGATTGTAATACTCCAGACAGGTGAGAAAGAAAGCAAAATTGTCATGGACAATTCTTAAGACAAGTATGATTTATTAGTAATAACTCATACACACTGCTTGAAAACCTCACATTTCTGGGTGATCATTTCTGTAGGTTTTGTTGCTACATAAATATTGTAATCACCTGTAGAAAGATACAGTGTAGAAGAGGATGTTTGAAAATATGGTAATTTCTCCTTGTTAATGAGAAAATGCTCAAAAATGCCCTTGATTCAACTTTGAACTTGGTATCAGCTCACTCTGCCATCTTAACAGTCGGCTACGTCTAGACTTCACTGCTTTTCTGGGATATCGTAGGTATCCCGGAAAAGCAATGCCGTGTCCAAGGAATGCGTCTGCTTTTCTGAAAAAAAAAAAAATCAAGAAAGTGGATGCTCTCTTTCGCCATCTCTGTAAAATTCGTTCTACGATGAATAAAGGATGTGTCGAAAGAGCACTTTTTTCCAAAGTTTGATGCCTTGTAGACATGCCAAATTTCGGAAGAGCCTCTTTCGAAAGTAAATCAGAAAAAGATATGCAAATTTGCGTATTGCAAATTACATTTCTTTTTCCGATTTAACATTGCAGTGTAGACCTAGCCTAAGAGAGGTAGATGTATTAGTCTGTAACTTTAAAAACAAGTAGTCCTGTGGTGCTTTAGAGACTAACAAAAATATATATAGTATCATGAGTTTTTGTGGGCAAAACCCACTTTTTCAGACACTCATCAACCCACATGTGTTGATCTTATGAAGTAAATTAACTAATAATGTGATTGATAGGATGTAGGATTGTTCTTGGCTCCCTGATGAATAAGGCATCTCAGCTTCCCACTCTGGTTTAACAGGCACTCTAAAGGAGAGCTATAAATTAGCTGCTTAGGTGCTAGAGTGCATAAATGGCTTAGGAAGCTTTGACTCCACATGTAGGGATGTAAGTCTTGGTTGAATTCCAAACTGGGAACTGAGGATTTTGGGGGGTTCATTTTTTCCCTGCTTTTATTTTCTTGCTGTGAACATTATTCTGCTTGGTAAAAGACCTTGCTCAAAGTAACTGTTATTGTTCTGGCTGTCATTTCACCATTTTAGAGTGACTGTAAAGAGTGTGGTAGCAGTTGTGAGGAGAGAGAAAGGGGTCTTACTTGTTCTTTCTGAATTATATAGCAGATGGATATATTTGGTTAAAATAACAGTGAAAAGCAGTGATTTTAGTACAACACCTGCATATGCTGTAAAAGTATCAGCTTCAGAAACTACTTCATGAAAACTTAATCGATTTTTAAATTGAAAAAGCTCAGTGTGAAACTATGCAATTTCACAGTTTTCTGCAGCCAAGTTTTTGCATAAGCACAGATTTGAACTTGAGAGCACAAACTGTATTGTCATACACCTACCCAAGACAGTATTTTTCTTGGCTGAAAACTTGTCTATGAAAAACAGCACATGCAAAAATGTAGTTGGTTTTATTTGATTCTCCAATAGTCTCATATAGCAGCCTCATTTAAATTAAAAATGAAATACAAAATCAAATAAATGCAGTAACCCATCACTTGTTTTCATATCAAATGTATTTAATTTTAGCCGGTTCTTATATTTCAAAGTGCTGCAGATTTTTGCTTCTGATGCTGCATAATCCTATCAAAGAAAGTCTGCAGGGGACATCAGCCAATCAGGGAGCAGTTGGTGCTTTTTGGCACCTGGAGAGACAGTTTAGGATTGTGGGATTGTGGCTGGTAGTTTCTGTTAACGTGATCAGAAGTGAATTAGTTAAGAGTACAGTTTGCCTCTTTCAAAGTAATTGTTTCAGGCTGCCTGTAGACTCATGAAGGCAATGCTGCATCAGTTTATACTCAAAAGTTTATATATTTGAGGGTTTTTTCTCCCATAACTATATGTGACTGATTATATATATATTCTACCTATCAGTCATGGGGATTTATGCTACTAATCCTCATGGTAGTATTTGAGCACATTCCACTTAAAATTAATAGCAATTGTGAAGCCTCTAGTGGGGACTCTGAAGGAAAGGAGAGATTATTCATCTTGTGCAGTAACTGGAGTGCCTTGAGATGTGTCCCTGTGCATATTCTCCTGTAGGTGTGCCTGCACCTTTCATTGGAGAGTTTTTACAGCAGTGCCCATTCGGCACACACCTGTACCCCACACATCCTCATGCCCACATTGAGGCTATGTGGGGCTGTGCAGGCAAACCCTGTCCTCTGTTTGTTCTCGACCACAAAGTCTCACAAGGAAGTCTCCAAACAGTCGGGAAGGAGGGTGGATAGCAGAGCACTCCCAGGGACACCCCTCTGAGAACTCCAGTTACTGCACAGGGTAAATAATCTCTTTTTCTTTGAGTAGTGTCTCTCTGGCTGTTCCAGGTCTAGTGACTCCTGAGCATACCCTCCCTAAGGAGGTGGGAGGTTCAGAACAGAATCAATATAGAAGAGAAAATTGCACTGCCTGCAGCAGCATCTGGTCCAGCCACAGGAACCAACACATAATGCTTAGAAAAAATGTGAACATAGGACCAAGTTGCCACTCTATACATCTCTGCAATTGGTATAGCTTTAGTCAGAGGCAGATTAGCGGTCTGTGGGGCCCTGGGCCAAAGCAAGTGGGGGCTCCCACCCACTCCTTCCAGCTGCAGTCCCCCCCAGTCTCTCCCCTGGTGATCTTGCTGGAAAGCAGAGTTGGAGTGTAGGTGCTCTCCTGCTCCCCAGCAGGCTCACTAGCCATGCAGAGTAAAGCAAGCTCCTCACCCTGAATCCACTCCCTAGCAGGAGCACCAGGTAGGCAGAGTGGGACATCCCCGGTACCCCAACTCCACTCCACAGCAGGAGTGCTGAGTCAGTGGAGTGAGTTGGGTTGGATGCAGGGGCACCCTAATTGGCTGGGACCCTGGGTATGGATCTCATTGGCCCAGTGGTTAATCTACCATTGCCATTAGTAAGGCTACAATAGTAGGTGATGCACTTGTAGAATGTACCATCACCCTTTAAGGGAGTTGAATATAAGTTTGGTTATAACAGATCATAATGCACCTGGAGATCCACTTTGACACTCTAGCTACGTCTACACTGCAGGCTTCTTGCTCAAGAAGCCTTTTGTGCAAGAGTTTTTGCACAAAAACTTCTTGCGCAAGAGCACATCCACACCTCAAAGCGCATCGCAAAAGTGATGAGCTTTTGAGCAAGAGAGCATCCACACTGCATGGATGCTTTTGTGCAAGAAAGCTCTGATGGTCATTCACAGAATGGCCATCAGAGCACCTGTGCTTTTTCCCTTTTTCTCTGGAGTGTCCACACTTGCCTTTTTGTGCAATAGCTGTAGCTCTAAAGGGAGTTATGCCTCATAAAAGGAGGTTTACCTACACCGGCAAAAGCCCTCTCTTCTGCCATTTTACTGCTGATTTACTTGCACAAATGCTCATGTGAGGTGTAGACACTCCACAAGTTTTTGCGCAAAAATGGCTATTTTTGTGCAAAAACTTTGCAGTGTAGACATAGCCTCTCTGTTTTGAAATTGATGAACCCTTGTTTCTGCAACGGGGACAAATAAAGCAGGTGATCTTCTAAATGCTTTGGTCCTCTCTAGATAAAAGGCAAACACCATCCTTACATTGAAGGTATAGAATATGAGTTCATGAATTATTCAGTGTGGGTTTTGGGAAAATATAGAATAAGATAATGGTTTGATTAATATGAATTTATGAGGACATCTTAGGAGTCTTGGATGGGCCCACAGAAATACCTTCTCTCTAGTGAATATTGTAAACGGGAGGGAAGGGTCTGCCATGGAAGCCCCAATTCTCCAACCCTTTGGGCAGAAGTGATGACTACCAAGAAGTGTCTTCACAGATAAATCTAATAAACAACATATAGAAAGTGGATTTTTCATAAGGCAATTAAAGTCTAGATGGAAGTCCCAATGAGGAGGAAGATCTCTGATATTTTTGACAAACCTCCTAGGAATTGTATTGTGACAGGGTGAGCAAAGAGTGAAACATCCCTAGTGGGCATGTGAAAAGCTGTTATTGCTGTTAAGTGTACCTTATGGCTTTAACACAGGCCTGGGCAAAACATGGCCCATGGGCTGGATCCGGCCCGCCAAGCCACCAGTTCTGGCCCTAGATAGGCTCCCCAGCTTGCCCCACAGACCCACGCGCCATGCAGAAACGCAACTGCTGGACTCCATTTCTGTTTTAAAGCTGGAGGGGAGGGGGGAAGTTTTAGGAGCCGTCCCACCCCCAGCACATTCCCATTGGTCAGTTTCTGGCAGAAACCAGCCAATGTGAGCTGCCTGTTGGAGTAACAGGGAGCCAAGAAGAACCACGTCCCCTCTCCTCAGCTCAGTAATTCATGAAGCACATGGCCAGGCGGGCTGGGAAACATCTTGAGCTCTGTAGGTAGGCAGGCTAGTTTAGCAGGTGGCAAGTAAGTCTCTTGGCCACAGCCTGCTTCTGGCACTCCAGCCCTTTCCTGCCCCAACTCTCTGCTCGTTCACCCGCCCACTCAACATACCCAAACCCTTTGTCCCTCTCTTACACTCATACCCCCTCCTAGATCTGGCACCCCAATCTCCTATCCCAGATCACAATCCCCTCCTATCCTAGGTCACATCCCAAACCCCTGCAATCTAGTCCCCTGCCCTAGGCCACAACCGTCTGCTTCATCCCAGCTCCCTCCCAGACTCCAGTCTCCCTCCAGTCTCTCTCCTGCATTCCAATCCCTTACCTCAAGCTCCCTTCTGCACCCAACCTCCATTCCCGACCCCTCATCTCCATTAATATCATGGAAAAGTGTGGTTCCCAACCACTTTCCAAAATCTTGGAGTGGCCCCCTATCAAAAATTATTGCCACCCCTGCATTAACAGCAAGACCCAATGTTCTTGATTTTAACAGATGATCCAATACACTGGGAACAAGAGACTGAGTCAACAAAATATGAATGACTGAATGACCCTTGAAGGAAATGCATAACTTTCACTTACTGGGGACAGGAGAGTCTCCTAAACAGTGAAGGCATTCTGGAATCTCTGCCATTGATAGGAATTGCCTCATAACAGGAGAGGCACCTTTTGAATCCCATTCGTGAGAGATATCACAAAAAATTACCCCCAAAAGTGGGGGACATTCTAATAACCATCTAATTATATCTAGTATTTTTTCCATTTATTTATTTTATTTTTAGAAAAGGAAAAAAGAACACCTTTCTAGCAACTATACCCTCTATAAGGTAACTAATTATCTGCCAACTATTTTTAGAATATTATAACAAAACAGCATGGTACACTCTTATCTCCTGCCAAAGGCAGTTGAGAAAGTACTGAAGGTGGTTTGCACACACAACCCTGTACACTTTTGGTGCAGGGTATAAGGATGTGTGGGATGCACACGGTGGCTGAAAGTGCACTGCTATTAAAACTCTCTAATCAAAGGTGCTTAGCTCAGGTGTGCCTGAAATGGTGCAGCCACAGAGATGTTATTCAAAGAAAAAAGTTTCAGTTCTTGAGAACTGTTCTGCATCAAGATACAAGCAAACTGTTGTACGCTTCTATTGAAGATTCAGCAGAGCTTTGTCTTTGTCTCTAAAAATAGTTTTTGCAGTGCAAGTCACTGGTTTAGGCCTGCAATACAAAGAGTTTGGAACCTGTGTCTCTCCTGGTATGCCCCATGACGATGGAGGCCAGCTGAAGTGCTTGAGCTGGCAGTTCTCCAGTTTGAATGGGAGTGGGCTGGGGAAAGTGCATTGTCAGTACTGGGGATCCCTCTCCATAGGGAACCAAATTCTTCTCTTAGTCGAACAGGACTCGAGCCTGTTGGACGTCAGGGCATTTTGAGAAGTCTTTCTGTTTTCTCGGCCTTGACGGAGAGGGTAGGGTTTAAAATGGATCCAAGAGCCTGCATCTGGGTGAGGAAGAACTTGGTAACTATCAATCATTGTAGCTGGAAGAATTTAGTTTGATATCTTTTCTTAAATGTTTGTTTTTACTATCTCTTTGATTTAGTTTAGCATCCTTCTTTGTTATTATACATTTATCAAGATTAACAGTTAATCCAAAACTGTAAAAGCTGTAATACACTTACTGGACTGCCCATGTCAATAATAACAGCGCTCTCCTTAATAACATTAATCTATAAAACATCATAACCCATCAGCTAGCCAACAGTCTCCTCACTGAATCAATCCTCTCTCCTTCTCACAAATGCTCATGAAAAAATATGGACTTTGTGGCATTCTTGGAAGGTGCCCAAATGAAACTTTAGGTGCATTTTTAAAAATGGAAAATAAACAGAATCATCTGCCAGGTAACATTTAGGCTTTGCTGCTTTCCTTCTCCAGTCCCCTGAAATTAAATCTGAACTTGCTTTGAATCTCAATCCTTCAGGTTTTGTCACTAACATAGTTCTCTTTTATAGGTAATTCATTTTGTTCTTGTTTTTATGATCCAAAGTGAAGTCTTAAATTTTCCTGGACTGCTCTAATCTTGAAATAGCTCTACTGAAAGATTTAGTTTGGTTCAGGGAAAAATTAAATATATAGTGGAGACAGTTAAAGCTGTGTTAGCATTTCCTACCTTAACAATATTTTAAGCACCTGCAGTTTTGATTAAGTTCATTGGATGGATTCCATTCATAACCTTAGTATGAATCAGAAACTGATTACAGAATCTTCTGGATAAGAAAGGTAACTCGTGGTAGCAATCGGGAAGTGCACTGCTCCCCTGTGCCTGCACCAAAATCTTAATTGCTAAACGGGGTACATCCTGATGCCCCTTCTGTGTTCCCCTGGGTAGCGATCCCTGCACCTCCTCCCCCACAGGAATCTGTTCAGATTATACTCAGCTGCACCTCAAGAAAAAGTCTTACCATATGTTTCCAAAGTGAATTCTGGGAAACATAGCGGCATGCTTAAGATGGGGTGAAGGGAGAGAAAAAAGTCTTATTACTTTTGATCTTGTATAAAGCTTTCAAATATCTGAAATGTAGCATATTGAGAAAAGGACATCCTTGTCGTTGGTTGTTCCAGTTTCCTGGTACTTATGACAGCATTGGCAACCTCAAGAGATTATGAAAAATAATGAGACTGGCCTCAAAATCATGACATTGAAAAAAGAGACTATATTGTGGTTTTTTGGTTTGTCTTTTCATCACATTTGAACTCCCTCTGCCTACCCACAATGTGGGTGCATCTAGACTGGCAAGATTTTGCGCAAAAGCAACTGCTTTTGCACAAAAACTTGCCAGCTATCTACACTGGCCGCTTGAATTTGTGCAAGAGCGCTGACTTTGTAATGTACAAAATCAGTGCTTCTTGCGCAAAGACTTTCACACTCCTGCTCAGGAAAAAGCCCTCTTGTGCAGGAATACTTGCGCAAGAGGGCCAGTGTAGACAGGAAAGAACTGTTTTGCGCAAAAAAGCCCCGACGATCGGGGCTTTCTTGCGCAAAATCGCGTCTAGATTGGCAACGGATGCTTTTGTGCAAAAGCACTTTTTGTGCAAAAGCATCCATGCCAATCTAGACATGCTTTTGTGGAAATACTTTTAATGGAAAAACTTTTCCGTTAAAAGTATTTCCGCAAAATCATGCCAGTCTAGACGCAGCCTGTGTGTATGAGAGAGAATTAGTTTTGCCAAATGTCAACTCTTCCAAATTGACTAGAGAAGGATACTTTAGCTCCTGATTCAGCAGCTCTCACTCCCATTGCTGCATATCCCCTGTCCAATCATTAGTGTTGTTCCCCCATCCCATATTTAGTTCAGTGCTGCCCCTACTCCCTGGGAAGGGGAGAGAGTTGAGACTCCCTAGCTTCACTTTTGCCATAGAGGGGTATGCTGCAGCCAATTCCATTGTCTCCCTTCCCAGATAGAGAGGGCAGTTCTAAAGGCTTTGCGTGTCCCTCTCCCCTTCCCAAGCCGAGCGCTGAAGGGAGGGAGTGGGGAGGAGCAGAGGGATTATCATGTCTGCATTTCTCAAGGGAATAATAATGTGGCAAACAGATCTACACTGAGGGACAAAATCGAACTAAAATATGCAATTCCAGCTACGTGACTAGTGTAGCTAGAATCAACATAACTTAGTTCTAATTTCTGTGGCATCCCCACTGCAGAAGGTTGATGGGAGAAACTCCTGTTGATTTCCCTTACTCCTCATGACTTGGTGGAGTACTGGAGTCGATGGGGGTGCCATTAGTGGTTGATTTACTGGATCCTTATTAAACCCGCTAAATCAAACCGGCAGATCAGTCTCCACAGCATTGATCTCCCAGTAAGTGGAGACAAGGCCTGAGCTGTAGAGGTTTTTTTGGTTCCCTTCTCTCTGCCCTCCTCATGTGAGAACAGTGAGTTAGGGAGAGAGACCCTGACAACTTTTGCAGGATCAAACTTCACAACAGGGTGGAGCTTCTCCTATCATCATTAAAGGAGCTCCAGACCCATCACTCATGAAAAAAACCCAATGAGAATTGGCAAGAGTGATAATGGGCCAGGTTGCTTCCTACATCAGCTCAGTCACATTAGGAATGCAAGAAGACTCCCCTGCCACTTATACCGTTCCTGCACCTCTGTAACATTCAAGCACAGTTGTAGTCTTTGTGTTCACTTATGTGCAAAGATAATGTGGCACTGGTGGTGCTAGCCAAGCTACCCTAAAACAGAGTATGGAAAAAGCAGAAACATGACCCCTTTACCTCTTCTGAACTGGTCTGGAAAGATGGCTGGGCATCAAAAGGAGTACTTACACCTTTTTCTGGTGTACCTTTGTAATCACACTCCCTCTGACATGCTGGGGAGCTTTGGAAAATATTGTGCCCTTGACGTACAATGTCTTCTGGGTAGGACAGTACCAATAGCACACAATCCACACCTTTATATTTATATAACCTTAGATCAATGCCAGCATTAAATGCTCAGAGATAATCCTCTTGATGATCTTCAGTGGAACCAATGTACATACCTGAAAGTGCCATGCACAATGATGAATAGCAGAGCTCAGAAAAACAAAGAACCTCCTACCACTGTAGAGTAACACTCATTTCTTCCTCAAAGCATACGAAGGCTAAACCACTATAAGTAACAAGTGCTGTCACACCCCTACTAAATAGAGCCAGTTTTTCATAGAGCCAATTCCTCCAGGGCTTTGTTTGTCTGAGCTGTTTTGTTTATTTAAATGTTAAGTTTCATGGCTCTCCCTTTTAGTTTTGCATAGTACTGTCACAGTTTCATTACGGATCGGACACACAAAGGGCGTGAGCCTGTGAGAAATTATCCATAGGAAATTCTTATTTGGTCAGGCTAATCTATCTGATTTTGAACACATCAAGTTCGGGGTACATCAACACTGCAGTAAAAACCCTATGGTATAGAATCTCAGAACTCAGCTCAGGCTATGTCTAGACTGAAGGCTTCTTTTGGAAGAACCTTTTTTCGGAAGAGATCTTCCGAAAAAAACTTCTTCTGAAAGAAAGCATCTACAAATAAAAGCATATCGAAAAAGAGATCTGCTTTTTTGAAAGATAGCATCCACACTGAATGGATGCTATCTCTCATGTAAGCTGTGTTTACTATGGACGGAGTGGCCACCAGGGCACCTGTCCTTTTTCCTCTTTAGAAAGAACTCCCTCTTCTCCATCCTCACACACCTTTTTCTGAAAGAGCTCTTTCGGAAAAAGGCTTCTTCCTCGTAGAAAGAGGATTACCAGTGCCAGAAATCCCATCTGTTCTTTCAATTTTCTTTCGGAAGAATGCGATTGCAGTGTGGACATAACTCCGACAAAACTCTGTAGTGTAGACGTATCCTCAATTGACTCGGGCTCTCAGGCCTTAGGCTGAGGGGATAAAATAGCTGGACTCTGAGACCCAGCCCTCTCCTAGGATTTCAGAGGTGGGCTCCAAAGTGCCAGGTTTACAATGGTGCCAGCCCCACTCTCAGAAGGGGCCCTAGCTCATGGTCCCATCTCCCTGCTCCACCTGCGTTCCTCTCTGAGTCCCTGCCCCCACTTCACCTCTTTCCCCTGAGGCCCTGCCAATCACTTGCTACTCTCCACACCCTTTTGCCCCTTTCCCCCAGGCTCTGTTTGCTCCTCTCCACTCTCACCCCTCACTGCCCACCCACTGCTTGCCTTTCTCCGCACTTTCCTCTCTCCTGCCCACCCACTACTTGCCCCTCTCCACTCCCTCCTCCTGTGCAAACCATGGGTGGGGCCTCAGGAAGAAAAAGCAGAGTGGGAGTGGGACCTTGGGACAGAGCATTAGTGGAGCTGAGGACAGGGCCTTGAGGTGCTGTGTGGGCAAAGTGCTCCTTGGGGTGGAGGATCTCTAAGCTTGGGTTTCTCAATTCTCTCACATCTTTAGCTCTATAATATTGATAGTATCTCAGTCACTCCAGCCTCTCTCCATCTTCCCTTCCTCTCTTTGCTCTGTGTTCTCACCTGGCTTGTTTTCTTCGTCCTTCTCTCTTCAAAGTCCTCTCTCCCTTTGTCTTTTCATTAAGCACATCCTCTTCTAATTAACCCCCCACACCTGCTGGGCCCCACGAATTGTGACACCAGTCTGATGTTTGCAAAGCACCTGCTTGGGCTTGTATATTCTGTCTCTTTCCCATCCTTTGTCTGTCTTTTCTATTTAGTCTGTAAGCTTTTTAGGGCAGGGACTGTCTTCAACTCTCTGTTTCTACACTGCCTAGGTGTGAGGCTATATTCTCATTCTGTCTGAAGGGAGTATTGCAATCGTTAGCACAACACAAACAGAAATACTCCTGAACCAAGAAATGTGTTTAATTTTCACTGTTTAGAGTAGGGGTTCTCAATTTTTTTTCTTTCTGACCCCCTCCCCAACATGCTATAAAAAAAAACTCCACAGCCTTCTTGTGCCATAACTGTTTTTCTGCATTGCTGTATTAGATTGTAGTTAAAGAGTTAAACACACACACACACACACACACACACACACACACAAAACACAATATAATATAATATAATATAATATAATATAATATAATATAATATAATATAATATAATATAATATAATATAATATAGGAAAGAATAATAAAAGGTACAAAAATAAAAAAACCCTGAATATTATTTTATTTATCCACATTGTGAAACTTGTTGCTAATCCAGTGGCTGGGTGTGGTGCTGAGGTGAATTAGAAGGTGGAAGTGGTGCTGTTTCCCTGCGTCCCATTATCCAGGGCTAAGGCCTGAACCCACATCCCTTTAGTTAGGCCTGAAGCCTGAGACCCATCACTTGTGGCTGCTGAAGCCCCATTTATTTTGGCAGACTTCCTGAAACCCACTCATGGCCTGCTGGTTGATAATGGGTGGTTTAGACTGTATTTTAACTTTGTTGTTTCATTGCTTCACAAATGATCACATTGTACAAATATAGGCCAATTAAGGCGTCTGTTCATCTAGTCACTGACCTAATGTAGGAAAAAATTGGGGACAGCATAAATTTGCTATGAAATATAATTTCCTTTGGAAAATTACTAACTTAGCCGTTGCTGTCTCATTTGTAGTCACAGGATGGAAGGAACCCCATCTGTAGCCAGAAATGAACTAGAAGGGATTCACCTTAGCAAACAAAGTAAGCTTGTCAAGACCAGAGGAGATTTGCATCAGATTGCATCTAATGAAGTGCAATTTTGATCCACAAAAGCTTATGCTCAACTAAATCAGTTTGTCTTTAAGGTGCCACAGGATTCCTTGTTGTTTTTCCAGGAGAGATAGACTTACCTTAGTTGGCCTTCCCTTTCAGGTCAAAGCTTTTACCTTATTCACTTGAACCGAAAGGACTGAAACATCTGTATGCTACAGATTTTTCTTCATCCATACTATTTGGCTGCTCTACAATCTTTTCTAACCAGCTAAAACTATTTGACACTAAATATAATCAGATTTGATCAGTTAACAGTGTAATAGTTGCTTTAATAAAGTATGTTTGGATAGTTGCCAATAAATTCTGGGTATGGATATTATCCTCTATGGATTATACCAGAATTTAGCATGCCCCATTTTCTCTGTGTTTTCTGGCACTTACTTTGTCAGCCTATCTGGTCTTGCCTTGGCATCTTATATAACAACCAGTTTGCCTATTAAAAAAATGAGTTTTGTACAACTGGTGAGGCTATTATTACCTATTTTTCATTTTACAAGGAAAGGAAATATGTGCATGTGGAAATGAGAGAGATGTTTTCCACACTGGAGTAAATTTGACAAGAGAACATTTGTAGGAAACAGTATTTCCATATGTCCCGTCTATGATTTTTAAAAACACAATTGAGGTTCTTTGTGTCTTTTGTTATTCAGCCTTTACAGTATACTTGGGTCACATTTGCAAGCTTTTCTCTGCAACCATGAGGCTAGAAAAAAAAATACTGTAATGAAAGTGAGCTTCTCGTGAAACCAAAGGGTCCCAGGAATTGGGGCCATGAAAAACACCAGATATTACAACACTTGCAATAATATTGCCAGTGTTTGCAACAATCAGGACAAATTATGGTACATCATTCTTCCCTCAGTTTTTATTTTAGATATTTACATTTTAGTGAGCAGCCTCTATCAGTCTCTTATTCTTAATATTGCACAGAAGAGCCATATAAATGGTGTTTTACAAGGCAGACTGCAGCTATAGAAATGTGTGATATTGCAAATTTAACATTATGATTTCAAAGAAGTCTTACATCTGAGAAGATGGGATAAAAGAGAGCAAGCTATTTGGAACACAAATCATGCTGAAAAAATTAGAAAATGTAAACAAAGTTATGAAAAAATGAATCTAAAAAAGGGGTTTATTTTTAAATCTGCTTCAAAGTTTGGACAGATATTTTTAAATAAATATTATCAGCTCAGTTTTATCAGCTCCATGTCAGAAAACACAAGGGAGATGAAAAAAAACAAGCAAAGGCACTAAGTGGCAAAAGGCAGTGGTGACCAAAAAGGCAGAGGGCAACCACCAAAACTGCTACGGCTGACAGTCCCTGCAAGAGGTCCCAAAGCACGCAGCAGGAGAGAAACGGCTGTCCAGGGAGATCCCTTTAAGCACGTGTCTCAAAGGAGCTCCAACCTCCACCCCCGGAAAGGGCTGGTGCCCTTTTGCCCTCTGCAAAATGGTTCCGGGCTTCTGCTTTTGCGCAAAAGTGTCCCGCCAATGTAGACGTGCTTTTGCGCAAAAGCGCATCATTATAATGATAACTCCGGGACCAATCTAGACGCACTTTTGCGGAAATACTTTTAACAGAAAAACTTTTCCGTTAAAAGTATTTCCGGAAAATCATGCCAGTCTAAATGTAGCCCCTATGTTTACTTTAGCTTTGCTCCTAAATGCGCTTTAGTTGGCAAGTAAACATGTCAGGCTAGTGTTCGGAAGACGCTTGCAAATGTTAGCCTAGGAATGCATAGCACAAGAAGCCTATAGCACTGAAACACCATTTCTGAAGACACCAAGCTGGACTGCTATTCCTCCAGAAGGGTCACAAGAGGAGCAACTCCTGGAAAAGTCACGGAGAATAAAGTATCAGAGGGGTAGCCGTGTTAGTCTGAATCTGCAAAAGCAGCGAGGAGTCCTGTGGCACCTTATAGACTAACCAAAGTGTCGGAGCATAAGCTTTCGTGGGCAAAGACCCACTTCGTCAGATGCATGTCAGAGAATAAAGAGATGTTTGAGATTGACATAAGCAAGCATGGCTGCTCCCTGTTTCCTAAAATCTTATAACAGCCTACTTTCCCACATGTCAGGCCTCTGTCCTCACGCAAAGCATCCTGTGTGTCACAGAAGTTCTGGCCATGCCCTATAGGCATGGTGTATTCTTGGCATCTTCTCAGGGAAATATGGGTGGATTATGTGAAGCGAGAAGACACATATCTGTTAACACTGCCCCTCTTATTTACTTTCACACACACTCGGGCAAGCTTCTGCTGGAAGCCTTTTTTTTTTTTTTTTAAGGAGCATGGTGATTGCTATGGGGGTTGGACAGTGTGGTGAAATAGAAATAAATTTAAAAAAACATGCAGGAAATTCTTTACAAAGATTTTACAGTGATATCATGAAACAATCCAATATGGTATTTACACACATTCAATTCTCTCTAATCAGAAGAGCTGGATTCTGCTACCTTATCTTACTTATTATCTTACCTTATTATCATAGGAACTCAGGAGCTTGATGATGGCCCATTCTGGGGCACATGATCAAGAGGTACCAGGCTGTGTCAGCAGTCTTCACCTTTACAAGAATAAGCAGGTGAAAACAGGTACAAATGGAGAATTACAAGCCCATTTGAAGGCAAGTTGTACTTGGAGGTTTCTAAGTCTAATGATCAATTATCTAAGGATAACAATTATAAATATTATTCTGAAATTAATAATATCCATTTAAATATATTTTATCTGATGCCTATCACATGGCCATCATTAAAAATAAGTGACCATTTGCCAGCTATTCATAAGATAGGAAATAACTGTGGAGTCTGTGTGGTAACTCTTGATTTTAATGGCAGCCACTTTAAACATTAACCAAATTCAAAGGGAAAACTGGAATAGTCTGTTGTTTAAGTAGGAAGCAAAAAATGCTTTTCTTTGAGTAAAGTACACTATGGCCAGGCCCGTGCACAGGAATTTCTGGGGGGGGAGGGGAGTGGTTTGTAAATGTGAACCGCAAGGGTGCAAATGCACCCCCCTCATGATCCCCCAAGTAAGTGTGCTCCAGCTGGCCAGGGGAAGGCAGGAGTGGTGGTGCATTGCCCGAGATGCCCTTCCCCATGCTCTGGTGGGCTAGTGGAAGGCTGGGGCTAATTTCCACGCCCCTTCTCTCCCCTCAAGAGCAAGGCCCAGCTCCAGACCAGAGCCTGCTCCTGCTATATTTTTAATATGTAGTGGGCAGCAAGGGAAGCTGGCCTGATTGTGTGTCAGAGTGAATAAGAGGGGCAGTGTTAACAGATATGTGTATGTGGGGGTGGGGAGCAGAGTTGAGAGGAGAGCAGGTATGACAGAGACAGTGCTAAAGGGCGAGTAAAGGTGTTGAGAGAGGGTCTGGGTAAAGATGTAGGCAGAAGTTTGTGTATGATTGTGTATGTGTAGTGTGGCAGGATAAAGGGGTAAGTAAATGTGTGTGTGAGAGAAGGGGGTGTTTATCTGAGGGGCAAAAGTGAAAGGTGGGTGAGTAAATAGGGCTGGCTATGACTGAGGAAGGATTAAGCTGATAAGCGATGCTGTTCAGAGCCGCAGTGGGGGTAGCTCCAGGAGCTGACTCCAGCTGGGAATGAGCAGTCCTGGTTCATTCAGGCTCTGGAGCCACCTTCACTGTGGCTTTGCCTTTTAAATGTAGTAAGAGCTGCTGGGCTCTTACTACATTTAAAATGCAGAGGTGCAGTGATCAGTGCTAGCTGGGACTGCTCAGTCTTGGCTCACGTTGAGTCCACAGCCTCTGTTCATGGCTTAAAGCTGGTTCCCTCCAGGACCGGCTCCAGCTCCTGCTCCCCATCCCCAATAGAGGCAGTAAGGGTGGGGGGAAGTGAGTGGTCAAATTGCTACTCGACTATCCGATAAGCATTTGCTTATCAGATAGTCAACTAGTTCACTAGTCGCTAACATCCCTAGGGATATCCCCAAATTATTGAAACTGTCTTGTATACATTTACAGGCAGTCCCTGGGTTACGCACAAGATAGGGACTGTAGGTTTGTTCTTAAGTTGAATCTGTATGTAAGTCGGAACTGGCGTCCAGATTCAGCCGCTGCTGAAACTGACCGCCAGTTCTGACTTACATACAGAATCAACTTAAGAACCCCAGGTGTCCCCAAGTCAGCTGCTGCTGAAACTGATCAGCAGCTGATTCCAGGAAGCCCGGGGCAGAGCAACTCTGCCTCGGACTTCCTGTAGTCAGTGCTGGTTAGTTTCAGCAGAAGCTGACTTGGGGACGCCTGGGGCAGAGCAGCTGGGGTGCTGCTGGGTTGCTCCAGTAGCGCCGCTCCTCGGTGCTACTGGACCAACCCAGCAGCACCCCATCTGCTCTGCCCCAGGCGTCCTGATTCAGCTGCTGCTGAAACTGACCAGCAGCGGCTGAATCAGGACCTGGGGCAGAGCAGCTGGGGTGCTGCCAGGTTGGTCCAGTAGTGCCCAGAGCGGCGCTGCAGGACCAATCGGCAGCGCCCCAGCTGCTCTGCCCCAGGGTCCAAAACAAAAGCCTGGTCTGCTGGGGGGGGGCACACTAGCTGCGCCCCCCCCCCCAGCAGACCAGGGACATGGGGAGCAGAGCCGCAGCGGCAGTGGGGTGCCGCGCCTCTGAGGCTTTGCTCTGGCAAAGCCTCAGAGGCGCGGGACCCCGCCGCGGCTGCAGCTTCAGCTTCAGTCCCGGTGCCTGTGGTCTGCTGGGGACGGTCCCCAGCAGACCACAGGCACCCGGACTGAAGCGGCAGCAGCGGCGGGGTCCCGCGCCTCTGAGGCTTTGCTCTGGCAAAGCCTCAGAAGCACGGGAACCTGCCCGGTGCCCCTGGTCTGCTGGAGACGGTCTCCAGCAGACCAGGGGCACCGGAGCAGCTTACGAACGGGGCTTTCTCGCCCCGGAGCTCGCAGGTAGCAATCCGCCACCTCGACCTCCGGGGCGAGAAAGCCCCGTTCGTAAGTGCAGATCCGACATAAGTCGGATCCGCGTAAGTCGGGGACTGCCTGTATCTTGCTGCAGCCACCCCCTTCCGAGGTGCTGCTGCCTTCTGGTGGGACCCAAGAGCCAGGCAGGAGGTGGCTGAGCCATGGGAGGCAGAGCCTGGCAGCAGGTGGTGGAGTGGAAAGTCGGGGCCCTGGGGAGCCTGAAGTGCAATGAGGAGCCACTGCTGCCCCCTGACCCTCCCCATGGAGGCACGTGTGCTGCACCACGTATTGTGTGGAAAACTTAAAAAACAACAAGTAGTCTAGCACAGGTGTCTCCAACCTTCTTAAGCACAAGATCACTTTTTAAATTTAAGTACAATCCATGATCTACCTCAAACATAAATATCCTGCCCTGCCTCCTTTGTGTGGCCCTTCTGTGAGGCCCTGCCTATGTTCACTCTGCCCTCTCCCCCTTTCCCATTCTCCCTCCCCTTCACCAAGCAGGAGCAGAGGTTTGGGGCACAGGATCTGGTCTTGGGCTAAGGGATTTGGAATGTGAGAGGGGCTCTGAGCTGAGCCCTGGGCAAAGAGTTGAGAAGCAGGAGGGGGTTCAGGGTACAGGCTCTGTAAGGGAGTTTGGGTCCAGGGGCCTGGAGCAGCAGCTTGGGGTACCAGACGGGGTTCATGACTGAGGCAGGGGTTTGGAGCTGGCTCCAGCTGGTCACTGCTTACCTCAGGTGGCTCCAGGGTGGTGGTGAAGTGGAGCTAAGGCAGGATCATCCCTGCCCTGGCCCTGCACCACTCCAAAAGCAGCCAGCAAATTCTCTCCATCCCAAGCCCTGTTGTGCTCTCCTGTGGAAACAGAATACAGGGTGGGGGGCACCCTGACATAAGCACCCCATTCTCTTCCTCCCCTGCACAGCAAGTAGGAGGCTGTGGGAGGGGGAAAGGGTTACAAGGAGGAGGCAGCTCTAAGGCAAAGGGCAGGAGGTGTGCCGCAGTGAGGGGACAGGCAGCTGAAACATGCTGTGCTTGGTAGTCCCTTGGCCAAACCTGTCAGGATCACCTGTCAGAGGCTCCAAGAGCTACCAGTAGATCCCAATCTACTGGTTGGTCACCACTGGTCTAGCAGCACCTAAAAGACTAACAAAACATCTAGATGCTATTGTGAGCTTTTGTGGGTACAACCCACTTCTTCAGATGAATAGCCATCTGAAGAAGTGGGCTGTGCCCACGAAAGCTCATGATACCATCTACATGTTTTGTTAGTCTCTAAGGTGCTGCTAGACTATTTGTTGTTTTTTAAGTTTTTCCAGTTACAGACTAACTCGGCTACCCCTCTGAGGTTTACAGGATCTTTCGAAAAAGGCTTCTATTTTCGAAAGAACCGCGTCTTGACTGCTCTTTCAATTTCGAAATAGCACTTTTTCAAAATAACGCCATTACGTGATTATGCAAATGAAGCGTGGGATATTTAAATCCCAGCTTCATTTGCACTTTCAAAGTGCCCAATTTACATCCCTCTGGGATGTAGTCTAGACACACCCAAAGTGATGATGAGCAGAATCTGCATACCAAATTTGGTGCTCCTAGTTCTTATGTTTAGGAGTTCTTGAACAGACTCTCAGACAGAAGATACCGATAGACAGATAGATGCACAAACTCTCTGAAATATATAGTAGATTATAGCAATCTTGGATCATAACCCAGCACATGTTTAAGAATGCTTTCACTACAGATCTGACAAAACACAAAGAAGGTACAAACCTAAGATTTCGAAAGATAGCTACAACACTCAACCCAAGGTTTAAGAATCTGACACGCCTTCCAAAACATTTCATGGATGCGGTGTGAAAAATGCTTTCAGAAGTCTTAAAAGAGCAACACTCCAATGAGGAAAGTACAGAATCTGAACCACCAGAAAAGAAAATCAACATTCTGCTGGTGGCATCTGACTCAACTGATAAAAATGAACATGTATCGTTCTGCTCTACTTTGGACCACTATCTAGCAAAAAACAACACTGACATGAATGCACATCCTCTGGAATGGTGATTGAAGCATGAAGGGATATAGGAATCTTAGCACATCAGGCACATAAATATTTTGTGATGCCGGCTTACAACAATGCTATGCGAACACCTGTTCTTACTTTCAGGTTACAATGTGAACAAGAAATGGGTAGCATTATCTCCTGTAAATGTAAACAAACTTGTTTGTCTGGGCTATTGGCTGAGTAAGAACAAGATTGATTGGACTTGTAGGATTTAAAGTTTTACTTTTTTAAATTTTTGAATGCAGGAATTTGTGTACATAAATTCTACATTTGTAAATTCAACTTTCATGATAAAGAGATTGCTCTACAGTACTTGTAAAGGGCAATTTCTTTTATTTTTTTACATTGCAAATACTTATAATAATAAATAAACACAAAGTGAGTACTGTACACTTTGTATTCTGTTGTAATTTAAATAAATATTTATATGAAAATTTAGAAAACATCCAAAATATTTAAAATATTATCTGATATTATAGTTTATTAATATTTTAATCATGTGATTAATCATTATTAATATTTTTCATCACTTGTCAGCCCTAATTTAAATCAATCCACCCTGAATATTTTTATTGTATTGTTATCAAGTTGTATCAATTAATAATACAATTTGATAAGCAGCGTTATGTATTCATTTCCTGAGGGTACACATATCACTTTAAATGCCAAATCTGATGATCTGATCTGCCCGTCATCTATTTTCTTGCTCCTAAATCTGCCAAGGAGAAGTTTATCTCTGGGCACATGCTACTTATATATGTTTCACATAAGTAGGCTGATGGCCAGTTTTCTTCAAATCAGTTAAGAGACCAAATGGTGAATACATTTGAAATTGCCTATAGACATTTCTGCAGTCCTTATCGACATATCATCTAGAAGCTGGAATGGGAAAACTTGCTCAGCTAACTGCTCCCAACAAAAACATTTATCGCCCAGAATTTAGATTCATATCTCGGTTATGTGAAGGTCAGTATTTTTACTCCAGCTGAGATCAGAAGCAGTAGTACTTAAACACAAGGACAGCTGTTCTTAGTATTTCTTATCTGGTCAGGAGCACTGGGAATCTCATACCAGCCTGTCCTCATGGAATTTCCAATCCAATTTTATAGGCCCCAGTGTTTCAGATAATTCTCATTACAGCTCATTGAGAAGTTAAAATATTATAAATAAATCATCACCACAATACACAGATTCACATCGTTAGTCACAAATATCTGTACAGCTGCCAAGTATCGTTGAAAACATTTGTTAATCTGGAAAGTTTCACAATTTTTAGCATGAAGATAAATTGGCTGAAGATTTCAACTATAAATGCTTTATTTACTGATCTTGTCTTTAAACTATTTCAGGCCAAGTAGAAACAATGCTGTAATGACCTCTTTAGAGAAAATAGTTCATAATCAAGGCACATGATTACAAAAAACTCCATCTCAAAATTATTTGTCCAGAGTACAGATTAAAAACATATGAACTCATTATTGCCCCCAAAAAAATAAGGATCCGTTCACAAAAAATAATCATCTACAAAAGGGATGCTCGGTTAAGAATAAAATATGTTTTATAATAAATAGGCCACTCAACTCTGATCCTGGTAACCTTCTAAACAGAGTCTGAAGGTCCAAATCTTGATGTCTTTATTCAGGGCCAGATTCTGACCTCTTTTTCACACTAACACCCTACTTCATAAGTCATTTAATTTATTTCTGTAGGGGGACTACTCACTGAGTAAGGCGCTAATCAACATCTGGCAATTAGAATATATCCCTCAGTTGAGACCCTATTCTAACAATTTTCCATGCACTGCACCTAGAACTTTGCTGATGACTAGTTTAAACCAGGAGCTTCAGGGGGTAGCCAAGTTAGTCTGTTACAGAAAAAAACAACAAATGATCTGGTAGCACTTTATCGACTAGCAAAACATGTAGATGGTATTATGAGCTTTCGTGGGCATGGCCCACTTTGGTCATTTGAAGAAGTGAGCTGTGTCTACAAAAGCTCGTGTGATACCATCTACATGTTTTGTTAGTCTATAATGTGCTACCAGACCATTTGTTGTTTTTTAGTTTAAACCAGAATGAATTCTTCTTGTCATTGCTCAGTCATTGCACTCTGGCTTCAACTTGTTCCTCTTCCAGATCCTCAGCTGGTGTAAATTAGTATTGATGGTGCTATGCCAATTTACACGGTAACATACAATCCTTTCAAATCCTTTATATATTGCATACCATCTTCCCTGCTAAGGACGAAATCATCATCGTTTGAGCATACCCCATGATTCCTACCAGTTGATCCCTAGTTCAGGGTCAAGATTTTAATTCTTTGTCAAATTCAGGACAATCTCTGTCCTACATAGCCTCATCTTTGTCAGACTTTTTGTAGAAAGAGATGCTCAGAGGTCCAAGTAATGAAACGGTTGGTGTTTACGAGCTAATATTCATGTTTCCTTTACAGATCTGGATCAACCAAATGGGATCCTCATTTCCCAGCTTTGCTACTAGAGGAAAATATCATTGCACTGCCCTCAGAATGTTTATTTCCCTCCATGATCTTGATCACTTTA
This sequence comes from Pelodiscus sinensis, assembly GCF_052426305.1. Lineage (NCBI taxonomy): Eukaryota > Metazoa > Chordata > Testudines > Trionychidae > Pelodiscus > Pelodiscus sinensis. The sequence goes on from NC_143052.1 coordinate 213,980,830, forward strand.
TTAAGACTGTTTTGCTGCAAGACATGTAACTACAGGGACTTTCAGCCAGCCTCAGATTCTGCTTTATCTTACTAAGCACACCAGCTGCCAACTGCCACATTTTTTTCTGGCCAGTGAGTTGCTCTGGGGGTTCTACTGCTGCTACTTCTGCTCTTCCCTGGTTAGAACACATGCAGGGTATGTCTACACTACCCTGCTAGTTCGAACTAGCGGGGTAATGTAGGCATACCGCACTTGCAAATGAAGCCCGGGATTTGAATTTCCCGGGCTTCATTTGCATAAACCGGACGCCGCCATTTTTAAAAACTTTTGCGCAAAAGGGCCAGTGTAGACAGCTGAGATTTGTTTTCCGCAAAAAAGCCCCGATCGCGAAAATGGTGATTGGGGATTTTTTGCGGAAAAGCACGTCTAGATGGGCCATGGACGCTTTTCTGCAAAAAGTGCTTTTGTGGAAAAGCGTCTGTGCCAATCTAGATGCTCTGTTCTGAAAATGCTTTTAACGGAAAACTTTTCCGTTAAAAGCATTTCCGGAAAATCATGCCAGTCTAGATGTAGCCCCTGTGTTCAGGAGAGAGCCTGGGCCACAGCAGTGTCTGGCTCCTATCTGTAGGATGTGCAAAGGAAGAAAGGCTGAGCTGAGATTATCCAAGGAGCCTCAAGTAACTAGGTGCCAACTGCCATTTGCTTTCAATGGGAGTTGGGCATCTAAATCTCTTAATTCTTTGGAAATCCCAACCAAGGTCCTAGCACTGATTTTCTCCACCCTGACTTCTGCACACCCACCTCAAATCCAAGCACAAAATAAAAAAATAATTCAAACTATTTTTTAAAGCAAACAGAAATCTATTCTGAAACCAGGAAAAAATTCATAACACTGAATTGGATTATGTAATATTCTCCCAAAGGAAATAGGGGAAGCCTAATTAATTTCTAGAGTAATTTAAAACAAGACTATACAAAAAATGCAATAATAATATACCACAGAAAAAAATTCTGCACTGGCCAGAGATGGAGTAGATGACCTAATAGGTCTTTTCCATCTCCCCTTTCTATTATTTTGCGATTTATTACTGCAGAAGGATAGCACTTCAGAGACAAGTCAACAGTGCCTGTTAATGATGCGTGGATTACTCCCTCCCATCTTCATGCTGTAGATCCGTGCACACCCATATTGCAGTTATGTCATGAGATTACCATTTGGTAGAGGAAAGGCGTGTTCAGAGAAAATAAGAATTCTGCATTTGCATTTAACCTTTTACATTCAAAGAAGAAATGTTAACCTGGGAGGATAAGATTACTTCATAAAAACACATTAATTTACCGCACCAATATTTTTCCTTAAAAACAACAAAGGAAATTTTAAATAAAAATTCATAGGAGACGTTTACTCTAAAAGAGGTCTGAGGAAGCTCCTTTGTGGGTTTACGAGGATAAAGTTTCATCAATATAAAGAACAGAATCTGACATTTAGTTGCCAAATTCCTTAAGTGCACTAAATACCGGTGATAAAACTAGTTGATACTGCATTGCAGGAAAACTCAAGCTCTACTGTTCAAGTTTATCTTAGCCCAGATTAAAATGAAAGCCAGAAAATGACAGACTAAAATAAAGTACTTAAATACATTGACTGAATTACTGCCTATGGAACACACTGATTCTTAGAAACAACAGTAGGCTTTGGACCATTTTTACTGTGAGGCACTACAGGCAGTCCCCGAGTTACGCGGATCTGACTTATGTCGGATCCGCAGTTACGAACAGGGCCCTCCCTCTCTCTGGTCTCCAGCAGACCAGGGAGAGGAAGTAAAGCGGCGGAACACACGGGCAGCGGACAGCCCAGACGCGTCTGGGCTGTCCGCTGCCCGCGTGCTCCGCGGCTTTGCTCTGCTTTGTTCCCCGTCCCCCGTCCCCAGGGAGCTTTGCTCTGCTTTGCTCCCCGTCTGCAGACCAGGGGGACGGGGAGCAAAGCAGAGCAAAGCCGCGGAGCACGCGGGCAGCGGACAGCCCAGACGCATCTGGGCTGTCCGCTGCCCGCGTGTTCCGCCGCTTTGCCCCCGTCCCCCTGGTCTGCAGACCAGGGGGACGGGGAGCAAAGCAGAGCAAAGCCGCGGAGCCTGGGGTTCTTCAGCAGCGGCTGAATCTGGACGCCAGTTCCGACTTACATACAGATTCAACTTAAGAACAAACCTACAGTCCCTATCTTGTACGTAACCCGGGGACTGCCTGTACTTAAATACACTAAACCCCAGGTCCACAAAAGGACTAAAAATCATAATGAACAGGATTAAATCATAGTACAGGTTGACTTCCCTGGTCCAGCACCCTTGGAACCTGACTGGTCCTGGATGAAGGATTTTGCCAGAATAAAGGAGGTCATTTCTGGCCCCTCTGCTGCTGGCCCCACCCTCTGCCCTGCCGCCCCACCAGGCTTCCCGGCTCCCCAGCAGTGCAGCTGGGTCACGCTTTGGGCTTCCTGACCCCTTCTGTCCACCCCCAAGCCCAGCTGGGCCATGCACTGACCTTCCTAGCTCCCCCCCATCCCAATTGAGCCACACGACGGACTCTCTGGTTCCCCCGGACAGTCCAGTTGGGTTGCGTGCACCAGTTTCCCCCCACCTCTGCTGCCCAGCTGAGACACGTACTGGGCTCTCATCCCCCTTCCTCATATTGGGTTGGGCTCCTCCCTCCCCCACTGTATCATGCCAGGTTTCTGGGCTCCTTCACCTCCCACAGTGTTCTGGGACTCTCTGATCCTGAAACATTTATGGTCCTGCCAAACCACAGATGTTGTTGGACCAGAGAGTCCTGGTTTATAGAGGTGCAACCTGTAATACCAAATATCGTTGTTTGGGAAAAGTCCAGTTTCTAGAAATGGTCCTGTTAGACTGGTTCGAAAAGGGCTTTTCCATCATTCTGAATTACTTGTTCTTACTGATAATATGTATGAACCTAAAAAGGTTCAGATCAGGATTGACACCTGAAACAAAACACTGAAAAACCTTCAGAGGGGTAGCTGAGTTACTCTGTAACTGGAAAAAACTTAAAAAACAACGAATAGTCTAGTAGCACCTTAAAGACTAACAAAACATGTAGATGGTATCATGAGCTTTCGTGGGCAAAACCCACTTCTTCAGATGACCGGAGTATTAAAACTAAGGTGCTACTGAAATACCAGTCTCTGTGAAAATTGTTAAACTCTGAAAAAAAATAGGGTCAAAATCTAAGATTAACTTCTCGTTCAAGGGCTTACTTTGGATAAGGGAAACTGCTTATCCAACTTTCAAGAACCTTCGTGTTTCATAGATTTTGCATCACCAGTTCTCTTCAAATACTTGGAGGCCAAGGACCAATGCATTTAATTATTTTTCAAGCTTTCTCCCATGTGCAACAACAAAGATTTTTTCCCAATATTCTTCTTCTACGTTAATGAGTTTTGGCCTGCAGCATTGGCTACATTCCAGGCACAAATTGTCTTCTAATATCTGGGTTACCACATGGAAAAGTTACCTCAACCCTTCAGTTATTTCTGCACCATAAATCTCTAATACAGCTTTAGGCTAGTAAGATCTGTATTCATTACCATCTGAATATTGGCTAAATATTTTTTCTACCAAATATGTCTTGGATCTCTATCTCATTCAGTCATGTTTTAAAACATTTGCAGGTAAAAGATCCAAAAAACAAATGTGATAGACGGGCAAAATATTAGCTATGTTCTATGACAGTAAATTTGAATATGCTTTTATTGCTATATTTAGCTTATTTTTGAAAATGTTCTTTTTTACACTGGTGAAGATTAATTGGTGGAAGATTATCACCTATGAAAGGAAGTGTGGCATAATTTTTTATTGCGTGACTGTTCACTCTTTCCTTCTATATTGAGAAATTCACTTTTTTACTTTTCTCATTTTCAGATTATGTTCTCTCTTTTTTATTTCTCTCCTTCTACTAGCTTTTGCTATGTTATTCCTGGAATTAATACCATAAATTTCTGAATGCAAGCTCTTCACTCACTACAGCCATCACTTTCTACCAGTCACCAACAGTCACAATTTCCACAACAAGGGACTTCATAAAATAAAAGGAAAATATCCCCAAGGTTCTACCATGCCAAGAGTCTGTAGGTCATGGTTCCCTGCAAAGATGTTTCAGCAGTATCACTTGCCAAGGATCAGCTACTTGGAGAGCTCCTTGAGCAAAATAAAGCTGTTAGTGGTACAAACAGACAGCTTGGAATGTTGTTGCTCTTATTTCCCAGTTCTCTCTTATTTTTTCCCATATCCACCCACCAATGTCATTATAATTTTAACCTTTTTTTAAAAACTGTACTCTACAAAATAATTTGGATAGGCATGCTATAAGCCCAATCCAAGGTCCAAATGATACCAGTGAAAGCCTTTTATTTGATTCAGTGGTTGGATCAGGATCAACCATTTTCATGGATTGTTTGTTTTACCCCCAACACTTCCATTTGAAAACTTTTCTAATTGAAGAATGGCAATTATACCGAATCTGTGGGACAAACTATACCGAATCTGCAGTCACAGTAGATGGTTAAAGGTATGCTAATTCAATAGGGTGATGAGATGTGGTTAAGTATCTTGAAGGGAACATAAAAAGTTATCTATATTGTGGGTGAGGTAATGCAGGGGTAATGAATTATTTTTTTTATCAAGGTCCACATTTCTTGGTCAAGATATAGTCAAGGTTCAGACTCCAGAAATGTTTTTACACTACAATAGCAATAATAATAAGTAAATAAAATGATTTCACAGTCCATTCAAAAGCATCTGGCAGTCTGAATTTGGACTGTGGTGCACCTGTTGACTGCCTCTGAGGTAATTCTTTTATTGGACCTACTTCTTTTGATGAAAAAGACAATAATTTGAGCCTACATAGGGCTCTTTTTGAAAAAAAGAGCCTGAAAGCTTGTCTCTTTCACCAGCAGAAGGTCCAATAAAAAAAATATGACCTTACCACCTTCTCTCTAATGTCCTGGGACCAACATGGCTTCAACATAGCATAATATCTATATAGTAACAGGCACTGATAATTTCTTCTAGAGCGGGGATGAGCAAATACTGGCCTCTGGGCTGGATCTGGTCTGCCAGGGTTTAACTCTGGGGGGCCCCCACACTGCTGTATTTACCTGCGCTTTTGCAGGTACAAGGTATCACAGCTCCTGTTGGCCACGGATTGCCCTTCCTGGCCAATGGCAACTGCAATCATCTGTCCCTATGGAAGTGCAGGTAAATATAGTGGCAGTGGGCCACCAGGGGCTAACACTGGTGAACCACCTCTGTTTTATTGCCCACCAGTGTTCTAGCATTTAGAGTCCTAGATACCAAGTTTAGAAGAGATAATTTCTTAATGGCCAGATTTCTGGAGTTGAGAATCTAGGTTTTCATTTAAAAAAAAAATCTAATTCTTACAGCTGAAGAGAAATGACTGAAAATTTGAATTAACTGTGCTGTAAATAACGAGACGCCTAAAAGCCAAGCAGACAGTATTCACAATTGAGTGCTTTTAAAAATCTCTTGCTTTTTTAAGCTAATCTCATTAATTTGGAAGACTTAATGTGTGTTTTGAGTACTTGACTGCAGCCACCCTGCAGTCTAGAAACCATCTGCACAACAGGTCAGGGAGTTCCTCCCTGCACCAAGAGAAAACATCTTCAATCCCACAATTCATCCCATACTCTTTATGTAATGCCATAAAATACTACACATTGTGGGAGAGTGTAATGTAGATGAGTTGATGTTGCTATGGGAACTTAAACTTTTGTCTTCCTTAGGTTTTTGTTATTTTAATTGTATGACCTGAATGTTGTATTAACATAGTAATTTGAATATAATTAGATTTGAAAGCTTGAAAAGCATAAGTGTCAATTATATTAGGGGTGTGTATGAAAGAGATGAGTTGGATCAGGATTCTCTAAGTGATGTTTTCTTGGTGTAACCATGGCCAATAAAGTATTTCTCCAACTGTCCTACAGTGATTAAACTTTCCAACAATACAGAGTGGATCTTTCCTCACTGAAGTTTCCAAGGGATTTTAAGCGAACATTTAAATAGAAATCCTTCTTCCACTTCTTTTATCATTTGCTAAATAAGACAACAAATGTTCCCTAGTTTCTTTCACTGCACTTAATTTAGGAGTAAGAAAAGTCTGCTTATGTTGCAAATTGGTTAGCTACAAACGGCACATTACTCTGAAAAAGGAAAAAGAAATCAGATTTTGGTTGCCTGTTTAAAATTAAATAATTAAGACATAGCAGTGCTTAATACTCATCAACACATTGCCTCCATTTCATAGGAAGACCCCAACCCTACAACTGATAGCTTGCCGGTGGACTAATGCTCTGACATACAGTTCTATTGACTTTTGTAACTTGTTTTGTAGCTTGTTTTATATGGTCTGCAAGGGCAGAAAAATGCTATTTGCACACTGGAACATGTGAATCAGATATTAGCAAGTACAATAAGTGCTCAGAGTGTGAGGAAAAGAGAAGGGCTGAAATCCTGGACCCATCAAACTCAACGGGAGTTTTGTCATTGACTTCAGCATAGCCTGGGGATTTCACCCAAGATCTCCCAAGTGCAGATTATAAATTCAGCATTGGTTTTATTTACAGGTTGCGGGATTATTAAAGTATTTTTCTGCTTTTTACTTTTATGATATCAGACTCTCCAGTTCTCACATTATTTATATAGATATTTTTTACCGATTTCAGATTTATAATTTATACCACAGACTCACGCACACATGCATTAGTGACTTCCTAATGCAAAATAAAGAGCATGCCCCCTAACTCAAGCCGCTTACAAATCAACAACCTGACCCTGGGGAAACTTGTAGGGCAGGGCTGCACTGGGCTGTGTTGTCCTGGAGTTACAGATCCAGGACTATATGGGGTCCCCAGCAGCCTGCTGAGCCAAGCCATCAGGACACCATACAAGTTTTCAAAAGAAACCTGCATGGGGTTCATTGAAAGCTTTATGAAACATATCTTGCCACAAAATATTTAGGTTTATTTGGATGAGCATTTTCTGATGATAATGTGTTTCATTGTACAATTCTCAACTAACTGTAATAGGTACCTATCACAGGTAGTTATCGTGGACAGTTATCGAGTTATCGTGGACAGTTCTCTGAAAACTTCCACACAGAGTGCAGCGGCGGTCAACTAGGCAAATAGGATGCTAGGAATTATTAGGAAAGGGATAGAAAATAAGACCCAGAACATCTTACTGCCCCTGTATAAAACTATGGTACGCCCACATCTTGAATACTGTGTACAGATGTGGTCTCCTCACCTCAAAAAAGATATTTTGGCCTTGAAAGCGGTTCAGAAAAGGGCAACTAAAATGATTAGGGGTTTGGAACGGGTCCCATATGAGGAGAGGCTAAAGAGACTGGGACTTTTCAGTTTAGAAAAGAGGAGACTGAGGGGGGATATGATAGAGGTCTTATAAAATCATGAGTGGTGTGGAGAAGGCTGATAAAGAAAAGTTATTTATTAGTTCCCATAATAGAAGAACTAGAGGACACCAAATGAAATTAATGGGTAGCAGGTTTAAAACTAATAAAAGGAAGTTCTTCTTCACACAGCGTGTTGTCAACCTGTGGAACTTCTTGCCAGAGGAGGCTGTGAAGGCTAGGACTATAATAGAGTTTAAAGAGAAGCTGGATAAATTCATGGAGGTTAGGTCCATAAAAGGCTATTAGCCAGGTGATAAAATGGTGTCCTTGGCCTCTGTTTGTCAGAGGCTGGAGAGGGATGGCAGGAGACAAATCGCTTGATCACTGTCTTCGGTCCACCCTCTCTGGGGCACCTGGTGTTGGCCACTGTCAGTAGACAGGATACTGGGCTAGATGGACCTTTGGTCTGACCCAGTACGGCTGTTCTTATGTTCTTATCAATGTGACAGTTGAACTGGTCTTATGAGGTAACTGTATGTATTGTGTAGTACAGTAACCCAGTCTTCCGACCATGGCAAGGTTCTTTTCCACATGACTAATGCAGAGTATCAGACGCAGCACTGACTCTATAAATAGGAATGTTGCAAATATCATGGCCTTCTTCTACTGGGTTGGAATTCCAAACTTGAAAACCTCCTATTTTATATTCCACTTCTTTTTCCCAATCAATCATTCCAGCCACAAAACTTCAAGTTGGAAATCTTTGAGATTAAAACAGCCATTGGTGTAGATCCAAAAACCCTTCACATTTGTTAAACTTTACAAATATGAGTCATTCCACTGAATTTAAGAGGACTATTTAAATCAGTAAAATTTTGCACACGTATGTTTGCAGGATTGGGACATGGATGGCTGTTAATGAACTCAGATCAATTACAGCACATGATAAATTGGGCACCACACATTGTAGTGTACGCATACTATCACCATCACTATTATGGATTCATGTACAATTGTAAAGTGAGTGGGGTGATGATCTCATCTAAATTAACCAAACAAGAAATTTTACACCAGAAGCAGCAGATTAGGGCAAATGATACCAATTTAATAGAAATGTTTTTAAAAAGCTTCATTTTAAAATACAAAAATACAATATGCAAAGGAAACACTTGGCCATTTATCTTGTGTGTCCAAACTGAGGCTGTGATATTGTAAAATAATCATGAGCTGAGCATCTGGATTTGCTGTGATACATTTCTGGAATTTCCATTTAAAATTTGTTTCCTTCAAATCCCTTTTCAACACCTACTTTTCTCCACTGCCTCTGGAATAACTGTTCCACAGCTCTTTGTACATAAGACTACAGCAGGGTTGTGGTAATGGGGGTAGAAATGGGTAGCACACATAATGTGTGACTCTTGGTAAGTATTCATTTTTAAAAAGGCATCTGTTGTTCTTTTTAATCAACCGTTCCCTTTTTTTCCCACTCATATTTTTCAGTGTCTCTTATCAGATTATGCACATTCTCCTCTTATAAGCATAGACATCCAATTAATTTCCAAAAATGACACATCCATTCAGATCATTCCAAATGAAATAACATAGGGGAATTCACTAGGTCCAACTTGATTATAATGTGTTAAATCTAACGCTAAAATTGCATACTTGGGTAGCTAATGTTTTCATTGCTGATAATTGTGAGATAATCCTAGACTAGGTATTGTACATACAACCATGTGATGTGCCCCTCTTCACTCTCAAACTATAAAAGCAGACTTCTGGTCTACCAGAGAAAACTTAATTTTTTGAAATGTAGAGCATAAGGATATACTTAGTCCCCACTTTCCTTGGCAGCCAGCAGAAACAAGTGAACCCAAACTTTAAGATATATGCTGGAATAACAGAATATAGGCAGAGTGAGCAACTAGCAACCTTTGGGTAAAGAAATGAAGGCTTCACAAAACAAAGCAAAGCTATACACACATGCTATCAGTACAGTTGGTTCCACTGACTTTAGTTAGGGTTCACCGACACGTCACTGTAAGACATTATTTGCGGTTGCTCATAACTTTGCCAAAGTTTAACTCTTTTTGCTGACATTTGCCATGTGAGGTGACTGCCTCACTTTTTTTTTTTGAGGGGGGGGGACAGCAGGAGGAGAGTGCAGAAAGTTTTTAGATAAAATGGCTCAGTGCTTTCCAGCTTAGAGAAACTCTAACATGTTTTGTCCATATTAAAAAATTCTTACAACCATTCTGTTAAGAGACTGTAGTGGCACTGTGATCTGGAGGAAGGGCTTGAAATTTGGCAATCCCTGTGATGTCAGGGATGTGTCTTTTATTATCCCTTTTTTATACCGGACTAAATGCTCCTGATCTCATTAGCCCTGTGACAATTCATTAAAATTTGGCTCTACTAAGAGCCTCTGAAAAATCTCTGTGGACATACTCAGTAAAGACACCTTAAAGTTTGGCAGCTAAATTCCCCAGAACCCATCTGTACTGAGCCTGCTTCATGTGATTGTTCTGCGCACGTGTCATTCCCACATAAGCAACTGAGCACATTCTACTCTAGTGTTGCAGGGGCTGAACAGGCTTTCCCAGCAGTTGCTCTTCCCAGTCACCAGCAGCCACTGTGGCACCACATGAAAAAAATTGAAGGCAACACATCTGGGGGCTCAATAGTTTGAACATTGGCCTGTTAAACCCAGGGTTGTGAGTTCAATTTTTGAGGAGGCTGTTTAAAGATTTGGGGCAAATCTGCCAAAGATGGTACTTAGTCCTGCTGTGAAGGCAGGGGACTGGACTCAATGACTTTTCTAGGTCCCTTCCAGCTCTATGAGATAGGCATATATCTTCTGGGCTCTCAACATTCCCCAATCAGAGCCCTAGAAATATGAAGCAGGAGGAAGAAACAAACATGGGGCTATATCTACACTCGCGGGTTATTGAGCAAGAACAGCTGTTCTTCTGGATGTTGGTTCTTGGTTCAGTAAAATGGCGGGAGGCTTAAGGCCAAATACCCAGTGAAAATATTGCAAGACAACAAGTTTGAACAAAGAAGGAATGATTTATTAAACTGAACAACTTAAAATGAGCAATTACCCAATATTTGCCACAAAACAATTGAACCACAACAATTTTTAAAACTCTACCTAAGTTACAGCTAAGTCAAATATATGCACATTTCAAAAACTGTTTCTTTAAACACACTGACAATAGCAAAGATAAAAGTTATAACTGAGCAATATATTTTCTAACCCGTCTCTTTTAAACCACTTAACAAACAGTAAGGGTAAATTAAATACTTACGAACTCAGCAACAACAACACAAAGATATACAGGGAATCGGCGCATGCTCGAGATTCGTATACCCCTTTTTAGATTCGGTGGGTGGGAGGCGGCCTTTGGGTGATCAGTCCTAAGCCTGACTCAGATTCTGTCTTCCAATATTTGGGAGTCCTCCCCGAGCTTAGGGCTCAGGGGGTTTTATGTTATTGCCTATTACCATATTTGGTATTGTTTGTGCTCTGGGAGTGGCATGGGTGTGGTCTGGGTGCGGTGTGATGCCCATATGTGGTGTTGAGTGCTGGACTCTGGCAAGCTCCATTTTATTGGTAGATAAGCCTTGTTGCTATCCATGTGATGTGGTGAGGTTTGCTGAGGTAGATCTCGGCTATGCGCGCAAGGCCTGGCCAAGAGAACCCATACTTGACACCAGAAAGTGTCCACACTGCCCACCTGCTCTTGCGCAAGAAGATTTACAGTACAGCGTGGTTAGAGAGGGCTTCTTGCACAAGAAGGCTCTTTTCTAACAGGTCTAAGCCCTCTTGCACGGGAGCTCTTGCGCAAGAGGGCAGTATGGATGCTCAGCAGGGATTTCTTGTGCAAGAAAGCCCTGTGGCTAAAATGGCCATCGGAGCTTTCTTGTGCAAGAGAGTGTCCACACTGCCATGAACGCTCTTGAGCAAAAGCACAGCTCGCACATGGCAGTGTGGACGTTTTCTTGCGCAAGACTTCTTGCACAGGAACTCTTGCACAAGATGTTCTTGCGCAAGAAGCTGCCAGTGTAGACATAGCTCCAGAGTACAGCAGAAGGGTGAATAAAATAAGAGGGAGCCCAGCAATATTCTCACTAATCTATTTATTTGGGCAGAACATTTTTTATGTGCACCAGGGCATGTATGAAATTGCACCACATGTAGAAACAAAAAAGCTAGCTGTTAATCATCTGTGCAGCATCTGAATCTCTCCTGTGCTGCTGCACAAGGACACATCTTATAGGCAACTCTGGGACCCAGGCCAGGTGACTGAGCCAAGCCTAAGAAATCTACATTCCTCTACTGTCAACAAATAGCTTTGAATCCCACTGGCACGGGATAAGACAATGAGGAATCCTATGGTACCTTAAAGACTAGCAAATTTATTTGGACATAAGCTTTCATGGACTGGAGCCCACTTTGTCAGATGCATGAAGTGGAAACTTCAGTTTGGCAGAGACATATACACATGGAAAGAGGGGAGTTTTACATGACTATGCAGAGGAACCCTGCTAAGAAGACCAGTTTAATCAGTGTGGATGTGGCCCACTCCCAAAAATTGATGAGAAGGTGAGAATACAAAAAAGGGAGAAATGACTTGTGAGCTAGCCACTCCCAGTCTCTCTTGCAAACCAATCTGATTGTGTCAAGTTTGCATATGAATTCCAGCTCTGCAGTTTCATGCTGCTGTCTGTTATAGGAAGTTTTCTTGCTCAAGTATGGCAACTTCCAAATTTGTTACTGAGTGTTCAGGGAGACTGAAGTGCTTTCCTACTGACTGTTGAATTTTACCATTCTCAATGTCTGATTTGTATCCATTTATTCTTTTGCCTAGAGATAGTCCAGTTTGGCCAATGTATATGGCAGAGGGGCATTGCTGGCACATGGTGGCATATAGCACAGTAGTAGATGTGCAGGTAAACTAGCCCCTGATGGTATGGCTGGTGTGGTTAGGTCCTGTGATGGTGTCAATAGGGTAGATGTGTGGACACAGTGGGCAATGGGGTTTATTGCAGAGATTTGTTCCTGGGTCAGTGTTTCTGTTGTGTGTGTGTAGTTAGTGGTGAGTATTTGCTTCAGGCTGGGAGGCTATCTGTACCTGAGAACTGGCCTACCTTGCAAGGTGTGTGAGAGTGAGGGATCATTTTCCAGGATAGGTTGTAGACTCTTGATGGTGTGCTAAAGGGGTTTTAGCTGGGGATTGCAGGTTAGTCAGTGACGTTCTATTGCTTTTTCTTTTTGTTGGGGTTGTCTTGCAGTAGGTGACTTCTGGGTACCCGCCTGGCTCTGTCAATTTGTTTTTTCACTTTCCCAGGTGACTGTTGTAGTTTTAAGAAAAATGCAGGACAATGTAGCACTTTAAAGACTAACAAGATGGTTTATTAGATGATGAGCTTTCGTGGGCCAGACCCACTTCCTCAGATCAAATAGTGGAAGAAAGTAGTCACAACCATATATACCAAAGGATACAATTAAAAAAATGAACAAATATGAAAAGGACAAATCACATTGCAGAACAGAAGGGGGATGCGGGGGGGTGGGAAGGGGGAGGAAGGAAGGTAAGTGTCTGTGAATTGCTGATATTAAAGGTAGGGAGAGTGGGATGTTTGTGAGTTAATGGTATTACAGGTGATAATTGGGGAAACTGTTTTGGTAATGGGTGAGAAAGTTCAAAGTCTTGTTAAGTCCTTGTTGGCAAGTGTCGAATTTTAACATGAATGACAGTTCAGAGGATTCCCTTTCAAGTGCAGATGTAAAAGGTCTTTGTAGCAGAATGCAGGTGGCTAAGTCATTTAGAGAGTGTCCTTTCTGGTTAAAGTGGCAAGAAACTGTTTTCTCTTTGTGATCTTGTCTGATATCTGTTTTGTGGGCATTAATCCTTTGGCGAAGTGTCTGAGATGTTTGTCCAATGTACATAGCAGACGGACACTTTCGGCACGATAGCATAGATTATATTTCTGGATGCGCAGGAATATGTGTTCTTGATCTTATAACTCACTTGGTTAGGTCCACTAATGGTATCAGCAGAATGAATATGTGGACAAAGCTGGCAACGGGGTTTGTTGCAAGGGAAGGTACCAGGGTTGGTATTAGTGTGGTATGTCCTGTGGTGGTTGGTAAGAATCATCTTGAGGTTAGGTGGTTGTCTATAGGAGACTTGGGTCTGTCTCCCAGAGCCTCTTTGAGTATGGTATCCTGTTCCAATATAGGCTGTAGTTTATTGATAATGTGTTGGACAGGTTTAAGTTGGGGGTTGTAAGTGATGACAAGTGGTGTTCTATTGTTGGTTTTCTTGAAGAATGTCTGATAGAGATTCTGCAGGTGTTTATCTCTGTCTGAGGGATTGTGGATGTGGGATCTGTCTCATCTGCATCTAGTGGTTGCTCCCTACTTCTGTTACCACTAGTAATTCTGTTAGCCTACACTGCAGAGAGATCTATGCTGTGAATCTAAAGGTCTGAACCCTGCCGATGACCCAAATTGGGAGTGTGGTTCCCCATTAAAAAAATTAGAAATCTACATCCAAAAAAATTATGATTAAAAGGATATTAAGATTACAAATTCAAGCACTCAGATTTTGGGAAATGGTGCCTATGCTTAACTGAGTCTCTATATGAGAATTATGATGCAGTCATTAATTATATACTACACACATACTTTTTATCCATTGGTTGCTTTCCCAAGGAATCCCTCATTATCTGGAATTCTAAATACTGTACATTTGCATTGGAGTAGATTTGTGCAGGCTTTGGATATGAGTAAGGGAGCTGTGTTATTTATTCTTTAGAGCTTTCTTGAGATTAACAATTCCATTTCAAGGCAGCTTCTAAGGTTTCAAAATTTGTTTTTGAGCCACATTGGAACAAAATCAAAAGCTTTTGAATGTTTTTGTAAAAATGGAAAGGTGTCAAAATGTTCGTTTGCAGATGAAAATTGAAGCTTTGGATTTAGGAAGATTTTAGTAAGCAAGAGACTCATGTGTTGTGGCTTAGTAGTTGAGGCACTGGCCTACCATGTGGAAAAAAAATCAAGCTTCAAGTTTCTGTGCTGGCTGATTCAGAGCAGAGTTCATCACAGCAGATCACCCTGAAGTTTTCATTGAAACTGATACGTCTCCAATAAAAATGTCAGCTTTGTTGAAATGAACTAGCTCTATTCTTTATGCATTGTAGTCCTTGGAATAAATAGTGTGTGGTTTGAAGAATAAACAGATTTCATTTGGTTTCTTAAATAATTATTTTGTAACAATTCCAAGTTATTTTAGGTGCTTTTAAAATCTCCCTTTGGATATTCATTTGGTGTTCAGTTGCACTGAAATACTTATAACTAATTAATGAGCCTTTCATGCTGTTAAATGTGAATTCTCTGTAATAAAAGTTGTTGTGTCATTTTATGGCCAAGAAATGTTATTTATTTAATTAGACGATCTGGTTTTCTAAGGAAACAATTTTCTCTTTGACCGGATGTTCCGCCTCTTCAATGTTTAGAGTAAATATAGTGCCAAAATTTACATCAGAGGCATCTGTTTGCATTAGGAAACTTTTGGTAAAAATATAAATGGACCAACATAGGCTTGTTCAGCAGAGCCATGTAAAGCTACTGAAGGTAATTGAGAATGCTTGAGCCACTAGTGACCTCTCTCCATTCTGAAAATTTACCATTTATTCCTACCCTTTGTTTCCTGTCTTTTAACTAGTTCTCAGTCTGAGACTGACTACTTTCTGAGGTAGGTATAGTCACACAACTTATTGTGCTTACATACTATTTGTATCATCTTTTATCAGATACTCTTCTTTTTGAATTGTCTTCCTTTAGCTATACTAACAGTAATCTCCTACATTGTGGGGTATTTCTGATAGAAATTACAAGAACTGAACATGCCTGAAAAGTATACAACTGTAGGTTAGTTTATATTATATACAAATACTCTCTCACACAAAAACTTCATTAAGATGCATTTAAGTTACTGATATATATTATTAGTCTTAAGGCCAAAGAAACCTCTCTAGACTGTTGCAGTTTTAAAAACCAACAATAAAATTAGCCATTTAATCTCAGAAAAATAAGAGTTAAGATTTATCTTTAAAGAAATCTAAACATTTGAAAATATAGGTATGCACAATTAAAGAACTCAAATAACCGACGCCCTTCTGCTGCCCCTGTTCCTTTAGTGACATTAAATCTCCAGACTTTCCTTTATTTTTTTCATATTCATGGTCTGATACTGAATACCCTTACTCATACAAATGATGGTTTGCAGGATCAGCTTCCTACTTCATTAGATGTGTTGTATTTGGACCAAGTACATTCACTGAGGGATTTAAGAAGTTACAGGCTATGGCTCAAATTCTGAGTAATCTCAGCACAGTTTAAAAGTAGGGAGCAAAGTCTGAATTACATCGATTTTGGAAATCATCGATTTTGGAAATTCTCTCTGTGGCTTTACAGATTTTAGAGCTGGCTTGCAATCATTCTGGTCTCAAAGTAAGCTAGAACAATTTATTCTAAGTATCTGAGAACAGGCAGAATGTGGAGGAGTTTTGGCCTTATTCTTCTCTCCCAGATAAGGCAACAATCTGTAGGATTGCGGAAATCAGTATGGATCAACACAGTTTCAGCTGTCTTTGGAATATAATAATGATGCTTCTGAAAAGGTATTAAGCAATAATAGATCTGATCTGGTGTTGTAGTTAGGGCTTAAAATATTATCCCATTTGAGCCAAATAACTTCCCTTGCGGTAAAGTGGTCTATCTTCCATTCTTGATGTTTTTTAGCTCCATATCCAGATTTTTAAAAAAATCAGATTGCTTTTACTGGACTATGTAAAGATTTTTTCCTCTAAAGGAGAAACACTTGGTCTATCAGATTTGTATGCAGTATGTTTTATAACTTGTGATCCAGCCATTTATAATACACCCTCTAAAATATTATTGGCAATAATTTAGATTAATTACTCTTATCAGTTATTGCAGGTATATTGTACCCATTTCTCACCATAAATGCATGAATTGTCAGCATACATCTAGAAAAGGTACACATGTTTTTTTTAAAACAACAAATATCTGGGTTTTAAAATGCTACTTTACATTTTCAAGTAAGGGTATGTCTACACTACAGCGCTAATTCGAACTAACTTAGTTAACTTAGTTAATTCGAACTAAGCTAATTCAAACTAACGGATTCAGACTAAAAAACTAGTTCGAATTAGCGTTTTGCTAATTCGAACTAGCATGTCCACATTAAGTGGACCCTGAACCGGGTTAAGGATGGCCGGAAGCAGTGCCGGCAGGGCATCAGATGAAGACTTAGAGCGTGGAGCTGCTGCCTCAGGCTAGCCGAGAGCTGTCTTAAAGGGACCCGACCCCACCCTGGACAGACAGTTCTAAGGGGTTCCCCGTTTGCAAAGCAGTCCTGGCTTGGAGTGCCCTGAGTGCCCACACTGGGCACATCACAGCACTCGGCCATCAGACCGGCTGCACTTGCCGCAGGCTGCCATCTGGGGAGAGGGGCCAGTTGGGAGGCTGCAGGAGAGCTTCCACCCCCAGAAGCCCACAGAGCCAGCCCAGTCCTCCCCATCGGGGGCTCGTACCTCATTCCTCCCTCACCTCCTTCCACTTACCCTTCCCTAGCCCCCCTTCCTGATGTACAAAATAAAGAAAACGTGTGGTCAAAAATAGAATCTCTCTTTATTAAACAAAACTCGGGGAGACTGGGAAAAGGAGGTGGGAGAGGGGAAGAGAGAGGGTGGGAGAGAGGAGGGCAACTAAAATGATCAGGGGTTTGGAACAGGTCCCATATGAAGAGAGGCTAAAGAGACCGGGACTTTTCAGTTTAGAAAAGAGGAGACTGAGGGGGGATAGGATAGAGGTCTATAAAAGCATGAGTGGGGTGGAGAGGGTGCACCAAGAGAAGTTCTTCATTAGTTTCCATAAAGAAGGACTAGAGGACACCAAAGGAAAGGAATGGGTAGCAGGCTTCAAACTAGTAACAGAAAGTTGTTCTTCACAAAGCAAAGAGTCAACCTGTGGAACTCCTTGCTGCAGGAGGCTGTAAAGGCTAGAACTAGAACAGAGTTTAAAGAGAAGTGAGATAAAGTGATGGAGGTTGGGTCCATGGAGTGGTATTAGCCAGGGGGTAGGAGTGGTGTCCCTGCCCAAAGTTTGTGGAAGGCTGGAGAGGGATGGCACGAGACAAATGGCTTGGTCACTGTCTTCGGTCCATCCCCTCCAGGGTCCCTAGGGTTGGCCGCTGTCGGCAGACAGGCTACTGGGCTAGATGGACCTCTGGTCTGACCCAGTACGGCCATTGTAAGCTCAGGGCTCAGGGTCGGGGGTCTCAGTGGACCACCTTGATTTTCAAGCACACCTGCTCCTGGGTGGCCAGGCTGGCAGCTCTCCTGCCCTAGACGGCCACTTTCCTGTGCCTAGTGCAGAGATCGTGGACAAGGTCCACGATGTCCACACTAGACCAGGCGGGTGCCCGCCTCTTGCGGTGGCTGGCTCGAGCCGTGCCAGGTGCAGGGTCTGCTAGCTGGGTGCTGGCAGGCTTGCACCTGGCACGGGCACCGTAGCCAGCCCGTGCCCCTTTAAGGGGGCCGGGGCCAGGAGGGGGGCAATAGAGTTTCCCTGGTGTTGGCCAGAGTGGCCACCAGGGAAAGCTGGGGAGGGCTAGCCTCCCACTAGTTCGAATTAAGGGGCTACACACCTCTTAATTCGAACTAGTACGTTCGAACTAGGCTTAGTCCTCGTACAATGAGGTTTACCTAGTTTGAACTAAGCGCTCCGCTAGTTCGAATTAAGTTCGAACTAGCGGAGCGCTAGTGTAGCGCCTATCAAAGTTAATTCGAACTAACATCCATTAGTTCTAATTAACTTTGTAGTGTAGACATACCCTAAGAATCCTATGAAAACGGAATAGTGTATATCAGGGGTCTCACACTCCCAGACTTCAGGCCAGTCCAGGCAGGAATGATTGTATAAACCAGCCTGGGACTCCCAGTGGACTGTGTGTGAAGAGGGAGTGGGGGGACATTGTCTGTTAGTGGTGTGCATGGCATATACTATCTGTGGGGATTGCAAAAATTCCTTGTATTTATTCAGTAGGACTTTGAAGCAAAATGTGTTATTAAATCATCTTTCTGTGGTGTTTACTTGTATGGTGTTGTTCATAAAATCACGATTAACACTGAAGGGATGTATGATATTTCCTGATGCAAGCCAATTGTCTGGCAATATTGGTTGTTTTTTCAAGAGTACTAATTCTATGACAGGCTCTGTTCTTATTTTATAAGGCAGATTTTTCTCCATTTTTCTTACTTACATGCGTTATCTAGGAAGTTACAGTATCATAGAATCACAGAGTTGGAAGAGACCTTAGGAAGTCATTGAGTCCAACCCCTTGCCCAAAGCAGGACCGACCCCAACTAAATCATCCCAGCCAGGGCTTTGTCAAGCCAGGACTTAAAAACCTAAATAATAACTAATTGAATGACTAAGAATATGGGGAAAATTGAGATAACTTACTGCACTACATACTGGAAAAAAGGTTTAGAAAATATTTCTCCTGGATCACCATTCTCTGATTCCATTCACTACCCTCTTTCCTTTTGTCTCTGCAATAGAGGTTTTCCATGCAGGAGTTATTACATATTCCGGATACATTTTCAGCCAATCACAGTTCTATACTCAAAGTTCCGGAGCTTCTCTACAGAGCCAAAGATGGCCTCATGAGAACATTAGGAGTTGTTTCCTTCTAGTTCTTGTAAATGTATTTTTAGTTAAATAAAGATTTAAACACAATTTTTCCCATCATTTCTTTTGTATTCCACTTGGAGCTGTGAAAATGTATTCCAGACAAGTATCATTATAAGGCTATTTTAGAAGGAAGTCCTGATTTACGTCCAACTGAGGTGAGACCCATCAGAGCCCTGCAAATTTCTATGCTTCTAATGTTCCGAGTTATATTCCCCCTCTGTTGTTGACTTGCCCTCTTTCCAGTGTGAACTTTGCAACATTTAGTTCCTTTGGCATTCACTCTGGGTTTTCTGAAGTCCCTATCGTTGTATTACCGTTCTAAGCACTGTTTCAACAACAGGAACATTAAAATCAGAACTTATACAGTACAACTTTAGGATTTCAAAACTTCACAAATATTCATTAAGCCTCAAAATATCCATATTTAATAGCAATGGGTTAGTAAATTGCCTTTTTGCAGATGGAGAAACAGAGACAGAAATGTTAAGTCACTTGTTCAAAGTGTTATGCTTGTAGAAATAGAACTAGCAGAATCTTGTTAGGGGGATAAGACAATGTGCCACATTTAGTGTGAAGGCAGAACTCATTTACTAATCCTAGCTACTAAAATTACCCACCCCACATACATACACTCAAACACACAATTCTACAGATGGAATAGAATTACCAACCTCAATTGTTCATACTAGTTCACTGGCCAGGCTGTCTAGACATGAGGAGATGAGCCGGCTCGTGTCAGTAAACACTGATGCTCTTGGAGGATGATTGTAGAACTGAAAGACCCAATTCTATAGTTTTGCCATCATCTTTTTATATGTTTTAGTCCATAGATATTGTCCTGTCCCACTGCCCTAGAATACTGTATGACTATGAATCATCAGTTAGCAGTAGGTGGGACTTTGATCTTTTTCTTGATGGGGTTTTTGTTTCTCACTTTCTTGGGTGGGTTCTTTTGCAGGGCTTACTTGCATTGTACTTCTCCCATAAAGGCGGTGCTGGCAGCTGGTCTCTAGCCAGGCTGGCTTCATGGACTGATTCCTTTACAGACACAGACACAGACACACACACAGACACACACACACACACACACACACACACACACTTAACTTTACATAAAAACATAAGAACGGCCATACTGGGTCAGACCAAAGGTCCATCTAGCTCAGTATCATGCCTGTCAACAGTGGCTAATGCCAGATGCCCCTGAGGGAGTGACCAGAACAGGTAATCATCAACTGATCCATCTCCCTGTCATCCATTTCTAGCCTCTGACAAACAGAGGCTAGAGACACCATTCCTACCCATCCTGGCTAATAGCCATTGAGGGACCTAACCTCCGTGAATGTATCCAGTTCTTTTTTGAACCCTGTTAAAGTCCTGGTCTTCACAACAACCTCTGGCAAGGAGTTCCACAGGTTGACTGTGTGCTGTGTGGAGAAAAACTTCCTTTTGTTTGTTTTAAATCTGCTACCTACTAATTTCATTTGGTGACCCCTAGTTCTTTTATTAAGGGAACAAGTAAATACTTTTTCCTTATTCACTTTTTCCACACAAGTCATGATTTTATAGACCTCTATCATATCCCTTTTTAGTCTCCTCTTTTCAAAGCTGAAAAGTTCCAGTCTTTTAATTTTTCTTCATTTGGAACCCATTCCAAACCCCTAATCATTTTTGTTGCCCTTTTCTGAACCTTTTCCAATGTCAATATATCTTTTGTGAGATAAGGTGACCGCATCTATATGCGGTATACAAGATGTGGGCATACCATGGTTTTATATAAAAGCAATAAGATGTTCTCTGTCGTATTCTCTATCCCTTTTTAATGATTCCTAACATTCTGTTTGCTTTTTTCACTGCCGCTGCACATTGAGTGGATGTTTTCAGAGAACTATCCACAATGCCTCCAACATCTGTCTCTTGAGTATAGCTAAATTAGTCCCCATCATATTGTATGTATAGTTGGGATTATTTTTTCTAATGTACATCACTTTACATTTATCAACATTAAATTTCATCTGCCATTTTGTTGCCCAATCACTTAGTTTTGTGAGATCTTTTTGAAGCTCTTCATAGTCTGAGTTGGTCTTAAGTCCTCTTCAGCAGTTTAATATCATCTGCAAGTTTTGCCACCTCACTGTTTACCTCTTTCTCCAGATCATTTGTAATTAGGTTGACTAGGATTGTCCCAGTATGGAACCTTGAGGGACACCACTAGCTACCTCTCTCCATTCAACTTTAAAACAGAGTTAAGAGAGTACAAAGTTTAAAATGGGGTTTCAGTTATAATATGGTTAAAATGGGATTTCAATTACAATTTCTATAAAAAAAAGTTCCCTAAAAAAGTTACAATAACAGATTCCCCAAAGGCAATTCTTAACAGGTTACTAACAAATTAATCCAAATCTCATTCATAAAAATTGGGCTGCAGTTCTCAAGGTACTGTTGCAGTTCAGAACAGTTCGCAAGGTAATAATGTCACATTTGTAGAAAGTATATTAAAAGGGCAATTTCATGTGGCAGCCCTACACAAGGCCCAAGTTGTAGTCATCCTGCAGTCCTAGAACTGTGGAACCAGGAATAACATAGCCAGGGCTGGTGGCCCTTCCCCCTATGAAACCCTGTTAGTGGTTGCTCATAACAATGTTTTGTTTTAATTCCAGACAAATCTGTTCTGTTATTTTGGAGAACAAGAGTAGCCTTCACAAAGTTATTGTCACTCCTGACACAGCACTCAGGCTCAGCCTGGCTCCCTGATGTAGCATGCAGCTCCATCTTCCATTTGCTGGGCTGCCAGAGTCCTTTCAAGCTGTTTTATTACTGGTAACTTGCTCTGCATCTGTAGTTCTACTCCCAGCCCTGTTTCAGGGTAGGGCCTGTGGATCCCAGCACACTCCCCAAACATAAGCCTTTGAAAAAATCACAGAATGCACATGCTTGATGTTAGCAGCTAAAAATCTCTGCAGATTCCATCCTCAGTGAGTGTGTTCAAATCTCTTATAGCAACTAGTGCTGACTAGACCATATATCCCCATCGGGCAGCTGAGTATGAGCTGTTTCCTCACAGCTCCCGTGCGTGACTGGACTGAGCATTCACCATCCCCACACAGCTACTGAGCATGCTGCAGCTCAGGACTTTCCCTGAAATTGCTGCTCCCAGCAGCTTCTCCCCCAGGCTGGGATAATGTAGAGCACTGGAATTGAGAGCAGGGAGCCTGTCTCCCGTTCCTATCATCTCTGTGATCCTCCTGCTGTCCCCGACAGGAAAGAGGAGGAAACTATCCAAACTAAATGCAGGGGGGATGAAAGCTGGATCGGGGGGAAAGAAGGTGATAGATTAGGACAAGGAGTTTGGTGAGACTGGGACTGGAAGGGGAGAGCGGAACTGCAGCTGAGAGTTGAAGATGGAAGACTAGGCATGGCTTGGTAAGGAGACTGGTGCTGTGTGTGATAGATATGGCAATTTTCTGTAATCTTGAAAAACCATATTGAATAAAGTTTAAGTGTTATTGGGATCCATTGGACTAAATGCAAAGGTTCTATATTATTGTGGGCCAGGATTCTGTGTAACTGCTCTAGGTGGGGTGATGTGAAATGAATCTCAGGAAGTGTTATGAACTTCAAAGGACCGTACTGAACAATGTACCGGTCAAGAATGGACTCTTGGGACAAACAGTCATGTGGTTTTTCTAATGACTCTCTATAGGGAGGAGAATGCAAATGCCACACTTCTACGTACAACCCCAACACCCCAGCCTTTTAAAACCAGGCCTTTTCTCTGCTGTTTGCCTGTTCCAGGACTCTCAAGATCAAAGGCCCAAGCTATGTAAAAGAGAGACTGAAATATTCATGTGTGTGCTAATTCTGAGCTAAGGTGGTTATGAATTGACACCCACAGATATACCCATTGGTGGAGTTTGAAGGAATGATGCCTGCAAGAACCTTTATTGGAACTGGGGATGACCTTTAATAAGCTTTTTAGAATGTATGTATATTTCGCTATTGTTTGTAATGTGCTTTCTCTATAATGCTGTTACCTTAAGAATAAATGAGCTTACTTGGAAAGTGCTGTGACTGTTGGGAAATCACACTATCTTTGAAGCCACACATGTTGTGTCACAATTCAGGGTACCTGCACTTGCATTCCTTCTCTGTGATTCTTTGAGAACATGCTTGGCTCTTGGCTCTTCAGCCATTCCTGTCTTGAGTAGAGGCCCATGCCTCTCTCCTTCCATATCAGTATATTTGCAGTCCACACAGTTCCCTATTTATACGGTGATATCCCCAGCAAGCCAGACTGTGTAAAAAGGCCAGTGCCTGTGCTTTGCTTTCACTTCAAAGGTTATAAACAGCTGTGTCCAGTTTTAGGCACCACACTTTCAGAGAGGTGTGGACAAATTGCAAAGAATCCAAAGGACAGCAACAAAATGATAAAATGTTTATAAACCTTGACCCATGAGGATATGTTACAAAAACTGAGCATATTTAGTCTTCAGAAAAGAAGACTGAGTGAGGCTCTGATACCAGAAACATTCAGATCAGAGGGAATGTATATTCAAGCCTGCTCCAAAGCCCACTGAAGTCAATGGAAAGACTCAAATTACTTCACAGGGCTTTAGTTAAGGCCCTTGTTGCTTTGTTACTTGTAGTGAAATGCATTTGTTTGTACCTAACAATCCAATTGAAGTATTTCATGTGACTCACTGAAAAGTAAACAGGTATTTTAATGCAATCATTATGTTATTTTAATGGCAGCAATCTAACACCAGTCCAATGTACAGGCAGTGTTACACAAAGCAGTAAAATTCTCTTAAGTTACTGATACGTTGAAAAGGGAATAATAATTAAAACACCATTAGAAAGAAAGCAATCCCTCGGGATTGATTTATGTAAAAAGGAGTGTTTGATTAAAGATCACTTAACTTGCAGTATGAATTGATTTGTGAAATCCTGCTCTTTATTATTAGCTACATAATTAAACTACTGAGTTCCTGTATTGGTTTTCTTTTATCGTAGGAAAAAGTAATTTATAGCTAAGTAAATGAATTGAAATATTAATTACCATAGTAACTTTCCTATGTTACTATTATTGAAAATGGAATCTTTTGAAGACAAAAGTACTTGCATTCACATTTCATAAACTTTAGCAAAACTGTAAGGAACATGGGGAAAGGAAATATATAGAATCCCAAATTTAAATCAAACTAACATACAAAGGGAACCAAGATTGGTAATTATTTATTTGCCTAATATTTTGAAGGGCCCTTTTTTTCTCCTTTCAAGCTCATCTGAGGAAGTAGGTTTTCCCACAAAAGCTCATGATACGAGATAGATAGATAGTCTCTAAGGTGCCACAGGACAACTTGTTTTTAACATTTTGAAATTATTTTCTATTGCAATGTAGTTGATACACACAAGTAACTACATAAGGTGCATGATTACTTGGCTCGCCTATTACATACATCAAGACCAGGATTATCCAGAGCCATCTAATCCAAGTTATGTTATATTGGGAGCAACAGAATTGTCTTCTGGCTCAACAATAACTGTGCACCTGAGAATCTTAAAATGTAAGAGGATTTTAAATCAACTGAAAGCTCTTCTTTGCTTGCTAATTCAAGTGAAATATGAGCCATTCTAAAAACCTAGAAAAACTTCAAGGTCATTGCCAATAGCTTGGATAAGCAATAAAAAAGGGACATAGAACAGGCTAATGGTATAAGGACATTAAAAATTAAAAAGGAGCTATTGATTTAAAGGTGCTATCTCAAGGCTAAATAGCCCTAACTAATGACTAAATGGTGGATCATATATTTCTGACAATGTGTGTACCAACCTATTAGTGTTTATCAGGCTTTTGCAGTTGCCCTGTAAATGTTACCCATTCTGTATTTTATCTGGACAGTTTGCACGTAGTTATTAAAAACATAATAAAGAAAGAAAATGGGCATTCCAGCCTTTTCACAAATCATTACAAACACTAATTTGAGTTTCTATATTTAGAAAAAAATGAGGAAAGGTAGTAAATAACAGATTATTTTAGGGACATTGTAGGCCCAATGAAAAGGTTTTGCATTGTGGCACAAATCTCTCTGAGCACTACACTCCCGTATCTTGACTGAGCATTTGGGATCTCTGCTGATGGAGCAGGGGAATCCTCTCTGGAAGATGGAACATCCTTTTTCATTATGCATGAAGGGTGGGGCTGCAGAGACATGATTAGAGAACTGGTGAAACAGTAAATGGCTGGACCTGACTTCTTCCCTGGGTATCATCAGCCCTGTCCCCAAACAACCCTTGTGTACCCTGCAGAGTTGGCCTATGTACTGTATACACTGTGCATATCTCTTGTCCAATCCTCCAAAATCATGCTATCATCTTGTGCAAGAGAACCACACTGCCGGGAATATTTCCACATACCCAGAGGAGAGGTAGGATTTGTCCAGAAGTGTTCAAATTCTAAATGTAGGCTCTACCAACAATGTAAGTCACTTAATTGTGCGATTTTTCCCTTGGGTGTGATCCCTATGGTATGCTTGCCATTAAATCTCTAGAAACCGGCTTTTGTGGTAGTTACCCATAAGAAGAAGATTACATGCTGGAGATGCATGCTGCCTCAGAACCCGCTACCAATGGAGCCAGAGTTCCTGCCCTGTTTCCTTCCTTACTCTGAGGAGGGAGCCAACTACTTTACCTTCTTTGGGAGTGCAACTTACTCTTCCTTTGCTCTAGGGCAGAGGGGCTGACAGTCACCAGGTGCCCCGAAGCAAGGTGTGATGGGCCTATGTGGTGAGCTGGATCCGTGCCCCTGGAAGGGGCGGGGCCAAGGCAGTCAGCTCTCATCACCACCCAGACTGTGGCACAAGCCCTCAGAACTAGAGATGTTAAATTTAGATTAATCAACTAAGTGAATAATCAATGGAATTTCTATCGACTACTTGATTAGTCGATAAGGGCGTCTCCGCCTTTGAAATGTAGCAAGAGTCCTGCCAGCTCTTGCTACATTTCAAAGATAGAAGTGCCCACGGGGAGCACGGGGCCAGCAGGGGACTGCTTGAGATCCCGCTCCCCCTGTGCTCCCTGTGTGCTTTGCTTTTGAGATGTACATGGGGCTCTTGTGTATTTCAAAAGCAGGGAGCATGAGGCCAGTGGGAGGCTTGAGTCCCCCGCTTGCCTTGTGCTCTCTGCAGCGCTTCTGCTTTCGACATGTAACAAGAGCCCAGCTCTTGCTACATTTGAAAGGTGGAAGCGCCGCCAGTTCCCCACTGTGCCCCTGCCTCCCCAGCTTTTAAGCCAACTCCCTCAGCACCAGCACCTGCTCCCCCTCTTGCTGCCTCTCTCTGACAGAGGGAGCAAGGGGTGGGGGAAGCGACTAGTTGTATCACTAGTTGACTATAATTAGCATATGTTGATTGGATAGTCGACTAGAGCACTAATCACTTACATCCCTACTCAGAACTGCACAGAGCACGTGGTGTCCATGGAATTTGCGGCACCACACTCTAGTAGGAAATCAAAGGGGTCTGAGGCTCCAGCCATCACCACTGCTAGAATCACCAGGCCCC
The DNA here is from genome assembly GCF_052426305.1 of Pelodiscus sinensis. Classification (NCBI taxonomy): domain Eukaryota; kingdom Metazoa; phylum Chordata; order Testudines; family Trionychidae; genus Pelodiscus; species Pelodiscus sinensis. Next base: position 214,007,608 of record NC_143052.1, read on the forward strand.
AGCAATTGCTCCCTTGGCACCCTTCCCATTGGAGGGCCTTCTCTGGAGATGCCACACCATCTTCTCCCTGCCAACTTGCTTGTAGGGACACTGTAACAGGGAGGGGATACTCACTTCACTTGAGCACACATTTGGCCATGTGCATGTGCCTGCCCTCTTTCTCTCTCATTTCATCCCTGCTCCAGGATAAAGCAGTGCCCAGGGCTCCCTACCTGAAGACAATGTCTTTGCCCCCTTGGGCTTCCTGGCTATAGCTATCCAACTGGGCCACTTTGATTAGTTCCCCTTCTGGGGTGCCTCAATGTCCAGGCCACTTCCCTTAGTGGCTAATGAGGGGTGGGGAACCCAGGCCCATCCACTACTCTGGGTCCCAGCCCAGGCACCCTGGAGATAAGCTTCTCTAATTCCCTATAACACTTTCCTACTATGTCTCTGCACCATCTTCCCCCTTCCTCAAGGACATGTCCTAATGGAGTCCCAGCAACAAGCTCAGGGCTCATTCTCACTCTTCCTGGCTTCTTGGATTGCCACTTTCTATCTGGGGGTCTGTAGCTCTGTCAGCCAACCACACCACTCTCCCTCCTACAGCTCCAGCGAGGAACTGAACTCCCTCTGGCTCTACAGCCCTTCTTTTCTGAGTCCTGATTGGCTGTCTAGGACAAAGCCATTCTAGGCAGCTTGGAAAATCTCTCCACTGTCCCGTTTTGGGGTGGAGAGTGGCAGGGCCACGAGGCCTTTAGAAGGGAGCCTCAACAGATCTGATAGTCCTTGTGTGACAGGATATATCGTGTGAACCTTTGGCTGCCCTGTTGTGATGAGAACCCCCATCTGAGTGCCCCTCACTTGGCTTTGCAAAGTTATAGGGCCTTACACACCTACACAGGCAAGGAATGTCTAGGGAAAATGGAGACTGCTACATGCCAGTGGAGAATTAAACATCAACAGAAACTGATGACAGATTGCACGAACTCAAATGAAGGAGTATCTTGAAAATTTGTTGTTTACCACTGTGTAAATCAGGAGTGGGGAATCTCAGGCACGGAGGCTGGATTCAGCCCTTGGTTTGCCTGAATTTAGCCCCTGAGGCTCATGCTGCCCTCCCCCTGCTGCAATGGTGCTCCAGTCCCCCGCTCCCACTGTGGCGCTGGAGCACACAAAATCTACTAGGCTGGGCCCCCCTAGGCTCTGGCATGAGGGGAATGTGGGTCTTTCTTCTGTTCAGTTGAAGGCCACATCAGTGAGGTGTTTTTTGTTTTTCTTCTCACTTATGTGCACCCGCTGCCTGATTGTTCTGTGGGTCAGTAGTCCCCAACCCAAGAAAGGTTCCCTGCCTCTGGTGTAAATCCAGAGTAATTTTGTCAGTTTCAGTGGTGCTCCTCTGAAATTAAACTAGTGAAATGAAACAGAAAATCAGCCCAGCTGTTGCAGCCTGATCTAAAGACTCCCAGGTATCACCGAGAGTGTTGATAGGTTCCGCTCCCAAGATCAGGCCCAGTCAGATTATTATTACAATTATTTTATGGTTGGGAACTCTGATGTATACAGATGCAACACACACACTATAGGAACTCTTTTATATTTATAAACAAATATTTTATGAATACATTTAGCTAAGTCACACACCTATCTCAGCAAGGCAGATAGAGATAATACAGAAAGTGCATCTGAACATCCGTGCTCATGTAGATACATCTCTGTATTAATCATTCTCTCATTGAAGTTTTTAATTTTGTCTCAAGTTCTTTTACATAGAAACTTTGTATCTTGTAGAATAGAATAGTGCCTAAAAATACGTAAGGTAAAGAGAATGTCTTTGTACCCCCTTTTGTTAATTGATTGCCTTGTTGAGTGAATGAGGTGTGAATGGATAAAGAGAAAGGCAAGTACCTCTAGACCAGTGTTTGTCAACCTTTTTTTTTTTTAATAAACTACCCCTTTAAAAAAAAGGTACTTAAGTACCCCCAGTACATACAGTTTTTGGACACACACAAAAATTTTCTACCATTGCAACACATTTGTTTAAACAACTTAATCGTAGCCGGGTGGGCGATGAAATTTTGGGGTGTAAAAAGTACAAAAATAATAAAGCACTGTAAAACTTAACACAAAAATTTAGTTTTCTCCAAATTTCAGTTGTGTTGACGTACTCCCCCGCCCCCCAGACTTCTCTTGAGTACCTCTAGGTATGTCTACACTAGCTCGTTAGCTCCCCATTCCACGAGGAGTAACGGTAGTTCGAATTAGGATCTTTAATTCGAACTACCTACTCCGTGCTGCGTGTAGCTGTGGGCACGGAGTTCGGACTAAGGGGAATTTAAAAATGGCAGCGCCTGGGAACATGCAAATGAAGCTCAGGATATTTAAATCCTGGGCTTCATTTGCAACTGCGCTTGCCCTAATTACCCTACTTAGCTCGAACTAACAAGCTAGTGTAGACGTACCCTCAGAGGGTACTTGTACCACTGGTTGAGAAACACTGCTCTAGACCAGTGGTCTCCAACCTTTATATACCCAGGATCACTTTTTAAATGTCAGGACAAGTCAAGATCTACCCCTACCCTTCCCCAAGACCCCACCCTCTTTGTTCCCTTTCTCTCCATCACTTGCTATACCTGGCCCTTATACACTCTCAGGGTACGGCTAAACTGCTGCTTTTTTTCCAATCCTTTTGTTGGAAGAGATTTTTCTGACATTTGGCCTGTCTAGCCTGGGCCAAATGTTGGAAAAACCTCTTATTTTGGAACCCCCCCACATTCCTCATGGAACAAGGAAGACAGGGGCTGCCAAAAGAGCACGTTTGCTGGAAAAACTCCTGTAGTCTAGCCATACCTCACTGCGTTGACACAGGACATGTGGGCTCTGGGGTGGGAATGAGGGATTTAGGTGTGGGAAAGGGTGAGAGGTGCAAGCTCTGGGAGGGAATTTGGATGGAGGAGGAGGAGAAGAAAGGGATGCTGGCTCCAGGCTGGGAAGTGTTAGGCTCATGTGGAGAGTTGGGGTGCTGAGCAAGCCACTGGCTTGTGGATGTGAGGGTGCAGGAGTTTGGGTTGGGATGTGTGAGGGGCTCAGGGCAGGGAGGCTGGGAGTATGATGGGCTCAGGACACAGATTTGCAGTGTGTGGATGGTGCAGGAGTGTTGTGGCAGAAGACTGAGGATGTGGGTTTCAGGAGTTTGGGGATGTGAGAGGCTCAGGACAGGGGGTTCCAGTGTATGATAGGCTCAGATATGGGGTCAGGATGGGGGTTACTGGAGTGTTATGATGCTGTGGCCAGATGAGGGCTTGGCCCCAATTGGGGGCTTGTTGGCCAGGCTTCATTTTTAAATAAAATATTATGTCAAACACAAAAGATTTCAGCATTTTCTTTATTTATGAGAGAGACGTGGAACTTGTTTTGAGTCAGGGGTCACTGACCCACAGAAAAGTCAGTCAGGGCCACATAAGTGAGATATAAAAACACAACCCCTCCAAACCCCTCAAGCCTCACTAATGTGACCCCAACTGTGCTGGTGGGGGCAGGAGACAGGATGCTGTGGCAGGGGACAGGGTTCCAGTGGGTGCTGGGACAGGGGCCAGGGAGCTGGTAGATGCTGAGGCAGGGTGCCAGTAGGTGCTGGGGCAGTGTGCTGGGGCAGGGGACATGGTACTTGTGCGGGTCTGGGTGGGGGAGGGGTCCGAGACTGGTACCTGGGGATCCTGCAGCTGCACGCCAAGGTCCAGGAAGTGTGCAGGCTGCTCCCCCATCCCCCAAACAGTGGCACGGTACCTGAAATGCCAGTCCATTGCATGCCAGGGACTTTCTTCCCCTGCTGCCTTCCAGTGTGGGGGGGAGAGAGTGGGAGTCCTGGACCGCGCCAGCTCCAACTGCTCGGGCAGGGCGTGCCTTGCTCCTCTGCTCCCCACAGCAGCGCACACTGCTTGAGCTGGCATGCTGGGGACTTTCTTCCTCTGCTGCCTTCCTGCATGGAGGGAGGAGGAAAAGTGGGAGTCCTGGACTGCTCCAGCTCCAACTCCAACTGCTCAGGCAGCGAGTGCCTTGTTCCTCTGCTCCCCATGGCAGCACGCACTGTCTTAGCAGTTGGAGTGGGCACAGTCCCTGACTCTCACTCCCTCCCCCTACCTTCCCCCATGTGCAGGAAAGGAGCAGGGAAAGAAAGTCCCCAGTGCGCAATTGACTAGTGTTTTAGGTACCGTGCTGGCTGTTCGGGGAGGGGTGGGTGGGAAGATCAACCCGTGCACTTCTGGGACCTGGCACACAGCTGCAGAACTGCCCCCACACCCTGCAGGAAGCCCGCACTACCTCCATTGTCAGCACGGGATTCATCTTGGGAATGGGGACAGCGAGGGGGGCCCCCCCGAAAGCCTTGCAATCAACTGGTCGAGCCTCCAGGATCGACCAGTCGATCGCGATTGACGGGTTGGTGACCACAGCTCTAGACAGTTGCAATGGTTGGAGAGGTGATGGAAGACAGATCCAAAACCAATGAGACCTGTTAAGCAGGCTCATTGAAAGAAGACTGGACATATAAATGGCCTTGGCAGAAAGTGCCTGCTTTTGGAAGCCCTCCTTTGGAAATGAATGTGGCAGCACTGAGACATCACCCAGACGTAGGTGCCACAGATGACTAACTGCATATGCAGATGATGACTCTCACAGATTTTGCATATGCATAAGATGATAGATTTGCATAGAGGGAAGCTACTATAAATTAAAGGTATCTTGCAGGAGGATGCAAGATTTCATCTTGTGAACAGGGGAGCATTGATCTTGATCAGCAGAAACTTGACTCCACCCCTCCCGCACCTACCTCACCTGGTCAGTGCAGTTAGGGGGAACAACTATTAGTAACAACAACAAGACAGAGTATGCTTGTATGTGTATAATATATCATATGCATATGATAAGTATTGATTGCTATATATATTACCAATAAATGTGGCATTTTGTTTTATTGCCCTGAAAAGATCCCATGCAATACTTTAAGTACAACACTCACCATCCCTTGCAGAACAACTGGAAATGTTAGCCATTATCTTCCTCATCTTGTCACCATCCATATCTTCAGCCAATGACTGGAATTTCAATCCTCAGAGCTGAATGGCTAAACTTTCCCCTGTATGAAATCTAAGCAGGCCTATGACCAAAAAGGATCCTTTCCAAGGGACTTTATACCTTTGCAGCAACCACTTGGCCTGGGAGAACACAATAAGCTTTTGATGTACCTTTCTGTCACCCAAATGTTGTTACAATTAGCATGAGATAATTTAACCATTAAACAGCTCCTACATAGTTTGCCACAACCTTCAAAGAGACATATACACAATCTACTTCAATCAAGTTTCACCATAAATGTTCATAATCCATTCTGATCTTGAATCAAAGCTATAGTAACAGACATGGATTCTTTACTCACATCACAAGACCTGAGCAAATGCCTGCTATTTCAGTGCTCTAACAATGCACACCTGCATTTCAAAGTTCTACTCTAACCTAATGTGATAACCCACCTATCACTTATACATCTTCCTAATAAGCCTTTAAAGGTTGACCCTGGGTCATTCAGGCTATGAGCCTCTTAACTCTTTCTGGCCATGTGACACATTTTAATCAGATGTCTAATACTTCACTCAGATAACGTCTCAACCTATATGATTATATATTTGCTAAAATCAAGGTAGAAGCAATTTTCTTTGCCTACTTCTCTTTTCTCTCCCATGTACGGAATGTAAAAGCACTTCCTCTTTCCAGTAACATTTTAGCTGCTGGTCAAAGCCTCAGTGATTGTAGCTTGGTAGATTATGTGGTATGGACTAACTGCTTAGTTACAAGGTCTATTAAGACCTGTGGGGAAATAAAATGTTGATACTTTCTGGCAGGTAAAATTCTTTGTTCCTCTAATATCTCTTAGTCAACCATTTTTATATATTATTATTTAATTTAGTCTCCTAGAATTTTTAACACTCTGCTTTGGTGGAAGTTGGGATTATACTTACAGCTGTGCTTAGACTTCTCATTTTCTTCCCCATTTGAGTCATTATCCACTGACAAGCATTAGTTATTATATTACCATAGACATATGATCATACGATTAAATCACTGATTAGGATGATTGAAAATACCCTATGGTTTATTCGTACAAAGCCTTCTCCATGATCTTTTATATATTTGTATGTTATGTTTTGGTTAATCACAAACAGAATTTTCAGCTGATTACTCCACTTCCTCCAACTTCTACTCCAAATCTTACTAGCTAGCTTTACTCTAAATCTACACAAAAAGCTTTTGACACTATTCATATGTAGAGGCATCCCTCCTTAAATAAATAACCACTTAACCAATTTCAACACTTACCGGTACTTTTAAACAAGACTGAAGAAAAACAGAGAGAAGGGAGATTCTGCTCCATCTTTCTTCCCTCAATTGCTGATGTGCTCTTAGCTGACTGAGAAGTTATTACAGAGTCAGGACCTATCAAGCAGCAAGGAGGGAACTCAGGAAGACAGAGCTGTGCACAGACCAGGAATGTTGAGAGGGCTTGAAATTAAGGTAGCTCAAATCATACAAGTTCTCAGTTACTGAGGTCTCTTAAGTGGCAACTAAAACATAAATTAATCAACTCCCCTGCCACCTCAAAGTGTGTGTCATCAGTCCCTGTGGAACTGCTATTTTTAACTGTTGTTAGTACCTCAAAATTACAACCCTTAACATGTGTATAAACCCCAGTAACTAGTTAATAATACCCAGCGAGGAGAGCAATCAGGCTGATGTTCCACATCACACTGCTTCTATCCTGCCACTGGCATGCCAAGTAAATCTGATGATCAAGAACTCAAGTGCTCCTTTCTTTGGTGTGTCTATGCACTCTCCCCTAGATGGGCTTATCACGCCCTTTTTTGCTAAGAAAAGCAGAAGCAATATACTATAGGGCCGTGGTCCCCAACCCGGTGCCCACGGGCGCCATGGCGCCCGCCGGGCCCTTTACATGCGCCCGCAGAGCAATCTGGGCTGGCCCCGCCCCCGGGCCTGCGGCAGGTGCCAGCCCCGGGCGCATGGCCGGCCCCGGCCCTGGGTGCGCCGCGCGTGCCAGTGCCGACCCTGACCCCCGCCCCTGGGTGCGCCGCGCATGCCCTGGCCCTGGCCCCGGGGGCGCCACGCCGGTCCCGGCCCCGGCCTCGGCCTCGGCCCCAGCCCCAGCCCCAGGGGTGCCGCATGGAACCTGGGCAGCCCCTGCCTGGGATCGCGGCACATGCCGGTGCTGACCTCGGGCGTGCGGCGAATGCTTGGCCACGCCCCCAGTCACGTGGCCTGTGAGCGGCCCCGCCCCCATATGCACAGCATGTGAGCGGCCCCGCCCCCAAGCGCCCGGCAGCCCCAAAACGTTGGGGACCACTGCTATAGGGCATACCATCATAGGCTCAAAAAGATTACATTGTACTATTTGTGACTGCCAAATCCGGGGATTAGAGGTACAGCTACTTCAGTGATCATGGGGCTGGGATTACCTGCAATTTGTGGTATAGGTTGAACTTCTCTAGTCCAGCACCCTCGGGACCTGACCAGTGTTGAACTAGAGAATTTGCCAAACCATGGGAGGTCAGTATTGTCTAGCAGCAGCATCAACACTTCCACTGTTTAGTGGGCTTCTAGAAGACAGTTAGGGGTAAATAACAGCACAGATCACTGAGAGCCAGGACTGGTGTCTGTAAACAAACTTTATAGGACTATGGGAAACTTGCCCATGAAAAGTGAACACCTGGCAACTAAAATCATGCCTGACCATGGATGTTGCTGTACCAGAGAGTGCCAGACGAGAGAGGTTCAACCTGTATTAATAATGTAATTGACCTCTGAGGACATTCAAGTAAATATTGAAGCTGTCTACTTTTTTTTCACCCAGGTCAGTAGTTTTGGGGTACAAGTCAAATGTGTGGTGTTGCTTATGTTTGTGCTAGGTAATCTGAAAAGCTCTTTGTGTCTTATCCCTGATAATATTTGCTAAAATTATTGTTGTTCTAAGCAATTAAATTAGAAACACATAAAGGGCTTGTTTCTATCAAGATAAATCCTGTTTTCATAACTAAAGTTTAACCAATAAGGCAATGACTTTTGATACATATTGTGAAAATGCAGATTTTATATTCAAAGCCACTGATGGTGATTGCTAAAAGAAGATGATACCTTCTATGATTATGCAATGGTTGTGTTCATTCTCATTGAATAAATGGAAAAGGAAATATTTTTCAACATTACTGATCTTTTCATCCTCATGAGTAAAAATTTGTCTAGAAAAAAAATGACTGAGAGCTGATGAAACAGAACTGCCAGAGAGGAAGGGGAAATTGAAATCCCTTTTTGGTTGCCGCATATGAGCCAAGGAGATGTTACACCAAGTTCTAACCATTGTTTTCCTCAACTAAATAACCTACAACAACATTATTCTGATTGACAGTGATCTAAAGCATTCTGTGGTTGCACTTCGGAAGCAACAATATATTCCGTTCACCTCTCACAATACCAACACCCATGACTGTTAAGTTTATTCTGCAGACTAGTAGAAAGGAGTACCCTAAGAGCCACTAATGATCCATGCACCCTACTCCGGCTATTTCTACACTACGGGGTTTTTCCAGGATTCCAGAGGTATCCCGGAAAAACTCCGTTGCGCCCAGGGAATGTGTCTGCGTAAGAGCAGAAGCGCTCTTTCAGAAGCCCTGTCTTCCTCATGAGGAAGAAGGGCTCTTCCAAAAGAGGAGGCTTTTCCCAAATTTGCCCAGTGTAGACAGACCAAATTTTGGAAAAGCCTCTTCCGAAAAAACTATCAGAAAAAGGTACGCAAATTGCGTTCTGCAATTTGTGTACCTTTTTCTGATAAATCATTGTAGTCTAGATGTAGCCTCAGAGAATCACTGCTGCACGGGGATAAAAAGTCAGGAACCTCCTCTCATGCTGTGCAACAAAAGCTACTGAAGTGAAGTTTTGCTGTAAAATAATTTTCTTCCTGTTTAATAAAGGTCACACATATGCTCTTTATAGTATAGTGACTGACATGCACATCTCTCAAGTTTTTCATCTCTCATTTCTGTGGAACTCTAAACCAATTAATAACGATATAACAACACAGGTTCACATACAAGTATCAGAAATGGGGCCTCAGGAAGATAAATACTTTTGGTCTATGAGCTCACTGAAAACATTGATACATGTGTGTAGGCAGGGAACAGGTTTTTCTTCTAACTTTAAACAAAAGCTTTACCTTCCTCTATAATTTCTACATGCCTCTGGCACCGAAAGAGAAAAACCTTGCAGACCAGATGGCTTTGTCATCCAAAAACCTCAGTAGTTCTCAAGGAATGCATAGCATACAATCAGACATTCTTGCTACATTCACAAGAAAAAAATAGAGAAATACAGAATTCTACTTTTTGTGAGTTTGAAACTATGAGTATCCTTAACATTGTGGGTGAAATTGACCTAGGTACAAAATTCCAGCACAAGGACCACTGAACCACTTGTATGGATGCCAGGCCTGCCGATAGGGGGAGGGGAGGCAAAAGGGGTAACTGCCCCACTGCTTGGCAGTTCAAAAGGGCTTGTCTGTTCCTGAGGCAGCAGCAGCAGCCAGAGCCCCAGGCTCTTGAAATCGCCATTGGTGCTCTGGGAAGCACCAAGGGCTGGTCGGAGGATAGGGAGGAGGTGCAGCATGGTTTGAGTGGCACTGGGAGCTGGCTGCACCCAGCCCCACCCTTTCTACGCAAGTACCTGCCCCCCTTCTGGAGTGTGGAGCTAGTTCTCCCCTACGTTGCCCAGGAGCCCAGCAATTCTGTCTCCTCCCCTGGGGGTGGTAAGGAATGCACAAATCTGACCCACTGCACAGAGATGAATTTCATCCTGTATGAAAGGGTAGGATATCATGCCTGACCTTTCAGAAAGTTTTTGTGTTTCTACTTCTCAAAACGGCAGCACATTTAAAGAAAAAGTTGCTGACCAGTTAGCAAAGACAAAAATCAGGATGGTTTAAGGCTTAGTCCTGTGAACACTTAGACACAGGAATAATCTTATTTACAAGAGCAGTGCTACTGGATTTAGTAACACTACTGATGTGCATAAAGGCAAGCATGTTTTTAAGTGTTTTCAGAATCAGGACCTTAATTTATAACCTTTCTAACATAAGGACTGTCTTCCTATATGTCTGTATAGTGCTTAGTGCAATATTTCCTAATCCAGATTGGAATCTTTATGTGCTACTGAAAAACAAAATAAACGTAGTTCACTTAGGGAATAAAGATTAATGCCATGTGCTGATATAAATAAAATTTACACAGGACTGGACAAAGCACTAGAGAATATAATTCTATTTTGGCACTTAGGATCAACTGGACTTACCTAGCATAGCAGTTCTCAGACTTCATGGCGCCACAACCTTTTCTGACAATAAAAATTACTAAAGGAGAGGAGACCAAAACCTGAGCCCACCTGAGCCCCAATGCCCTTGGTAGGGGTCAAAAGCCCAAGAGCTTCACTTCCAGGCAGGGGGCCTGTAACCTGAACCCCATCATCCAGGGTTAATGCCCTCAGGTTTTGGTTTTGGTCCTAGGGAAATCTAATGCCAGCCCTGGAAACCCCATTAAAAAAGGGTTGTGTTATGTCATGGGGAGTTTCACAGTATAGGAAGAAATCAGTGGAAATGCAGAGAGCTGGAGTAGTTGCAAGTGTCCATTTTATTGCATAGCACAGAACTAACTAGAATAAGCCCAGACTAGCTGGGCTGACCCCAGTGACCTACTCAGTTACCATAACAACAAAATCTATATCTACAACCCAATATACAACACTTTGGGGTCCCGAGCTACAATTGGAGAACCACTGACCTTGCATGTCTTTTTTATTCTCTTAAGTCTGTTAATGTGAGTCAGTTGTGGTGATACCCTACAACTCTACCAAGTAATGTGACTCTTTTCTACTTTATTAATTATAGTGCTAAAGTAATGATTTTGGGGTTGTTTTTAACTTCTGTCTATTTTGTGCCTGTCCATACCAGCTAATGTGACAGAGGAATGCTAATAACTCACAAGCAACAGAACCTAATGTACTAAATGCAGCTTTACAGCCCCACCTTTTCCTTTGCTCTCTATGTGCCCAGCCTATCCATGGAAGCTGCTGTACAGAAGGTAAGTGATGATTGATCTGCTTAAGAATTTGATAAAAGGTGGCTTTGGGCGTGTGTGCTGCAAGTGCATAGCTATTTTTCTGCTCTCATTTTAGCCACACCTTCTAGACTAACTTCTCAAACAAAGGCTTTGTTGGTGGACAGAGCAGAGGCGGGCTTTGGAATTTTTTTTAATGTTAAGACCTCCACTCAGGAAGACACTTAATTTGTTTTCATTGATTTCAATACACCACTTGATTTGACGTTTGTTCTTGCTTTCACTGTTGCATCCAGCTACTGTGCTTGTGATGATAGTGGCACAAACACAGCTAGGCCAAATCCGAATGTGAATACTTGTTGTTTATTCAGGCACAATATCAGCAACGTCAATGGCATTTTGCTTTCATGGGAACCGAGGAATGCAGGATTTAGACCTGTGTTCAGAGGCATAGTGAAGGGGGGATAGGGGTAGGGGCATTTTCCCCCGGGCACCACGCCAGGGGGGCGCCGGGCTGGGCTGGGAGAAAAGCGGACGCTGCTCTGGGCTCTGGCCTACGTGATGCTTTTGAACAGAGACCGGGAGTTGGCTAAGTGCTCCCGGCTCTCTACACGCTGCGAGCTGAGCCAGCAGGGCCGGGTGGCAGCAGCGACCACTGTAAAGGTTAAATTCCCTTACCCAGCCGTTCCGTTCCTCCTGTGCCTGGCTCGGGTGGAGGGGGGAAGGATTTGATGGGGGGCACGCCCGGCGCTAGGGGTGGGGCTGGGCTTGCTCAGAGGGAGGGGTGAGTTCGTTCAGATTGGGGCTCTCTGGGGGGTCTGGCTCAGGGGCAGGGGTGAGTGCTTTGGGATGGGGCATTGGGGGAGCTGGCTCTGTGGGAGGTGTGAGTGCATGGGGGGATGCTGGTGAGTGGCTGGCTCTGGGGGGAAGAGGAGGGTGCATTAGGGTTACTTATAATTTTTTTAAATAAAAGATACTTTATACCAAAAGGAAAAACTTACAAAAATAATACTCTGGTTACATTTTAAAGACTAACAAACATATAGATCAGGCATGTCAAACTTGAAGCCCACTGAGGGCCACAAATGAAAACGGATAGCTTTCAGGGACACCAAAGAAAATGTACTTCCATTGGAAAGTTGTAATTATTTATTATAGATTATGTTTTAGGTATATTTTATAATATTTTTATAATTATAATATAATTAATATATTTTATAATCTAATATTCTAGATTATGTTTTAGGTATATTTTATAATATTTTTATAATTATAATATAATTAATATATTTTATAATCTAATATTCTAGATAATGTTTTAGGTATATTTTATAATATTTTTCAGGTCTTGTTTTATTATAGTACAATAATTTGATGTGTAAAATTGTTTACTCAAAATAATTTTTAATTTAAATAAAAATTTAAGGTACTTTTAAATTTTGTATAGGTACTTTTAAATTTTGTATATGATACATAACTTGTTTTGTTGAAATAAAAACAAGTATAGACCATGGTCAATCAAATAGAACAGGCTTCTGTAAAAATTTCAGATACTTTGTAAGTTTGAGATTTTGCATAAACATATAATTATTCATGCAATTGCAAAAAATTGACATATATTTGATATAAAATTAATATACATTTTGTGATTTTATTTGGAAATAAATAAATAAAAACCAAAACATTAACAAAATATCCCCCTCCACTGCCCCAAAGCCAGGCACTCCCATATCCCTGTTCTAACCCAATTCCCCTCTGTTCCCCCAAAGAACCCCCCTCTAACCCAATGCCTGCTCCCTCCCCCAAACCCAGGCACTCTCAGTCCCTCCCTGGCTCCCAGAGCCAGTGTCGCTGCCACCACACATTTCTTCCTCAGGCACTGGGGAAGTGTGAGCACAGCAGCCAGCTGTGAGCAGGCACTTGGTGCCTGTGCAGAGCAGCCCAGCCAGCAGTGATCTGTACTCAGCCACGTGCTCTGAGTGGCCAGTGGGCCACACTTTATTTTTTTATAAATTGTTTTGGCAGGCCACAAAATTTTTTTGATTGGGCCACATGCAGCCCACCAGAAGCCTGTCTGACATGCATGATGTAGATGGTATCATGAGCTTTTGTGGACACAACCCAATTCCACCCACGAAAGCTCATGATACCATCTACATAAAGGGTGGGCAAAAATTTTTGCCCGGGGGCCAATTCAAAAATTTTTGAAAGTAGCCCTGGGTCACCATGGAAGGGGTGGGGAATAAACAGGAAGAAGTGGGGCTACCCAGACTATGATTGGTCTGGGGTGGGGGAGCCACTTTGCCCCCTCCTTCCCACTAGGCACCCATGTCTCTGGTAGGGCAGGAGGAGGCTTTGGGCCCTCCCACACCCCCTGGCCAATCAAGGTTTGAGGGCAGGGGAGTGTGGGAAGCCTCCTCCTGCCTTGCAAGGAGTACGTGGTGCTTGGAAGTGCCGTGTGCTGCTCGCTGAGTGGGGGCAGAGCAGGGAAAGCTTCACGTGCTCTCCCAACCCAAGCCCTAATTGGCCTGGGGGCAGGGGAGCAGCAGGGCCTCCACAGACCAGATCCAACCCATGGAGGCCCTTTTGCCTACTTCTGATCTACATGTTTTGTTAGTCTTTAAAGTACTACTAGACTGTTTTGTTGTTTTTTAAGTTTTTCCTATTACAGACTAACTCAGCTGCCCCTCTGAAGCTTATAAAAAGGTTCTGTACTATTCCATTCCTTTTTGCCTCCCTGTTTCCTTTCTCCTTTGGTGAGTTGGGAAGGCAGGAGTTTTGGTAAAAATGTATCAGACATGCACACAGTGCCTGCTCTACCTCAGCTGGTGCTGGATAATCAGAGCCTCAATTCTAAAGGAGTTGGCATTACTGAAGTGATAGATCACCCCACGTTTTGTTGCCAATTTTCCATCTCCCAGTCATAGCAGAGACTTGGGATTAACGTGGCTTTCTCAACTAAAAGTCTTATACATGTTTGGATGTTGTGGTTGTGAACACCTGGAGAGGCAGTCTGCTCAAGGCAAAGTTGGCCTTGAATCTTGATGTCTGTGGCTTCAGCTGAATGGCTTGTGTGAAATTTGGAAGAGCGGCTCGGAGGGTCTTGCAGGGTGTCCTCAGACTTAGGCTACTTATTACTTCAAATGCCTTCAAGAAAGCGAAGGTGTGTATTGTGTGTTAGTTTTATTTAAAAGTTTTTCGGATTGTTATTTTAACAGGTAAGTTAATCTCTTACATTGATAACTCGCGTGTAGTTTTTTGCTGTGCGATAATGTGAAAAACAATTAGGTTAACTAGGTAAGTAAATGGGCAGTTAGGAAACATTACAGATTGCTTATAATACATTTATTAGGTATCTTGTTAGTCTTTAAATTGCTACATAATTTTTTTTCTTTGGGGTTTACCAAGATTCGACTAACATGGCTACCTCTCTATTACAATAAATTTGATATGCTCAAAATCTTTTTTACTTTTAATCATTAAAGCAATATGTTACTCATTTGCTGTAACAGTGGCACCAATATTTAAAAAGGACTCTAGAGGCGATCCTGGCAATTACAGACCGGTAAGTCTAACTTCAGTACCGGGCAAATTAGTCGAAACAATAGTAAAGAATAAAATTGTGAAGCATGTAGAAGAACATAATTTGTTGGACAAAAGTCAACATGGTTTCCATAAAGGGAAATCCTGTCTTACTAATCTATTAGAGTTCTTTGAAGGGGTTAACAAACATGCGGACAAGGGGGATCCAGTAGATATAGTATACTTGGATTTTCAGAAAGCCTTTGACAAGGTCCCTCACCAAAGGCTCTTGTGTAAATTACATGGCCATGGGACAAGAGGGAAGGTCCTTTCTTGGACTGAGAACTGGCTAAAAGACAGGAAACAAAGGGTAGGAATAAATGGTAAATTTTCAGATTGGAGAGGGGTAACTAGTTGTGTACCCCAAGGGTCAGTCCTGGGACCAATCCTTTTCAACTTATTCATAAATGATCTGGAGAAAGGGGTAAGCAGTGACGTAGTAAAGTTTGCAGATGATACCAAACTATTTAGGATAGTCAAGACAGAAGCAGACTGTGAGGGACTCCAAGAAGATCTCACCAAACTGAATGATTGGGCAACAAAATGGCAAATGAAATTTAATGTGGATAAGTGTAAAGTAATGCACATCGGGAAAAATAACCCCAACTATACGTACAGTATGATGAGGGCTAATTTGGCTACGACAAATCAGGAAAGAGATCTTGGAGTTATCGTGGACAGTTCTCTGAAAACTTCCACACAGTGTGCAGCGGCGGTCAAAAAGGCAAATAGGATGCTAGGAATTATTAGCTGAAGCAAAATGCAGGACAATGTAGCACTTTAAAGACTAACAAGATGGTTTATTAGATGATGAGCTTTCGTGGGCCAGACCCACTTCCTCAGATCAAATAGTGGAAGAAAGTAGTCACAACCATATATACCAAAGGATACAATTAAAAAAAATGAACAAATATGAAAAGGACAAATCACATTGCAGAACAGGAGCGGGATGCGGGGGGGGGGGGGAAGGAAGGAAGGTAAGTGTCTGTGAATTGATGATATTAGAGGTAGGGAGAGTGGGATGTTTGTGAGTTAATGGTATTAGAGGTGATAATTGGGGAAACTATCTTGGTAATGGGTGAGATAGTTCAAATGTTTGTTGAGTCCTTTTTGGAAAGTGTCGAATTTTAACATGAATGACAGTTCAGAGGATTCCCTTTCAAGTGCAGATGTAAAAGGTCTTTGTAGCAGAATGCAGGTGGTTAAGTCATTGAGAGAGTGTCCTTTCTGGTTAAAATGGCAAGAAACTGTTTTCTCTTTGTGATCTTGTCTGATATCTGTTTTGTGGGCATTAATCCTTTGGCAAAGTGTCTGAGATGTTTGTCCAATGTACATAGCAGACGGACACTTTCGGCACATAATAGCATAGATTATATTTCTGGATGCGCAGGAATATGTGTTCTTGATCTTATAACTCACTTGGTTAGGTCCAATAATGGTATCAGCAGAATGAATATGTGGACAAAGCTGGCAACGGGGTTTGTTGCAAGGGAAGGTACCAGGGTTGGTATTAGTGTGGATTACTACAGAATCGTAGTTTCATACGAGCAGGCAAAGAATATGGCCCAGTGATTTCAATACATCTTTCCAGGTCTGGAGCATGTGTACAGAGGCCCAGTAACCATTTTGGGGGCCTGCACATCCCTCCTGGCAAAATGGCTCCTTAAAGAGATGTGCTTCCATTTTTCCACTTCTGCACTTGCTCCTAATTTATCTCTCCAAGGAGCATGGGATCTCACATAAAGTCATAGATAACAGAAGGGAATGCTGCTGAAGACCAAAGTCTTCTTTCACCACTAATTCATGCCCTCGAGGGCTGATCAAAAACTTGCTTTTGAAGCTGTTTTTCTTTTTTATGAGACAGAAATTTGTGTTTTTGAATAAATAAATGTTGGCAGCTAGTGTCTATTTTCCTGGAGATTTTTCTAATTTTTGCTGGAAACCTGAAATCATGGAAAAATTTGCCAAAACCTGAAATAGTCATTTTCATTGAAGTTGGCAGCAAATATTTTTTTACTCTTCATCAAAAAGCCAAAATCCCTGAAGCTGTTTTGGCTGAACATTTTTAGGTTTTCAGGTTTTTGGCTTTTTTGACTAATAGACAAAAAAAAAAAGTCACTGCCAATTTCAATGAAAATGAAATCGTTAAAAGGTTGTCAATATTTTCATTGATTAAAAAAGCTGTTTTTGATTAACTACAACCTAGCCCAAAGTAATTGAATTATTGATAATCCCCCTGTGCAACAATTTTCAAATCATACGACTGTATAAGTAATAGATTTAACTAATAATATAGCGGAAGAATGTAATAAGTAAATATTTAGTTACTAGCATAATAATGGCATTTGTAATATGTAGAGCAAACAGAATTATGTACTAATGGCTATTTCCTTGCAATGGAAAAGAATTGGAAATACCATTAAAAGATGCTGGTTTTATTGAACAGTAGAGTGACTATGGATTTTTCATACTGTCTTTTGTGTTAATAGACAAAATACTGGTCCATCAGTGAATATTTTATGTGGCCTATGATATTGATTAATGTTAAAAATAATCTTATGGAATTACCAGGGAAAAGAAGGTGACTTGCACTGATTTCATTTCATTTCATATGTATGGTTAATAATTTAACCATAGGTCTCATGTTATCTGCAGATCATCAGGAAAAACAGAGCAGTAAGAAGCGGATGTTAACCACTGCTCCCAATAATATTGGTGAAATTCTGTAATTGTCATTATGCAATCAGCACGCGCAAGACACTGAGGTGAAACTGGGAATGCCCAAACTGGCCATGCATATTCTAATGAAGGAGACTTGTGGTACTGTCTTGTGGTACTGATGTGTTATAAAGCACTCATGTATGTTCATTTAAAAATATGAATCTTTTAAGCCATTTCCTCTTCCAATAGTTATAATGGAATGTAACTTTAGATGCTCTCTTTCACAAACTGGTGGAGGTTTTTTATACAAGATGTGTTCATGTGTTCAGTTGGTACCATGTGATGTTTTAAAAATGTTGCATTGGTGGTTTATTCATTATTTGCTATTTGTCATTCATTATTCTCTTGTTTAAAATGTTTTAGTTGTTCAGTAAGAAAGTTGGGGCAATACCATGAGATAGAAGAGACTAATCACATACCATGAATAGTGAACAGACAATAATCAATTACTGTATTCTGAAAAAATGTGGTGAAATGAATTTGCATCAACTATTGGGTGTATATTTAATGATAACAAATGTTTGTGAGATTAGGATCAGTTTGTGAATTAACCACAAATGGAAAGAAGTCTCATTTGCAATAAATAATCCAACTAGCTCTAATAACAGTAAGGACTATTTGCGAGAGTTGATTAGATATAAGTAGTTTTAGGATATAATCTCTCAGGGCTTTGTTTTCACTGCAACTCAATGTACTGCACTTGAGCTAGTCTGTCTCCAGTGAGAGCAGCCTCCCAGCCAAACAATACTAGGTTCAATGATTGGATTAGCAGCACAGAGTGACTGGAGAGCAGGTGATGAGCTGTGCTGACAGGCTGTATCTGCATCCCCAGTATATTGTTAGCTCCAGCATTCAGCAGCGCTTGAGCTTTAAACTAGATTTGAGTGACCAGCAAGCTTGAGTTTAAAACTCCATTTAACTTGAGCTAGTGATTTGCACATATGAGCAGAAGTCAGGAGAGGCTGGGAGGGATAGCTCAGTGCTTTGAACATTACCTTGCTAAACCAAAGATTGTGAGTTCAATCCTTGAGTGGGCTATTTAGGAATTTGGGGACAATTTGTCAGTGTTAATATATAGAGATATACCTATCTCATAGAACTGCAAGGGACCTTAAGAGGTCATTGAGTCCTGCCCTCAGGGCAGGACCATCCCTATCTCCATATATTAACACCTGAGGTATTCCTTAAACAAATACTTGTTGTGTGGTTCAACTTATTTTAGATCCAAAGGAAACCGGTACACTTCAGGGCTACTTAACCACTTTCTTATTTATTGCAAGCTTTAAGCACTTAATATAGTTGGTTAAGTTTTTCAAGCCTTAAGAACAATTACTGTACAATATAAACCTTAAATACTATAAATTATAAAGCAATTAATACAACACAAAGTAATGCAAAAGCAATTACTAAAAGATCTACTATATTCAATGATAAAGCCTAATTCACTTACATTTCACCCGTACGCTACCTACTACAGTGCCAGGCAGGAGGTCGTCGTTCCGTCTTTTTCCACCCATGGGAATGCCACCACTGACGTAGCAGGTATGAAGGGCCTAATCACTTCTAGTTACATCGAGCAGGACTTGTGGGTCAGTCCTGCCCATTCCCTCCCATCGATTGTTCTTGCAAAACCCAATTTCTAATAAGATTTACCAAATGATTATGTATTGTGCAGGATACGTAAAATGCCCAATGCCCCTATTTGGGATACATCCTGCTGCTCAGGATGTTGTTGCTATGTGCGCAGTTAACAGTTTCATGGCTGCATCTGTATGTTTTGCTTATCAGAACAGAAGTACCAGTACAAGGCTGCTGGTCCTGTGTCGTTGACGGCTTAATCTGCATTGTTATGCAGAACATTTCCTGAGTCGTACAGCTTTCTTTATCAACCCAGCCTTGCCTGCGTGCTTTGTTACACCAGACACGAGACAGGCCAGAAATCCACACTTTGGACAAGGCAGACATCACCATTTATTGCCAGAGCAGGGTAGTCCAGGCTCCCCTACAGTACTGCATTGAAATGAGGCCAGGAGACTTGGAAGAGATGGGTCTATTATTCAGTTTAGACATGTTTAAAGTGTACAAAATCTGTAACTGGTTTTTGAGCTCTTCTTCAACCAAACTTTAATTCAGCACCCCTGAAACTCTTGTAGGCAGGATAGTAGCCATTAATCCCCTTATCTTGATTAAAAAAAAAGAGAGAAGAGGTAATTAACTTTCCTTCAGATTCTTATCTGGATATAAATGTTAATGGGCTATTAGTATCACAGGCTCAATGTTATTTATAAATAGGAGTGATTGGATTTCCTGCAATATGTCTTCTTGATATTGCTGAAGTTAAGTGCAATCCATTTATATTGCCTCCCAGTGAGTTATACTCTGCCATAATTGTCTGAACAGATTGACGGAGATAAGAAAGGTATGGTCCATTTTTAAAAGCTCCCCAGTTGGAAAAATGGGGATCTCTGCTTAATAATGAATGACATGACAGGGTCAATTACTTCAGCATCAAGTTTAGTTTACAAATGAAATTTTAAAAAATGTTTTGTCTTTTCCTTCAAAAGTCAGAATGGGATCTGAATGTCCAGTTGGAAGCTTTTTGGCTTGTACAGCAATAGCTGTAGGAATTCTGCAACTGAAATATAGTTAAAAACACTGTTGACATTAAGATTAACTTAACAGAAAATCTTGTCCAATATGCATATTGTTTCCCTCTTACCTTATTTTTATTTTAAAAAAATTACTACAGATGAATGTAGTAATTCCTGATGCTTAGTTTTCACTCAAAGCATTAGCCCAAGTTGGAACTTGAACAGTAACAATCTTGGAAATGCTCACTCTTCTACAGCTGTATTGACCCCAACAGGAATACAGTATATTGTTAATAACTTATGTTTGCAAGTAATGTAAGCAGATCTAACTTGGGACAGATACAGGGGGGAGATCTTTTGAAAAGATACAATTTTTGTCCTCAGCAGTTATTGTGACAGTGTCAACATTTACCCATAGTTACCATGCTGTGATATTTATGGTACCAGTGCATTTTCTTTAGATGAGATTCTGTTAGCTTTACTCATATTGAGTAGTACTTTAGTCTACAAGCAGTCCCACCTGATGCCACTTATGGGGGAGTAAAATGAATATACAATGTGTTCAAGACTATCAGAAGAATCTGATCCATTATTGTGTCTCAGAGCTAATCTACACTATGTAGGGAGATCTATCTAATTTACGCAACTTCAGCTATGTGAATAATACTTGGATCTTCTTATTGCAGCATCTTTATTGTAGAATGTTGACAGGAGATGCCCTTCCATCAGCTCCCCTTGTGTTTCTTATTCTGGTGGTGTACTGAAGTAGATGCAAGAGCGATTGGTGGTTGTTTTATCGTGTTTGTACTAGTGATTTATTATACTAATGAGTTATGTGTTTTCAGATGATAACTCAAAAGACAGATTTTGTACACCGATTATTACAGAGTTGCATAGGATTTGGTGGTTAAATAGTGTAATGGTTATCATGCCTGCTTTTTATGGCAGAAAGTCCTGGGTTTGAATCTCAGTGGAACCTAAGCTTGAGTGATTGTTTTTTAATAGTCAGCAGGTTTAAAACAAATAAGTGGAAGTATATTTCACACAACGCACAGTCATCCTGTGGAATAGGCAACAGGGAATGAATCACTTGATGACTAGCTGTTCTGTCCATTCCCTTTGGGGCACCTGGCATTGGCCACCGTTGGAAGACAGAATACTGTGCTAGGTAGACTTTTGGTCTGACCCAGTATGGCTGTACTTGTGGTCATATGTTTGTTTCTCCTCAGGATTATTTCTTTTAATTTTGTGGATCTGGTCACTTAGAAAAAGAAAGTATAGCTAGCTTTTGTCTGTTTGTTTTTTTAGCAAAGAGAATCAGAAAAAAACATTGAATTTCCTCACCACAGAATAGGAAAGCCGAGCCGCTAGAAAAACAAAACCCATATTTCTAAAGCAGGGACCATGTTTGATCCTGCAAAACTCTGAGCATTTTGACCCCAATCTAATAAGCACATGATCACATTTTTAACTTTAAGGCTGTTAGTATTTCCATTGACTTGAATGGAATTAATCACATGATTAAATTCTTTGATGAATTGGGATCAGAATTCAACATTTCAATGGACTGAGCTCTAAATTGCGATTTAGCTAGGAAAACTGCAAAAATCTAGAATATCTGAACAAAATCATAGAATCACAGAAACGTGGAACTGGAAGGGACCTTGTCTAGTTCTCTTCACTATTATTGACACCGTACCTACCAGGTGTTTGTCTAACACACTCTTTAAAATCGCCAGTGAAATTCCACAACTTCCATAGGCAATTTATTCCAATGCCTAGCTATCCTGACTTTTAGCAGGTTTTTCCAATGATCAAACTAAACCTCCTTTGCTGCAATTTATGCTTATTGCTTCTTGTCCTAGCATTAGTGGTCGAGAACAATTGATCACCTTCCTCTTTATGTCAACTTTTTATCTATTTGAAAACTGTTATCATGTCTCCCCTCAATCTTCTCTTCTCCAAACCAAACAAACCGACTTTTTAAATCTTTCCTCATACGTCATGTTTTCTAGACCTTTAATCATTTTTGTTGCTCTTCTCTGGACTTCCTCCCGTTTGTCCACATCTTTCCCGAAGTGCAGTACTGAGAACTGGACACAATAAAGGCCCTTTCTAATAAAGGCTTTGTGATGGGGTGTACCAGCACCACACAGAACTAACAGGGGTTAGCCAGATTACCCTGGCTAAAGGAGCCCAGCCTCCTCAGCCCTGCTGGGCATGATCAGCTTGTAGCCCAGCTATAAAAGCCTGGGGAGAGGCTCAGTCTGGACTGACTGCCAGAGGAGAAGGACCTCAGGCTAGAGCTCCAGATCAGCAGCAGCCAGCCGCCCAAGGGGAGAACAGCAGAGGCCCCAGTGCTGCCTGGGACATAACCACCGCAGACTACCAGGGAGGCACAGCCCCAGAGGAACCAGAGGACCCTGCGACAATGTGGGAAGACGGCCCATTGGAGCAGGGAGGCTGCAGGAGCAACCTCTCCCACCCAGAGATCCTCAGCGTGTTTCGGTTGGATTCCCCACCGAGGGAGTGGTAGACCCTTCTGACACTCATAGGACCCTGGGCCGGGACCCGGTGGAGTAGGGAGGGCCCGGGTCCCCTTACCAGGGTGCAGCCCCAACCGCGTGACTTGGCTCAGTGGCCACCCAGCCCTTCCTTAAAGGGGCGGTGATTGACTCTAATAGTGACTCTGGCCAATGGGCCGTCCTGTCCTGCCTTAAAGGGCCAGTGATTGACTTGGATAGTGTCTCTGGACATTGGGCATTCCAGTGCAGCTTTAAAGGGCTGGCAAGCAACTTTTATTGCCTCTGGCAATTGGGCCATGCACCCCCAAGGGGTGGGGCCAGACTACAGATTGTTGGGCACGCGGGGCGGGCTGGGAACTCAGATAGCCCCATGACATGGACCCCTACCTGCTGGGGAGGGGGAAAGAAGGACTGCCCCATGGCAGTCCTTTTCAGCATGGAGTGGAGTGGAAGAATTATTTCTCATGTCTTGCTTACAACACGTCTGCTAATACGTGAATGGTATTTGCTTTTTTTTTTATTGCAACATTGTTGACTCACATCAGCTTGTGTTTTAC
Source organism: Pelodiscus sinensis (assembly GCF_052426305.1). Lineage (NCBI taxonomy): Eukaryota > Metazoa > Chordata > Testudines > Trionychidae > Pelodiscus > Pelodiscus sinensis. The sequence goes on from NC_143052.1 coordinate 214,030,728, forward strand.
TATAATCCCCTGAACCTTTTCAGCAGTATTCCCTCATTCCTAGACAGTCACTTCCCATTTTGTATTTGTGTGGTGAATGATTCCCTCATAAGTGCGGTACTTTGCCTTTGTACTTGTTCAATTTCATCTTATTTAATTCAGACTATTTCCTCAGCTTGCCAAGATCATTTTTGAAGTCTAATGCTGTCCTACATACTTGCAACTTTTCCCAGATTGGAATCATCCACAAACTTTATAAGCAGGGCTCGCCAAGCGGTGGCGAGTTCCATTCGCCAGCCACGCGGACGTGCATGCATTGACCGCACTGCGCAGCCCCACTGGCTTAAAATCTACACGCCACGGGCGAGAAGATTGAATCATTTGCCAAGCCCTGTTTATAAGTATACTCTCTATGCTATTATCCAACTAATTACTGAAGATATCAGATAGAACCAGACACAGGACAGGTACTTGTAGAACCTCACTTGATATGCTCTTCCAGCTCATTTGTGAACTACCAGTAACTACTCTGAGTCTATGTCTACACTACAGGGTTTTTCCAGGATACCGAAGGTATCCCAGAATAACTCCTCCACAACCAGGAACGTGTTTGCTCTTCCACTTTTTTTTGTGGAAGAGCAGACATGCTCTTTCAGAAGCACTGTCTCCCTCCTCCCATGAGGAAGAAGGGCTCTTCCAAAAGAAGGCTTTCCCCAAATTTGGCCCAGTGTAGACGGGCCAAATTTAGGAAAAGCCTCTTCTGAAAAAAACTATCGGAAAAAGGTACGCAAATTGCGGAGCACAATTTGTAGTATAAACATAGCCTGAGTATGGTTTTCCAGTCAGTTGTGCCCCCAGTTTAGAGTAAGTTCATCTCTAGGATTTATTTCTCTGGTTGATTTATGGGATTGTCACACGAGACTGTACAATGCAGATGTTCAGTTTGTTCTATCCTGCCGTGCCTCTCCCAAATGTACGTGATTTATCCAGAGATTGAATTGGGTCTGGATTTACCCAGAGATTGGAAAGGTATTTAGGCACTGCTGCACTGGATGTGAGCATTCAACTGTTGATGGGATTTTGGCTCCTAAATGCCTAAATCCCCTTTGAAAATGAGATTTAGGCTTTTAAATCTATGAGGCGTTGCAATGGTGAGTACAGCTATGCTTAAACACCTTTAAAATCTGGGTTTGAATGTTTTCCCCAGCTGTTACATATGGATGCTGCTGATCTCTTATTCTGGGCATAATTGACTGAAAATGTTTTTAATTATGAAATCATTTTTGTTCTGCATTTTTACAGCAGCTAGAGCAAAGTCATCCTGAGCCACTACTATGTCTTCCATAATACAAATTATAAATAATACAAATATTGAATATTAGGTTGCTGTCCTTTTTCTTGAAACACTAGGTGATAATATAGATTAAGAATTTCAAGCACTTTTAAACAACATCACATTTAAGGTAATCAAATGGGGAAAAAGTAGAAAGCACAAACTTTTTGTATATGTATTTCATAATGTAAATAAGATACATTTTTACATGTTTTAAAAAAAGAGAAATCACTCAGGGGATAATAGTTTCCCTGGCAAATTTTACAGTTTAGTAATAAGCACCTGACAGCACAGGACCAGAATGGAAATGGTGACACAAATGAAACTTAGTGTTGTAGTTTTTCCTGTTATAGTACGTAACTCACATGTCTTCCTAAAAGAAATAATTTCCTAAAAATTATGAAAGTAAGCATCAAATGTATTTTTCCTCGAAATTTTTTTGGCATAAGTTTGACCCATCAATAGTAGGGCTGAAATGCTCAGCTGGTGTAAATTTGAATAGCTCCACTGAAGTCAGTGGATGTGTGCTTGTTTACATCATACAAGGATATGGCCCAAGAAATCAGAATAACTTTAGGCTAACAAGAACCGTATGCTGATTGAAAATGTAAATAGATTGAATCATTATAACTTATAAAACCCCATGAAATAGACTTCTCAGACATCCTGTGACTGGATGCATCTATCCAATACTGGCCCAGCTAGGACTGATCATGCAATGTGGTCTAGAGGCCTTGCCCCTTCTTTGCCCCATCTGGGCATGCTTCCATTGAAGATAGGGTACAAAGGGAACAACTCTCTTCAGTTGGGGCTGACTGAGGAGGAAAGCAGATTCACGCTACAGGCTCCTGCAAGTGATGGCCTGGGTCACACAGATCCCTTTGAAGCCAGTGTTCCTTCTAAGATTTTCCATCCATGAGCGGAGTGAGTTTTGTCTTGTGCACTAATATTGAGGTCATATTCGCTTGTTTGGATGTGCCTTCATGGCACCCAACTTATTAACAAATATCTTATAAATATTTTAAAAAGTGTTATGGAAGAAAGAATACTAAAACAAGGGATAATTAACAAGGTGCATGACTTTAAATGTTTATTTAATATGAAGTCAAATAAAAAGGTTAATACTGAAAAATGTTCAGTAGCCAACTTCCTGGCTACGTCTACACTGGCCCTTCTTTGGAAGGGGCATGCTAATTTTGAAAGTGGGAATAGGGAAATCCGCGGGGGATTTAAATATCCCCCGCGGGATTTAAATAAACATGGCCGCCGCTTTTTTTCCGGCTTTGGGAAAAGCTGGAAAAAAGCGTCTAGACTGGCCCGATCCTCCGGAATAAAGCCCTATTCCGGAGGATCTCTTATTCCTACTTATTCCCAAAGACGTAAAAAAAGCGGCGGCCATGTTTATTTAAATCCGCGGGGGATATTTAAATCCCCCGCGGATTTCCCTATTCCCACTTTCAAAATTAGCATGCCCCTTCCGAAGAAGGGGCAAGTGTAGACGTAGCCCCTCTGTTTATAGCCCTCTTCTAGACCCTACCCCAGCTGGGCTTCCTCCTTTCAGGGAACTATGTTAATTGGCCTTTCAGACTAACATTTAGAAATTTAGTCAATGTCAACTTTTTTGGGAACCATTAACTTAAAACCCCCAGCTTGATTGCAAACTTCAAAGTTTAGGTAATTAATTACCTCTCATTATAAAGAATAATCAATAATGAATATATTTACAAAAATTGGACTTATTGTCTGACACAGTAATGCTCCCTTTATAAAGTGTGCATGGACTGATGGGTATGTTATAAAAATCTATTCAGGGCAAGGGGATTAAGGAGAGCTTTACAGACAATTCCTGAATGACCAAATTGAAGATGCTGCCTGACCTGGTCCTAAGTGTATTTGCATTTATCAACAAACTCAAGCTGTTCAAGGCACAACTTCAAAGGGAGGAACTGACACATTTTCCCTCGTTGTTAAACGTAGGTCAACAAGCAAAAATTATCTCACAAAACTAAGGCTATGTATAGACTGCAGGTTTCTTTCAGAAGAAGCTTTTCTGAAAGAGATCTTCTGAAAAAAATTCTTCCGAAAGACAGTGTCCACACTGCCAAAGTGCATCGAAAGATAGTATCCTGACTCAATGGACGCTATCTCACATGTAAGCTGTAATTACTATGGGTGGGATGGCCACCAGGGCACCTGTGCTTTTTCCTCTTTCCTCTTCTTGTGAAAGAACTCCCTCTTCCCCGTCCACACACGCCTTTTTCCAGAAGAGCTCTTTCAGAAAATGGCTTCTACCTCATAGAAAGAGGTTTATTAATGTCAGAACTCCTCCGCCACGTTTTTTCGATTTTCTTTCAAAAGAAAACAATTGCAGCGTGGACATAATTGACGTTTTTTCAGAAAAATGGCTGTTTTTCCGAAATAAACTTTGTCATGTAGACATACCCTAAATGATTGGGCAACAAAATGGCAAATGAAATTTAATGTTGATAAATGTAGGTTCAGAAAAGGGCAAGAAAATGATTAGGGGTTTGGAATGGGTCCCAAATGAAGAGAAATTAAAAAGACTGAAACTTTTCAGCTTTGAAAAGAGGAGACTAAGAAGGGATATGATAGAGGTCTATAAAATCATGACTGGTGTGGAAAAAGTGAAAAAGGAAAAATTATTTACTTGTTCCCATAATGTAAGAGATCACCAAATGAAATTAATAGGTAGGAGGTTTAAAACAAACAAAAGGAAGTTTTTCTTCATATAGAGCATGGTCAGCCTGTGGAACTCCTTGCCAGAGGTTTTTGTGAAGACCAGGACTTTAACAGCGTTCAGGAAAGAACTATATAAATTCATGGAGGTTAGGTCCATCAATGGTTATTAGCCACGATTGGTAGGAATGGTGTCCCCTAGCCTCTGTCAGTGGCTAGGAATGGGTGACAGAAGAGGGGTTACTTGAAGATTCCCTGTTCTGTTCAATCCCTCTGGGGAACCTGGCATTGGCCACTGTTGGAAGACTGGATACTGGGCTAGATGGACCTTTGGCCTGACCCAGTATGGCCTTTTTTATGTTCTTATTAATTAGTAGTGTACATATTTACACATATATATCTTCATTATAATCACACATATTGTGAACCAAACATACAGTTAACACAAAATGAATGATTAACCTCTCATGCTTGTGTAAATCAGGAGAAAGTTCAGTGAAGTCAGTACAGTTATACTAGCATAAAAATAAAGTGAGAGCAGAATCAGGGGTTTGGAATATTTACTGAACAGTGTAAATATATGTATTTGAGAGCTATAAGTCTCCCTTATGATTTGATCAACTGTTAATGAAAAAATACATAGATACACAGTTTAAAAGTGTTATTTCTTTACTCAAGATAATTAAAAGATAAAATGTTACAATCTCAGAATGTAAAATTGAAAGCAAAGTCCAGGAAGCAAGTTCCTGTATTTCTGCACTATAATCACTTCTCATGTTGCTAAATTTACTAAATCTTAAGCCTGGAGCTTTTGTGGTTTTTTCCCCTCTAATTATCAAGCGTGAAAGTAAACTCTACTTATTCAGAAATTCTTAAACTTGAAAGTTTCTTTTAGTCACTTTAATCATATAACAATAGCAAAAGAAAAGGAGCTGAAACATCTGCTACCGGGATTAGCAGAGTTACCGGGACCTAAAAAAGTTTCTTCTGTTATGCTCTCCATAATCCAGTTACTATAATCAAGTTCCTTCAGACTTCAATGGATATCTAATGTCTTTTAAACTTCTATTATATTTCTAAATAGAACTATAGAAATCAAGTGCAAGTAAAAGAAACCACTTTCATGAACAAACTTAAAAGGCTGATTTAACTAGAGAACAGTACACTGAGATTAAAGTAAGAGGTTCATGCATTCTTGCTGGCTTTATTAAAAGAAAACAGTTTTTCAGTTATGAATAAAAATAAAAAGTGATTTTTGTTGATATGCAACAATTTTGCATTGAAAAATGATTTTACAGCAAAATAACAAAGTTTAGGTGTGAAAATAAAGACTTTTCACCTGGGGCAAGGTGGAAAAATATGATTAATTGTAGGATCATTAGGGAAGTATCTAAAACTGATTTGAATATTAATATACACATTTTCTCAAATATCCTGTGGCTTTTTATTAATCAGTAGGGCAGCTCTCTGCCCTGGTTAAGGTTCCAGGTTGCATATAATATCAAACATATAATAGTATCTGTTTTCTTTACAATATATTGTCATTTCTTTAATAATTTCTTTGTGAATTTTGGTAAGAGGGGCACCTTTGGCCATAGTTCTCTCTTCACCATGGCACTCCATTACTGAGTTTAGTGGGGGTGCACTGGCACACGTGAGAGAAATGTGCAACGCCACTAATCACTACATTTTTGAAGCACTGTGAAGAGTTTAAGGTTGCGTCCCTCACTAAAGTCAGTATCAGTTGTATGCAACTAAACCCCACACCATACTTTTTGAAACTTTAAGGATACCAGAAATTCATTTTAAAAAGTTTTCAAAGAAATTGGAATTAAAATATTAATACATTGAAAGAGAGAATCCTTGAATTTTTGACCTTACTAAATTACCATTTAAACAAACAAACAAACATTAATTTAATATGATTGGTTATTTTGAACTAGAAGCACATTTCCAACCGACATCTCAGCATATTTTATAGAAAATAAACCACAAAGAACAAAGAAACCACAGCTAATGCACAGAAGCTTTAACAAGTACTATGACTATTTTTCTAATTTTGTATTAGTCCCTATTTTTACCTTCCATAAAACAATACTCATTAAAGTACAAAAGGTGCACATAAAAATTTGATGAACCATGACTAAAATTACACAGTAAGAGTTTACAAATATGGTTCTCCTAAAGTTAATCACCAGAGTAAATAAGGTACTCTTGTGCAATGGGAGGTGAGTAGGGGAAATGGGCAATGAAGGATAGTGATAGAAATGTAGCCGTGTTAGTCTGGTGTAGCTGAAACAAAATACAGGACTATGTAGAACTTTAAAGACTAACAAGATGGTTTATTAGATGATGCACTTCCTCAGATCAAAAAAAAAAAAAAAAAATGAAGGGCAATGAAGGACTTTTGATATAGCTGTATCTCCACATCAAGGGCACATATAACCTATGGAAAACCAGGGGGTATGTCTACACAGCAAAGTTATTTCAAAATAACAGCCCTTATTTCGAAATAACTTTCCTAGCGTCTACACAGCTAAATCTCATTCCACGAGGAATAATGCCAAATTCGAAATAGCTATTTCGAAATAAGTGCTGTGTAGACACTTATTTTGAAATAGGGGGCCTCCAGCCTCCCCAGGGTGCCCTGGTGGCCACTCTAGCCTCAACCAAGAACACTTCTCTCCTTCTCACCCTCCCCAGAGCCCTTAAAGGGGTAGACACTGGCCACAGTGCCTGTGCCAGCTCCAAGCCTGCCAGCCCAGAGCCAGCAGTCACTGCCCTTGACCCAGTGGCCCCAAAACATGAGCTAGCAAGCCACTGGCAGCCAGCCCTCCGCCACTCCCCAGGAGCAGTCTGCCAGCTCCCAGGAGCCTGCCAGGGCCCAGAGAAGGTGGGCGCCTTCCTGGTCCAGGGTGGAGATCATGGACCTTATTCAGGTTTGGGGGGGACGCTCCCAATGTCCATGATCTCCGCACTAGATGGAGGAACGTGTCTGTCTAGGGCAGGATAGCTGCCAGCCTGTCCACCAAAGGCCACATGCGAACCCAGGAGCAGGTTCGCATGAAAATCAAGTTGGTCTAGTGACCCCCAACCCCGAGCTTCCCCTCCCACTTCTTCCCCTTTCTTTCCCTTTCCAGCTCTCTCCTCCCAGCTGCTCTTCTCCCCTCTCCCGCCTCTCTTCCCCAGTCTCACCAGAGTTTCATTCCCTCCCCCCCCAGTTTTGTTAAATAAAGAGAGTTTGTGTTCATGAAAATACATGTATTTTATTTGACATCAGGAAGGGGGGTTAGGGAGGGGTAAGTGGAAGGACGTGAGGGAGGAATGAAGCACAAGCCTCCAGTGGAGCAGACCAGGGAGGCTCTTAGTGCTCCTCAGGGTGGAAGCTCTTCTGCAGGGCCCCCTGGATACTGACAGCCCCCCGATGGACCTCCCGGATGGCAGCCTGCAGAAAGTGCAGCCAGGCTCACAGCAACACGTCCAAGAAAAGCACCAGAGTGCCCAGGGTGCCCAGAAGTAGGCAGCAGAGCCGGGCAGCAGCAGGTGGCAAAGGGTAGCCAGCAGGCTCTGAGTGTGCATGGTGCCAGCGCTGTGCAGTGGGTAGTGGCGTCTCCCACGGCCCTTTAAAATCGGTGGGGCGGGGCGGGGCTGGGCATTGCTGGGGGGCGGCTGCTTACCTGGAAATGCCGCCTTTGGAAATGTGCCTCCCCAAGCACATGCTTGATTTGCTGTTGCCTAGAGCTGGCCCTGAGTGGAGCCATAGCTGCAACCCTTTTCATACTCTCTAGCTAGAAGAATGAAATAGGCACAATGGAGAGCAAACATTATATACTGAAAAAGTACTCACCAGTAAATATCCATTTGCCTGACAGGGGCACTCTGCAACCCACATATATCTATGAACTACCAGTGGTCTATTGACCTCTATGACCTTGTTCCACAGCTTGATTCTGACAATGTTATGATAAAGCCCTTGTTTGAGACAGACAGACAGTCCTTGTAATCAGTTTGTGTACATTTTTGGACCTTAATTTTTTTTGTAAATTTAATAAAAAAGAAACCAACAATCCACAACCCTCCAAATGTTTCCAAGATGAGAAGTTGCTTGTTAAGATGCACTTTGAGTAGATTTTTTATGGACAAGTTAGAATTCCTTGAAAATATGTTTGTATAATGGAAATATAAGTGGTGATAGAATTTTAAAGCGAATGAATGCCCTCAGTAGGGACTTAAAATATTTTATCGCACATCTACACAGCAGGGCTAAAGCTGAAATAAGCTATACAAGCTGAGCTATAGCAATTGTGTACCTTAAGTCGAAATAGCTTATTTTGGCTTTTGGCACTGTCTACACAGCAGGAAGTCCAAGTAAGAGCATTCTTTCTCTGACTTCCCTTACTCCTCATAAAATGAGGGTTACGGGAGTCAGAGTAAGAAGTCATTCAGCTTGACATTATTTCAATATTTGGTTGAAATAGCTGCTTGTTGTGTAGACACAGAATATGTTATTTAGGGATAATGCCAGTTATTCCAAAATAATGCTGCTGTGTAGACATAACCTCACAGTGCTTCCATGGTCTTGCCTTCAGAACTGCTTCTATCCTTGGAAACTCTTCTTTTTAGTTTTCTTCAATTTTAATTTGCACCTTATTTGGGGCTTTGGTTGATATCAGTCTTTTACCACCTCAGCAGTTGTACAGTTTTAGGAGTGTGCAATCTACCTAGGAGAGAGCAGATCGATGCACATTCATTTTGGGGTGACAGAGAATTTAGCAGAAAATTATTTTAACTCCTAAGGTTATCTTCCCAAAGACAGTGTCTAAGGATTAAATTCTGTTGGACAGAGCACATCTGTACAGCAGCTTGGGTACTGACAGTTTGATCACTCAATGACAAATGCAAACAAACATCCTCTGTAGAAAGTCTAAAGACGTTTTGTCAAAGATAGCAGCGCTGAAGATTTCGCTTTTGAAAGCCCAGTACTATGAGAAACAGCATCTTTATCCCTCTGTGGTAGCTGCATTTAACTGGGGCACTGAGCCTAATTGATCCCAGAATTAACTCATTGTGAGTCTGAGCAGATGGTGCTTCAGAGGACACTTGTCTGTGACACTTAATAATGTCAACGATCAGGGTGAACTCAAATCTTGCTGTTTTAAGAGCACAGTATAAGACTCATTTCTCTGAACAAGACTTCTCCCTAAAACTAGTGAAATATGCATTTTCTTGTCAAGCTGGTACTTAGGAATAAGCCACTTAGATATAATATGAACCTATCTTTTATCGCTTTTGCAGAGGATGGGATCTCTGTTACTTTTTCACGAGGAAACTGATATAGTAATGTACTACTAAGGCAGATACCTCCCCTGAGTGCAGGAGTTTGCATTTGTATCTCTGTGCCAGCGGACATGTAAAATCACACATAAGCAGACAGTAATCTAAGGAAGCTCATTTGTATTGTTGGTTTCAGCTAATAGTTGACATATATTATGCCTCGTACATGCCAACTTCTGATTTGAGAATATTAATAATTATCTGGTATTAATTGGGTGAAACTCTGACTTGTACAGCAATCTCTAAGCACAGAAGCATTTGGTGTCTTCTGTAGGACACCGATTTTCTGGACAGGCAACTGCTTCCTCTTGTTACTCATACCAACTCTGATTCAACTTTCTGGTGCTCAGTATACATGCTTTTAAAATCAGACTTGAGGCCTTACAGTTCAGTTCCTTCCTCTCTTAAGCATTTAACTTCTGCCTACTTTAGTAGGAGTTACACACACTCATAAAAGAACAGATCCTTTATGCTGTGCATTCCTATAACTCCAGTTAGCAGGGCCAAAATAACAACTTCTCATCTCATTAGTTTTAATCTTCGAGAGTCACCATCAAATAAAAATCACACTTCTGCCTGATTTTTTTACCTACTATCACTGTAAGTAAAACCTAAGATAATTATAACTTTTCTCTATTTTAATTTGCTACATGTATGCATTTTGCAGTGCCTTGTATCTAGCCAGTTTCATTGTTTCTCCTGATAGACATTTGCAGTGTTGTAGCCATATTGGTCCCAGAATATGTGAGAATCAAAATGGATGAGGTATTATCTTTTATTGGACCAACTTCTGGCAATGAAAGGTACAAGCTTGCAAGCTACAAAAAGCTCTTCTTCATGTGGGAAGAAAGAAACAGACCTGTTTGAGGAGGTCACTTGAAATTAAGTGAGTAATTGGGGATTAGATTATTATGTGAACAATATTATAATCAGTCTATTTGCTGTGTTGTTTACATGGGGGGGGAGAGGAAGAAAAAGAAAAACATTAAAAGTGTCAAACCGCATAAAATGTCAGGAGGACTTATGTTTAATTTTTAATTAGCTATTTTTAAAGAAAACGGATTCCTTTATCTTTTGAATGTAGTGCTTTGTAAGGAAATAAAGAGCTGGGTGCCACAATACATTATTTTTTCTGCTTTTTATATTTGATATAGCTAGGGGTATTGCAAGTAGTGATTATACTGCTTTGAAACAGAAACACTTGGAGGAACTAGCTTGTATCACCTACACTAATTCTAAAACAGGTATTCAGCATATACAGGCAGTCCCCGACTTACGCGGATCTGACTTACGTCGGATCCGCACTTACGAACGGTGCTTTTCTCGCCCCGGAGCTCGCGGGCGGCGGGACCGCCCAGAGCGCAGCGGTCCCGCCACCGTGTCCTCCGGGGCGAGAAAAGCTGCTCCGGGTCTCTCTGGTGTGCTGGGGGGGACTCCCCAGCACAGCAGGGAGACCCGAGCAAAGCCGCACAGGCGGCGGGACCCCGCTGCCCGTGCGGCTTTGCTCCTTTGCCCCGGAGCAAAGCCGCAGAGGCGGGGGGACCCCGCCGCCTCTGCAGCTTTGCTCCGGGGCAAAGGAGCAAAGCCTCACGGGCAGCGGGGTCCCGCCGCCTGTGCGGCTTTGCTCGGGTCTCCCTGCTGTGCTGGGGGGGGACTCCCCCGCAGCACAGCAGGGAGACAGGAGCAAAGCCGCAGAGGCGGCGGGACCTCTGCGCCTCCGCGGCTTTGCTCAGGTCTCCCTGGTCTGCTGGGGGGGTGAGGGGGCGCAGCTAGTGCACTCCCCGCCTAGTAGACCAGGCTTTTGTTGCGCGACGCCTGGGGTAGAGCAGCTGGGGTGCTGCCGGGTTGGTCCTGCGGGGACCTACCTGGCAGTGCCCCAGCTGTTCTGTCCCAGGAGTCCAGATTCAGCCGCTGTTGAAACTGATCAGTGGCTGATTCCAGGAAGCCGGGGGCAGAGCAACTCTGCCTAGGGCTTCCTGTAGTCAGCTGCTGATCAGTTTCAGCAGCGGCTGAATCTGGAGCCAGTTCCGACTTACATACAAATTCAACTTAAGAACAAACCTACAGGCCCTATCTTGTATGTAACCCGGGGACTGCCTGTACCTCAACAATTAAATGAGGAACAAAAAGGCCTCCTTCACATTTTTTTGTCTCTCTTCCCTGAGGCTTGTACAGGTGACCCCCCAGCTTATGATTGCCTGACTTATGACCCCCCCTGCATTTATGACCACCCTGCTCTAGCCCAGCCTCTGAAGTCCACCTGCACAGCGAGCCACAGGGTCAGCCAGCCACCTGCAGCCTGAGCTGTTTCTGGGTGCAGCTTGTGCCACTGGCTCCGGGACATGCCAGGAGCCACCTTCCCCTGGCACAGCCCCTGACTGGCTCTGGAAGCAGCTTGTGCCACGCCACCTCCACCCGGCATAGCCCCCGGCCAGCTCTGGGTCCAGCGCGCTGAGGGCTACGAGGCAAAGCGGGCCAGGAATGGAACCCCCATTTATATAATTGCGCCTATGGAAAATAAGGGTTCGACTTATGATAGCTCGACTTACGACGGTTCTCCAGGAACCAAGAAGGTCATAAGTGCGGAGGTCACCTCTATTTCATTGCTGGAATCTGCCACATTTGAATGCACTGTTTGTAATTGTGAAATGAATGCTGGAATTTCACATATCATAGACACATGTTTGGTTGGGAAATAAAAAAAAGGACATTTTTTAAAGAACTGTAGTTTAAAAAGTAACTTAAAACCTGTGAAAATACATGTTGTGACCATTTATTACTTCTCTCTTTTGATATCACTATTAAGCATTAATGTATGGTTTGTTATTCCTAAGGACCAGTATCTAGCATTGCACACTCAATAAAAAAGCAAAAGAGCAATTTTTAACTTATGAAACCAAATAAACATTTTGGTGCTTTCTAGGAAAAGTGATAAAACCAAGTGGAGTGAAAACTTGTTCATTATTAATTTATCTATACCTGTGTATCAGAACCAGTGTGTTCAATAAGATAAGCCTTTTCAGGCTCAGCCTTTGGCTTGTATGTGATAGTGACCAGCTCTGGAAGTGATCTTAAATCTGTATAGATTAATAGCAAATGCACATACATGCAAGGTCATTTTCACAATACATTTTGGGGCTGACTTTTTTTTTAATGTAGTCCAGTATTTCAGCTTCTCAATAATGATCAAATAGGAAACCCTGCTCAGCTTCTACTTCTGATTGTTAGCAATCATTGTCCAGTTTTACATAATATGTTGGACAACTGCAAACATGAATGAAGTAAATATTTTTGTCTTTTGTCTTAGAAATAATGCAATATTCCTCCTGTCTTTATGGTTAATGTTTTCATAGTCAGAGTCACTCCAACTTAATATTTTTCTCCTAATAGCTTGCTCCAAGAGAAGGAAAGGAAGGAGAGAATTTCCCTGGTTGCAGATAGATTTAAATGTTTGAAATTTCATCAGTTGGCTGGGTTTTCAGAGGTTTTAATGTATTTATCCAAAAGAAAGTATTGCTTGTGAAAGGTGCTGGACTGACAGCTCTAGAAATGCAGCCTTTTTATATAATAGTTTCTACCCACACAGATATCAACACTGTAAGTGGCACAGTACAGTCTTGTCACATTGCCGTTAAATTCATTCTTCAGTTTCCTTGGTGTTTTAGTCACTGGCCTGTCTACTGAGATTGCCAACAAAGAGGTAATTGTTAAGTGGCACAGCTATCCCCTAGAGACAGGGATTACTGTTCTGTTCATACCCTCTGGGGCAGCTGCCATTGGCCACTGTTGGAAGACAGGATACTGGGCTAGATGGACCTTTGATCTGATCCAGTATGGCCATTCTTATGTGAACAGATACCCAGTTTGGGTTCTCTGCTTTCTGGACAGTCTACCTTGAAGTTGGTATTCATAGTGGTGAGCCACCCCAGACATCATGACACCCAAAAACAGCTGGCCTGCCATTGCAGGAATGAAATGTTGCTTTTTTCCCACCTGTTCATCCTAGCATCTACAATTTGAGTTAAGGTGTGAGAGGAGTGCCAATTCAATTTATTGTGGCTCCTGTCCATTTGACCACAAGTTGCATCATTGCAATTTTGTACTGCTGTGATAGATCTTATGCAAGTTGCAGCAGTGGAATGCATAGTAGCATGAAGCTCACCATGTTCATGCACAGTACTTTCTGCAATTGTTGCGGACTATGTAGAGTGTTGCATATATCTCACAATTTGCAGCACAGCTTCCAAAGACAGAGGCAGATTGTATATGTTATATAATGCATATTTTTATTTCACTGACAGGCTTAATTGTACCACTGCAGGTGCACGACTTTCATTTCCTGTTCACGGTAAACTGGTCCTGCAACAATGTGAGGTGATATAATAGTGCTTAAACTTGCTCATTTTATAAGTATTACAAGCATGCCAGGATGTTGCAACAGCTATATGTTAGATCTAGTGCGCACAAGCCAGCAGAAGCATTGACTACACACACCCTAAAACAGGTGAAAAGCATACTTCTGCCTATTCTTACCACCTGGCAGCCTCTGCACAGAATTGTTTGGGAGTCTGTGACACTCCTTCCAGTACTCTGCGAATCAGTCTCTTTTCTCTTAAATGCCTTGGCCCAACTTGCTATCCAGCCCACAAATGACTTTCTAAAACAAATGTGGATATCCATTGCCTTAGTGTATTTCCATCAATCTCCTGTCTTCCAACAGTAGCCAATGCCAGATGCCCCAGAGGGAGTGAACAGAACAAGTTGTCATCAAGTAATCCACCCCCAGTTGCCCATTCCTAGCTTCTGACAAACAGAAGCTAGGACACCATTCTTGCCCATCCTAGCTAATAGCCATTGTTGCACCTATCCTCCATTCATTTATTTAGTTCTTTTTAAAACCTTGTTAAAGTCCTGGCCTTCACAACATCCTCTCGCAAGGAGTTCCAGAAGTTGACTATGCATTATGTGAAGTACTTCCTTTTGTTTGTTTTAACCTGCAAGCTTATTAATTTCACTTGGTGACTCCCCCTCTGCCCCCAGATCCTGTGTTATGGGAAGGAGTAAATCACTTTATTGTTCATTTTTTCTACACCTGCCATGATTATATAGGCCTCTATAAACAGAGAGTAGTTATTAATGGTTCACAATCCTGCTGGAAGGGTATAACAAGCGGGGTTCCACAGGGATCTGTTTTGGGACGAGTTGCGTTCAATATCTTCATCAATTATTTAGATGGTGGCATAGAGAGTGCTATGATTAAGTTTGCAGATGATACTGCTAGGAGGGGTTGCAAGTGCTTTGGAGGATAGGGTCAAAATTCAAAATGATCTGGACAAACGAGAGAAATGGTCTGAGGTAAACAGGATGAAGTTTAATAAGGACAAATGCAAAGTACTCCACTTAGGAAGGAACAATCAGTTTCGCACATACAGAATGGGAGGTGATTGTCTAGGAAGGAGTACTGCTGAAAGAGATCTAGGGGTCATAGTGGATGACAAGTTAAACATGAGTCAACTATGTGACACTTGCAAAAAAAAGCAAACATGATTCTGGGATGCATTAACAGGAGTGTTGTGAGCAAGACACAAGACGTCATTCTTCCATGCTACTCTGCGCTGATTAGTCCTCAGTTGTAGTATTGTGTCCAGTTCTGGGTACCACATTTCAAGAAAGATGTGGAGACATTGGAAAAGGTCCAGAGAAGAGCAACAGAAATGATTAAAGATCTAGAGAACATGAGCTATGAGGAAAGACTGAAAGAACTGGGCTTGTTTAATTTGGAAAGGAGAAGATTGAGAGGGGACATGATAGCAGTTTTCAAATCTCTAAAAGGGTGTTACAAGGAGGAGAGAGAAAAATTGTTCTCCTTGGCTTCTGAGGATAGGACAAGAAACAATGGGCTTAAACTGCAGCAAGGGAGGTTTAGGTTGGACTTTAGGAAATATTTCCTAACTGTCAGGGTGGTTAAACACTGGAATAAATTGCCTAGGGGGTTATGGAATCTCCACCACAGCAGATATTTAAGAGCAGGTTAGATAGACACCTATCAGGGATGATTGGATGGTGCTTGGTCCTGCTGTGAGGGCAGGGGACTGGACCCGATGACCTCTTGAGGTCTCTTCCAGTTCTAGGGTTCTCTGATTCTATCATATTTCTGCCCCCCCCTTACTCATCTCTTTTCTAATCTGAAAAGTTCAATTTTATTAATCTATCCTCATATTTCAGCTGTTCCATACCCCTAATTTTTGTTTGCCCTTTTCTGAACTTTTCCCAATGCCAAGATACCTTTTTTGAGACAAGACAATCACATCTGCACACAGTATTCAAGATGTGAGTATACTATGAATTTATATAAAGGCAATAAGATATTCTCTGTCTTATTCTCTAGCCCTTTCTTAATTATTCCTAACATTCCATTTGCTTTTTTGATTGTTGTTGTACATTGAGTGGGTGTTTTCAGAGAACTATCCACAGTGATGACAAGATCTCTCTCTTGAGTGGTAACAGCCAATTTAATCTGAATCATTTTATATATGTAGTTGGGATTATGTATGCATTACTTTGCATTTATCAACATTAAAATACATTGGCCATTTTATTGCCCTGTTACCTAGTTTTGTGAGATCCTTTTGAAGCTCTTCACATTATGCTTTGGATTTAACTGTCTTGAATAATAAACTTAATTTGCAACAATTTAGAGAGATTTAGGTTAGATATTAGAAAAAATGTTTAATTATAAGGCTAGCTAAGCAATGGAACAGATTACCAAGGGGATTATGGAATCCTTATCATTAAAGGTTTTTAAGAATTGTCTAGGGAAACATGTCAGGTATTCTTAGTCCTGACTTAGCATGTGGTAGCTGGACTAGATGATCCATCAAGATCCTTTACAATCTTACATTTCTATGACATGTCAGAATATCATCTATTAACATCTCATTTTGGAGGATGGATTTTTCAGCACCTTTTAAAATTACCAGGTCCTCTTTATACAAAATCACACCTTACATACCTCTTAACCTCCCTGCATATCAACGATTACATTCGCCCTACCCCTTAAACTAATTTCTGAGCTACACAAATACTATAATACCATAATTTATGGAAACATAGATTTAATAAACTGACCTTGTTTCCTTGTGACTGTAGACTTTTTTCATTTTTTAAAATATTAATATGAACCTGAGCCATTTATTTCATTATGATGATATGATTTATATGTGTGAGTCTAGTTTGGATAGTTTGGTATAGTCAAAACATCTGGCGATTCAACTAAATAATATTTATGGATCAGATTTTCCAACATAATTTTCTTCCCTTACAACAACAACAAAACTAAGGCTTACAGAAGAGACTGCCTTTATTTAGAAATGTTTATTAACATTAATGTTCATGTTTTATAAGATACATATAAGCTAACTCATTCTAAAATTGGTGCTTTTGAACAACTAAGATATTTGCATGTTCATTACTTTGGCTGACAGTAAAGCACACATACATACAATAAATTGCATTGTATCCTCTCTGGTTTATTTGTAAGGATATTTCAATGTTCTAAATTCAACATTTTCAGTTACCCCTGCCTAATTTTTAATTGGGTCATCCAGGCTTTATTGGCTCTAGAGTGTTTTATTACTGCCTCGAGCAAACTGACCTGCCAGTTTAAGTACTAAAGTAGTCATGTGAATTCTAGGATATTAAACAGACCCTAGGTGGGTGAGGTAATATATCTTTTGTTGCTCCAACTTCCCTTGGTGAGAGAGAGGAGTGAGCTTACAAAGAGCATTGTCCAGACCCAAAAAAGAGCTCTGTATAAGCTGGAAAGCTTGTCTCTCTCACCAACAGGAGTTGATCCGTCCAGTGAAAGATAGGGTTCCTCACCCATCTTGTCCCAACAATAGAAGGCACTTCTGGTGCAGTGTTTCCTGTCAGTTGAGTGCTTGATTGGCCACCCAAAGACATTCAAATCCCACCCAGCTGATTAGCAGAGTGCCCACAGCAGGCAGTATGTATTTATTTTGGTGGTGCACAGGCACACACGCCTCAGTGCACATAATAATATTTATTCTTCACACAAATGGAAACAATTAGAGTGAACACTGTTGGAGGGGGGAGATTGGAAAGGGGGTATACAGACAGACTCTGTTCTTGCTGCGCTGCTGTCAGTGCTGTTTCCTGGCAGCATCTTGCCACTTAAGACCCACCAATGATTTAGGAGACCCCTGATCAAATGCTCTCTGAAATAAGCAGGCTTCTGCCTTGATCTGCCCCCCCAGACAATTTGGCCCTAAAGCATTAGCACGATGATGAAGTGTTCCGGTGGGTGTTAGCAGGGGCGGATGAGGGTTTTGCGGGGCCCAGGGCAGCACAATTTCGCGGGGCCCCCCCCTTTGACATGGCGCATGCATGGGGCCTCTTGAAGTGCAGGGCCTGGGACAACTGCCCTGCTTGCCCTGCCCTATATCCACTGGGTGTTAGGGAGATCAAGGGCGCAGTCTCCTTTGTGGGGGGCGTTGTAGCCCAGGGATTTCCCTACACCCCCTATGGGGGTGTATCCCCCCGAATTTCCCCAACACCCCCCCCAGTTTTGTGAACTATGGTGCTATACAGCCCACCTTCACCCTCACGGTCTCACCCCTCATGGGCCCTGACACCCCCCCTGTAAAATCGAACATCCCCCCATTTCAATTCCTAGGGAGGCTACTGAGCCCCGCTGGGAAAGCCACCCACTCCCTTTCCGTGTCGTGGCTCTGCCCCTCACGCCGCTGCCCCCGGCCCTCAGCTGGGCGCTCCGGAGCTTTGGCAGCCGCTGGCCGCCCAAGAGTTGTGCTTCCTCAGCAGCCTTCCCAGCCAGCTCGGTGGGGAGTAGCCGTGCGAGAGGCGGGCTCGCTGCCCTGGGGCCAGACACAGGGCAGGGCGGCAGGGGCGCGCCCGGGCGGGGGTGCGGGGCCGAAGGGCAGCGCCGGGAGGGAACCCGCACGCGGCCACCGCAGCAGCATCTGGCGCCCGCCTCGCAGCGCTTCCTCCTCCCACAGGCGGCGGCTGCTCCAGCTGGCGGGACTGGCCGCGCCGCGCTCTGCCCCCTGGCTCAGAAGCGGCCCGGGCGGCAGAGCAGCAGCTGCAGCGGCGGGCGGAGCAGGGCGCCGCTGGGGCCAGGTGAGCGCCTGACTCGCGGGGTAGGAGGAGAGGCAGAGAAGGCGCTGGGCTGGGGGGTTGCCCGAAGGTGGGAATCTCCCTCCCGCCGGCAGCTGGACTCAGGTGACCGAATGGGGCTGGGGGGAAGCGACAAGGGACCTGCCCCCTCACATCCCCCTGCCTTCCAGGAGCGTCTGCCCTGTCCCGTGCTAGGGCGGGAGGGGAAAGCGGGGCCCGCTGGGTGGGGAGCGGAGAAGTACCTGGGGGAAAGTGGCCTGCTCAGGCTGGTGTTTGCAAGGGGAAGGGGCTGGACGGGCTGCAGGGCATCGTGTTTAGCAGCTCGGCTTTCCCCGAGGTGAATGGGGCGATCTGCATCCTTTCCAGCAGGCTGGATGTTCTGTACACCTCTTCACCTGACCGCGGAGGGAGCCTAATTATAATCATTACGGCCAAAGGCAGAGCTGCCTCTTCAGTTTTCCCCCTCGCTCCTTGCTTGGGGAAATGTGGCTTTTGCCAGGCTAAAGGACCCAGTCACGTTTCGTTTAGCCACTGCTCTGGGGTTGTGGTTTTGATATCAGGAATCAAGTTAAATTAGGCTTGAACATAAATATTGGCTTGAATTGGGGTGGTTCTCCATGTCATTGTGTATGGAGAGGCACTGCTACAAGGGGCATTTTCTGATTTTCCAGAGTGAAAAAATGATGAACTTTTCTGAAGGAGCCAATGTATTACTCAATAACACAATTGTTCTCAACCAGGGGTCTGGGACAAGCAAGTGTTAGGGGGGTGTCAAGCAGGGCTAGATTAGACTCATTGGGGTTCTGGGCACAAAGGTGTAGCTACAGGGCATGGTGTGATAGCCAAGAACTCTGAGCATCACCACCTTGGGCTGAAGCTGAAGACTGAGCAAATTAGCTTTGTGGGGGTACCCTGCTTGCAACCCCCTTACACTTGCCCAGACTTTTATATTTAGAAAATCAATTTTTGTGGCACAAGTGGGTGATGGAGTTTTTATAGCATGTTCAGCAGAGGGGGTGGGGGAAGACTCAGAAAGGAAAAGGTTGAGGACCCCTTCAGTAGTGAATACCCTATTTCTGTAAAGTGTGGACTGACAGGTTTTTAATGTTTGGATAGCAAACCATTGAGCACCTGCATCCTGACCATGTTTCTGTATTAACTACAGTAGGCCAATTTTGTTCAGTTACACCTGTATTTGCCCATTGTTTTTATGTGGATGAATTGGTGTTAGTGAGTGCTGAATTTAGGCCACTGTTTTTAACTGCTTATCTTTTAATGTTATACTCTGAAACAAAAATGGTGAAACAGATGCATCTTAAACAAGGTATTTTGAAAATCAATCTGTGTATGGTAAACCATTTGAAACTGTGTATATTGTAGCCTATCCTCTTATATTGCTTTTCAGGAGGAAAAATGTGCATGAAAATTACTAAAAACTGCATTTTACTGTCTTTAGAGAGAAAAGGTGGGTGTAGTACAAGTTTTCAAACTTACTTCAGTCTTGACAAAGAGCGTTTCAAAAGTTTGTCTCTTTAACTGGCAGAAGTTTGTTCAATAAAAAATATTACCTCACCCACCTTGTCCCTCTAATATCCTGAGAAGAACACAGCAGCATCACTACTGCATATCCCTAACTGTCATTTTGTTACACTGAATTCAACAAAAAAGTGTATCTCTTTCATTAATTAGAGTTATTATTTATAAGTGTCTTTTATATACAATATTTGTCTTTAACCTTTTATATTGTGCAATTTTACATTAGTTGTTTACAGTTGCTGCCTGCTGTATGTGTGAGGATATTATGACTTGTTCAACGAATATTAAGCATAACAATTGTAAATTATTTCTTAGCTTTCTATATGTCATCTTGTGTAATGTTACACAAGTGGCACATGTGCTTAGCTTTCCTTGACTGTTTTATACCCTAAAATTATGGTCCAAATCCTTTTTGTCTTCCTTTTGCCTTTAATGTCATCACTAGTAAGGTATGTAGGGTTTGGTCCTATGCAAAATAACACTGGTGGTGTTTCTGTTTGTTTATTTTAAAAAATTGTTCATTAAAGAGTTGGAAACAGTAATTGAATTAAACCAAAGAACAGAAACAGCCAACTTTGCCATGTTGTCATTGAGGGTATGTCTACACTACCCCGCTAGTTCGAACTAGCGGGGTAATGTAGGCATACCGCAATTGCAAATGAAGCCCGGGATTTAAATTTCCCGGGCTTCATTTGCATAAGCGGGGCGCCGCCATTTTTAAATCCCCGCTCGTTCGAACCCCGTGCCGCGCGGCTACACACGGCATGAACTAGGTAGTTCGAACTAGGCTTCCTAGTTCGAACTACCGTTACTCCTCGTGGAATGAGGTGTAACTGTAGTTCGAACTAGGAAGCCTAGTTCGAACTACCTAGTTCGTGCCGCGTGTAGCCGCGCGGCACGGGGTTCGAACGAGCGGGGATTTAAAAATGGCGGCGCCCCGCTTATGCAAATGAAGCCCGGGAAATTCAAATCCCGGGCTTCATTTGCAATTGCGGTATGCCTACATTACCCTCCTATTTCAAAATAGGAGGGTAGTGTAGACATACCCTAAAATACTGTACACAGGAACAGCACACATATTGTAATTTGTGGCTGAAAATAGTTTAAAGAGTGAAACATTTGAAAGATGATATACTATAAATAATGTATAAATCAAGTTTGCTTAGGTGTGAATTGGAGCCAATAAAATCTTTTCACATAGGTGAAGTGGCACTTAGAATCTAATATTAGTATTTTAACTGGATCTCCATAGGCCAGATGGAACCTGTGAGCAAATTTTTCCTCCTTAGTATCTTCCAAATTGAATTTCAGGATTTAGTATTTAATACCTCAATATATGCGGCTCTGGTCGGGTGAGTGGAATGAAGAAGGGACTTGATTTCTGCTATTAAATTAATGGGTTTCATATGACATCTGTATATGAGGGGAGGTTGTATGCAGAGCTCCCCTTGAATGCAGTAGTAATTTTGCCTGACAAAGAATAGAATGGCACAAGAGGAAACGAGAAAATATAGGAAGAAGAGTTATTTTTAAGTTCTGATAGTTTCAGCTCTTAGTATGAGACATGAGTAGCAGCCTCAACAATTATGTTGCTTTTAATATTAAACACTATATTTGAGTTATCAATGTTGTATTTTCAGCTAACAGCTAGACCAGAATGTGTTTGAAGGGCAAAATCTTAATCAATAACTCAAAAATATTGTTTATTTTGTAAAATGAATGTTGCGTACACATCAAGAGATTGATTTTTAATAAAATATACAATAAAGTCTTAGATGAACTTATTGAGCTATGTCAATTGCCTGTCCTATTTCAAAATAGCTTATTTCGAAGTTGGGAGCATCTACACAGCACTTATTTTGTAATAGAGCACTCTTCCTCCAACCTCTTTTACTCTTCATACAATGAGGGTTACAGGAGTTGGAGTAAGAAGTCCTCCAGCTTGACAGTTTTTTGACATTATTTCGAAATTACTGCCTTCTGTGTAGATGCGGACTGAGTTACTTTGAAATATCGTTGCTGTGTAAACGTACCCTTAGAGATAAGGTGAATGCAGGGGCGGCCTAGCCATATAGATGAACCAGGCGGTTGCCTAGGACACCAAATTAAATGGGGCGCCAAATTGTGGCGCAATATCATTGAGGGGTTTGGAGGTGGGGGCGCCGATTGCATGGGGCGCCTAGGGTGGCAGTTGCTGGCAGCTAGTCTAGGGCCGCCCCTGTGTGAATGAAGTAATATCTTTTATTGGACTAACTTCTGTTTGTGAACAAGACAAGCTACAACAATTTGAAGTACATTCTGGGTGCACAAGGAATATAGGATTAAACCCTTTTCGTAAAAATCAAGGGACAAATCTTGTCTGCGTTCATGAGTAGTATCATTCATGTCAGTGGCTGATCAGAATTTGTCTCCAAATGTAAAGTGAGGACCAGTTCTGAAATTCTGCAGGACTTCAGTGTGAGTGTGCATCAGGACTAAGGGATCAGGACCATGTTTTTCAGTCACTGTATGAAAATTTGTTGGCATTTAAAACGTTGAGAGATATTAGACTTTTCATGTGTTAGTTTTAGTCCCCCACTTCAGACTTTTCCACACATCTTAATGGGTATGTCAGCAGTAACTACACAGACAGCTCAGATATCTGGTACAAGAGCAACGTTGTGGCCATTGTTGTTCATTCTTTGTTCTAAGAGGTACACAAGAGGTACACAAGTCTAAGAAACTCACAATGGTAAATTTACGTTATTAAAGTGGTGGTGATCTTTTCTGTTCTGATGGCCCTCCTGTGTTTTCGTAGATAACTACTCAGTTGCAGCCTATTGACTATTACAGAAATAATCCTATCATCACAATAGTTAGGATAATTTTAACAACTTATAAAATATAAACAAACCACAAGTAGATGAAAGAGCGGAAGGGAAAAACACACTAGCATTTTGGAAAAGACTGGAAAGTTAAAATACTTATTTACTTCATGATCTGCAGAAGAAGTTACTAGAATTTGTACTTAATATTTATATTTTGTAAAATTAGAATGCTTGTTAATTTCTTAGTCACCAAAACATTAACCACAAATGCAGCATTCTTATTTATAACGTTCTTTAGAGGGTATTCATTGAAGTAGTAATCCTGCAAGATGTTATGATAGGCATACCTAAAGTTATCACACAAGATCAAACATAAAGGTTTAGGAGCAAGTACATGCTGACTGCATGTACCAGGAAAGTGAATAATGTATATACACTGATTGGGAATACAGTATCATGGACTCATTTAAAAATATTATACTGTTACTGGTTTCTATGGATATTTTAAATATTAAAATACACCACTTATACTCTGTAGAGAATAGTTTAGGCTGGCTCTCTGCCTGGATTTTAGACTTCTGGGCATGCTGGATTATGGATATTGCCAAATTTTCCTTTTTAATTTGTCTTTCAACCATTGGATTTTGGATTGTTTTTGTAGGTTTTTCACCAAATTAATTCCAGGTGTTATTGCTGATTTCAGTGGAGTTAAGAATAAATCTGACCCATTATGTCTGAGATTTCTGAGGTTTTGTTCTGTGATTACAATAGTAATTCTATGCATACACCAGTTTTTCACAATGAAATGAAAAGTGAGCAGATTATAATTTTTCTCATTCCTCCTTAAAACACTATTTTAGGTATCTGAAAGCTGTAATCATGTCCCCTCTGAGTCTTCTCTTTTTCAAATTAAACAAACCCAGTTCTTTCAATGTTCCCGCATAGGCCATCTATTCTAGAGCTTTAATAATTGTTGTTGTTCTTCTCTGAACCTTCTACAATTTCTCCACATCTTTCCTGAAATGTGTGCCCAGTATGGGACAAAATATTCCACTTGAGGTCTAATCAGTGCAGTGTAGAGCAGAAGAATTACTTCTCATGTCTTGCTTACAGCATTCCTATTAATGCGTCCAGAATCATATTTGGTTTTTTTGCAACTGTCTCACACTATTCACTCATATTTAGCTTGTAGTCCACGATGACTCCTAGATTCCTTTCTGCAGTGCTAGACAGTCAACTTCCATTTTGTATGTATGGAAGTGATTGTACCTCCCCAAGAGTACATCTACACAGCAGTATTATTTTGGAATAACTGACGTTATTCCAAAATAACATAGTCTGCATCTACACTACAATCAGTTATTTTGACATAATGTCGAAATAATGTTGAGCTGGAGGACTTCTTACTCTGACTCCTGTAACCCTCATTTTATGAGGAATAAGGGAAGTTGGAGGAAGAGTGTTCTTCCTCAGACTTCCTGCTGTGTAGATAGCACCAAAAGCCAAAATAAACTATTTCGACTTAAACTATGTAATTGATGTAGCTGAAGTTGCATAGCTTATTTCGTCTTTAGTCCTGCTGTGCAGACATGCCGGCAAAAAGCGACAGTCTTGATGGGGATTGGTCAAAAAGGAAAGCCTTTTCCAACTGCTCCTGTAAACCTCGTTGCATGAGGCATAAGGGATCAGTCGGAAAAGGCTTTCCTTGTCGACCGATCCTCGTCTAGACTGCCACTTTTTGCCAGCAAAGTGCTGTAGCGGCAAAAAGCGGTGGCCATTTTTATTCTAATGAAGCGCAGGATATTTAAATCCCTGCTTCATTAGCAATTTCAGTATGTCTAATTTACATCCCTCTAGCGACAGAGGGATGTAGTCTAGACATATCCTATATGAACTGGCTTCAGATTTCTGTCCCAGGGAGGTACACCAGATGCATTCCCTATAATAGTGTTTCCCAATTTTATTTGGCCATGGAACCCTTAGGAACTGCTACAGCCAGGGAGAAAATGTGTTGAGCAAAAAAAAAAAAAAAAAAAAAAAAAAATTGGGAAACACTGCCCTATAAGATCTTTTAATACACTTTCAGGAAGGGCTGTTGTGAGCTTAAATATATTACACACAGCACCACTTAGGGGTTAAACACCAGGGCTATGTCTAGACTATGCTGAAGTTTCGAAAGAGTGGAATTTGCATATCTTCTTCCTATCTCACTTTCAAAGCGGAGCTTTCGAAAGTGAAAGTAGTTGGGATGTGGTTTTTTTGGCAACCCCTCTCCCCCTTTTTTGAAAAGCTGCTCTTTCTCAAAAAATGAGATTTACATGGCTTTTCGAAAAGGGTTGGGTTTTGCTGAAAAAACCCACGTTCCGACTACTTTCACTTTCGAAAGCTCTGCTTTTGAAAGTGAGATCGGAAGAAGATATGCAAATTCCCGGGGAATTTGCATATCTTCTTTCGAAACTTCAGTGTAGTCTAGATGAGCCTTAAGTGAGCCCACGGTCTCTGGTGAGACAGCTTGTGGTATGGGAGGGACAGCATGTGTCTGCTCCTTTATGGGGCACATGGAAAAAAGTTAGTATAGTTCCATGTGCAACATGTTGCTTAAGCCATGCTCTCCCTGCATGTCAAAGTTACACAAAGACTTTACAGTGTACAATATTAGTGAATCATTCCCTCAGAATGAAGAAGCATTAGCTTCTGTGCATTCTGTCCATTTGACCATTGGGCTACAATAAAAGTGAACTTTGATTTTTTTTTTAAAGTTTGCTAAATGTTGCCTCTTGCAACTCCTAAGGAATCCTAACAGTAGGATGGAAGGGCGCTACTAGGGCTGCTGAATCCATATAGGAAGGTGTAGAATCAGGTGAGCTGACAGACTCGCCGGATCCCTGGGCAAGGTAGGAGGGTCCAACTCCATGTTCCTGGAAGGGGCGGGGCCTTGGCTGGAAGGGGCAGGGCACTCAGTGCCTCTCAGACTGTGTCATCTCCCCCAGCACCATCTGGAGTGTGTCGCCTGGGGTTCTGCAACACACCGCATGATGCACCAGTGGTAATTCAAAGAGACTAGAGCTCCAGCAACCCTGCTGCCACAGTAATGGTATCCTGGACCCCTTTGAATCACTGGGCCCTGGGGAAATTGTCCCTTTGCCCTCTCCCATTGGTGGACCAATGTAGGATTGAAATCACATTATCATTTGCTTCCTTTGCTGCTGCTTCTACTGCTTTGTGAGCTAGGAAAGTGTGGGAAATTTTTTTCCTACTTGCCCACATGCACACACATAAGATGAAGGAAATCTAAGTGTGAGTTTTCAGGAGAAGGCAAAGTAGATGTGTGAATTAAGCAGTCTTCTCTCTGACATCCTTAGTTCTGACTTCAGCCTCTTCAAAATGGTACTGTGAAAATATCTACCTTGCTTACTGTTCTTTGTACATTTCCATCATCAAAGCCTCAAAGGGCATGTCTACAGTGTAGCTGGGAGTGAACCTCCGAGCTTGGGTAGGCAAACTCATGCTAGTGGCGCATGAGCTCATGAACTACAAATAGCAGCATGAACATTGTGGCTTAGGCTCTAAGGCCTTGGAGGTCTAGTGGACTTGTGAGTCTGAACTCCCTCCTGAGCCACAACATCCAGACTGCTGTTTTTTGCATAATAGCTCAAGTCCCACTAGCATGAGTCCATCTACCTTGGCAAGGTGGCTTATTTCCAGCTACTATATAGACATGCCCTTAATGGTTCCTCTTGCCTTCCACATCAGATTCAAACCCTGTAACTGAATTTCAAGACTTAGTAAAACTTTGCTTTTCTTTATTGCCACATCTTTGTTTGTCCCTTCTGCTGGATGTAGACTACATGCCTAACTGGTTCCTTTGTCTGCATCTTCCACTTATCTCTTTGACAACTTACCGGAGGTCCTATATGTTTGGAATTTCTGTCCTGACTTTGTGTGCCATGACTTCACACTTTTCATAAAACCTATAGCACTACTTAAAGTTTAACAACCTCCCACCTCTGAGGCACTGAGACATAAAAGCAAACATAGCTACTTTGTTGCTTATGGCAACCCTTCTTCCTCATCCTCCATCCATATTTTGTCTATTTAGTTTGAAAACACTTTGAAGCAGAGCTCCTATTCCCAATTGTATGTTGCCTTAAGGCTTTTATGTTGACCCAGTCTTTAGAACTCTTAATAGATTTCTCCTACAGATACCCCATGTGTAAGGTGATTTCTTGATCAATGTAGAGGTAGCAAAACAGCTGTAAGAAGCCCCCTTTCTAAACACAGTGCATGGTGTATGCAAGGTACAGCGAAAGGAGAGAGTAAGGCTGTATGGCTGCTCTCACAAGAGATGGAACCATTTCCAGAGTGGCCTTGGAATAAAAAGAGTCACAAAAGTGATGTAAGGCTGTACACTGCCCCATTTCTGTACTGAATGCAGACAAGGGTGCCATTTATGGCTGTCTAAGGAAATCAGTAGCCCTCCTAAAGTTTGAATCCCTGGCTAATACAACAATTCATAATTGGTGTCTTTGTCTCTGGAAAACCACTAACTTCACTTCTAGTGTTATATAAAAAAGTTAAAATAAAGTAAAATCCTACATTAGTCCCATATTAAGATTAGGATTTACATGATCCCAGGGTCAAGAATTACAAAAGTTAGAACTGAATGTACAGTCTTTTGGATTCAAATGAAATAGCCCTTGTGTTTCATTATTTTTTATTGTGTTTGACAGCAGTCACTCAGATTTATGCTAAGTTTAGGTTCATGAGAGTCTTGGTCACTGAATAGAGGCTTATTGGAAAAGCACTCATGAACTCCATATATGAATTATATATGAATTTGTTTACACCAAATCTCAGTAGAGTTACATGAGTGTAACTCAGGCAGAATTTGGCCCACTATGCTTGACTTCTTTGCATTTATAAGAGACCATGCAATACCATATACTAGAATAAATCAAAATGAGATTACTTCCCAAGGTTTTTCCCCGATTATCACTGTCTGTTGGGCTGTGTTGTACATACATTTTGCTCACTGTGCTCTGGTGTTAGAATATAGCTTTCTTAGAAATGAGGTATTAAACATTTTGTGAACTATTAAACATCACTTTTTGCCATTCACAAAAAGCCTACAAAAGCTTAAAAGTGAAGAAAAATGCACTGTAATGGTACACAAATTGAAACAGAAAATATCAATTCAATTAAGCTTTACTTGATACATGTTGGATAGACTTGCTGAAACACACTTTCAAGGATATATAAACACTTGTAGCAGCCAAAAGAAAAAGTGGTATTCTACCAGAAGATAAATTGATTTTTACAGACTACTTGAATGTCTCAGTTTGCAGTCTTAGAAAACAACATACAACGTATCATTCAGTTACTCCTTTTACTGTCTTCTGGGGAAAAAACGACACCCCTCCAACTTAGGACAATATTTTAAAAAGGATGGTGCTATTTCTGCTATTAAATCAAGGGATGGTTCAGGGCCAGATTTAACAGTGACATAAGACTTTCCAACATAAGGATCCTCCCCATTACATCTATCTTGCTTCAGCCAAAGGTTAAAAATAAACTAGAAACTTTACTACTTTCTGATGCCAATCTGGAAAATAAAGGAGTGGAACTGATGGAAGAAGTTGATAGTCTTTTTTTTATCCTGGAGAAAGCAATGGGAAGCACCGAGAGACACATCTGGGCAGTCCCAGCCATCCTTTATGTGTTTTGCTCCTTCCTTCTTGCAGCTGTTGTAACACAAGCTGTCGACACAAAAACGCAACAGAAAATACTATTCCGACATTACCAACTTCAGAAAAGAAAATATATCAAATTGCAGTATAACTCCGGAAGAATGAGAAAAATACCCTCCCGTGTAAGAAAGTGCTAAGTATACGTGAGTGATCTTTTGGAGACACACTGAGGTACAGTATAGTTACTAAGCTTAAATCTTGGCTGCAGTGACTTCAGTGAGCCAGGATTTCACTTCAGGTCCTTTTCATATCATTGCTTATGTTTTGCTTTTATTTTAAAACTGTGTTGAATTAATATAATAACACTATCTGCATGTGGCCCCTTTTTGCTCCCATTATGTTTTTTAAAACCTAACAAACTTATTAGAATAATAACAGAAAAATAAATAAACATTTTACATTAGCACATTTTATATTAACATTATTTGCTAGCAGGACGTACAAACTTTGAAAATATTTGTATTAAACCCCAAGGTCTTTAATGGGGCTTTTTCTAAGTAATGGAAGCAGGATAATAACAAAATAGATTAAAGTGCAACAATAGACAACATGGTAAGGTATGAGTGACTGACCATTAAAAATGTCTGAAGTTCAAGTGTTTGCAATGAGTGAAAACGGGGAAAAATTATTCTGGATAAAACTGGACGTAGTACAAGTTGCACCTCTGAGTCCTGGCACTCTCTGGTCCAGTCGGACCATGGATGCTCCTGGACCAGGGAGTCTGGGAACCTAATGGCGGGAAGACTAGTACCCTGGCCGGGGCTCAACAGTGCTGGGGTTGTGGCTGTAGAACCCTGGCAGTCTGCGGTGGTGTGGGGCTGGGAAATCTTGACAGCACTAGGCTGGGGGCCAGAGAAGCCTGGCAGCATAGGGAGACGGGCTGGAGAACCACCGCAGCCCATGGTAGTGCGGGGTTGGGGGCTGGAGAAGTCCAGCACCATGCAGTAGTGTAGAGCTGGGGGTTAGGGAAACCGGGCTGTCTATGGCAGCATGAGTCCAGTGGCAGGGCTGGAGAACCCCGGCCACCCATGACAGCCCAGAGCTAAGGGGTGGGGACAGCAGCAGCAAGACAGACAGCTTGGCTGGGGAGGGAGTAGAATGGACCAGAGGCAGGAGGTCAAGTGGCTAGGGGCAGGTGACAGGGGATGCCTCCCCAGGTCTTGCAAATTCTCTTGTTCAGCACTGGTCAGGTCCCAGTGGTGGTGGACCTGTGAGGTTCAACCTGTATAAGAGGATCCCAATAGTTTATTTTTTAAACTGTAAAGAGTACATATAAAAGAGAAACACTTACTAATTTTCATATTTTTTTTTACTTACAGTTAGATTCAAAAAAGAACTGTGAAGGCTTTATGGAAATTTTAAAATTCAACTTCACAAAGATTCCAATTCGGTGCATGACAGTAATATTCATCGTAAATACCATCTGTTTAATCTAGAGCGATTGAATTGATCTTAAACCACTGCAAAAGTACTTTTATCAAAAAAAGCAAAACCTCTTTAGAAAATTCCGATTCTATTTAAAAAGTGCTTGTGCAATGTGGTACCAGTACATGATTTGGAAAAATAGTGGATGGTACTATTAAACTATAATAAGGCAATAACTAATAAAGATCTTTAATTCAAACAACTTTAATTCAAACAACTTCAAACCTCTTTAATTCAAACAGCACATTATAAGTAATACTAATAATAATCTGAAATGTTATTACTTGAAAACACCAGTGAGCTGAATTTTAAATATAGTCAGCTGTTTCTCTAATGATCCTTCCTGATTTCTTTAGCGCTAGTTGTTGCAGCACTTACAGAGTGTAGCGTTCTCTAACACATTTGGACTGCTCTGCAACTGTGCATAAAAAATGTGGGAAAGTTCACTCACAGCAGGCCAGATATGCATTGCTAGCAGATGTTTCCCCCCCTCCCTGCTCCACCCTTTGTGGTCTGCTTCTTCTTGTTATTCATCCCTCTAGTTATGTTATATTTAGTCCCACCCCTTAACAGAATGCAACAAAATCAAGCATCTGATCCATCTATTAATTCTCTTGTTCTCAATTCAGGGTTCAGATATCCATATGCCCTTTTATCAGGGCTTGAGTAGACCATCTTCTACACTGAGTTCTAGTTCTGAGACTCTAGTACAGGCAGTCAAAGTTCACACTGCCAGACTCCCTGCTGCCTGCCTGCTCCTTGGATTTCTTCCCACCAAGACTTTCCCTTGGTGCTCTTCTCATCCTACAAAGAGTCTTCCTGTACCCTACAGGTTTCTATACTTCCTGCTGCCCCAAGAGGGACAGCAGAGTTTTTCCCTCTCTTCTTGCACAGAGTCACAAACTTCAGTCCAAATGCCTCATAGACTTCACTGTTATTTATTGTCTCCAGCTGCCTCTGAGTTCAAGACAGCCCGCTTCTGGACACCTTTCAATGTCCCCAGGTTTCTTCCTGGCTCAAGACCCACAAGTTCTGACTCCAGACCTCCTGGGTTCCCACTGTCTTTAGCATAAGAGAGGAAACCTCTCTATTAATAAGTTGTGACTTTTCCCGGGCCTCCTTTTTCCATTACCTTGTGCTCCATTCTTTGTAAAGATCCAGACCCTCCGTAGCTGGGCTTGATTACTAATTATGGTTTACATCAGTCCAGGTTCCGAACACTATCTTCTGCCTTTTAATGACTTAAACAACCAACCAAGCTAATGGTTCTTAACAGCCTCTTGTAACTGTTTGCACTATTTACTCACTGTTTCTATTTTTCTTCCTCCCCTCCCTTTTTTCCTCTCCCCCCTTCCCTTATTTATTCTTGGATCTGGATTTATTATACTCCAGTCATCTGAAGAAGTGGGTATTGCCCATGAAAGCCAATGATACCATCTGCATGTTTTGTTAGTCTTTAAGGTGCTATTAGGGTTGCCAGATGGTTTCAACAAAAATACCAGACACACTTGACATTACATCACAATCTACATGACATCTTATTTAGAAAATACCGGACATTTATATTTTCTCAATTTGTTTCCTGAACAGAAAGCTCAAATACTGGACTGTCCAGTTCAACCCTGGACACCTGGCAACCCTAGGTACAACTAGACTATTTGTTGTTTTTTAATTTTTTCCTGTTACAGACTAACTTAGCTATCCCTCTGAACCATGCAGGTGCCATCCTGTCACTTAATTGAACTCAGGCTCCTGTTAACTCATGGTTAATCACTGTAGAGTTTTTATGTCCCATCACAAGAAGATTCTGTTTAGTGATTCTGTATAATTTGTATTCCGTTTACATATGAAAATATGCTGCTGTTCTAACTGCCAACTCGGCAAATTCATCCTGGGTGCTGAGAGTGAAGCTGACTTATTTTTCTTTCATAATCACAAATACTTAACTAGAAGCCAGATTTATATTCTATATTCACTTATTACGGGCAACCCTGGTATCTCCAAATTATGTCCTCAGTTACACCTTTGCAATTCCATTATCTTTTAGAATCTTTATTACTAGTAATGAAGTGCAAGTCAGCACCTGTTTATGTCCTCGGGCTGCAAATGTATTCTTATTACTAGAAAACATGGTTTCCAAGTGATTGAATTATCACATTACTGTACACATTGTTTTTCAGAGGTTAGGCATAGCTATTGGAGTATAATTTGTATAGTAGTATTGTGTTCAGTTTGGGAATAAACACGTCTTGGTATGTTATCATAGGTGTCTAGTTTCTTGTAATCAGGAATGAATGTAAGGAAGGAATTGAATGTGGATAAAGTAGGAGCCTTGTGCATCAGTATTTTATGTGACATACAATAAGAAATTTCCTCCAATACTGTTGAGGGGTTCTGACAGATGCCACTTGAGACATTTCCTAGAATTCAGGGAAGTTCACAAATCAATTGTTGGGTGCTAGGTAGAACAATCTATATGTGCTGTGTTTGTTGTCTGAAGATATCAGTATGGGTAAATCTCTTGCCTTACATATGAAAGGATTTACCTGTAAAACCAGAGAATTGGTTTACAGCTTGATTTTTGTTAGAGGGAGACAGAGGGTGAGGTCTGGGGAAATTCTCAAGGTAATGGCTGTATACCTATACCTTTTGAATGCACACCTATTTTATTTACAAATCCCAATAAATAATAAAAATATATTATGGCATCACATCAAGACCCTTCAGAGTTTAACAACTGATATCATTCCTAGGTTATACACATAAAAAACATGTAAGCACAATGGTTTTCATAACAGCCTTGGGACAATTAAAGTAATTCTGCAGTTCAATCAAATGAAAATATATAGTTTTATTTTTAGAAATTGTAACAGAGGTGGGCTGGAGAGTGACTTGGAATACTTTTCCTGTGAATCTCTGCAGTGCTTGTTTGCCTTTAGGTTCTGGTATTTCTTGAATTGCTTAATTTTTTTATATTACAACTCATTCTTGCTAAGATTCATAATTTTATGTTCGCTAACTCTGCCATTCTAATGATTTTTTTCTTCAGTTTTAGGCACTTATTCTTTGGGCAACTGAGTTTTCCTTTAAAGGCTATTTCTTTGTGCTGTTTAATATCTGAAGAACATAAAAATGCCCAGACTGGGTCAGACCAAAGGTTCATCTGGCCCCACTGTCCTCCATCAGTGGCCAATGGCAGGTGCCCCAAAGGGAATGAACAGAACAGATAATCAACAAGTGATCCCTCCCCTATCATCCATTCCCAGCCTCTGACAAACAGAGGCTAGGTGCACCATTCCTGCCCATCTGGCTAATAGCCATTGCTGGACCAATCTTCCATGATTTTATCTAGTTCTTTTTTGAACCCTGTTAAGGTCTGGTCTTCACAACATTCTCTGGCAAGGAGTTCCATGGGCTGACTGTGGATTGCATGAAGAAATTATTCCTTTTGTTTGTTTTAAATCTGCTACCTATTAATTTCATTTGGTTACTACTAGTTCTTGTGTTACGGGAACAAGTAAATAACTTTTCCTTATTCACTTTTTCCACACCAATCATTATTTTATAGACCTCTGTCATGTCTCCCCTTATTCTCCTCTCTTCTAAGCTGAAAAGTCCCAGTCTTTTTCAATTTTCCTCATATGGCAACCATTCCAAACCCCTAATAATTTTTGTTGCTCTTTTCTGAACTTTTTCCAATACCAAGGTATCTTTTTTTGAGATTCGGTGCCCATATCTGCATGCTGTATTGGAGATGTGGGTGTACCATGGATTTATATGGAGGCAATAAGATATTCTCTGTCTTATTCTCTATTCCTTTTTAAATTATTCCTCATAAATAAAAAATATTGGGGCATTTCTTCCATATGAAGATTTCAGGGTGATTGTACAGTGTTCCAAATGATAGGCTGTATTCAGTGTCCCCAAAATGCCTATAATATACTACTGTCATCTTCCCTATCCATCTACCTAAACCAACTGTTCCCAGCTACCATGGTATTTCTTTTGCACTAGAAACACTGGTTACCATATAGCTATTGGAAGCTCTGGCTGATTTTCATGTTATCTTGTTTTAATTAAAGTATTTCAGGCTATTATTTTATGTACTTGACTTGACCGTGCATTTGAGTGATAAAAACAGATTGCTTCTATACTTTCCAACCACTTTTTTTCTGTTAATTTCTTCTGCTTGGTCCAATCCTTTACAGCGCAGCTGGCCCTTTCCAAAGTGGACACATTTGATCTTTACCTCTCAGATAATAATCCCAAAAACACATTCTGATAGACCTTTTAATATCAATGCCTTCTTACAAGTAATTGTAAAGTGGAATACACAGTCACTGGACAAGATTTTAAAAAATAAGTGCCTAAAGTTTTAAACATCTAAATAGATTCTCTTTATTTTCAAAAGTGCTGAGCTCCTAACAATTGTCATTGTTTTGTATGGCTTTGTACTGCTCCCATCTCCTCCCATCAGCACTTGTCTGTCATGGTTTGTGTGTGGTAACTATTCAACTTGTACTAATAAAATGTTTTCATAAATGTGAATGCTTGTAATGGCCTATTTTTCAGCTTTAACCTAAATATAAGTTTACAAGGAAGATCTTCTTGCAAATAGGAAGGATCCTTTTATAGCCTAAAATACTGTGTGCAGAAATATAGTGTATTTTGAAGTAATATCTAATATAAGTGTGATAGTGGGGTGCCAAGGTCTGTAGAATATTTGATCTACAGGCAGTCCCCGACTTACGCGGATCCGACTTATGTCGGATCCGCAGTTATGAATGGGGCTTCCCCAGAGTACACGGACTGCGGGACCTCGCGGTCCTGCCGCCCGTGTACTCTGGGGCTTTCTCTGCGTCTCCCTGGTCTGCAGACCAGGAAGACGCAGAGCAAAGCCGCGGAGGGGCTCGGGCAGCCCAGGGGCGCCTGGGCTGCCCGAGCCCCCCCACTCGTCCCCCCCCCCGCAGCTTTGCAAAGCCGCGGGAAGCCGGCAGCGGAGCAGTCCAGGCGCGCCTGGGCTGCCTCGCTGCCCGAGCCCCCCCGCAGCTTTGCAAAGCCGCGGGGAAGCCGGCAGCGGCGCAGACCAGGGAGACGGGGAGCAAAGCCGCAGAGGACCCAGGCGGCGGGACCGCCGCCCGTATCTTCCTGGTCTGCTGGGGTGGGTGGGGCGCAGCTAATACGCCCCCCCCCCCAGCAGACTAGGCTTTTCTCCGGACGCCTGTGGCAGAGCAGCTGGGGTGCTGCCGGTTGGTCCCGCAGCGCCGCTCTGGGCGCTACTGGTCCAACCCAGCAGCACCCCAGCTGCTCTGGTCCTGATTCAGCCGCTGCTGGTCAGTTTCAGCAGCGGCTGAATCAGGACGCCTGGGGCAGAGGAGATGGGGTGCTGCTGGGTTGGTCCAGTAGTGCCGAGGAGCGGCGCTACTGGAGCAACCCAGCAGCACCCCAGCTGCTCTGCCCCAGGCTTCCTGGAATCAGCTGCTGATCAATTTCAGCAGCAGCTGACTTGGGGACGCTTGGGGTTCTTAAGTTGATTCTGTATGTAAGTCAGAACTGGCGGTCAGTTTCAGCAGCGGCTGAATCTGGACGCCAGTTCCGACTTACATACAGATTCAACTTAAGAACAAACCTACAGTCCCTATCTTGTACGTAACCCGGGGACTTCCTGTATATATTACAGAGACATATTATATGTATTAAAGTCTGTGGGATTTATTTTACATTGTAATATAATCCCTCCAGTTTGCAACAAGGACACGTGTAAGCTTAATATTTAGTTATAGCAAAAAAATAAGAGACACTTCACAATTTCTGGGTCATGGCAAATAGGAAGAATGTAAGCCCCATTTATGTAGAAATGGCAGAGTTGAAAAGATACACATTCGTGTCTGGGAAGTATCATTTAATGTAATGTATGCAATTCTTTTCTTTTGCTGATCTTTGTTATAAAATATGATTGTCCCCCTTGTCTGTTCTAGAATGATTGCCTGTGGAGTGCAGTACTGCTGTGCTGGCAAAGTGCAGGACCTTTTACTGAAATTCAAGATTGCTCTAGGTATCATTTTACTCCACGTGTTTTTGGCTACATCGGACACAAGTAAGATATCTTTTTCCTTACTCATTCACTCAACATTGTGTGCGTGTGTGTGTTCGTCTGAGAGACAGACAAAGAGAGAGAGAGAGATTGTTAATCAATGTTAATTTTAGGGTTTTTTCCACATATGCTCATGATTGGCCAAATTCTGCTCCCATTGAAATTTTTGATAGTATTCCCATAGCATCAAAAGGAGTAGTTAGGTCAAAGCCGAGCACTTTTGGAATATCAAACCCTACATCTACATTCTTTCTTTGTTGCTAATAAGAACATCATCTATTAGTAATTTCTCATTAGCTATAGGTGAGAAAAAATAAAAATGCAATGTCTTTAATAACAATACACCATAGAGATAGTGTAATAGCTTCTGTGTCATTCCTGCTCTTTGACTATTGAGTGTGGCTTGAAAAAAAGTGGTGAGATCCAAAGTGTGGGACAAAATCATGTACCAGAATTGGCAATATTATGTTGTTTCTGTGATAATGAACTAATGTAAGGATGTTCTTTACAGAGTTATTGTATTTCTAATAAAAATAAGGGAAATAGTATTGCTTTGTGTATGTGGCCCAAGTGATATAGGAGATCACTGATAGAAATAAAATTCCAATCTCTGTCACTAACTGGCTCTCTTACTTTGAACTAGTAATTTAATTTCGCTGTACCTCAGTTTCCTTTTCTAATGCTCCTTGTTCTCCTTTGTAGAGCATTTTTAAATCTGAGGTGATATATAATATATGAAACATACATATATGTATTTTATAACGCCTTACACTTAATTTTAGAAACAGACTCTTATGTTCTGTCATGTATTTATACTATAGACTCTAATATAACCCTCCATAATCAATGGTGTCACATAATTTGCTATGTTTGCTAAATGTGTTTAAATGTCTAAAAACTCTGACTTCCTGGAGTGCAAATACATGACAGAACATAGGAGTCCGTTTCTAAAATTAAGTGTAAGGTGTTATAAAATACACAATATATGAAACATATGCATACAGATATGTATCACTAGAAGGTTGGACTTAGGTAAAATGGATGAGTTCTGAAACAGATTGAAGTTCTCCAGGTGTCTCTTACTCATATGTACACCAGAGAGAGGTGCCTTGAACTATTATCTCTATAAAAGGTATAATATTTTTAGAGCTCTGGAAGAGCAGGGGGAGGGATGTCTCTTCCTACATCTACACAAAAGCGCTCTCTCTAATGCACCTAACCTGGTAAATAAGTTCCTCAATGGCTCTAGTTTCACCCCACCCTGAATTTTTGTCTTTTCGGCTGCCAACGTCAGTAGCTATTCTTCCTCACCTCACTATGCCTGTTTCTTGGTTATATACACAAGAAAGAGAAGGTTGAGAAGGACTCCTTGCACTCTCTCTGATTTCTAGAATACCCACACCAGCTGGCATAATTTATCCCCAAATAGACAAGTAGATCTGAGGGTAAAAAGGAGGGACAAAAATAATAGCAAGCAAGTAAATTTTATTTTCAGACTTCCCAGGCATTCAAGATAAATGTATGTGAATCATTTAAAAATATTTTATATACTTTCTTAAATTTTTAGTGAAACAAAATTACAAAATGTGTAAGGTATTTAATGATTAGTTATAATGGCTCTTGTAAGTCAGATGTGTTAACAATTGACAAGCACTTTAGGTAAATTAATAACTTACCCTCCTGCTTATGTGCCAGATCCTGGCAACATATAAACACCTGGTCATCTTTACTCATGGGAGTAGTCAGTTCTAGTGCAGCGTTACTAATGTAAATAACTCATGTGCTTAAGTATTTACAGGATTTGCTCCTGCGTTTGTTGTTTCTAATTACTTACTAATGAATATTTGTATTT
The DNA here is from genome assembly GCF_052426305.1 of Pelodiscus sinensis. Lineage (NCBI taxonomy): Eukaryota > Metazoa > Chordata > Testudines > Trionychidae > Pelodiscus > Pelodiscus sinensis. The sequence goes on from NC_143052.1 coordinate 214,068,685, forward strand.
GCTTATTGATACCAGTTATTATGCACTTGATTATCTTTGCAGGAGCACAAAGGGTACACGTGTTTAATATATAATACTGTTCTTTCACTTAACTAGTGAGACATTTAAATAATATATTCCTTTGAAAATAACTGAATGTATCTAGTTGTTGTAGTAATGCTTAGGACAGCACATTTAATTGTTATTTTCCAGTTTGGGAAAATGTTGAGAATTCAAGCTCATGTCTGTTAAAGATGAATATATTGAGAGCCAGTGCTTCCCACTCATGAAAGATGTCAAGTGCTATATTACAGTAGAAGCCACTCAAAGGTCATTTTTGCCAACTATCATTATTACATAGATTTTACATAGCGGGACAAACTCGTAATCAGATACCACTGTTTAGCAGAGATCATTCAATTACCTTTCTGCTTATTTATGAAGGTAATTTATCAAAAGCACAGAAAGGGATTTCTATGCAAATACTTACATTACACATAAATGCCAGAATGACATTAGCTTTGGAAAGATGAGCATATTTGGACAGTGACTCATATCTCAGTGTTTGATTTGCCAAATTATTCTCCATTCACATGCAAGAGGGTTGGTTTTTTGAGCTAAGAGAAAAATGTCAGAGCAATCAATTCTGATGATGATTATATTTTATCATTGGGGCTTGGTGTACCAGCAAGGCATTGTAGAAGATGGTGTACAGAAAAGAAGTAAAAATACTGTCCCTGATCCAAAGAGCTTTAGTTTTTGTTTATGATAGGAAACAACTCTGGATACAAGAATGGAGTTGCCAGGTGTCCGGTATTCACCCAGTATTTTTGCTTCCTGTCTGGTAAAAAAATTCAGAGAATACTGGACATCTGAGATGGAGGAGTAACAGTTAATTCAAGGGAAGGATTTTGGATCGCCTCCATGCGGCAAGTTAAATCGGGCGACTGGCATTTCAAAATGGTGACTGGCCGCGAATATGCTAATATGCATATATTTAAATCCCGCGCTTCATTAGCAACTTCGATATGCTTCATTTGCCTCCCCAGTCCGAACTAGGGGGCAAGTGTAGACTTACCCTGAGAGCTGTATAGTTATTTCAAACTGTTCCAGTCACTGAGAGACTGTGGAATAATTTACAGGATCAATACTTTCAATATTCACATGGCGCTGTGCTATCTCAAAGCCTTTACAAGCAGATGGAACAGATAAACAAAAACAAAAATCAAGACGACAAAAGGGAAAAAGGAACATTTCTTGAAATATAATATGGGCAAAGTTTATGTAAATAATCTAGAACTGTTAATACATATGGTCATTAAAATGTTGTATTAAAAAGTCATGATACAATAATTTATTTAAAAGTTATATTTTCTTTATTTAGCTTGGGATGATTTCCTAGGATGTTAGAGAACTGTTTATAAGACTGTATGTGAAGATGCTTGGTCTCTGTCACCAGGAATTCATGTACCTGTCCTGAAATAATTCACACTCTGTGTGTACCTTAAGTTAGAGACTTCTGGTGATCCCTGGACTGCTTTTGTATTACAGTGGCAGCCCGTCCATAGGTGCGAACTAGGCGGTTGCCTAGGGTGCCAAATTAAACGGCTGTTGCCTAAGAGATAAAGTGGGTGAGGTGATATCTTTAGTGCATAAACTTCTGTTAGTGAAAGAGAAAAGCTTTCAAGCTTACACGGAACTCTTCTTCAGGTCTGGGAAAGGTACTCTGAGACCTGAAGCAGAGCCCTGTGTAATCTCAAAGCTTGTTTCTTTCATCAACAGAAGCTGGTTCAATCAAAGTTATTACTTCACTCATATTATCACTCTTCATGTCTTCCAAAGATCCTACCCCCTTTCTTCAGCAAAAGAGGGAGATATTAAATGCTGTTGTTTCTAATATTAAAAATAGCAAGCAGGAAAAAAAGTTGTTTGGAAAAGGGTGGGAGTAGAAACAGGGGTAAGCTATGAAATTATTCTAAAAATGTCTAATCTAATTTACTATTTATTTTTAGGGAGAATTCTTAGGTAATGGTTCCTATATATGTTTCAACAAGGCATTTTTGAAGTCTCTCTCGTGCCACTTGTCTCTGTCTTGAAAGCAGCAGTCCCTTTTCCTTGGGCAGGGAAGGGTGATGTAATTTGACAAATGTATTGTTGCTCTTGAAGAATTTTAGAAGTATATCAGATTTGGACATTTTTGTCCATTAATAAGCATAATAAGACTTACATTTAAGTGTCTGACTGGATTCTCTTCCAACTTTCCTAAAGTTCACTTTTGAGATGAAGGCCAAACAAAAAAAGCTTCAGTCCATAAAGACAGTTATGGGTATGTGAAAACTTTATAATAGTCATAATAGAGTTATATTAGGAATAAGAACATATTCTCAACTATCCTGAAGAAAAAGATCTGAAGGGAAGAGAAGTTAATATTCTTAGTGTACCTTTGAAAAGAAAAATATTGTGTGATTTCTTACAATCTGTATCATCACACAATTGGCTTATATTGAATCTGTGATCCAGTATTACCCCCAGACCCTTTTCAGAAATACTATTGCTTAGCAAGTTATTCTCCATTTTGTATTTGTACATTTGATTTTTTTGTTCCTAAGTCTAGTACTTTGCATTTATATTTACTGAATTTCATCTTGTTCATTTCTAAACAATTCTCCAATTTTTCAAGGTAATTTTGAATTTTAACTCTGTCTTCCAAAGTGCTTACAACCTTCCCAGCTTGGTGTCTGCAAATTTTATAAATATACTCTTCAGTCTGTTTTCCATGTCATTAGTGAAAATATTTCATAGTACTGGAGCCAGGTAAGACCCTTTGTAGATACATGCTCCCAGTATGACAATGAAGTATTGATACTCACGAAGAATAGTTATGTCTTTTCAACTAGTTGCTCACCCACTTCACCATACTTTCATCTAGACTAGACCTTGTCTAGTTTGCTTATAGACACAATGAAAATTTGCCACCTGAAATTGACATTTCAACATAAAATGTCATTGTATTTAGTTTTTATTTTTAACCCAATCCCAAAACCCCTCAAAATATATTTTATTTCTATTTGAAATAACATTTTTCATGGCAGTTCTTGCTGGCAAATATAATTATTTTATTGGAATTGACATTTTTCCACAAAAAATAATTGAATTTTGATTAAACTGTATTTTTCAGTGGAAAGACTGTTAGCACAATTTTTTTGATCTAAGATCAATCTATATTTGTGTTAATGTGATTGCATAATGCACCTGTGAGTGAAAATGACCTAACACTCGGGACCTGACTTCAGGAATTGGTTCTTGGCCATGTGCGATTTAACATTTTTTCCTCAATGACCTGATATCTCAGCATAAAATCATCACTGTTAAATTTTGCAGATGACACATAATTGGGGAGTGAAAAATAATAAAAAAAGACAGGTCAAAGTTATAGAGCAATCTGGATTGCTTAGTAAGCTGGGAGCAAGCAAACATGCATCTTATATGGCAAAATGTATACATCTAAGAACAATGAATGCAAGCTATATTTATAGGATGGATGACTCTATCCCGGGACACAGTGATCTGAAAAAGAGTTGGGATACATGGCAGATAATCAACAGAACATGAAATCCTAGTACAGTAAAACTCCAGTTGTCTGGCATCCAGTGGTCTGGCACTCCTGATAGTCCGACACCACCTGGAACCCGGAAGTGCTCCCAGCGGCCGGACAATTGGAGCTGCTCTGCCCCGGGCTTCCCCGTGTCAGCCGCTGGTCAGTTTCAGCAGCAGCTGATTTGGGGACGCCTGGGGCAGAGCAGCTGGGGTGCTGCCAGCTTGGTCCCGCAACGCCGCCCTCAATTCCCCCCACCCCACCCCAGACCCCTCATAGCCCCTCCCCTTCCGATAGTCTGGCATATCTGATAATCCGGCACCCCCTGGGTCCTAAAGGTGCCAGATTATCGGAAGTTTACTGTACTACACTGTGGCCAAAAAAGATAACAAGCTTTGGATACATAAACAGGAATCTCAAGTAGGAGTAGGGAGGCTGTACTACCTCTGTAATTGACACTGTTGAAACTATTATTGAATACTGTGTCCAGTTCTGTTGGCCACAATTCAAGATGAGTGTTGATATGTTGTAGAAGGGACAGAGAACTGACATGAGAACTCCCCTTAGGAAGGAACACTCAGTTTCATACAGAGAGCATGGGAAGCGACTGTCTAGGAAGGAGAACCGCAGAAAGGGATCTAGGGGTCATAGTGAACGAAAAGCTAAATATGAGTCAATTGTGTGACACTGTTGAAAAAAAGCAAACATGATTCTGGGATGCATTATCAGGAGTGTTGTGAGCAAGACACAAGTAGTAACTCCTCCGCTCTACTCTGCACCAGTTAGGCCTCAGTTGGAGTATTGTGTCCAGTTCTGGGCACCACATTTCAAGAAAGATGTGGAGACACTGGAGAAGGTTCAGAGAAGAGCAACAAGAATGATTAAAGGTCTAGAAAACATGACCTATGAGGGAAAGACTGAAAGAACTGGGTTTGTTTAGTTTAGAAAAGAGAAGAGTGAGAGTGGACATGAAACCAATTTTCAAGTATCTAAAAGGGTGTTGCAAGGAGGAGGGATAAAAATTGTTCTCCTTGGCCTCTGACGGTAGGACAAGAAGCAATGGGCTTAAACTGCAGCAAAGGAGATTTAGGTTGGACGTTAGAAAAAACTTCCTAACTGTCAGGGTGGTTAAACACTGGAATAAATTGCTTAGGGCAGGGATTCCCAAACTTTGACACGGGGACCAGTAAATCCATTCACAAACTTTTGGAGGGCCAGTAACAGTCATTTGCATATTTGCATATTCATTAATCAAATGATGAATATTCAAATAAGTTGTTTCTGGTTCTCTCAAAGCCCCCAGTGCCAGCTATAGCAAAGCTTTTGATATGGTCACCCACAATATTCTTGCCAGCAAGTTAAGGAATATGGATTGGATAAATGGCATGTAAGACAGACAGAAAGCTGGTTAGACCAGGGTTTCCCAAACTTTTTACTTTAGTTGGAACCCTTTTTTTCCCTGTACTGTTTTTTGCAGCCCAAAAATATAAACACATAAAAAACAAACTGAGAAAATACCAGACATATAAGATGTCTGGTATTTTCTCATTAGGTAAGTTGTATTATTACTAGATGTATCAGTTTGTAGTTTCGAACTGCCTGGCTGGTAAATGTGCTCAGACTGCATGAGTGTGTCTATCAGCCAGCCAGACAGTTCGCAACTACTCGAGGGGGTGTGAGGGGAGGAGGGGTAGAGGCACAATAGAATCCCCGGGCTGGACTCACTCATGCTTTGCGGGGGGGGGGGGAGATGAGGGGCAGCGCCCCGTGATCCGCATATGGCTGGGTCAATCCCACTCCCTGCTGGTTGATTCGCTCCCCCCGCTGCGCCTCCGGCCAGCCCCACTTCCCCCAATCGTCTCCCGGACAGCCAGTTCTCTCCCCTTCTTCTCCCAATCTCCCTTGGCCAGTCCCGCTGCCCACGTCCAGCCCTGCTTCCAGCGGCCTCTTCTCCCCCCCTCCCCCATCTTCCCCGGCCAGCTCCCTACCCCCAACCTCACGCCCTCCGGCAGCCCTGCTTCCGCCATCCCCCCCCCATCTCTCTCAGACAGTTCTGATGCCCCAGGCACGCCCTGCTTCCAGCAGCCGCTTCTCCCCTACTCCTCCTCCCGATCTCCCGGCCAGCCTCCTGCCCAGCTCTGCTTCTGCCGGCTGCCCCTCCCCCAATCTCCCTGGCCCGCCCTGATTCCCCCATCCAGTGCTGCTTCTGATGGCTGGCTCTCCCTTCCGACCTTCCCTAGCTACACATCTGCCGGGAGTCGGAAGATCCCGCTGCAGACTCCGCCCAGGCTGGCCAAGGGCTTGGTGGACCCGGTGCCACACAGGCACTCTGGGAGCCCGGAACACCCCAGCAACCAGGCTGAGGCCTGATACTTTTTTCCTGTGTCCCGGTATCGGGCCGTGGCCCATAGTTTGGGAAACGCTGGCTTACGGGGGTTGTGGAATCTCCACCACAGCAGATATTTAAGAGCAGGTTGGGTAGACATTTATCAGGGATGATCTACACAGTGCTGGAGGGGACTTGACCTCTTGAGGTCCTTTCCAGTTCTAGTGTTCTATGAGGCTGATTGAAGAACCGGAAAACAAGCCTTACAGCAGTGGTCCCCAACCTTTTTAGGTTGTCGGGCGCCAGGGGGCGTGGCCGTTTGCCCGCCGGGCGCCAGGGGGCGGGGACCGGGGGCGACCCCCCCATCCACGTGCCCGGGGGCGGGGCCCCCCATAGCTGCGCGCCGGGGCAGGGCCCCCTCCAAGGGCCGCATGCCCGGGGCCGGCGCTCCCCCCCTCTCCCGCCGAGCCTGGAGTCCCATCAGCAGAGGGATGGAATTGACCTCCCCTGGTGCAACAAACTCCCTCATTCGGGACCAGTCAGGTCCCGAGGGTGCTGGACCAGGGAGGTCCAACCTGTACAGTTAATTCCCATTCATTTAATTGGAACTGGGGAGCTCAGCAAGAAGTATTCAGCACTTAACAAGGCTGGGCCTGCAGTGAGGAAGCCTGTGCCATTGGTGGATGTTACTTTTCATGCTAGCTTGTGTGCACACTGGAGCATAATTCTCCTTCTCACTCACTTTGACTGTGCAGATTGATCCTAATAATGCTTAATTAACTGTTTCCATCTTCATAATTAGTTTACATATTTTAGAAATTTATATTGTAAAGGTATGAATGTGAGTAGTTGATGGAAAGGAGGTGTCATGTTCTGTGTCCACAGGAAAAGATACACAGACCGCAGCAAATGAGTTGGATTTAGATTGCAAACTTTTCCATGTGGGTGACAAAAGGGTGGTGGAAGAGGTTTATGGATGATACAGATACGGAAAAAGCAGGGAATGAAAGGAGTGGTGACGGATCAATGATAATCATACAGCAATCAGAAAAAAATGGTGTGTAAAGAAAACAAAATAAATCCATTGAAAGTAAATGAAAATACAAAGAAGCAAATTGAGCTGCCACACAGGCAGTAAAGAACACTAAAGAGCGCCCAAGATGATTTGTATACCCACCTTTAAAATGACCCCTGGTGGCTGACAAAAAGACCTATAGCATTATAAAAACAAGTCGCAGAGGGAAAAAGGATGGCAGTGTAACACCACTGATAAATGATAAGAAGAGACTGTTAGAAGTTGTGGCAAAAGACTTTGGGAGTCTCTTAAATGAGGCCAACACTGTCACAGAGTTGCCAACATGTGGTATGTGAACTTGGCATAGCAGAGGAGATGAAAAATGCTGACCAGGAAATGAAAACCAGTATGCTGGTGGGAACTGATGAAGTGGGCCTGGCGAAAGTCTGCGGGGAAAGAGAGATCTAAGATGGATGAGCAGAGAGTCATTAAAGCTGCATGGCAAGAAAAGAGCTAAGTCCCAGTAAGCGGAAAAGCATCCCTGATGGCTATATGCAATGAGACAGAATGAAGGGCACCTTTAAATCAAAGAAGATCTAGCAGAAATAGCAAGCCTGTGGTATGACCATCTAAACTGGCATGGCATGAAAATGAACATGAATAATATTGAGGACCTTGGAGTCAGTAGGGGTGCCCCACAGAAATGAACTAATTCAGTTCCAATGCTTTAGCAGCTTGGCCACAGAGGATGATGAGTTTGAACATGAGTGAGGAGTGCTGTCAGAGTGTGGAAAGACATCAAGGGTTGTATGTGACTAGCATATGCCACTGGGACTGAAAACACAACTGTATAGAACGATACTGCACCCTGCAATATTTATGGCACAGAAGCATGGGTGATAAAGAGATCATGAGTTCAATGCTTACAGGTATTTTGAGATGCGACGTCTGTGCGCCATAAGAAGAGTTATACAAACAGACATTTAAAATTGAAAGTATTAGGATGAAAGTCAAAGTCCATGAGGGAGCTGACAAAGTCCAGGAAGTGTGACTTCACTGGTTTGGACTCAAGCAGAGGGGCTATGTCTACACTACAAAGAAAAGTCAGACAAACATACACAAATTGCAAACTGCAATTTGCTATCTTTTTCCGCTTTTCTTTCAAAAGAGGCTTCTCCGAAATTTGGTGCGTCTACATAGCACTAAATTTTGGAAAAACCTCCTCTTTCGAGACATCACTTCTTCCTCGTGAAACGAAGTTTACAGGAATGGCGAAAGTGTGCATCCGCTTTTCCAATTTTTTTTTCAGAAAAGCAGATGCTTTCCTTGGACGCAGCATAGCTTTTCCGGGATACCGGAAAAGAGCTGCAGTCTAGACATAGCCAGGATGAGTGAAGGAGACCTGCAGAAATAGCCTGGTAGGTGTGGGTGGAAAGAAAGACACTGAGGAAAGCTGAGAAAGCTGGTTGGATTGCATTAAGGAAGATGGAAAGCAGGTGAATTTTAGTGCTGCCTTGGACAGATGAAGATGGGATGCTTGCATGAAGGTAACCCCAGTGGATGGAACAAGCAGAAGAAGATAATTTATATTGGATTGCGTACACCTTCAAAAACAGCTGTTTTGTTTAGCATCTCATCACTATTTCCCCAAAGTTAATTGAACATATTACTTAAATAATATTACATCTCAAGAAACCTCCATAAACACCAATGTGGAGCTAGAAAGAGTTTTATAGATGGTATCATACCGGATTACAATGGGTACGTCTACACAGCCGCCTTATTTCAGAAGAACTGAAGTTCTTTCAAAATAACAAAGTGTGCATCTACACTACAAGCCATTATTTCTAAATAATGTTGAGATGAAGGACTTCTTACTTTGACTTCTGTATCCCTCTTTTCACAAGGAGTAACAGAAGTCGAAGGAAGAGTGTTCTTCCTTCGACTTCCTGTTGTGTAGACAGCACCAAAAGCCAAATTAAGCTATTTTTACTTTAGCTACACAACTGATGGAGCTGAAGTTGCATAGCTTAATTCAACTTTTACCCTTCAGCAGAAGTGCTCAATAATATTAACTTTGCCAAAGATTTTTACAGAACACCAACTGCTAGAACTCACTTCTTATAGAATTAAATATTGTAATTTGACTTTGATTATATCCTTTTTAGGACTTAAAAAGTATCTGCTTTTTTTTTTGCACTCAGGAATATTATGGGCTGCTTATTCTTACTATAATAAATAGTAATTCTGCATACTTGATATTGGATCATAACATCTTGACTTACAAGGCAATTTTCACAATGCCCTTTTCATGATCATCAAACTGGGGGCTAGATTCTGATTCTCTCACATAGGGCTCATATCTACAGAGTGCTTAACTCTCAATAAGCTATGCAAATTGAGCTACATCCATTGTGACGCTTATTTTGAAACAACTTATCTCGAGTTTAGTGCTTTCTACAAAGCATTTCTTTCAAAATAGAGCACTCTTCCCCCGACTTCCCCGACTCCTCATAAAACAAGGTTTACACAAGTAAGAAAATAAGAAGTCCTCCAACTTGACAACATTTTGACATTATGTCAAAATAACTTCCGGCTGTGTAGATGCAGACTATGTTATTTCAAAATAATACTAATTATTTTGAAATAAAGATGCTATGTAGACATAGCCCTAGAGTCCTACTGATAAAACTGATAAGTGGTGTAATTTCAGTTGAATCAATGACTCCACTGAAGTCCATTTGACTTCAATAGGACTACTGTATTTGTGAGACTAAAGAGATTTGGCACTTTGTTGGAATTTTTAATTGAGAAAATCCTTTCCTTTATCAATAGGGGAGAATAGTAGCTCAAATTTGCAAGTAAAGTGGTGGAAAACTAATATCAAACATACCTGGATAGTTTAAGATCTGAGGATATTTTCTATCTAGACATATTTAATTACTGCCCTTAGTTTAGCTCAAAATTTCATGTCCAGCAAAAATGAGCGGAGATTTCTTTATATTTTGTAATGTAGATTGTCTAATTTCCGTAGAAAAGAGATATTCTTGATTAATATGAGAGTCTCACAGTGATCTTCCTATTGGTTTGGATTGTGTTGGTATTCCAAAAGCGATTTTGTATCTCTCTCCTCTCTTGGAATTTACAAGGTTTTGCTAACATCCCTTTAGGAGGTAGTCATTGCCCTCTACTGGCAAGTACTGCAAGTAATCACTAATGAATGGAAGTCCAATAAAAATGCTTATATTTTTATTTGAATAGATTCAGCTTCCTCCAACAAATTGTGTTACATTTTTCTTTTCTTCAGCAAATATTGTAACATCCAGATCAACAGTTGAAAAATCTTCAGGAACGATTTCTGGTAAGCAAATCACTAACTGTAACATTCTGTTTATTGCGAATTCATGGCAAACAAGCATGGACCTCATGTTAACTGAAGTAATGCAGAAATCCTACTGTGTAAATAAGCTGCAATATTTCTTCACTCTAGTTTTACTTTTTCATAAGAATAAAATTATCTGCACCATCTAGACAAATACTTTTCTTAGTGGAATCATTCCAGTTTAGTGCTAGCTCTTATCAAGAATGGAATGATTCATGTTTCCTGGCCAATAGCCTTTGACAGCCTACTAAATAGTGAATAATTAATGGAGGAAGGAAAGGATGGTGAAAACAATGTGTAAATTTCCCCCCACCTCCCACCCCACAAACACACCTGGTAGAAATACCTGATATTTGATGCTGTGCAAAAAACAGAGACTGAACAAGCCTGTCTCATCTACAGGTAGTCCCACAAGAAAAACAAAAGCACTAATTTTATGCCTCTTTCCTAACCTTCTCCCCTTTTGCAAATAAATGTAGCAGTGTATTTGTTTTGGGAATACAGAGAGGACTTCACTTACCTTGACCAGCAACACACAGTTCTGCCAAATAACAAACAAATGTAAAAATAAACCTATCAGAGTCCCACTTGTAACGGATAGTATCTAACCCTAGCTAGAACACAGTGAGAGATGCCTTTTGCACAAACAGTAGCTATTAGTTTAACATCACAGGATCATTTTGTCAGATTTCTGTCCCATTTTGAGACCTAATGAAGAAGACTGTGTCGTTCAAAAGTTTGCCTCTCTCACTAACAGAAGGTGGTTCAGTCAAAGATCTTATCTCACCCACTTTGTATCTGTTTTGTACTGTGGATTTTGCTTCTACTTCCCCCCTTTTACCAGAGGGTAATAAAGGCCAGAATTTTTTGACATTGGTTAGCTAAAGAAACAAAGTTTAGGGAGCTCTGTTTTTATGGTGGTGGCTCTATATTGTAAATATTTTAGGAAAAATGGGGAACAAAAATATTTACCACCATGGCTACGTCTAGACTGCAAGCCTCTTTTGAAAGAGGCTTTTTCCAAAGATACTTTCGAAAAAGCCTCTTTTGAAAAAGTGTGTCTAGACTACAATTAGTACTTTTGAAAAAAGCAAGCCGCTTTTTTGAAAGAGTGCCCAGGCAGTCTGGATGCTCTCTTTCGAAAAAGCACAGTTTGCATTACATAGCACCTTTTTTTGAAAGAGCACTTTTGAAAAAAGGCGTTCTTCCTCATAAAACAAGGTTTTCCACGGTTGAAAAAAACTGCCACATTCTTTAGATTTACTTTTGAAAGAACATGGCAGCAGTCTAGATGGAAGGGGAAGATTTTTCAAAAAAGGCCACTTTTTTCAAAAAATCCCTGTAGTCTAGACACCACTCCCCCCTCTCCCCCCCAGAGTTATACAATTATTTCATTTTGGATTTGTGCTCCACGGCCAGATGACATTAGAAGAAACTTGGAGGGAAGAAGCAAAGGTGGAAGTGTGCCTTTAGATGCAGATATAGGATTATCTTCCCCAGAAATCAGCAAAACATAATATCTAAAAAAGACTATTTGACCTACTTTGTAACAGTTTAATGCATAAGGGATATTTTGCCCTTTCCAGCAGATTGCTGAACAATTCCCATTTAGTGTATAAAATTTTCTTTTTATAGAAATGACATTCTATGCAATTACTATCATCATCCATAGAAAAAAAAATTGTTACCTAACATGAAATATCTGGACTTGAAATAAGGTACCAAAGATGCCTGCAAGAGTACATTTGTTGTAATACTAAATTATTATTCTGTTAAAAGAAAGCAAAAAACTTTAATTTTCCATCCAGAACTTAAGCTGTCTCATGCCTATATTCACATAATTTTTTTTTATTTCTTAATTTGTATTAGAAAATAGATGTTTCTTTCTTTTGTAATTTTTAAATGTAGGTGATGTAGGGCCTGATTTTACTCCCTTTTGCATCTCTTTTCTCTATAACTTCATTGTAATTTTACACTGGTGTAAAGGTAGAGTCAAGCAAAAAATGTCTAAAATGGAAAATAGACTAAACAGTATCCAAGAATCTCTCTTAAGAGAATGTAAATATCGGAGAATTCTTGTGCATTGAGAGTTAGCCCTGGACAAATATAGAGCAAAACAAGTGTTCTCCGTGATTGTCTTAAGGTGACTCATAAAGACTATATTACAGAGTATTTGCATTGTATTGTTAGCATTGAGAGGCCCTTCCTTTTCTTTGAATGTCAGGTTATAAGAACAAAGAACCTGACCCACACCTATATTTCATAGTTAAATGCCATGAGTAATAGAGTAGGAATTTTTCTGGCCATAATTCAAGTACAAGTACAGGCAGTCCCCGAGTTACGCGGATCCGACTTATGTCGGATCCGCACTTACAAACAGGGCTTTCTCACCCCAGAGCTCGCAGGCAGCGGGACTGCCCAGAACGCAGCGGTCCCGCTGCCTGCAAGCTCCGGGGCGAGAAAAGCTGCTCCGGGTGCCCCTGGTCTGCTGGGGACCGTCTCCAGTAGACCAGGGACACCTGGAGCAAAGCTGGAGAGGCGGAGGTGTCCCGCGCCTCTGAGGCTTAGCTCTGGCAAAGCCGGAGAGGCGCGGGACTCCGCCACCGCTGCCGCTTTGCTCCCGGTGCCTCTGGTCTGCTGGGGACTGTCTCCAGCAGACCAGGGACACCCAGAGCAAAGCCGGGGAGCCGGAGGGGTCCCGCGCCTCTGAGGCTTTGCTCTGGCAAAGCCGGGGAGGCGCGGGATTCCGCCGCCGCTGCCGCTTTGCTCCCGGTGCCTCTGGTCTGCTGGGGACCGTCTCCAGCAGACCAGGGACACCTGGAGCAAAGCCGGGAGGCAGAGGGGTCCCGCGCCTCTGAGGCTTTGCCAGAGCAAAGCCTCAGAGGCGCGGCACCCCGCCGCTGCTGCGGCTTTGCTCCCCGTGTCCCTGGTCTGCTGGGGGAGGGGGCGCAGCTAGTGGCCCCCCCCAGCAGATCAGGGAGACATGGAGCAAAGCCCCGGGCCTGTGGTAGAGCAGGTGGGGCGCTGCCGGTTGGTCCCGCAGCACCGCTTCTTGGCGCTACTGGACCAACCCGGCAGCACCCCAGCTGCTCTGCCCCAGGAGTCCTGATTCAGCCGCTGCTGATCAGTTTCAGCAGCGGCTGAATCAGGACACCTGGGGCAGAGCAGCCGGGGTGCTGCTGGGTTGGTCCAGTAGCGCCAAGGAGCGGTGGTGCTACTGGACCAACCCAGCAGCACCCCAGCTGCTCTGCCCCAGGCGTCCCCAAGTCAGCCGCTGCTGAAACTGACCAGTGGCTGACTACAGGAAGTCCCTGCCCCGGGCTTCCTGGAATCAGCCGCTGATCAGTTTCAGCAGCAGCTGACTTGGGGATGCCTGGGGTTCTTAAGTTGAATCTGTATGTATGTCAGAACTAGCGTCCAGATTCAGCCACTGTTGAAACTGATCAGTTTCAGCAGCGGCTGAATCTGGACGCCAGTTCCGACTTACATACAGATTCAACTTAAGAACAAACCTACAGTCCCTATCTTGTACGTAACCTGGGGACTGCCTGTATCATGACTCACTGGTTTCATCTGTGACAGGAAAGAACTGTAAAGGTTTTTTCCTTTGTAAATTAAAGTTAAAAAATCAGTCAAATACAATGCTTATTAAAATAATATATAAGTGCCCTAGAAGTTGAACCTGACTTGCAAATTTGAAGCACGTTCTCCACTCTTGAGGTATACCCGCACAAGGCTTTTCGGGTGTATTTGTTAATAGTTCTGTAATAGATCTTGTAGTAGTTTCACAGGTCTTTCCAGTAAGCAGTATTAAAGTTCGATGGTACTGGAGGTCTGCTGATATGTTGGCAAGCACTTCCATAGGGCCCTTCAAAGTAGTCACTAAGGGTATGTCTACACTACAATGTTAATTCGAACTAACTTAGAACTAACGAGGAATAGGACCCTAGTCCGAACTACCTAGTTCGAGCCCCGTGTAGCCGCGCTACACGGGGTTCGAAGCAGCGGGGATTTAAAAATGGCGGCTCCCCGCTTATGCTAATGAAGCCCGGGAAATTCAAATCCCGGGCTTCATTAGCAAGTGCGGTATGCATACATTACCCTGCTAGTTCGAACTAGCGGGGTAGTGTAGACATACCCTCAGTTACCAGCAGCTCCCATACAATCCCATACATTCAGATTTTAAAATATTTGACACCCTGAGTCTATGTCTACACTGGTATGATTTTGCGCAATAACTCTTTTGCAGAAGAGTTCTTGTGCAAAAACTCTTCCAGAAGAGAGCATCTACACTGACATGTGCCTTTGCGCAAGAGCATCCTTGCCAGTGTAGACGCTCTCTTGTGCAAGAAAGCTCTGATGGCCATTTTAGCCATAGGGCTTTCTTGCGCAAGTAATTCATGTTGCCTGTCTACGCTGGCCTCTTGCGCAAGAACAGTTGCGCAAAAGGGCTTATTGCTGAGCGGGAGCACCATAGTTCTTGCGCAAGAAGCACTGATTTCATACATTAGAACGTCAGTGTTCTTGCGCAAGAACTCGTGGCCAGTGTAGACACAGCCTTAATGTATACTCAGTATTTTTGAAAATTTAGCCACTTTTTATAGGTGCTTAGGTCTGAGTTTTAGCTTTTTTGAAATTCTGTCCCTATTGGTCTTGAAACTCTGGCCCTGACATTCTCAGAAAAATATAAATGAATAAAGTACTAATTTTATGTTTATTTTCTTTTTTTCCAGAAGAATCCCCTATTTTTACTCTTATCACCTACCCAATTAATGCTTCAGGCAAGATATTAATATTTCTCACATCTAGATTTATTTAGCTAAGCTTTACTTTTTATTTTGTCATGTTTATAATTTTTGTATATTCTTATTCTGTTTTTCAGCTACAACTTCAGATACAAGCTCTGCAGGTGAGAATTATATGTATTACACAAATAAAAACTAGCATTAAGACCAAATTCAGCTGTGATATAACCAAACAATATTCCTTTGTGTTCAGTAGGTTTGCGCTTGTTCAAATCATGGCTAAATTTGGCCAACTACTTTGAAAAAAGTTTTATAACACTAGCTGCTTAGCTACTCCATAGTTAACATTTCATTGGTAGAGGTTTTTTTAAGAATGTTAAATTAATATTTTACAGTTATCCAAAATATACTCCTTTCCTTTTCAGGAAGAGCTTTAAGTGCACTGACAAAGCCAAACCATACAGGTACATGTTTATTTTATGACATTTTAAAAAATTAATCTGCATTTTAGAAATTTAGGGATAATGGTTCTGTTTGAAAAGTGAATTCAGTGAGATTGCTAAAACTACTTAAAATATTTTTGAATTATTAAATATCCATCACATTCATATTGGGTCCATTACGGTGGTATATGGGCACATATTTTATGGTTTAAATTGTTTCAGTAATGTTCCATACAATAGAGACATAACTAACCCACTTTCCTGATCTGTGAACTTATGACTTAACTCTCCTTTCATTCGCAAAAGCTTTAATCTGAAGTAACTCAGTTATCTTTTACAAGAAGTTATTAGGGATTAAGGCTAGTGCAAACAGGAAAAGAGTCTGAACTAAAAAATAATAAAGAGGCCAGGCAGCTCATTTAAGTGAACAGTATTCATAGGCTTTCATCAGAAATTCTTATATTTAATTTTTTTCTTCAGAAACTACTAATAACCCTGAATTTAACTTCTCCACAACAGTAGGTAAGTTTTTATATTCCTGTTAATTTTATTCCGAGTGACATAAAAGCATGAGCTTCGTGAGCTGTGGCAGTCTGTTCTAATATTTTGAATATTATATTTTTATTATTGTGCTTCACGTTAGCAATTATTCTTACTTTGGGCTGAGTTCATATGATTCATTGTAAGCATGCATGAGAATTGAGATTGTAAACTTACAAGGCCCTGTCACAAAACATTCCATAACTAAAAGAAATGAGTTTAATGTTACAGTTTCATCTGAATTTCTCAACTTGTGTTTGATTAAAAATTTTTACCTCAGCATTGGCTTTCTCTGTTCCTGCTTTTACAAATGTATTTGATCTATTTTGTATATATGGCTGAAGCAATTATATGAATCCTTTTGTTAATCTTTAGCAAATATGGCTGTATGTAGGGACAATAGAGAAAATATACCAGAACAATTGGTAATCTTTGCAAGAGGGTCACAGAGCTACAATGGCAAGGCAATCACAGAAGAATGGAGGGGGAGTTCATAGCTACTGGGCAGAATGTACCAGACTAATCTATATCATTCATGAGTACTGAAAAAAAAACCCTAAGGGCAAAATTTTCAAAAATGCTCAGTTACCAGCAATTCCCATTCAAGCGCTCATTCAGATTTTCAAAAGTATTTAGCACCTCTTGTTCTCAGTAAGATGAAAGTATTTTTGAAAATCTAGTCACTTTTTCCAGGTTGTGGGTGTAGTGACTGTGCACTTTAAATCTTACGCCTTTTTTTACAAACAAACATTTAAGCACTAATGTTTTGCTTCTCTATTTTTATTTATTTATTTATTTATTTATTCAGCAGAATCTTCTATCGTCACTTTTATCACCTACCCCATTAATGCTTCAGGCAAGATTTTATAACATTTCTCATATTTTGATGTATTTAGCTTATATCTAACCCAGTGGTCTCCACCTTTTTAACCACAAGATCACTTTTTCAATTTAAGTGAAATGTAAGATCTACCTCAGACCCAAACCCTTGCCCCACCTCTTTCCCGCCCCTTCTCCTAAGCTTCACCCTGCTCACTCCATCCCCCCTTCCTTCCCAAACCTCATTTGCTTTCACCAGGCTTGGATAGAAGTTGCAGTACAGGGTCTGGTCTTGGGCTAAAGGGTTCAGAGTGTGGGAGAGGGTACAGAAGTGGGGGGCGGAGGGATACCCTGATATCAGCACCTCCCCTTCTCCCTTCCACACCCTACACAGCAAGCAGGAGGCTTCCGGGGGGCAGCTGCAAGGCACAGGGCAGCAGCAGCATGACAGTGGGGTGGTGGAAGGGGGGAGCAACTGAAGTGCTGGTGCTTAATAGCTTCCTGGCCAAACCAGTCAGAATCACTTGTCAGAGGCTCCAAGATCTACTGGTAGATCCCTGTGGTAGTTGGTGACCACTGATCTAACCTTTTTTATTGTGCATGTTTTTACTGTTTTCTATTTTTGTTCTATTACTCAGATACAACATCATTAGAAAGAACAAGTCCTGAAGGTGAGAATTATTTGTGCACAAATACAAAATTTAGAATGAGATCTGGTACAAGAGAGATAAAACTCTTATATTAAGTAGAGTTTTAGTTGTTTAAACTAGTGTTAAATTTGGCCCCAGATCATTATTTTCACAACTTTAAAATGTTTATCATATTGGCTGGTTAGCCAGCCCCTTCATTACATTTGCATTGATAGAGTTTTGAAAATAAAAACTTCATGTGGTATTGTTAATAAAAAAAAATCCTTTCCTTTTTAGATAGAACTTTAAGTATATGGCCAGAGGCAAACCAGACAGGTACATGTTTATCTTTATATAGTAGTTTTCTCCTTCTCTCTCTTTTTTTTTTTTTTTTTTTTTGGTATTTTAGAAAATATGTAGGAATGCCAGTTCTGTATTGAACAGTGAATTCAGTAACATTGCTAAAACTACTCAAAGTATTTTGAAACAATTTTAAATATCCATTTGCTTCATTACACACATTTTTATGATATCCATCATGATGGAATATGGGAATATGATCCATTGCTTAAATTGTGTCAGTTGTATTCTAGTTGTCATATAGTAAGAGGGAAAGTAACATCATTGATTAGACAGAAACAGGAAACACAGCTGTTCCCCTGGTATAGAGCTGCCCCAAAGATAGCATAGCAAGCTGTATATATAATGAGCCTTGAGTAGTGCATAGCCAATGGAGTGATTCATATGACTCACTCCCAATGGCTAAGGCAGTCCAGTAAATCATGGTGTGCCCGGAGCCAGTGCCATGCGCCCAGGAGCCGGTAGCGCCCATGCGCTGTGCGCCTGGTGACGGGGCCGCCCATGAGCTGCATGCCCGGGGCCAGTGCTGCCCCTATGCCGCACGCCCGGGTCGGCGCCACCCATACGCTGCAAGCCCGGGGCCAGGACAGCCCTCGCGCCACTCACCCGGGGGCGGAGCCGCCCATGTGCTTCGCGCCTAGGCCGGCACCCCCCATACGCCGCACGCCTGGGGCCGGCACAGATCTCGTGCAGCGCACCTGGGGGTGGGGCCACCTAACTGCCGTGCGCCTGGGGCCAACACTGACCATGTGCTGCGCACCTGGGGCTGGCTCTGCCAATGTGCCCAGGGACTGGCTCTGCCCATGCGCCACATGCCTGGGGGTGGGGCCAGCCCAGCCCCGATCACTTGGCAGGCGCACAGAAATGGCCTGGCGGGCGCCATGGCGCCCATGGGCACTGTATTGGAGACCACTGGAGTAGCTAGACTGCTCCTTCCCTTTCAGCCTCATCCCTTATCTAATCACAAGTAGGAGAGTTGTATAGGAGTCACTACATCATGTGTATGCCACCGGAAGACTCTACCTATGCTAGCCTGAAACATATAGAGCAGATTAAAATTGAGAAAGCAATATAAAACAGTCTTCATCCAGATCAAAGTCTTGGTCACTGTTGAGGATCTAGTTTTTCTATTTTGAAAATAATACAGGAGAAATATAAGTTGTTCAGAGAAAATAAAGATATTAGAAATATTTAGTTAGGAGAGATGAAATGAATAAGCATGACAAAAGAATATAGAATGATACAGCGACGGTAGACTGAATTAACAACGGCCATATTGTATCAGACCAAAGGTCCATCTTGCCCAGTATCCTGTCTTTTGACAGTGGCCAATGCCAGATGCCCCAGAGGGAGTGAACAGAACAGGGAATCTTCAAGCAAACCTTCTCCCATCACCCGTTCTCAGCCACAGGCTAGGGACACCATTCCTTCCCATCCTGGCGAATAGCCATTGCTGGACCTAACTTCCGTGAATGTATCTAGTTCTTTCTTGAACCCTGTTAAAATCCTGGTTTTCACAACCTCCTCTGTCAAGGAGTTCCACAGGTTGACCGGGTGCTGTGTGAAGAAAAAATTCCTTTTGTTTGTTTTAAACCTGCTACCTATTAATTTCATTTGGTGGCCCATAGTTCTTATGTTATGGGAACAAGTAAATAACTTTTCTTTATTCCATTTTTCCTCACCAGTCATGATTTTATAGACCTCTATCATATCCCCCGTTAGTCTCTTCTTTTCTAAGATGAAGAGTCTCAGTCTTTTTAATTTCACTTCATATGGGACCCATTCCAAACCCCTAATAGGTTTTGTTGTCCTTTTCTGAACCTTTTCCAATGCCAATATATCTTTTTTGAGATGAGGCGACCACATATGTACATTGTTGTTGTTGAGGGGCTCATCCCGCCCTCAGCTTTGCCACAAAGTCAATGCCCCTCTATCAGGGTCAATACAGCTTTTGAAGCCTAGCCACCCAGAGAAGCTTTTCCTGGATCAGGGGTTGATTGTCCAGGGCAGGGAAAAGGGTGGTAGGGGGACCCAGGCCCTCCCTCTCCCCCGGGTCCCAGCCCAGGGCCCTTGAGGCAGGGACTATGGCTCCTGCCCACTCGGCAGGGAATCCAGCTGATACATGCTGAGCCGCACTGTTGGTCCTTTTCCCTGGGCTGCTTCCTACCACACTCTGGTACCCCTGTAGTCTCTGGCCTCCCAGGCTGGTCCTTACCGGGGCTGGCCTTGTGGCTGTGGGAATTCCTGCCTCTCTGGGGTTGGCAGCTGCTGGCTCTGCTCCAAGGGTGGCCACGGGCAGCAATTCAGGTCTCAGCTGCTGTAGCAACACCAGCACAGCCTGAACTCCTCCTTCTCCCTGCGGCCTCTCTGGCTGCAGGGCTCTCTTTGTTTTTATACCTTGGTTCTGCTGGGAGCATGCCCAGCAGGGCTGGAGGGGCAGGGCCTTCTCAGCCAGCTGGGTGTGGGCTACTCCCTGCCCTTCAGTGCGGGGCCTGTCTGCCCCATCACAATAGTATTCAAGATGTGGGTGTACCATAGTTTTATACAGAGGCAATAAGATGTTCTCTGTCTTATTGTTTATCCCTTTTTTAATGATTCCTAACATTCTGTTTGCTTTTTTGACTGCAGCTGCACATTGAGTGGATGTTTTCAGAGAACTATCCACAGTGACTCCAAGATCTCTCTTTTGAATAGTGATAGCTAAATTCATCCCCATCATATTGTATGTATAGTTGGGATTATTTTTTCCAATGTGCATTACTTTACACTTATCAACATTAAATTTCATCTGCCATTTTGTTGCCCAATAACTTAGATTGGTGAGATCTTTTTGAAGCTCTTCACAGACTGCTTTGGTCTTAATTATCTTAAGCAGTTTAGTATCATCTGCCAATTTTACCACCTCACTGTTTATCCCTTTCTCCAGATCATTTATAAATAGGTTGAATAGGCTTGGTCCCAGTATGAACCCTTGTGGTACACCACTAATTATCTCTCTTCATTCTGAAAGCTTACCATTTATTCCTACCCTTTGTTACCTGTCTTTTAGCCAGTTATCAGTCCACGAGAGGACCTTCCCTCTTATCCCATGACAGCTCACTTTGCTTAAGAACCTTTGATGAGAGAATTTGTCAAAGGCTTTCTTAAAATCTAAGTATACTATATCTACTGAATCCCCCTTGTCCACATGTTTGCTGAACCCCTTAAGGAACTTATGTTTTTATGTTATTTTATTACTTTATACAAAAAAAGTGAAATTATAATTCTCAAAATGGTTATAAATCGAGCAGTTAACCATGAACTTTATTATTAATATTGTTTATCTTTTTGTATTTAGTTTGCTACATGGGCTCTGTAAAATTTAATTACAGTGAAAAAAGCAATAATGCTTCAGGAAATGTTGTAAGAGTAAGTCCTAAGAATTTTTTATCCATTATCCATTCTGCCCATTTAAGTTAATCCTATCCTAATGCTATTTTAAAATGTTCTGTAAACTGTTAATTCTTATATCACAATTTGTCTTAAAATAAATAATTAACGGAGCAATATATGGTGATTCTGTCATAGTCAGAACATAGCTTTAGATATGTTCTGTTTCCATAGTTGTTTGGTTCAGGTTGAACCTCTCTCGTCCAGGACTCTCTGGTCCAGCGACATCCGTGGTCCAGCAGGACCACGGATGTTGTTAGACCAGAGAGTCCTGGCCCCAAAGGTTGAGATTGGCTGGGAGTGAAGCTGGTCTGGTCTGCTGCAACCAGCAGGGCCAGTGACCTGGGGTAGATAGCCCCAGGAGCAGCTGCTGCCATGTGCAGGGCTGGGGAACCCCATGAGCAGCTGCCACCACATGGGTTGGAGAACTCAGGGAGCAGCTGCCATCATGTGAGGTTGGGGGCAGGGAGCAGAGCCCTGGCTGGGGGGAGAGGGAGGGGGAAGGGTGCAGCAGAACCAGGCAGGTGAGCCAGAGATTAGGCCTCCGGGATCTCCTGAGGCAGAAGCCAGGAGGGGAGCCCCAGGAGATCCCGGATGCCTGACCTCCCCTGGTCCAGCAAATTCCCTTGTTCGGGACCAATCCGGTCCTAAGAGTGCCAGACCAGGGAGGTTCAACCTGTAGCTGAGAGGATGCTATTATGTTAACTGTATTTCTACAATTATTATACCAATAAGGGTTAAAGTATCTTTGAAAGTGCTTTATAATATCTAATAGTTCCTTTGGCACCATATCACATTGTAATAGATGCCCAATGTCCCTTTCAGAAAGATGTCCAGTATGTGCAGTAACTCTCGAAATGCCAGTTGCTGCTGTGCCATATCCTAGAGGTCCCCAGGACTGAGACACCTTGCTACTCCCTGCCCGTAGGTGAAGAAGTCTTGTCTGTGCCTGTTTGTGGATCTCCTCCCTTATTCTGCTGACCAAGGACAGACACGCACTTCCCTCTAGGCCTCCTATGCCCACTGTTAATGTATAGGTCAGTGAATGATATACCCCCATCCTTCAAGTGCTTCCCTGAAGTGTCTAGCCCCAGTAGTCACATGCTTGCTGCTTCCAAAGAAACAGTACATTCCAGCTTACCAGTTCCTCCTCAGATCATCACTCCACTTACTACATAGCACTTGGGTAGGTTTATAGTGAAATTAAATGTAAGTTTATTTAACAAAGCATAGTAATTCATGTATAGCAAGTAGAAGTACAGGTACTGGAAACAAATGCTTACATATAAAATAAAATAACACAATGTTCTAGAACCTGGAATTTATTAACAAAATGCTCCTACATCTAACCAAGTACTGCTCACCCAAGGTATGTCTGCACAGAAGCATTATTTCATAGGGCACATCTACACTGCAATCAGTTACTTTAACATAATGTCAAAATAACGTCGAGCCAAAGGACTTCTTACTCCGAGTCCTGTAACCCTCATTTTACGAGGAGTAAGGGAAGTTGAAGGAAGTATGCCCTTCCTTTGACTTCCTGCTGTGTAGACAGTGCCAAAAGCTGAAATAAGCTATTTCAATTTAAGCTGCCCAATTGACATAGCTGAAGTTGCATAGCTTATTTTGGCTTTAGCCCCGCTGCGTAGACGTGTCCCCAAAATCCTTCAATGGTTTACAGCTAGGCTGGTATAACCCTCCTTACATGAGACAACCATGCTGTCAGCTTGCCTTCTCAGTGAAGGACTCAGAATGCTTTTTGCCCACCCAAGATATACCAGTCCCATCCTTTGACTTTATTCATAATCAAGACACCCTGCCCCTTTGTTTATTTCTGTAGATTTCCTCTAGTGCAGGGTTCACTATCTTTTCTTTTGCCTGTGGCTCAGTATGCAAATTTCCACTGTGAGGCATAGAGACAAATGAGCAGATTCAGAGAGGTATCTGTTACCTCCTATCTGAAAAGAGTTTCTTAATTCCAAGACCTTAAGAAAATTATTTTCAGTATAGTTGTATAATTCATTAATTATTCTTCATGCATACATTTCACAATGATTAAGAATACCAGTGGGTTCTGGTTTTGGTAGATAGCTCACGTGCCAACCTTGGTGAACTGGTGAACTATCATGCATATATCTGGTCCAGGGAATTCCTAAAAATCCTATGTACCCTCTGTGCTCTCTGCTAGTGGCATCCAGTGGTCACAGTTGTTAAGATTTCTATTCATATGTGTTTCAAAATGTGTTCATAATGGGTGCTTCTTCCTTTTTCAATTTCAGATTAAGATGAGTAAGATGTGCATTGTTAGTTTAAAACAAATCATATAAGAATTATAATTTTTGCTTATTTTTGGAATCTTTGTTTCTAACAGATTGATGATGTAACCACCAGTGATAAAGTTACAAAATTTATTCCATTTACAACACCTACTCTACAAGAAAAGTACGTAATCTATACTTACCAAATAAATTGACTCTTCCAATTCTGCTGAATACTGGTTGTATTTAAGAGTAAGTGAGAACTGTTACATCAGCAGATTTTTCATGTCTCATTTCTGAATTCTAGAATGAATAATATTTTAAGGAATATAGAAGGAATTTCACTAGTTTCTCATGGTATGGGTAAAATTTACATTACTTAGACCCATAGTATTCCAACACACTAGCCACTAGCCACACGTGGCTGTTTGGCTAGCTGAGTGTAGCTCGTTGGCTTTAATAATGTGGCTACTTGTCTGGTTAAGTGTGGCTAGTTCACTATAGCAGTATCCACTATACCCTGGTCTACACTAGGACGTTGTTTGGAAATAATCCCCCTTAGATTGAATTTATAAGTGGAGCATCCACACTGCCACACCTTGCTGCTATTTCAGAATCTGTACTCCTGCTTTCCTTGGGGAATAATGCTAATTTTGAAATAGTTATTTCAAATTAGCGTTAGTGTGGATGCTCCAGTTCCACTATTTTGAAATAACTACTCCCCAGAGTAATCCAAACAAATTACTCCCCAGTGCTTCTTGAGGGTCTAAATCAAGCTAGTGCGTCCATGTTAACGAAGCTTGTCTTGGACTAATTTCAAGGCTTCCCCATAGTGGGGACTTACTAGTTTGATTTTTGTAAAATTGGGAGTTATTAAATTGAATTTAGTTATTTCGAAATGATTTCCTAGTGTAGACATGCCCTATAGTGGCTACTGCTTCAGAACTGGTTGGACACCATGGGCTTAGATTATTCTTAGTTTTAGTTTTATGTATTGATTTTTTAATATTTTACAAATAGTCGCATTTACAATCCTCATTTAGATTCTTATCCTGCAACTTCAGCTGAGCTCCATACAGTTGCAGGGGTTTATCTACATTAAGTCCTTTGCAGAATCAGGGCCATAGTAAGAAAATAAAAAAGTGTATTAAAGCTGAGTAAAATTCACGATGTGTACTGACAGCCTAATTAAAGGAAAAACATCTGATCACTTGTATGTGGTCAGCTGTGAATTCAAATGTGTCTGCTCATCAGAAAAACTGAGTTGACCCAGTTTTGATCTCATTTAACTTAGGAAATGAAAATTGAATATTGTTGAGGCTATGATAATCTATATGCATTTGTCACATTCACTTTGTTCTGTTTTGGACTCTGGTGCCACTTCTTTCATAATGTCCTAAGAGATGTATGTTTGTTTCTTTGCAAACATCCACAACTCTCAGTTGGGCAAAACAAAACTGCTAAGGTCATTTTCCTACCTCATTTTTTGGGTCATATTACATTATTTTTTATTCCCTCTACTGGCTCTTCCTGTTTCCTTGCATCAAATTTAAAGTTGGTGTGGTATGGGTCTGAACAAAGCTGAAGAGATAAGCTATACATTAGAATTTTTTTTAAATCTCTTTGAAGTCTGTGCTTATTTTATAATCGAAGGACAGACCTTGTTTACAAGAGTCTATATGCCCCTTCTGAATCCATGCCCAGACTTCATTTACAAGTTCTAATTGTGTTTCCCATACTTCCTTATAAGAACACAAGTCAGAAATTGTCTATGCTCCATATTAAATTACTTTAAACTAAGTGAACTGACAATAAAATAAGTTTATATGAGTGATAACAATTAAATTTTATTTCCTCCAACATTGTCACCCAAAATGCTAAACAGTTCTTTTGTTAACAAATGTTGTTTACTCTAATAATATAAATTTTCCCTTTTAAAGTAATTACTGTATTTTAGCGAATATACCCTGCACCCGAATATACCCTGCAGTTTTTCCAAATTGAGTAAAAAAAAATCTTGTATACCCCGCGCACAAGTATAACCCACAGGGTATACAAGACTTTTCTGTGCTGGGGGGTATATGCGTTAATTTACGGTGCAGGGGGGGAGGTTCCTGCGGGCACTCACTGCCCTGGTTCCTGCATAGCCACCAGCCTCCAGACGGGGGAGTGTTCATCCCCCTGGTTCCTGCGGCTGCGCAGGAACCAGGAGGATGAGCAGGAACTCACCAGGTGAGTTTAAAAAAATCTGTATACCCCGCACTCGAGTATACCCCACAGGGAGGGTGCAGGGTTTGTAAAAACACATATAACCCCTGGGTTATATGTGCGAAAATATGGTATATAATTTAATATGATTTCAAGTTAGCAGGTTAAGAAATCATTTCTAAGTAGACTTCAAATAACATTTGAAGAAATAGTATATATAATAGTTTCATTCATATCATTTTAACTTTTGTGAATATCTTCTTTATAAACATTTGTAGAATAAACCACTTATAGTTAACCTTTGATTTTAAAGAATTTCAGAATTCAACAAAACATTGCAAGATGCAAGTGAGGTAAGCACTTTTATTTGTGTGCTTATTGGTTATTATATCTATTTGGAAACATGTACTTCCTATTTATTTCTCGGTATCTGATGACCAAACTTGTTTTCTGTGGACAGAATAATTTAGTTTTATTTTATTTCTCCTTACAGTCTTCTGTTATGGAGTGTGCTGCAGAAAACCAAAGGTCTGCCATGTTACATTTTTAAATAATAATTTTACCCTTCTCAGATCCTGTACTATAACTGAGCCAAGCTAGGAAATCAAATGTGAGGATGATCTTGCTTCAGTTGAAATAAATGGAAACAGGACCAAGGGGCAGACAGAGTCCATGGGTTAACTCCTCATCCCATTTGCCCAAATGTGTCAGAAAAGGGAGGAAGATTGGCCAGAGTACATCTTTAGGGACCATTGCCAGTTAGTGTATGTTAAAACAGCTGCCAGGGTACTCTAATCTGCAACATGGTGGGTAATAGGGCAAAGGATCAAGGGAATGTAACTAATTCCTTGCCAACCTCACCTCTGCAGCCCCGCAGCATTGCTGCATGCAAAGTAAAATGCTCCCCCCTTTCTCAGCAGAGAAGAGGTTTGGACCAGGCCAGCGGTGAAGAAGAAGAACAAAGGCGATGGTGCTGGCGATGGAGCAGGACATTTGTCCCTCCTCCAATTCCCACTTTGCAAGGGGATAACTGATCATTTTTGGTCAGCCACACGTACCCCCAGCCTTGGGTTATAATGCCTCTTTCCTGGGTATGGGCACACTCGCTGCTGGCACATAAGCACTTTCCAGCCTCCCTCCCTGTAAGTCATTGCTCTTGAAGGGGACATATTTTTGACTTGTGGTGTGCTGGGGCCTAGCCAGAATGCCCCTCTTTGGGGTCTGGGCAGAAGTGATATACTAAGGATATTTTGACTTCTTCACATCTTCTGGGAAGCCCAGGTTGGGAGGAAGGGCATTCTAATTGTTTCCATTGCTGTTCAGCATGAGAAAGAGTAGTTGCTGGCTGGCATGCTCTGGGGATTGGAAAGGAAGTCTCCTTTATTTGCATGAGGGAGACAACTGGCTGGATTCCACAGGTGATAGCAAGGTCAGGAAGTGGCAGACTGATTCCTTGTTTGTGATTATGGTGTAAAGCCAGGGCTCTTACACTGGCCCCTTATTTTACATGGTAAGATTTGGGATCCTCATCTTCTCAGTATTACATTATTTAAACAGAGGTTTCAGCCTATCACTTAAACTCATTCACTGTGTTGTATCTTCATTCACCTACTTTTCTGGCTTAACTGAGTGCAGTGCAGAATCTGGCATTTCTGTGGAGCCAGGAGAGGATAAACAAGCACAACCCGTTACTTTCATTCTATTTTTAATTGGAAAACTCTAGGTTGTTAACATAAAAATATTCCTCAAATCTGAAAATAGGTTGGGAAATGGTACGTTAATTCACATTTTGCTGGTATTTCAGTATACAGCATCTAAAGGTAAATCTGTTTCTTGTTTACAATTTATTTTCTTCTGATTGCAGTATATCAATCTGCAAGTTTCTAATAAATCTGACCAAGACTGCAAATATAAGCAAAATAATAGCATCCTTAAAAGACAGAACAGAAATAGTCCAAATTGGTAAGTTGTCTTTAATATTTAATATTGTTTTATTACAGACTCCCTCTTCAGTCTAAGGATAATAATTTTAAAGATGACCTGTAAATGTTTTAACAGGAAAGAAAATAAATGTATTTTAAAAATACAAGGGTTAATTAGAGTTGGCTTTAGGTACAGTACATATGAAGTGTGTCTCTACTGTGTTTTATATTTTGGATAGTCAGATATGGAAATGTATATAGTGTTTGTATTTATTGGGGAAATTTTGTGTTAGAAAAACTGCTGAATATGTTTGTATAATAAATTAATGAAGTACCAGCGGCCACGCTATTTGATATGGTACAAGTATTTTTGTGTTAGTGGATCATGCTATCTTTTGTTCAATTATAAGTCATGAAGTTGTGCATTCTATACTCCCTTTGTTTGCAATAGCCAAAAAGAGCCATTTCAGCTATCTATATCAGCTTGTACCTCACCCTGCAAAGATGTGAGGGTGTAGTAATATTTATTTTATTTTATTTTATTTTATTGATACAAACAATATCTCAAAATGCTTTATGGAATTAAAACTGTCAAATATATTATTTTCAACAATTTTGTATAATGGTTACGAAGAAAATTCCATGCTACTGGACAAATCAGGATAATACTTTTTTGTTTGTTTGTCACCATAGAACTGTGCTTCTGTTCAGCTCTATGGTTTTCATCCACAACTGCTAAAGAGTTACAAAAATTGCAATGGTAAGTATAAATAGCAAAGGCTTGCTTTCCTAACTAAGGAATATTCTGTTTTTAGCTTGGGATGCATTGGAAAACACCTCAGCCATACCATAATAATTGGGAAGGGACTCTCCATGAGTAAAACTCAATGACATGGGTTTTCACATACTACAAGGTCCAAAGTCTGGATACCATCCACAAAGTAGGCAGCCAAAGTGGTGTTACTATTATAGTACATGAATTACTGATGAGTGTTTGTATCCTCAAAATGTGACCAAAATCAATAGTATATGTTGCTAGAGTACTACAGTCATCTAATCTGATGCAGTATTTTAATTACAACAATGTGCCCTTCATGTAAAGGTTCCCTTTACTGAAGTCTTATTAAATTGTGTTCATTATTATATAAAGAATGCTAAGCTTACCACAACTTTCATACCGTTTTCTTTTATTTTTGCTATAGTGATGGAAAAGACCCAGTTATATATACGACCCCTAGCAAACTTGGACCTCC
This sequence comes from Pelodiscus sinensis, assembly GCF_052426305.1. Classification (NCBI taxonomy): domain Eukaryota; kingdom Metazoa; phylum Chordata; order Testudines; family Trionychidae; genus Pelodiscus; species Pelodiscus sinensis. The sequence goes on from NC_143052.1 coordinate 214,097,588, forward strand.
ACCTTCTCTTGGTGCTTCATCCACTAAAATTTCTAATGACTTGTCTGGTCAAGCTTTTCACTCCCCAAAACATACCACTACTTTTCCTCCTCATGTTCCAGACACACCTAGTATTATACCCACAGTTCCCCCTGCTATGCCTTATATCTCTACAATTACCCAGGCTGCTTCTCCTCCACTTACCACTACAATTCCTCCTGCTACATCTTCTCCTGTCCATACCACTAGAATTTCCCCTGCTATGCCTTTCACCAAATCCACCACCATTTCTCTTCCTACATCTCCACCCAAACTTGCAGTTCCTTCTACTGTTTCTTCAACGGAAACTTCAAGCGTGGCTCCTGTTTCCTCCACTGAACCTACCATCACTACTCCTCCTGGTATTCATTCTAGCCAAGCTACCAGAGCCAACAACACAACAGGTAAATATGACAAGCTGATAAGCTGCCTCTTCTGTCTGAGGGAGTTTTTTCCCCCTCACAGAACTGAGATATTACCTGTTTATTACCTGTTTAAGAACGTTTGAAAACGTATTAAAGTAATATAGCATACCTAATAAAATACATTACACTCTCTGGGAACACATTCGACCATCATTGCTCATGCTGACTAGTGCCTTACTCTACAAGTAGACTCAATAAAAGTTAATGGCCTATGTGCTCTGTTTCTAGCACCACACATTGGATAGGCATAATGCAATAAACAAATAAGAGAATGACAGACCTAGGCAGAGACATCATCATGTAAGTTTGAATTTAAAATAAGTCTTCATGGACTTCATGCAGGAAGTGATGAGAGCTATTTCTTGCAGAACATCTGGCTTGCTCTGACAGTTTGAACTCTGATTGTGGCCTTGGTAGCTTAACTCATTGGTGCTGTTCACGATGCTTGGCCCCACTTTTTTTTGACAATTCTGGTGGATCAGCTAGAAGTTTCTGGACATTTGTCTTCTCCCATGAAACATTCAACACAATGATGTGGGCAGCATCTTGGAAACTTTGAAGGGCAGGGTGTAAATTCTCTGGTTCTCCACATATATAGTGCAACATTATAGTCATAGTCTTAATCAATGAAAGTGGCTTGACCAGCCTTGACTGATGTGTGGCACGGGAAGTCCTACTATCCAGCTGATAGCTCAGCAGAAGGCTGCCAGGGAGAGAACACATCCTACTGCATAGCTGAAGATGTACAGAAATCCACGAAGCAATGCACACCTTTCCACTGGTATCTGTCTGAAGATTGTGTATCTGGAACTGCAGCTCTCTTTGGTTCACACTAAAGTGCTATCTGTCAACCAGCTCAAAACCCACTTTGATGCAGATATAGGCCAGGTGAAGTGGGTGGTTAAATTCTTGGTGCAGCTGAGTCAGAGGGTAATGGACATCATCCATTGTCAGCCACCCTATAGTGAAACCTGATTGCTGTGGAAGTCTATTAAGGAGTGGCTGCATCCTACAAAGCCGAACATGAAGGAAGGTCTTTCCAAGGACCAATAGCAGTAAGATCAGCCTGTAGTTGCAGCACTTGATTCAAGATCCTTTTCCCCTGACACAGGGACACTATGATGCAGTCTTGCCATTCTGCTAGTACACTTCCTGATGCCCACTTTTAAAAACAGTTGGTGGAGGCCTATGCTCACTGGTTCCAAGGCACCTCTTGCCATGACCAGGATGTGGGCAGTCTTGCCTAGCGAATAGAACCAGGAGACTTGTCAAGTGGTCAGCACAGGAGTAATGCCTAGTGGTGGAGCAGGAGTTGTGCCCAGGAGTCAGAGGTCAGAGCCAGAATCCGAAACCAGGAGTCAAGCTAAAGGTCAGAAACAGCACCAGGAAATGGAGATATAGTCAGAGACTGAAACTAGAATCAGGGACTGGGGTCAAGCAAAGAGGCAGAGCCAAAGAACAGAGGCAGAAGCAGCAAATGAAAGTGGGCTTTATTGCAGCAATAGCCCTGATGCTGCAGAAGTGTACAAACAGCTTTCTGGGAATTTTCTCTGTGCTTAAATAGTGAGTCTAGAGCCATCCAAGGTCACAGAGAGATTTAGCCAATCAAATCTTCTGTGGAAGGCACTTTGTTGCTTAGTCTCCTGGGGTTTCTAGTCCATGGATTGCATTTCTGCTATGATTGCTGGATGGAGTGAAAGTACTGGTCACCCAGAGCCCTGCATACTTACATGCTAATCTTCTTGATCATTATATCTGGAGGTGAAAGTGGGCCAGAACAGGTCTCTACAAACCATTCTTGCAGGGCTGCCAACAAGCTGGGAGCAAAAGGGGCAGCTGCCCTGGGGCATTGCTATATAAAAGGGTTCATGGCTCCCAGCTTCCTCTACTGCAGCAATGGGAGCCAAAGACCCGGTAGGAGCCCTCAGCCTTTAAATCATCACTGGAGCCCCTGGGCTCCCAACTGCCATCTCTGCAGCCTTTGGTTGCTACAGCAATGGCAGTCATGAAGGGCTGGCAGGGGGAGTTTGGTTCCCAGGCCTTCCCCTTCTGCCCTGGCTGTTTGAGGGGTCCAGAGCCACCCCTCTGTGTTGTCCAGGATCTCAGCTACCCAATATTGTGTACTGGTAAGTCCCAGTACGTACTGTCAACTCTGCTCTCAACTGCTTCGAATCAAATAGGTTTGGGCAGGGACTGCTCACTATTTCTTGCTCTGAGACTCTAAGGCACATACACAGGCTTCATCCTCTTATCGCAGCCCTTCTTGAGATGTGGGACTCCACAGTCCAGGTGCCCCACAATCTGTAATTGATGCCTTAGACTTCCCTCCCTAGTTCCCAAGTTGCTTTTATACACTTCCCTAGAATTCTACCTCAACTGTGGGAACTCTGGTTTCTAATTTAACCTCTTCAGGGACAATGTGGCAGGAAAGCAGGGAACACAAGCTTGGACAAGGAATTTCTTAATCATTGTCACTTTATTCTTAACAAGCACAAAAGAACTACAGAACTGAGATGTATCCTTCCCTTGACTGGTCTCACTGTTCCTATGAATCTGAAGTTTGTCAGCTATTCAAACCTAGGTGGAGTGCCTCCTGCTTCTTTCTCTCCAGCCAGTCCTTCTTATATGTAGGGCAGCCAAGATTATACCATAGCTATAAATACTTTACTGATTAATGCATATTTTCTAACAATACCTCTCAATTTAAGGGTATAAAATTAAAACTAGCAGGCTAATTAGTTTAAACAAAACATGGTCCACTTACATCGGTACTTTTCATCTACTTTATATATGTGAACAGTAACATTCCATAGTGATTAATTAGTGATGAATGTCCACTTTCTGGGCTAGGCTTGCTCTGTGAAGACAAGGTGTGTGAGGTAATATCTTTAATTGGATCAGCTTGGACAAAGACACTAGTTTTTGAGCTTACACAGAACAGTCTTTCTGACCTAAAGAAGAAATCTCTGTGAGCTTGGGAGCTTGTCTCTGTACCAGAGAAGCTGGTGCAACAAATGATATTACCTCATCCACCAACACAGTTTCAAAAACACTGCAAGCTGATTTTGTGGAGCACATTTTAGTGAAAAAGTCAACTCCTGTCCCTTTCACTGTGGAATTTTGGAAGAAAAAATTATTGTGCTATGCTATGGGATATTGTAACAAAGTTTATTTTTATTTTTAAATAAAAAACATTAAAATTTGTAATATTTTTAGAGCCTAAGATACTTACGTGTGTGGGCAAATGAGTAATGAGCTTGAATCCTGATTAATAACCTATTGTGAAACCTCCTGGTTGTGTAATTGTAACTATAAAGGGGTCACCACTTGCCTCTCACAAGCAACCCCTGGTCAAGTGTTTGTGCTTGCAGTCTCTGTTTTTGTGGAACAGGGTTGTCACCTACCTCTTGAGAGCGCCCTCTTGCGTGGATGGTTTCTTCATTGGGTCACATGTTACATGTCTGTAGGTGGAACAGAGCAAAGCCATTCCAGGATATACAGTCTTTAAATTGTCCCAGTCCTGGTATGGGGCCATATCCCGAGGACTTCCTCCCCAGCAGCATTGTCTTACTGGAGCCCTCCCTGGGCTCAGTTCTTGCTCATTCCTCACTGCCAGCCAGGAACCTTTCCATCTCCCCAATTCCCTGTCCATATTGAGCTGTCCATGGTCCTGCTGCTCTTCCAGCCAGCTAGAAATATGGTCAGCTCTCTTCTAACTCCAGGCAGTAACTGGAGCATTTTATATGGTTCTTCTGGCCTCTGACCAGTTGCTCCAACAGCCCCTCTGAATGGCTGGCTTCCCTGCAACCACTGTATGCTGCTTAGTGGACTTCCCTTCTGCTCTTTCTTCGGGGTCAGTGAGGCAGGGTCACGTGGCTTCTAGCAGACTTAGTTCACAGTAACCCACCAGCAAGTGGGTCTGTCTTTTAGTTCTGGAGGTCCATGAGTTCAGTTTTTGGGATATCAGCCTAGATGGTAGCCGTCACATAATGTCTTGTTTTTCCCCTTAGGTTTGTTTTGTTTGCTATATACAGCATGGATGATTTCCAACTAATGTACACTATTTTTCTTGTGTCATAGGAAACATTTTGAATAATTTGTCAAACATCACGCATGCCACCAGTAATTCCTCCGAAGTTGAGAGCATCATATCCAAATTAGAGAGTGCTCTGTTGGACCAGAGCATAGAGCCAAAAGTTGCAAGAGAGATGGTCAACACAATAAGCAATCTCTTAAATGTTCCATATTCAGTACTATCCCCGATGTCTAAAAGGTAAACATTTTTGTAAGTGGATGAACTGAATGCTGTGCTTGTCACCTTGGTAAAGTGATACATTATAGGCAAACTATCAGCCTACACTTCCTTTTTTCTTACCAAAACTGAAATTTTGTGTCAGAGGCATGATTCTGATTCCTCTAGTTTCACATTGATGTAGCTGCTTGGCCTTCAGTGGTGTTCCTTCTTATTTACACTGGCATAAGATTGACCAAAGCAAAATCCCGATTGTTATCTGAATATGCTTGGCATATTGTTTAACAGCCTATTTAAAAGTGAAGAGATAGGCCCATTTTAATACTAAGCATATTTTGTCTTAACAGAATAATAAAAATAGTAGATGCCATTGCCTTAAAACTGAACTTTTCAACGGAGTCCATTAATTTTACCTCCCCGGCCTTGGCTCTAGCAGTCACCAAAGTCAACAGCAGCAGCTTCAGCAAAATGTCATTCTCTGTCCAAGATTCATCAGATCTTCAGGTAAAACTGCTTATGATTTTAATAATTAAAAATGTAAATCCTGACTCTTTCTGGATAAAGAGCTTTTATTATAATAAAAAAAGAGAGATTTAATTAAGAGAATCTGAAATCCAGATCTGGTTATGGGGAGGAAGAACAAAGGGCAAATGCATATAATTTTGCTTGTTTAATTTTTATTTAATATTATATGACACGTGATGTTTTCTGTCGGTGTCTGCTATAATTACAGGATCTTTATTAATAATATTTTAATTATAAACACCCACTCCAGCAGCCTAAAATTGTGAATCCTTTCATCAACTATCACTAGAGCATTGAAGAATTTCAGATTTGCCAGATGGCCTGACCTGTCAGAAGTGGTATTAGAATTGCATTGGGTGTCTATAAAAGAGTTATTAGTTGATAATTTTCATATATATTTTCATATATATTTGCCACTTATTGCCCATGGGCCTTGCCAAGAGAAAGTGCTTGGAAAAGTTTAACACCACTTTCTCACTTAAAAGTTTTTTCACTCCTGATTTTGGGATAATTCTAAAGGGCATGACACAAGCCTTTAAGCTTTTGTCTGTGAGAGATGGAAAATCCTCAGCAAATATTAGAGCACTGTTTGTCTTCCCAGGCAAGTTGGTAACAGTTTGATTTGAGGAATAAGTGGTGCTTGTATCATTCTAGAATATTACAAATAATGTGAAATAATAGCAGTTTTGTTTTCCTAAGAATATGTGAAGAACAAGTATGTGGTGAGACCAGGAAGGAGGTAGTAATGGAAGCTTAACATTTGCTGCTCCTTGGGGAATTCTGCCCCACAGAGCCTGCACAGAATTCATATCTGCCGCATATTTCTTTGCTTCCCCACAGAAAATGATGTGGAAGCAAAGGAAGCCACAAGAATAGTTATATGCCCCTCCCCAGTAATGCAAATGCATCATTTCAGGTATCTGGAGCAGCTGGCAGAGAGGTAAATCACAAAGAGAAGGGTGGGACTGGGATGCTCCAGCCAATCATTCCTACCCTGTGCCAAGCTCAGCTTCTAGTTCTGGCTGAGCTGAGGAGGATGGGACTTTCTCTTCCCCTGCAAAGAGTAGCCAGTGCTGGGTCAGACCAAGAACTGCAAGAAGCTCTGCATCCCATTCCACTTTTTGCCCCCATTGCTCCTCAGCCACAGAGCAAGCAGCACTGTACAGGGAGATGCTTCCCTGTCTACCCAATCTCTGTGGAGCCAGATCCCCTCTGAACGCAGATTCCCCCTCACATACACTGGCACCCAGACCTCCCCTACTGAGCCCCCATAATCAACTTTCCAGACCAATGGGCCCCACCTCCTCCCTGCATCTGAACCATCCCAACAAGTCCCCCACCCCAGACCTCCAAACCATTGAGCTCCAACCAGCTAAACCCAGAAACCTACTGCAGCAAGCCCCGCTCCCCCAGGATTTGGACTCCCCCACTGAACTCCTCATCCTCACTCCCTGTTGAGCCCTAACAACATTCACCTGGACTCCCCTGCCAAGTCCCATTCCCCCTACACTAGAACCCCTTAATGAGCCGTTGTGCATCCAGATTCACCCTGCACCTGGACTGCCCACCAAGCCGGTTACACCCAGACTGCCCCACCCAGAATCTTCTCACTCCCCGCTAAGTTTTGCCACACTGCCAAGCTGAGTGTGCCTGCTTCACACCTGCATCGGGGCCCATGGTGGGGCATGAGTCTGAGATTCTGTCCCTCTTGCTTGCTATGTTTGTTTACCTGGCGTATAGGGGAATTGCCCTAGGTTGTTTGGGGATGGGCCTGGACCATGTGCTGTATCAGGGTCAGGTGTAGCTTTACTGCTGAATCTGTGTCTGTCTGGAGGAGTGAGTGTGTGTGGCAGGGTGATCTACCTCCTTGCAGCCAGTGGCCCCTGCTCCCCACTGCCATGCTGGAGCCTCCATATATATTTATTGACAAATAAAATATGCAGAATTTTAGAATATAGTATGAAGAATTTTTAATGTTTTGGTGCAGAATTTCCTCAGGACTGATTTCCTAAGTAAATTTCATGGTGCACTGGAAGATTTGGAAGACTGGCAGAGCTTTTCAACTAATTTGTGGCTAGGCCAGATTAGAGTGATGGAAATGCCTTTGTAAACTTAATTGGAGTCAGTGCTAATGAGGGATGTTAAAATTAGATTAATCGTCTAATCTAATAGTCGACAGAAGTTCTATTGATTATTCAATTAGTCGATAAGGTGCTTCTTGCCCGGCTGTTGCTACATTTCAAAGGTGGAAGTGCCACATGGCGTTCCGCTTTTGAAATGCCGCATGGAGTCTGGGGCCAGTGGGGGACTCTGCTGGCACCAGGTTCCATGTGGCACTTCTACTTTGAAATGTACAAGAGCCCCAGCAAAGGATCTTGTGCATTTCAAAGGTGGAATGCTGCCACTGCTCCCGTGCCCCCTCCCACGGAGCTGGAGCTGGGGGGAACTGGCTTTTAAGCTGGCTCTCCCCAGCACTCCTTCTTTCCCTCCCTTGCTGCTTCTTTCTGATAGAAACAGCAAGGGGAGTGGGAGTGACCAGTCAACTAGTGTGTCAACTATCCAATAAGCTTTTGCTTATCAGATAGTCAACTAGTTGATTAGTCGATTACATCCCTTGTGCTAACAGCCTGAGAGGTGAGAGACTGGATTCTGGAGCTTGAACTACCCTTGCACACTCTCTGACCTCCAGAGCAGGATTGATGCACATTGTTAGGGTGTTGTTGGGAAGCTTGCACGGAAGTTTCTAGGCTGAGACAGTTCTTTAGATATACAGAGACTTTTCTCTTGAGTTCTGAGGGTCTTTTGTACCTTTTGGGAGCTCTAACCTATTATTGGTTACCTCAGAAAGTTAAAGAGAATAAAACATACTTCATCTTAAAGGTATACCCTCAAAACCTTAGCTAAAAGTCAATATCTTGTCTGTACGACATTGCATCTTTAAAGTCTTGAGAAAACTGAATTACAGTTTATCTGGTTCATCTGCCAGAATTAATGACTCACCAGTACCATAAACAAGTGAATTAAAATAAACAGTTTAAGAAGAATAATCATTTCAAACTTTTGCTTTGTAGTAATCATAATTAATGGTAAGGTGGGTCCACATGCACATCCTAGCTCTGAAGACACCAAAATGTTGAAAGTGTTCAAGTTATGATACTAGATTTAAACCTAAATATTACAAAATATCCTTGGTTATATAACAGGCCAAATCAAAATTCTGCATCTTTAATTTTAGGGCTTGATCTTATCTCCTAGCTATGGTATCAGATATCTGGCAGGAAATAATGTTAAATTTGGGATAAACAAATTCTGTTTAAGATGCACTATTAAATTTCACTTTCAAACAATGGCTCTGTACAGCAGTTTGGAGTCATAGAAAAATGGTTTGGGGAATTCTTTTTACAACTAAAAACCATTTTGCCGTAAACTTTTAGTAACATTGAAACGTTTCACGAGGAGTAACAGTAGTTCGGACTAGGAAGCCTAGTCCGAACTACCTAGTCCGTGCCGCGTGTAGCCGTGCGACACGGAGTCCGCACTAGCGGACATTTAAATATGGCGGCGCACGGAGTTATGCAAATGAAGCCCGGGAAATTCAAATCCCGGGCTTCATTTGCAACTCCGGTTGCCTACATTACCACCCTAGTTCGAACTAGGGTGGTAGTGTAGACATACCCAGAGTTACTAACAATGCTGATGCTCTGTCCTCATGAGCAGATGAGTGGAGCAAGGTTAGCACCATAGCTGAGTGCAAGAGCTACAGCCTTTTCAGGGCTGAGGTAAATTATTTCTCCTGGAGCCAAAGAAGAGCATGGGACGAAATGGCAGAGCTAATAGAGAGACAAGGGGGACAGCCACCACCATGTCAGCCTGTAGATGCTTGTGAGGTGCCTTTTCAAGCATATTATGCAGCTGACAACAGGAGGTATGCAATGTGAATTTTTACATGGGGCTGGAGAATGAGCTTGTTGCATATTCAGCCAGCAGCTCCTCACCCACAGGGCTGGACCTGCTCCCTGCGCTGCGCATTGCAATGTGACCCCATGGGGTGGTTTTAGTGCTGCAACCTCATGTACTATATCATAATGCCATTCACTCAAATTTGGCTTAGCCACCTTTCCATCATGATAGATGGCTGGCTGGGCCAAAGCCCTGCAACCACATACTCCCAGGCTCAGTGTCAAGAATGGGGAAGTGGGCCCAGCCCTGTGGGACATGAACTATCATTGCTGGGGATGTGTGGCCTGGCTTTCTTTCCAACCCATAGCCAATGGTCCATCAGCTCCTTCCCCTTAAGTTGCAAAAACTGACTCTGCCACTGAGAGGAAATATGATTGTGAGTCATGATTCCTTCCCAATGACACTTTTGGGATGCTATAGCTATGTATATGCTGTTCCTATATTCAGACTTGAGCCTAAAGCACAATCTAAACTTCCATTAGCAACAAAAAATATTGTACCTTTTTATGTTTAATTTTCAGATTTCTCTAGGTGCCCAAACACCTATAAATAGTGTTGGAGCTATTGCACTGCCTTCATCATTGTTGACAAACTTACCTTCTGAACATAAGCCTCTGGCATCTAGAATTACATTCAACTTTTTTGAAAAGACAACTCCATTTCAGGTAACTTTTCGGGACCCTGTACATGTATATTTAATTCTGTATTAAAACTGATCAAAAATGGACAGTGAGAAGGGAAAACGAGCATAAATTTTCACACAAAAACATTCCTTTTTTCATCATATTTTCACATTTCAAACATTTTTGCCCAGCTCTAATCTGTGTAATAACTGAAATAGTGTGCATGTATGTATGTGTATCCCTTGTTGTAGTTAATATTTTTCCTTTTACTTTTTTGTTACTCTTTGTTACCTTTTTGTTATTTCAGGATCCTTCATTGAAGAATATCTCTTTAATCAGCAATGTCATTTCATCAAGTGTAGCTAACCTCACGCTTAGTGACTTGAAGGCAAATGTTACTGTCACTCTACAGAACACCATGCCTAATTTGGTATGTTTTACACTTTAGCAGTTTACAAAATGCTATTTTGTGGACTTGCTTAGAATTGTTTTATGCAAAATATGCAGACTACTTCATTTGCTCTGTGGTATTTTGGTGGTTTTCCATCTAAGTTCATTGGTTTCAGGGCTTCAAACATAGCCAATATTTCCCTAACGCTAATTAATAAATATTATTTATTCATAATTGATTGCCATTATTTTGTGATTTCTCTCTGTTATATCAAATTTCTATCCAACTAGTATTATTTTATGTTGTTTCCCTTTAGGTAATTTCTAATGGATGGGGTTTAGGCAGTTATGGCCAAGAGGGAAGCACTGGAAAAATGGCTTTTAGAGGCAACTCAGCAAGGAGACCGTATACAGCATATACTGTATATATAGCCTTAACCTGTGGTATGGTCCTTAGAGCCACACAGATTTGGGCAATCTATACATTTTGGGGGCTAATACTCCATGCTTGTTCATGGATGTCTCCCAAGAAACAGTCTATGTTGAAACAGGACAAGATTCTAGTCCCTGTGTGGAATTTCCCCAAAACTAGGTCTTTGTAATCAGAATTTGTTGTTCATAATATTATATATCAATTACTACCCTTCTTCCAAAATAACCGGTAAACCTCGTTATATGAGGAATAAGGGTTATTTTGGAAGAAGGGCTTTCTCCCAAAATAAATGCGTCTACACAGCATTTGTTATTTCGAAATAGGGTATTTTTAAACAGCAGTGGTCTGCGATTATGCAAAGGGAGCATGGGAAGTTCAAATCTGCGCTTCATTTTCAGTTTCGCTCAGCTGCATTTGCATCCCCCTCTCTAAAGAGGGTGCAAGTGTAGAAATATCCTTAGGCAATACACACTTGTCAAATGGTCCAAGCAGTTAAGATAATATAAGGGATGTGAGAAACTTGGAAAGATTAAAATAAAACCTTAAATTCAAAACCAAACAGCAGGTAGCTAGGAAATAATAATAATTCTGAAGAAGCTGAAGGCTCTAATAGATTTCATATAGCCCAACTTCAGTTTGTTGTGTATATTAGGGATGTGAAAGTGTAAACGTGTAAATGGTAAACAGATGAGCCTTCATAGTTACACACAGGCCCCCACCCGCACGCTGCTGCCTCTGTCCCACGCTGCTGCCTCTCTTAAGCTGGCTCCCGGTGAGCCCTGGCTTCTGGGGAGCCGCTTGCCTACCTTGCGCTGCTGCCTCTGATACAGAGGCAGCAGCACAGGGAGAGAGGCATGTGTAAATATATAACTACTGAAATTTTCAGCAGTTACACATTTACCCGAATAAACACATTTTAACATCCTTAGTGTATATCGGCATTTGTAGCTGTCTTCATCCATCCTCAGTCTGGTACATCTTGGTTAACATAGAAGTTACCTTTTCCTTTTTATTTTGTATTGCTATAGATAGACAGTACTTGCTTCTCTGTCCATTTTATACTCAGAGCCGTGTAGCTCATCAACATATTATTCAGTAAAATGTGTGTATTTTTTTCAAACAGGAAAATTTAACAGTTAGATGTGCATTTTGGGACTTTAATGAAAATGGTGAGTATTTTATATCACCCTTTATACATGCCATGCCCTCTCAGCTGTGTTAAATTTTGGTAACAGTTTTAAGAGATACTGTACAAAGCATCGTAATAGAATCTTGTTATCTGTAATAGGTGGCAAAGGAGGCTGGTCATATGAAGGATGCACAGTTAAAGAAAGGAGAGCAAATGAAACCGTTTGTACATGCAACCACCTCACAAGCTTTGGAGTTTTGCTGGTAATTAGTTATAAATATTGTCCAAAATGAGTGCATTTGGGTCCTTGATTCAGGAAAGTTCTCTTGCACTTGCTTAATTTTAATCAAATGAGGTTGTTAAACTCATGAGTAGAACCCTGTGCAGATAGAAATTCTACCTGAAGTAGGAATAAGAGATCCTCCGGAATAGGGCTTTATTCCAGAGGATCGGGCCAGTCTAGACGCTTTTTTCCGGCTTTTCTCCATGTTTATTTAAATCCCGCGGGGGATATTTAAATCCCCTGCGGATTTCCCTATTCCCACTTTCAAAATTAGCATACCCCTTCCGAAGAAGGGGCCAGTGTAGACGTAGCCATAGACTTTGGGATCCACAGATTTGCAGGGCTCTACCTGCAAGAGCCACTGCGGCCAACAGAGAAAAGCGTGGTCCCATTGTGCCTGGGAACCAGCATTCTGTGCCAGCAGCAACTCCTGGCAGCACGGCCGCACTGCCCCAGTCCTGCCACAAGTGGGCTGCACAGCCCCAGACTAGAGACGCCGTAGGTGGGCGGTGCAACTGTATTGCCGGGAAGAGCTGCCAGCACAAGGCACTGGCTTCCAGGCACGATGCAGTAATGCTATTCTCTGTTGGCTGCAGTGGCTCTTGGGAGTAGAGCCCTCTGGATCCCTATGTTTATTTATGGATATCTTCAGCCCACATAGACATTTCTATCCACACGGGGCTCTACTCATGAATAGTCCCATTGAAGTCTAAGAGTGTGTCTGCATTGCAGTTACCACACCTGCAGCTGCCCTTCACCAGCTGATTTGGACAGTTTAGCTATGGAGTAGATGTTTGGGCTCAGGCTGCATCTTAGACTCTGGGTTCTCCCCCATCACAGCCCCAAAGGCTACACAACAATTAAATAGCCCCAAAAGCCTGAGCCAGCTAGCATGGGACTTACATGCCTTGCTAAATCAGGGACCTTAATTTTAAAGAGTGATTCTTCTTCTTCAAGAGAAGCTGGGGATAAATCAATACTAAAATAATGCTCTTGAGGCAAGTTTGATCCCGTTTTTTAATTTTTAAAAATCTGGATTTTATATGATCAAACATGAACAGAAATGTTTCTATGGTTATTTTCTAAGAATACAGTGGAGCGGGTTGTTGTTCATTTGTTTATTTCAAAGATGCATACCCCTTAAAGATAATTTCTCTTTTACTTTTTTAGGACTTGTCTCGAAATACTACTTTGCCACCTATCCAAGCACTGGTTCTGACATTTATCACCTATATAGGCTGTGGCCTTTCTGCAATTTTTCTTTCTATTACTCTTGTAACCTACATAGCCTTTGAGTAAGTACCTGCACAGATAAACTGACATTGTAATCCTGATCATGCTTGTCCCTAACCACTGCCATGAAGGACAATGGATCAGTTCTTTCTTCATTGAGTGATTGCACACATCCATTCCAATGTAGGTGTGTTTGTGCCCTAAGAAAAATTACTAGAATTTTTTCTCTAAAGCTACATCTATACTGCAAGCCTCTTGCAGAAGAGCAAATGCAAATAGAGCACTCATTTGCATATGCAGCACTCTCATTTGCATTTCATCTTCCTTTCTCTTTTGTGCAAGAGGTTTTTGCATCCATGTAGATGGCACCTTTTTGCGTAAAACCCCCCTTTTGCACAAGAGCTGTTCTTCCTCTAAAAATGAGTACCAAATTTAGGTACCAAATTTGCAGGGACTTCCTGTACCAAGAAGGATCAGGAGGCTAGACTGAAGTTTTCCCTTATGGAAGTGGCGCTGAGACCTTTCTCCAAGCCAAACTGGTTGGACTCAACACCGAGTACCATGGCATCACTGTGGAGTGCTCCTCCTATGATGAGGGAGTCTCAGCACTGTTTGCCATTCCCGGTGATGAGGAAAAGGCACAATGGAAAAGCTAGCCAAGAAGGGATATTCCCCAACTTTTCAGAAGGCCACGCATGAAGTGTAGAACAGAGTGCAACCTAAATCAGGCCACTCCTCTGTCTTGGCATCACAGTCGGCACCATTGACTTATGTGAGCCCTTATGTGGGGACTTTTGTGTCCAGTACTGGACAAACTGTCAGCCCTGGAGGGACTGGCACTGCTGAAATGCTGTCTAAAGCAGAGGTGTTTGCTGCTGCCATTCTGTAAGTCCACCCAGCTCTTCATAGTGATTGTTGAAAGGAAAAAAGATCTCTCTATCTCAGCTCAGAGACAGTTGTCAGGGATTACAGCCATTTGTACATCTTTATGGTTGTCAGTGCATACATTCTCTAGTCATTACACCATTATTTAGCAGACTGGGGATAATGCCTGTTTCGGTCCATCAACTCCAATCTCACCCCTCTTGTGCAAATGCTTGGAATTCATGTACATTGGAATGGATATATGCAATCACTTGGAGAAGATAAAGCATTTACTAACCTTCCTGTAACTGTTGGTCTTCAAGATGTGTTGCACATGTCCATTCCACAACCCTCCATCCTACCCTTCTTTTTCGGAGTTGGTTGGAAAGAAGAAACTGAGGACATACCAGGTTGTCTGGATCCTTTATACTAGCACTACAAACACAAAGCACCAGAGGGCACCAGAACCACTCTGTCAGGTGCCACTGCGGGAAAAATTTCTCATGGCTGTGTTTGTGGTTTGCACACCCCTATATTGGAATGGACACTTGTGATACATCTCAAAGAACAGTTATGGAAAAGTTAGTAGTCATTTTTTTCTAGTAGGTATTATTTCTACCTCCATACTAGTAAACAGAATGAGTGCACTTTAAGGGGTGTATATCAAGATTTGAGTCTCCAGGGGGAGAGTATCTTATAAATAAAATAATTATCATGAAGTTTTGTATAGCTGGAAGCCAAGGACTGGGAAAGGGTTACTACAAACTGTCCAAATAAAGCAGAACAAGGAATCTCTTAAGAATAAGATACATATGTGCCTAGTACACTTCTGAAATACCAACACGTTGTTAGACTGTGTTGCTCTTGTGCAATAAAATACAGCTACAGCACATTAGCTTTCCCTGTAAGCTGTAGGTTTCTCTATACATAAATAGAGGCTCAGTTATTTAGTCCTTTAGGCCAATTTACATCAAGGAGAACCCCTTGGCATGATTTAAGAGCATCCTTTTACTGTTCTACTCACTTATCATTAGATTTTTATTTGCCACAGTCAAGGTTTCCATATACACCTTAAAAGGGATTTCAGGCCTAGCTTAATCTCTTAATTGTAATGTGATGAGTGTTGGTATGGTGAAGTACTCCAGCAATAAAAAGCCTAATATACAAAGAAAAATAATAGACAGAAGTAATAAAATATTTAAACAATATTAAACTAAGACAACTGGAATTTAAGTAACAATGTTGTATTTATAAGAGTTTAGAACATAGTTGTAACAAAATAGTGATGTCTTAAATATGAACTTGTCGTTCATAAATATTTTACATAGCCATATGTAGAATGTGTTATTTTAGTGGCTCTTCTGCATTAAGGACCAAAGAACACTGGATCAGTGTGGGATCTATAGTAATGTTCATAAAATGATGAAAGCTTATACTATTTCACAACTTTTCTTTTCTTTTCTTTTGTTTTTGTTTTTTAAGGAAAATCCGGAGGGACTACCCTTCCAAAATCCTTATTCAGCTATGTGCTGCTTTACTTTTACTCAACATAGTTTTCCTCCTTGATTCATGGATTGCTCTGTATAACATACAAGGCCTGTGCATCACAGTTGCTGTATTTCTTCATTATTTCCTCTTGGTTTCCTTCACTTGGATGGGCCTTGAAGCATTCCACATGTATCTTGCCCTTGTCAAAGTGTTTAATACCTATGTACGGAAATACATCCTGAAGTTTTGTATTGTTGGCTGGGGTATGTATATTTTTCTGGTTTTTGAATCTAAAATATAGTTTCTTTACCACAATTTAAGTGGATGGAAGGCCATTTGAAAGTAACAAAGCAAGTATCAAATACCTGTTTCCTGTTGGAAACCTTACGTGCATTGTCAATAAACAGGGTTCTATTTACTTCACTGTTCTATGACTTTAGCATGTTGCAGAATTCATCCCCTTGCTGCAGAGTTTTTCAGATTATAATTTATTTTGGGGCATACACTATGTATAATTTATTGTGGGTACTATTACAATTCAAATGAATAATAACTTGTTCCATTTGAAACTACAGTACTAATGGAGAGCCAATTACACATTTGACTATTTACATCTCCAACGCCCAAAGCAGATAGTATCTCTTCCATCAAGAAAATTAATGTTAGTGCTTTAGACTAATTTCAAAGGGATAGTTGTGTTAATCTGTTTCAGCAAAAACAATGAGGAGTCCCGTGGAACCCTTGAAGACTAACATATTTATCTTGGAATAAGCTTTTGTGGAGTGGAGCACATTTAGTCAGACGCATGATGAAGTGGGTTTCAGCCCACAAAAGCTTATGCCCAAATAAATGTGTTAGTCTGTAAGGGTATGTCTACACTACAGAGTTAGTTCGAACTAACTTTCATAGGCGCTACACTAGCGATCCGCTAGTTCAAACTTAATTTGAACTAGCGGAGCGCTTAGTTCGAACTAGGAAAACCTCATTTTATGAGGATTAAGCCTAGTTCGAACTAGCTAGTTCGAATTAAGGGGTGTGTAGCCCCTTAATTCGAACTAGTGGGAGGCTAGCCCTCCTCAGGTTTCCCTGGTGGCCACTCTGGCCAACACCAGGAAACTCTATTGCACCCCTCCTTGCACCGGACCCCTTAAAGGGGCACGGGCTGGCTACGGTGCCTGTGCCAGGTGCAAGCCTGCCAGCACCCAGCCAGCAGACCCTGCACCTGGCACGGCTTGAGCCAGCCACCCGTTGCCCCCCAGCCCTCCCCCTCTTCCCGGGACCAGGCTGGCGGCTCCCGGGAGCTTGCCCGGGACCGCAAGAGGCGGGCACCCGCCTGGGCTAGTGCGGACATCGTGGACCTCGTCCACGATCTCCGCACTAGGCACAGGAAAGTGGCCGGCTAGGGCAGGAGAGCTGCCAGCCTGGCCACCCAGGAGCAGGCGTGCATGAAAATCAAGGGGGTCCACTGAGACCCCCGACCCTGAGCCGTGAGCTTACAATGGCCGTCCTGGGTCAGACCAAAGGTCCATCTAGCCCAGTAGCCTGTCTGCCGACAGCGGCCAACCCTAGGGACCTTGGAGGGGATGGACCGAAGACAGTGACCAAGCCATTTGTCTCGTGCCATCCCTCTCCAGCCTTCCACAAACCTTGGGCAGGGACACCACTCCTACCCCCTGGCTAATAGCACTCCATGGACCCAACCTCCATGACTTGATCTCACGTCCCTTTAAACTCTGTTCTAGTTGTAGCCTTCACAGCCTCCTGCAGCAAGGATTTCCACAGGTTGACTCTTTGCTTTGTGAAGAAGAAGTTTCTGTTACTAGTTTGAAGCCTGCTACCCATTCCTTTCCTTTGGTGTCCTCTAGTCCTTCTATTATGGGAACTAATGAAGAACTTTTCTTGGTGCACCCTCTCCACCCAACTCCTGTTTTTAGAGACCTCTATCCTGTCCCCCCTCCGTCTCCTCTTTTCTAAGCTGAAAAGTCCCAGTCTCTTTAGCCTCTCTTCATATGGGACCCGTTCCCAACCCCTGATCATTGTAGTTGCCCTCCCCTCTCCCACCCTCTCTCTTCCCCTCTCCCACCTCCTTTTCCCAGTCTCCCCGAGTTTTGTTCAATAAAGACAGATTCCATTTTTGAACACAATTGTCCTTTATTTTGTACATCAAGAAAAGGGGCTAGGGAAGGGTAAGTGGAAGGAGGTGAGGGAGGAATGGGGCACGAGCCCCCGATGGGGAGGACTGGGCTGGCTCTGCGGGCTTCTGGGGGTGGAAGCTCTCCTGCAGCCCCCCAATTGCCTCCTCTCCCCAGATGGCAGCCTGCGGCAAGTGCAGCCGGTCTGATGGCCGAGTGTTGTGATGTGCCCAGTGGGCACTCCGGGCACTCCAAGCTAGGACTGATTTGCAAGCGGGGCACCCTGAGAACTGTCTGTCCGGGGTGGGGGTCGGGTCCCTTTAAGCACAGCCCTCGGCTAGCCTGAGACAGCATCTCCACGCTCTAAGTCCTCCTCTGATGCCCTGCCGGCACTGCTTCCGGCCATCCTTAAGTCCGGTTCAGGGTCCACTTAATGTGGACATGCTAGTTCGAATTAGCAAAACGCTAATTCAAACTAGTTTTTAGTTCTAGACGCGTTAGTTCGAATTAGCTTAGTTCGAATTAACTAATTTGAACTAAGTTAGTTCGAATTAGCGCTGTAGTGTAGACGTACCCTAAGGTGCCACAGAACTTGTTTTTACCTCTAGACTGCTACTGTTTCTAACAAAAGGTACCAACACAGTGCCAATGACTTCAGTGATGAGAAAATCCTAGGCCTAGTTCTCCTCTCATGTCCATTCTTCTAAATCAAAAGTAACTGCACTGAAAACAATGGAGTGTAAAACAGGTCTGAGAGGCAAAATCAAGACCATTGTGTTTCATGTCTTAAAATCCAGGATATTAATGGGTATGTACAACACATGTTGCTAGTTTACCTTAAGTTATATTTGATGTAATTGGATCAAGTCACATAGAATATGTTGTCTTGTTCAGAAACAAAAATTGTGTTTTACAAAATAAGCTATCATGATAAAACAGTCTCCTATATTATAACTTCCTCTTGGATTGTAAAAATCTGGCAACACAATTAGGTTTCATAGGAAAATAATTTCATTTCATCACATAATTTTCATTCAGAATTAAAACTATTGTCTAATCTTTCAGGTGTACCACTTATAGTGGTAGTCATTGTATTGGCCATATCACCAAATAACTATGGGCTTGGATCATATGGAAAGTTTCCTAATGGCACACCGGATGAATTGTAAGTTAAAAGATAGGCATATTTGAAGAGTGAATGCTAACAGTATGGTTATGTGAGAGTTTGTATGTGAGCTTCTTTCCTGAACGTGACACTTCTGTGAATAAATCTCTGCAGGATATATTAAGTTATTTTTCTTCCTATACTGTTTGCAAGGCTTAGATCCAGTCACAAAATGCTGGCATGGAGCTAGAACATGAAAATGAGGTTAACTCAAGAAAAGAGAAAGAAAGGAGTTGGGGGATGGAGAGAGAGGAAAGTAAGCCTAAATGTAATACAAGACAAAACACACACACCCCATATTGCCTAAGGAAACAGGATACCTAAACCCAATCCATTAGTGTTGTTTTTTTTTCATTACCCTTGGGATTCACTTAGGATGATAATGGACACATTTATAAAAACCTAGAGAGATTCAAACTTGAGCCAGTGTATGTAGACTTAAATATTTCAGGATGAAGTGTTTTTAACAAAATATAGCCATACCTAATGCTATTTGTACTTAATTTTTTATTATTAATCTGTATTCTAGCTGCTGGATCAACAACAATATTGTTTTCTACATTACTGTTGTGGGATACTTCTGCATGATATTCCTGTTGAACATCAGCATGTTTATAGTGGTACTGATTCAGCTTTGTCGAATCAAAAAGAAGAAACAACTTGGAACCCAGAGAAAAACCAGCATTCATGACCTCAGAAGTGTTGCAGGCCTCACATTCTTATTGGGAATTACTTGGGGATTTGCCTTTTTTGCATGGGGGCCAGTAAATCTGGTATTTATGTACCTCTTTGCCATCTTTAACACTTTACAAGGTAAGTTTAGCTTTGTTAAGGCCTTTTGTATAAAGATGTAATGAGTAATTCAGTTTTAAGAAATGCTTTATTATGCACAAGAATTTATACAAAATTATATCTTTACTGTTATATAAAAGATAAAACTACTGAATACGACCCTTCTTAATTGTTGCATTACATTGAAAGAAAATTAATACAAACACTTTCAGAAGTGATATAATAATGTAACAGTTAAATAGTAATAGTTAGTTTATTACTAATTAGTTAATGGTCAGATGCAAATTTATGGATGTGTCATTTGTATTGAAAATTATACTCTTAAAGTCCATTAACAGAATCACAAAAGCTACAGGACCAAAGATCTATTGGCTCATTTAGGCTCTGTTGTCTTTATTTGCTTTTGAAAGTTTTTTTAGCCTAAATTGATTTTCAAATGTAAGTTAGGCATTTAGGCCCCAATGGTGTTCCACTCAGAACTATAAGGCATATGTGGCTTACTTGGCAGAGCCCCATTTTCAAAAGTAACTTAGGCACTTAGGAGATTGAGTTCCATTGACTTTTATTGTAACTTATACTTTCCAGTGCCTAAGGACAGGTCTACAGTAGACCTGGCAGCTCAGCTTAAGGTTCACAACTCCAGCTACGTAGCTGCAGTCAGTTTACCTTAAGCTGAGGTGGCATCCCCACAGCAGGAGGCTGACAGGAGAAAACATTCCCGTCAGCTTCCCTTACTCCTTGCAAAAGGAGTACTGGATGCCGGTGGAGGTGCCCTCTGAGTACCGGACGCCAGTGGGGGTACCCTCTGAGTTCAATTTAGTGAGTCTTAACTTTTGAGGAGGTGACTTAGCTGTATGTCACTTAGGCCCAGATCTTCAAAGGAATACAGAATTGAACTCCCATGGAAATCATCTGCACCAATTTCTATGGGAATTAAATGTCTAAATATCTTTGAGGATGTGGGCCCAAGGTCTTGCAACAATGAACAGAGCAGCATCTAAAATGCCTTTAAAAATCTGAGCATTGGGGACAAATTTAAATGCCCAAAGATGCTGATTTTTAAAAGCATCTATGTGCCTGACTCCTGTTGAAGACCATGGGACTTAGGTGTTTAACTTATCCTGAGAATTGTTCCAAAAATGCTAATCTCAGTCTTCTCCAGTGAAGACTTGTAGCATCTCCTTTATTTTTCATTCCCTGTAACCTAATATAAAGAATTGCACAGCCACATTCTTCTTTGATAAATTGTAGCTGGGAGGGAGTGTAAATATTTCTGACACACCTCAAGTACATCCCACTCTAGATGGAAAGCAGTGAGAATTCAAAAGTGGGTGGATCTGTGATATGGCACAGTTTGAGATATCCTCACATGTATGAGCTGCATCCATCCAGGAAAAGGAGTGGTTTTGAACTTTTGGTGAAGAGGGCTACAATTACTGTTTTTTGAGCATGAACTGTTAGCCCATGTGGGCTTTCACTATGACTTAATTGTGATGGGGAGGACCAAAAGCTACCTTGTAAACTTGAATCTGCATTAGGTTTAATCCAGTTTGTCCCAGTGGCCTATCAACATGAACACTGGTCTGTAATTGTGATTGATTCCATCACAAGTAGCAGCAGCAGTAGATTAACTCCAAATAAAATATGGAGAAATTCCAATTAGCATATATTGAAAGCTAAAGGTATTCAGCTCATTACACCTCATATTTGAAATTGTATTATCTTGTTGTCGGGTCTTGATTTTTGTACTAGAAACTTCAAATAAGCTTGTAATTTCACATAGGTCTTCATATTTTAAACTCAGCTTCCTGATGCATTTGTATTTTTGGTACTCTTTATCCCCGTAATGTATAATATATACTGTGCAAGAATAGCAAGAAAAAACATTTCGGCTACGTCTACACTGGCCCCTTTTCCGGAAGGGGCATGCTAATTTTTCAGATCGTAATAGGGAAATCCGTGGGGGATTTAAATATCCCCCGCGGCATTTAAATAAAAATGTCCGCCGCTTTTTTCCGGCTTTTAGAAAAGCCGGAAAAGAGCGTCTACACTGGCCCCGATCCTCCGGAAAAAAGTCCTTTGAAGTAGGATTAAGAGATCCTCTGGAAAAGGGCTTTTTTCCGGAGGATCGGGGCCAGTGTAGACGCTCTTTTCCGGCTTTTAGAAAAACCGGAAAAAAGCGGCGGACATTTTTATTTAAATGCCGCGGGGGATAGTTAAATCCCCCGCGGATTTCCCTATTACGATCTAAAAAATTAGCATGCCCCTTCCGGAAAAGGGGCCAATGTAGACGAGCCCTTCAGGTAATGACATCAGTTCATTGTTTAGACTATTAGTGTCTCTAATGAATAAGATGTGTAAAAGCATTTGAGTGATCAGCTGACTTGCGAAGAAACAAAAGAAAAACAATACCTCCCTTTTTAAAAGCTTGAAATAATATTCTGGCATTTGATGCTTTGCAGGTTTCTTCATTTTTACCTTCTACTGTGTAGCAAAGGAAAATGTCCGCAAACAGTGGAGACGATATCTATGTTGTGGAAAATTCAGGCTGGCTGAAAACTCTGGTAAATATTAAACACTATTGTCTATATCTGTAAATTCTATAATTACAGTCAGGTGTAAAGTCCCCATTGTTCTTAGTAAATATTGTTATGCAGCGAATTACATAGCTATATATACAGATATATCTACTATTTTGGATTTTTTCTGATTCATAAAGCTTGCATTTTATTTAATTACAAAACATTGCTGTATAAAGTATTAAATTGAGTGGGACTTTGCATATATAGAAAGATATAGCCTTGTGGAGCCCTTTGTATAATTGTGACGTAAAGATCTGCTTCCTCAAAATCAATGGTAGCCTTGGCAATGACTTCAGTAGGAGCAGGGTCATAAACAGCTTTGAAAATAATCAGAGCTGTCAATTAACATGCATTAACTCCTGTGATTAATGCAGGGCAGAATTAACGCATTTTTAACACGTATTAATAGCAGGCATTTCCATGGCATTGCTCTTTTGAAACGCCGCTGAGGCATTTCAAAGGGGCAGCGCAAAGCAGTGCTGGGGTCAGCTGGAGTCCCCAGCTGACTTGGGCTCCGTGCAGCATTGCTCCTTTGAAACACAATGACAGTGTTTCAAAGGGGCAGCACACATAGCTGATCCCGGGCTCCATTTGGCGCTGCCCCTTTGAAATGCCATGGCCCTAAAAATGTGTCATACTAACAATTATTTGGGGGTTTTTCATTGTACCCTGATTGTATTGAAATAGTTGAATGTACCCTTACACAGTTTAAACTCATGAAGTACTGCAGTTGCAGTTATCAGTAATCCCTAAACAGGCCTACAGTCACAAAAGTATGATTAGTTATTTTTTTTTAAATAAGAAACTAAAAGAAGAAAAATAAATTCTTACACATTTAGAATTATGTCATTTCTTGGAGAATAGTTTTCTATCTGAAATATTGGGAAAAGCATTGTGCTAGAATTTAAGTTATTTGCATTATTAACTGTACTCTTTGCTTGATTATATTGCATCATTTTCCATGACACTTATTCTACTATAGACTGGAGCAGAACTGCTACTAATGGTTTAAAGAAGCAGACTGTAAACCAAGGAGTATCCAGTTCTTCCAACTCCTTACAATCAAACTGTAACTCCACTAATTCTACCACCCTGCTAGTGAATAATGATTATTCAGTACTCACAAATGGGAATGGTATGTATGTTGCAAAATAGTACTTTTCAAACTATATATTTTTGTTTTATTTTAAACAGCTTTAGGTTCTCTTGTGACAATTTAAAGCAGACAGTGAGCCAATTATTTGTGAGTACAGACGCAAAATGGTCCTATAAATAATAATTCTACAATTATCCAGTTTAGGGTAACACAGTATATTTCAAAAATACTCACTTTTCATATTTAATGTAAACTAGTGATTAGATGCAAAATTGTAAATGTTATACATTACTCAAATACCCTGCAGAGATGCTATTTATACCATGCTTGTCAGCTGAAGACAGAGCTAGCTGTGGAAAAGTTTAGAACATTTTAAAATAGCTTTATCATGTTGTATCAACTAGGAAAGAAAACTCAGTCTACAGATAAAAGAAATGTGGTAACATCTAAAAATATTTAAAAAAACCCATGAAAGCTATCATTTGGGAGTGCTTTCTCCTATTAATGAGAGAGGGCTTCATCTGCAGAACCCCTGCTATCATTACCAGAACAGTCACATGTAAAAACCTCTTCTGAGGCTGGGGAAGCAGAGTAAGAAAGGGATAATGGGGCAATAGGGGCCATAAAATCTTCTCACTGAAGAGGTCTGAGAGAGTTACTTACCTGGGTAAGTAATGAGCTCAGTTGTCATATTTTTTCTGTGATTTCCATGGCTAGTCTTCCGTAATGGAAGTGAATTTATGTGTGGCAGGAAACAGACAAAATGTTTCATGACTTCCATTCCAAATGTGCATGCTTTCATTTAGAACAGACATAATGCTGCCCACTAAGTCTTTATTCTCTGTAGGCATGTCTCCCTTTTCCTGGCTTATGGAAATGCAGGTGATCAAATGTCACTTCAGTCCATTTCAGATGTAAACTGGAGTGGATAATGAGAAAATTAGATATGCACATAATTTGAATGCAGACACAAAAATGAAACTCTTGTGACTGGAAGTAATCTAAGTTTTGCATCTTTATCTAATGGCAGCACAAAAAATCTAGCACGATTTATGCCAGGCATTGTCAAACTGTGGCTTGACACCCCTCCCTCCCCCACTTCTTTGCCTACCAAACTGAAGGAGGTGGGAGCTTAGGGATAGGGACTTCTGCCAAGCAGGGAGGGTGGAGGGGTGTGTGTATCTCACGACATCAGACCTGTGGCAGATACACTGTGGGGCTGAAGCCCGGAGCCCCAGCATATATACTCCATAGCCTTAAGCCCTGGCTGTTGCCCTCTGTGGGGCTGAAGCCCCAAGTCCTAGCAGGCACGCCCTTACTCTCAATCTGCTGCAGATTGTCATATGTGGCTCAGGTGGTCAGTAAATTTGGCCACCTCTGAGTTATGCTATAGCCATGCTGGTTGTGTGCTCTGATAGTGCAGCACTTCCTCTTTCCATGCTGAAAATAAGAGATTTAGACTGTTCCACATGTTGGAGCAAATAGGTTATCATATCGGCCCCACAGTGTATCTGCCACAGGGCTGATGCCCTGAGATACATGACCCTCTCTCCCCTCCCTGCTTGGCAGAAGTCCCTAGCCCTAAGCTCTCACCTCCTTCAGTTTGACATAAATATTGCACTCCTGGATGCCAATGGCCAGTGTTTCTTTCACTCAGTTCAGGTTTGGGATCTTAGCACCATTGCTACTCAGATTATTTTATGTGCAATTATTGAACTGACTACTTTTGTCCATATTATTGGTGCTGAGATGATAAAGATAATGGCTGTGTTGTCCTTTAAATGCTATTTTTAAGTACATCAGAAGCTGGAAGCTTGCTAAGCAAGCAGTGAGACCACTGGATGATCGAGATGCTAAAGGAGCACTCAAAGGGGATAAGGCTGATATGCAGAAACTAAAAGAATTCTTTGCATCGGTCTCTGTTGAAGAGGATGTGAGGGGAATTACCAGACCCAAGCCATTCTTTAGGTGACAGATCTAAGGAACTGTCACAGATTGGGGTGTCAACAGAGGAGGTTTTTTTAACAACCTTATCAAACAGTAGTAAGTCACCAGGACCATATGGTATTCACCCAAAAGTTCTGAAGGACCTCACATATGAAATTGCAGAACTAAAAACTGAGTTTTAATTTAAAATGAAGTAAGTTTGTGGGCCTTATTGCAAAAAAAAAAAAGCTTGAAAATATGATCCCAGTGCAGTTGATACAGTGTCATAGCGCTGAGAGGCATGTACTCCACATAAATGGGTTGTTAGTTCCATGATCCACTGCTCTGGGAGATATCCTCCAACAGATGACCATGTGGTAAGAGGAGAAGAGAGCAGTAGGCCAAGCCCAGCTACTCAGATGAAAAAACCCTGCTTGGTAAGTACCGGGCTCCCACTGCTGGCACTCCTGGGAGCTAGAATTATGCTGCTTCTGCCTCTTTAGGGCAAAGCTATGGGGGAGTTTTGCGGTCTGTCGTTCCTTTGCCCCTGAATGACCTTAATCTAGCTCTGATTTGGTTAGATCAGATCACATGGAAGCACGTTTTGCAGCCATTACACCTCCTTTTGAAGTGCTCTTAAATAAACAGAACTCTGAATTTCCTCTTCTTTTGGTAGTTAAAAGGATATTTTCATGCACTAGGTCTAAAGGTGGTTTTTTTTTTTAAAGTTTTGCCCATATTCATACTATTAGCAATGTTTTTATCTTTTATGAATACAGTTTCCAGTCTAAATAACAACACTGCACTTCTGCTTGTGAGCCTATTCCCCAATATTTTCTTAAACACAAACCACTCGGTCTCAAAGGAAATGTTTGTTAATTTTTCCTTTCCCTCAACTTCATAGTTTTCATCATAATCAACCACATCCTTCTTTTGTTCTGTAATCATATCTTGCCATCTCCTTTGGCTCACTAACAATGCATGGAGAAAAAAATAGTTTTAAAATTCATTAGTTATTTTCTTTTGACCTATTAAATTCATTCTAGTAACTGTGGTGAAATACCTTAGAACTCTGAAAATCATTTGACTACAAAACACACAATATTTTGTGTAGGCTTTTAAAGGACTGATATCAACCAAATGTACACTATGTCAGATTTTTGACAGCTCTTTCAAGTTGACCTAATTTACAAGAAAGAACTACAGGAACTCTCCTTTTTTGCCCAGTGGGATTTTGTTATCAGAGAACTAAAACAAATATAAAAGAAAGAGTTAAAATATAATTGAAGTATCTAGCATGAAATGTATAGAGATAAGCGATCTATAGCCAAAGATTTAGGACTTTTTGAAATTTCAGGAATTCAGTAAATCTTTATATATCTTTGAAGCTTCTGTTCCACTATATTAATAAACCACAATAAATGCAAGTATGCTTGTTCATAAGCAAGGGGAGAAGGATTTTGCCCTTTGTGTAATGATCTCTACAGTCTGAATCAAATTCTGTCCTCTGAATTATTATACAAAAAAATTACAGACAAATTCCTACTTAAAACTCATTCCAGGGAGCAAAGAAGAGTGAAATATGAAAGTTCTCAGTATACTCATAAAAATTTTAAAGAAATATGTATTTCTATGGTGACTCTTCACTCTGAATCCTTTCTGACACATGCCACGCTTTTATTTTTGCAGGTAATGTCTCCAGTGAGAAAAATGGTGTTTCTTTCAATGTACAGAACGGCGATGTGTGTCTTCATGACTTCTCAGGAAAGCAACTCATATTTCATGAGAAGGATGATGCAGACCACAAAACAACCCGTGTTTCACTCAGAAGGACTTCAAAGAGGGGAAGCCTACATTTTATTAAGCAAATGTGATTTTATTT
Source organism: Pelodiscus sinensis (assembly GCF_052426305.1). Classification (NCBI taxonomy): domain Eukaryota; kingdom Metazoa; phylum Chordata; order Testudines; family Trionychidae; genus Pelodiscus; species Pelodiscus sinensis. Next base: position 214,124,786 of record NC_143052.1, read on the forward strand.
TATTTTATTTTTTGCATTCCACATTGTTTTACAATGTAAAACACAGATTTTTACTTGAACTATTTTATGTACTATGAGAAGACCAGAAACTGATCCTTCTTTAATGGACGGTACTGGAACCTTGACACAGGCAAATGTTGAGTTAATAAGAACAGTTATAATTTTTAAAAAAGTCATTGCTACTATTTGACAAGATACTTCAGATACTCCTTCACAATTGACACAATATCCAGTTTAGTTTTCCACTATTCCTATTTTGTGTTAAGATTTAAAGATTTGGTTGTAGACTCTTATTTTGTCAGTATATCTTACAATTAGTATATCTGAATACAGTACATAGTGTTGTATAAATGTAGCCGATTCTAAGTTATCGTTCAAAATGTTATATTGTCTACTACAGCATTTTTAGTTTATAGTAGAAGATTTTATAGCATTGTAAATAAGCAAAACAATATTCACCATTAGGCATTTTATGCTATTTTTATATTTATTTCTTGTAATATAAATTTTAAAACACTTCATTGTATAGACAAATAATTGATATTTTGTTTTAACTTTATTGTTAGAATGTAGGCAAAGTTGATTATTTCAATTAACTTCTGAAGCATCCTACATTGTGTATTTATAGGTAATTTGTTCAATATGTGAAATAACATAGTAGTTACGGTGCAGATTTGTTCACAGGACATGGAACTGTAAATATGAACCCTGTCACTATTGTATCACCAACTGGGACCCAGGAATATAGTGCATTGGTGTCTTATCAAAGGATGAAATTAATCAGGAAGAGTGATGGATAAAATAGGCAGTAGGCTATTAGATATACACTGGGGGCATGTCTACATGGCAGGGCTAAAGTTGATGAAGCTACTCAACTTCAGTTATGTCAATTGCATAGCTAAAGTCGAAATAGCTTTACTCGGCTTTTGGCACTGTCCACACAGCAGGAAGTCAAAGGAAGAACACTCTTCCTCCGACTTCCTTTACTCCTTGTGAAATGAGGGTTACAGGAGTTGGAGTAAGGAGTCCTCGAGCTCAACATTACTTTGAAATAAAGGCTTGCAGTGTAGATGTGTATTTTGTCAAAATAATGCTGCTGTGTAGATGTACACTTACAGTGAAATCCTAGACCCATTAAAGTCTATAGGCATTTCGCCATTGATTTCAGTGTGGTCACAATTTCTTTTCTAGTAGTTGTTACAGAGATAAATACATGGCCAATTCTCAACTGCAAGATTTAAAGAAAAATAATTATTGCTAAAAATAGTAGCTGTTATTCTTTAGTAGCCAAGCCAAGCATCTGTTTCTTTATTAGATGCTCTCAATAAAGCATCTCAAATCCTGAGCTATAATGCATGTTTCTGTTTGCTTTGTGGTACGTGCTCAGTCAAATCCTAAGGTCCTTACTCAGTGTTTACTCATTACCTACTCAGGTAAAACTTCTAATGACCTCCAATGAGCACTTATGAGGAGAGACTAAAAAGACTGGGACTTTCCAGCTTGGAAAAGAGATGACTAAGGGGGGATACGACAGGTGTATAAAATCATACATGGTATGGCGAAAGTGAATAAGGAAGTGCTATTTACTTCTTCACATAACATGAGAACTGAGGGTCAGCCAATGAACTGGGTAGGCAGCAGACTGAAAACAAACAGGACACAATGCAGTCAACCTATGGAACTCATTGTTTGTGATGTACAGATCAGAAATATAAAGGGGATCAGAAAAGAATTAGATAAGTGTATTGAGGCCAGGTCCATCAGTGACTATTAGTTGAGAAGGTCAGGGATACAACCTCCTGCTGTGGATGTTTGTAAACCTCTAATTGCCAGAAGCAGAGAATGGATGACAAAATGGATCTCTTGATAAAGTATCCTGTTCTGTTCATTCCCTCTGAAGCATCTGTCACTGGCCATTGTCAGAAAACAGGATGCTGGGCAAGGTGGACCATTGGTTTGACCCAGTATGGCCATTATATTCTTATGCTTGCCTGAATAAGGGCAGCAGGATTTGGCACTACATGCATATTATCTCAGACTAGATAGAGAATGCCTCCTTATGTTCTTGCACATGGGCTGGGTGTAGTTGGAATCCTTAGGTCCAGGGGTATAAAGACTGCTAGCAGCTCATACCCACAATGGTACTGGCCCCACTGAAGGAAATTACTAAGAGGCTGGATTACATCAGCCTCCAACAACAGAGGAATAAATGCTGTACATCCTTTGAGGGTAGTGCACTTGCAGCATTCCCTGGAAACAGCGTTCTAGAGTGGTGAGCGTTGGTACTGCTTCCTACTTTGGACTCTGTGGCAGTGCAGCAGTCTGAACCCTTAACATTCTCACAAATGTTAAGTCCTTTTGCATTGATACAACACAAGGGTTCTATTTGCCATCTATTTCTGATCCCGAACACATTTCCATAATGACAATTTGAAACATTTCTTCTATTTGCCCACAAGAAGTGTACCTGCACTGTGAACCACATGTAAGAATCATCATGGTACCAGAATAGAAACATAAATAATCTAGACGTGCATTTCTGTGAATGTTTTAACTTTCTGGCTAGAGGCCTTTGCACTGTTTCTTATAAAGTTATTTAATTTTCTTGTATTTATAGTTTCAAATGTAAACAAAATAAATGTGTAGTATGTAACTGGGATGAGCTGTGGAATTTATTTCATGTAGATAAATATGCAATTATAAATGTCTATTTCTCTGGATAACATGATCCGGGCTACATGTATCAGACCTCTATATTTGTTTTGGTTCCACCTTTCAAATTTTAGCAACTCTGCTCTTAGTAAAGTAGGTTTGAACATGATCCCACTTAGAGCTGGTCAGAGCCACCCTGCGAGTCTGCTGGAGATGAGAACATGGTGTGAGAAGTACCAAATGGCTATGTTTTTGTCTAGTATTCTGATTTCCTGAGAAAAAGCATGTTGCACCACTGCTTGGATTCTCAACTTGGTTTATTTTTGCATCCAGTGTGCCTGTGTATTTTTCATCCTTTTCAATTTCTTGTTTGCAATTATCACCTACATAAACCCTCTCTATTAAAATAGTATATATACCCTTCCCACTATGCTGCATCATTTTAGCTCAATGAATAAATATCCTGCCTCTAACCCCATCTGAGAAAAATGCCTATACAATCACCTTTGTAAAGACTCATTTGGTAGTGGTTAAAGAGATGTTCTGTATACACTTTCATCTGAAATGTCTCACACTCCCTCACGTGTTAAATGTCAGTGTAGTGGCTAAACATTTTAGTGTTGTATTAATCCAAGTTTTAAACAAAAACGGCAAATTATTAGCATTTTTACAGCCTCTTCCAACATGTGCCTGTCCAGGCACATGCTGGACTCTGCAGTTCTCCAATCAATAGCATTGCTATTTAAATGACATTTTCTATTCATCAGAATTTCTTTTAAACGGGCATGAAAGACTGTCCAGCAGTGTTTCTTGGCAGGGAGGCTACTGAATTGGCAGAAGAAACCACACCCCTTAGACTTATATTTACACAAGTTAAAAACAATTGCTTACTATTGAAGTCAAGGTGAATAAAAAAAAATTTTATAATGCCCACTAAAGCACTGTTTGTTATACTGTCAAAGCCTGTGTCTTGTAGACGTGAACAGGTGGTTGAGAGGATGGGGAGGGGAGCTGGAAATGCTTGCCTCTGCTGCCAATCTGCCAAGTAGGGAAGAGGTGGCTGTCTAGGTGAACTGAAGGCAGAAAACTGTTGAGCTGCAGCAAGCAGGAGAAGGGGGAAAGAGAGAAGAACCCAGAATAATTGTTTTAGTCCCTGCTACTATATTAAGATAGCCATTGCCAAAATATTATTTATACTGTTCCCTGGGGTTTGCATGACATATTACTGACAAATACTGTGATGTCCTTCTTAGGGGCTGAGTGTGTAAACCACACGAGTGAAGGGGTGTGTTGCTATCATCTCTGTAACCTTGACTGTCTTGTGATGCTTTGCTTCTGTAGACTCACTACCTGGACCACTCATAACATAGGTAATACACAAAATGGCTGTTGTGCTAAACTTCTGGTTCAGCAGCCTCTACACAACCCCACTCTGGTTTCCATCTCCCTTCGTTATTACTTGCAGGGTGACCTGAACACATGCCCAATCCTGAATTTGCTAAACTATTTGTTCCTTAATGTCATCCAGCCCTCTCCTGGATAATTCAGACAGATGGTTAATTTATTCTTTTAAATACACAAACATATCACAACTTATTAACTATGGTGAGAACATCCTCCTTTTAAAATACTGAGTTGATTTATAGTAAAATAAACTTATTAACACTAGGACATAGGTTAGGTGATGCTAAGTAAGAAGGATAAAATTAGAAAAGATTATAAGCAAAAGTGAAAATGCATCAAATTCTAAAACAACCTAGGCTACAGTCTTAGGACTCATCTAGACTACGTGGAACAGTCGAAAGAGGACATGTCTCTGATCACGCTTTCAAAAGTGAAAGTAGTTTAGACGCGGCTTTTTTGGCAAACCACTCCCCTTGTCGAAAAGCCGTATAAACCTCCTTTTTCGAGGAACAGCGGCTTTTCGACAAAGGGGGGCGGTTCGCCAAAAAAGCCACGTCTAAACTACTTTCACTTTTGAAAGCTCCACTTTCGAAAGTGCAGTCAGAAGAGGATATGCAAATACCTGCTGAATTTGCATATCCTCTTTTGACTGTTGCGTGTAGTCTAGATAAGCCCTCTGTTTATTTCTCTCACCTATCTTCCTTCTTCCCAGCCATGGCTGAATTTTCCTCTGTTAGGACTTTTCACAGTAATAGAAAGTGTCCTTTTCCTTGTCGTCTTAGTTGAAGGGTCTTTATGTAAGCAAATTTCTCTTCTTTATTCAGTTCCAGAGACTAGGGATGTGTCTAGACTAAAGGGTTTTGTCGACAAAAGTGGACTTTTGTCAACAAAACTATACCTGCATCTATATTACCGCCGAGTTCTGTTGACATAACGTCAACAGAACTCAACAGTTTTGCGACGGTGGTAAACCTCATTCTACGAAGAATAACGCCTTTTGTCAACAAAGTTCCGTCGACAGAAGGCGTTATTGCATTTACACTGTCCTTTGTGTCTACACTGTCATGTCAACAAAGCGGCTTGCTTTGTTGACAGAACTGGATGTAGTCTAGACGCTCTTTGTCAACAGAAGTTTTGTCGACAGTATCTGTCAACAAAGCCTCTGTCGACAAAAGCCTGTACTCTAGATGTACCCTTGGTTTAAAGACTCATCTCTATAAGCTTGCAAGAGAGTTGTTCCTCTTTGAGCAGTGTCCCTAGGTGAACGTGTCCCCTCACGTGTTTAAAAACCAGCTCCCTTCATGGACCAGCTGCCTGCCACTCCACGCTGCTGCTTCTGATACAGTTCGGACCCCCCCGCAGACGGGCTGCTGTTGTGAAGCAGCCTTCCCCACCCTTCTCTTTCCCCTTCCCCCGTTGCTGCCACTGATAGAGGCAGCACCAGGGTGGGAGGGCAGGCAGCACTGTGGAGCCAGTGATGGGGGCAATTGGCTTTTAAGCTGGCTTCCCCCAGCATCAGCTCCTGCTTCCCCCCTTGGTGCCTCTGATACAAACTGGTGGTGTCATTTCCTGTTCCAAGGCCTCTTCCTGTTCAAAACATGGTGCCTCTGATAAGAAACAGTGGCGTGGGGGGAGGAGGAGGAAATGCAAGTAATTGAATAAATTAACTGATAAGCCTAGGTTAGTCATCTACACAACTACTCGTTGACATCCCTACTATCAACCCATCTCACTTCTTCCTTGCTGGAACATGGAGAGGCCAGAAGACAAAGAGAAAAGAGCTTTTTCATCATGCCACTCTTCTCTCATACAAATTACTTCAAAATTAGGCCTACCTGTACAGCCTAAATCTCACCACAGGATTGACACCCAGACCTAGTATGTCCACCCAGGGATGTTATGACATTTCCCTACTGGAGCCCCTTGTGGAGGGTGGGGGGAATCTCACAGGAAATAAATACCCCAGGCCCTCAAGGTCTATAGGTAGAGGATTAGACCTCTCCCACTGCACCATCAGAACCCCACTGTTTTTACGCAAAAACCTTGTAGTGTAGATGTAGACCCAGTGTACAAGCTCTGCCTCATATACCCAACAAACAAAACCACTGACAGAAACCTCCAAGACATCAACCACCTACAACTCAATCACTGGCATCCCAGAAACACTCTGCAAAACAACAATTTTGAGGGTTTGGTCAGGGTTCCCAGAACCTCTCCCATTCCTCAGTGCTGACATCATCATTGACCATCTCCACTTTGGACACACTTTGGCCCCTTCCCATTCAATGTGGAAATCCATCACCATGGACAAATGGGTTCTAGAAAAAATCCACATGAGTTATTCAGTACCATTCTCCTCCATCCTTGCTCCCTGTCCCTCTTCAGGAACCCTTTCAAACATGGTAACAAATGAACCACCACCTACATCTGGGCACCATGGAGCCAGTATCATCATCATAACACAGAGAGAAGGCATTTTATTCCCACTATGTCTTAACCTAGAAAAAGAACAGAGGTTGGAGACCTGTTCTAGACTTCAGAAAAATTTAGCAAATTGGTAAGAATGGTCATAATAGCAATACTATTATTAGCACTGGAAAAGGAAGACAGATTCTCACTACAGATGTTAAAATGTATTTAATTAAGTAACCTTGTAATCACTGAAAGTTTCAGCAGTTACATGGTTACATGTATGGTGGAAGTTGGCTCCCTGGGAGCCAGCGCATACGGGAACTGGCTTTTAAGCCAACTCCCCATGCATACCAGGAGCCTGTGTGTAACTGTGAATGTTAACTAATGAGCCCAGGCTTATTGGCTAACCATGTACAGTAAAACTCCAATAGTCCGGCATCCAACTGTTTGGCACTCCCGATACTCTGGCATCAAAATGCCAAGTGCTCCTGACCAGCTGATTAAAAAGCCTGCTGCTCAGCACAGGTGCTGGCTGTAACCAGAGGGAGCATAAGGCTAGGGGAGAGGGGGGAGGGAGTGGGATTGTGTTACAGTATGGAGAAGAGCGTTTTGCTTCAGCAAAGGGGAAAGGGGAGGGGAGGGGAGAGGATGGGGAGGAGGATCAGGTTACTGCATGGAGGAGATGCGAAGAGGAAAGGGGAGGAGAGAGAGAGGGAGATTGTGTCCTGGCCAGCTGTTAAGCTGTGCAGCTGTACCGGACCTCCTGATTCTCTGGCAAATCTGATAATCCAGCACCACCTAGGTCCAAAAGGTGCCTGATTATCGGAAGTCTACTGTACATGGTTACACTTTCACATCCCTTGTTCTCACCTCTCAGCCTCCAAGGTGCCTATTTTCACATAACTGCATACCTCACTCAAAAGAAAGTTCCTCAAATTTACTCTAGGAACAGAACATTATCAATACAAAATTCTACTTCTGGCCTTTTTATAGCACTTTGGGTATTTTCCAAAATGATCATAGTAGTAACAGCACATCTCCCCAAGCAGGAAAATAATCCATCCAATCACAAATTCTCCTTGGTTACTCACCCTGGGCACTTACCTTCTCTTCCTTCGTGTCTGTCTAGTGATGGATGCCAGACATGGCTTCTTCCATTGCTTGTATCTTCCAAAGTTCAGTGAGCTTTTTTCAAAAGGCAGAATGACCTCATGTTTTTCTTTTCTTCCTGTGGGCTTCCCATCTCTGTGAATGATTTTTACATAAATGGGGATTCCATTGTTTTTTATTCCAGCCTGTTTAATTTACACCAGAGACAAGCAGATAGGAGGGAACATTACAGCAATCTGGGCAGGCTGAATAGCTCAATATCATCTGTGTGTCATTAGTTTTCAGAAAAGACCCACTCAATACACTCTGATAATACAGTAATATTATATAGAATCAATTGATTCAATTGCTTGTCATTCAAGATTCAGCCCATACCTTAAAACCCGGGGAACGTTTGCAGTGGATTATTCTGAAAAGCAAAACACACCAAATTTCTTTCTTTTGTTGCATGTAGATGCCTTGCTGTGTATTTTCCCATTTGTTATTGTGAAATTTGCTTCCATCACTTGTTAGATTGATGGTCTGTGTACTCTTTCTATATAAACTGAGATAAGTTCACATTGTTGTGTTTAGGGAAAACTTATTTAACGGATCCTCCTGATATATCTGATTTATACACACTTTAGTTATAATTCTTAATGCCCATCATGTACATATACCACAAGAAAATTACTGATCAGTCAGTTATTAGTTTTCAAATGACACCTCACAAGGCGTATTTTGTACAATTATAATTACAATAGTGTAGAGGCTGGGGTTTGGGGCATGGCGTTGCAGCAGCAGGGGTCGCCCCCACCCCCACTGACTGCAGCATAAGGAGTGTCTGGCAGCCTGCTCCACTCTGGCCCACCCCACTGCCCTCTCCTGGCCCGCTGTGCAGTTCCTCAGCAGTGGTGGGAAGCAGAGCACCCCGGCCCCATGACGTTCCACTTTTCACTATTGCAGAGAGAAGAAATGCAGTGGGCCATAAGAACATAAGGTTCATCTAGCCCAGTAGCCTGTCTGCCGACAGTGGCCAGTACCAGGTGCCCCAGAGAGGGTGGACTGAAGACAATGATCAAGCAATTTGTCTCCTGCCATCCTTCTCCAGCTTCTGGCAAACAGAGGCCAGAGATACCATTTCTATCCCCTGGCTAATAGCCGTTTATGGACCTAACCTCCATGAAATTATCTAGCTTCTCTTTAAACTCTGTTATACTCCTAGCCTTCACAGCCTCCTCTGGCAAGGAGTTCCACAGGTTAACTATGTGCTGTGTGAAGAAGAACTTTCTTTTGTTAGTTTTAAACCTGCTACCCGTTAATTTCATTTGGTGTCCTCTAGTTCTTCTATTATGGAAACTAATAAATAACTTTTCTTTATTCACCCTCTCCACACCACTCATGATTTTATAGACCTCTATCACATCCCCACTCAGTCTCCTCTTTTCTAAACTGAAAAGTCCCAGTCGCTTTAGCCTCTCTTCATATGGGACCTGTTCCAAACCCCTAATCATTTTAGTTGCCTTTTTCTGAACCCTTTCCAAGGCCAAAATATCTTTTTTGAGGTGAGGAGACCACATCTGTACACAGTATTCAAGATGTGGGCGTACCATAGTTTTATACAGGGGCAGTAAGATATTCTGGGTCTTATTTTCTATCCCTTTCTTAATAATTCCTAACATCCTATTTGCCTTTTTGACCGCTGCTGCACACTGTGTGGAAGTTTTCAGAGAACTGAAACCAGGAGGGCGGTGCAGTGCGGTGGAGCAGAGCAGGCTACCGGGCCTCTCTAGCTCTCACTGCTGCAGTGAGTGGGGGGTGGGGGGGGAGACCCCTGCTGTCACTGTTCCAAACCCCCCGTATACTCCCCAAGCCATGTTCTGATGGGGCAGAGCAGAGATGAGGTGTGATTGGGGCAGGGTGTGCTGCGAGATGAAGGGTTGCCCTGAGTTTGACACCCCCCATGAGTCAGCCCTGGATAAGGATGATGACATTCAAAGTTAATAAGTTATGCTTTCTGTTAAATATTGTTACATGCTGTATTATTGTTGTTGTGTTAGTCTCAGGATACTAGAGACACAAGGAGGGTGAAATAATCTCTTTTATTGGATCCACGTCTATTGGTGAAAGAGAAAAACTTTTAAGCTTTTCACAGAGCCTTCTTCAGCTCACCAGAGAATTGAAGAAGAGCTCTGTGTAATCTCAAAACATTGTTTCTTTCACCAATAGAAATTGGTCCAATAAAAGATATTACCTCACTCACCTTGTCTCTGTGTTGTTACATATGCAATTTGAGTTGGGAATTCATGTGACATCTTAACAAGATATCAAGTTTCCAAATATCATGGCAATTAGGCACATTAAAATATAAGGACACATACACACGACCAATAAGGGACAGGATGAAGTAGTGAGAAACAGCTGCTGATTTTAGGTTTTGCAGGAATTTAACTTTGTGCCTATCAGCACATCCATGTATTGAGGCAGGTCAGTGGTGTTATGTTAACACTTAGCTTAACACTTGCTTAACACTTAGCAGCCATTGGTCGTAAGTATACTGCTTCAACAGAAACAAAGTCATCAAATCCATTCTTGAAGCTGTTGAGAATAAGAAAAATCTGTGATCATGAATGCTGAATAAAGAACTTCCATTCATTTTCTCCTCTATGTTTTACAAAACTGACTATTTTAACAGGGGAAATGGTATCCCTTGCTCCCTTCAGTTTGAATCTTAAAGACAACAGCAAAGTATAATGTAAAATATGGCACTACCTTACTCAACAGACCTAGCCCCAGTGTGCATTCATAATCATTTCTATTGACTGTAGTGATAAAAAGTGTACTAATTATACTCCATCTTGTTAGCACTACAGAGTTAATATGTAGAGCCCTGCATCCATGGATACAAAACAGATAACCGCAGATGTGAAGGGCTCTATTAATATGGCTATGGGACAGTGAGCTAGATTCTGTTCTGGCATTGTGCATCGTCCACTAAACTTACCATCCTACACTCACATCTAGTTAAAGGGTTCAAAGAACTTTCCCCATCTTGCATTGTATACAGCATCATTTCCATAGTGCAAAGATTTAATTATCTGGTTTCCATTTTCTTACATCTTCGCTACTTTTACAATCAGTCACAATCAATTTCAGGATCACGTAAAAACTAGAGCAGTGGTCTCCAACCTTTTTAAGCACAATATCACTTTTTTAATTTAAGTGGAATGTAAGATCTACCCCAAACCCAAATACCTTTGCCCCACTTCCTTCCCACCCCTTCTGAGGCCTCACCCCTGCTCCACCCCCTCTCTGAGGCCTCACCCTGCTCACTCCATTTCCCTTCTTCCCATCCTCACTCACTTTTACCAGGCTGGGGATGGGGACTGGGGTGCAGGTTCTGCCCTTGGGCTAAGGAGTTTGGGAGGGGCTCTAGGCTTAGCCCAGGGTGGAGGATTGGGGTCCAATAGGGCATTCAGGGTGCAAGCTCTGGGAATGAGTTTGGGTGCAGGGGGGCTCACATCTGGGCCAGGAGGTTGGGTGCAGGAAGGAGTTCAGGGCTGGGACAGGGGTTCAGGAAACAGGCTTTGGCTGGGCACCGTTTAACTGAGATGGCTTCAGAGTGGTGGAGCAGTGGGGTTAAGGCAGCTTACTCCTGCCCTGGCCCTGCACCACTCCTGAAATCAGCTGGCATGTACAGCAATGGCTCCATGGTGCCATGCGCTGCCCCTCAGCTACAAGCACTGATCCCACAGCTTCTGCTGGCCACAGTTCCCCGTTATTGATCAGTGGGAGCTGCAGGAGTGGTGTCTGCAGGCAAGCACAGCATGTGGAGACCCCCTGCTCTGCCTCTCTCAGGGGCTACAGGGACATGCTTGCCACTGCCAGGAACAGTAATTCCCATAAGGATAATTACTCCAGTCATGACAGATTAGGAATTTTAGAGCTCACTACTCAAATAATTAAATTTAAGCATAAGAGAGAAATGACAATTATGAAATGCACCGACCAGTCAAAACCACAAATAACCCGCTTTGCACGTAGTAAAAGAAGTAACAACAACCCCCTCTCACTCCCATGTGTGTTGGGTCAGGAGATGAGAGTGAAGGACAGTGTGTGTTTGTGAGAATGACAGACACACACACACATACACACACACACACACACACAGAGTGTGAGAGTGACAGAGATTTGCATTGCCAAGCTCCCTCCATCCCCTTCTCTCTGTGTGGAGATAAGGTACAGGAATGGGGGGAGGAAGGACACCCTGATACCAGTGTTTCCCCTCTTCTCCCTCTCTCAGCCTGCACAGCAAGAGTATGTCTACACTACAGCATTATTTCCAAATATCTAATTTTGAAATAGTTAATTCAAAATATTTCAAAATAATGCATCTACACACAAAATGCATTTTGAAGTAGCATTTTGCTATTTCAAAATAGCGCGTCCATACTAATTGGACACTGAATCACATTTAAGGCCAGCTGAAACCACTTCCAGCAAGGCATCAGGTCAGGAGTTACTTTGTATGGCTGCTGCCTGAGGCTATCTGAGGCCTGTGTTTAAAGGGACCCCTGCAGACAGCTGGTTCTCAAGTTTCCCTGCTTGCTTGCCTACCTCGCTGAGGGACAGCAAAGCATTTTTTTCTCTGTGTGCTCTGGTTGCCCTCACTCAGGACACCACAGCACTCTCCAGCATGGAGCCAGAGCTGCCCTGGGCACTCTCGTGCTTCTTTTGGATGTGTTGCTGCAAGCCTGGCAGCAGTTTCTGCAGGCTGCCTTGCAGCATCTGGGGGTCTCGGTGTCCCCAGGGGGACGAAGAAGCGGGAGGTTGTAGCCTATCAATTACTTTCTTATCATGCTAATAATATGTTTGTGTTAATTTAGATTAATTCGGTAATAGTTAAACTCTAATGCAAGAAATCTTCTAAAAGCTGCCCTCAGCATTCCTGTAGGCCCTTTGTGTTAGCTTGACTGATGTCTGGGTTCAGGTGTAATACACCAGGCCTTATGTCTGCCCAAGTTTGTGAAGGCTGCTAATACTAACACAGCAGCACTCAACATCTTGGGGGAGGGCTTTGCCATTAATCCATCTGGGTACAGTACAGCTCAGCCGTAGGCTGCCTGGTAAGTCTGGTGCCCCTGCAGTGCAGTGGCTCCTGCTCTAGCGTATAACAAGATGGGACAGCTTCTGAATGCACTTTCCAATGAGTGCCATGTCTGCTTTACAATCAATTAAAGGACAGGCTTGCACTTGAATGAGAGAACATACATAAGCTCACAGTCCAGGTCAAGTAATATGGGGTTATATTTTCCTCTTTCGTCCATGCTGCAACAGGCCGTTTGCAAGATCAGCAGGAGCTGAGGTTTGCAGACTTCTGTGGTTTGGATACAGTCACACCCAGCTACTGGTCATAACTTATTTATGGCTTCCCGGGCCTGAAAAAGGGGAACTTAGGCTTGGACCTTTCACCCACACAGGATGGCGGGAACAATAGCCTCAGACTCAGCAGATGTATTATTAAATATAAGTCCCAAATAATTGGTTCAGGCTGAGTTAAGCAATTAGGACACAGGTTGCAATAGATAACCACAAAGGCCCATGACAATGAATTGATGTATATGATAAGTTAAGAGCAATGATATATTGCCCAATAGGAAAAGAACACTTCAGCATTAGAAACACCCCCTATTGAATATGCATAAAACATGTTATCGTCAGCGTCACTTGGTATAAGAGTGAGACCCTAGCCCAGGGAGATAGGGAGGAGAAGATGTAGTCCTTGGAAGGGCCAGAAGGATGGCCCCTGGTGATGATGGGGAAGGTGAAGGTAATGAGAAAGATGATGGGCTAATACCTAAGAATGTTCTAGAAGGAATAATGTAAGTAGATGGCAAGGAAATATGAATGTACATTCCCTGTCTTATGAAATTGAGTGTTTGTGACTGTGCTAACCTTATTAATAAACTGTAAATATACCCTGTGCACAACAGGGTTCCCAATCATAGTATAATTGAATACTGGGCCTGATCCTGGGACAGAGAACCTGTTAAATTTAAATTACCCACCTTTAAGGTTAACAATCTTAGATCAGGCTACAAGGGGGAGCAGGAGTGGAAGGAGCAACAGCAGCTGGGGAGGCAGAAGGAGCTGGAGTAGCAGGAGGCACCAATCTGTACACCAGGGTGTGCAGGTGGTTGCACATGGCACCACCCTGGGCAAGCAACTCCCACCAACTCTCCCACCGAAACTGCAGGTCTTCATGCACCCAATAGTCCAGGGTGCAGCGCTGGCCTCGCAGTATCCCCAGGTGCTGCTGCTGGTACTCCTCCTGGTTACGGTGAACCTGCTGGCCCAGGTGCGGGAAAATGTCCTGGGCGGGGTGGTGCGCCTTGCACTCGCAGTTGCTGCGGCTGTGGAGAAACAAGAGAATTGGTCAGTCAATTCCTGGGGACACAGTGGGTGAAGCCCAGCCCCCCTCTGGAAGGCGAGGACAGCAGGTCTCCGCACCATTGGAGCCAACATGCTTGCACACAGGCCATGTTCAGCATGTCCTGGTATCCCCAGAAGTGGGAGCTGGCCTGGGACTGCACCCATGCTCCTGTGCTGTATATAGTGTGAAGGTGGGGGAGAAGAGATGTACCCTGCCTCTGTGTAGAGGGGGCTTCTGGAGGGAGGGCAGTGTGCAGTGTCCCACCCTGGGGTCAGGAGCATGTCATGTGCCTTCATTCATACACGCGTGTGGGTAACAGGCCAAGGCCCCTGTATGGCAGCCAGCCCTGCATAAGGGGACAGTGATGGCACTCACATGTCGTTGCCTCCCCAGCCTTGGACGACACTGGCGACAGGCCCGCTGGGACAGCTCCGGGGTGTACGGCACGCTCCCTCTAGGCTCCTGTGGCTCCTGGCCCTCCTCCTCCTCCGTTTCCTGGTCAGGGTCCTCTGCGCCAGGGTTGATGATCACCTGGGGGCACGGACCATCCCACCCCCCAGGATGCAGTCCAGGGCATCAAAATAGGGGCAGGGATCTGGGTCTGCTGCTGGTTGGGAGCTGCCCCCTGTGGCCCTGGCATAGGCCTACCACAGCTCCTTTATTTTCATGTGAATCTGCTGCTGGGTTCGCATGTGGCCTTTGGTGGCCAGGTTGGCAGCCACCTGCCTGTAGACAGTTGCGTTCCTCATTTAGTGTGGAGATCATGGATGTTGGGGGCATCCCCTCCAAACCTGAATTAGGTCCATGATCTCCACACTGGACCAGGAAGGCGTCCACCTTCTCCGGGCCCTGGCAGGCTCCTGGGAGCTGGCAGACTGGTCCTGGGGAGTGGCGAAGGGCTAGCTGCCTGGCTCATGCTGGGGCCACTGCGTCAGGTGCAGCGACTGCTGGCTCTGGGCTAGCAGGCTTGGAGCTGGCACAGACACTGTGGCCAGAGACTACCCTTTAAGGGCTCGGGGCGGGGGGGAAGGGAGAAAGGGGAGGAGTTTTCCTGGTTGGGGCCAGAGTGGCCACCAGGGCACCCTGGGCAGGGCGGGAGGTCCCCTATTTCAAAATAAGTGTCTACACAGTGCTTATTTCGAAATAGCAATTTCAAAATTGGCACTATTCCTTGTGGAATGAGGTTTACCAATTTCAAAATAAGTTCTCCGCTATTTCCATTTAATTTTGAAATAGTGGTTTGGCTGTGTAGATGCTGGTAAAGTTATTTCGAAATAACTTTGCTCTGTAGATGTACCCCAAGGAAGAGGCTACCGGGGGGCAGCTCCAAGGCAGAGGACAGGAGCAGCATGACAGTGGGTGGAGGGGCAACTGAAGTGTCAGCGTTCGATAGCTTCCTGGCCAAACCAGTCAGGGTCACCTGTTACAGGCTCCAAGATCTACTGGTAGATCCAGATCTACTGGTTGGTGACCACTGAACTAGAGTATTGAAACATGAATGCTTTTCAATAATATTCTTAATTCCACATGCAAATCACTTAAAGATGTTTAGGAGTAGATTTTGTGCCTTCACTTACTTTGAAAATACCCTCATGGGGTTAAACAACCATTCACACTTATGGCTCTTTTCTGTTTTGCTAAGTGTGGGGAGCCAGTGGAAGGGCAAGGAAATAGAGGTTTTACAGTTGTCTACTGTGCATATGCAGGCCAGGCATCTTTATCTGGAGATACACCAGTGTAAAACAGGAGTAACAGTGGTGAATCAAACCAAAAAGTGCAGATTTCAATGTCCTTCACAGCCCTAGATGACTGCTTATAATAAAAATGCAATTTAATTTACAACTGGATACTTGGAATCTTCTAATTATTCATTTAGAAATAGAAGTCTGAAGTTGAAGATGGGGACAATCTGTGTTCTGGTTTAGGAGTACAGTAGTTTGTTTTTCCACGTTAAAAAAAGTTCATTTGTAAGTACATTTTATTAAACCAAAAACATATAGAATCCAATTTATTTGGTACTTTTTATTGTTATTTTTGCATCTCTCTGGTTGGACAATGGAACTAGGTTTCAGTGGCATTACTGGATTGTAATACGAATAATTTGTATGTTCATATTACTGTCCAGTTACTTCACAACTTCTCTTTTTCAGACTTGTTTTTCTAACTAGCAGATTTATCTGGCGTTGCTGAGATCCTTAACTCAATTATTTCTTGGGAAATAAAAGGAAAATGTACATTCTTTATTGAAATTATTGTATTTTTCAGGAATACTGTATTATTTGTATGAAGTTAATTTTAGTAAATGCTTTAAATGGCAATTCCATCAAGTGTTTTTCTTTGTCCCTATAAACTCTTATTTGCTATCTTTTAACAAAAGGGGGCTAGTGTCAATCTGGCTTCCAATAACACTGTCTTCTAGTTTTCAAACCTTAAGCATTGATTTAACTGTGCCAAAATAGAGCACTACTTCAGATTTCTACATTTTATCTCTTTTCTTCATGGTTTATTGAGAAGCAACTCTATTCTAGGTTAATCTTATTTTTCTGGCTCATCTTGGTTCAGTGTCTTTCAAAATTTGCTGGTTAAGTCAATTCTGAGGACTGTACTTAAATTTGTGATAGTGTCTCTTTTCTGTTTGGTTTTAGAAGAAGCAATCCCATTCCCAGGCACATCCCATTTTCCTGGCACAACCAAACTTTTACATTATTTTCAGTTATGATAAGAGGAAGCTGTATACTGACTTTGGTGACCCTAACTTTTACATTTAGGAGGCGTTCTTAATTAAACTCTCTAAAATATATAGCAGATGAGTTTTTTGTTAATTTCACTTTCTTTTGTGATAACACAGTGATCAGTGTTTAAGATTCTTATCTTGTAAGCTGCCCCCACGTGAGTGTGCGTTGGCTTCAGAGAGCACAATGTAAGGGTTGGGGGCTGTGTGCAGTATCCTGCGGACACACAGCTTTAATCATAAATATCACAAATAGGGCGAAATGTATTGGTTCTTAGACTCCTCCCCACCATCCTCCAAAACATCCTGTTAATTAGAACTTTTAAAATAACTATTTAATGGAAACATTCCCATTGATCTTAGATTTTATACAGCTTGACAGTTGCCAAATGTAAATATGTCATCACATTTTCCTTGCATCTGAAAGCCTCCCTAGACACCCATGTTCCAAAAACTTACAGGTGCTTAGCCTGATTCGCACATGCTGACTTCCAACACACTGCTGCTCAGGAGAATAAAGTTAAGTGCATGGTTGTAAGTGGTGCAAACACAGACTCTTACACCTTCTCTGGAATTTCTTTAGAGTGCCACTCCAGATCCCTCCCTATCACTGAATCCTCTATTGCTTTCTCTCCAATATTCAAAAATCAGCTAACTAGAATAAAAAGCTTGAGACTTAAAACCATACCAATAGAATCATAGACTACTAGAACTGGAAGGGATCTCGAAAGGTCATTGAGTCCTGTCCACTATTTTTTTTTTTAAATGAGCAACACCAAGGATTTTTTGTTGAGGGGAAAAAAAAAAAGGTAGGGGGAAAGTTACTGAGAGGAAAAAAAAAAAAGATCACCTGCTTCTTTAAGGGTGGAACACAGTTTAAGAAACACTGGTCTTCTAGACCATCCCTGACAGAGGTCTGTCTAACCTGCTCTTAAATTTATCTCCAGAGATGGAGAGTCCACAACCTCCCTAGGCAATTTATTCCAGTGTTAAGCACCCTGATAGTTAGGAAGTTTAATGTCCAACCTAAACCTCCCCTGCTGCAGTTTAAGCCTATTGCTTCTTGTCGGAAACACATTGCTTGTGTCTCTTTAGCTGCCTTTTTGCTCCTTCAGGGTTCACAGCAGCCAGCTTTTCTCAGCCACCACGGGGGCCTGGGTCAAATGAAGTGTCAGACTCGCTCTGACTAACAGGGGTGGAGGCGCTGGCGCTTTCGGAGAACACAGAAACCCAGCGAGTCGCTCAGCAGCCCCTGCTCGCACCGCTGTTAAACAGGCGCCAGCCACCTTCAGGCGCGACCCCGCCAGGCGCGCATGTAACGCCGGCGCCGCGGAGGGAGGTTTCCTGCAGCAGCAGCAGCAGCAGCAGCAGCTCTTGCCCAGCACGAGACGGCGGCTCCCGGGGATGCTCCAGGGCGCGCGCGGGCCTGCTGCCGAGGGGCGGTCACCCGGGCAGGCGAGGGAGAGTCCCCGCTTGAGACACGGCGCCCGCGGCGAGGTGGGTTTTGTCCCTACCTGAGGCGCAAGCGCCATTGGCCTGGCCCAGGCCTGCGTGCGAGCAGCGAGCGGCCGCGGCAGAGGCGAGCCGGGCGGGGCGGCTCCTGCACCAGTGGCCCCGGGCTCGGGTCGGCGTGTGCAGCCCGAGCCAGCGCCCGGCACCTGTCCGCAGCGCGGCGCCCAGGCCCTGCCGGCGGGGATGCACGGCCCGGGCAGGGCTGCCTGGCTGGCTGCCTCCCGCAGTGCCGAGCCGGGGCAAGTGCTCGGGTTGCTGCTGCCAAAGCCGTTCCGCCTCCCCCGGCTGCAGCGCGGAGCGGGGGCGGGAGCACGGGGCGCCCCCGGTGCGGTTGAGAGACGCCCCGCTGCGCGCATCGCTCCCGGGCGGTGCCACTTCAGGAGCGTGAAGGATTCGGCATCCAGCAGCGAGTCAAACAGCTGCCTCAGCCTGTACCCGGCAAGACAACCAGTAGCGCCCCCCCCTTTTCCCTTCCCCCTCCCCTCCTCTCCCTTAAACCCAGGTGAGAGCAAATGAGCCCGCGCTGGTGCGAAAGTCTCATCAGCTGGCGGGGAGGTGAATAAACCCGTGGCTGACTGGGGCACACTCAGACTCAGGAATGCGGCCGCCGTGGATCTGTGCTAAGCTCTGAACAGGGTTCAGTGTGGCCTGGCCTGCATGTTTCTTAGGTGTTGAACTGTGCCCTCCCCCCCAGCCCCGATTGAATGGCTGTCCACGTATGGGGTCACAGCAGAGAAACTGTAAGCACAGCCTTACAGTTACTGCACACAAAGGATGCTTGTATCCTTAGAACCGCAGCTCATATGAGGTGGTAGATAGCTCATGCATTTTAGGTTTTATTTACTATATAGAGGTTGTCTGCTGTTTGTTCAAGAACTGGTCCTAAATGGTAAGAGCTAGGGATACCAAATTTGATATGTAGTTTCCTCTTATCCTAATGTAAAGCAACACAAGGGGTTGTTCCAGGAAAATGGGATGTTCCTGGAGTGGGATTGTGTCCCATAAAACCTTACAGAAAAGAGAATCAGCAAGCAGGTGAAAGGGGCTGAATGGGGCATGCCCCCTCCATCTGTGATTGCCTTTGCTCTGAGCCCCTCTCCTCCCCCCCCAAGCATTCCTTAGGGAGGTGGGGGTCTGCAACTCCTCCCCGAGATTCATATGGGGACATTGCTAGCTGTCCCCCTTCAGCACTGTCAGGGAGTGAAGGGAAAGTACACAAACTTTAATTGAGTTAAGAACTCAAGCAACATCAGGTAAATGTGCTAGTATAATGTACTTCTGTCTTCCTTGTGCACTTGAGTAATATTGCTTGCTTATGGATCATAATGATGGCATGAAGGCTTGTGATAACTAGCAATATATGACAGAAGTAATATATTGCAATATGTAATATATGAGTTCTAAATGTTAAAACTTTATTTGGCCTGAACTGTTTTCTTTTTCCTTTCATACTAGTGTGAACATAGCATTGAGAAAATAAACCAATCGTTTAAGGCATCTGAATATGTAAAGAGCATGTAGATAATGTCTGTGGTGCAGTATGCATATTGATTACTGGCCAGGTTAGTCTGGCCAGGGTTTGCATATAGATGAAGGGTAAACCCTCTCTATAATCCCTGCTTTGTTGACAGCTGCTCTGTTTATTTTGGAACAAGGGCATCAGTTGCCAGCAAGTGTCACAGTAGAGCTTCCTGCATGAATGAACCAGGAAGAATAAGAGCTGCTTCAGAGAGAGGATCCCAAACACACTTTTTTTTCTTCTTGCTGCTGTGAAGCGTGGGAGGGAGACACAAGAACAGAAAAAAATCTCCGGTCTTGGGAAAATGAGAAGCAGAAGCAACTCTGGAGTCCGCTTGGATGGGTATGCCCGACTTGTTCAACAGACCATTTTGTGTCATCAGGTGAGTGCAGACTCGGCACATAGAAGAGTGGAACCCTCTTGTTCCTCCACCAACCCTTGTGGGGCCTTTATTTTGAGTGAGGGTTTGGATTTTTTTTAAAAACTTTGCTCATTATTTCAGCTCTGTGGGATTCCTGGTAAGAATTCAGTGGGCTGGTTAATTGCTTAGGGGTCATAACTAAGTACAAGTTTAGGGCAGATTCAAGAGCAGGATATGCTTGTTGGAGAATGTGTGTGGAGTTCTTTATTGTATGGCGTGGAGTATGTTGGTTCAGCGTGTTGCAATAGGCAGCAGAGTATGTTTGTACAATCTGTTATTGTGGGACATAAAGTGTTTGTGGAGAGCTATGCTATGAAGTATTTCTTATAGCGTGGTATGTTATGAAGTGAAGTGTGTTGTACAAACTAAGTATATGGAGTTTTAGTCTTGGAAGAGAATAAAGGTGGTATTACAGATAAATATCCTGTAATGCAGGGGTTCCCAACCTTTTTCAGTCCCCGTACTCTCTTGGCTTTTAGTAAACCTTCCTGTACCCCCTATTCAATATGAAAGGAAATAAATTCTAGACTCTAGAATCCACAACTTTTTTCACTAACACTACTACTTTTGGAATATTTCAATTAGAATAATCTAGTTATTTACCAAATATTCCCCATATCTCCTTGACAAGCTTCTCGTACCTCTTGGTGGTACGCGCACCCCAGGTTGAGAACCTCTGCTGTATTGTATTCATTCCATACTGTGGAATGTTGGACATGCAGCATTCATAACCTCTGAAAAATATCTTCTAAGGTAAATGGCAGATTTTTTTTCATTTTGAGTGAGTCTCAAATAAAATTAGCCATTGTAACTGGGCAAGGATACAAAAATCCATTGCTTTTGAAAACCCAGTGGCTACGTCTAGACTGGCATGATTTTCTGCAAATGCTTTTAACGGAAAAGTTTTTCTGTTAAAAGCATTTGCGGAAAAGAGCGTCTAGATTGGCACGGACGCTTTTCTGCAAAACCACTTTTTGCGGAAAAGCGTCCGTGCCAGTCTAGACGCGGTTTTGTGCAAGAAAGCCCTGATCGCCATTTTCACCATCGGGGCTTTTTTGCGCAAAACAGTTTTTAGCTGTCTACACTGGCCCTCTTGCGTAAAAACATTTCCGGAAAAGGGCTTTTGGCCGAACGGGAACGTCAAAGCATTTGCACAAGAAGCACTGATTTCAGACAGTAGAACGTCAGTGCTTTTGCGCAAAATCAAACGGCCAGTGTAGACAGCTGGCAAGTTTTTGCGCAAAAGCAGACACTTTTGTGGAAAAACTTGCCAGTCTAGACGCAGCCAATGTGTTCTTAAACGTTGGTTTGAAGTTGCTTTTGGTTGTGTTCAGTGGCTTCCCTTCACCCTCAGCTATGTGAGCTTACATCACTGTCAGTGTTCCCCGTATCTATGTGCTTGGGCAGTCATCCAAGAGAGATTCAGATACCACCCAGCCAATTAGTAGAGCGCCCACAGTGCCTACAGCTGGCAGCATCTGTTTCTGCTGATGGTGCACATCTGTACATGCCTTGGTGCATCTAACAAAATGTATTGTGCACGTGGACGGAAAAAATTAGAGGGAACATTGATCACTGTGTATCTTTTGAAACTGGTGTACATAGGCATAATGGTGACTTTCAGGTATAGCCTCTCTCCGAGTTACAAACGAGTTACGGACCAAACACTTGGCCGTAACTCTATCTGTTCATAATTCGGACCCATTGAGTTACACGCGACCGCGCTGTTCATAAGCGCGGGTCGCGTTCGTAACTCGGGGACCGCCTTTACGACCGCTCCATGGGAGCTTTGGTCGTAAGTGCGAACGGTCGTAACTCAACCATTCGCAACTCGTGGAGCGGCTGTATGTCACTTATCTGAAAGTAAGAAGACCTCCAAAATAAGTTGGTCATAGAGTCACCAGCAAACATAATTTGTTCTGTATATGTCTATTATAATACACTTCATTCCAAAATCTTTGGTCAGATTCTCCACTGTCACACTGGTGAAAATCCACAATCACTATATTAGCTTTAGTGGTGTGAGTTAAGATTTATATAGCAGTGTAACTCAGGACAGACTCCAACTCCTTGTTGAGTGGCTTGGATACATAAATAGTAAAAGAATGACACTGTCAAGACTGGTACGCAAAAAATGTGACCTACTAGATATGTTTTGGCTCATGGACATGCATAAACACATACCATAGTGTTCTCCATTTGCTTAGCTTATCTGTTTCATCCTTAAGAACAGACACATGGTGCAGAAAAGTTACAATGTCCTTGGAGATGGTGTAGTTCAATTAAAATAGTTCAGCATATAAAGATGAGAGCAAGGATTTTTTCCATGAGTCAGTTTCCAAATATACATATTACTAAGCACTGCAAGCTTACTAAGCTTCCAATCAGTGATGGAGAGTGTTACGAACCCAAACCTGCTCCCGCTTGAAGTCAATAGGAGTTCTGTCATTTCAGATCCATTATATATATCTGTGAATTAACTAGCCGTGTTAGTCTGGTGTAGCTGAAACAAAATACAGGACTATGTAGCACTTTAAAGACTAACAAGATGGTTTATTAGATGATGAGCTTTCGTGGGCCAGACCCACTTCCTCAGATCAAATAGTGGAAGAAAATAGTCACAGCCATATATACCAAAGGATACAATTAAAAAAAATGAACACATATGAAAAGGACAAATCACATTTCAGAACAGAAGGGGGATGCGGGGGGCGGAGGGGAAGGAAGGTGAATACCTGTGAGTTAATGATATTAGAGGTGGGGAAGGGTAGATGTCTGTGAGTTAATAGTATTAGAGGTGATAATTGGGGAAGCTATAGCTATAGCTATTAACTAACAGACATCTACCCTTCCCCACCTCTAATATCATTAACTCACAGGCATTCACCTTCCTCCCCCCCCCCCCCCACATCCCCCTTCTGTTCTGAAATGTGATTTGTCCTTTTCATATGTGTTCATTTTTTTAATTGTATCCTTTGGTATATATGGCTGTGACTATTTTCTTCCACTATTTGATCTGAGGAAGTGGATCTGGCCCACGAAAACTCATCATCTAATAAACCATCTTGTTAGTCTTTAAAGTGCTACATAGTCCTGTATTTTGTGAATTAAATGTGATGGATAGATTTGTTACTGTGTTTGGATAGAATTTTTTATTAAAAAATAGAAATATAATAAAAAGGAATGATATAATTTGTGTCTACTGGGTGGATCATTGGTTTTATTCCAATTCCTTCATCTGATTAGAGGGAAATTTTTTATCAAAGTAGTGCTTGTCCACATGGGAACAGAGAAGTGTTCTAAATTGGGTGCCATTATTTCTTTATAGGCTTGAAAAGTATACTCTTTGGCTATGTCTAGACTACATCCCTCTGTCAGCAGAGGGCTGTAAATGAAGCACTTCGAAAGTGCAAGTGAAGCATGGATTTAAATATCCCGTGCTTCATTTGCACAATCACGTAATGGCGCTCTTTCAAAAAAGCACTATTTTGAAATTGAAACCTCAGTCTGGACGCGGTTCTTTCAAAAATTGGGCACTTTTTCGAAAGATGCTGTAAACCTCAAAAAATGGATCCTGAGGTTTACAGCATCTTTCGAAAAAGCGCCCCGTTTTTGAAAGAACTGCGTCTAGGCTGCAGTTTCAATTTCAAAAGAGCGCTTTTTCAAAAGAGCGCCATTACGTGATTATGCAAATGAAGCGCGGGATATTTAAATCCCCGCTTCTCTTGCACTTTCAAAGTGCTTCATGTACATCCCTCTGCCGACAGAGGGATGTAGTCTAGACATAGCCTTAATAACAACAGTGCATTTTAAAAGAAAGTGTTGTTTTCACCTAGCTAAGGGGGAGTCCTTGCCTGCTGTGAGAAACATTATGTTTGGGAATTAGTTACTAGTACAGCCGCTCTCTGAGTTACGAACAAGTTACGGACCAACACTTGGTCCATAACTCGAAGTGTTCGTAACTCAGATCCCATAGAGTTAGATGACGACCGCGCTGTTCATAAGCGCGGATCGTCGTTCGTAGCGCGGATCTGCATTTACGACTGCTTTGGTCATAAGTGCGCGTGGTTGTAAGTGGAGGTGCTCATAACTCAGGGCGCGGCTGTTTAAAAATCCAGTACTAGACGTTTAGCATGGTGGGAATTTTGTAAAACAAATATCATAGGAATAGGAGCAGATGTTCTCATTTACACTGATATTACTCAAAATAGATTTATTTTAAAAGCAAAATCAATTTAAAAATATGCCTAAACACCAAATGCAGACTGTCATCATTCCCAGAGGTATGCCCAGGTTGACATCCTGTGCCTGCCTGGAGCCACATTGAAGTCAGAGTTCCTTGCAGTACTTTTGCAACATAGCGAACGTTCTATTTTCTGCTGATGCATCTGACCCTCACAGTGTGTAGACATCTCCGTGGTAGATGCTTTTTAGAAAAAGCAAGTGGATAAAACAGATTTAAGTCCTTAATTGGAGTTAATATGATGGAGAAAGTATAGCTATCATCATATGTTAGTAAATGTTGAGGAAAATAACAGTAAGGAAAATATTTAGAGTGTCTCCTCCCTGTGCAGTATCATTCTTCTGATATGGAAATAAAATAACATATTATTTTATACCCTTTATAGCCTGGTGTATCTATTTAAACTAGAGACTAGGGGTTTTTTACATTTTGTGTGTGTGTGTTTTATCCAATGTCAATATCTATTTTATGACCACTTTTGTAAGTTTTTCTTTTTTTAAAAAGTATTACCTGGGCTACTTAAGGACAAAAGCATATGTAGCTAAAATAGAAACCATTACTGATTATCTTATTTTTATCAGCTGACATTTAGTGGTCACAAAAATACATTACATTCTACTTCATACAGTCAAACCCAGCTGGAGTTTAGTGAAGGTCTGACTTTAATATCATTGCTCTGTTAGATAATAGCAGATATTATATATGTTTGCTGAAATATAATCTGAGTGAAACTCTGATCTCCATCGTCTCAATTTAATACTGTACTAGCTCCAGTGTGGTCAAATTGTTGAAATTATTTCATTTTTACAGTGCAAGTGAAATTGGTCTTTTTAGCAGATTTTTTTCAGACAAAAAGATGCAGTGAAATCCAAATATATTAAATAGAAACACACACAGAACATAGGCACTATTAAGTAACAATTTAAGGCCTCTGTCTGGCAGTCAGATCTCTGCAATAGAGCCTTCTGTCCTTCCAAGAACTAAGGATGTTAAGAAGCAGGTAATTGACTAATCGTGTACACAATACAATTTATATCGAGTACATGATTAGTCGATAAGGGGCCCCGCTGTGGCTCTGCAGTTTTAAATGTAGTAGGAGCTGGACAGGTAGGCAACCTGGCTCCTACTACATTTAAAAGGCAGAACCACATAGGTCCGGGACCTGGCGCAAGCTGGGGCTCAGCAGTCCCGGCTTGCGCTGGGTCCCAGAGCCCTGCACCTCTGCTCTTACTATGTTTAAAAGACAGAGCCACAGCATGGGTGGCTCCTGGAGTAGTCCCAGCTTGCACTGGCTCCTGGATCACTGCGGCTCTGCCTCCTCTGCTCCCCTGCACATCGCGGAGACATTGCTAGGGGGCACCAACTTTTAAGTTGGCTCCCTCCAGCTCTGGCACCTGCTTTCCCCCCCTCCCCTTGCTGCTTCCAAAACAGAGGCAGCAGGGGTAGGGCGGGGGGTAGGAAGCAAGTAGTCGATTACTTGAGTAGTCACTTACATCCCTATCAAGAACCCCATTGACTTCAGTGTTGTTCCTTGGCCCATGGATCTGCTCATGCAGATCTCATTGGTAGGGCTCCATAATGCAAACTAAAGTAAATTTTGTAATCGCATGGTGGGCCTAAAGTTGCAGTGTGCCCTGATATCCTTTTGATATCCATGGGAGTTGAATATTTGTATTATCTCATAGTTCACACTTAGTATCTGGCAGGGGTGGATTCTTTGTATAGTAGCAGTAACTAAAAATAATCTCTCATTTTTAAGAGGAGGTTAACCAGTTAACAGACTAAGTGGGAACCTTGGCCCTGGGGCTGCTGTGGCCACCACTGACACAAAGCTGCTGCTCTCTCCCAGCTCCGCTGGGGCAGCCCTCTGCCCAAAGCAAGCAGTGGGCTGATCCCAAGCACTGGTAAAACTGGTACCAGTTACCCATTCACGTCCCTATTTAAGAGCAAGTATTTTATGGAGAAAATTTTAAAAATATTGGTCAGTTAATGTTTCTTCCTGTGAACTGATAGTACCACAGTGCTACAGAATTATCTTTGTTCGTTATGTTGCACAAAAAGCCTGATCCAATGTTCGTCAAAGTCCAGAATAGACTTTACTTTTCGATCAAGTCCAGAGAGTCCAGATTAATTTCCTCTAATTCTAATACCTTTTAAAACTTTGAAAGCAGGCAGGTCCCTGATGGTTTCTGGGTCTCCCAGTCTTATATGTCAACACTGACATTTTTGGAGGAACAATCTTCGTGCCAAGAATTATCCATTGCACAGCTGGCACCAGGCCCAGAATGTAGCTGCTAGGCAGGGGGATTACAGTGAAATTACTGTAGTTCTACGATTACTACTACATAGACTTTCTTTCTTTGTACTGCAAGTGGGGGATGAACAAAAGACTATAAAATAGATAGAAATATAAGATTTGCCTTTGAGCTTCACCCTTCTATATATTCTAATTAACTTACACTGCAGATTGCTTCTGCTGAATCATTTCCCCCCTCCTATTTCTCTCCTCTTGTTTTTGTTTTTCCAATTTGGAAATGTCTTTGAGTAGTTCAGCCCTATATTGGTATTTAAGCGAATGGAACATTCTGTAAAGCATCAGAAATTTTATTCTGCACTCACACAATCTCTGTTACTTGGACTATAAGCTCTTTGGGACGGAGATCATTTCTTCAATGTAGATGTTTATACAGTGTGTGTACTATGTGAGTATGCTGCATGGCACTGACCCATGAATTAGGCTACTGAACACTACTCTATTCTGAGAATATTGATTGTACCAGTAATGTTTACCTGGCTTCTACTAGTGTCTTTATTCAAATCCCTCCTGAAAAAGCCTATGAGAAGACAGGTGATGTTTCCTCCCCCTCAAAACTACCTCTTCATGGCAAATAAGGTTATATAAATATTTAACTGAACCAGCGGATGCCGTTACTGAGTAAGTGTATGATTCCGTTGTTTGTAATCTTTGCCCTTCTGCAAACTGACTCCAGCCCCTGTTAATTGTTCTCACTAGAGCTTGGTTCTGCCCCAGAGACCTCAATGGTGCAGGATCAGGCACTAAATTGATTGAGCTCTTTGAATCAAGTTTGGGGAGTTTGGTGGGCAGGTCAAGGTTGTATTCTTCTATGAATTTATGAGTGGCCATTGTCTAAATGCTGGTATGGGTGTGAAGTCTTGTGTGGCCCTGTATTTTTTATATTATCATTTGTTATGGAAGGTGCTGCTACAGTAAAACAAGATGACTTTCAGGTGAACAATGTACACTGATATTCTTTTCTTTCTGATTAGAATCCAGTGACAGGGCTGCTTTCAGCCAGCAGTGAGCAAAAGGATGCTTGGGTCCGGGACAATGTCTACAGCATTCTGTCGGTGTGGGGTCTGGGAATGGCTTATCGGAAGAATGCAGACCGAGATGAGGATAAGGCAAAGGCCTATGAACTTGAGCAGGTAAGTCTAAATATCATATGTAGTATATTTACTGTTTATCATCTCACCTCTTTTCTTTCATGTGATGATGATTTTATTTTCTGATTAATTTATTATTTATATGGCTGTTGTGCCCAATATATACAAGGTGTTCCAGACGTGTGAAAAGTGCAAATGCCAGCCCATATTATTTCTGATTCTCTTGGACACTTATGTAGTCCATGTTACAATAACATCTGAGTGTCTTACAATATGCAATGTATTTCTCTTTACAATACCTGTGGGATATATGGAAAGTGTTGGACAGGTGGGGAAATAAGGCACAGGTAGACTAAAGGTACATCTACACAGCAGGGATAAAGATGGAATAAGCTACCCGATTTGAGTTACATCAATTGCGTAGCTGAAGTCAAAATAGCTTAACTTGGCTTTTGACGCTGTCTACACAGCAGAAAGTTGAAGGAAGAACACTCTTCCTTCGACTTCCCTTACTCCTCGTGAAAAGAGGATTACTATGAGTCAGAGTAAGAAGTTCTCCAGCTCTGCATTATTTTGAAATAAAGGCTTGCAGTGTAAATGCGCTCTTTGTTATTTTGGAATAACACCAGCTATTCCAAAATAATGCTGCTGTGTAGACGTACCCTTAAGGGACTTGTCCACAGTCACATGAAAAGTCTGAATGGAGCAGGAAATTGAATCGTGGTTTCCTGAATTCCAGGCCAGCATCCTAACCACTGGTCCATCCTTTCTTTCTAGAATACTTTATAATCTAAGAGCCCAGTCCTCCAAATATGCACATGGTTACTTCGAAACAGTCCCATTAAAGACAGAAGCCACATGCATAAGCATAGGCAAGACCAGGCCCTAAAAAGGCAAAACAATCAGGATGATCCATGGGAGAGGAGGGAGGGAAGGAGACAATAAGTAATGAGAATAATTAGCACATTGTCTTAAAATTGTAGTTGTAATGATTTATTACTGTTGTTCATGGGCAGCCGGTATGGTAGGCGGGGAAAGGCTTTGCCTTCCCAAACTGCCAGTCTGGCCCTGCCCACACTCTGCCCCCAGAACGCTTGTTTATAGGCATACTGGTGGCAGAATGTTGCTGCCCCCGAGCGCCCATCCTCCCCATGCTCTAGGGCTAGAGAAGCTCAGGCCATGCGCCCTCTTCCTTCTCTGTGCTCCGGGGCCAGGCAGGCTGAGGCCGTATGCTGCCCACCTTCCCCACGATGGGTGTCATGACCTGGGCAGAAGGGGCAGGGTTGGGGATGGGGTTGGAGGCTTGCCTCCTCCAGCCCTACCTTCACCAGCCACCCATGCTGTTGTTGTTTTATTCGGAGGGTTGAGGTAAGGAGGATGGTTTACGAAGAGGTGGTAAGGAAGAGAAAGAAAAGCATATTTAAGGCAAAAATCTGGAAAAGAAAACAGACAGAAATGTATTTATTTAAAGGATTTCAAAATGTTCGTGTTTATACTCATGGTAGACCAATAATAGAAACCCTGAGCCCTGTTGTTAAATACTGTCTAATACAAGTAAGCAGACTGTTGGTGTTAGACTTACTTATTCTGTTTTATTCTTACAGAATGTTGTGAAACTGATGCGGGGGCTTTTGCAATGCATGATGAGACAGGTAATCTCATAACTCAGGAGTATTTACTGGTCTCAGTTGCAAGGCTACATCTGATGCTTTAACATCAATTTGTGCACGAAAGGGAGAGATTAATTGTGAGAATAGTGTGCCCCTGTTGAAGGAGTAATTGAAATTCCCAAGACCAGTGTTTCTCTGGAGTCCTTTTTGAATGTTAAAGAGTGCATCCCTTTGGCACCTCCCTTAGTTTCATAGATTTGAAACAAATGGCAATAAATTTTTGACTGAAATTTAAGTCACCACTCATGAGCAAATACATTTATACATATCTGTGGACAAGTGCTAATTATATTTACAAAGCATTTTATTTCAAAGCAAATTTATTTTCTTTTATCTGAGGCGTCAGTGGATTGATTTCTGTGTGTACAGATGTGGGTGTAATAAAAGTATTTTAACCTGTGCAATTGCTATAAGCAAAACTCTACTCTGTTATACCTTTATGACTGATCCCACCTACGACAAATCGCATTTATATTGGTGCAAATGGATTGCACAGGTGTACATTCTTAAGTACTTTGCTGAACTGGAGCATATAAGAGGAAGATACAAATCAGGGCACCAACATATTATTTTCTATTCTTGGAGTGTGTATGTTTTTGGCTGAAGAGTTTCTTGCAAAGTTTTTTTACCTTAAAATCCCAAGTGTTCTATTTTTTTAAGGTGGATAAAGTAGAGAAGTTCAAATACACACAGACTACAAAGGACTGTTTGCATGCCAAGTATAACTCAGCCACTTGTGCCACAGTGGTAGGAGATGACCAGTGGGGACATCTACAAGTAGACGCAACTTCCCTTTATTTGCTCTTCCTGGCACAGATGACTGCATCAGGTAAGAAGAAGATGATATTTTAGGCATGGTCCACGATGCATATTTTTTTTTGTTAAGTCAAATGTTGTAACAGTATTTCATCAGAACAACAAAAATAAGCAATTCAAGTTTAATAACATGGAAATCTGCCTTTATTCTACAAAATGGAGTATATTAAAAAAATCACCAACACACGTACTTGGAAGAAGCATCCCTATTGTTATAAGAACTCCATAGCTATGTGCTGATTCTACACTCCCCCCCCCTCCCTTCCACATACAAGAGGACAGGATGTGACTACGTTTGAATATATGTTAGCATTGCTATTGACTGGTAGAGGGGTCTCTCCGCTTCTCTATGTACAGTGGGAGCACTATCTCTAATTTATCTCAAGCTGTTTAAATACAAAGAGCAATCATAGCTGCCTTTTGGGTTTTGTGATAAATACTCTGAATAACGGGTTTCCCTCCCATAGTTTTGCTTGTGTTCCTCAGGTCTCCTTTTTCTCCATGGGAGCACTCGCAAATATCAGCGCTTTCCTCTAAGTGCATTACTAGAGATGCTTTGCAGAGGCATATCTTCTATAAAAGAGATGGCAGTTGTGTCATTTAGCTAGCTGTGCATTGAAAGCCATTATTGCTTAATCACTGTGCCTAGTTAAATATTTAAAATTACCTATGGCAAAAAAATAAGTCCGTGATTTACAGCAATCAACAATGACCCTCAAGTCTGCTGAGAAAGTAGGCTTCCCAGCCTGAAATGTCTAAGCCAGTCTGAGTCCTGAGGATACAAGCCAGTAGAAAAGAAAATGGACTTATCACTCTATATGGAGTTGTTTCCAAAATGAAAACTTGCCTCCCATGGCTGCCTTCTTCCCTACCCTCCACTCCCTGCCATGCATGTTCTAGAGGCAGAATGGGACAAGTGGGTATAGGCTCCAACTTTCAGAGTGTAGATAATGACTGAGGGCTAGCAACCATGGGACATCATACCTCCCTCCCCCAGCTAGCATTGGAAGAGGAGGAGGAATAGATGCTCTGGTAAGAGACGCCTTAAAAATAGGAACCTCCATACAAATCTGTGTCTTGCACCCCTTACCCACTTTACTTCCCTTCACTCTCTTGCTGGGAATGGAGTTTGGGGCAGGGTCTTGCTCCTGTTCATTTGCCTGGTAAACCAGGAAAGTGGGGCTAGGGTCTGTGCTGCTTCCCCAACCAGTGTTCTCAGCAGGGGTGTTGGGTTGGAGTATGGAGGCTTATAAGCTCCTGCCTCTGCACCCTGTCAGGAATGCTGAGCAATGGAACAGGGAAAGCCCGGGGGCTCTAACCCTGCTCCCTACTGGGAGTGCTGGGCACACTCCAACCCTGCCGTGAGTGTCAGGCTGCAAAGTGGGGCAAGGCCCCGACCCCACTCTCCTGGCCCAGCTATAACACTGGGCAGAGAGGGGCAGGCCCATGCACTCTAGCAGGAACAGAGGTGGGGATGGGGGTGGGTGGGCCTGAATGCTAAGTGGTTGGGCCCATGCCCGTCCAGGCCCACTCATGGGTGGCTATGTTTAGAGGTGAAGAGGGGGTGATACAGTGAGCTCTACAGGAATATCTATTTCTTTTTGGTGTCTTGCTAACTGCCAGGAAAAATACCTCATACTTAGAGCCCTACCATATTCAAGATCCATTATGGCCACAGGATTCCAAAATTGGTAAATTTCACATTGTCAGATGTCACATTTACATGGTGGTGTAACCGGGGAGGGGGAAGGGGTCTCGACCCAAAAGGAGATTATGGGGGTGGTGTCCACAAAACTATTGTAGGTCATGGGCTTGCCACCCTCACTTCTGTCCTGCCTTCAGAGCTGGACTTTGAAGACAGCAACCACAGAGCTTCCTGCAGCTGCAGGAGGTTCCAAGAGGTGGGTTGTGTCTGGTCTCCCCTCTCCCGCCACCCAAGCAGTTTCCAGGGAAGGACCAGATCTTGTCCTTCCCCTGCCCAATTGGAGGTAGGAAGTGCACTTTGATGGAGTGCTCCCAGCCACACAGGGAAGATACGATCAGACTCCACAAGTCTCCTTTAGCTGCAGAAGCTGCAGGCTGCTGCTCAGTCTCTCCCCTGCTACAGGGGAAAGCACCCAGAGGAGGGTCTGGTCTCTGCTCTCACGGCCAGAGAAGTTTACAGGGGAAGGACAGGTACTGCCCTTCCCCTGTCCCACTTGAAGGTAGGAAGCCCCCTTTAATGGGGTGCTCTTGAAAACAAGGAGACATAAGATTTCATGGGGAAAGGCTTATCAGATTTCACAGAGAAAGGCTTATTTCACAGTCTGTGATGTATTTTCCATGGCCACGAAATTGGTAGAGCTTACTCATACTTCTGAGATGGAATAAAACATGGTTGATGGACTGTCTCAACAGGGAGTACCACGTTTAAGTTCTCAGTGCACTTACTGGGATGTAACGTCCCTGTGAAATGAGATCTGGATCAGATGACACTCAAATATTTATTAAGAAAACCATTACTTAAAAAGCAGTTTCGGTAAAGCTGGCTTCTGTAGAGGTAAAGTATATAGCATCTAACTCTGTTGTCCCTATGAAAGGTAGCTGGTAGTTCCACTGCTGCCCTGCTGAGACCTTAGGCTGGGTTCCATTTTTGCAACAATTGTTGATAGCCTGATCAGTGAGTTACTAAAAAACATGAATTCCAGTTGTCCTGGCCATAGTTCCCTGCTCACCAGCTGCATCTTATTTACAGATGTCACCCACCACATGGTCTTTTGGAGCTGTTTGTCCTCGTGGGCCCTTGCAGCTATCTTTCCCAGCAAAAGTGTGTGTCAAACTTTCCAGCACTCACCATGTGTGTAAATGTGGCCCTGAGAGTTTTATATTTTGATTAATCTTTTAAAGAAAGAATATGTAATAGTGGCCTTTAAAGTGCTATCTCAACTGCAGATTTTATAGGGATCTTTCCACTGATTTCAACAGGGATTAGTTGCTAGTTAACAAAATGAAAATTTGGAATTGATGTCCTGTCAGACTTTTCAATTTGTATGTAAGAATGTAATTTTTTTGTTCTGTGTTTAATCAGGATTGCATATTATATTCACCCTTGATGAAGTTGCCTTTATACAGAATCTTGTTTTTTACATAGAGGCTGCCTATAAAGTTGCTGTAAGTATCTCATTTATATATAAACAATTTGAGTACTTCCTATGAACAGACTGAACAGAATTTCTTATTTCTCTGATGGGAAGGAATATATTCTGACTGAAGGCTGGGGCTGAAGCAGCAAATTTGATTATAGGATTTCATAATTGATTTTTACAGTAATGTGTATAGAATTCCTATTGCTTGGAACTTGTTGCTCTGATTAAAGTAGGGGGAAAAAAAGCCAAACTGGGGAACTGAAATGATTAATGTATAAGGATAGGTTATTTCAGAAGAACTTCTTCAACCCAAGTTCAGTCATTTAAAAGGTTCATTTACCACATATCTAGCCTGAACTTGCTTTAGCTAAAAGAGAGGCTCTACAGTCTGTGTCTCAGTCAGTGTACATGAGAGAAATTGCCCCATTAGAAAGAATTGCATATGTCTAAGATGGTATCTTGAATTTGCTTTGATAAACCATTGAGTTGACTGTGTTATTGAACAGAGGAATGTATGAGCACAAACGAACCCAGGCTGACCTTGAAGAAAGTGCAAATTAATGGGCCAAATTATGCTCTCCCACACACTCTTGAATACCTAATGGGCCTAGTTTGTCACTCTGGAGCAGCACTTTTCTTTGTGGGTAGGACCACTGAAACCAATGGCATGTCCATGGTCACTGTTCTCTGAAAGTAGGGATTTCAGAACCCTATTGTGGTTTGATACAAGATTTAGTTTTGTTTCTTAGAACTTATTGTCCCAATTTGTCATTTAAAAAAACCATTCTTCATAGAAAAGAGAAGTTACCAAGTTGTTTTTAAAGAGAAAGGAGTAAGTAGGGATGCAAAGGGCTTGGGAGAGGTCATATGGTGTGGAAGTTGCTTTCTTTGCCTTGACTTTCCTCCTCTATCAGGAATCTAGTATGCGACTAAGGCCCTACTCTGCTGAGATTTACTTTAAGCATGTAAGAAGTCCCATTGAACTCATGAGTGAAGCATGAGTACATGCCTTTGCAGGATCAGTTCCTAACTCTATACATAAACAGGTCCTTCCAATGGTGGTGGTGGTGGTGGTGGTGGGTTGTGGTTTTTTAACTTGGCTGTTTTTCCTTCTCTTTGTTTCAGGACTATGGAATTTGGGAGCGTGGTGATAAAACCAATCAGGGCATCCCTGAACTGAATGCAAGCTCTGTAGGCATGGCAAAGGTGAGAATATTTTTACTGGTTTGTTCATAGCTGCTCTAGCATGTTTGGCAGGTTTCAGAGGGGTAGCCGTGTGCATCAGTTTCAGCAAAAACCAAGAGTCTATGGCACTTTAAAGGCTAACACATTTATTAGGGCATAAGCTTTTATGAGAGACATCTCACTTCCTCAGAGGCTGAAGAGAAGAGAAGAGAAAAGAAAAGGAGGGTCTATAGAGATGGGAGTGTGATATCTGTGCTAATTAAATCTGAGACGATGTGGCTCAGCACCAACAGTTATGAGAGAGGTGAGAGTACCTGAAGAGGAAATGAATCTATTGTAATGTGAGAACAGCCTCTCATACATATCATCAAGCATCTACAACCTTGGGAGGCAGGCCAGTCCTTGCTTATAGACAGCCCCTCAACCCGAGACACAGACTCACCACCAACATCGCACCCCACAACAGAAACACTAAAACCAAGAACCAAGCTCAGCAACAAACCCCATTGCCAACTTTGTCTGCACATCTGCCCTAGTGACACCATCGCAGATTCTAACCACATCAGCTATACCACTGAAGGCTCGTTCACTAGTATATCTACTAATGTGATATATGCCATCATGTGCCAACAATGCCCCTCTGCCCTGTACCTCAGACAAACTGAACTATCTCTATGCAAAAGAATATATGGACACAAACTGGACATTAAGAATGGCAACGTAAAAAAACAGTGAAGGAGCACTTTAATCTCCCTGGGCCCACAGTTTCTGACTTGCTCATTGCCATTCTCGGGCAAAAAACTTCAAAAACAGACTGTAGAAAGAAACTGCATATTCTTGCTTGCAGTGAGATTTGGCTGATGTTGTAGTGCTGGAGGAAAAGAGGATGTTTGCTTTTAGCTGAACAATCTCCTGTGACACTGAATAAAACATAGGTGTTTGCATGTGTGGGTGAGCAAAGCAACCCAATGCTAAACAAAAGGAAAATGTGTTTTCTTGCATTCAGTACATTTACTCTCTTTCGCTACAAATATATGAGATAAGGAAGGGGAATGTGCAATAGAGGATAAACGTTTCCATGGCAGTAATGCAGCACAGAGCACGGTTTATGGATGGGCCTTGTATGTGCTTGCCCATCTTTTAAGATTGCCCGTGAGTCTAGCTGCAAATTCCCCATGGGAAATTCTTGTCATCAGACACTGATTAACTGATTTATACAACAGACCAGTAGAGAGAGTCTATTAATAGTATCAGAGTTTGGCAATAACACTCCAGATATTAGCTTTGGAGGATTTTATGTATTCTTGTCTCCAGAGAGACCAAGGCAGAAGGGTTATGTTCTCTACTTGTATGCTACTTATGTCAGAAATCAATTTGCACTGCAGTGAACAGGTATGATAAAAACAGACAAAGAGGCACATTCACCTCTGGCTGACGTCAGCTCCAGGAGAGAGCTCTGTGAGAAGTACAGCCCCGCCGGCCTCACTCCTGAGCTCCAGGCATCAGTGGTCTCTTTGTCCTGTCCCCAGCACAGGTCCATGCTCCACACTCCAGCCGATTTACAGATTTCACTGCCCCTTTGGTATAGATCACTATGTGCTCAGCCTCCGCTTTGGAGCTCAGAGGAGCTCACCTAATTGGAAATATACTTCTGCATTCCTGTTCCTTGTAAAGATTGTAACAGCTGAACTAGAAGGATATAATAATAGCCTAGGCTGGTTGACATTGAAGTATGCTGTAGTTCCTCTTTCCCCCCCCCCCCCATTTTATTTTTTTGAATGGGCACTTGAGTGGCGGAGCATGAGATTTTTTGGGAATTTGAGAAATGAGGAGATCAGTAATATTGCCTTGATTCATTAGCGATATAAGTTGTTCTTGTAATCATTTGATTTTTATGCACTGCATTTTTAATGGCTGGAAATGGAGTTAGTCATCTTATATCTGCTTAAATCTAAATACATAAATATGACTCTCTTCTGAAAGCATGAGGTCAGAAGTTCCTATGCTTCCTTATGGAGTATGTAAGAGCCCATTCCATAAGTCATTTCAGTCATTTTTCCATTGTCTTTAATGGGTGTTGGATCAGGCTGCATATTAGGAAATCTAAGTTGGATATTAGGAGAAACTATTTCAGTAGAAGGGTGGTGAAGCATTGGAATGGGTTACTTAGGGAGGTGGTGGAATCTCCATCCCTAGATGATTTTAAGTCCCAGCTTGACAAAGCCCTGGCTGAGATGATTATTTGGGGTTGGTCTTGCTTTGGGCAGGAGGTTGCTCAATGATCTCTTGGGGTTTCTTCCAGCCCTATGATTCTGTGATTCTAGGTGAGAAGTGCACAAATCTGGATTAATGTGTGTCTGTGTTTCTAAAGGCTGCCCTGGAAGCAATTGATGAACTAGACCTTTTTGGAGCCCATGGGGGGTGCAAGTCAGTGATTCACGTCCTCCCTGATGAAGTTGAACATTGCCAGGTAAAGAGCTGCCTCCAAGGTTCCTTTGTTTTAAGGCAGCACAAACCAGCCAGTGAAAAGCACCTTGCTTATAGAAAATATTGACTAAACAAAATCAGCATACTGATGATTTCACAGTATATATTTTATGTAGAGTAGGTTACCTGCCACACATGAGTAACTTTGACTATTCCCATTTTAATAGTCCTCATTCATTAAGTTCCCAGCTGCTCTGAACGCTGATGAGGCTGATTGTTTTACATATTTTTGTTCTGTGTTTGTGTTTTGCTCAGTCTATTCTATACTCCATGTTGCCAAGGGCATCTACATCAAAGGAGATTGACGCTGGACTCTTGTCCATTATTTCTTACCCAGCTTTTGCAGTGGAGGACGTGAACATTGTTAATGCAACTAAAAGTGAAATTCTTACCAAACTACAAGTAAGTGTTCTCTTTTTTTCTCCTTGGTCTGTCTGTTTGAGGGGAGGAGGTAATAAGTTGAGTTATTTTTCTCCTGCTTATTAGTTGAAGGATTGCAGACCATAGTATGTGAGAGTAGGCATAAGATGTAGCTCTGTCTTCTGCTGAAGTAACATTTTAAAAAAAGTCTATTATGCAATGTCAGCATTTTCAGGATTTTTTTTTTCTCCACAGGGGCGTTATGGCTGCTCTCGCTTCCTTCGGGATGGCTACAAAACACCAAGAGAGGTCTTACGTCTGCAGATTTTCAGTAGACCTTATGAAGATTTTTTTTTAACCCAAATTTATCAAAACATCATGCCTGTTTTATTATGTCGCACTACAAATAACGATAAAGCCTATATCATAACTAAGATTCCATATAATCAAGAAGAGCTGTGGTAGGCAGCCTATGTCCTGCATGTAGCTCATCAGAGTAAGCTACTGGTGGGCCACCAGACAGGGAGTTTACCTTGCCTCTCTGCAGGTACGGCTGCCTGTAGCTTCCATTGGTTGAAGTTCACTGTTCCTGATCAATGGGGGCTGCCCAAAGCAGCGCAGGCTGCAGGGACTTGTTGAACTCTGCTTCCCACAGCTTCTGTTGACCAGGATCAGCGAGTCATGGCTACTGGATGCTGCAGGTGGCTGTATTTGAAGACACAAGGCAAACCACCTGCCTGGCAGTCCACCGGTGGCTTACCTTGATAAGTTGCGTGTGACCTGCAGGCTTATCCGAGGGCCACAATTTGCCCGCCACTGGTATGCAGTGTTACATTACCCAAAGATTAACACATCTATACTGATAATGCTGGCCCAAGGAGCTTAGATCATACCAAAACAATTATTAACAAGAAGAAAACATAATTTGCCATTCTAATATCAAAACCAAACCCATTTTTTGCAATTGGTTATGAATCCTAAGGGGAAATAATAGCACGCTCAAGTCACAGCAACCAGGGAATAAAGATTAATTCCACATGCGCACAGTCGTCGGAGTGGGCAGAGCAAAGATGATCTAGATAAGGTTTAGGTTCCTGTCATCTCATAGGGGTATGATTGAGTGAGTGTGGGTACATATGTGCAAGAAGAAAAAGTGGTAGATGTAGGCGTGTGGCTTTATCTTGTATTTCCTTTGGGCTTGAGAGGGTTTAGCTGCAACACATATGTGTTCATATCATGTATAGAATGTTAAATGAATATGGTTTTATTTTTAGGATCCAAACAGATTACACTATGATTCTGCAGAGCTCAAACTGTTTGAGAATATAGAATGTGAGTGGCCGGTATTCTGGACATACTTCCTAATTGATGGAGTGTTTAATGGGGATAAGATTCAGGTAAGAAAGGAGCAAGCTGCTTGGGTTAGGCTAGAATGGAAAAGCAGGAAAAGCTGTTACTATGCTCATTTGGACTGTCAGTAATTTTTCCTTGTTTCTGAGTAAATCCCCCTGTGTTACTTTCCCTGCTAGCTCACAGTGTTGGCTGTTTTTGGAAGAATTCTCTCCAAGTGCCTGAAGAGATGGACTGTGCATGGGAGGTGCTGGGGGGATGCCAGAGGAAGGAATCCTCTCCCCTCATCTGGGGCAGTGAAGGAGCAATGGAGATGTTCTGCCGGTTCCTTAGAGGTCTAAAACTTCCTTGGAGCTGTTTTCCAGGGACAATGCCAAGTGAATCTGCATAACATGATTCACCATCCACATATAATACCTCTTCCCTGTCAGCCTGACTCTTTCCCCCCAGCATCTGCAAACCCCATCTTCTGTGTCTACAGGCCTCCATGCCGTAAAGTTGTCTCCCTTGAAGAGTTTCTGTTCTGTGGACGAGTAGTTTAATTATCTTTCATTGTTGGTGCAAGCACTCCCTCTCTAGGAGTGCAAAGTTGCCAGACTTTTAATGATTGTCATTTGAAGGAGGTGTTGCAGAAATTGGTAAATGCAGGACCGCTGATGCAGATGGCGGCAATAAAAAGGGCAGCACAATGAGGCTAAGGCAGGCTTCCTGCCTGTTTTTGTTCTGCACTGCATCTGGAAGTGGCTAGCACTTCCTTGTGGGAGGAGGGTCACTGTGCACTGCCCCTTTTCCAAGCTCTTACTCCCATTGGCCAGGAACTGTAGTCAACGAGAATTGCAGGGAGGATGCCTGTGGGAGAGACCCCCATGGTACTCACACCTAGGAGCCCCTGCCAAAAGGGTGTGCCAGTTACTTTTGGGAGCTGCCCAAGATGAGCACAAACTCCGTGACCTTCTCCTGCACCTCAGCCCCCTACCTCAGACCACCCTCCTGGAGCCCACACCTAAGCTCCTTCCCAGAGCCTGATGAAAGTGAGTGAAGATAGGGAAGAGTGAACATTGTAGGGAGTTGCGATGGAGTGAGTGGGGGATAGAGCCTTGGAGAAGGAGCTGGATCAGGGTCTCTGGGTTCCCATGATTAGATGGTGGGAAACCTGACCTCACTCTTCTGGCCTAGAAAAGGGCAGCCAGCAGCAAGCCAGCATCTTGCTGGGTACTAGTCAGTGGTGCACAGCACCACCCAAATGTCACATGGACCGTGTCCATGTAGGCTACAGCTTGTGTATGTGTGTGTGGGGGGGGGGGGGCAATTCACTGTTCTGTCCTGTGACCTGGATTTACTATCGTTTGGCCTGTTTAAATTATATAGCAACAAGTCACTCAGACCAGATGATATCAGTTCAAGAGTTCTCAAGATACTCAATAATTAAGAGTCTGAGAAACTAAGACAAGTATGAATAAAATCATATAGCGTACAGGTGGCCGAAAAGAGGCAAAACATTGTGATCTCATTAAAAAAGGACATTAGGCGTGGTGCTGGGAATCCGCAAGCCCCATTTCAGCACCTTGTATGTACATGTGAAAGAATAACTTGAAAGAGAATTTTGAAACACCTAGATGATGTAGTACAATAGAAAAACTTCAGCACAGTTTCTTGAGAGGAAATGCAGAATTAACCTGTGGAATGTATTGCTGCAGGAGATCATTGAGGCTACAAGTTTAACAGGATTCGGAGTAGGACTTAGGTACATTTGAATACCAAGAAATAGTCATTTATAAGGGTCATATAAACCCTTATGCATCAGGATGTAAGCCAACCACTAACTTCCTGTGGTCAAGAAGCAACTTCCCCAGTAGGCAAGTTATTATGTAATTATCCATTATGGGGTTTCTTGGAGTGTCTTCTGATGTTGGCCTATCTTGGCAGGAAGCCACTAGAGTAACACAGGCCTTATCCAATATGGAAATGCCTGACTTACCAGAGTCGTATTTGTTTGAATAGTTCCAAAGAAAGCTTCCCCCTACTTTCAAAAATGTTTTTTATTTGTATTGTGGTTTTCTTTTTATAGTCTTTTTATCCCTGAGGAATTTCAGAATCTTAGATGGGTTCTACTTTGAAGTCAAAGGCTGCATAATATAAACATTTTTTGCTTTACTTATCTTTGCAAAAAAGTCTATAAACAAATGAAAGCTTTTTTCCCCCTGTTTCCCACAACCTAAGGGGGACACATAATTAATTTAAAATGGGAAGTTCAATAAAACTAGTGAATAAAATCTCGGATCAAATGCATTTTGGATCATAAAAATGTGGAAAATTTGATACAGCAGAGATCAGAAGATGTCTGAAAGGCAAAAGATTCTATGAATCTAAATGAAGAATTGAATCAAATGATTGCTTTGGGCACACTGAAGAGATAGGGATCAAAACAAGCGTCTAACCATTTTGTCATTCCAGCTCCATGTTTTAAACAAGTAACAGTGGTTATTCTTTGTACATAAGAGGTCAGACACACTTTTTAAAATGGCTATTTGTATTAGCCTGTTGAGAGAGAATCTATAAATATAATTTCTTCCTTAGCTTTTCCATATAGTGAACCATGTTATAGCAGAGAAAAGTTTCAAAGACCCCTGTTCTCTTGTAAGCCGTAAGGAAAGGGGAGGGCAGCTGTGAATTTCTTAGAGATGATGGCCCACTTAGATTGAGACTTTATGCTCCATTTTAACTACATACTAAAACTGTTGTTATTTTTAAAATTAGGATTTTGTGCTCATTTATCTGGACACTGAATCTACAATTTGAATCCAGGGCTTCTATTTGTCAGCACACAATAATCTCTTCATTGCTGCACTGTCTTGAGTCAGGCCTATAATTAATTATAACAGATTTATAGCTAGCTTTAAGATTTCAATATTGTTTAATGTTCTTTTCATGCTGTATAACATTGGCATCTCTCTCTGTCTTTTTAAGGCAATATGAGCTTTCACTACCATTTTTGTTTGTTTTGGTTTCCAGGTTCAAGAGTACAGAGAGGCCCTGGAGGGAATAATTATTAGAGAAAAGAATGGAATTCTTCTGATGCCAGAGTTGTATGCTGTCCCTCCAGACAAGGTATTGTGACAATGCAGCGCCTCTAGCTTTCAAAGTGCAGATATCAAAATAAGGGTCAAGCGTGATCATTTCCTTTATTTGACCAATATAGGTTTGCAGCATGAGAAATGCCTTTGCCACTTTCTTTAAGTAACAAAAACATTTGTGCAGTAGCACTGACTTAAAATAGTTCTCACAGCTCCCACTAATAAGACACTGATAAATTTCCAGATGGCTAGGTATCTAATATGATGGTTATGAAAAAGGCACAAAATATGATAGTTGGTTTTTATCTGTGTGCATGTGGACATATTAGAATTAGTAAAAAAAAATTCAGATTAAAAAGTCGTTTACATTAAAAAACAAGGACAATTGAATTGCACCTTTTTTTTCTTTTTTGTCCATTGCAAGGGGATAAAGGTGAGAAATGTATCTACCTTGAAATGAGAACAAATTCCCCACAAAGAAATAAAGTGACTCTGACCTGTCTTTTACATTATGTTTATCATCTGTCAGCTGTGTTTTTTCAAAACCTGGATGTCAGAGAGAAATTCCAGATAAATCCATTTTTTTAACCCTTGCAAGTTAAGAATCCACTGTATCTACTCTTTGGTCAACAAACCTAGACAGCCAGAACTGTTTGCCAATTCAAACTGCTAACCTATGAAATACCTTCCTTCTAGGCCACTGTCTCCCTCCCATGCCAAAACTTTCCTGTCCTTGCCAACTAAGGACAGTAAATCTAGTGCAGGCTAGAATATTTAAAGATGGAGTGTTGACATTTCCAGTCTTCTTTACAAATCTGAGGTTAAGTAGGAGTACACATGTACCTCCCTACCTGCTGTGTGCTACGTGAACCTCTCTTGCGGCTTATAGTGGAACCGGTGTAAATCTAGTAAGGATTTTAAAAATATGTAGGGTGGGCTTTGCCTAACCTCTTATGTGTAAGATCACATCTTACAAAGCCTCTTGTATAATAAAATTCTCTAGTATTTCCCCTCCCTCTCTCATCTGGTCAAAATTATGTTACTGTGCAAATAAATTAGTGGCCTTTTTAGTAACAGACTTCACCAGGGAAACTCTATTACCCCGTCCCAGCCTCGGAGCCCTTAAAGGGGCACGGGCTGGCTACGATGCCCGTGCCAGGTGCAAGCCTGCTAGCACCCAGCCAGCAGACCCTGTACCTACCTGGCACGGCTCGAACCAGCCACCCGATGCCTCCCAGCCCTCCCCCTCTTCCCAGGACCAGGCAGGCGGCTCCCGGGAGCTTGCCCGAGACCACAAGAGGCGGGCACCCGCCTGGTCTAGAGCGGACATCGTGGACCTCGTCCACGACCTCCGCACTAGGCACAGGAACGTGGCCGTCTAGGGCAGGAGAGCTGCCAGCCTGGCCACCCAGGAACAGGTGTTCATGAAAATCAAAGTGGTCCACTGAGTCCCCCGACCCTGAGCCCTGAGCTTACAATGGCCGTACTGGGTCAGACCAAAGGTCCATCTAGCCCAGTAGCCTGTCTGCTGACAGCAGCCAACCCTAGGGACCCTGGAGGGGATGGACCGAAGACAGTGACCAAGCCATTTGTCTCGTGCCATCCCTCTCCAGCCTTCCACAAACTTTGGGCAGGGACACCACTCCTATCCCCTGGCTAATAGCACTCCATGGACCCAACCTCCATGACTTTATCTCACTTCTCTTTAAACTTTGTTCTAGTTCTAGCCTTCACAGCCTCCTGCAGCAAGGAGTTCCACAGGTTGACTCTTTGCTTTGTGAAGAAGAAGTTTCTGTTACTAGTTTGAAGCCTGCTACCCATTCCTTTCCTTTGGTGTCCTCTAGTCCTTCTATTATGGGAACTAATGAAGAACTTTTCTTGATGCACCCTCTCCACTCCAATCATGCTTTTATAGACCTCT
The DNA here is from genome assembly GCF_052426305.1 of Pelodiscus sinensis. Taxonomy (NCBI): domain Eukaryota; kingdom Metazoa; phylum Chordata; order Testudines; family Trionychidae; genus Pelodiscus; species Pelodiscus sinensis. The sequence goes on from NC_143052.1 coordinate 214,168,595, forward strand.
ATCCTATCCCCCCTCAGTCTCCTCTTTTCTAAACTGAAAAGTCCCAGTCTCTTTAGCCTCTCTTCATATGGGACCTCTTCCAAACCTCTGATCATTGTAGTTGCCCTCCCCTTTCCCACCCTCTCTCTTCCCCTCTCCCACCTCCTTTTCCCAGTCTCCCCCAGTTTTGTTCAATAAAGAGAGATTCTATTTTTGAACACAATTGTCCTTTATTTAGTACATCAGGAAGGGGGGCTAGGGAAGGGTAAGTGGAAGGAGGTGAGGGAGGAATGGGATACAAGCCCTCGATGGGGAGGACTGGGCTGGCTCTGCGGGCTTCTGGGGGTGGAAGTGTTGTACCAAATAAAAGCAAGCAGGATCTTATGAGGGGGACAAGGCAAAAAGCCACATTTATTGTAAAGATAATAAAAGAAATAAAGAAAAGATAGAAGCAAACAACGTTGTTTAACTACTTAACCCATATACATATAAACATTCATTCATCCATTCTTTCAGGTTCTGTGTATTTGTTATAGTTACCAGCCTGGAAGTTGCTTGTGACAGAATACTGGCCAGGTACTCTGTACACAAGTGATGGTAGTGGGGAGCGAAGTCCTGATCAGATGCGCATCTGAAGCTCCTGGTAGGCTGGCAGCAGAACCTTGGACTCTGACTCCATAGTTTTTTAGTCCAGTTCTTATAGGAATTTCTTCCCATGCCAGTCTATGGAAATTGCTGCATCATGCTGATGTCTCCAGGGTGGCTGCCAGGTGCTCGTCAGTGATCTCATCGGGTGGACCTCCAGTACTTGGTTTTCTCCACTTGACACCTTTTGGTTGCACTGGCACCTGATGCCTTCTTCAGCCCTTTGTTGCTGTATTCTCAGGCTGGCACCTCTCAGAACCATTCATTCATCGTCCAAGCACTCTCTCAGGGTATGTCTACTCTACCCCCCTAGTTCGAACTAGGGGGGTAATGTATGCATACCGAACTTGCTAATGAAGCCCGGGATTTGAATTTCCCGGGCTTCATTAGCATAAAGCCGGCGCCGCCATTTTTAAAAGCCGGCTAGTGCGAACCCCGTGCCGCGTGTAGCCACGCGGCACGGACTAGATAGTTCGGATTAGGCGTACAGGCGTACAGATAGTTCAGATTAGGAAGCCTAATCCGAACTATCTAGTCCGTGCCGCGTGTAGCCGCGCGGCACGGGGTTCGCACTAGCCGGCTTTTAAAAATGGCGGCGCCGGCTTTATGCTAATGAAGCCCGGGAAATTCAAATCCCGGGCTTCATTAGCAAGTTCGGTATGCATACATTACCCCCCTAGTTCGAACTAGGGGGGTAGTGTAGACATACCCTCATACATTCATACAGTATTTTGTATAATAATAAAAGTTGTAGTTACAAAAGTTTCTGGGTGGTATTGCTTAAAACATTCTCTGAGTGCTGAGTAAAGTTACAATGTTTTAAAGAGAACAGGCGTCAATTATGTAACAATGCCCTTAGTCAATTACAGGGCTTGGCTCCCATAGCAGAGTTAGTGGCTTGACAATGCATTGTATCTCTGCAATGTCAATTTCAAGCAGCCCCTTGCACAAGTTTGAGCATGCCCTGGAGCACAGAGGGGGGGCTGTTTCTGGCTACATAGGATTATATTCTTAACAGTTCTAAGTTACATGACCTAATACATTATATTCTAAAGGGTCAATAATAATAATAAATCTAAACATTTAACAATCTTAACAAATAATAATAATAATAAGAAGAATTAATAATAAATCTAAACACTTTTAAGTTGTGGGGAACAAATTATGGGGAGTCACTTCCATTTGGGGGAATCATTTTCAATACATTAATATGTTATCCCTACAGAAGCTCTCCTGCAGCCCTCCAATTGCCCCCTCTCCCCAGATGGCAGCCTGCGTCAAGTGCAGCCGGTCTGATGGCCGAGTGCTGTGATGTGCCCAGTGTGGGTACTCCGGGCAATCCAAGCCAGGACTGCTTTGCAAGCAGGGCATCCCTGAGAACTGTCTGTCCGGGGTGGGGGTCGGGTCCCTTTAAGCACAGCCCTCGGCTAGCCTGAGGCAGCAGCTCCACGCTCTAAGTCCTCATCTGATGCCCTGCCGGCACTGCTTCCGGCCATCCTCAACCCCGGTTCAGGGTCCACTTAATGTGGACATGCTAGTTCGAATTAGCAAAACGCTAATTCGAACTAGTTTTTTAGTCTGGATCCGTTAGTTCGAATTAGCTTAGTTCGAATTAACTAATTCGAACTAAGTTAGTTCGAATTAGCGCTGTAGTGTAGACATACCCTAAGGTACTGCACAAAGGTCTGTGTGGGCTTTGTCTGAAAGAGCATGCAATCTAGGAGGTGAAAACAGGGTGGCACTCATGATGGCATGTAAAAAAATCTGAAAGGTGTAGCTCTTTACCAGGAAAAAGTATTTTGAAATATATGGTCTGTAATATTTCTTATAAGCATGTAGGACTCATTTTGCATACATTTGTTGGCAGGTGGATGAAGAGTATGACAATCCTCACTCAGTGGATCGTGTGCCGGGTGGAAAGTTGCCTCATTTGTGGGGCCAGTCTTTGTACATCCTCAGTTCTTTATTAGCAGAGGTAATTTATCTGTAAAACCAGTGAGTTAATGTTCATTTGGAGATGCCCTGAACTCTGGAAAAAGCCCAGACCAGCGTCGTCTTATTCACTTTCAATTGGATGAGGCTGTTTTGTGGTGGATGCACGTTTGTGAGTCGGCAGAAATGGTGATTCCCTATCCAACTTAAACTAGTTAGAAAATATTTGTTCCTTTTGACACACAGCCAATGTCATTCCAGTCCACCTTTATTTTTTTGCTTTACTGTATGAAAATGTAAGCTATCTCTGAAAACCCAGGGTTACCTTGTTTTTATATGCTACGTGAGAGTTCAGTTATTATAAGGGAGTTAAATCTCTTGCTCTGCAAGTTATAATCATCTGTCTTTCTCCTGAGGATAGAAAGAGTGTGTAATTCAAACCATGTTGTAGTTTCCATGTGTGCTTGCCTTGTGAACTGCACATATTGTATCCTCTTGGGCATCCTCATCAGAGACTGTAATAAGGCATTATGGGTTCAGATTTAATGGGCATCCCCCCAAACTGCTGTGAAAGTGGAAAGAACCACGCAGGAGAACTAAGCAGACTGGCCACATCTCTTGCTGGCTCTGCCACCAGTCTTAAAGAGATGAGGAAAGTCAAGAGTTTGAGAAGAATCAGAGCGAGTGTTGATCACAAGGAGGGAGCTAAAACTACTTTGGAGTGCATGAGGAAGGAGAGACCCCTGCAGAAGTTCAAATAGCCACTCAAATGCTTATCCAGATTGAACTGAACTTCCCGTCATCTGAGATTAACCTTGTATAAGTCCTAGACTGAACCTAATAAAGACTTAGTAAAGGGTTAACTTTCCGGTGTTTCCATGTAGCTGCAAAAAAAATGACAGAAGCAACTAAGTAGGCACACAGATTGGCTTGAGTCCTGATTGTAGACCCCTTTCCCAAAGAATATTTTAAAATTACAACTGAAGTTTTACTAAAAATACTGTAGAGTAAAATAGAGGACAGAGATGTTCCATGTTACATTTGTGGAAATTTAAGGATTAGCATGAGGATCCCTTATAACTGCACTGAACGTTAAAGGCATCTTACTTGGGACCTTTCTTTTTCTATTTTATCACAGGGATTTCTGGCTGCTGGTGAAATTGATCCCTTAAATAGGAGATTTTCAACTGATTTTAAACCTGATGTTGTGGTGCAAGGTTGGTGATTTCATGTTTGATACATGCTGATGAGCTGAAGGGTGTTTTTTTTTTTTTTTTTTTTTTTTTACCACCTCACAAAAGAGAGGCAGAATTTAAAAAAAGCTCTGACAGGTAAAGAGAAAGAGGAGGGACAGGCTGCTAGGCAGGGTTAAACTGCTGGGCACGTTCAGTGTATCTTAATTAGCACATGAAATGTGGGTACCCATGATGATATCTGAGTCAGAGAAACTGGCCGGGGGAGGTTGTTATCATGCCTGCTTGTTTTATGAGGAGGTGCTTACTCCATTTTATTACTGTTTTTAAAACTCTTTCATTACCAGTTTAAAATTAAATCTGTCAGATTCTCAGTCTCTGCATCCACTTCAGGAGAGAAGGCAGGTCTGGGCATGCTCTGGGGCAGGGGTGGGCAATAAGACTGTGGCGGTTTGCTGCCGCTACGAGTACTTGCAGCTCCTGTTGGTCACAGAGGTACAGCTAAATACAGCGGCGGCCTGTCAGGGGCTAACTCTGGTGAACCAGATCTGGCCCATGGGTCAGTATTTGCCCTCTGCTGCTCTGGGATGATAAGGTGAGCTGATCAAGGAATAAAGGCTCTCCCACTGCCCATCTGTGCAGCTTGTGAGAAGCAGTCAGGAGCCTGGATTGTCAGGAGCAGCTTTTCTTCCTCCTTCATCCCTGATGCTTGTGACCCTAGCTGCCGTCTGTCCAGTTCATCTCTGCAAATACCACAGTGCTTGTGGTTTAGAACTCTAGCCCTCTCCCAGAACTAGCTATGGGATTGTTGTACTGATCTTGTATGCTCATCCAAGCTGGCACCTTAGGGGAGGAGTGTTCTCTTACCTGTCACAAGGTCTCCTTTGGCTGGGATTGTTTCTGTTTCTGTATAGGAAACTTTAAAATGTTCACTTCCTGTATAAATATTCATGAATGCAAATTTAAAATTCATTTTTTGAGAATATTAATGAATGCAGTAGTATTAACGAGCAGATCTGTACTGGGTTGTTAGATCCTAACTCAACAAACTGACCCACATTTGCAAAACCCCACACACAACGTTTTGAAAGCTCATAGAGCAGTAATGAGCAACCTAGGCTAGTGCATGGGCTTCATGAGTGACCCTCCTTCATCTCAGTGGGCCACAAGATCATTGTAACCAAGATGATCTCTTGGGATAGGATGGTTTTGCTAATTGTGCTTGTGTACCTAGATTTTTTGGCGTGTGCCGATAGAACCATTGTGCTTTGACTGGATGCAGATGGAGCGGGTGGCTCTCTCAGTCAGTGTTGTGTGCAATCAGCACACACCTCACTTCACGTGCCCTTGCTTTATGTGTGTGTCACGTTAGGAATACAGGTAGGAAAAAACTACATGGGTGTAAACCAACAGACTCTGACAACCCTGCGCATGGGCAACGGTAAACAAAATGTCTTGTGGGCCACACACAGAACCCTGATGGGCCGCATGTGGCCCTCAGGCTGCAGGCTGCCCACTACTGAAATAGAGTTATAGAAGATTAGGGTTGGAAGAGACCTCAGGAGGTCATCAAGTCCAACCCTCTGCCTAAAGCAGGACCAACCCCAACTGAATCATCCTACCCAGGGCTTTGTCAAGCCGGGACTTAAAAACCTCTAAGGAAGCATTGAGGTCTTAGATTGTAAATTCCATGAGGTAGGGTCTTCCTCTGTGTTTATACAGCACCTGTCACAACAGAGCTGTGATCCTAATCGGGGTACCTGCATGCTACTGCTATAGAAATAATAAATAGTGTTCATAGCATGTGTATGCCACTGACACAGATAAGTAGGCTTGCTACAGTATCTTACAGTGGTAGCTTGTGTGGAGAAGGGAAGTGAAGAGATCTGGGGAAATGAAGAGCCAAATGCTGTCCTTCACATTCTTGCAACCCCACTGACATAATTGGAGTTGGCAAATCAAGAAGGAACATGGCCTTTAGCATTTTTAGATTCCATTTCCCCCATGTGGTGGGTAAATAGCCGTAATGGGTGATGTCAGAATACAAGAGAATTATTCTGGTTAAAATAATTCTGTTATTCTTTTCTGTTTTACAGTAACTGTCTTGGCAGAATCAAATGAAATTAAGGAACTACTGAGACATCATGGAATCAGAGTTCAAAGCATTGCAGACATCCATCCAATCCGAGTGCAGCCAGCACGGATCTTGAGTCACCTTTATGCCAAACTTGGTAGGTGCTAGAACTAGAAGTGTAATGAATGCGGTGGTTGTAATGAAACCCAATTTATTTTTCTTTCCACTTCCAGGCTGTCCCCATTTCTTTCTTTTTATTTGTTTTATTTTCACAGTCATTCATACTTTTTATATGTTGCAGAGGTGCATGTGAATATACAGCACCTAAAGAAAAAACTAGTAATGAATATGCTGATCTGAACTGGTGCCCTAAATAAGGGATTTGTTAGAAGAATTAGGTTCACATTGCCTGCCTTGAGCTGGTACCCAAAGTAGAGGTTTCTGGATGCTCCATTCCGGTGGAGTTTCACAGACTGTCAGAAGCTGGTTCTCTGCAGTGGCTGCTTCTAGAGACAGGCTGGGCTTTTGGAAAGCACCTGAAGGAGTTATGCATCTAACTTCCACCTTGGGCTCCTTTGACACTCCTTTCCAAAAGAGATTGGAGGCTTTGTAATGTGGAATAAATACACACAAAATCTCAGTATTTCACCTGGTTCATACCACGCATGGATTTGCCCAGTATAATCAGGAATGTTGTTTTTCGAAGTTAAGGCCAGTGATGACAGTGGATCAACAATGGCAAATCCTCTCCACCATACTTAGGGAAATTCACAGTGGGCAGCAGTCAGTGTTTCCTTTTCCCACGGGAATCAGGCTTATGGGTAGTGCGTGAGGAAACTTCAGATATTGTTCAGTGACTAATAGAATCATATGGTAGGAAGAGACCTCAGGAGGTCATCGAGTCCAACCCTCTGCCCAAAGCAGGACCAACCCCAACTAAATTATCCCAGCCTGAGCTTTGTCAAGTTTTTCCTTATATCTTACCTAGATCTCGCCCACTGCAACTTGAGACCATTGCTCCTCATCCTTTAATCTTTCACTACTGTGAACAGCCTCACTCCATCCTCTTTGGAACCCCCCTTCAGGTAGTTAAAGGCTGCTATCAAATCCTCCTCCCCCTCACTTTTCTCTTTTGTAGACAAAATAAGCCCAAATCCCTCAGCCTCTCCTTGTATGTCATGTGCTCTATCCCCCTAATCATTTTTGTTGCCTTCACTGGAATTTCTCCAATGACTCAGATAAGCAAGTCAAAATATAGAGGCTCATCTTAAGATGTTGGGCCTTGAGCAGAAATTTAAATAAACCTCGTAAACATATATTTTACCTGAAGAAATCGTCCACACAGTTTAGGGGAGGAAAAGGCAGCAAGGGATAAAAATTAATTCTCATGTCTATCTGCAAGCAGCTGACTAGGTTAGTTTGAAGGTCAAGGTCTGTAATGGGTTTGATGAAACATGTGTCACTCTAACCCTAAGATCTTTGGGAAATTCAAAGTGAAAAGTGTAATGCAGCCGAAGGTCCCCTTTGCTCTCCAGAAACCCCTTTCATGAGTGTCCCTAGACCATAGGCATATGGCAGTTGAGGATCCTCTCTAGTGAAGACAAATTAACTAACGGGTGAGAGCTCTGTGAAGATGGTTCTGGCCTTCTGCTGATCTCTCCTTCTAGCTCCCTACCCTCCCTAGGTTCTTAGGATCCGGGTTCAGAACCTGCTGTTTGTTCTGAGGTGATAATCCCTCCCATCAAGAGGCTGGTTTGGGAAGAGTGTGGGGGTTATGTTTGCCTGCTGCAGAGACTGTGGCTTGATCCCGTGGTTAGGGTGAAGAATAATGCCCTTCCTGATGTCACGGCATGTGGTGGGCCAAATGTATGCTTGAGATGACTGGAAGTGTGTCCATGTGTATCCCTCTGCTGTCATGGAACCACTGTGCCAGAATGGGGATTCATTCCAGCTAGTGGCTGGTTGGGTCTATAGTGCTGAGCTGCTCTCAGACTCTAGGGGCATGTCTAGACTACGTTTTTCTTTCAAAAGAAGATCTGCAAATTCAAAAGAAGATTTGCATATCTTCTTCCGATGTCTTTTTTTAAAAGTTTTTTTTTTTTTTTTTTTTGAAAAAAAACCCAACCCTTTTTCGAAAGAATGCTGTAAACCTCATTTTTTGAGGAAGGAAGGGTTCCTTTGAAAAAGGTTGTTTTTTTTTTTTGATAGAACCGCATCTAGATGGCACGCTTTTTCATCAAAAAAACCGCTTTCGAAAAAGTGATTGGAAGAAGATATACACATTTGTGCTGAATTTGCATATCTTCTTTTGAAAGAAAAACGTAGTCTAGATGTGCCCTAGGTGGCAGTTGTGGTTGGTTTGTGTCTCTGGTGGGCTTTCTGCTGCCAGGGGCCTCACACCCAGATTCCAGATGCTTGCACAAGTTGGATTTCTGAAGTGAAGCTGGCCCAGAGTATTTAATATTTTTCTTTCCTTCTTGAGAATGTATTGAATCATCTAGCAGGTAGAGTTCATCTGTTGAAGCTGGAAAGCTTTTTAGGTGACATAAGGCTTCTGTAAAGTGATTGAAGTAGGTAGAGACCTCCTCCTATGCGTGGGTAGTGTCATCTGCTAGATACAGTAGAAACAGTATCTGTTCCTGAGGCAGATTTTAAAGGCTTAATCCTGCAAGGTGCTGAGCACTTGCAGTTCTCACAGCTTCCGAGAGAACCTTGCAAGGTCAAGTTCTCATAGAGTAGCTGGGATTTGAACATCTGCCATGTTAGGAAAAAGCTTTGGTCGTGTTTGTGTTTGACCCAGCCAAAAAAAAAAAAAAGTGCTGTGTGCAGTACTGGGAAGGGCAGAGGGCACAGCTGTGAGGGGGAGGGTTTTTTTTACACTGGATTCAGTTGCTGAATTGAGAGAATTAACATTGTTACATTAAAGAGGGATTTCCAACAACCTGTGATGTTTAATGTGGCATGTGGTTTTCTTGCAAATACAGGCAGTCCCCGGGTTACATACAAGATAGGGACTGTAGGTTTGTTCTTACGTTGAATCTGTATGTAAGTCGGAACTGGCGTCCAGATTCAGCCGCTGCTGAAACTGATCAGTTTCAACAGTGGCTGAATCTGGACGCCAGTTCTGACTTACATACAGATTCAACTTAAGAACCCCAGGCATCCCCAAGTCAGCTGCTGCTGAAACTGATCAGCAGCTGATTCCAGGAAGCCCGGGGCAGGGGCTTCCTGTAGTCAGCCACTGGTCATTTTCAGCAGCTGCTGACTAGGGGACACCTGGGGCAGAGCAGCTGGGGTGCTGCTGGGTTGGTCCAGTGGCACCCAGAGCGGCGCTACGGGACCAACCGGCAGCGCCCCAGCTGCTGTACCACAGGCGTCCGGAGCAAAGCCGCGGAGCACGGGGGCAGCGGGACAGCCCAGACGCGCCGTGGCTATCCTGCTGCCCTCGGGCTCCGTGGCTTTGCTCTGCTTTGCTCCCCGACCCCCTGGTCTGCAGACCAGGGGGACGGGGAGCAAAGCGGCGGAACACGCGGGCAGCGGGACAGCCCAGACGCGCCGTGGCTATCCTGCTGCCCTCGGGCTCCGCGGCTTTGCTCTGCTCTGCTCCCCGTCCCCCAGGTCTGCAGACCAGGGGGAGGGGGAGCAGAACAGAGCGGCGGAACGCGCGGCCAGCTGACAGCCCAGACGCTTCTGGGCTGTCAGCTGGCCGCGTGCTCCGCTCTGCTTCCCCGCCCCCCCCATGGTTTGCAGACCAGGGGGAGGGGGAGCAGAGCGGAGCAGAGCAGAGCGGCAGAACGCGCGGCCAGCTGACAGCCCAGACGCGTCTGGGCTGTCAGCTGGCCGCGCGTTCCGCCGCCGCTTTGCTTCCTCTCCCTGGTCTGCTCGAGACCAGGGAGAGGAAGTGCCCCGTTCGTAACTGCAGATCCGACGTAAGTCGGATCCGCGTAACTCGGGGACTGCCTGTATACCTCATTTCATTTGGAATGCTGCCTGTCATTCCCTGTAGATGGATGTATTTGACTTCCTGACAAATCAGTGTTTGTTCATGTATACCTTTTATTGTTTTTTCATATAGAAATCTACATGGCATCAGCTAGCCAGCATCAGCATGAAATGCCAGCTAGAGATCCATAGCTTTACAAAATCTGCTGATTTTCTTGCTGGATCCCTATCTTTGTTATACTCTTTTTAGAACTTTATGTTCCCTTTTTTCTGATTTTAAAAGAAATTGAGGCACCTTATCCTCCATGTGTACATCTGTTTAACTTTCTCTCTGGAATGTGACTGATTTGGTGGTGTGTGGGGTTTTTTTTTTTTTTTTTTTTTGTAAATACATAATTTTTAGGCCAAAGACTTAATTTGTAGAAATAATTTGAAAGAGGAAAACACAGTTGAAACTAGGGTCATCAATGTCACATTTGCACCTGCTATAACTTTCTTATCTCCTTATGGAGCCATCACTTTTTTTAAATTCTAGAACTTCAGATATTTTACATGCCAAAGCCTTCCCACTGATTTCAAAGGGCTTTTGAATGAGACCTCTAAAGAATCAGAAGTGTGTTGTTAAATGCTCATGGTCCTATGATGGTGGGTGCCACAGAAAACTTTTAAGACAGGTGTTAACACCACAGCAGTTGGAACTATTCTCTAATTCTATTTGTTGTACATAACAGGTGTCCCTGACTGAAGATTCGATGTTCAAGTTTAACTGAAAATTACGTAATAAAATTTAAACTTGTAGCTATTTGGAGAAGAAAGGGACATATTACATTAGATCTTTATTTTTTAAAAATTTTTACAGGACGAAACAAGAACATGAACCTGAGTGGCCGACCTTACCGACATATTGGTGTGCTTGGAACATCCAAACTGTACATGATACGGAATCAAATATTTACTTTTACCCCTCAGGTGGGCATGTTAAGCCAATAGGAAAACTTCCTCTTACCTAATGTCCTGTGAATCTCTTTGTGATTCCACTCCCACTGATCTGATGAAGCAGCTGTCCTTTGCTTTGCTCTTTACAGAAGTTGGGTGACAGCCAAATGATAATGTTCTTTCTGCCTCTAAGCAGATCCCCACTTCTGTAGGCTTCTGATTTAGTGAAGAGCATTCTAGATCAATAATACACAATCTCTGCTGATCACTGTCCTGACCACAATTCTGGCTGCGTAAAAAAAGCGAGAGATAAATAGTTTATCTGAAAATCCTCTCAATTAATAAATATTTCTACTAATTACTTCAGTTGAAAGTATAGTTCCAGTTTATCATGTCAAGAATTATATACTCTAGGAGCACAGAATCTCATCTGTCAATTATATTGTAACCATGGCCAGCAGCTCTACAGAAAGGAAAGCTCTACCTTCTGTTTTCTCTCAAACGTCCTCTTAGCGTATGTTGGCCTTTCTAAAATAAATGGTCCTTTAATCCATTTAATAAAATATTACATACTTCTAAGTACAGCTTTATTATAGGTTGCTGTAATTCATCCCTGTTAAATTGTTCTTGCCACAGAACTCAGAGAGAGTCCTGTGAGGATATAAAATGTGGTTATAGTACCATGCAATCAAAATTAATTAGAGCGGTTTCCTTTTCAACCATATCAAAGTCTTTAGGGCTTTTATAAATGACTTAAGGAATGAAACAGAAAAAGGAAAGCTGGAAGAATACAAGCCCCAGTAAAGACTTACTTAACATGTTTTCTGCTTTCCAGTTTACTGATCAGCACCACTTCTACCTGGCTCTAGACAATCGGATGATTGTGGAGATGCTCAGAACGGAACTGGCTTATCTCACTTCTTGCTGGAGGATGACTGGAAGACCAACCCTCACTTTTCCCATCACCCACACCATGCTCAGTAAATGTCATTTTGTCTCTGTGGCTATCCCAGGTATAGATAGATAGATTATTATTATGGAGGAGTTGGAGCATGAATTTGAGAGCAGGCAGATTGTATGTCTATTGTTATTTTCTCTGAATTTTAAATGTTAAGAGTACCTTTGACTTTCTGAGGCATGTGACATATTTGGATGGCAAAATGATGATTTATAAGGCATTATAAATGTTTTTACCCCTCATCTCTATCCATGCATCTCCGCACTGAACCCGTCCTGTTTCTGTCTCAGAATTTATATGAAGTATTCCTATTTGAAACCTGTTACCAATGCTTTCAGATAAGTTAGAATTGTATGCTGCTTTTTATAGCACTCTTGGTCTCTGTCTTGAACTTCTGCCTAGTTTGCATTGCAGAGGGCAGCTAGTCAGTCTACTTGCTGGTCATGTTTAGAAACATTTTATTAAAGGGTAATCACCAAACCTAGTTCCCAGTTCAGCTAAGGACTCAATCACACATAGCTATGTAAACCCAATTGGAATCATGAATCAGTGATTCAATATCCATTTTAAAATCAAAACCATTTTGGTTACTTACAAGAAACCTGATCATGTTAAAATGGTCATGTGATTTAAAAATACTAAATAGACATTTGTTCCCCAACTAAGTTAAACTTTCATGTTTCTTTCTAGTTGATGATGGCTCTGACATTGATCCAGCAATTCTTGCAACCATAAGAAAATTAGAGGATGGGTATTTTGGAGGGGCAAGGTAATGTCACTATCCAAAAGTAATTATTCCACTGTTCCCACATAAGTGCCCCACCCCTCTTTTAAAGATCAAAGTGGTTCATAGGCCTTGAGCAAGCCCTCTCCATAGGGGTGAATTTCCACGTGAATTGTTACATGAGAATTAGTCACTAATCTACAAATAGCAGCAGTGCAAAGTTCTTAGTAGAACCTAGGCCTACTTTTTTATTAACAGATTGTTCTTTTGAGAATTCCAAGGCTTGACATTAAATCTTAATTAAGCATCAGTATTGGGAGTTGAGGATTTGTGGGTTTTCAGAAACATGGTTTAAAAACAATTATTTTTATTAAAATAGTCTCTCACATTTGAAATTAAATGTGCATTGTATGTGAATATGTGTGTACATGCTTACATGTTTCTTATTTCCATACTTGTTTGTTTTCTACTAAACTTCCCACTGTTGGAATCTCTCTGAGCATTTAGTCAGCTTTACATCCTACCTGTGGCTTTTAATTTTTGTCACAAGAGGCTGAACCTATGATCTCAGTGGTCCTAAATCTATTAAACAGGTGGCATTCTGTGGGAATTAGAATTTTATCTTTTTTTTAAAGCAGGGACTACCTCTTACTGACCTTGGATTGGGCCTCTAGGCACTACTACAATATACATAAATAATAATAGCTATCGCAGCATCCACCAGATCTGTGATTATTTTTTGGGCACATTTACTGATTTGTTTCTTTGCTGGTACCAACTACTGCCTAATTACCAAATGTGGATGTGGCAGTGGTGGATCATAGAACACTAGAGCAGGAAGGGATCTTGAGAGATCATCAAGTGCAGTCCCCTGCCCTCACAACAGGACCAAGCACCATCTAGACCATCCCTGGTAGATGTCTCTCTATCCTGCTCTTAATTATCTTCAGTGATGAAGTTTCCACAACCTCCCTATGCAAGTTATTCCAGTGTTTCACCCTGACAGTTAGGAAGCTTTTCCTAATGTCCAACCTAAACCTCTCTTGCTGCAGTTTAAGCCCATTGCTTCTTGTCCTATCCTCAGAAGTCCAGGAGAACCGTTTTTCTCCCTGTTCCTTGTAACACCCTTTTTGATACTTAAAAACTTCTATCATGCTCCCCCCAGTCTTCTTTTTTCTTAACTAAAACCCAATTCTTTTAGTCTCTTGGGTGACAGAAGAGGGATAATGTGATGATTACCTGTTGTGTTCCCTCCCTCTAGGGCATCTGGTATTGGCCACTGTTGGCAGACAGGATACTGGGCTGGATGGACCATTGGTCTGACCCAGTATGACTGTTCTTATCTTCTTATATATGTTCTAAGTCTTTCCTCATAGTCATGTTCTCTAGACCTTTAATCATTTTTGTTGCTCTTCTCTGCACCTTCTCCAGTTTCTCCACATCTTTCTTGAAATGTGGTGCCCAGAACTGGACACAATACTCCAAATTCCACCACCTCCCTGGGTAACCCATTCCAATACTTCACCATCCTCCTAGTGTAATAGTTTTTCCTAATATCCAACCTTGATCTTCCCCACTGCAACTTGAGACTATTGCTCCTTCTTCTGCCATCTGTCACTACTGAGAACAGCTTCTCTCCATCCTTTTTGAAACCTCCCTTCACGTAGTTAAAGGCTGTTATCAAATACCAAACTAAATAAGGCCAAATCCCTCAGCCTCTCTTTGTAGGTCATGTGCTCCAGCCCCCTAGTCATTTCAGTTGCCCTCTGCTGGACCCTCTCCAATGCGTCCACATCCTTTCTGTAGTGGGGGTCCCAGAACTGGACATAATACTCCAGATGTGGCCTCACCAGCGCTGAATAAAGGGGAGTAATCACTTCTCTAGATCTGCTGGAAATGCTCCTCTTAATACACCCCAATATTCCATTAGCCTTCTTGGCTGCAAGGCACACTGTTGACTCCTATCCAGCTTCTGATCCACTGTGATCCCCGGGTCCTTTTTTGCCAAACTGCTGCTTAGCCAGTTGGTTCCCAGCCTGTAACGATGCTTGGGATTCGTCCATCCCAAGTGCAGGACTCTGCACTTGTCCTTGTTGAACCTTATGAGGTTTCTTTTGGCCAAATCCTTCAATTTGTCTGGGTCACTCTGGACCCTATCTCTACCCTCTAGCTTTGTGTCATCTGCAAACTTGCTGAGAGTTCAGTCCATCCTCTCATCCAGATCATTAATAAAGATATTGAACAAAACCAGCCCTAGAACCGATCCTTGGGACACTCCGCTTGAGACCGACTGTCAAACAGACGTTGAGCTGTTGATCACTACCTATTGAGCCTGGCAATGTAGCCAGCTTTCTATCCACCTTACAGTCCATTTATCCAATCCATACTTCCTTAACTTTCTGGCAAGAATATTGTGAGAGACCATATCAAAAGCTTTGCTAAAGTCAAGGTATATCACATCCACTGACTTCCCCGTGTCCACCGAACCAATTACCTCATCATAGAAGGCAATCAGGAATCCATGTTGACTATTCCTGATCACTTTCCTCCTTCCAAGTTCTTCCAAATGGGTTCCTTGAGGATACCTTCCATGATTTTTCTGGGGACTGAAGTGAGGCTGACCAGTCTGTAGTTCCTTGGATCTTACATTACATTTGCCTTTTTCCAGTAGTCTGGGACCTCTCCCCATCTCCACAAGTTTTTCAGAGATAATGGCCAAAGGCTCTGCAATGACATCTGCCAACTCCCTCAGCACCCTCGGATTCATTAAATCTGACCCCATGGATCTGTGTATTTCTAACTTTTCTAAATAGTTCATAACCTGTTCTTTCTCCACCAAGGGCTGCCCACTTCCTTTCCATACTGTGTTGCCTAGTGCAGTAGTCTCGGAGCTGACCTTGTCTGTGAAGACAGAGGCAAAAAAAAGCATTGAGTATTTCAGCTTTACGCACATCATCTGTCACTAGGTTTCTTCCCTCATCCAGTAAGGGCCCCACAGCCTCCCTGATCCCCTCTTATTGCTAATATGCCAGTAGAAACCTTTCTTGTTACCTTTCATATTGCTTGCTAGATACAATTCCAGTTGCACTTTGGCTTTCCTGATTGCATCCCTGCATTCTAGAGCAATATATTTATATTTCTCCATAGCCGTCTGTCTAAGTTTCCACTTCTTGTAAGCTTCCTTTTTGTGTTTAAGCTCACCAAGAAAGCTAGCCTGGTCGCCTACCATATTTGCTTTTCTTAATGCTCATTGGTATGATTTGTTCCTGCGCCTTCAATAAGGCTTCTTTAAAATGCCGCCAGTTCTCCTGGACTCCTTTCCCCTTCGTATTAGCATCCCAGGGATCCTGCCCATCAATTCTCTGTGGGAGTCAAAATCTGCTTTTCTGAAGTCCAGGGTGTGTATTTTGCTGTTCTCCTTGCTTCCTTTTGCCGGAATCTTGAATTAGACTCATGATCACTGTTCCCCAGGTTACTGCCTACATCTACATCCCTTACTAATTCCTCCTGTTTGTGAGCAGCAGGTCAAGCTGTGCATGGCCCCTGGTTGGTTTCTTCAGTATTTGCACCAGGAAGTTGTCCCCAACGTTCTCCAAAAACTTCCTGGATTGTCTTTATGCTGCTGTATTGGTCTCCCAACAGATGTCAGGGTGATTAAAGTCCCCCATGAGAACCAGAGTCTGTCTACTCCTTAGATAGTTGCTTCCCATTCTGTAAGTGTGAAACTGATTGTTCTTTCCTAAGTAGAGCATTTTGCATTTGTCCTTATTAACTTCATCCTATTTACCTCAGACCATTTCTCCAGTTTGTCCAGATCATTTTGAATTATGACCCTGTCCTCCAAAGCATTTGCAACTCCTCCCAACATGGTATCATCTGCAAACTTAATAAGTGAACTAAGCCAATATCTAAATCGTTGATGAAGATATTGAACAGAACCGATCCCAAAACTGACCTCTGCAGAACCCCACTTGTTATGCCCTTCCAGCATGACTGTGAACTATTAATAACTACTCTCTGAGAATGGTTATGCATCCAGTTATGCCCCCACCTATAGTAACCCCATCTAGGTTGTATTTCCCTAGTTTATTGATAAGGTCATGTGAGGCAATATCCAATGTTTTACAGAGTCTAGGTGAACCATGTCCACCATTTCCCACTTATCCATAAGACTTGTTATCCTATCAGAGAAAGTTATCAGATTGGTTTGACATGATTTGTTCTTTACAAATCCATGCTGGATGTTCCCTATTGCCTTATCTTCTAAATGTTTGCAGGTTAATTCCTTAATTCTTTGCTCCGTTATCTTTCCTGGCACAGCAGTTAAGCTGGCTGGTCTGTAGTTTCCTGGGTTGTTCTTATTTCCCTTTTTAGAGATGGGTACTATATTTGCCCATTTATAAAAAGGGAAATAAAAATAACCCAGAAAACTATAGACCAGTCAGCTTAACTTCTGTGCCAGGAAAGTTAATGGAGCAAAGAATTAAGGAATTAAAGATTTTTGAAGAGGTTTCCAGGGTTGTCCAGTAAAGCACAATTCAACATAAAAATGGAATGACATTAATTCTTTCTTAAACGCTTTCCTGTTTGCAGGGTAAAGCTAGGCAAACTGTCAGATTTTCTTACCACTTCATTCTATACACACCTGAGCTTCCTGGATCCAGACTCTGATGGAAAGCTATTTGATGATGCTAACGAAAGCTGCGATAGTCCTGAAAGTGGATATGAATTAGAAGGCTATCCAGATGATTTCTGTGACAAAGGTACCAGTCTTTAACTTGACAGTATTTAACTGTTCCCCACTCTGGCACTCCAAGTACAGAAGATGGGGGCCCACAAAGAGCTCAAAATAAAAAAAAAACCCAAACCTTTGCCTCTACAGGCACTGGTTACAAAAACTTCCCCCCAGAATCATAATACACAGATTTTGGGGAATCACTTCCACCATCAAGTGATTTTTATCCCTGAAGAAAACAGAGGTGAACACTTGAAATCACCCCTGGAGTTCCCCAAGCTCTTTTGCGCTACAAGAGTTTGAAAAAAAGAAAGGAGGAAAACAAGCTGCAGTCTCTAGTAGCTGCCTCTCAGTCTGAGGCATACAGATACTCACAGACAGACAGAACTTCCAGGACACACGAATCAAATCATCACCTTTAAAAAGTGATTTTTATTACAAAATAAAAGATAAACTTGATAAAGCATACTTGGTTGCTAGATGTTACAGAGCAACTGAGGAAAACAAATTAAAACACAAAAGTCTCTGAGCACAATGTGAGATGGTAAATGATGAGGGGAGGCATAGATTCACACAGAGCAGTTCAGACTTAACCACAAAATAAAGAAAAATACCCTGATCACAACTAGATCCACTTTTACTTACTTCCAATTTTCTCTTTTTAGTCCACTCCCATGCCCCAAATTCCTTGGAGACATGATAGTCCTGCCTGGGTTTAAATCATTCTGTGTCTCTCCACTCATGGTTTTTCTCTCCCACACACAGAAAGCAGGGCAGGAACCTATATCCAATTCAAATTTCAACACTTGTATCTCGATTGGTTCTCCCGGCCTTCTGGCCAACACCTTTGCTAGCTACCTGAGTTTAACCCCTTAGTCACTGAGTGCTGGTCAGCAATCTTCCTGTCCATTACAGCGTAATGTCCCCTATTGTTATGATCAACACCTAAGTTTATTATAATACTTAATTTAGAGGAAAAAGAAAAGATCTTAATTTTAACTGTTTGCATTTGACAGTTGATGGTCAGTTGCTGCATTTGACAGTTGATGGACAGTTGATGGTCAGTTGCTGGCACAAGAATGATGACAGTACTCATGTATTTCTTTGGAGGGAAGCTTATGTGTACGTTCTTTTCCAGTCCTTAAAAGAGGATGTCTACCACCAGCAAAACTGACAGTGAAGTTAGGTGTGTGCATGAACACGTTGAGGTAGTGTTGCCCTTTGGCTCAGCCAAAAGACTCTCTAAATACCAGCTGGAAAACTACGTTTCATGGTTTTTTTTAATTAAGGAAAAGACTCCAAGAAATACCACTCAAAAGAGAAATCTGTTATAAACAGGATTTTTCCAAATTCTCCAATTTAAAAAAATCAATTTGATAGTCTCCTTTTACTGTATAGTCTCTGGTCTCTGTCCTTTTTGCCTCTGTTATTTTTCAATAGAAATAAAAAGATATCATGCCTCTAAAAGGGAGCTCATGTACATATTTCCAATGATTTGTTTTAATAAGCCTTTTATATCTGTGTGTCTCTCCAGAAAGCCCAGATGAGCTGGACCAGTATATAAATGATATGCTGCAAAGCACAGCGCTTAAGTCCTACCTGCCTCCAACTTCAAAGAATGCTAACCAGCCCCTTGCATTCAGTGCTGTTCATTCCATGCAAGACATACTTTCAATAATGGCCAAGGCAAAGGGTCTAGATGTTCCAAGTAGGTTTTTTCTGATTTTTAATTCTTACTGGATGATAAAAGTAAAAAACAGAATTTGACGATGTGTGAACCAGGTAAATTGCAGTTGCTAGAAAGTAACAAGATAGTGTGGTATTCTGTTTTCAGTGTGATTGCTTCATTATTCCCGCAGTGCCATGTCACTTCATGGCAACTGCAGTTAACATGCCATGGAACTTAAACATTTAATCCAAATGGACAATATGAAATCAGTTGCAGCTGGGCCAATTTATTTTGTACTCATATTTGCAGATGTTGTCCTTGACTGGAACCTACCATAACAAAAGCCTGATAAAGACAAGAGAAGTGGAATACAACAATGTGATTGGATGTTTTGGGGTTTTTTACATTTGTGTTGTTTTAAAATGGACTGAACTCATTTGTTTTTAGTACGGACATTGGGAAATGAAACCTCTTTAACACCAGAAAATGCCAGTAGATGTACATAAATTTCAGAATTGCAAGCACATATAGACAAAAGGACTGCATTATAAATAATAATGGATAGATTGAAGGGTTATTAGATAATTTACCCATCTGTAAATAGACATGTAACATATATGGAAATCCTGTATCCATTGAAGTTAATGAAAAGACTCCACTGGACATTGGATCAGGCCCTATAAAATGATATATATATTAGTATTGTGCATACCTGTTATCCCTATTCCCCATCTTTCACAAATAGCCTGTCCTAGGGCTATCATAAAAATAATATGAAATTAACTGGATGTTTGCCCTTTGTTATCCTAATAACTTCACTTCTGTTATCCCACTCTCTTTGTCTTCATTTATCTTTAGGTCCCAATCAAGGAAAGCACATCCCTAATTTTAACTACAGGAGTTGCTGAACTTGCCTTAGTTGGACTGTTCTTGAGCTTGAAGTTAAACACACTCTGAAGTGTTGTGCTAGATTGCATCATTAGACTGTAAGATCTTCGGCACATACACTGTCTTTTACTGGGCCTGGAATCTAGCACAATGGGGCACTGACTCTGTTTAAGCCTTTGGATGCTACCTGATGATATATTGTGTTAGATCAATGGTTCTCAAACTCTGTGTTGGGACCCCAGAATGGATTGCAACTCTGTTTTAATGGACTTGATGGGACTTTAATAGACTTGATGGGACTCAGCAGCCAAAGCCTGAGCCCTACTGCCCAGGACCAAAGCCAAAATCCAAGGGAGGCAGGGCTCAGGTTACAGGCCCCTGGCTTGAGATGGCAGGACTCTGGCTTGGGTCCCTCCTCCTGGAGTTGTGTAGTAAATATTTTTGTCAAAGGGGGGTTGCTGTGCAATGAATTTTCTGAATTCTTGGATTAGATCAGTCTCTCTTTAAATAGATGAGATAAAAACCTGCATGTGAAGCTTGGTTTGTACTTGTATCATGTCCCAGATAGCATGGCTCCTGCATTCTGATACTAGAGGTGTTTTCAGTCAGTATGATTCTGCTACCAGATGTTGCATTTCCTTTATATGTTATTTCAGGTTGTCTTGCTTTGCAGGTGTTTCTATGACTCTGCCAACTAAAGTTTTGAACACTCACCGGAAATCTCTGAATCTTGTTGATTCTCCACATCTTTTTGAAGTGAAGGTGAGCTAGTGGAATAGTTACACAGCTTTTTGGCTATTAAAAGGAATTTTGTGTAGGAAACTATAGTTAATTGTATATTGTTAAATGAAATGCTTCCTTTAGCATTAGCAAAACAAATAGTAAAATAACCTGTACTTATCTTCTAGAGGCAGATCCTGCCCCATCTTCTTCAGAGCCATGTAGGGATGGTAGCCAGTGAGACCAGAGCAATGGAGGGACAGCATAAAAACTTAGAGTGGTCTGCATTCCTAATCTACCACAAAATTGTTTTCCAAGGACTCCAATTCACAGTAATGTGTGGGGAGAGGGACTTGTGAAAGGACAGGGCAGGATTAGTGGCTGTGTGGCTTCACCTGTCAATCCCACCAGGATGGAGATATAGCTCCAATAAAAGCTACTGTTGCCATAAGAATGCACTGTCAGCTGCAAAATGTTTCATATGCTGGAAGGACAGGGTTCCACCCCTTGGAGGAGTCTTCTGTTCAAAGACCATCTATTCACGTATGCACATGAAAAAAGGATAGGGTCCTGAGTGCATTTGTCATGCAGCACCCGACAAGTTTAATAAAAAGAAGCACAACCACAATTTTCCTTCAACTAATTTGCTGTCTTGTAAGTTCAGTTTATTGAACACCTTGTTTAGAAAATTTAGAACATTTCTGTTGGTCATCAGTATCTTCACTTGGAAAGTACCATTTAGAAATACAAGTGAAGAAACCAGCAGAACTTGTAGAGCAATCTACTTTTACTTGATTTCAACTGAATTTGTTAGTTTAAAAATTATAAAATCAAGGCTGTCAATTAATCACAGACAATTCATGTAATTAACTCAAAAATTAATCCCAATTAAAAAATTAATCACCGTTTTAATCACACAGTTTAAACAATAGAATGCCAATTGAAATTTATTAAATATTTTGAATGTTTTCTACATATTCAAATGTATTGATTTCAATTATAACACAGAATACAAAGTGTGCAGTGCTCACTTTCTTATTTTTATTACAAATAATTGCACAGTAAAAATGATGAACAAAAATAGTATTTTTCAGTTCATCTCAGACAAGTATAATAGTGCAATCTCTTTATTTTGAAAGTGCAACTTACAACTGTAGATTGTTTTGTCTCTGAGTATCCCCCCCCCCACCCAAAAAAAAAGTCCTCAAGTCCATTTAGTCCTACTTTTTGTTTGACCAATCACTGAGAGAAATAAATTAGTTTACATTTATGGGAGCTAATGCTGCCTGCTTCTTATATACATGCCACTTGACAGTAAGAACAGGTGTTTATTTCACACTTTTTTAGCCAACCTTGCAAGGTATTTGTGCCAGGTGTGCTAAATAGTCATATGCTCCTTCACACTGACCACCATTCCAGAGGATATACTTCCATGCTGTTGCTGCTTGTTTAAAAAAAATGCTATGAGTAAATTAGGGTATGTCTACACTCCAGCGCTAATTCGAACTAAGCTAATTCGAACGAACGCATCCAGACTAAAAAACTAGTTCGAATTAGCGTTTTGCTAATTCGACCTAGCATGTCCACATTAAGTGGACCCTGAACCGGGGTTAAGGATGGCCGGAAGCAGTGCCGGCAGGGCATCAGAGGAGGACTTAGAGCGTGGAGATGCTGTCTCAGGCTAGCCGAGGGCTGTGCTTAAAGGGACCTGCCCCCCCACCCTGGACAAACAGTTCTCAGGGGTTCCCCGCTTGCAAAGCAGTCCTGGCTTGGAGTGCCCTGAGTACCCACACTGGGCACATCACAGCACTCAGCCATCAGACCGGCTGCACTTGCCGCAGGCTGCCATCTGGGGAGAGGGGGCAATTGGGAGGCTGCAGGGGAGCTTCCACCCCCCGAAGCCCGCAGAGCCAGCCCAGTCCTCCCCATCGGGGGCTCGTACCCCATTCCTCCCTTACCTCCTTCCACTTACCCTTCCCTAGCCCCCCTTCCTGATGTACAAAATAAAGAAAACGTGTGGTCAAAAATAGAATCTCTCTTTATTGAACAAAACTCGGGGAGACTGGGAAAAGGAGGTGGGAGAGGGGAAGAGAGAGGGTGGGAGAGGGGAGGGTAACTACAATGATCAGAGGTTTGGAAGAGGTCCCATATGAAGAGAGGCTAAAGAGACTGGGACTTTTCAGTTTAGAAAAGAGGAGACTGAGGGGGGATAGGATAGAGGTCTATAAAAGCAAGAGTGGGGTGGAGAGGGTGCATAAAGAAAAGTTCTTCATTAGTTCCCATAATAGAAGGACTACAGGACACCAAAGGAAAGGAATGGGTAGCAGGCTTCAAACTAGTAACAGAAAGTTGTTCTTCACAAAGCAAAGAGTCAACCTGTGGAACTCCTTGCTGCAGGAGGCTGTGAAGGCTACAACTAGAACAGAGTTTAAAGAGAAGTGAGATCAAGTCATGGAGGTTGGGTCCATGGATTGGTATTAGCCAGGGGGTAGGAGTGGTGTCCCTGGCCAAAGTTTGTGGAAGGCTGGAGAGGGATGGCACGAGACAAATGGCTTGGTCACTGTCTTCGGTCCATCCCCTCCAGGGTCCCTAGGGTTGGCCGCTGTCGACAGACAGGCTACTGGGCTAGATGGACCTTTGGTCTGACCCATTACGGCCATTGTAAGCTCAGGGCTCAGGGTCGGGGGTCTCAGTGGACCACCTTGATTTTCATGCACACCTGCTCCTGGGTGGCCAGGCTGGCAGCTTTCCTGCCCTAGACGGCCACTTTCCTGTGTCTAGTGCGGACATCGTGGACTTTGTCCACGACCTCTGCAAAGTCCACGATGTCCGCACTAGACCAGGCGGGTGCCCGCCTCTTGCGGTCCCGGGCAAGCTCCCGGGAGCAGCCAGCCTGGTCCCGGGAAGAGGGGGAGGGCTGGGGGGATTGGGTGGCTGGCTCGAGCTGTGCCAGGTGCAGGGACTGCTAGCTGGGTGCTGGCAGGCTTGCACCTGGCATGGGCACCATAGCCAGCCCGTGCCCCTTAAAGAGGTTCGGGGCTGGGAGGGGGGCAATAGAGTTTCCCTGGTGTTGGCCAGAGTGGCCACCAGGGAAAGCTGGGGAGGGCTAGCCTCCCACTAGTTCAAATTAAGGGGCTACACACCCCTTAATTCGAACTAGTAAGTTCGAACTAGGCTTAGTCCTCGTACAATGAGGTTTACCTAGTTCGAACTAAGTGCTCCACTAGTTCGAATTAACTTCGAACTAGCGGAGCGCTAGTGTAGCGCCTATCAAAGTTAATTCGAACTAACGTTCGTTAGTTCGAATTAACTTTGTAGTGTAGACATACCCTTAATTACTGAACTTTTTGGGGAAGAATTGTACGTCTCCTACTTGTTTTACTTGCATTTGTAAAGATTGCTACAGCACCCAATGTATAGAAAATAGAGAACCTGAAGCAGCAAAAAAGAAAATACCTCTTGTGGTGGTGGCATTTGACTCATGATGAAAATGAACATGTGTTGGTTCACACTGCTTTGGATCATTATTGAGCATAATCAGTCATCAGCATGAATGAATCTTCTCTGGAATGGTGGTGGAAGCATGAAGGGCCATGTGAAACTTTAGTGCATCTGGCACTTACATATTTTGTGACACTGGCTACAGCAATGCTATTGAATGCCTGTTCTCTTTCAGATGACACTGTAAACAAGAAGTGGGAAGTATTCTCTTCTGCAAATGTGTGTCTTATTGGCTGAACAAGAAGTAGGACTGAGCGGGGCTTGTAGGCGCTAATGTTTTACATTGTTTTATTTTGGAATGCAGTTTTTGTACATTATTCTACATTTGTACGTTCTGTGTTCCCATACTTTGTACTCTGTGTTGTAATTGAAGTCAACATATTTGAAAAAGTAGAAAACATAAAAAAATATTTAAATGTCTTGGTATTCTATTGTTTAAAAGTGCAGTTAAGTGTGACTATTTTAATAGTTTGACAGCCCTCTATTAAATCAGATATGCATGGACATTGATTTAATAAAGTTAATAACAAATGAAGAAGAGAGATTAAAAGAATTTATTTTCTTCTATTATAAAATTTCTGGTTTCTTTGGTCAAAATTTTTTCTTTTGTTATAATATCTCTGACTCAGTGGATCAAATGCATCTGTGATTGCAGAGGGAATGTTCCATGCTAGCTGCTATATTTTCTGGGAGTAATCACCATCTCTATTGTCGATTTGATGCAAACTACATAATGCATCTAAATTTCAAATAAGGAATTGCATTACTATGTCTTCTCCAGTGAGTAGCCACAGCTAGTGATTTAGAATGCTCCATCTACATATTCTTTCATACTTTTTTTTTTTTTTAAATCTCTTCTGTCTTCGATTATCAGGATCCAGAATCTGTTTTGCATTTGCCCAAAGATGATCATAGTGATTTGGATTGTGAGAAGCTAATTGAACAGCTGGAGGCGTGCCCAACTCTACATGATCAAGCGGATATATTGTACATCTTGTATATAATAAAGTAAGTTATCAGAGGTTTTTCTGAATTGTCTCTTCAGCTTGTTTGGAAGTTCCATCTTAGGTTCCCCAAAGAAAAGCATAGATACTGTAAAAAATTTTGGTCTACTTTAATAGGTTACAGGTACTTCAAATACATTACAATATGTATATGCAGTTTTTAGATGAGACAGGTAAGAACACCAGGATTTTATAAAAATATGCACTGGCACCTGAGGTATAGAACAAAGCTCACAGGAATTAAATGCATAAGTTCTTTAAATTCCCAATATTTAATACACTATTATTGTCCACCAATAAGTTCACAAGAAATTGGGATAGAATTTTTATATGCAGGTTGGTAAGCACATGGACACATTTGGTGCAGAATGTTTGTGCTGTGTTATTTTTCACTATACAAAAGAGTATAATTTATCTGTGTATAGTGCAAATTCAGTTTTAATGAATTTCTTTGTTTCATGCATGTTCATGACCTCACTGGCTAAAATCCAGAAGGCCTCAAAACACTCTTGGGAATGTCTAATTGACGCTGTTAAACATAGTAAAATAGCCTAGTGACTAAACAGGGTTGATGAGAACAGAACACAAGTGTAATCCACCAGCAGTCTTGTAAGAGCGTATTTACTAATACATACTGATTTGTTTTATGTTTAAGAAATGCTACAGGATATTGGCAGAGAGTTAGCTTATGGGTGAGAGTCACTTCATCCACTGCTGAGTTTTCTTAATAGTACATATTGTCTTTTGTTTTCTTCTGTGTGTTGCTTCTCACAGCAGGGCCTTTCTGGGCTTGGGGATCTTTTCGAGCATATGTCTAGCAGGTTCATTTTCTCCCTTCCTCAGTATATCCTCTCACCACTTTTCCACTATATTGGGCCAATGTCCCAGCAACATCATTTTTCTAAAGGCAAGCCCCATTTTATCACTGCTTCCCACCAAAATCAGTTGGGGAGGGGGGGCACTAGTAATATTATGCAGCATAATCAACAGGGAGCCAAGTTATTCACCATTGTGATGCTTTTAGGGGGAGTTAAGAACACAGGAGATGAACAAAAAGTATATCTGAACCTCTTCTTTATGCCCTTTCCAGAAGTTGAGATATATGAAAGATGTAGTTTCCCAAGAAGAATGACACTATTATAACATTTGTATAAAGTCTAGCAGTTCTTTCCAGAGTGTCTGTCTGAATTACTATGACTAGAGCCCTGCAGATATCTGCTTTATATCTGTGGGACAGTTCTGAAAATACAGATGTGGATGCAGACACAAACCCCGAACATAATTGCAAAAATATGATCATTGCTTCTTTCAACACCGTAATGACAGTAGCAGCATTACTATTTTCTTTTGTTGCCTAGATGTCAAATCTCACAGGGTATAGTGTGGAAGTCTGATTAACAACTTCAGAAAAGGCAACATGAAAAAATCTGTCAGAAGCCTCTGTCATATCTAAGAAGTTAGTCATGTAATCTTCAACATTATTGATGAAGGCTTCTGTTACAGGGCTTTGTCCTGCAAGGTGCTAAGCACGTTGTTCCTGGTCTAGCAACATGTCTAAACATATCCTTAATTTAAATCATGAGAGCAGTTCTGTTAATTTCAGGGAGACTACTCTCATGCTCAACTTTAAGCAAGTATGTAAGTGTGCGATTTTGAAAGAGATTTATGTGTCCAAATCCGACTGACTTCTAATAGAGGCTTAATTGCTCTCTCTGCTTGTAAATTCCTTCCCAAGTGATCTGCAGGATTAGGCCCAGACTGCTTGGCACCTTGCAAGAATGTAAGGGAGTTCAGTTTCCTGTTTTCACCATCTGCGATGTCTCTGCATGGATGGTCTGTATGGATGGTCTGTGTTCTTTGCTTTTGTGCACCAAAGCTGACATTTCTGCTTTTCCTTCCGGCAGAGGCCCAGACTGGGATACAGAACTGAATGGACAGTATGGAGTCACTGTTCATTGTCTGCTCAATGAGCTCTACAGCAAGGCAGGCCTGAACCAAGAGTGGGGGTTAATTCGTTACATCTCTGGTATTCTCAAAAAGAGAGTGGAAGTTCTGGCTGAGGTATAACAATCTCACATGTTGCCAATTCCTTCAGTTTCTCTCCCCTTTACTCAGAAATTAGAATCTCTTGAATTGTTTTGTCTATTATCACTCAAACACAAATTCCAGCAGGGCCTAAGTTTATCCCATTTTGGTTTTACCTTTCATCAGTGTGTTAAGGCAAAGAGGATGCTGTGGTATATTTTAGAGCAGCCATAGAGGCTCAGTAACATGAAAATTTATGATGATGTCTCTGCCTTTGAACTTTGCTGAGAAAGGTAAAAATCTTAGTGAGGTTGCGTGGTTATTTGGAAATTTGAGAGCTGTAGATTAGTGAAGTGAGACTGGAGACGGTTCGATGA
This sequence comes from Pelodiscus sinensis, assembly GCF_052426305.1. Taxonomy (NCBI): domain Eukaryota; kingdom Metazoa; phylum Chordata; order Testudines; family Trionychidae; genus Pelodiscus; species Pelodiscus sinensis. The sequence continues at coordinate 214,195,897 of NC_143052.1, forward strand.
AGCTTTTTTAAAATAAAAAATGTGTCTTGATTGTAACAACTATTTATTTGTGTTCCCCTAGTGCCTTGGAGCCCTACTCATAGAGTTTAAGGCCAGAAAAGACCCAACAACTCATCTAGTCTGACTGCCTTTGCGTCACAGCCACCCTCACCCATGCACTAAACATAGAAATCAAAATTAGACCTAAGCATTACAGCACACAGGAGACTAGATGGGTATGTGTCACAGGCAGAGATTAGGAGGGAGCAAGGTGCACCAGTGCCCAAGACTCCTGTAATGGTAAGGAAATGATAAGCCAGTACAAAAAGGTGGTCCTTTCCCCAAAGACTGAAGTCTAAGTATATTGAAATATATAGAGATGATAAAACATCTAGAGCTACGTAAGGAAAATAGTCATGGGCTTGTCTACAGTGCCGCCCTAGAGCTTTAGTGAAGAAGCTACTATGCTGGTAGGAGAGTGTCTTCTGCTGGCATAGTAAATCTACCTCTGAGAGAGATGGTAGCTATAGCCTACACCCAGGGTTAGGTCAGATGTCGAGTGTAGATTTTTCAGACCCCTGAGTGACATAGTTATACTGATGTAAGCTTGTAATGAAGACATAGCCATTGATTTTTGTCCTGATAGTTAAAAATTATTTCCTTTTGGCTATCATAAATAAGTCTCAATTTTCTTGCTTGCACTTGATTACAGTAAGTTCCTGAGATTTGCATACTACTATTCCTAGCCATTTTTTAGCTGGCTTTTCATCCTGTGCAATGATATTGCTGAGCTTTGACCATCTCACACAAGTTTCAGTGAGCAGTTTGTTGTAGCTGCAGAGCACCATATCCCAAAGTGTGAAACATGTTCTTTTTCTGTCTTCCTAGAGGGACCATAAAGCTTGGCATGTGAGCATGGAAAAATGTATAAATTAGGGTGTTAGCTTACAGGAAACACTGGTCCTAAGTGCTCAGATGACTGCCCAAGAAAGATTCAGATACCACCCAGCTGATCAATAGAGTGCCCACAGCTGGCAGCATGTGTTTATATTGGTGGTTCACAAGCATTGGTGCACATAATAAAATTTATTCCACACATGGCTGGAAAAAATTAGAGGGGACATTGGTTAGTGCTCTGACAGCGAGTGGTGGGGTGGATGCATGAGGGTGTGATCATTTCTTAGCAGGACTGGGAAACACTGCTCTGCCCTCAGTAGATTTTCATTCAGGGCCTTATAACTGTTAAACTCAACACCAGTCCTACTTTTGCTCTAAGAGCAGCATAAAGAAGGTTACATACAGCAGGAGTGGGAGACAGTGTGTGTCTAAATGAACTACAGGATAGCATGTTACATACAGAAAATCTTTTTTTTTTTTTTTTTTTTTTTTTAAAGAAGAGAGATGCTTATTGAGAGGCTTTCTAGCTGTAATGCACCCATCCCCTCTTGCTCTCTCCAATGGAATTTTCTTGTAACTTTATCTATTTTCTCTTGCAAATAAGAAAGGAATTATAATATAGAAAGAGTTAGAATTCTCCCAGGGCCTGAGCTAGGACCGCTTTTGGCGAAATTGTCATATGTGTTTTGGCTTCAATGGACCTATGACAATCTACATTTAATCCACAGTGGCAGAGGCTCTCCCTCTGAACTATACATTCAGTAGCAGATGCAAATTTACTGAGGAATTACCAAATAAATGCTTTTCCTTGAATTAAAAAAATTAATCATTGTTGCCATATAACTTAACAGAGTGGGTTCTCTTGCTTTCTGTGTTGTATTGTAATAGGCATGCACAGACCTTCTGTCTCACCACAAGCAGCTTACAGTGGGCCTGCCACCTGAGCCGCATGAAAAAACTATTACCGCGTAAGTGTTGGCTCTGTCTTACTCTGGATGTCTTGTAGTTCAGAGTTCCTACTGCTGATGCAGTGTTTCCAAACTATTAACTATCATTTTCAGAAAGAAGCATGGGTTTGTGAGCTGGAAGGTCTATGAAGCAAAGTTGTTTTGGTGCATTTTAAAAATTAAAATTTCTAACTCTGAACAGTTGACACGTAGAAAATAACAGGCATCACAGGCACTCCTAACTGTCTGGTTCACTTTCTTTAGCCCTCTGCCACCTGAAGAGCTGTCAAAGCTTATTTATGAAGCTAGTGGGCAAGACATCAGTATAGCAGTCCTGACCCAGGTATAAAGCCCATGAATAGAGATTTTTTTTTTTATGCTATACCTTCTTTTTGTTGTCTGGTACTGGCAAAAGTTACAATGAATGTCCCTGAATAGATACCTTTTGTTCATTTGCTCATCCCAGGAGATAGTGGTGTATTTGGCTATGTACGTCAGGTCACAGCCCAGCCTTTTTGCAGAAATGCTCAGACTCCGCATTGGACTAATAATTCAGGTGATGGCTACTGAGCTGGTCCGCAGTTTGAACTGTTCAGGTAAGACCAATTTTACTGTAATACTGTAGTAAACACCCCTCTCTCCTCTCCCCACCTCCAGTGATCAATGTTTCAGTTACATAGGACAAGACAAATAATTTGCTTATTTGTAACATAACCCTTTTCTTAAAATAACTGTTAAAATTCTTTCTTCAGTAAACGCTGTAAAGAAACATTCGTGGTGGGAGGGGGAACTGTAAAACTCCTAATAAAATGGTTCTATTTTTAAGTAGACTCCCAAGGTGGATGTAGGTGTGATTTTCGCTTTTATTTACCCAGAAAAGTTTAGCTAAACATAATCTGTTGGGTTTTTTTAATTAAATCCTTTGTCTCATACACAGCTGAAAACTTCAAAAATAATCTGCATTCCTAGCATCCTTTTGACACATAGAAATACCCATTCTCTTTAAAAAAAAATATGATAGGCATTTATACTATGTCTTTTGTTACCCAGCAATATGCACTATGGGGATAGATACACTGTAACTCCCTCATGTGGATGCTGCTGGCATGAACTAAAGGTCCCTAGTTTGTGTTAATTTAGTCCTGTTCAGTGAGGGCTGCATTAACATGAACCAGGCATGTTTTAGTTCATGCCTTCAGTGTCCACATAGTGAAAGAGAGTTGCAGAGCAGTACATTAAGGTGTGTTGCCATTCATCCAGTGCCCCCTCCCTATCCCGTGTTTGAACTGCAGGGCTTATAGTCAAGCCTTTAAGCTGCCCTGAGTAAGAGTCACATTGAGGCCTGGTCTGCAACTAAAACATAGATTGATCAATCTAAATTGCTCAGAGCTGTGAAAAATGCAATGTCCTGTTCTAAGTAGTTAGGCCAATCTAACCCCACTGTGAAACCACTAGATCAACAGAAGAATTTTTCCATTGACCTGGCTACGTTATGTCACTCAGGACTCTGAATAGTCCACCCTTCTGAGCGACATAAATTGCACTACCATCAGTGCCTATGTGGATAGTGCTGTGTCAGCAGGAAAGCTCATGCCATTGCAGAGACAAGTTTTTTGATCTCAACAGGAAAACTCTCCCATTGACATTCTCCCTGTCGTCAACATATGACACACATGCCATAAGTGGCACGCAAGATGATTTTGAGTGGCACGCACCTGCCTCCTAGGTGATCTGTGGCTCAAGCGCAGCCATCTCTCCCACACACAGGGAGCCGGTGCTGCAGCTCGAGCCTCGCAGCATGGCCCAGGCGCCCAGGCAAGCAGAGCAGGAGACGTTACCCTGCACAGGGCTCCGCATCCCTGGGGCTGCCCCTGCCCTGCCTGGGTGTGTAGCTCCCAGGAGCTAAGGGGTTAACAAACCTTGCCACAGGCTCTGCCTCCTGCTCTGGGAGGGGGTGGGGCTGGGTCTGCTTCGCAGATCGGGGTGGCACTGCCAGTCACATGCTGCTGCCACCTCCGTGGGGCGCCAAGGCCCGGACTTAGCTGTGGCTGTTTCCCGCATGTGGGGAGACCTTTCCCCAGTGCCCTGCTGTGACTGTCTGGGGGCTGGAGCCAGCCCTGGGCTCTGCTTGCCCCAGCCCCGGAGCCACAGCCTGCAGGTAAAGGGCTGGGCTGGGCAGGAAGTGACTCTTCTCCCATTGCCCCCTCGTTGCCCCAGCCCTGCTCCTGGGGGGCTGCAAGTCCCAGCGCTGCTTCCCAGATGGTGACTGCGCTGGGGGCACAGAGATATGTGGGGGCAGGAGGGGGTTGAAGGTGGATGCGGTGCACACTTGAGGCTACTGAGAGAGATTAATGAAGCGGCTAAAATGTAAATAGGGCTATTATTGACTTTTAAAAGTATCAATGGCATGCAGATCCGTAAATAGAAGCGAATAAGTTAAATCTTGGCATGCCACTTCTGAAAGGTTGCCAACCCTGGCATAGTCTTCACCAGACAGGCTGCAATGGCACAGCTGGTACAGCTGCACAGTTGCAGCATGGTATGTAGAGACATAGCAGGCCTGCCCATAGGTGAGCAAAGGGGCCAGCTGCCCTGGGCCCAGAGACTCATGGCTGCCCCTGTCACTATAGCAGCAGTGGCAGTGGCTGAGCCTTGAGCAGCGCGTGCCTGGCAGTGCTGAAAGGCTGGCTAGGGGAGGCTAGCCTCCAACCCCACCCCCTTCTACCTTAGGCCTCATCCCTTCTGGGGGCCTCCATCTGCCTCCCTGCCCCCGAGTGATGTCTGTCAACTACCCTGAGACATAGCCTCAGATATTTTTGGAATATCTTTTTGAAGTGACTTCATATCGATTCCAAATTTAGAAGCAATTAACCTATCTCTACCTCCCCTCCTCACACAGACATACTCTGCAATCCTAATTATTCTTGGCTATGGAGAGTTAGTTTTGAAATGTCTGAATATTGATATATTTTATTTTTAATTTTATTTCCCCAACCTCCCAACTGAGATATGTAAGATCTATTGTGTGATGTTACTCATGTCCTTTTGCAAGTGGGAATTAAATAAATGAGCCACACATTGCATAGCTAATACAGCCTGGAAGTTCATGAGGTAGGAGACAGTGAAGCAGAAGGGAAATCCATGAACAATTGAAAGACTCAGCAAACAAGAAAATCTAAAGGTGTCACAGTTCTGTGTAGCTGCCACAGCCATTAGCAGAAGCAAAAAGAGTTAATTGGTACCAAATCATAGTCAAATCTTGGTGCCAATACTGGACATGGGGTCTGCACAGATTTCTATGTCCTAAATGGTCTCCATATCTGTGTCGCACTAAATGAATCCTGTGTGGGGAAACTTCCTGTCACTAGCATCTAGAAGGCTTTTCAGTTTTTCCATCTCCTAAGCATGAAGTCAGAGACTTTGCCACACATTTCGGCAAATTGGAACACACTGCCAACACAAATATTAACCCTAGTGACCCAAAAACAACAACAAATAGACTAGTAGCACCTTAAAGACTAACAAAACATGTAGATGGTATCATGAGCTTACATGGGTGCAGTCCAGTTTTTCAGATGACAGGAGTATTAGAAGTCCAGATCCAAGAATAAATAAGGGAAGGGGGTCGGGAGAGAGGGAAAAAATAGAGAAAAAGGAAGGGGGAAAAGGAGAAAATAAAAAGCCAGAGACAGTGAGTAGATGGTTCAAATAGTTACAAGAGACTGATAAGAACAATTAGCATCTCCATTGGTTGGTTGGTTGGTAAGTCATGAAGATGTGGATGATAGTGTGGGAGCCAGCTGATGTCCTTTTCACACCATTGCATAAGACTTAAACTTGTAAATGAAGTTAAGTTCCAATCCTTCTCTCTGTATTTGGCTTGCGGAATTGGCCTAAAACAAAACAATGACTTTGGAGATGCATTAATGAGTGTCCAAGTAGATTAAAGTGTTCTTCCACAAGCCAAATACACAGAGAAGGATTGGAACTTAACTTCATTTACAAGTTTTTATGTTATGCAAATGGTATGTTTTGTTAGTCTTTAAGGTGCTACTAGTCTGTTTGTTGTTGTTTTAAATTTTTCCTGTTACAGACTAACTCGGCTACCCCTCTGAAACCTGGTGACCCAAGTAGTTAGCCAATATTTGGGAACATGTGGGTTGTTTCCATTAGGAGAAGAAACTGATGATGGAGTTACGATTTTTTTTTTTTAAACAATCCTGTTTGTTTACAAAAAATATACAAAGTCCTGTTTCCCAGAACACAATAAGAATGAAAAAGCAGTTCTAAGCCTCTTTCCATCCTTCACTTTGTCCAAAAGCTTTCTCTCACACTTAAATTTTTCTTGGAATCATGCTACAAATGCTTCTCTGGCCATCTCTGGGGACTTCTTTACTGCTCTCTTTGTCTGCCTCTGTTGTATTTCTTCTGTTTCTGTTCCTTATATGGACAGCTCCATCAAACAATACCCAGCCCTCTGCAATACCCAGCCCCCAGTCATTCCTCAGGAAAACTCCTCCATCCACATTGTTCAGATTCCTTGCCAGCAGCCTTGCATTTGATCTGTTTTTTTTTTTTGGGGGGGGGGGGGAAGGTTGCTCCTATTATTTCAGTCATTTTAATTCTAACATCTATCTCAGTGAAGGGTAGCTGTTACACCCACTAGCTTCAATGAGGTTTTACCCAAACCCTAGTACAAATAATAATTGTTTCCTTGTATGAAAATTATCTCTTCAGGGTTTATCAATTACTTTTTGCCTTTTTTTTAAGCAGGCATTAATGACAGACCATGACTAGTTATTAACCCTAGAAAAAACTACAATATGAATGACTTAAAACAGTATTTTCTCACTAGGTGAAGAAGCCTCAGAAAGTTTAATGAATCTAAGCCCCTTTGATATGAAAAATCTCCTGCACCATATTTTGAGTGGGAAAGAGTTTGGCGTTGAAAGAAGCGGTAAGTTGACTATTTGGTTGCTTGAATGTATTATAACTTGTGCACATATTTAATAAGCAGGAGCTCTTGAGATGCAGAGTTTGTGTTACAAGCAGCAGTCTCCTCTTTAGAAATGTTTGCCACAGAGATACCAATGGGCTACGTCTAGACTGGCCTGATTTTCCGGAAATACTTTTAACGGAAAAGTTTTCCATTTTAAAAGCATTTTCGGAAAAGAGCGTCTAGATTGGTACGGACGCTTTTCCGCAAAAGCACTTTTTGCGGAAAAGAGTCTGTGGCCAATCTAGACGCGCTTTTGCGCAAAAAAGCCCCGATCGCCATTTTCGCGATCGGCGCTTTTTTGCGTAAAACAAATCTCAGCTGTCTACACTGGCCCTTTTGCGCAAAAGGGACTTTTGCCCGAACGGGAGCAGCCTAGTATTTCTGCAAAAAGCACTGATTTCTTACAGTAGGAAGTCAGTGCTTTTGCAGAAATTCAAGCGGCCAGAGTAGACAGCTGGCAAGTTTTTCTGGAAAAGCGGCTGATTTTCCAGAAAAACTGGCCAGTCTAGACACAGCCATGATGTATAAAACACAGGGATGTGCCTGTTATTTTTAGTACCCCCCAAGTATTATTTTGAACTATAGAATTTTTAATTCAGCGACGTTGTATGACCAGTTAATGGTTTCTGAGACATCTGTGGAAATATACGATAGGAGGGATAGGCTAAGAATTGTAGTAAGAGTGCATCCAGCATTTTTATATATACAAAAAGTGGTCTGTTTATAACCTATCTTGCCCCTCAACATGCTTACCAGCCAGGTGACATACCTTCTCATTGCAAAGATAGTTTATTGTGGCATCTTTTCACTTTTGAATACAGAGTAATTGTTAAAATGTAAACAATTCTAGGATTGGGCATTGATGTGTCTATTTAGCCCCTACCATGTTGTTGTGGGGAGGGTCAGCTCCATGATGTCTTAGTGGGAACTTTGGGAGATATTGTTAGAGTTATTCATGGAAGGCCAGATTCCCAGCTGGTGTAAAAGAATGACTATCTAGAAGTGTGAGCCAGAGTAATCCCTGCCTTATGCCCTTTTACAGGACACTATGTGTGATCTGCACTCTGTACAAGGCCCAGTTGTGCAGGATATTACAGATGAGGACGGGAATAGCCCGCTCCCCTCCACCTGTTTAGGGTTGCTGTCAGGGCTAGCCAGGATCACTCCGAGCACAAGGACTAGGATTGTATCTTTGTAAGGCGAGATACAATGTTGAGTGTTGGTTGAATTCACTTATGTTAGATGATGTTTAAGGCTCACGGTTAAATTTAGAACACAGATGTAGGTCTGAAACAAAGAGCTGGTGAAAATGCTTATGAATGGCAATATTTCTTGATGCTAGAGATGGCACATAGACTGTGTGCCCATTATTTGTTGGGGGCATGTAAGGGGCATGGAGACAGAGCACAGCTCTGTTTCCTTCTTACCTAAGCACCATTTTCAAGGTTTATCTTTTCACGGGTTTGCAAATCATAGAATCATAGAATCATAGAATAATAGGACTGGAAGGGACCTCGAGAGGTCATTGAGTCCAGCCCCCCGCCCTCAAGGCAGGATCAAGCTCCGTCTACACCATCCCTGACAGATGTCTATCTAACCTGTTCTTAAATATCTCCAGAGAGGGAGATTCCACCACCTCCCTTGGCAATTTATTCCAAATCATGTCAAGTAACTGCACATCAATTTGTTTCAAAATATACACCAATACAGAGAACTTTGTGCACTAAAATTAGGTCATGGCAAGCTCTCATGATATGCAGACAGATTTTTAGAAAGAGAATGTCTAATCTGACCATGGTTGAAGGATATTGAGGTCAAAATAATCTGACGTGTCTAAACTTCAAAGGCATATCAATAGTTCCCAGGAATTTCTGAGTGGCATTAGAAATGGCTTCTAAATCAATAGGTAGGTTCTGAAAAATCAGACCAAAATATTTGGAAGGGTTGAGCATAGGGATGTTAATTTAGATTAATGGGCTAATTGAATAGTCAATGCAATTTGCATCAATTATTTGATTAGTTGATAAGGGCGCCTCTGCCTTTCAAGTGTAGCAAGAGCTACACTTCAAAGGCGAAAGCGCTGCAAGGAACACAGGGCCAGCAGAGAACTCAAGCAGTCCTCCGTTGGCTGCATGGTCCCCGTGGTGTTTCAAAGCAGCAGCGCTGTATGGAGCCTAGGGTCAGCTGCGGAGTACTCAGCTTCCCTGGGCTCCATGCAGCGCTGCTGCTTTGAAGCACCACCTCCTCTTCCGGCCCCCCCTGCTGCCTCTTTCTTATTGAGGCAGCAAGTGGGGGGGAGCAACTAGTCGTTCACATCCCTAGCTGAGCACTCAATGAATTAATTAACTGCAGATTCCCACTGCTTTTGAAAATTGGGCCAAAAATATTTAAATGTCTAAATATGGATTTAGGAATCTAACTTTAGACATTCTGATTTGAAATTTTAGAGAGATCATGGAAAGTGCATAGTCCTGACATAAAATTGTATGTAGGAATTAAAGGAAAAACACCTTATAAGTTGTATTCTTATTATTACTTAAACATAACTCCATTTAATTTATAAAATTGCATTATTTCTTTCTTCAGTGAGGCCTCTAGATTCCTCTAGCTCCAGCCCTGCAATTTCTATTCATGAAGTGGGACATACTGGAGCAACTAAAACAGAAAGAAGTGGCATTACTAGACTGAAGAGTGAAATGAAACAGGTGGGAGGATCTTCCTTTCTGCCCATTTTTAATCGACACAGGATTTATGAAAGTCACTTTTTAAACTCAAGAGAGAAACTGATTTGTGTTTTGGTATATCTAAGCGCTATTATATTCATGGTACATTTCACAATTTTCCTACCTGTTTTATTATTTGAAGTTGTTGTGGCTGTTTTAAAAAATAGGGAGGGGAGGGACAAGGAAATATTTTTTTTCTAAAACATTTTCCTTTTTGGTTTTAATTTAAAATTCTGAAATTTACACATTTCAAAACAGCTTCTGGTTTGAAGCATTAAAGGTACCTGACTTAGACCAAGTTTCCATCATTCTTAGGGTACGTCTAGACTACATGCCTCTGTTGCCAGAGGCATGTAGATTAGGCTACCAGACATAGGAAAATGAAGCGGCGATTTAAATAATCGCCGCTTCATTTAAATTTACATGGCTGCCGCGCTGAGCCGACAAACAGCTAATCAGCTGTTTGTCGGCTCAGTGTGCGATAGTCTGGACGCGCGGGTGGTGACATCAAAGGTATTTGTCGACCACCCAGGTATACCTCATCCCAGGAGGCATACCTGGGGGGTTGACAAATACCTTTGATATCACCACCCGCATGTCCAGACTATCGCGCTGAGCCGACAAACAGCTGATCAGCTGCTTGTCGGCTCAGCCCGGCAGCCATGTAAATTTAAATGAAGCGGCGATTATTTAAATCGCCGCTTCATTTTCCTGTCTGGTAGCCTAATCTACATGCCTCTGGCGACAGAGGCATGTAGTCTAGATGTACCCATACTTAAAGATTCCATTTGCATCAAAGTAAAGATTTGTCTCAAACAATATTCATTTTACACCTCTGATTATACTTGTTTTACACCTCTGTTGTGTCTGTCATACAAATTATTAATGTGACCCATATGTCTCAGGTACAGAATTCTGTTTACTTTATCATACAGTAGATTGGAAGGCAAACAAAAAGGCATTTTCTTATCTCAGTAGGCAGAGGGATTCGTAAGCTACCTCTCCATTAATGCAGTAATATGAGTACGGTAAAAACAGGATACCAAGACAGCTGAAAGATTTTATCTGTGCTGATTACTAGATGCAAACTTCTTTTCTGGAAACAGCACATTCAATTCTTATTTACTTTGGCATGCAAATGTAATTCTTAAACCGAAACAAGTTTGTCTGATGATTCGGCCTAAATAAATAAGTCCCGATTTAATTTCTCCTGATTAAAATATTTGTTTTTGACTGAATTACAGCAATATGGAAGAGAAAGCCAGCTCAGTTGCTGCATACAGCATCATCTGGCACTAGGATCTATAAGCAGGGATTTTTACTTCTCTGCCTCCTCCCCCTCTTGAGTCCTTCCATGCAGATGTAAAGATTCACTCAAAAGAAATCTGAGATCTGTTTTTTGCATGTTTCTGTGTAGGAGGGATAACTGTCATTATCCTGTAAGAGCTCCTAGCATTCTTTTTTGCTAATACATTTTCTCATGCAGCAAGTTAGCACAAGGACAGATACAACAAGACACACAAACCAGATTGTTTTGAAACTGTTTTTGTTTTTTGTTTTTGTTTTTTTGGGTTTTTGTTTTTTTGCACATTTGTTTAACTGCATAACTAATTTTTAATTCCAGATGTCTAGGAGGTTACTTGCAGATGAAAAGGTGAAATAAATCTATATGTTCATTAAGAATGCATGTTTCCCTCACTCACTACTGAATTATGTACACTTGTCCTAGCATTAAGAGAACTGAGAGGTTTTTTTTGTATGCTCTAAATACAGAACCTTTTAACATTCAAGTAGTAAGTGATTTAATTAATACAATGAAGTTTTGTCTTTGCTACTGCTGCTAATTTGTTGAGAGAAGAATGTCCTATGTTCCAGTCCAGAGGTCTAGCAACTTATATCATCATACAAATATAGTGTGTGGATAACAGTCATATGACAAGTTGTGAATATCTGAGTTAATTTATTTTCAAGTAGAGAACACATTAGAATGTCCAGCCTTTTGGAATACCTGACTGGCCACTAGATGGCAACATTACCATATAGTTCTAAATAGAAATACAACACAATTGCATAGACATTTAATATAAAGAAAAGATGTTTTCTGGGATTAATCACATTAGAAGGAAAGGTGCCTTTTCAGCATCAAAAAGGAGTTGAGTGGCTTCCTCTGTGCTGTGGAGCGTTGGGCTTTTTCCATTTATGGTGATTCCCAATAGGTCTTGTTGAGCCATTTGTAGTATTCAACCTTTATAGTATTATGGGAAAAAACCCTGGCCCTTCAAGACATCAGTGTGACAATGAACATTTTGAGTGATTTGATTTAGACTGTTTCTATATTGGAGCTGATTTTCAAATGTGTCTCCACTTCCTATAATTGATGTCTTTGGATGCTCCTAATTCTTTGAAAATCAGTTCCATTACTTTTACAACTTGTCTGAGTCATTATTGTTTAACCAAATAGAAGGTTTTTAGGAATATCTTTAGGTGCTAGCCAGCATCTAACCACTTTTCTTGGAAAACTGCTTCACTAGTTTTGCTAAGCATTACCAAGTTGGCTGGCAAGTTGCATGTTTAGACAGCATGGGATAACTTTTCTTTCTAGTATTAATATAAGACAAGAGAAGCTGAAGAGGAAATGTAAGCTTGCAATACAAACCCTGCATCATGTGAAGGCAGCTGCATTTATTTGATCTCATTTGCGTTTTTATGTCTTTGTGCTGTCTAAGGTAGAGTCAGTGGAAAATTTGCAATAGTATAGTAAGAGATGAATGTAAAATTCAGAAGATCCTTAAACATAAAGGGTCTAAATGTGATTTCACTTGCACTAATGAAAATCAGGAGTAAATTCCCTGACATCAGTGAAATTGTACCATTGAGAGAGCCTATTCTGTCTGACCCAAAGAATGGTTCTCCCTTAAATGAATAAGTGAGTTTAATTTTTATTGCATATATGTTGTCTTTTTGTGGATGTGTCACTTCATCTTATTGTCTTGTCATGACTGACTGACTTTTTTTTTTATTATTTCTGTTTTGTAGTTCTTTTATGGGGGCCATTCCTTGTCTGGCAGCATGCATACTTCCAGGTTCACGGTAAAATACCATTCAGAGATTTGCAGTCTTTCATTTCCCCCTATGTGGGAAACCTAAACATAACTTGCAGCTTTTCTTATGTGAAATTCATTTTTTTAAGCCCTCGATTTTTTTTTTGTTCTATCCACCTTCAATGAGAGCCAGCTTTTATTTCCAGCCATTTATGAAATAAGTTTATTTTCCACATTCTTCTAAATTTTCAGAGATATGATGGATTTAACTACGTGTCTTCGAGCTGCATAGCTAAATCCTGTGCATCCCTGAACATTTAAAGGTAATGTGGAAATATAAATTTGACCCGGTTTATACTCAGTGGGGTTTTTCGTTACATAAATTTTGATCTCATAAGAGGAAAGAGACAATAGTAGTGATTAGAGCAAAGTGTGGGCCAGTTTCTACATACTGTAATGTGTTGCCCTTCTATTCCCTTCCCTCCCCTCCTCCTCCAGTTGATAAAACTGAGGAGTATTTTTTTGTACTAGGGACTTGGATGAGATTCCCTTCAAATTCACTATTACTTCTAGATCTGAATAAGAGTTTGAAATTGGTTGTGCCTTTTGATCTGAAGGATAAAGCATATTAATTCACTGCATCTTAACTCTTAAATTTTCTCAGTCTGCAAAGACAAATAGGCACACAAGTAAAATGACAAATGTACAGTGTTAGGTATCTTAGGTGGTAGGATAACAAGTAACAAAGAGCCTAACCAATTGACCGGACTATGAAGGTGAGTGCATAGACTGAGGTGCTGCCATACCCCTTGACTTGAAGTGGTTTCCATCATGTTGTACAAGGCTTATAGTTTGGTTCAATGGCTCTCAGCACCACCACTATACAAATTGTTCTAGAACTACTTGCTGAATATAGTTAAAATCTTCAATATTAGTAGCTGAAAGGTTGAATTTCATAGACTCCTAATTCATATCCTTAAGGATATAACTTTGCAACAGCTTTAGTTTGTTTTAATACTCAAAAAATAGGATGTTTCTTCATTTCCAAATAACTCTCAAAAGTGACCAATTTGCCTTATTAATTCACTGAACTTTGAACCAAGTGCTGTACACTCTGGGTGCAATACATCCCGCATCAGCAGGTTTGCACAAGACATAGGTACCCTTTAAAACCTGGGAATTTAAATGGTCCATTGGATTTGGCTGGCCACTGTGGACAGGGATAAGTATCACCCACTCTGAATATTGACAAAGATTACTGGTACGAATCCTGGTCCAGTACACAAAGATGAATTAACCCATGGCATTTACTAGTGTGAGTTTCTGCTCCAGCTGGCCCTTTCCGTCCAAGGCCTTTAATAGAGAGATCTTCAGCAACCTCTGCTCTTTCCTAGGCTCTCACTGTTAAGATGGGAGTGCTTGACCCCTTCCCAACATGCCTTGCTCTAATAAAATGCAGTTCCCAGATGCCCTGTCTGGTTCAGGTCCTCACATTCCCACCGTACTCTAGTGCAGAGCAGAAACCAGGCAGTGCTAGAACTGGAAGTAGCCTTTCACTGTCTAAAATCGACAGTAAACTCCATTTTCTCACACTCACCTACCCCTGGTGGTTTTTGGCCAATGGATCCATGTGTACAGAGACCAGGGGCGACTGGTTGTCAAGGACACAGGGAGCACCAGCCATGTGACCACTTCCCCTCCCCACATGTGATCCTCTCTGCACCACCAGGGGAGGGCTGAGCCAATGCCCCCTCCACCTCAGGCTCCGCCCCAGCCATCCCTCTTCCCACCTGCACCCTGCCTCTTCCCTTCCCCTGCCCTGCCCCTGTCCCTTCTTCCAGTCCCACTTTCCCCAAGAGACATGAACTGGGGACTGAAGGGTTGAGCTGGTTCTGGCAGCACTGTTTTTGGGCCCCTCACACTCACCAGCTGCGGTGGGAAGAAGCAGAGCAGCGTGACTCTGCTCCCCTAGCTGCCAGCCATATCACTCTGCTTCCCGCCAGTTGAGCAGAGGAGGTGGGAGTAACATCCAGGTGGGCTAACAAAAAGGGGATGGTACTTACAGTCAGGGGCAGCTCTGTGCATGAACTTTGGGGAACACTTCTGAACAGCAACGTGGTTTGTTACAACACATAGTGCATGGAAACAATAGCACCTCAATATTGCCTACCTACATGGCTTCACTATGTGATTTTCTGTTCACTAATACACATTGTTTTGTGGTGTTAGCATGTTTATCACTACAGTGGTGTGTGTGTGTGTGTGTGTGTTTCCTGTTGCGGTGCTCAGTGGAATAGTACACAGGTGTACTGGTGTGCAGGCCTGCCATGAGTACTAAAATAATCTGATTCCAAGATGTACAGAATTGGACACAAGTGTAAATAGTTCCTGTGTGTATCACAATAAATGGCACTGTTTCTAGGACCATTCTGCGCTTTAACCGCACAATACTAGGAAAGCAAGCTACAGAGAGGCTAAAAGAAGGAAAACAGTATGGGAAAATAATCCGATACAGAACAAAGATGGTGGTTTACTTGGCCCAAATGCCATACCATATGACTTGCTTTCATCTGCTGATAGTGTGTATGTGATTTATTGAATAGGCTCATGTATCAAAATATGGTCTCTTGTCTCATTCTTTGCAGTGCATTCCTTTAAATGGGTGGTCTTTGCCTCCCCAGGCTGTGGACTGGCTGCTGAAGAATGACAGAGTCATTCTGATGCAAGAAGGAATTAGGGCTCCTAATGCAGAATACATGTCATTTCCACTGGGTTGCATGATGATGCACCAACTTTACAGATAACAAAGAGCAATTATCTGTTTGCCCAGTTTGCTCCTGATCAAGCCTGAATGAGTACATAACAATTAAATCCAGAGCAACAGCATAATAACTGAGAATATAAGACATTACAAGGCAGCTTCTGACCCCTGAAGTATGTTGCAAAAGTGCCTTCTTGAAATTATGGACCCATCATTTCTCTTCAAACACAACTGCAGATCCTGTGATCTCTTTCACACCAAAAGCTGTGGTGCAAAGAATATACAGGGTTGGCAGAACTGGCAAATACCACAAAGCAAATTAATTCCTATTCAAGGAAATTATAGACTCAGCACTAGAGGGGGGCAGAGAAGCAATCAAGATGCTTAGTCCTGCCCTGAGGGCAGGGGACTGGGCTAGATGGCCTCTCGAGGTCCCTTCCAGTTTTATAATTCTGAGATTCTATAAGATATTTATCAAATGGGCAGAGTAACAACCATCCCTTGAACATGGATGGCAGGATCCCTCTCCATACACATCACTGCAGTGTGAGCAAACAAACCTATCAATCTGTTCTGTTTAGTTTAACCATTTACACGCCTGTGCCCTTTTCATAGTGTACCTTGAAACCATCACTGAGCAGCAAAAAAGTTACAATTCCTTTCTACTAATTTTAGCATTAAAGTTTAGCACTAGCCCAAAATCCTCAATATATATTTTGATCTTATAAGCTAAGGAGAGTCTAGCCTGAGTAGTATTTGGGTGGGAGAGCAAGGGGAAAATAGCAGGAGTTGCCAAGTCAGGAGAGAGGTATTTGTTTTAGAGTTTTAGTACTTTCACAACAGTGCCACTTAGAATTAGGATTCAGGCTGTGTGGTTGCTCTATCAAATACAGATACTCCTCCGCCCCCAATCACAATAGAAGACTTTTCTAAATTTTCTCTATTAATTGGGTCAAGCTCATTTTGTTTTGCTGACTGCTCATTGGTTCATTTCGGAATTGAGGCAAATAAGTAAAATGTGAAGAGATTTGTTATGAAAGAAAACCACTGACCTTATCCTGTCAACCTCTTCAATAGTACTCAGTCAGTATTCACTGAAACCACCTAGAATTGAAACGGAGGCAGAATGGTGTAACAGGCAAGGGTTGGTGCTTGCATGTTACTGTGTTATAGTTACTAAATGGTCTGTCTCTTGCAGAGGGGCAGTACTCCATCATCTCCCAGTAGGGCTTCATCCCCTACTGGGTCTACGGGAAACCACATCAGCTGGGGTGATCGCCAAGGGCAATGGCTCCGCAGAAGAAGGCTTGATGGTGCTATTAACAGAGTTCCTGTAGGGTTCTATCAAAAAGTATGGAAAATCCTTCAGAAGGTATGTTAATAGCAGAGGAGAGTGTAGAGCATCTTGGTGTTTCAGATGTAATATTACTATGGTCAGGAATAAACTATAATACTTTTGTGGAATATGTCAGACTAATACACAAGAGCTCCAGTCACATGTGCTCATGAATCAGTTTGTGTTTCCTCTGAAAACCAGCACTAAAACTGCAACCAAATGATTAAATTCTACAGTTTTACATCGTTCCCCATTTTAAATGCAAAATCTATTTCAAGGGCTCATAATCCACACACCCCCAATTCAAGAAGTGGTTAGAATTGGAAGGGTTAAATAAAGAGCTATGTTTCTTAAAATGCCTTTATTCTACTGCTGGGTTTCTCAAGGGCTATAATATTTTTAAACCAATTTTTAGTTTGATCAAAAGTAATTGAAAATAATCCCTGCAGTTGCTCCTGAGTTTAGCAGTATGGTGCAGGAGTTGAGCTAGAGAATGATTTAAGAAACAGGGAAACATGAATCCTTGTCAACTTCAGTGAGACTATTCACCTGCTTTTTGTGAATTGTTGCAGAAGGGCCAGCACATTGGCAGCATTGAGCCCTATTGAGTACTAAAGTGGACGTAGGTATATATGCCATGAGTCTAGTTAGCTCTCAGTTATGCAGTTCAAAGAAATACTCTAACACACAGGTATAACTGCTGTCTTTGCTCGAATAAGTCTTTTGTGAATTCATCAACTTGCTTTATTAAGGGGACACTGCCAACTTAAGTTGCCACTATTTGAAATATAACTTTTTACAAATAACTAAAACTGACCGACACCTGAGGGAAAAAAAGTATTTAAGTTTTATGCATGTAAACACTTTTTATAATCAGTGTCTCAGTTTCCCATGAATAGTCAGTTTCCCTTGTTGCTTGAGTGACTTCTATACAGCAACATTTAAAAGATAGCAAAATAGAGTTGTAAAATGATGGTCAACCTTAATTTGTAATATTGTGGAAATTGCACATCTGAGAACATATTAGGTTTCCCCTGCAATTTTGAGTTGAATTAGCTTGCTGTGTACAGTCCACAATTTTGCATACATTTTTAGGTTTGCAACACTCTTTTTCAGCATTTTTACAGTAGAACCCCATTTATCTGCGCTCACATGGGTGGGAATCAGGTTGTCAGTCCAATGCTGTAATATAGTTGCAGCAAATATCTGATTATCAAACAAAAAATTAGCAGGCATAATTTAATTATTTGAATGATTAAATTATTCCAGATATTGTTTCTTAAACAAATAGGTCTTCTCTAGTTTTTCCAAATTGCCACAATTAATAAAGGTTCATTATTACTTTTCTGTGATTTTTCCATTTCTTGTCCACAACTCAGCTGCAGTTATTTCACAATCATCCTGCAATTCAAGCAGGGCCTTTAAAATTACAGCAATTTGTAGGGTGACTTCAGTTAATTACTTGTCCTTCTTTTAACTTGTTCTTTGAATTGACTAGGCTTCAAGTAAACTGTGTCAATTTAAATGTAATAGTGCAAGTAAATATAAAAATCCAGTTTCAGGTTTATAAGATCCTTTTTAAAGGAATAGCCAGACAATGGGCCAAAATGTGGAACTTAAATGATTTTGTACCTGCAAGCTAAATGCTCCGCATGAATTAAATATGCAAAGAGTTTGTGCATTTACAGGTATTAAGCAAGCCTTTTATTACTTGAAGTTGAGTGCTGCTCTTAGTGCTGTGTTGGCAACAGCTGGTCATTGTTATGTTTCCATACATGAAAAGCTAATACCCCCTACTTTCATCTAGATTTTAATGTTTACTCATCTGCAAGCTGTCCTGATCCCTTTGTATAGTATGTACCGTTTCTTTCCTGAACTACTGTATGTGAAAGTTTCTCTTTGTTTTGTTTTTTGGAGACTCAAATAGAATTTTATTTGTATTTTCTTTTGGCCCATTCTTCTGGCTGTTCCTTTAAAAAGAACCCCATAAACCTAAACACTGGATTTATATATTTACTTGCCCCTTACCAGGTGATGTTTACTGCTAACCGGTTAACTGGCGGTCCACCTGGGCTGAAGCAGCCCTTTGCCTGCGAGATCCTGCTTAACTGGTTAACTTTTTAACTGGGGATTTTACAGCGCTACCCTAAACTAGACAACGTTTCATCTCAGGGAACAAGAGAAGGAGGTCTTCACTTTCCTGGTCCATAACAATGCTTTTTTATTGGTGGGTGGGATTTTTTTCCTCCTTGAATTGTCCTTTCATATTACAAGCTCATATTTAAATTGATGTACTTCCACCTTTAGATATCTCCTGCTGTTACTGCTTTCCAAGGACAGGTTGTACCTCCCTTCACCGGACTCCCTGGTCCAGTAACATCTGTGGTCTGGCAAGGACCATGGATGCTCCTGGACCACAGAGCCCAGGAACAGGGCGTTCTTGCAGTAGTGCAGGCGCTCAGTAGTGGGCACCAGCACCCCAGTATGTCAGTGGGGGGGGGAGGGAAACAGGCAGCACAGAGGGGAGTTCTGGCCCCAGCAGCAGGTGTGGCGCTTCAGCCTTAGCAGAGGCCAGGGAGCTCTGTTTCCAATTGTTTGTTTGTTTGTTTGTTTGTTGGGGGGGGAGGTTTGGCCATATGATGATTGTTTTGGGAGAAATAACATTTTTATGAGTTCACTGTTTTTAAAAATGGTCCTACATCCAAACAGCTTTTCCAGGAAGAATTTAAATTAAAAGGAAATATAAGTTTCTAGATATACTTTTAAGTATTGTGCTTTTAATTAATGTTGAATTTGTTTGTAGTGCCATGGCCTGTCCATTGATGGCTATGTCCTTCCATCCTCAACCACAAGAGAGGTACAGTAAATAATAATATTAATGAGGTCTTTTCAAGATTTTATCTCATGTTGCGTGACTCTAGAGCACACTGTCTAACAGGGTCATTGGAGCAAATGCTTTGTTTTAGAACATTTAATATCTAAACTCTCAATGGGAGTTTTACCATTCAAATCTTAACTAATAGTTCTGCTGAATTTATGGCCAGATCTACACTAGACCCAGCAGCTTGGTTTAAGGTGTGCAACTCCAGCTATGCAGAATACATAGCTGGAGTCAGCTTATCTGAAGCCAAGCTTGGCAGCTTTACTTATTCCTCGTAAAAACAGGAGTACTGCATGCCAAGGGGGATGCCCTCTGAGTTCCATTTAGCAAGTCTTAACTAGATTTGCTAAATCAAATTCTGAAAGATCAATCATAGCAGCGTCAATCTTCCATGGGGTGAAGACATGGCCTATGAGTGAAAGGGAAGCCGTAAACCCAGATTTTAATTTGAGAGCCATCATGTTCAAAGATACAAGTCTTGAAAATACTAGGCTTTCTGCAGCAGCATAACATTATATTTAGAACATCTGAGGTTTAAATGTGTTAGTATAATTTCCATGATGTCCTATAATGCGAGCCTCATTCACTTACTCAGCATCAGTTTTAACTTGTATCCTTTTCCCTCTGTGCATTTAAGAGAAGGAAGTTATTTTGAATCACAGGCAATGAAGTGTCAGAGCTCTGCACCTGCAGTGAGTGGGTAATTAATCTTGACAGCACAGTCTGAATTTAGAAGCAGTATTTCTCACTTGACAAAGCTAAAACAGCCCTTGACTTCTGAATGCTATTTTCTAGGAAAATTGCAATAATGTAACATAATTTTTGTTGTCTAATAAGCAAGATTTCTCCTGATCAGTTGTTATATTTTAGAGAGGTTAAAGTTTAATCAGTTTTGTTTAACTATTACAACAGAGGATGGCAAATACAAAAGGGAATACAAGCCATGTTAGGAAAATGTCCTCGTTTGCTGAAATTAAAGACACATACCTGTTTAGAATTGTGTGACTGCAGAAAGAAAATATATTTCAGCACTACAGTTACAAAACCAAATATGAATCACAGAAATGTGGTTGACCCAAATTTTGCCTTTCTAAACCTTTGTTCTTTCTTTATATAATTTTTTGGTTGATTGGGTTTTTTTATACAAACAAGTTGCATCTCTGCTACTAGGGGCAATTTTGCATATGAAAGAGAATGTTATGAGTGACTTCATCTACAAATCCTTGCATCAGGAACAGTGATTTGATAGTATAGGTCTCTTCAGTCTAGCAGAACGTTTTATAAGAAGAATCAAGGGTTGGAAGTTAACAAACACTAAAGGTTAACATATTTGAGCTGTTTCAATCCAAGGAAGGAGCAAGTTCGAGAGTCTTCATGTCTTTGTGTGTTGTGACAATCCACCAATAGGGTTCAGTGATTCTAAGAACACTTGTCAGTGTTGATCATTTATGCTACACTTAAATGTTTTGAGTTTTCCCTTTCATTCACCACCTACTACCTCTTTCAGCCCCTTAACCACAAACTATCTTAACACAGCATGATGTATTGTATTGCTGCCCTGAGCCAGTATAACAGGTAACCAGGCCTGTAATCAAGAATTAAACTAAATAAGTATAACTTCCTGAGGTTATCCTTTCTTATGAGATCTGCTCAGCTCTTCCCATGCGAAGTAGGTTGTTCTACCAGCAATGTAGATATCAGGCGTTGGGTAACACCCACATAACTTTGAATGACTATTTTAAAAAAAAATCTCTACAATACCTTTTGCTTTATAAGCCAAAGCTGTGATCCAAAAATATGCCTACACAAAATAAGGTGTGAGGTTAATATCATGATCAAATAATTTAATTTGAAAGATAATTAGCATCAGCATTCCCATATGTAAGCAATGTGCATTCACAGAAAGTAATAGTGTAATATACATCTCAGGAAGTTAGGCTTTTTTTTTATTGCTAGGCCCCTGAATCTGCAAACAGTGTTGCAAGTGCTTAGTTTTACACATGCAAGTAATCCCATTCATTTCCACAGTAATTACATGTGCAAAGTTAAGCCTATGTTTAAGTGTCTGGAGGATCAGAGGACTTATCCTCTTTTATTTTTTTGTTTGTTTCTCTTTCCATAAACCTATCCCCTAACTTTCCAGATGACCCCTTGTGAAATCAAGTTTGCTGTGCATGTGGAGTCAGTGCTAAACCATGTACCCCAACCTGAATACAGGCAGTTGCTGGTGGAAGCTATTCTTGTTCTCACACTGCTGTCAGACATAGAAATGACCAGCATTGGTGGCATAATCCATGTGGATCGAATAGTGCATGTGGCTAACGAGCTGTTTCTTCAGGAACAGGTGGGTAGAAGGGAGGTTGGAAAGATATTACATTTGAAACTGTCTCCATTTTCAGTATTTGTGACAAATTATTTTTCCCTCTTCAAAAAGCAAGACATAAAAGCATGTTTTGAGAATGTATTCAGAAGATTAAAACTCCCTGCAGTTAATAAAATAGTCTCTTGTAGTGCAGTTTTACAGTTGTAATGAGGGAATGTTCTGCCTCGTCTAAATTTCTGTTTAAAATCTCCTTTTAGTTCACTGGAATACTAAAATTGAAAGGGCTACTGTTTAAGTAGAGATGGAAAAAATAGCTAGTTGTTTTTACCAGACATGCAAAAAATAAGGCCCACAAAGGGGAAATTAAGAGAGCTGAACTATATAGGTAGAGAAAAAGGTTCTAATAACCTATGTTGTCCTATGATGTGTAGAACAGGACTTCATGAAGGGAGAACTCTTTTCCATATTCAGTGCATACAAAAGTAATCATGGTCTGGTATTTTTTTTAAGTTTAATCATTCTGATCGGAACATAGAGATCTGATTTTTCTCCTCCCCTTCTTTTTATTTTCTCCCACTCAGAAATCACTTGGAGCAAGTGACGACTTCTTGGAGCGAGACTTCGCCACAGGAATTTGCCACTTCTTCTATGACAGTGCTCCAAGTGGGGCATATGGAACTATGACATACTTAACGAAAGCTGTGGCCTCCTATTTACAAGATTTCCTGCCTAGCACAGGCTGCCTGATGCAATAAGCTATGCCTCTTAAGGAAGACAAACAAGGTAAAGATTCAGAAGCTTGTTTCCCCCTCTCCTCTCTTCCCAGTCCATGTCGCTTTCTCTTACTGAACATATATGTCTTTCACTTCTCAGGATTTAAGCACCACTCATCATGTGTGAGCACCAATCTGTAGGAGACAGCTGAAAAACAAAGATGGACTTTGGCCTAATTCCAGAACTATGAGAAACGTGTACGAGTGAGGCCTATTCTGCCCTATGTGAAATGTGCAATTTAAAGTAAATTAAGTAGGAATTATGCATTTATGCCAAGAGGAAAATAATTAATGCAGAGATTAAAAAAAAATACATATAGGGAGATGCATCTGACATGCATTTCCCAACTAAGGAGTGTATTCTTCTGTATATTTATATTAACTCTCTCTTAAGCATGGCTTCCTAAGTTGATGATGTGAATAGTTAAAGCACACTTTAGTATGATTATTCTCTAATTTATTCAGTTTAAATGGGATACCCAGGCATTAATTTTTGTACACACTGGTATAATTGAAATCAGAATCTCAGAGTGATGCAGGAGTAATGCCAGTGAAGTCAAGCATGAGATCAGAATTAGACTGTCATGAATTGGTAACCTCTCTCTGATGACGTGGCATTTGCCTTGGGGAAGGCTACATTGTTTTGACCAATGATATTTTGGAGATGCTTGCTGATCTCTGTCTTCCCCTTTCCAAGACAGTTTTATGCTTAGAGTCCTTTTGGATAGATGAATGAATAAACTGTGCGTAGATCTGAAAAGTACGTTTTCTTATCATGTAATTGTAAATGGCTAGAAGATGAGATACATAAGTGTTGCCCTTCCAGAATACCATGTGCACTTACTAGAAGAAGAGTCAATGTTCGTTTCATGCCCTTTGAAGGAGCATCTGTCTAATCATCAAATGTAATTTAGTGCCACTAGTGTTTTCCGTAGTAAAAAAAAAAGCTCTCTCTGTAAACAGCACCAGGGTAATACTTAGTACCCTTTAAATGTGTAGGCAATCATTGTATGTTTTTTATAGGATAGTGCTCCATCCTGTGATTCAATCCAGGTGAACTCAAAGTGGATGAAGATGTTAGTTTCAGCTTGTGGACTTCAACTGAGGGGTGAGGCCTGCCCCTGTGGAATGGGCTAAATGAATAGCCACTGGTTCTGAACTAGAACCATGTTAGAGAGATGCAATATAGAAGAGAATTTTAGTTTCAGTGAAAGCAGATGGCTCTGTCAACAGTACAATTGTTTGTTGGTGTAATTACTGGCAATGCATAAGAGGGTTGGAGTAGATTTCAAGTGGCTGATGATTAGTAAAAGGATGAATAGGAACTATACCATCTAGTTACATTTTTACTTATTATAAGTGACCTTTAGTCACTTTTCTTAAACACCAATGCCCTGTTGAAGAAAAATTAGCCTAGAGCCCTTTGAACATTTGAACAGCATTTACTTGAGTCTTTCTACAGGAAAAAAGTTTTCCATCTCATACATTTTAAAATGTGTTGACAGAAAGAAAAACAAAATCATCTGCCCAACACACATGATCTCAGCTGAGCTAGGTGGCAGGAGACTGATTCAACCGCCATACCTAGGTATACTGTAAGACACTATAGATCGCTGTTGCTACAGCATTGTGCATCCGAAAAGTATTTTTTACAAGCTAGTCAGATGAGTACTCTAGGTAAGAGTTGTCCCTTTACTGTGTCTTAGGCTTAGGAATTTCCCAGAGAGCAGGAGGATACACAACCTTTCTGAATGGAATGTACATGCGGGTGAGGAGAGCAGGAGAAAGGTGCGTGTGTTCACATTACTTAGGCAAAAAATTGTTAATGGTGTAAGGAGCAAGGGTAGCTCAAATGCATTTGGAAGGTATTATCTTATATATGCCTGTTTGTACTTTTGTAGCTCTTCGTTTTTATACATGTGCTGAGACATTCATTAGTTCATTTTCTAAGTAAATGAAAATAAAATTGTCTCCAGTTTACACAAGGCAAACCTTATATTGAAAAGTAGTTTATGCGGTGTATGAATGTTCATGTGTTCACAGGAGTTATATAAGCTCTTAATAATTAAGTTCCCCTATAAAGCTTTGGTAATGTCAATCATTTTTCCTGTTTCATGCTGAGCCCTTTGACTGATTTGAGATGCAAGAAGCTTCTCTCTCAAATCTGTTTTAATGTGCTTTTTTTAAAAGTCAGCCTCAGACATGAACAGTTTAAAATGTGTAGAACAAAAGAGAAGACTGCTAAAATCTAACATTTGTATGCCACTGAATAGAGGTTTAAAATAGATTAGGAATTACAGCAAAGTACTGCCCCATTT
The DNA here is from genome assembly GCF_052426305.1 of Pelodiscus sinensis. Lineage (NCBI taxonomy): Eukaryota > Metazoa > Chordata > Testudines > Trionychidae > Pelodiscus > Pelodiscus sinensis. The sequence goes on from NC_143052.1 coordinate 214,220,875, forward strand.
ACTAATTAAATATTTTTAAAAGTGAAAACTTAAATTCATTCATAATATGAACTAACTTGGCGTATATGGCTTAGAAATAGTGTTTTTAGTCTTTCTGAAAGTGATACTACCTAGTACGTGAAGTGCAGTTTTATAGGAAAAATGTTTTATGTAGTTTAGAAGGCTGGGATAGTTCAGTACAGAAGGGTGAGAGACAGTATAATGAACTTTAAACTGCAGTGTGAATGTACCGATCATACTTTTAGGTTGGCTCACTCATCTGTTGCCTTTTGCCTTGCACTTCTATTGAAAGGAATATATTAAAATTTGATCCATTCGTTGCTAGAATCATTGTTCCTGAAACAGGGGAAACTTAATTGAGTCATGAATGTGTCTTGTAGCAACCTCTCTGGAGAGAATTCAGATGTGTTTATGAAACAACATGATTGATTAGTGTGTTCCCAGCTAGACAAATCTTTTTCAATTTATTAAAGGTAAGCTCATTACCAAAGACTTGATTTGGTTGCTGGACATCCCAGAGGAGTGAAAAAGGAATAGCATGTCTAGCTTTGAACTCTGGGAACTGATTTATGGAAAATAAGTTAGAGAAGTGTAAACAGAGACCTCATCATGTGTCTGGGAAATGGGGACATTAATGGAATGCAAATAGAATCAAGTAAGATCCACTACTTTAGTTTGAGAGGCAGTGCTGTTGCAAGCCCAGACTGCAGCTGTCAGGAAGGAAACACATACCATACTTCCTTGAAATATGAGATGTCTGAAAACAGAAAATTGGCCTGAGAATGTGCAGTGACCAAAATAATAAAATGGTACTAGCGTCTGCTGGATAGCAGTACTAAATTCAGCTTTTGCATGAAGTAGCAGTAGGGTTCAGTCTCCTTTCATTGTGTCAATATTCTTTCCTCCCCTCTCCCAACTGTATCAAATACTTGATCTGTTGAACATTGTTGTTAGAATTTTGTTAAGCTTTTACAGTTTAATCATTGCTTCTGATGTGTTGCCTATACTTAGCGCTGCTCGCTTTCACTGTGTGAAACCAGTCTTCAGACACCCTTACAAAATAATGTGGAAAACTTACTAACCCAGTACAAAAATCAACTATTATCAGTTATGGGTTATTTGCTCGTCAAAATAAATTTAAAAACCTTGTTCAAGGGAAGTAGAATTTGGCAGAGCTGTTCATGACATCCCTGAAGGTAAATATTATTCACGCTTTACAGATGGGAAACTGAAATAGAACAACATGTCAGTGCCAAGCTCTCCTATCATTTAGTAAGGATAAGTGGATGAGCATGATCATAGCGTTTACTTCTGATATTAGTTACTTCTGGCACGGATTGTTTGCCACTAGGACTGTTTTGCTTCTTTACAGCATAAATGGAGAAAATAAAATCAAGGACTGAATATAAACTATCACTTCATTAATACCCCACTTGCCCTCTGCAGGGCCAAGCCTAATGTAGGACCTCATCCACTGCCTATTGAAGACAGTGGAAAGACTTTCATGGACTTCACTGGGCACTGAAATAGCTGCTACTAGCTTAGTTTGCTTGTAAAATCTGGCTGTTCGTGTCCATAGAGATTTCTAAAGAGTATTCAAAAGAGGCAATATGTAAGCCTGTTATGGAAACATTGCAGTTTAAGTACAGCAGAAATCCTCACTGGATGTTGCCATCCACATATTTACAGAGATGAGTTTGCTACCAGCATCCTACAAAATTGTGATTAGATGTAGTGTACCCATCTGCCATTAAATAACAATGTGTTTTAAATACATTGATTTTCCTTAGTACTCTTAGCAAGTGTAATAAGTGCTCTGAGAGCTTACAGTAATGGATCTCTTAATATGCAGATAATGCACAATATAGATGGGATATTTGTTTTCTGAAGATGTTATTCAGAATGCCGCAGTCCTCCTTGCAACAGAGGTGTCCATAAACTTACTTTTCAAAAATCTCTGCTCTTGAGAGAGGATTTTAAAGTATTTTAAAAGTAGATTTAAATACTTCTTTCCTACAAGTGCATTTTTGTCCCTAGAACTGGAGGAAACTGTGGCCAGTATGTGACCAATGCCATTAATATAGCAGATTCTGAGGGTAAAAAAATGCATGCTATCCAGCTGTTGTGGCTCATAGCTTCGTGTGTGTGTGTCTGTGTTATGATCATAAGTAATTTAAAAAAATAGAATGTAATGCATCTGTTTGCACCACCTGTATTCATATAAGCTGGAGTATTTTTTGAAATATTTTAAGTGTAAAGTTGGACAGTAATGCAACATGATTTTTCATCTGATGTAAACAGATTTTTAAAATGTTGACTCAACAGAGGCCATTAATACGTATTTGGATTAAAGAAGCTTTAAATATGGTTATTTTCTTCTGCTTATCAGTAAACTCTGAGTATCTGTGTTATACTTAAGTAAAATTAACTCTGACTAAACATGTCTTTCAAAGTATTTATTTAAAAAAAATCCCTGGGCTGGAACTTTCTAATGTGCTTTGGTTTTTTGTTTGTTTTTTTACCCTGTCTGGTATGGTGTATAACACTAGACTTCAGTAGGGGTTCTTTTTCTGTTACAAAGGCCTCAAAAGTGATTTTAAAATTTCACTCAGATCATCATCATCCTTGCACAACATGAAAAAATATGGATCCAGATCTACCCACTATCAGATGGAGAGGAGGCATGGGGCTTCCTTTCATCTAAACTGTAGGGATGGTGGAAAGAGATTCCAGAGAAGAGCTTCTCTCCCCCAGAAACTGGCAGCAGTAGGGTGGTAAAGGGGAGCCTCTTCCCACCATTGGAGATCAGCATGAAGGGAAAGGACTTGGAGCATTTCTTTCCTCTCATCAGCAACACCTTTGCTCATCCAGGTAAGGGGCTCAGCGCTCTGCTGCCCCTGAACGAGCATGAGGTGATGAGCTCTCCATTCGCTTCCTACCTCAAAACCCTCCTGCTGAATGGCAGAAAGCTCCCCTGCATGCACAGCAAGCTCCATGGCTCTCTGGCAAACTGCTAGGAACCTCAAGGGGATGAGAGGCAGCATGCAACACCTCCAGCTAGCTTACAGAGGACACTTTTCCAGAGGTACCACTGTAGCTGCTTCTTTTCTCTACAAGCCAAGTACCTCCCATAGCTTGGTGTGAAGTGCTTTGCCCCCTAGCCATTGCTTGGGAAGATGCTCTTCTTTCTTTTGCGCATAAGTTATTTTTAAGCCAACCTCAAACTCCACAGCCAGAGTTATAATCGCCGTAGTGGCACTGTTTAGGGCTAGTGCTGATCAGAAAAACTGGAAATCGTGACAAGTTTTGTGAAATCATGGCAATAACACCCACAGGGCATTTGGGAGAAAATACAAAAAAAAAAAAAAACCAGCAATGTTACAACATCCTGTTTTGATATTTTGGGAATAAAACATATTTTTCAGCTCTACAGAGGAGGCATGTATAGCTTCACTGACATAGCCCACTCTCTTAAAATCTTCTGCATGATGCATCCGGTGTCACGGCATAGTATAAAAACCCGAGGAACACAGAATTCCAGTTTTGGAAAGCAAAGTTAGCAACAGCTGCACACAATGCAGCACCCTACACATTGGGATTTTTTAGAAATCTGAATTTTATAATACATCACACAATAAAGTGTTCCTTGTAACAGGGTACTGCATGTCTGCACTCAAAGCAGATGATCACATGAATTAGAAAATTCAGCTCCCAAGACTGATGCTCATATTTGTTCTTAACAGCCCAAAACAATGCAGCTGAAAGGTATAGCTTGTCAGCAAAGAACAGTAGGTGCTTTGAATTTCTGGATCAATAATTTATTTCCAAATTCTTCTCAAGCAACTGGAAGCTTGGGCCTAGCTCTGAGGTGTGCACATTTCTAGGGGTGTGTGTTTTTAGTCAGTACAAAACTAAATTTACATAAAATAGTTAATACAATTTAAATGAACATTCTCTACATACATGTCCCTAAATCCTGATGTGCCCTGAGGCACAATTAGTATCCTAAGGAAATAACGTACAGTGGAGATGTACAGTATAGTGTTAAGAGCATTCATGAGTGTAGGTTTTCCTTCCTATCTGCACATATAGGGCTTGAACCAAAGCCTGTGAATGTTAGGAGGCCCATTACTATTTCACACACAGGTGAATATATTATATCTACTATTTTCCCATCAACTGCCAATTTTATCCCTCCAGCCTCTGTCCCCAGTTAATCAGGTAGGCTTTGTTCTTTATTTAGCTGTTGCTATTGGTTACCATGGTGACTCATGCAGTGCTTAATTTGTGCCAGAGCTGCTTGCTGTACCAGGGTCCCTTACCTGCATGGTGTCAGGTCATACATCCAGCTATTGTTGCTCCACTTTTGGCTTGAGGACTCCACTAGTGCATTGGTAAATTGTTGCCTTAATACATCACTCACTCACCCCCGCACCCGCTGCAGTATTGTTCTTCTGGGGTTTCTGCCTCCTCACAGGCTCTCATTACAGCGCCGATATGGGCTGCTTCCCATGCTTTATTCAGAGCTGAATGCCAGGTCTGCTTTTTTTCACACCTTATAAAGCAGAGCATGCCATACATTTAGTCAGCAGGCATCTGAGCTTGGTCACAGGTTCATTTAGTCACATGATCTTCCCTGCACATGTGCGCGCACACAGTACATTTTAGGGCCCATTGTTTCAGAATGTCTTTGTTGATCTGAACCAGGACTGCACATCCCATTTCAGCAGGCAGCATTCCTGTGCTCTCTATGCTTGGATGGCTGAATCCATGAAGGGATTCTTTGCAGACTCAGGACCAGAGCCATACATTTTAGGGGGTATTTTCTCTGAAAAAATTATATTATTCTAGTAGTGCATGAAGAATAATTCACATATCAGTCAGTACCAAGACCAAAGCATGGGAAAGCAATCTAATTAGGAGTGTCTGCCTCTCAAACAAGTCTCAGGTAATAAGACATGACAAATCGTTGGTAATCATTGTGGTTTGGCACAAAAACAGGTGCCTTTTCTTCTATTCAGTATCTTTTGTGTACATGCTTTAAGTAGAAAACACCTAATGTAAGTATAGTATGAAAGTACAGTAAACTTCCGATAATCCGGCACCTTTAGGACCCAGAGGGTGCCGAATTATCAGATATGCCGGACTATCAGAAAGGGGGCTATGAGGGTCTGGGGTGGGGTAGGGGAAATGGGGGGGTGACGCTGCGGGACCAACCCGGCAGCACCCCAGCTGCTCTGCCCCAGCTGTCCCCAAGTTAGCTGCTGCTGAAACTGACCAGCGGCTGACTCGGGGAAGCCCAGGGCAGAGCAGCTCCAATTGTCTGGCTGCCTGGAGCACTTCCGGGTTTCAGGTGGTGCCGGACTATTAGGAGTGCCGGACCACTGGATGCCGGACAACTGGAGTTTTACTGTATTTGGTATTTTTTGGTGATTTCTAGTGCTACTAACTAGGAGTACAGGGTCTTTCGAAAAGGTGCCCCATTGTCGAAAAAAACCCGCATCTAAACTGTGGTTTCAGTTTCAAAATGGTGCTTGTTCGAAACAACCCCATGATGTGATTATGCAAATGAAGCATGGGATATTTAAATCCCCACTTCATTTGCACTTTCAAAGTGCTTCATTTACATCCCTCTGCTGACAGACGGGTGTAGTTTAGACGTAGCCTATATGTCCCCAAGTACCAAATTATGCCTCCTTCTGAATGGAATCTGCAGAGTATAATTTTTTTTACAGTACCTGTAAGTCATCTGCAGTACAACACCAGGGCTTCCTATCCTGGAGTTCATGTTAATGTTAAGATGGCTTTTTGTGTATTTCCTAACTTTCCAACTTAGAATGGGATATACTGAAGAAAAGAAAAATAACGTATTATCAAAAGTACATTCATTCCATAGAAAGCAAAGTCTTCTAAAGATATACTGCAATAGTCAAAGTAATTTTGTTCTTTGTCAGTACAGGCTGAATAAGAAAACAAGGGAAAATAAAAGCCATACACATTTCTATTTGATATTGTCATTTCCCCCCCAAATCTTAAAGCCATTTTTTCAATAAAAATGCACTTTCTTTTATTTCTTAGAAGTGAGTTTGCATTTTTGAGACAGGAAGTAGTCAATTTTAGCAGTTTCAAAAAAAGAGAACTCAATTCAATTTATGTACTCTTATTTCTTTGCACATTAAGCATCCAAGTGTGTAATCACTATGGGCCTGTTTCAAAGTTTGTAGCAGTCAATGAAAAACAGGACAGCTAAATCCTGTACTTCTGTCTCAAGCAAAATTCCCTTTACAAATAATAAATAATGGGAGTTTAGCTTGGGAAAAAAGAGAATGTTTTAGGTTAAAGACAGATTTTAAAGCAAGACTTCACTAGCTCACCTCTAGGCCTTTATTATGCTACTTATCGCCTTTTTATGACATTAGTTGATCCTCCCTTTTTGCAAGCATTTTCTGCCTGCACACTTTTTAGTTGTCTCCACACACAAATTCTGCTGCTTCTGTTTAACCCTAATATCACTTCTAGAGTGACGATGGCCACCTATTCTTCTTTCTTTTATTCTCCTTCAGAGGAGTGTCATTTGTTGCAGTTTAATAATAGCATAAAATATTCTATACTATTCCATGCATACATTTAAATATTTCCTCCTAGTGACGCACACTCACTAAGTTTCTTAATATCACACACATTGCTTTCTTGAAATCTAAACTATGCTCCATGAACCCATTTCATAGGCCATTCAAGTACAAGAATTGTTGTCTTTGTTTTAAAGCATTTTATGCCTTAGTGTCACCAAACTTTCCTATTACCATCATTTTCATAGTCAATTCCTCCTTAAGGAAATCCACATTCTACTTTGTGATTCACGCAATACCAAATTCAGTGCAGGAGGACAAAAGATCACATTTTAATTGCTTTGAAAGTTAAGATTTTTGTTTTGTTATTGACCATATATTTATGCCCATTCAAGACATGTACTTTGAGTTCAAACATACTGGTTCTCCACACTGATCATAATGAGCTCTCTTCAAGGGGGGGGGGGAACCATAAGGGCATGCTTTTCAAAGGCATGCTCATTAACTACCCATGCGCATAGCGTAAATAGGAACAGGAGCATATACCTTTTGTCTCTAAATAGGCTGTGTGTGTAAACAATAGTAACAGAGGTAGTAGTGAGCTGAAATTATTAATTTATCAGCATCATGCAAATATACTAGTTTAAATGTAGAATCAGTTTATGTAAATAAGTGATTCTCCTCACATTTTTCAACTTTAGGATAGCAGGTCTGAAGGATCCCTCTACTTTCCCCTATAATATCCCTCACTGGAAGCGCCTTCTTGTCAATGAAAGAGGACCAAAAAGGACTTATTTCAGAGTAAATCAATTCTCATCTTTGAGGACTGCTGTTGAGCCACAAAGAGAAGTTCATTTTACTTCCCACAAAAGTGAAAGGTGCTATATTGGCACTGATAATTGTTCCCAATGGCCAGGTGATAAAGAAACAAGAAATGGAATCAAAGGCGTTGCTAATACGGCAGTGCTCTGCTCTCCCACCAGGTAAATAAAGACAGCCACTATCAGAAGGCAGTTCGTTTTTAACTTCTTCTCTTCTCTTCATTATTGTTCTTCAGTTTAGCAGCTGTCCATAGTTTATAGATGGCTGAGCATCGACATCCCAAATAAGCACCAGACTTCTGGTTCTTCACCTCATACGGCTGCCATACAGCTTTATGAGAACAAGCAGTCCATTCTTTCTTACACCAGCATTATGTTTCTCAGTGCAGCATAACATCACTGGCAGCTGGGCAAGTTCTTGATAGGAAACTCCAAATTGAATTCTGTTTCTTTACTGGCTCTACTTGTTTTTGAATTTATTAACCACATGAAAGGCCTCTAAAAATTCATTGAAGTCAATGCTGCCATCTTTGTTGACATCAATGCTGCGAGCTAAGTTGTCAATAGATTCATCATCTATGTCGATCTTGAGATGAGAATTAAAGAGTTTCCACGTCTGGCGAAACTCCTCAATGGAGATCAGACCTAAAGCAAGAGATAGAAGAGAGAAGAAATGCACTATTCTATTCAACCTATCTCCCCTCAAAAGGGCTATTTGCCACCTACCTCCCCGCTCGATACACAATCATTTCTACATCAGAAGTAACAATGGGAAGGAGGGAAATATGACAAATAAATGACCAAAAATGGTGAAGGCATACAGGAAATTCTTCCATAGCTGTATCCCAGCCAGGAGCACCCTGAGGCGGGCTGCGGCAGCTGGCGCCCCAGGCGGAACGCGTGATCAGCGCCCCACCTGCATGGCCGTCAATGGACTGACATCATCATCAGGCACCCCGGGTGCCCTGTTGAAGGTGGCGCCCTAGGCGACGGCTGAGTCTGCCTATAGTCACAGGCTGCCCCTGACCCCAGCCCTTATACAGGACTGAACCAAAAGACTTTAGTTAGCTCTCAATTAACCAGAAGTCACTCATTTCTGGTTTTTGCATCAAGAAGGAAAGCTGGGAGGATAAGAGTCAGATAAAAACAGTTTTAAAATTAGAACAACAAATATACGCTTCCTAGACCTGCAGTAGTAAGCAGAAATTTTCCTAATATACCTGAATGATCTTTGTCAATGATGTTAAAGATTATCTCCAGATCAGCTCTGTATCGGTAGAGGGTTTCCACCAAAGCTGGTTGTACCTATGAAGATAATGAAATTAAATGCCGTGGGTAGATCATACCTCAATCTGATTTAGATTAACAGGACAAACACTGTACAAATCTAAACAACAAAACAAATATACAAAGCATACATTTTCAAATATTAAAAAGACTCCTTTAGCATAGCTTCAAAGAGGTGATTTTCTGCCTGACTGTTTATTGGTAAGTCTTTCAGTTGCCAGACACATTGCCACTAGATGGCTAAGAGAATTGTTGCTGGAATAAGTAACTGTTAATGAAAGCACAGGTAACCTGCTGGGGTACTGCATGTAGTGCACTCAAAGACACAAAACTTTAAGGTGAATATGGAAAGTGACCTTGCTGTTCTTTGGGGGAAAAAAAAAAAAAAGGAAACTGCAACTGCAGGCTGGGCTTTCGAAAGGACTCAGCACCCAGAGCTTCTATTTAGGTAAGTTCACACTGTAAGTGAAACATGACTGAAGCACAAGGAAGCATGCCCATGGTAGTTTTAATCTAGCAATCACAGCTAACTACATAAATGGAGGCTCTGGCTCCAGCCCAGCCGAACAACCTGAGTATATATCCAGGGTCCCCATCAGACTTGCACTCAGGTGGCTAGTCCAAGTACAAGCCCATACCACCATGTGTTCACTTGCTACGATTATTCATGCAAACTAGATTAAAGGTTTACTACCCATACAACAATCAGACCTTTGCTTACGGTGTAGATATATCCTTCAGTCACTTTAGAAAATGGACAAATGTTAAAAAAGTTCACTTCCTATTTAGAACTTTTTGAAAATATGACCCTTTTATTTAGCTTCCAATATGGAAAAAGCATTTTGAAAATCTGGCCCCAATTCTGAGGGCTGAACATTTTTTAAAAACTGGTCCTAAGCATCCAAGAACACGTTCCTCTAAGATTCAGTTATGATTCTTCTCCCTCACCTCTTTTATAGGTGGCTCTATTTCCAAATCATTAAAACTGGAAAGATACTCGACACTTCCATCGGGGGCAAGCTGCACCAACCGAGAACGCAGAGTCCTCCATGGGAGAGCCAGATGTAAAACAGATTCCATTGCTGAGGCCCATTCAGTGGCAGAAATCCTTCCTGTCAAAATGGATCGTTTCACAGTTAGAAATGATGCATGAATGCACTCTCCCTAACTGCTAGTAATTTTAGTGGATGTTTTTCTAGAGATGCAGAATAGTCTAATACAAATATGCTGACAGAAAAATCAGACAATATTTAATAAAGTGTTTCAGTACATTTGAAATAACTACATACTGAGCACTTACTTTATTCAAAAGGAGTATCACAGAGCTGAGGTCCTGCAAATATGTACTATAGCTGAATTACCATGAACAGCTGACAAAACAACACAAGACACAGAAAATGTGACTTGACTGTTTAGCTTGGTAATGGTGTTTATGACCTCAACATTTAGGTTCTCCACTTTAAAGGGCATTGGGGTGAAATAGTGTCATAAGGAAAAGATTTTTGAAGCCCAAAGATTTTAATCTCTACTCCTGTAGAGTACAACTACAAATTTACCTTCACTTGATACCTCTGGGGATGTCTACACTACAGAGTTATTTTGAAATAACTCCCCTTATTTCAAAATAATAAGATGAATATCCACACAGCAAGACCGTTATTTTGAAATTATTTTGAAATAACGGGCTTGATATTTCAAAATAATAACCCCTCATTCTATGAGGAATAACATCTATTTCGGAATTGCTATTTTGAAATAGGGTTAGTGTGGACGCTCGGCTGCTGTTATTTCAAAATAACTACTCCCTAGAGTCATTCAAAGTAATTACTCCCCAGTGCTTCCTGGGGCTCTAAGTCGAGATAGCGTGTCCACATTAAGGAAGCCTGCCTCAGACTAATTTTGAAGCTTCCCTGTAATGTGAACGTGCTATTTCAAAACAGTTATTTCAGGAGTTGTTATTTTGAAATAACCTGGTAGTATAGGCATAGCCTTGGTCTACGTCTACACTGCAGGCTTTCTGCACAAGAATGACTGTGCTTGCACAAAAACTTGTGGAGTGTCTACACTGCACATGCGTTCTTGCACAAGTAAATTTACAGTAAAGCATAGGAAAAGAGGGCTTCTTGTGCAAGAGTTATTCCTCTTCCCACGTAGAATAAACCCTCTTGCACAAGAGCTCTTGCACAAGAAGGCAGTGTGGACAGGCAACAGGCTACAATGGCCATCAGAGCTTTCTTGCACAAGAGAGTGTCCACACTGCCATGGATGCTTTTGCGCAAGAACTCTTGTGAAAAACAGTTCTTGTGCAAGAAGCCTGCGATGTAGACGTAGCCTTGGTGTTTGTGTTTCTCGTTGCATTGCCCAATGGCTTCACCCATTTTAGGCACTTGTCAGACTATAAGGAGGAGATTCCCACTCTCTTAACTTTTTACCCTGGCCCTCACAGTTCCCCTCAGGCCTAGCTTTCTGAAGGGCTATGTCTACACTGGCCCCATAAAACGGAATAGTCATGCAAAGCAGGTAAGTCAGAATAGGGAAATCCGCGGGGGATTTAAATATCCCCCGCGGATTTAAATAAACATGTCCGCCGCTTTTTTTCCGGCTTGGGGAAAAGCCGGAAAAAAGTGTCTAGAACTGGCGCGATCCTCCAGAATAAAGCCCTTTTCCGGAGGATCTCTTATTCCTACTTTCAAGAAGCCCTCTTTTCCTAGGGTATGTCTACACTAGAAAGTTAGTTTGAACTAACGGACGTTAGTTCGAACTAACTTTCCTATGCGCTACACTAGCGCTCCGTTAGTTCGAACTTAATTCGAACTAACGGAGCGCTTAGTTCGAACTAGGTAAACCTCATTTTACGAGGACTAACGCCTAGTTCGAACTAGCTAGTTCGAACTAAGGGCTGTGTAGCCCTTTAGTTCGAACTAGTGGGAGGCTAAGGCTTCCCAGGTTTCCCTGGTGGCCACTCTGGCCAACACCAGGGAAACTCTATTGCCCCCCTCCCGGCCCCGGAGCCCTTAAAGGGCCACGGGCTGGCTACTCACTTTGTGCCAGTTGCAAGGCTGCAAGCACCCGTGCCTGCACAGCCTGCACCTGCCACACTATGAGCCAGCCATCCGAGGGCTCCCAGCCCTCCACTGCTCCCCACGACCAGCCTGGCGGCTCCCGGGAGCCTGCCCGGGGGCGCAAAAGGCGGGCGCCCGCCTGGTCAAGTGCGGAGATCGTGGACCTCATCGAGGTTTGGGGGGAAGCCTCAAATGTCCACGATCTCCGCACTAGCCACCGGAACGCGGCCGTCTATGGACGCATGGCTGCCAGCCTGGCCGCCAGGGGCCACCAGCGCAGCCGGGAGCAGGTGCGCTGCAAGATTAAAGACTTGCGGCAGTCCTACTCCCGGGCCTGCCTGCCAGGGGCTGACCCGGAGGCCTGCCCCCACTTCCATGCCCTGGACCGCATCCTGGGGCCTCATGCCGTCCCTGCCCCCCGGGACGTGATTGACCCCGGGGCAGAGGGACCGCTCCTGGACACCGAGGAGGAGGAAGAGGGCTCTGAGAGCCAGGAGCCTGCTGCCAGCCTTCCCAGGACCCGGGACCCCCGAGGCACCCCACAGAGCCGCTCGCCTGCATCATCAGAGGCCGGGGAGGCGTCCACCTGTGAGTACCCTCGTGTTCCCCTTATGTGTACGGGGGGCTGGGGCGAGAGGGAGCCCCGGGACCGTGCGCCTGGGCCTTGCCCACTACGGAGCAGCAGCTGGGGATCCTGCAGGGGCCCTGGCCTTGCAGAGGGGAGCTGGGTTTCACACACCTGGGCCCCTGGGGTAATTGACCGCTGGTCTTCTTGCACCACAGCTGCAGCACCGGGGACTGCAGGGCGCACCACCCCGCCTGCAGCAGCCGCCCGCGCCCGGGCAAGCAGGACAGCCAGGAACCAGGAGGACTACCAGAGGCGGCATCTCCGGTTCCTGGACCGACAGCTCCGTCTCCAGGACCACTGGGTCCAGGAGGACCTCAGGCTGCGCCAGAGGAGTCTGGAGGCCCTGGAGGAGCAGGGCCGTGCCCTGCGAGGCCACCTCCAGAGCCTGCTAGACCGCTTCCCATTTCCTCCTCCCCCTGCTCCCCCTCTTGCTCCCCCTCTTGCTCCCCCTGCTCCCCCTCTTGCTCCCCCTCTTGCTCCCCCTGCTCCCCCTCTTGCTCCCCCTCTTGCTCCCCCTGCTCCCCCTCTTGCTCCCCCTCTTGCTCCCCCTGCTCCTCCTGCTCCTCCTGCTTCCGCTCCTGCTTCCTCCACACCCCCTGTCCTCTCTGCCCCCCCCTCCACAACCATTCCCCACCGACGCCCCCGGACCCGCAGTGTGGCGAGACGGGAGAGGCACCCAGACTCCCACCCCTGAGCTTTCCTTTCCCTTCCTCCCTTCCCTCCCCTCCCCTTCCAGCTCCCTCGTCCCAGGTTTCCCCCTCCCTTCTCCCACCTTCATTCCTCCCTCCCCCACCCCAGTTCTGTGAAATAAACAGACGTTTTTGTTGGAAAAACAGGTGTCTTTATTGTACAGTAGGTAGGGAGGGGAAAGGGGAAGGGGGGGGGGGGTAGGGTGGAAGAAGGCCCCGGTGGGGCATGCAGGGAGAGGTCAGTCCTCCTCCTCCTCCACCTGGAAGCTCTCCCGCAGGGCTTCCCGGATCCGGATGGCCCCCCGCTGGGCTTCCCGGACGGCGGCGGTGCGGGGCTGACCGTAGTGTCCAGCCATGCGGTCAGCCTCAGCCATCCAGGCTGGCAAGAAAGCCTCCCCCTTCCGCTCACACAAATTGTGGAGCACACAACATGCCGCCACCACGGGAGGGATGTTGTGCTCGGCCAGGTCCAGACGGGTGAGGAGGCATCGAAAGCGGGCTTTCAGTCGCCCGAAGGCCCCCTCCACCACGATGCGGGCCCTGCTCAGCCTGTTATTGAAGGCCTGGCGGGAGGGATTGAGGTGTCCCGTGTAGGGCTTCATGAGCCAGGGCTGCAGTGGGTAGGCGGCATCCCCCACCAGGCAGACGGGCATGTCCACGTCCCCGACCCTGATGTGGCGGTCGGGGAAGAAGGTCCCGTCCTGCAGCCGCTGGCACACGGAGGAGTTCCGGTACACCCGGGCGTCGTGTGCTTTGCCGGACCAGCCCACATTTATGTCCGTCAACTGTCCCCGGTGGTCACATACGGCCTGCAGGATGACGGAGAAGTACCCCTTGCGGTTCACGTACCGGGACGCCTGGTGTTCCGGGGCACGGATGGGGATGTGCGTCCCGTCGATGGCCCCCCCGCAGTTGGGGAAGCCGAGGGCGCCGAATCCCCGGATGACGGCATCCGGGTTGGCGAGGCGGACCACCCTGCGGAGCAGCACCCGGTTGATGGCCTTGACCACCTGCGGAGAGAGACACAGCAAAGCGTCAATCAGTGGGGCGCCCGGGTGGCTGGGAGCGTGCGTGCCCTGGCAGTGCCCCGCGCCCCACTCCCGGAAGCAACCCCCCTGGCGGCGTGTAGTACGGCCGGGACAGCCCGACCCCTCCGGTGCGGGGCGCTTTCGCCTCCTCCCGCCCCCCCCTTTGTCCCTGGGGCGGCCCATCCCCTCCTCGCAGCCCCCCTCCCCCCCGGCTCGGTGGCCGACGAGCGCCGTACCTGCATGAGCACTGCTCCGACAGTGGATCTCCCCACGCCGAACTGGTTCCCGACGGATCGGTAGCTGTCCGGCGTGGAGAGCTTCCAGAGGGCGATGGCCACCCGCTTCTGGAGGGGGATGGCGGGCCTCATGCGAGTGTCCCTTCTTTGCAGGGCAGGGGCGAGCCACTCGCAGAGCTCCAGGAAGGTGTCCCTCCTCATCCTAAAGTTCTGGGTCCACTGTCGGTCGTCCCAGCGCTCCAGGACGATGCGGTCCCACCAGTCGCTGCTGGTGTCCAGACGCCAGATGCGGCGGGGCACGCCGGTGCCGGGGCGCCGCCGCGGCTCCTCCACGGCCCCCAGGGCGGCCAGGCGGAGAGGCAGGGGGCTGACGTTCCCCAGGTGGTGCCAGGCAGCCTCGAGCCATTGCTGGCAGGCTTGCAGCAGCAAGTCCAGAACGTGCACCAGAAGGTGCAGGGCGAGCCGTGGCTCCATGTTGCCACCTGCGGCGGCCCCCCCGAAGGGAAGCACCGACACAGACGGGCACAGAGACCGACGCTTTGCTGTCCCTCGGCGAGGTTGGCAAGCAAGCAGGAAAAGCTGAGAACCGGCTGTCCAGGGGGGGTCCCTTTAAGCACGAGCCTCAGATAGCCTCAGACAGCAGCCACACAAAGCAACTGCTGACCTGATGCCCTGCCAGAACCGGTTTCAGCTGCCCTTAAATGCCCCCCTGCGTCCAATCAGTGTGGACGCGCTAGTTCGAACTAGCAAAACGCTAGTTCGAACTAGTTTTTAGTTCTAGATGCGCTAGTTCGAACTAGCTTAGTTCGAATTAACTAATTCGAACTAAGTTAGTTCGAACTAGCGCTGTAGTGTAGACGTACCCCTATGCTTTTAAGTAGGAATAAGAGATCCTCCGGAAAAGGGCTTTATTTCTTGTACTTACACAAGCATTGGCAAAGATACAGTAATGAAGGGCCAACCAGAAGACCATTTTCTAGACCTACTCCAGTGGTATCTAACAGCAGCCATTTGACAAGCATATTTAGGCCCTGATCCTCTGAAGTGTTGAGCACTAACTGTAAGATGCTGAGACCCTAAGAGCTAAGGGCAATGTCTACACTACAAAGTTAATTCGAACCAACAGACGTTAGTTCGAATTAACTTTGATAGGCGCTACACATACAAACCGCTAGTTCGAACTTAATTTGAACTAGCGGAGCGCTTAATTTGAACTAGGTAAACCTCATTCCACGAGGACTAAGCCTAGTTTGAATTAACTAGTTCGAATTAAGGGCTGTGTAGCCACTTAATTCGAACTAGTGGGAGGCTAGCCCTCCCCAGCTTTCCCTGGTGGCCACTCTGGGCACCACCAGGGAAACTCTTCTGCCCCCCTCCTGGCCCCGGAGCCCTTAAAGGGGCACGGTCTGGCTACGGTGCCCGTGCCAGGTGCAAGCCTGCCAGCACCCAGCCAGCAGACCCTGCACCTGGCATGGCTCGAGCCAGCCACCCGCTGCCACCCAGCCCTCCGCCTCTTCCCGGGACCAGGCTGGCGGCTCCCGGGAGCCTGCCCAGGTCTGCAAGAGGCGGGCACCCGCCCGGTCTAGTGCAGACATCGTGGACCTCATCCACGACCTCCGCACTAGGCACAGGAAAGTGGCCGTCTAGCGCAGGATAGCTGTCAGCCTGGCCACCCAGGAGCAGGTTGGCATGAAAATCAAGGTGGTCCAGTGAGACCTCCGACCCTGAGCCCTGAGCTTAGAATGGCCGTACTGGGTCAGACCAAAGGTCCATCTAGCTCAGTAGCCTGTCTGCCGACAGCGGCCAACACTAGGTACCCTGGAGTGGATGGACCGAAGACAATGACCAAGCCATTTGTCTCTTGCCATCCATCTCCAGCTTTCCACAAACAGAGGCCAGGGACACCATTTCTACCCCCTGGCTAATAGCACTCCATGGACCCAACCTCCATGACTTTATCTCACTTCTCTTTAAACTCTGTTCTAGTTGTAGCCTTCACAGCCTCCTGCAGCAAGGAGTTCCACAGGTTGACTATTTGCTTTGTGAAGAAGAACTTTCGCTTATTAGTTTGAAGCCTGCTACCCATTCATTTCATTTGGTGTCCTCTAGTCCTTCTATTATGGGAACTAATGAAGAACTTTTCTTTATGCACCCTCTCCACACCACTCATGCTTTTATAGACCTCTATCATATCCCCCCTCAGTCTCCTCTTTTCTAAGCTGAGAAGTCCCAGTCTCTTTAGCCTCCCTTCATATGGGACCTATTCCAAACCCCTGATCATTTTAGTTGACCTCCCCTCTCCCACCCTCTCTCTTCCCCTCTCCCACCTCCTTTTCCCAGTCTCCCCGAGTTTTGTTCAATAAAGAGAGTTTCTATTTTTGAACACACGTGTCCTTTATTTTGTACATGAGGAAGGGGGGCTAGGGATGGGTAAGTGGAAGGAGGTGAGGGAGGAATGGGGTACGAGCCCCCGATGGGGAGGACTGGGCTGGCTCTGCGGGCTTCTGGGGGTGGAAGCTCTCCTGCAGCCCCCCGATTGACCCCTCCTCCCCGGATGGCATCCTGTGGCGAGTGCAGCCGGGCTGATGGCCGAGTGCTGTGATGTGCCGAGTGTGGGCATTCAGGGCACTCCAAGCCAGGACTGCTTTGCTGTCCCTCATCGAGTTAGACAAGTGAGCAGGGAACCCCTGAGAACTGTCTGTCCGGGGTGGGGGTCGGGACCCTTTAAGCACAGCCCTCGGCTAGGCTGAGACAGCAGCTCCACGCTCTAAGTCCTAATCTGATGCCCTGCCGGCACTGCTTCCGGCCAGCGTTAACTTCGGTTCAGGGTCCACTCAATGTGGACATGCTAGTTCGAATTAGCAAAACGCTAATTCGAACTAGTTTTTAAGTCTAGATGCGCTAATTTGAATTAGCTTAGTTCGAATTAGTGCTGTAGTGTAGACATACCCTCACTGACTTCATGGGTAATTGCTGCCCTTCCCTTCATTCACCATGTGTTCTACAGATTCTAGTTTCTTCAGTGGATGCCATTCATTTGAAAAATATGTTGTGCTACTTAAATGGAACAATTATTAAGACAAACCATACTCTTAATAAAAAAAACAACAACAAATGGTCTGGTAGCACTTTATAGACTAACAAAACATATAGATGGTATCATGAGCTACCATCTATGGCCACGTCTACACTGGCAGCTTCTTCCGGAAGAACATATGTTCTTCCGCAAAAACTTGCTGGCTGTCTACACTGCACGAGTGTTCTTCCAGAAGTAAATTTACAGTATAGCGTTGTAAAACAGGGCTTCTTCTGGAAGAGTTATTCCTCTCCCCATGAGGAATAAGCCCTCTTGTGCAAGAGCTCTTCCAGAAGAGGCCACTGTAGACAGGCAACATGAATTTCTTGCGTAAGAAGCCCCTATGGTTAAAATGGCCATCAGAGCTTTCTTGCAGAAGAGAGCGTCTACACTGGCATGGATGCTCTTGCGCAAAAGCACATGCCAGTGTAGACGCTCTCTTGTGGAAGAGTTCTTGTGCAAGAAGCTGCCAGTGTAGACGTAGCCTACATGTTTTGTTAGTCTATAAAGTGCTACCAGACCATTTGTTGTTTTTCTTTCTGTAACAGACTAACTCAGCTATGCCCTGAAGCTCCTGTACTCTTAATGCACTCCAGTGTTGAGGAAGTTTGTTCTATGCAGTGTTTATAAGTCTTTACACAGAAAACTATCCTACATCAAATAAATAATAATAATTTAATACTAATAACGTACTAATAATATATCAAAATAATTAGTTTTGGGGGAATTTTACAATTGTTGCATTTGGAGCCATAGCAAAATTGCCAAATTCCCCCAGATATTTGCTAGCTGTTAACTACATCTTAGAGAGAGTGGATTGCTGCATTTGATAATGCTGGCAACTTAATTTTAAGAGCCAATTACTTTTATCTGAAAATGAAAGGAGGGTTGTGGGTGGCTTCAATACCTGTGTAATTTGGGTCATACTGTTGGAAAGCTGCAATGAGTTCCGATCTCCGGCAGTAAAGTTTCTCTCGTAATGACTTCAGTGCAGACCATTCAACTACACTCACTCTATGAAGAAAATAATCAGAGAGAACAATTAAAAGATTGAAATTCTCTAGCCCTTCAATTTTTTCCATGTGCAGTATTTCTAACAATCCTCTGTAACAAACAATATCCATTTAGCGATGAAGAGTCCTGTGGCACCTTATAGACTAACTGAAGTGTAGGAGCATAAGCTTTCATGGGCAAAGACCCACTTCGTCACATGCATCTGACGAAGTGGGTCTTTGCTCACGAAAGCTTATGCTCCTACACTTCAGTTAGTCTATAAGGTGCCACAAGACTCTTCGTTGCTTTTGCAGATTCAGACTAACACGGCTACCCCTCTGATAATATCCATTTAGGAGCTGTGCAAAGAACCCTTCCAAAATAATGACATTAAAAGCCAGAAAGAATTGTCTGAGCTTATCTGGTGGCTAGGCAGAATTACACATTTAAGTAATAAGTCCTTTAAATTAGCAAAGATGGCTACAGTGCCATGCGCAGCAGAATTATGCTGACAAAATTCCTGGGCTGATTCACAGCAGTATTACTCCACTGTTATGTCATGGTATTACACCCATATGGAAATAGTGTCATACAATGGTGAATCAGGCCCCAAATATATCCTACATTTGCTGTTTTATATAATTTAAATCCTCGATAATTTTTATAGACCTGCAGATAGCTCTGAAAAAACAAATTAAAGCTGTTGGAACCCTTTTATCTGTTATCACATTAGTTTTTAAATCTGTTTTAAAAACAAGAAAACCCAGTAAAATAAATAACAATGCAAATACAATTAAACCTCTCATGTAACCTCTAATGTGAACAATTCACCTATTCTGGGTTCATGTTGATACACTTTACATGTGTCCATTAGATAGGTCATCCATACTGTACCTCTGGTGAAGAGTCTGTTTGCGTGTGGATTTAGTGACTTGATATTGCACAAAGCGAGGTATTAAATCAGGATTCAGTTTAAGATAAGCACCACGATTGCTGCCATCTTCATAGTAGTTAGAGGCAGAAAAAATAGTGATAACCTGATTATAAAAGACGGATAAAATCAATGGGATTGAGTAAAGCTGCCCCATTTGGGGACTGAAGTTTAAAACTGGTTTTAGTGAGACCGGTTACAAAATTAAATAAATCAAGTGTAAAACCATAATAATATATAAGCCTGCAATGGCCACTCAGCTAAACAAAATGTCAGCTCTAATATTACCTATTTGATTTATTCCCTGAAGACTTCAGTTTATAAAACAAATAGCACTTAGCTACTTCTTGCAACACAAGCAACATTTCATTTGGGCTCTAAATCATGGTTTTGAATCTCCTTCCCTTCTATTTATCTATCCAGGTCAGGGGTAGGGAGAGGTGGAGAGAGAAATAAAAAAGAAGGAAACTATTAAGAGGAGTTGAAGGAACATGTATACATTGATACATATAAAACAGTTGGTCCTCCTGACCTTTCCCATACAGGGAAATCCACTTCTCATGTAGCAACAACAAAAGGAGGAGAGAATGGTCATGACCCTCACGTTGCAAACCCATGTAATAATGTATGTGATTTATAATAATGAACTACAGCATAGCTACAAAAAGTTTATTGGAATTTTAAACATAAGCAACAGGAATGATGAAGAGACATCTTCCCTATCAATGCCCAGTACTAGAATTTATCCAGGGTAAGATTTCAGGCATAAAAATGTAGCTCTGATTGTTTTCCTACCTTCAGTGGTGCTCTAAATAGCTTTTGTGCTGACAAATTTTCAGTATGCAAACAAAAGTTTCAGGAGCACTTGCAGGAAGTTCTACAATGTTTCTATTACAAAGTGCTGGTCCTCACATTCAGTAGACCTTTAAGTGAGCTGATTTTCTGTGACACAAAGACACACTTTAAAAAAATGCACCTTTCTAAGGGGAGGCTAGTCTGACTTGGAGGTTTTTAGTGATTTCAAAGTACAGATGGCTATTGCACCATTCTTGCAGTCATTAACAAATCTCTCTTCCCTTTCTCCCAAAGGTGAGGGTAGTTTTGCCTAAGAAAGAACTTCTTGAATCAACCTCATATGAGTGGTGAATATTCCCACTACCTGTTTTATAGAACTTATCCTTTTTCACCACTCAACTTAGTTGCTAAGTTTGAGCTTGTGACGTTCACAGCAAAATTTTACTTTAAATTATAATGAGGATCTTACCTTCCCATCATGACTGATCTCATAACCTTCTTGTTTACACTCATGAGACCTGATCAGCATCTTCAGATTATACCGTTTAAGAAGCCTGGCAGTAACGTCGGGCCCAAAATAGCAACCACCTCCTCGAACTTTGTTTGGTGTGCAGCCATTTTGGTTTTTTGGATCACTCCAAAGAATATCAACCACCTTTGAATAGCAAACCAATGCATATGATTACTGACAACTAGTACAACACATGCTACAACCTCAGACATTATTTAGAAATGCCAGCCATTTCAGGGGCCCCAAGCACAATAAGATACAACTAAGCACCAATATAATCTTCTCAATTTTTCTTTCTTTCCTTAAACTAGTTGTGACGGAGCGCAAACGCCTCGCCACTGGACAGCTTTAAACACCGACAGTGCGGCTGGGATGGGGGCAGAGAGGATGTCCCTCCAGAAGATGGAAGGAGAGCCGGAGGCGACGGGGGACGTACCCGACCGGCAGGATGAAGAGCCGGCGGGTCCACCTGTGGGGGGGAGCAGCTCGACCCCCAGGCCGGGAGAGGAGCAGCCCGCGGCTGGGCGACGGGCTGAGGTGGCACCCCCAGGGGAAGCAGATGGCGTCCCGACTGGAGATGCTGGAGAACCAGGTACCACAGTTGGAGAGAGAGGGAGGGATAGGAAGGAACCCAAGTTGGCTCGTCCCACGGGGCTGGAGACTTGTGGAGCGGAATCCCACTCCAGCCTTAAAGGGTCAGTGTTCGCCGCCCCCCTAGGGCACTGGGTTGGGGCCAGGAGGTGAGGGTGGGCCCGGGTCCCCCTACCCTCTCCCTTTCCCCCGCCTGCGCACAAAGGGACAACAGAAAGGGGCGAAGTGACATTGCAGGGCTGCGGTGAGAGTGGCAGCCCATCCAGGACACTGGGAGGGACCGTCAAACCAGAGGGGCGCGTCCCCTAGAGGGCCCCATGCACAGAGTCCTGCTAGGCAGGGGCAGCGCATCAAAGGGTTGGTGAAATAACCCGCACACCCCAGGGACCGGGTGGTGTTGGGAGGGGAAGCTGGACCCTCCCCGTGTCCCTTCCACCTACCTGCCCGGGGGGCGGGGGGAGCAAGAGGAAAAGGGAGGCGGGACCACGGGGGGAGGGGGAGCAAGAGGAAAAGGGAGGCGGGACCAAGGGGGGATAGGTAGACCCCAGCTGTGCGCCGCCTGACACTAGTACATTCCTTTTACTTAGAAAACATTTCTTTTCATTTGCATTTACAGGGGTGCTGGAACAATTTTTATAGAATGGGTACTGAGAGCTTTTGAACCAAACTGGAAACCCTGCATATAATGGAAACCACTTCAAACCAGGGGGTGCCACAGCACCCCCATGCCCTGAATTCCAGCACTTATGTGCCTTTACTACAAATAAGCCATCTGAGCTTTTAAATTTAATCACTAGGTAGATTTTACACTGAATTTTCAAACAATTACAGAAATAGCTTGTCAAGAGAGAACAAAATTTTTGTTTTCTGCTGTCTCTGGAAGACTCACATGTCAAAAGAATGGTCCAATTTCCACACTAGAGTTTTATCAGTCTTAACTGTATTAGCTTAGGGACCTGCCTTTTTAAGTCACAAGGTTTCCTAATGTTAGAAGAGAGTTGCTTGTGGAGAAATCAATATAATCATCCATTCCTGCTTACGAGGGCTGACCAAAGAGAAACTTAGAAAATACACACCTGCTTTTACAATTCTATTTTCAGATTATATGTGGATCATAGTGTTGTCACAATTCATTACATTATTATACACTGAGGGCTTAATCTTGTTCTTTGGTAAACGAGGCAAAAGCAGAGGGAAGATGACAAAAGAAATTTCTTACCCCTGAACAAAAAGCAAGCCCTGAACATGCAACCCCAAATAACTGGGATTTGTTCGGTATGTCAGTGTCCAGCTTTCCAATTCTGCTCCTGTGTGCATTGTACTCACAAAATAGGTGCAATTTTTGACAGAGGACTGTGAAATTATAGTCTATTTAAACTAAAGTACCTTTTGTTCTATCAGATCCTACCATACAAGGACACTCAACTGCATCAAATACAGGTTGAACCTCTCTAGTCCGGCATCTTCTGGACCTGACTGTTGCCGAACCAGAGAATTTGCCAAACCATGAGATGTCAATATTGTGTAGCAGCATTACCGACACTCCACTGCTTACTAGGCTCTAGAAGACATTTAGGGATAAATTAGAGCTAAACAGCAGCACAGAACACTGAGAGCCAAGTCTGGTGGCTATAAACAAATTTTAAGTGACTGCAGGAAACTTGGCCACGTCCATGAAAAGTGGACATGTGGCTAACTAAAATCATGCCAAACCATGGATGTTGCCAGACCAGAGAGTACTAGATTAGAGAGGTTCAACCTGTACTACTAAAACGGACTGAAATGTTTGCACACAAAGGACATATTACAATACACAAAATATTTTAGTAGAATAAAGTGTCTTTAAATGAATCTGAATGACCAAAGGCAAAAGTAGATCCAATCATAATGATTTTGCTTTCTTGACTACCCAGAATGTCTGAAGTTGAAAGTTTTTTCTATTCATCTTGAAATCAAAACAACCTATTTACGCAAAATAAATTCTATTTATATATACAGATAGGTTTCTTAGAGAAGTGTGTATTTGATTTCACATACTTGTTTCCATTCCTTTGCTGTCAGTTCTAGATGCACCCTTGGCGTACAAACTCTGTGTGCTAGATACTGTTTCTCTTGGAGTGGACCAGAGTTGACACCATCATGAAGTAGCCACTTGTGCTCCCCAACATCCAACAGCTCACTGGTATATTGTCTTCTATCGCTAGATGAAGATGATGGTCTGGGCATTCTTCTGTCAGCAATATCCTGCTTAGAAGGGCATCTCTTGACTCTTGTTACAGGAGAATACTCTACAAAGTCACTTCTTTCCAGGTCATAATTTCTCTCTGTGCTTGATTTTGGTGGTCTCAGCACAGACTTCATCTAAAAGACAGACTCGTGATGCTTGTATAATCCAAAAAAGCCAAAGATGCTCCACATTTCATCATATGCTCCATATTCTCAGCTATAACTGTTTTAAGGCCATAGTAACTCATCACAAACTAGATTCAAATGCTGAGCTTTAGCTTTTTTACCAAATACGATGCTTGACCTCAGGGTAGATACTTTGGTACATAATTCCACTGGAAGTTAGATACCCATGTTGAAAAATCTGTTCCTTTATTGATAATACTCAGGATGAAACAATGTTTACTGGGAAACATGGACCTGATTCACCACTCTTTATGCTAGCATTACTCTGGTGTAACTTAGTTGAAATCAGTGGAATAACACCAGGATAAAACTACAACACAGCAGTGAATCAGACACAAGGTCCTTAAATAACCCTAAGTTTTTAGAATTGGCCTTAGGGCTAGCGCTCTGCTGGAACTGCGCTGGATGGCTATAGCAATTCATTTCAAAACAAATCTTTTCTGGAAAGGCCCAGGCTGCTCCTTGCATTCTCTTTTGAAATCCACTTGCACTAGCTCATTTTTAGCCAAAAAAGTATGTGTTTTACACAATTTATTAAAGAAAAATAAAATTGATTCTATTATAATTTTCTTCCACAGAATCTTACATATCTGAGCAGAAGCTGTCTTTCCCCACTGTCTTGACCAACATCCAAAGAGCTCTTATCTACCGAAGGCACTGATTCAAAAATATGAGCTGTCCCCAGTGGAGACTGTTTAGCATGCAAAAAAATAGCAGCTAGATATCAGTAACAGCAAACTGTGCCAGGGACCAGTTTGCAACACCACAAATGCCAGAGCATAGCCTGGATTCCAGCCCACAAATGCCTGACTCTTACTGAAGTCTTTCAATACTCTCCCATGGAGGTGATTTCTACATGTCAATTATGTGTTGCATAGAAGCAGCATTAATATGCGCAAATAACAGACTTGGTGTTAGTAACTTCCACTGTTTACAGCGGGAGTTGCACCTGTTTAATCTCATAGCTGAATTTGACCTCTTGTCTTCTGAACTCGTTTCAGTTATGAAAAGGGGCAGTGTGGCTGCCTATGGGCTTGATCCTGAAACAGGATCCAAATAGGGAGATCCTTGACTTCTGTGGGATTTCATATCAGTATAAAGTAACTCCACGCAGGCTAAGGAGTTCTGCTGGCACAGATCAGAGTGTAGAGCTCAGGGTCCAGTGCACAATTATCACTACAGGAAATCTGAACTTGATTGAAAAGGAAGAAATTCACATTCTAGATGGATTTCATAGTTCTCCTGAAACTTCTGTGAGGTGCTAAAATAAGGTAATGTACCCAGCGGGTCAGAGCCTCGGGTGGTGCACCAGCACAGTAGTGAGTCAGACACGGATCTCAATGGACCTACATTCATTAATGCCAGCTGAAGATTTGGCTCAAAATGTCCACTGGCACCATTCACTACCACAAATGTTTCCCTTCCTTCCTTACACCAAGTCTGTGCTTTGTCTGGTATATGTGGACATTAATGCAGCTTCTATGGATCACTGCCTCTATTTTGCTTGTATTATCTTTAGGTAATATCTCCTGTCTTCTCTAAATCTATAAAATGCTAAGACAACTTTACCTTAATATTTTTGCTTATAAACTGCTTTCAGAGATCACAAACAGAATAAAGGTAACACCATAAAAGTGCAGTCTCTTACCTTATTTCTCTTAAATAAATTCAGGAAATCCAAATCTGTAGTGTCGGAAATACCTCCATGTACGATTAGTACTTTGCTGTCAATTACAGTGGCCAGGGGAAGCCAGCTATAAACATCTTGCAGAAGATTTACAATTTTTTTGCCATGGGACTGTAAAATGATTATTTTATTAGATATCATTCTTTAAAGCCTTTGGTGCTAATCACAATAAGCAAATAATGTGGAAGATTCTTTTGAGTTCATTGTTTTGCTCAGACTTCAATAATCTCTCGGAATAATTCAGTGCATTGGTTTAACTGAGGAATATAGCATGAATATATACATTCCAAAATTTAACTTCAGGACCCTGGATTCTACCTTGATCATTTCTTTGTTTTTTCAGTTTATTTTTTCCAATGTTTACTGTTTGACTTTATAAACTTTTCCTATTTCACCTCATACATCTCTTTGATATAAATAAAACTGGCAGTCCAAATTCTAATCTCACAGTTATATCTGGAGAAATCCAAAATAATTCTGTTGATCTTGATGGAGGTACTCTGTATTTACCCTATATTCCTGAGACCAAACCTTCTTGTTGATACACACATAAGTTTGCACATGTTGGAAGCAAATAAAGGGGGAGAGAAGGTATCTTACCCGATACTTATTCATAACTTCTTTTGTGAAGCCATATCTGAAAAACAAAGACAATGTCACAAACTGACTTTCTGAGTGATCACTTTTTACTATCACCCTGAAAGAGTTTCTTTGATTCATGTTGTGAAACATTAAATCTACCATTATCGCTTGCGCAAACACTGCAATTCTTTAACAAATAATTACAAAAAAGAGAACTACAGTCACTCCCAGAAATTCTCCATTCCCTCTTTTCCTCTTCCGTTTTCCATAACACGCCCAGACATTTTCCTGATTTAATAGTGTACAAATGGCTTTTCTCTACTCTCTGATTCGTTAAGCTTACGATGAGTTTTGACCATTATATAATGTTAATGGACCCAGAACAACAGCAACTGGTGGGCTCTTGGCCATTAACAAAAGAGAAACTTCTTGCAATTCTTTTGCCTTATGAATTTTCAAAGGAACCAAAGTGACTACAGAGCACGAGTTCCAGTAAAGTCAGTGAGAAATCATTTATGTTCTTCCCAAAAGCTTACCAACCATGTCCATGCTTCACAAAGAGCAAGATTCCGATCTGCCATTGGTTTTATACTATTGTGACTCCATTGATTTCAGGGGGATGAAAGTCCTGCTTTCTATCAGTGCAAGGGACTTACCCAGAGTCCCATCTCTCTGCCTTCAAATTTGCCAGTATGTGATACAACCACTCAAAATATGTCACAAATGACTATAATGTGAAACATCTCCGTTGTATTGCACATCGCACAATAACTGATTGATCTATGTTTTTTCCACTTTAAACCCCATTTTAAGAATATTGTCTCACTGCACTAATTAAACAAACATGTTTTAAAAAATATCTTCAACCACAAGGATCCTTTCACATAGACATCACCATGGTTTGAATTCTGAACTTCAGCTCTCCTGCATAGCACTCTACCACTTCAGCTAATAATATATCCTCTGTGTAAAAATCATGAGAGGGGGAGACAACCCATCCCTTACTATTTGGTCAAGCAAGTCTTTGCTAGGCAGCAGGCAATGCTGGGGATCACGATGGTTGGATTCTCTTCCTGTGTCTGGGAAAACAGTGTTGTCCAGCGGTGAGAGACCGGAGGTTACAATCAGGATAGCTAACAACACTGCTTTGGCACATGTTTTCCGAGACGCAATGTGGCTGAATGGACATTTGGGTCAGCCACAGCCTCAGTTTTTCTTGAGATCACCTTGGGTAGCCTTTCAATTCACTTATTTGTACAGTGAAGGAGGGTGATGCCAGCCTGTCTCCTAAGGTGTGGAAGGACTCCTCGATCAATAAATGCTGACACGCAGCAGTAAATAGAAATGGGATTTGCTCCTGGTCCCCTGGCTCCAGAGGCATAGCCTGATTGGTATATTTGGGGGGAGGAAGGGAGAAGTGCACCCATGCACATTCATGCACTCATACGTGCACACTGAAGCTAGCTCCCTTGGTTCACTGGTTCTCCCCACCCCTGCTTTCAGGAGTACCTGGGGCTGCCGGTGCTGGGTGGGATACGATGCCATAATGGGGATGCCCCTGCGGCTGCTAGTGACCACTCCAGCACGGCTGCTGCAGTGATGTCACTGCTCTGGGGCTGCTGGGGTTGCCTCCCAGCTGGGGCTGCAGATGCCCAGGAAATGCAACATGCTGGGCTCCTGCTTCCACTTGCCCATTCTCGTATCCCCTTCTCTTCCACATCCCTTCCTCCCCTCCTCCCTTCCCCACTGTCTCTTATCCTCAATTCACCCTCTTGCTCTGCCCCTCGCCCCTTATGGGTACTCAGGGTTGTAGAGTAAAGCAGGCACAAGGAACCAAGAAATCGTTTCCAGCTGTAGTGGCAGGACCCAGAGGATGGGAAAAGCTGTTGCATCTGCTCCCTGCGAACCAAAATATAGGAATGACCAAGCCCTCTTCTCCCCACCCTCCCCTCAGGTCAACCACAGCGAGTCCTGCAGGGAAGCTCAGCGCTTGCAGAAATACATGGTGCATGACCCCTCCCCCCCCATGCTTCACCTGTTTGGGGGTAATGCCCCCCTGCACCTCCCCAAACAACACCCATGCCTGGCTCCCAACTTAGTGCATTTCTTCTGGTGTAACAAGATATCTGGACAGGGAGTGGCATGTGTTTGGCACGGAACACTAGCTGCCTTATCAGTGCTGTGGAACAGGCAACCTGATTCAAACAAAATATGGAGTGTGCCTCAAAATCTAGTACAGCCAGAGGTGGGTTATGACTTTGTGGGGCCCTAGGCCACAGCAAGTAGGGCTCCTCTCTGCCCCTTCTACCTGAAGTGCCCTCTATTCCTCCCTCCTCCCATTCTGGCGCTCCTGTTGGGGAGCTGGGTTGGGTTCCGGGGCTTGTCCTGCTGTCCCCTGCCTGATGCTCCTGCCAGACAGCAAAGTTAGGCTGTGGGGTTACCCATTTTCCTATGGTCCCTGGGCATGGGCCCAATTGGTCCAGTGATTAATCCACCACTGAGTACACTTGAAAGCTCTGCAAAGCTGATTGACTTCAGGGGGTCAGGTGTGAGAAATGAATCAGCTACATGTTTAAAGTATTTAGTAAAAAATAACCCTTCCCTCTGCTGAGTAAGATGCAGAATATGAAACACTGGGTTTTGCATGAGACAAACCTGTGGGAATTAGAGTCATCATTATTGTAGCAAATAGATCAAAAAGGTGTTCTTGTATGAGATACTTGCATGGGAAAAGGACAAAAGATAAAGTTACCTCAGGTTCATGATATAGTCTTCATGGTTCCCTCTGTTTAAGTGTAAATGGTTGGGGTAGACCAGAAGAAAAGCAAACAGGATGATAAGTATTTCTATGGAATGTTTCCCCCTATCAACAAAATCCCCATTAAAAAGGTAAGGGTTTTCTTCTGAAGGCAGGCCGTTCTGCAGTAGGAAACAAAAACAAGCAAAGTCAGTGAGGCAACCTACTTCACAGGCCTGGCTTGAGATGAATGTCTAAGAAGTAAGGCTACAGGATTTTAGCTTGTATGCCCTGTTATGTTTGTTTTTATAACATGGCAAAGTGGAATTGCAAGCAACACAGTTTATATTGCTAGATCATCTATATAATACATGGACTGAGAGAGACAGTACAGTCACATTTTCTCTCCTCTTTAGGAGATCTTTGGACTACAGGAGGTCTGCATAGCACTTGCTTATGATTCATGGAAATTTGGATGCTCACATAGAACTAACTCTAATTGTTGTTTCCACCTTCTAAATCATATTAAAAAGGCACAATTGGATTATTACTCTCTGCTACACACACACACACACACACACCCAATTGACAACTAGAGTCCTAGCAAATTTACAGACATGCAAAACACATCACGGACCATGAAATCTGGTGTCCATCTGTGAAATCTGGCTTTTTGTGTGCTTTTACCCTATACTATACAGATTTCACAGGGAGAGACCAGCATTTCTCCAACTGAGGGACCAGACCCAAAAGGGAGTTGCAGGGGAATCACAAGGTTATTTTAGGAAGGTCACATATTGCCACTTATACTTCTGTGATGCATTCAGGGCTGGGCAACTGGAAAGTGGTGGTTTTTCTGTTGACCAGGAGCCCAGCTCTGAAGGCAGCAAGCACCTCACCAGCAGCAGTGCACAAGTAAGGGTGGAAATACCATACCTGTCACCCTTATTTCTTTATTGCAGCTTTCAGATGTGGGTGAAGAGAGAGTAGTAGCTGCTAAAGGCCCAACTCTGCAGGCAGCAGTGAAGAATTAAGGGTGGCAATACCATACCATAGAATCATAGAACGCTAGAACTGGAAGGGACCTCGAGAGATCGAGTCCAGTCCCCTTCCCACACGATAGGACCCAGTACCATCTAGACCATCCCTGTCAGATGTCTATCTAACCAGCTCTTAAATATCTCCAGAGATGGAGATTCCACAACCTCCCTAGGCAACTTATTCCAGTGTTTAACCACCCTGACAGTTAGGAAGTTTTTCCTAATGTCCAACCTAAATCTCCCTTGCTACAGTTTACGCCCATTGCTTCTTGTCCTATCCTCAGAGGCCAAGGAGAACAATTTGTCTCCCTCCTCCTTGTGACACCTTTTTAGATACCTGAAGACCGCTATCATGTCTTCCTAAGTGGAGTACTTTGCATTTGTCCTTATTAAACTTCATCCTATTTACCTCAGACCATTTCTCCAGTTTGTCCAGATCGTTTTGAATTATGACCGTGTCCTCCAAAGCACTTGCAACCCCTCCCAGCTTGGTATCATCTGCAAACTTAGTAAGCTTACTCTCTATGCCAATATTTAAATAGTTGATGAAGATATTGAACAGAACTGGTCCCAAAACAAACCCCTGCGGAGCCCCACTTGTTATGCCCTTCCAGCAGGATCATGAACCGTTAATAACTACTCTCTGAGAACAGAAGATTCAGGGTACATCTATACTTGCTCCCTAGTTCGAACTAGGGATGCAAATGTAGCTGACCAAAATTGCTAATGAAGTGGGGATTTAAATATCCCACGCTTCAATAGCATAATCTCGCCCGCGCGCTATTCCGCTCACCAGCTGATTTGAATCAGGAAGTGCGCTCCGGGATGCGTTAGTTCGAATCAAACCCCTTGGTTCAAACTAATGTTACTCCTCATTTTTTTATATGGTCTTGCATGACCTTTGCCTTACTACAGTCTACGTATACCATATCCACCATGCCATCCTTTCTCCTCTGCTGCTACTGGTGGTAGCTCTGTCTTCAGAGCAGGATTCCTGGCCAGCAGCTGTGCAGCAGTAACTCCCATACAATAATCTTGCAATCCCTCCTCCAATTCCTTTTTGGGTCAGATCCCTACAATTATAACATCATGAAATTTCAGATTTAAATACCTGAAATCATGAAATTTACCATTTTAAAATCCTATGACAAAAATGGACCATGAATTTGGTAGGGCCCTATGAAAATTGGCTTATGAATAAGAATATGTATAACTTGAAGACACTTTAGGCAAAATGCATCATGTAACACCATTTTCAAAGTTACAATCAGTAGAATATGTATGTTCTATTTCTGTAGATGTATCATTCTTGTATGTGAAGTCAGAAATATTAAGTGTGGATCTGTTTATAATTATAAATGTGCTAATGAGGGCCATTATTGATACTCTGGAAACTTAATGGCCTGGTGCTCAAGGTAACAATCTGTGAATGGTTTTGTTTTTCCTGTAAGCCCAAATTGCGGTTGGTATGTCCAGGTACCTGATGTTGGAACCCATCTTGAATCTGGTACTTTTCAGCTCATGGTGACAAAAGTTTGAACTGAACACAAATAATTCCCATCTTGGGCAAAAGGGATATAAAGGTGGGAAACCAAGCAACAGTGGTAGTTGCCAGGAGCCAGGAAACCCCTACTTATCACCCAAGATACCTACTGGAAACATCTTAGACTGAACAAGGGGAAAGACTGGCCCAAGTTAGGAGGTTGCCTAGTTTGTGAAATAAATTATTAGCACTGTTAGGATAAGAATTTGCATCTAACAAGTTTATTCATGAATTAGGGTTAGATGGTGTGTTTTGTTTATTTTGGCTCAGTAACTTTTGATCGGCCTGTTTTTACCTGTAATTATTTAAATCCTACTTTTTATGCTAAATAAAAACACTTGTGTTTATTATAGCATTCTGTGTAAATAATTGTTACCTGTGGGGTGGGGAGCAGCCACTATGCAAATCTCTCTTTCATTGATAAAGAGGACTGACTGTATGAGAACTTTCTGTGTAAAACTTTTATATAGAGTAGGATGGATTTATTTGGGGGTTTGGTCCTCTTTGGGGCTGTGCTCCTGGGTGTTGTCAATGGACTTATAACTGAAGCCCTCCCCAGAGCTGGGCTGGTTTAGCATCTATGTTACTTTGCTGCAGGACAGTAACCCCAATTCTGTGCCTTGGCTGGGGGAGATCAGAGCTTCTAGCCCAGCAGGATAGGGTGGTCGGGTGCCCCAGAGGGCAGTCTGGCAGGCTAAGTGGCGTGATCAGCACACCGGGTGAAAGCCCCAAGGGGACTCCTATGATTGAACCCGTCACACTCTCCTAATGTTATATTATTTTCCATAAATGCCACTACTGTAGGGAAGTGATATAGTTGCAGATGGAGAGCACGAGGTCTGTTCATTATGAATGAGAGGTGAAGTGCCCATGAGACACTCTACTGTTAAGACTGAAAAAAGCTGGACAGGCCCAGGATAGTGCACTCCAGAAGAAAGCTATGATCTGAAAAGTTCTAAGATTCAGGGGACAAGGGATCTGAGCTTTGTAGGTATAGAAATAATCCACACTTAGAAGTTCAGAAGCTAAGGCATTTCATTATCATGAATGACAATTTAGAGCTATATCTTAAGTCAATCTATTGTACTATGTTTCACCTAGTTTGGTTGTCAATGTACCAATGGAAACGATCAGTTTACAGGAAGCATGACAGCAATATTTCTATCTCCATCACTTCTAAGTGATATGAATGTTAGAACTGCTTATTCCACTTCTGTCATGCAATAGAGATCATCACCCTGCTAAATAAAAACCCACTGTACATACACATACATTAATGGCAGATTATTACCATACACATGATCACAGGACAGCTTCAATACTGTGAAGTCATCCAAAGCTTTACAGCCCTAGGCTATAACACAACACCACAGCACAAGTTACTCAGCATTTCTTGAGCAGCTATGAGATTCCTTGACAAAGTGAAGCTTCCCAGTGACTTTATTCTGGGGAGTAACATGGGATACATGATTTGCCACATCACTGTATTCAAAGATCTGGGTAAACTACTGAGTTGCTGGCCTACGGCCTGATCCAAAATATAATGAAGTAACAGGGCGTTTTTCCATTGGTGTTCACATTGAGAGCAGTATTTGATTTCTGATTCTGGTATTTTAGTTCTATGAAGAGCACAGGCTGGGAATAAAAGGCAACGAATGGGTAGCAATATGTGGAAAGTTAGATTGTTGAAGTAACATCAACTGGTGTTTGTTCTCTGAGCTCCACCAATTCGCTCTGGGAAAAGCTTGTCACACACCTACTTTTTAAAAACTACTTTAGATTTTGAACTTAAAACACGGCTATACCAAAGTGGTATTTTAGCTCTTTGGTGTTCTCTTGCCAAGTTTTAATGTGCTTTCCATTTATCCAATGTTCACTGACAGTCATAGTTCCAGAGCAAAACAACATTAAAATCTATAGAAGCTTCAGACTCTTCAGAGATGAGAACAAAAAATAGCTCTCTAATGATTTGCAGAATAGTACTATGAGGCTGTTTGCTGCTGGGCATCATTATTTTATCCTCTTGTGTTAGTGCTTAATTAACTTCCCTTTGTTTTCTGTCTTCTATTCAACTTCAGAGTACTTCAGCACATCAGTTCAACAGAGCATCAATTTAATGGAGTCTAATTTAGTAATAAACAATTTAAAATTCCAAAGCTTTGGAAACATTAATTTAACAAAGACTCATGCCCTGAATGAAGCATCTACAAAATGGACATGCCAATTAAGAAAAAGGGAGGAAGTCTTTTTAAAAAATGAAAGGCAAAAGTATCAGGCATAATATTATGTAAAACACTTCAACTGATCAACTTTGTTATTTAAACCTATGTAGCACCTAACCTTTTTTATTCATTAGTGGTTCAGAGATGTGTGAATGCAGTATAGTAAAAATCCTAAGGATAGCAAACCAAAAACTATATTTAAAAGTCTCAGAGGGGTAGCCGGGTAGTATGTAATTGAAAAAATTTAAAAAATAAATAGTCTTGCAGCACCTTAGATACTAACAAAAAATGTAGATAGTGTCATGCAGGACCATTCATTGTTTTCTACATTTTTTCAAAAGCTTTATTGAAAGCCACATCTTGTAACTAAGCCTTGCGGAAAGGGAGTTAGCCGTCATCTCCAATTTACCACGCTCAGTAGAGGGTTGAGTTCTTCAGCTGGGTGTTTAGACCAGCGGTTCTCAAACTTTTTGGG
Source organism: Pelodiscus sinensis (assembly GCF_052426305.1). Classification (NCBI taxonomy): domain Eukaryota; kingdom Metazoa; phylum Chordata; order Testudines; family Trionychidae; genus Pelodiscus; species Pelodiscus sinensis. The sequence goes on from NC_143052.1 coordinate 214,254,790, forward strand.
CTCCAGAGCCCTTTACGTGAGTAAAAATGTATGCTGACCCCAGCAGTCCACTGATTGTATGTGTTGTACCTATCGATGTTTCTAGTTTGTCAACCTCCCAGAGCCCCTGGAGATGTCTCATGGAGCCCTGGGGCTCCGTGGAGCAGAGTTAGAGAAACACTGGTTTAGACAATCCCATCATTTTGTTCCATCTGATGGGGAGCTACCAGCATTTGTTATCTTAAAGGAAGAAGTCCCTTTTAAGTGCAAGAATGTGGTGCTGATAGAGTTGCAAATGGATCCCCGGAGTAGTGCTGACCAAATACCCAGCTGAGGTAAATTGTAGTTCCCCTTTCCCTGATTTAAACTATGCCTTATGCAAGATGACGATCTGGAACTTGTGGGGTTAGGTGGAGGTGGAGGGGAGAAAAGAAAATTCATTCATGACCCAAGGCTCTTTTGCACTGAGTATGCTCAAGAAAAGTGGCCATAACACAGCCATGGCCTATAAGTCACCTCCCTCATTCAAGAACACCCCTGACATGCCATGCATCCTGGGACATGCAGAGTCAGCATAGACCAGTGGTAGGCCACCTGCAGCCCACTGGGGTTCCACCTGCGGCCCATGGCCCCCTTGTCTGCCCCCCTCTCGCAAGTGCCTCCTGCATACTGGGGACCCAGACTTCCTACTCCCCCTTCCTCCCAGCACTTTCAGAACATTGTGAATCAGTGGATTAAGAGCATTCAAGCACTGGGAGGGAGGGAGAGGAGTGGGGACCCAGCAAGAATCAATGGATTCATGGCACTCCCAAAGTGCTGGCAAGGAGGGGAGAAGTAGTAAGTGAAGGGCTCTAGTGCCCCAGTTCATGAGAAGGGGATGGGGACCCAGAGGAGAGGGGGTGTGAAGACTGGAGGCAGAACCCCAGTGGGCCACAGGCCATGTCATGTAGCCCACTGAGATGAAAGAGGGCCGTTCATGCAGCCCACTCATTAGTATTGGTTGCCCATCACTGGCATAGACTATTGTACATAATTCCACCGCCTCATGCAGGATCCCCTGGCACTTGGTGGCAGATCATGGACATGTCAGGAGGGTGTTACTGGGAAATCCGTAAGTTTAAGGGCTACTTAAATCTGTGCTGAGGATTGAACTGTCTGCATCTGGATCAATTAATCACTCTCCAAATAAGTAAGTTCCTCAATCCTGCACTGCCTGACCACTCAGAAGTCATGACAAAATCTTTGCCTTTCTATGTAGGTTGATGAAAGACTCTTGTCAATAACATCCTAACACAGAAGGTGTTGGCCATTGATTCCAGCAGAGTCAGAATTTCATCCTTCACACAGAGCTCTGTTTTCATTATTCCAAACCCTGCTCTCCAATGTCATATTTTCAAAGGGTACATCCCACCTAGGACTGTTTGCAGCTATGAACATTCAAGTAATCACTCTGGAAACATAGTGTTTTACTATGCCATGTGCTCCGAGTTCTAAAAATACACTGAATCCAGTCTCTCTCTCTCTTGCTGTACTAATATGCAATTTGAAATGGAAAAAATTGTCTCATTGAACTACCAGCTAAAAAGCAGGGAAGCAAAGAAGTAGCCAAAATTGGTAACTTAATAACATGGGAAGCTGACCCCTGCATAAGTCAGTATTGAACTAAAGTGTTTTTAATTAGGTTCTGCTTGGACAAAATATTCACATTTGCAGTTGACAGATGAGAGGAAAGTATAACTGAGCCACTTAAAGAGGCATTACATCACTGAAGCACCTGGCTTAACTCATGCCAGCCAGCCTTGGTTCAATGCAGATGAATGCAAAATAATCAATCACAAAAGAGAAATGAGAGGGAGTATGTGTTAAATTGAAAGGTGGTGAATCATGCTTAAAAGAAAAGAAATTTGGAACTTATTGTAGGGAAATGCTTGTGCCCTCAGCTAAATATAAAACTGCAGAGAAGACAGCCTGGAGTTTTATTTTTTTCCACATTAGCAAAGCATAATTATGTTTTATTTAACATGAAGCACATGAACAGCTGCTGAAGGCTAAATGGAGGAATGTGGGATGCCCAAGATATTTTCACTTTGTGCAAAACTGCATGACTGCTTTCAAAAATGAGAAAGCTTTTAAGCAGATAGAAGTGCTCAGCACTTCTCTTCCAGTAAGTGAAAAAGAAAGCACTTTTGTAGACACTGATTGGAAGTGTAAATGGGTTGGGGAAGTTGAGAAAACTGCTGCATTGTTCATAATGGCTAAATCAGCCATGATGCAGGGTTGCACCAGGGATGAATTTGGCTCATTCTCTTTGAAGAACTGATCCTTTACAAAGCATTACAGTAGCACCGGAACAGTTTGGGGCAGCTGTCCTGGGCCCTGGGCTGAGGAGGTGGCTGCCCCAACTGACTTATGGATGAGACAGTACTCCATATTTTTGGGAGCATGCAGGGCCCAGGGTGGCCTGGGGGATTAAGCTGGGGGAGAGGGCTGGTGCAGGGCATCAGCAGGGCTCACCTCCCCCACACCCATCTCAGTGGCAGAAGCCCAGGAAGTGGAGCCTGAGCTGCTTCGCCACAATCTCCCAGGCGGGTTTCACCACGGTGGCAGGAAGTAGTGAACACCAGCCTGGCCTGCTCTGCTCCTCCAAGGGAAGCAGGGCTCAGGGAAGCGGAGCACCATGGGCTGGGGCCAAGGTGCTGTGCTTCCCGCCACCACGGTGACTGCAGAGGTGGGGAGGGGGCAGGCCTGACTAGCAGAGGCCACTGCTGCGCCAGTCCCCTTCCCGGGCTCCCACCGCCCCAATAATTGCAGGGAAGCCTGAGCCCTGCTGTTGCCACGTGCTAGACCCCCGTCACACCTCGTAAACCCCTTGGGGAAAGGATGGAGTGGAGGCAGGGCCTCAGGCAGTGGGGGCCCTCCCTCCCACCCCAGGGATGGGCCTGACCAGAACTTTGTAGATGATACAAGCGGCCATCTCTAACTTTGGATTATTTCACTAGATTGAGCCCTCTGCTTGGCATTCAGTCAAACGGTCAGAGAGTCAGACACCCAGATTTCTCCCTTGAAAATGGACATTTGGTTTCTGAGATGGAAACACAGCAATAGCCATAGAACTAGCTAGCACACCCTACTGTTCTGTGACTGAATAGCACATATGTAATACTTAACAATACCTATGAGGTATACAGGTGCTTTACTAGTGCTAGTTCTAAAGGGTGAAAATGCTCAGGAATGAAGCATGTAATTACCTTGTAGAAGATCAGCAAAAGATCATCTAGTTTTCCATGCAAATCACCTAGAGGGAAGAGGATATTCAAAGTTTAGTGACAAAGTCTGTTACAGAGTAAATGAAAAAAAAAGCTGGAATTAAAAACGATAGTAGGTGATAACATGATGTTAGCATATTTTCTCTTGTAGACATGGCTAGATTATGCAGACTACATTTTCAAAACCTGAGCTGCACACACAGATCTGGCTATTACAATTAGGTGAGCTTACAATAGCCTTGCGTAAAGCTTTAATTGTTTTTATGTGGGAGAGTCTGAGAGCAGAGGATCAGCTGCATCCTTGAAAAGAGGTATTTCAAGACCTGGGTACACTATGGACAAGCATATGAATAGTTCATATCTCCAGTGCTTCCTTACTGGTGATAGGTGCTATAGAAATACTTCTGAGAAAAAGATAAGAACCTAGCAATTAAGTGATTAGTATACCTATGAGCACAGCCAATAAGCACACTGACACTTAAGCAGATGTCCATGCTTAACTGGGTAACTAAATTAATGTGTGTGCAGTTGTAAATTAATGGAATTTTAAAATATTATTTATTTTTAAAAATATCACCTGACATATATTGTTCTCTAACATATATTATATATCATCTATTCTATTTGTCCAGCTCAGGGCCAGAGTTTGGCTGTTATGGGAGGGGATGGGCTAAGACTAATATAAATCTTTCCAAGAACTATATGAACCAATAATCCCAGTTCTACCTCTGTCAGTCAGAGGGGTTTCTTCTGAAATAGATTACTATTCAATAGGAAGAACTCACCTCTACATAATAGAATCCTGACCCAATTTAAGTTTTCAAAGTAGGCTAAAGTAGAATTTAACTGGAACATAGGCTCTCTCTTCCTAAGAGTGAATTTCACCTGACTGAGAAGGGGAGCCAAAATCAGCCAAATAAACATAAAAAGTCTTCCATATTTATATAAATGTACTCAGTGATTGCATGCTTTCCCCGTCAGTCATAAAAATAGGGTGGATGGGAACATTTTTCCTCAGTTCATAGGGCATACATGCAACTCTGTTATGTTATAGGGCCTGAATTAAGGCCTATTTCACTCAAGTTAAACACTCCCGTAACTTCAGTGAGCTATGTGGTTCAACTAGGAAAATATTTCAGATTAATATGTAATTCTCAGCATCAGTGTGGAGTTCAAAGGGGATCTGGAGATGGAAAACTTATTTTTAAGTTAATATTTTGGCCTCAACATCAGTAAAAACTAGACTTTCATCTGCTACAAAACATCTTTTTTGTTTCAAAGGCCATTATTTATCTGAATGACAGGAAGAGAAATCTTTTAGATGCTGCTTAAATAGTGCAAATGAGGCTACAAATAGGAGTATACATGTATATTGATTAGCAAGAGAGCACTGATCAGTCAGCAAATGTGAACACACGTTTATTTGGTTCAGATTTTTGTGGATTTTTTAAGTGTAGTGAACAATAGTTTCACTAAAAGATCTGATAGATGCATAGCTGTGCACGTAAAATCCCTTGTTTGTAACTGCATCACATGCTCAACAAACTCTTATGAAAATATTGGTATTTACCTGTACCTGCAAATGTACACTTAATAACAACTTATTGTTTATAATGCATTCTTTGGAACAGTTATTGTAGCTGTTATTATACTCTTTTGCAGCTAAAACTCCCTATCCAAACTGTATTGTCCTTTTACCTAGAATCTATGATAGCCTACTCAAAATGGCTGAATAGTAGGCACTTATCATTCTGAAACCTCTCCCTTGTGTCATTTGTGAGAACTGATTAACTTCTCAAGTAAAGGAAGATTAATCCCTATAATGAAATTAATACTTTAAGAGGCAGAAGGTTTAAAAGGCTATTTCCCATGTTGTTACCTATAATATAATTTATTCCAGAGGCAGGCATGTTGTCAATTGAGGCCTCATTCTGCCATTCCAATCAGTGGCAGCAGTCACAGAATAAGGCAGTGGTCTCCCACCTTTTTGAGAACAAGATCACTTTTTGAATTTAAGTGAAATCCAAGATCTACCTTAAATATAAATACCCTTGCCCCGCCTCCTTCCCACCCCTTCTCCGAGGCCCCGCCCCTGCTCACTCCATCCTCCCTCTCTTGCCCAATCTCACTCACTTTCATCAGGCTGGGGCAGAGGGTTGGGGTGCAGGCTGTGGTCTTGGATTAAGGGATCTGGAGTATGAGAGAGGACCTGAGCTGAGCTTGGGGCAGGCAGTAGGGACATAGGAGGGGGTTCTAGGTGCAGGCTCTGGAAGGGCGTTTGGATGCAGGAGTGCTCAGGCTAGGACAAAGGCTTACAGTGCAGGAGGGGGTTCATGACTGGGGTAAGAGTTTGGATGTGGGCCCCAGCTGGGCTCCTGGGTGGTGGTGCAGAGGGGCTAAGGCAGGCTCACCCCTGCCTTGGCCCTGCACCACTCCCTAAAGCAGCCAGCAAACTCCCTCCATCCCAAGTCCTATTGTGCCCCCTCTCTGTTCTCTGGAGATAGGATAGAGAGTGGGAGAGGGGCACTCTGACATCAGCACCCTTTCTCTCCCCCCTGCCCAGAAAGCAGGAGGCTCCCAGAACGAGGGGCAGCTCCAGGGCAAAGGGCAGGAGCTGTGCAGCAGTAGATGGAGGAGCAGCTGAAGTACTGGCACTTGATAGCCTCTTGGCCAAATCAGTAGGATCTCCTGTCAGAGGCTCTAAGATCTACTGGTAGATCCTGATGGCCTAGTTGGTGACCACTGGAGTAAGGCATGACTGAATGTACAAAATGGCTGAGCTTGGACTAGAACATGGGGTATTTCAGTGACTATACATGTGGCTATACAATGTTTCTATCATATACTCCATAACTGGGAAATACTGGGGCAGCATGCGACACTCTGTACCTCAAGGTGGCACCCTGGAATCTCCATATTCACCATGGTGATACAATTCTGATGTTTTGTACAAAATAAGCTTACTGAGGTATCATTTAAAAAGTCTGGATCTGTTGAACATTGTAATATCCTATTGGATTGTATGTGCTATTATTGTTTATGGAGGTATGAAGTGTTGCTGTGTGTGTGTTATTGAAATATGTTGTGAGGCTGGGATAATCCATTACAACCTTTCAGTTACAACAATGGAGTAGCCTTCCATAGCCTGACAGCCTTAATGGCTCATCAACACCCAGCAAGAAAGAATCCCCTCTCCCAGGGTATGTCTACACTAGCTCGTTAGTTCGAGCTAGGTAGGGTAAATAGGGCAGGTGAAGTTGCAAATGAAGCCCGGGATTTAAATATTCCGGGCTTCATTTGCATGTTCCCAAGCGCCACCATTTTTAAATCCCCCTTAGTCCAAACTCCGTGCCCGTGGCTACACGCAGCACGGAGTAGGTAGTTTGAATTAAAGATCCTAATTCGAACTACCGTTACTCCTCAGAAAGAGGCAGCAAGGTGGGGAGAGAAAGAGGAGAGGATACTTGAAAGAGGCAGCGCAGTGTGGAGCCCAGGGCTCCACATGGTGCCGCTTTGAAATGCAGCGTGCAGCACCAGGGCCAGCTGGGATGTCCCCAGGCTGCATGCTGCATTCAAAGTGGCAGCGCTGCCCAGGCTCTGTGTGGTGCTGTCGCTTTGAAATACTGTGTGGAGCTTGATGTTGGGCTTCCCGCAACATTTCAAAGTGGCAGCGCTGCATGGAGCCCGGGGTCAGCGGGGGAGTCCCCAGCTGACCCCATGCTCCATGCAGGGCTTTCACCTTTGAAGTATAGCAACAACCCTAGTGTAGCTGTTGCTACACTTCAAAGGCGGAGGTGCCCTATCAACTAATTGAATAGTCGATGAAAAATGCATTGGCTATTTGATTATAGTCAATTACTCACAGTTTAACATCCCTACTTGGTACCATCTGTCAGGGAAGAAAAGATGTTTGATTCTATTCTTGCTTAGAATAAAAGTTTAGGATTTCTATTTTTAGGGTGACTATATTTCTCTATGCCCAATACAGGACACCAAGGGTGGCTTTAACCCAGAGGGGGAGCTGCTGGCACTCAGGGTTTCAGTCCCACAGTGAAGGCCACCTGGGAATGGGGATGAGCCCCATGGCAGCAAAAGGGCTTCAGCCCTGTGCTGAAGGCTGTATGGGAATGGGGCTGCAGCCAATGGTGGGGGTGAGAAAGGGGTTTCCGCTTGGGGGGAGGCGCCGATGGTCAGGCTTCAGCCTAATGTTCTGGAAAGTCTGGCAGACTTGCCCCCTTATTTAGGGTACACAGGAAGGGAAAACACTCCTACCAGGTTTCTTTCTATGTTTCTACCTTGGTCACTGCCTGACTCCAGACACCCCATGCTGGTGCCCGCTTTACTGACAGCCACAAATAGGAGGCTGCTGCGGCTGCACTGACTGGGAAACTCAAGGACCATCAGGGAGCGTGCAAATACGGGACATTTTGCCCCTGGTAAAAGTAGGATGGTTGGTCACCCCTATCTATTTTTATTTTCTTAAGGTAACTATCTCTGACCTATATGCTGACCACTTATAATCTCTTAACATCTATATTTCTATAGTTAATACTTTTTTTAACATTATGTCCCTATCAGTGAGTTTGTCTAAAATGCTTGGGAAATCTGCTCAGATCACAAAGGCTGCATCTCGTCCACTTTCCTATCAAGAGGAGGTGAACTAAATAATGACCTTACACTGGTCAGGCAAGATGGTACATTTCTGACGTGCTGGACTGGAGGAAATTGGCTGAAGCCTCTCTATTGTTGGTTGAGTAGTAGCCGAGAGATCATTTGTGTAATGCATTGGAGTGCGTCCCTACCTGGGTAGGTGCAGTGCCTCTCAGAGGTTTGTACCTTGACATAAGCATGATCGCATGAGAAATAACCCATACTGACGGATTTTGGAGGGCTCACAAGTCCCACAATCCAGGTTGCACCCTGAGGCCCCTGCCACACAGAGTTTCATAACATTTCTACCCTTCAGCCCTATTAGGAAATTTTACATCAACTAGGAGAGTCTGTAAAGTTCTTTATAATTTACTGAATATAGGGGGTTAGTTTATTCAGCTATTTGAGTAAGTGTAGATCTAGGATTACAATTCAAGCATCACCCCTTAACTCAGGGAAACTCTCACTGAAATTATTGTTTAGTAAGATATGATGGAAATCTCTCTTTTTCAAGGACATGAAAGTCAATCGGTGATGCAGAAAGTAAATGTTTACCACATGAGGTGGCATTTTACAGATGAATATGCAGCTTTAAAAAAACCCCATTAAACTGCAGGTTCCTTGTTTTAACACTGACTCACAAAGCAACATCTGACAGGGGAAAAAAAGAAAGGAGAGTTTTGGCTTTCTTAAAATATACCAGTGGTGACTCAACCACAAGAATTCTAATCGTTTGGGGAGATTCGCATTTTTCTAAAACCATCTACAAAATTACAGTTATGGATGCACTCAGGAATACCTAACTCCTTGCTTAATATTGTAGTTATGTTCCTGAAAAATGTTACTTTATGCAAAATGATGTCAAGTGAATCCAATTTCCCCATAGGAATTTATATAAACTGGAGTAAAATTCAGGACTATGTAGCACTTTAAACTAATAAACCATCTTGTTAATCTTTAAAGTGCTACATAGTCCTGCATTTTACTTCAGCTACACCAGACTAACACGGCTACATTTCTATTACTATTATATAAACTGGGGGAGTTAGGTTTAATGGAAATTTTTGGGGGCAGACAAAAGACAGTTTATACATAGACAGCATAAGTTTCAAACAATTTTAAACAATTAAATACTGCTCACAGCATTGATGATTGTGAAACTTGGTTGAAGTGGTGGAGTCAGAGGGTGAAATATTTTCCAGGAAATGTCTTGCTACTAAATGATGAACTAACAGTTGGTTGGGCCCTGAAGGGTTAACATGTTAATGTGACCTCAAACTCTAGAGGCAGCATGGAGAAAACTCAATAGACACATGGCAATGGCTGCAAATACTTCCCTGAACATGATGATGAATCCATACTATTCCATTGGAGTGTACCATTCTCTCCTTTGGACAGTGCACACATGGCTGCACAGTGCCAAAGAGTGTGTGTGTGTGTGTGTGTGTGTGTGTGTGAGAGAGAGAGAGAGAGAGAGAGAGAGAGAGAGAGAGAGACATACACACACGGTATGAAAGAGACAGACAGAAATGCACATATGTTTGAGAGAGAGAGGCAGACTAAGACACATACTGCCCATTTACGTACACTGGCCCCACTTCAACCAGAGGTGCTAGAAGTAGAGGTGCTAAGGGTTCCCACAGCACCCCCAGGTTTGAAGTGGTTTCCCTTATATACAGGGTTTACAGTATGGTTCAATGAAACTCATTTTTCAAACTTGCTCCAGCACTTCTGACTTCAAGTACACTGCCCTTGTAAGAAGACCAGGAAGTCTAGACACAGGACTCTGTAGCTGTGATGTCCTGCTTTGTGAAGCTGGGGTGCAGAATGAGGGACCTGATGAGGGAAAGGGGAGACATCTTGACATAAGCACCCCTTTCTCCCTCCTGCCTCCCTTCTCCCTGCACAGCAATCAGGAGGCTCCCAGGAGCAGCTCTAAGTCAGATGGGCAGAAGCAGCAAGGTAGTGGGGGGAGGGACAGCTGAACTGCATCTGTCCTTATAGCGATTTAGGGGAGCTGATGGGCAGCTGCCATCCCACCCTGTTTCCAAACCCCTACAAGGAAAGGCTGCTTTTCCAGAAAATCATGCAAGTAGTAAACAAAGCAGGTAGCCAAACAACGTTATAAAGGAGCACTGCACAACTTGAAATGAGCATACGCTCTAACAGATAAGCAACGTAACAATGAAGCAATGTTAACTGGGACAACTTTAAGTGAGCAGGTACTGTATCTATCTCATCCTGTGACCAAAACCAGCTAGATGCACCTTCATCTTACCACAGATTGTTATCTCCTTGGAATAGGAGGTCGACAGGTGAATGATGTTAGGCAACTGTTTAAGTACTTTCTTGGTTTCATGTAGCAGCTGTAGTACATAGCGGGCATGAAGCTGCTGTGAAAGGAATGGGATGAAACATAGGAGGCATATTAGAAATATACACAAGTCATGCTACTTCATAGAAGGTCAGTCAACATAGAGATCCACCCACTACCAACAATTTTGCCATAGGTACTTGCCATTTAAACATTGGTTATAGAGTACACACATATTTTCTAAATACAATCACAGATAGCATGGTCAAGGATGAAGACTCAGGAACTCATAAGACTATCAGAATGGCCAAACTGGTTAATATAGCCCAGTGTCCTGTATTCTGACAGTGGCTGGTGCCATGTGCTTCAGAGAGAACGGACAGAACAGGGCAATTTACTAAGTGCTCCATTCCCTGCTGTCTAGTCCCAGTTTTTGGAAGACTAAGATTTAAGGCAGGGATGGGAAACCTATGTCCCACAGGCTGTATCTGGCTGACAGCTTCCCTTGATATGGCTCACACCCCACAATGACACAAGCAGGCTCCATGTTGTGGCTCCCATTGGCTAGGAATCCCAGCAGGGGGGCAGCCACCTGCACCCCAATCTCCTGCCCTTTCTCAAACCCCCGCTCCTGTCCATACCCTGCACCTCACCGCCATCCTGTTTCTCCACTCCCGCTCCTGCCCAGACCCCACTTCCCAGCTGCCCCCTCCCACACACTGAAACCCTAATTTTTGAATCCACCCCCAGAATCTAGGATGAGCACAAAAAAAATTGACTAACCCTGAGCCTCCAGAAGAGTTAATCTTGCCCTGGGGGAAGCCCTGAACCTTAACACCTCCCTCCCCCATGGGGCTGGAGTGTAAGGAGAAACCTGATGCCCCGAGTTCTCGCTCTCTCTTTTTTTTGCTCATCAGTTGAGGGACCATATCCATGGGGGGGAGGGGTTGTTTTTGCTAAACGGTTTTCCATCCCTGATTTAAGGGTTTTAGAACTCCCAAATTCTAAGTCTATATTTTCCAGTAAATTGCTTTCAGGGAAGTCACTTCACTTATGTGCTTCTGTTTCATGCCTATACAATGGGATTAACAGATACTGAATATCAGTTTGAACATATCCAATCCATGTAACTACAGGCCAGTTAGCCTCACCTCAGTCCCTGGAAATATCATGGGGAGGATCCTCAAGGAATCCATTTTGAAGCACTTGGAAGAGAGGAAAGTGATCAGGAATAGTCAACATGGATTCACCAAGGGCAAGTTATGCCTGACCAACCTGATTGCCTTCGATGTCAAGGTAACTGGCTCTGTGGACATGGGGAAGTCGGTGGACGTGATATATCTTGACTTTAGCAAAGCTTTTGATACCTTCTTCCACATAATTCTTGCCAGCAAGTTAAGGAAGTATGGATTGGATAAATGGACTGTAAGGTGGATAGAAAGCTGGATAGATTGCCAAGCTCAATGGGTTGTGATCAACAGCTGGATGTTTCGTTGGAAGTCGGTATCAAGCAGAGTGCCTCCAGGATCAGTTCTGGGTCTGGTTTTGTTTAAAATCTTTATTAATGACCTGGATGAGGGGCTGGATTGCACCCTCAGCAAGTCTGCAGATGACACTAAACTAGGGGAAGAGGTAGATATGTTGGAGGGCAGGGATAGAATAAGAGTGTGCTCTATGCATGCCTACAAAACTGTTTCAATGTGTGAAATGAAACATGGTTCTGATGTGGGGAAAAAACACTGTTCATTCACTATTGATAGTTAATTGATCTCATTTGCTGTGACAAATGTAGCCACCTGCTTGCTAGTAACATTGTTAACGTTCCTATTGTTAGTTAACTGTTTCCATTCTTAGTGAATTCCCCCAGGAGCATAAAACCTGTAAAAGTTTTAAGTTCAAAAGTTTTACATTGGTGATGTAAAGGAGCCTTTTAATACATTATAAATGACAGTAAGAGACTCCTCAGCTAGGAAGATCTATGTGCTTTCTCACTCTTTTCCTGTGCTAATGTGGCACAATGAGGTTAGATTACAGATCAGGTTTTATTTTACTTACACATTTATCAACAACAAAATAAAAACAAAAAATGATAAGGGCAAATAAAACATCTACTGAGCAGCGGATAAAATGTCAGGGCAATTAGAACAAAGCACTTCCCAAAGAACCCAGACAAGTCCAGATGAAGCTACCAAAGGGCAAAAGGATATTTGTCCTTTTTCACAATGTGAATGGCTTTCACATCATGAGTAAAAAATGGATACACCAGCTTCTTGTGCTCAAGAATTCCCTACTAAACTGGATGTAGACAGGCACAAATAATTTTGCACAATGTTGTTCTCAGTCATGACAGATGTTTTGCAATTTTGAATCATTTCGCATAAGAAACATTGTTTTGACAAATTAAATATGCAAAATTTTAAAATATTGTGCACAATGTTTAAAATTTGTTGCTGCAGAATTTTTAAAATTTTGGCACAGATTTCCCTAGGATTAGAATGACACTCTCAATCTTTAAAATTCATTCATTCATTCTCTTTGTTCTTCTCAGCTGCAAATATATTTTCCCACTGCAATTTCTTCTATCTTATTCTTGTTGCACTGTATGATGTGGCAGACAGAGCCCGACCTCCCCGCTGGAGGCCTTTCAGCACCCGGGCCAGCAGCAGAAGCAGTGGAGAGGTCTTCCAAGCAGGGTAGAGGGGCGGAGCAGTGGAGAAGTCCTCAGAGCAGGGAGAGGGGCAGCATGCACTGCAGCCAATCAGGGTACAGCAGGCTGCTATATAAGGATCTGCTAGTGAAGGCCAAAGCAAAAAAGGCCAGGCAGTTCTGTCCTGGAGCTCAACTCAGGTAGCCCTCTGGGCTGACTGGGAACACCAGCACCTGGGACAGCTCCGAGTGGGAGCTGGGAACCTTGTAACTAAGTGGAGCTAGATCCTTTGGTGAAAGGCTAGCTGGTGGCGATGACTTTGAGGAATCCTGGGCAAGGGGGAACTCTGCACCTAGGTCCTAGAGAAGGGCTGGAAGAAACAGCATCCTGGGGAAGTGGCCCAGGGACATGACCAGAAGTATGGACTTTGAAACCTGGCAGGTAACTGCTACATATAGGGTCCCTGGGCCAGAACCCAGAGAAGTGGGTGGGCCTGGGTCCCCCCCAACCCTCTGTAAACTACACTCAAGCAAGGCGGTAAAGAGGAGGCCTGAATCTTGCCACAGATTAGACTGTTCCTTGCCCGCAAACAGGTGAGGTAATTATTGAGACCCCTTTCAGCCACTAAGGGGCGATCACAGACAGGACTGAACCTATTATACACTGTTAATAATGTCTAGGATGATCCCATCATCCAATTATTGCAGGCCTTTTAATTTAAAAATAATCTTATCAGTGCACCGTCCAGCTGAAATTCTACTCAGACTTTCGGCTATGCAAGTTGTTGTGGGAAGAGGCAAAGTCACAAACGCTGCTTACCCCATCTATAAAAAGCTTTGGATTAAAAAATGAGCCTTAACTTCCACTTGAGACAAAGAAGTCCTGCACTCAAGGATGAAGCCTTGTTTGCTCATTTCCCCTTCTTGTTTACCACAGCTTCTTTTTTTCTAGAGCCATCATACCAGATAAATATTGGAAGCCCCATTTGCTCATTAAATTTAAAACTGGGCTGGACTAGTAATAGTTTGCACCAAAACTATAGTTTAAAGCTGCAGATTAATCACTCCCCATAACACCCTACAGTGTAAATATTAGCACCATTTTATGGATGGGCAAGCAGGCAAAGGAATTTGACAAAAAGCAAATACAAGGGAGTCAGTAACAAAGCCAACTTCAGCTTTCAATGCTCAGTCCTTTACAGTACAGGTTGGACCTACCTAGCCTGGCACCCTTGGCACTTGACCTATCCGAATGAGGGAATTTACTGGATCAGGACAGGTCCCATGCCACTGGCCTCCCCGGACACTGCTCCTCCCTCCAGATGGCTCCACTCCAGCCCTGTTGCTAAACGACTTGGGCTTGGCTCTGGCCCACTGCTGCCAGCCATCTGGGGCTCTCTGGGGGTGGAGCTCTCCAGCCACTGTGGCCCTGCTTCTGTCTCACCTGGCTGTGGCTTCCTGGGACGGGGCTTTGCAGCTGCCCTCCTGGGTCAGGGCTCCGTGGCTGCCTTGCTGCTGTCATGCCCAACCAGGGCATCCCACAGATGCGGCTCCATGGCTGCCCCACTGTATCACTCTGGGTCAGTGATCTGCGGCTGTCCTGCTATGCTGCACCGGGTTGGGGCTCCCCGGCTGCCCCCCTCTGCTGCACCGGGATGGGGCTCCTTGGCTGCCCTGCTGTGCCATGCCCAGTTGGGGCTCCCCAGGACAAGACTTCCCCTCCCCCACACAGGACTCCGAACTGGCTTTCACGCCCAGGCGTCAGGGCTCTACGGTCCAGCAACATCCATGATGCTGCTGGAACATGGATGTTGCCAGACCAGAGAGTCCCGGATTTAGGAGGTTCAACCTGCATAAAATGAATATTCAGTAAATAAACAGCAGAGAATATTAGGTCACCTAGTTCACCTAATTTCTTTAACTCTATAATTTATTCCTCAAAACAACTTTTGAGGTTACGTAAGTTTTGTCATGATAACCGTACTTTAAAATAAATACCAGTCCCGACTCCTAACTTGCCTGTTGATCCTTGAAAGCACGAAGAAGTGAATTAGTGTCAACAACAGTCAGAGGAAACGACAGCCGAGGTCCATGGTAGGAGTCTGGGACCTCAATCATCTGCTCATATTCCAGTAACTGTATATCTGAACCACTAGGGCTACTGAAAAAATGAGAAAACAAATCTAGAAAGGGAGGGGAGAGATAATGTAGAAAGTCTGTTATCTTGGAAGACAACACAAGTTCTCTTCTACTACTCAATACACAATAATCACCGGTACCTGCACTGCTGCTATAATAAAGTGATTTAATTAGTTTGTGGATCAACTGCAACAATTATTTCTGATTAATTAAAAAAATACAGTGTCTAAAGTCAGATTGAAAACTGCTGCAAAATATTTTTCAGCCACCATCTGTAATTCTACTTAGGAGAAATTTAGCTATCCAATCTGCCCTCCCCCAACATAGATATGAAGTATATTGTGGATGATCCATAGTTCTCGCTTTATTGTTGATCATCAACAGCTCCTTCACCTGTTTACAACAATGAAAAGTATTCACTGAAGATTTAGGGCTTGTCTACACTCAGAAAGCTACAGGAGCACAGTAGAATCACTGTGGCACTTCAGCACTGACCGGACGGACACAGATGAGAGGGGTTCTCCTGTTGATGCAGGTAATCCACCTCCCTAAAAGGTGATAGTTAAGTCGATGGAAGAATTCTACATTACCTAGTGTAGTCTACATTAAGATTTAGGTTGGTTTAACTATGCGGCTAAGGGATAGCTCAGAGGTATGAATATTTCAAGACCAATGTAGTGAAACACATCTAATTCTCTAGTATAACATAGGCCTTAACCAAACAAACCCTATTCTCTTACAATTGTGTGCCAACAATAGTGTTTTGATATCCCAGTTTACACTAGAGCTGAGACAGAATGCCCAGCTGTCATAAAACTATTGTCTGAACTGCAACAAAAGTAGAAGTGTAGCTGAGGAAGAAACACAATTTGCTTGCCTATTCCTCCTAGAGTGTGGAGGTGGAAACATTTCTAGTTGCTTGAGTTCAGGGTTGTTTTTATACCCACTAGTCTATACATGAGTGGACAGGACATTGAAGTGGTTGCTTTTGCACGTCACTGGTCTACAGCATTCCTTGAACAGACAACCAGCTAGCAGCAGCATCCTAATAAAAAACATTCTAGAGGTTGTTATGATAGAACTACAGTGTTGCCTTTGTGAGGGGTTTCAGTTTTTAACAACTTTTGTTTGCTTGTAGTTGAACTTATTTTTTTTCCTTATAACCTTGATTAGACATGATCTGAAATTCATAAAAAAGGTTTGATTTATTATTTACCATCACTGTCAAAAAACTGGATGCAACATAAGAACATAAGAACGGCCATACTGGGTCAGACCAAAGGTCCATCTAGCCCAGTATCCTGTCTGCTGACAGTGGCCAATGCCAGATGCCCTAGAGAGAGTGGACACAACAGGTAATCCTCATGTGATTCCTTCCGTCACCCATTTCAAGCCTCTGACAAAGCTGACAAACCATCCCTGCCCACCCTAGCTAATAGCCACTGATGGACCGACCTGTCCTCCATGAATTAACCTAGTTCTTTTTAACCCTCTTGCAGTCTTTTGTTTGTTTTAAACCTGCTGCCTATTAGGGATATCCAGGAGCTGCCAGCCAATTGGCCAGTTGAGGGAGCCAGGCAGCCCAGCCCCACTTCCCCGCAGTGAGCAGTTTCCTGGGGGGCTGGGAAGCGCAGGCCTGGGTCCACCCCCTGAAAGAATGGGCAGCCCAGCTACAGCCTCCCAACAGCAGGGAGCTGCCACTTCCCTGACCTCTCAGTGCCCCATCCTGAGTTCCCCCTGCCCTGAATCCTGCACCCCCAAATCTCCCATCCCCTGCACTCCTGATTCCTGTATCACAGGGTCATGCACCTTGTTAATTATCCCTTGGTTTGGGAGAGAGAGAGAGAGAGATCCGAACAAGTGCACATGATGTCAATGTTGGTCCTTGAGATAAAACTCATTCCACTCGGAGCTGGGAAATCTTAGAGGGAACACTGATCCCTACTACCTATTAATTTCATGTGGTGTCCCCTAGTTCTTGTGTTAAACATAAAACTCACAGTAGCTGAATCCTTCACTGCATTCACATACACGTTTTATAATATTCATAATTGTTACCACATTTTTAAGTAGCATTCAACGCCATCATATAGGCAAAGTTCAACTTGATCCGCAGCTGAAGAAAGTTCCTAATAAGAAGTCATCTGAAGAAGTGAACTGTGCCTACGAAAGCTCATGAAATAGAGATATATATTTTTGGTTAGTCTCTAGGACCATTTTTTTTTGAAGTATTCCTAATAAGTGTTTTCTAAGCAAAAGGAGCAGTTTCCTTCTTAAATATTTACCCCCATTCAAACCTGGGTCTATGTCACTCCCACTACAGCAAAGCATCAAGCAGCAACATTAAGGGCTTGAGCCTACAAGCAGCTGAGCACTGAGTGCATGTTGCCATCTTGCAGAATAATCCATAACTGACTAGTCAATAACACAAGAGTGCCTTCCTCTCTTACAGGGTAATAACCAAATCCAGGTTAACCAGACTACAATAGCCAATATCCCAAGCATCTACATGGAATCCAATTTGCCATAGTGGCCTGATCATCCCAACCACTGCGTACACCCGCTCTCACTGACAAGCCCGTGGAAAATTGCTCAGGATATAGTTACTATCAAGTTAGTAGGGAGTCTCTTGAAGATGACATTGAAATGGATTCTCTCACCTCTATGCTCTGCTTGTCCTCAAAGCTCTCCATCAAGGGCTCTGACAAACATAGCCCCAGCCCCTTTGTCTTCTTATCACTATGCCCACCCTGTCTCCATGCCTAATCTCAGGCTTTGCAATGTCTCTTTCTGCTTCAAGAGGGCTGCCTTACCCCAGCGCCTACCCCCACAATAGAGCAATTCCATTTTAAAATCAAATTTTATGTATTAGCTGGGGGCTGCATGGGATGACTGGCAGGCAATCAGTTCAGAAATTGAGATAGCCATGTTTCTTGTAGGCCATGTGGATGAGGAATTCTAAGGAAAGTAATCCATCAGAGCAGGGTTTTATAGTGGCTAGAGTAGAGAGATTTGCATAACTGAGAAGTTGATACTAAGAAACAAACATAGAATAATTATGCAAATCAGACCCCTACGCTGAAAGAGCATGCAGGGATTTGCATGACTGAAAAACAAACATATAGCCGTGGATTAAGAGCTGTACAGAATCCTGTGTTCTTGACTAGTGGGAAGGACTGTCTTTCAGGGTGGCATGCAATACAGAATAGATCTTCATATACCATATAAACCAATTCCTCACTACATGTGACCAAAAAATCAAGGCAAAACACAAAAGCTATGTATGGTTTTTAAAAAATCTGTTCTCATACAGTACAGTCTGTTACTTTTTTTATTTAAAGGATGGAAATTACCAAGAATATGTGCTATGCCAATTGTTTAAATTAATTTGCTTTTCTCCTGATAGAGATCCTGGGGGTGGATTGAAAGGTACATTCAAAAGCCCCCCCACCGCCTCTTTTAAAAAAAAATACTGCTGAAAGAGCTTTTGCATCTCCCTCCCACGGATCTCTTTGAAATCAACTCAAACACCACCAGAATTACAAAACTGCTAAGTGAACTATTTACACAGCATCTTGCTCATGACGCTGAAACTACACTGACATCAGGAAGAGGAGGAGGAAATGAGAAATAGAGGAGGGTAAAACATAACAAAAGGACCATGGCATTAAGAGGAAAGTGATCACAATTCATTTTAAGTATTAAAAAAATCCAAAAATATAAACTTACACAGTGATAAGCCAGGAAGATTTCTTAAGAGATTAATTAAAATGTAAGAAAGACCAAGG
Source organism: Pelodiscus sinensis (assembly GCF_052426305.1). Lineage (NCBI taxonomy): Eukaryota > Metazoa > Chordata > Testudines > Trionychidae > Pelodiscus > Pelodiscus sinensis. The sequence continues at coordinate 214,273,572 of NC_143052.1, forward strand.
TCTGTAACACCTACAAAGATCTTCACTCCTCTCTTCTTTCTCGCAAACATACCTTTTGAACAGGACAGGCAATCTCTGCTTTTAATGTGAATCCCATAAGAGTCCAATACAAGTTCAAATAGAAAATTACAGAAAAAAGTCAGATGTGAATAAAATAGATTTAAACAAAAACTGACAAATTGAAAAACTTGAAAAAAACAGTTGCAACTTGACAGAAATGTTTTGGATTGGCCCAAAACTAATTTTTTCCATCTTTTTGGTTCAACTGAAATTACTTGTCAACTTGAATAGATTTTGTATTATTATTTTGATTCAGTCTTTTTCAAGTGTTTTTCACACTGTTTTCTTTTTCCTGGATACAGTTCAGAACAGAGCGCTGTTTTGCCACAAAAAGTTGAAACAAGTGTTTCAAAGTGGCTGAAACAAAATATTTTTACTTAAAAATTTAATGAAATTATTTGTCAAAGTAACTCAAATTGCAAATAGTTTTGACATCCTGAAAAATGCATTTATCAGAAAAATTACTGTTGATTGAAAACATTTTGCCTAGTTCTATGCAGGACTTTTTACCCCTGTTTTTTATTGTCTTAAGTTAAAATGAGCATGGTTTGAAGAAACCAGCAGCAGAATTATTTTTCTGAGATTCTGGGCTTCCTAAAATATTTGGACAATTGTCCAGACTTATTTGCAGTATCTCTGTCCACATTCACAGACATAGGTCAGTTCCATAAGTTAGCAAGAAATTAAGCATTTGCTTAAGAATGCCCCTAATCAGAAAAGCGTTTAAAAATGTGCCCAAGTCCCACTAAAGCCAGGTTCTTAAATGCTTTACTAAATAAGGATGGGCTTAAGTATGTGCTTTAAATTAAACACATGCGTAAGTGCTTTGCTGAAACAGGACCTAAAGACTTGTCTACATTTTCAATGTTACTGTGTCTGCACTGCTGTAGCACTTCAGTGTAAACACCACCTGCACTGATGGGAGAATACCTCCCATCTACCTTGGAAACTCACCTTCCAAGAGAGGTGGTATCTTAGTTGATGGAAAAATTCTTCTATCAACTTAGCATTGATAGAAGGCAGGCTAGGTTGTCATTACTATACTGCTTAAAGTATGGCTTTTTCACACCCCTTGAAGAACATAGCTGGATTGACCTTTCTTTTTAATAGCGGTTAGGCCTAAATGTTGACATGACAAGTTTGCTACTCTAAACAAAAGCAAACCTCAACTGCACCTTTTCAGTATGCAAACACTTATACGTAATCTACAACTCTCAATCCTCATTTATTTCAGATGAAGGCCCGATAAAAAATTTTTTCTTTTAATGGGAAGCATTATTTGTCAGTCTCTCAAAGGATACGTCTACACTAGCCCACTAGTTCGAACTAGGGAGGCTAATGAGGGCGACCAAAATTGCTAATGAAGCACGGTATTTACATATCCCGTGCTTGATTAGCATGTTCCCGGCCGGTTGCCATTTTGGAAATTGACTAGCCTGAAGTAACTGCCCACGTCTACACGCGGCAGAGAAGCACGATTCCGAGATAAACCCCTTAGTTCAAATTCAAATTAACAGTTAAACCTCATTCCATTAGAATAGAATTACCTTTGCACAGACACCAAGTCTCAAGTTTTTGCTCAAAAGGTACAACTTTCTCAAAACTATATGAAAATTTGAATTGTAATATGAAAGCTTTTTCTTTTTTTTGGACCAATAATCCTAAGGTTAGGAAAAAATGCAAGGGTCATTTAAGTCTAACCTCCAGCCAAGATTCAGGATTTGTTGTGTCTGAACCAGTGGTCTCCAACCTTTTTATCCCCAACATCACTTTTTAAATTGAAGGGTAACCCAGGATCTACCCTGGAGTTCCCAGAGCTTGTATCCCCCATTCCTTCCTGCACCCCAACACTCTGGGGCTACATCTACACTGCAGGCTTCTTGCGTAAGAAGCCTTTTGCGCAAGAAGCCTTTTGCGCAAGAGTTTTTGCAAAAAACGTCTTCCGCAAGAGCACGTCCACACCTCAAAGCACATTGCAAAAGGGATGTGCTTTTGTGCAAGAGAGCATCCACACTGTATGCATGCTCTTGCGCATGAAAGCTCTGATGGCCATTCACAGAATGGCCATCAGAGATCCTGTGCTTTTTCCCATAAGGGCTTCTTGCTCCTCTGGAGCGTCCACACTTGCCTTTTTGCGCAATAGCTGTAGCGCAAAAAGGAGCTATTCCTCATAGAAGGAGGTTTACCTACATTGGGAAAAGCCCTCTGTTCTGCCGTTTTACTGCTGATTTACTTGTGCAAAAGCGAATTTGAAGTGTGGACGCTCCGCAGGTTTTTGCATAAAAACCTTGCAGTGTAGACATAGCCTGGGTGCAGGAGGGGGCTTCATGCTGCAGCAGAGTGTGGCATGTGGGGCAGGGTGAGGAGCGTGGCTTCTGGGAGGGAATTTGGGTGGTGGCATAGCGAGCAGAGGTGCAGGATGCAACCAAGAGGTGCTTACCACAGGCAGCTCCCAGTTGGCAGTGCAGCGGGGCTCAGGCAAACTGCTTCTGCCTGACCCCAGACCGACCGCTCCTGGAAACACTGGCTGGCTGCGTGTGTGGTCCCTGCAGGAGGATAGGGGAAAAGGGGTCTCCATGTGCTGCACTGCTGCCTATAAGTGCCTGACCAATGGAAGCTGCCTGGACAGTGCTGGGGGCAGCCTGGAGTTGCCTCATTTTCCCTCCTCCTGCCCCTCCACCCCCAGGGCTGCAGAGACTGCCTGCACTCAGTCAGACAGTGGCTTTTAGGAGCATCAGACAAGGCATAGGCAGCCTACCTGAGATTGGGATCGACTGGCAGAGGCTCTAGGACCATAGTGTCCAACATGCCAGCCACTGTCCTCGTGTGGCTCTTTGGCTGGGTGAGTGTGGCTAGTTCACTATAGCAGTAGCCACTACAGTGGCTTCAGAACTGGTTGGATGCCAGTTATAGGATCTACCAATCACGACTGATGGGTTGGTGACTGGTCTAACCCATCCAGCCTCATTTTGAAATCCTCTCCATACAAAAAAGCTTCTACAACCTCGCCAAGCAGTCTTTAACTATAACTAACATTTGCTCTTCATGCAAGTAGACTACAAAGGGAAAATAAGGGTCAATTTACATCCCGTACTCCTATGCATGGGCAAAAGAGGTGAGCCAAAACTTTCACCCTAAGTAGTTAAAATGTTTATCAGACCTTTACTGAGAGAATCAATATACATACATTTATCTAGTCTGGTTAGGGGAGACATCTCAGACTTAGTTCAATCTAATTTACAAGCAACTGAATAGCCAAACTAATCCATCATCTTAAAAACTTTGGATTCAGTTGGGTTCAGAAGATGAGGTGAAGTATACTATTAGCACAGATCTAGAATGAACAGCATCATTAGATTGTCTTCAAGTTAGCCACGTTATTCCCTTAAATCCCACAAGAATAGCAGATCAGTCACAGACTGCAGTTATCTGTCCTAATGCACAGTATAGTACATTAATTGTAGGACTACCTTATTCTCCGCTTTGACCCAGGGGCACTGCTCAGATGTACTTTCTCTTTCAAGAAGAGTGCACTGTTCATTAGGCACTCTTGGCTGTTTAAAAGCTGCAATTTCTAATCATTTCCAAACAAACTGCAATTTCTAATTGTTGCCATTAGAACACTGAACCACTTATGGCTTTTGATGGATTTATTCTGCTATCAAACAGTGCATTTTAATTGGCGTAATCAATGGCTGGCCCAGATGAAAGAAAAGTGAGATTTCATATTCTTTTATGACTCAGTAAGGTGAGGACTGCCTTGTCCTTAACACAACTGAGGTTCAGATTTGCTTATGTCTCTACAACAGACCTTCTAAACAAGTGGATGTTCATTTAAGCAGAAGTCATTTTCAAGCTGTAGCTCTGTGTGGAACTTACACTTCAAAGACTGCTTTTATCCAAAGATCTCAAAACACTTTAAAGATCAAAGGCTAGTTTTTCACTGCTGGATTAGAGCTGGTTGCAAAGTGTTGTAATGTAGCCTAATATTAATTTTAATTTGATCATTTTTAATTGTTCATATTCTGAATGGCTTTCATATTCCTTGAAGTCCATGCACTATTCACACGAGTTGTGTAAGATGAAATTATGGACAAATACAAAAGTATGCCACTTAGGAAGGAACAATTGCGCACACATACAAAACAGGAAGTGACTGTCTAGGAAGGAGTACTGCCGAAATGGATCTGGGGTCATAGTGGATCACAAGCTAAATATGAGTCAACTGTGTAACACTGCTGCAAAAAAAGAAAAGGTGACTCTCGGATGTACCAGCAGTAGTGCTGGAAGTTTGACAAGCGAAGTAATTCTTCTGCTCTAATCTGTGCTGATAATGCCTCAATTAGAGTATTGTGTCCAATTCTGGGTGCCACATTTCAGGAAGATATCAACAACAACACAGAAAAGTAACGAAAATTATTAAAGATCTAGAAACATGACCCCATTAGAGGAAGACTGAAAAACATGGGTTTGTTTAACCAAAGAGAACACTGCTAACCATGTTCAAGTACATAAAAAGTTGTTGTAAGGAGAAGGGTGAAAAATTGTTCTTTAACATAGGACAAAGTAATGATTAGCTAAAATATATGTAAAAACTCATATAGTCAGACAGCTTCCTACTGGCCTCACATAAAATACTCTGCAGCAAAGGTTAAGAATAAATTAAACTAAAATATGCTCCACATTTGCCTATATCAGATTGTTTGTTACATCTGCTAAGTATTTGCCAATGCATACTCCTTTTTGATAAATGTCCATTACAAATTAGAAAAAAACATGGTTCTAGAAATTGGGAGTTTTTTGGAAGCAGGAAGAACACAAGAACAGTTTACAAGCTCTTCAAGGAGAAAACATATAATAAAACATTCCAGAGAGAGAGAACGGAAGAAAATCATCATTTACAGCACCAAGTATCAGAATCAGCATTTGCAGGACCAAGTTTTCACTACATTGTATGACAAGCTCCAAGTTAAGTTTCAATCAGGTGTGGTAGCAGGATGTTTTCATGTACGTAGGCACCACAAAGACAACTCATCTTCCAATGTCTGTTTTTAAACTGGAGTTTTCATATTAACCTGTTTTTTTATCCTTACCTTTATCAGTCTCATTGAGATGAATGAAGTGATCCAGCATGAATGTAAAAAAACTGGACAGCTGAAGAAGAAAAGAAAAACACTGATCATTTCAGATGAAACAAACACGGATGATTATTTTTCTTATTTCTCTTTATTCTTTTCCCACTAATTGGGACACTGAGATAAAAAGATACAGAGGCACGTTGGATCTGTGTCACTAGTTTATAATAACAATGCAACCTTGTCCTCCCTTAGATGTTGCAGCATTCCCCCTTCTTCCTTACTGCAGGCTAGTGGACTGATGCTGATTCATAAACATACACTAATTAAATCAAACAAACTCAAATCCAACAATCTCCTTCAAAGCTAGTTGAAACTGTTCATTTTCAGAACAGAATGAACATTAACTGAGACATTAAACCACATAAAACAAATACGAGTAAACAAAAAGGGACCAAATATTGAAATCAAGCACTGCCTGCTGAAATAGATTATTGACTATAGTCATTCTTCTGTTTTGTAAAAATTTATTAAAAAAGCACTACTAAAAAAGTAAAACGCTTACCAAAAATTAAACTGTATTTGAAAGAAAAGTGTGAGAAATGTAGAAAAATGTGAGGGAAATAATTTTGTTTTTGTTTTTGCCTTTAGGTCAGTGAACCTGCTCCACTCTTTAAAATGTTGATGAGGATGATTGATTGTATTACAGTAGCCCTAGCAGGCTAGAAGGTGTAAAACAGTAAGAGGAAATATCCAGCCTAAAGCATCGACAAACTAAACAGAATGTGAGAGAGGAAGTTTTTAACGCTATTTTACTGAACTCAGGCACAGAGAGGTTAACTGACTTGCTCAATGTCACACCAGAAATCTGTGGTAGAGCCAGAAACTAAATCCAGATCTCCTTAGTCTTGGTCCAGAGCCTTAATTACAAAACCATCTTCCTTCCTCAATTAATAAACAAATGGACTACATAGAACCATAGAGCTGGAAAAGACCTCAGAAGGTCATCAAGTCCAGCCCCCTGCTCTAGGCAGGACCAATACCAACTGAACTTTTTGTTAGCATCCAAAACATCCACAATAACTGGGATTATATAGGATTAGTTATAAACATAATACAAGTAATATAATCCCTCCTGTTTCAGAGAATAAAGTAACCTCTAACTGGTGGGGGCTAGTAGAAAACTTCCTCTATAAGCATGCTATTCCATAATTTTAACTACAGAGTTTGTACACCTTCTTTTGAAGTTTCTGATACTGCTCATTGTCAGAGATAGGTTACTGCACTGGATGGAACAGTGATCCAGTCTGGGGCTATGTCTACACTATGGGGTTTTTCCGGGATACCTCTGGTATCCCGGAAATACTCTGCCGTGTCCAGGGAACATGTCTGCTCTTCCGCTTTTTTTTGCAGAAGAGCAGATGTGCTCTTTTGGAAGCCCTGTCTTCCTCCTCTCATGAGGAAGAAGGGCCCTTCCAAAAGAGGAGACTTTTCCAAAATTTGGCCCAGTGTAGACGAATAAAATTATCAGAAAAAAGTACGCAAATTGCAAAGTGCAACTTGCGGATCTTTTTCCAATAGATCATTGTAGTGTAGACATAGCCTGCCACTTCAATTTCCACATTCCTATTTTTAAACAAATCAGGAAACTGGATGCCCAAAACATTCTGTTGGCACACAAGTGGGAAGTTGCAAAGCATATGTGCAGATATCCATTTTGTTTGTGCAGCTCAGATGCACATTTCTGGAAAATGTGACCTTCATGTTTTACCACGTTAGCCCAAAAACCCAGGAGGACAGACCTGTAGCTGAGCTTGTTCTTCAGCGTATTCAATTGACTGAAAGATGCTAAGAGCGTATTGTCGCCTCATCTCCAGCCGGGCCATATAACACCGATACCACCTCTGAATGAGGATAGCTGCTTTAATTGCTGCCAAAACACAAAGCCACAAAAATACTATGAAACAAAGTTTCTGAGCAGCTACTGTGAAATCAGAAAAGGTGCGTCTAGTCTACCGCACTGTGCCGCCAAACAGCTGATCGGCGCAGTGCAGCAGCCATTTTGATGTAAATGAAGCAGTGATTATTTAAATCGCTGCTTCATTTTCCTGTTTCTAGTAAACTCATCTATATGGCTCCGTCAATGGAGCCATGTAGTCTAGACATACCCTAAGGTACTACAGGACTACTCGTGATTTTTTTTTAAGTTACAGACTAACATGGCTACCCTTCTGAGACTATCGTACATCCTTGGTTGGTTCAATGGGCAAAGAAAAGCCGATACCTCAAAATCTGATGTGAAAGAAAGGAAAGCCTCTGTACAAACTCCATTTTGTAGTATGGACTGAGCACATCTAAACTTGCCTTGAGGAGAATTTACTGTGTTGCGGTCAGCAGTGCTCCCTCCATGAAAATTGCTTGATACTTCATTCAGGGAATATCACAGACAGCCACCAACCTGTGGAGCTATCATTTACAAATGAATCATTCACTGGTCCACCCACATGTAACAATGTTCCCCCACAACACACACACAGAGGAGCCTGTAGTTGAGGCAAGCAGAGCAAAGGGGGAGAGGGATGGAGTGTCTCAGGGGAGCACATGGGAGAGAGACAGACTCCACCTTGAAGTGGGGTGCCGTTCTATGGCAGGGGCCAGTCACTGGCACAAAAAGGGCTCACAGGAGAGACTCTCTCTGGACTGACATGTGGACAAACCTTGGACTTCTACAGTGCAGGTGAGAAGATGGTGTGCTTCAGCACTTCAGCTGTTTTGTAGAACTCTGTAACTTGCTAGTACCGTATATACTCGAGTATAAGCCGAGTTTTTCAGCACAGTTTTTGTGCTGAAAAATGCCCCCCTCGGCTTATACTCGAGTCAGCATCTCGAGAACTGAGGCGGGCAAAGCCTCAGAGGCGCGGGACCCCCCCGCGGCTGCGGCTTCAGTCCGGGAGCCTGTGGTCTGCTGGGGACCGTCCCCAGCAGACCACAGGCTCCCGGACTGAAGCCGCAGCCGCGGGGGGGTCCCGCGCCTCTGAGGCTTTGCCAGAGCAAAGCCTCAGAGGCGCGGGGAACCGCCGCTGCTGCTGCTTCAATCTGGGAGCCTGTGGTCTGCTGGGGACCGTCCCCAGCAGACCACAGGCTCCCGGACTGAAGCCGCAGCCGCGGGGGGTCCCGCGCCTCTGAGGCTTTGCTCTGGCAAAGCCTCAGAAGCGCGGGAACCCGCCCGGTGCCCCTGGTCTGCTGGAGACGGTCTCCAGCAGACCAGGGGCACCGGAGCAGCTTTCGCCCCGACTTCCGGGGCTAGACCCGGTATCTATCTTCATTTTTTACATTTACCAGTAGCTGCCTCATTTCCTACCCTAGGCTTATACTCGAGTCAATACTTTTTCCCAGTTTTTTGGGGTAAAATTAGGTGCCTCGGCTTATATTCGGGTCGACTTATACTCGAGTATATACGGTATTTGTTAGGAGTAAAGTGACTGGTTAAGAAATACCTGGGTTGAGCCTGTATTCCTCTCCTGCTCCCTCCTACCAATAACTGAATGTGTGTGCACCTACCCTGGGCCAGGAGTGAGGGCTGCACCTGGGACCAAGAGCCATGGCAGAGACTGGGGTCTGAAACTGGGGTCAAACTGAGGTCAGAAGCTAGGCCAGAGTGGAGACAGGAGAAGAGCAGAGGGGGGTGGCACTTCCTCCACACCCCCTGTGGGGACTGGCACAGGCTCCACACGCCCCTCCAGGTGTTCCTCTTTGGTCCCCATGGGGCATAGCCTACTGTTTGGGGACCACTGGTGGAAATGGAACTCAGAGCAAGCCAATATAAGTGATTGTGAGAGGACAGGGATGATGGAAAGGTCTCAGACACTGATTCCAGGGTAGTTGGGCTGAGGTGCCCCGTGTCCGAAGAAAGGGTGTCAGGACAAGAGGTCTCAGTTTGAGAGAATGCCCCAAGGTCCCAGAGCTAGAAACAAGATTCCATCTCAACGGTGACAGCTCAGTAGCATGTGGGACCCAGCAACTGGATCCACTCACTACAGACTGGTCACTGCACATAGGGATCATGTCAGGACACCTGTCCTGACATTCCCAGTTTTAAAAATCAGCTGCCAAAAGTTAGGCTCCTAAATAAATGGATTAATTTTCCAAGGCCATAATCAGCTACAGTGCCCATTAAAGTCAACAAGGCCCAGGCAAGCCCAATTTGAAAATGTTGGTCCATGTTTGCAAATGCTACAGACAGCTAGATTCAGTGTGTTGTTATAAAGCAATTACCTAGTATATTAATTTTACCACAAGAAAACCTCAGTCAAGCATCAGCTAAAAGCCCTGTCTGCTTCAAGTGTGATGAGAGTGGCATTAAGTGTGTTTTGACTAGATCGTATTTATTATTCAGTTACTACATTACCTTATAATACATGCATATTTCATATCTACTGACCTTTCATTCCCCTTAGAGCAGCAGAAAAATTGTAAATCACAATTGGCTATTTATTTAAGATTGCAGTTTCAAATTTTGCCATTCATATTTTCATGGTAAGTTTCCTTATTGGACCCCTCTAAGGCCTCATTTAGTCTTTATATTATTTTAAAAATTCAACTGATGCATTTCCACTTGACAGGAATCAGAGAAGGGCTCAGGAATTTTCACTAACAATAAAATAGCTTTCTCCATTCTCCTCTCCCCACTCTGACCCCTGATAATTAAAGGGACTGCAACAAGCAGTTATTATTTATTATTTATATTACCACATTACCTAACAGCCTTACTCATGGACCATGACCCCATTACAATAGGCACGGTATAAATGCAAAACAAGGCAGTCCTGTACCAAAGAGCTTACAGCCTATGTAATAGTTAAAATTTTTATATTTTTCTGACTTCTGATTAAAATGCAACCCTCTCACTAATGGGCTTAATCCCATACAGCACAGACACTGAGTGTTACAACAATCCAGTGCAAGGTATTAAAGTGACAGAGCAGAAGAGGGATAGCCAGGAAACCCAATCTTGCATTAATAAGAATGCTGTTCCACAGGGCCACCAAGTTACTTCTGCTTAGTAACAGTAGTCAGACTCAGGCCAGAGTGGAAGTTGGTAGCTAAAGCTCCACATACACACATTTCAGAACAGAATTTAAATCCATGCCATCTGACAACTCACCTCTTTTTACACCACACTCCTGAGAACACCTGAATAGCTAAACATGACTATAAATACTTTATCTTGTTCCTTGTGGAGTATTACACACAAGCTCTGGTTCTCCACTGCCTTACACTTTGTCCATTTCACGTGGACAGTGGAGAATCAGGCCCCTAGTACTTACCCCAACTTGCGCTAACACATAGGACACAGACTCAGTATCTGAAACAGTCAAAAGAATCTGTATGCCTTCCCTGACTGTAGGGTACAAGGTACAGCAGCCACAGGGTTGCCCTAACATGCTCTGGTTAGAATATATTCCTGCCAGGGATCAGTTGAGGTGTATTGTGCTCCAGCCCCCGTCAAACCAGAAACAGAGATGTAGTCTCTGGCCAGAAAAAAGAAGACGCTAAAATGGTGCACAGGAGAAGTAAAGTGGAAGAGATAATGGATTTTTTTATATTAATGTAAAAAATATCATAAAACAAATAAAACCAGCAATGGGGGTTTACTTTTTTTTTTAAACAGAGAACAGGCCATACACGAGATCAGCAATGCAGAGACAACAATTTACACCTGCTTATTGCTTCATCTGCCCATTGATATTGGAGACTATAAAGAACCACTTGCTGTACTCTCTAAGGGTATGTCTACACTACCCCGCTAGTTCGAACTAGCGGGGGTAATGTAGTCATCCGCAGTTGCAAATGAAGCCCGGGATTTGAATTTCCCGGGCTTCATTTGCATGAAGCCGGCCGGCGCCATTTTTAAATGCCGGCTAGTTCGAACCCCGTACAGTGCGGCTACATGCGGCACGGAGTAGTTAGTTCGGATTAGGCTTCTAATCCGAACTAGCTGTACTCCTCGTGTACAGCTCTGGGTGCTACTGGACCAACCCAGCAGCACCCCAGCTGCTCTGCCCCAGGCGTCCTGATTCAGCCGCTGCTGGTCAGTTTCAGCAGCGGCTGAATCAGGACGCCTGGGGCAGAGCAGCTGGGGTGCTGCTGGGTTGCTCCAGCAGCGCCGAGAAGCGGCGCTACTGGAGCAACCCAGCAGCACCCCAGCTGCTCTGCCCCAGGCGTCCCCAAGTCAGCCGCTGAAACTGACCAGCGCTGACTACAGGAAGCCTGGGGCAGAGTTGCTCTGCCCTGGGCTTCCTGGAATCAGCCGCTGGTCAGTTTCAGCAGCAGCTGACTTGGGGACGTCTGGGGTTCTTAAGTTGAATCTGTATGTAAGTCGGAACTGGCGTCCAGATTCAGCCTGTTGAAACTGATCAGCGGCTGATTCCAGGAAGCCCGGGGCAGAGCAACTCTGCCTCAGGCTTCCTGTAGTCAGCCGCTGGTCAGTTTCAGCAGCGGCTGAATCTGGACGCCAGTTCCGACTTACATACAGATTCAACTTAAGAACAAACCTACAGTCCCTATCTTGTAAGTAACCCAGGGACTGCCTGTAGTTCCATCACAGAAACACTGAACATAGTCCACTTCAGATGAAGAATATAACGGATGATTTTCAAAAGCAATTGTGCTGAAAATTGTGCCTTATAAAAGACTCAGAATATAAATATTCATTTGCATACTTGTTAATAGTAGCACTTATGTTATTATGGTCATTTAGTTGCAAACAAATTAGATGGAACACCATCTTCACAAACTGATCTGGCACAGTAAAGCTCCCATGTTAAAAAAAAGAGTCTTTCATTGTTTATGGGAGAACTTTAAACCAGCCAGTTCCCTATAAAATGCATGCTGTTAATTGATAAGAAGAGATATATAGCTTAGGGACAGTGCATGTGTTGTGAGATCACATCATTCTTTTTAAAAGTGTGATTTTAAAATACATGAAATCATAGATCTGCATGATTTAATTATTGCCACAGGCAACTTGTATTTTTAATGTCTGACAGCACAGAACTGCACTGGAGAAAGAGTGTATAGAGCCAATAAAGCTTTATTAAACAAGTACAAGAAGTTTCAATCCAACTTTAGAATAGGGCAGGCTATTCTATGCCTCAGCAGTCTAGTGTGGAAGGCTGTTGGAACCATGGTCCACTACCTCCTCTGTGCCTCTTTTGGAGCATTTGTTTCCTCAGGAATTGTCTGATGGAGTGGTCCCTGAACCACCCTCTAACCTAACCCTCCTCCCCAGCATATTACTGCAATTCTCATTGAACTAGAGAGCACAGATTGTCTTCATGGGACTACAATTCAAGAGACCCCAGTGGCATTTCCATCTCTGTTCATCCTTTTTTGTGACCTTAGACATATTATTTAATATATCTGTCCCGGTGTCTCTGTTCATCATCTGTAAAACGAGCAGAAAAATTCCCCTCCCTTTCTGTCTTGCAGACTACAAAGTTCTTCAAGGAAGGGACTATTTCTTACTATGTACAGCACCAAGCATCATGAAAGCTTTGCTTCCTGATTGAGCCTTTAAGTACTACAGTCTGTCTCCGACTTACGAACCGGTTATGGACCAAGCAATTGGTCGTAACTCAGTTTGTTTGTAAGTCGGACCCCATTGAGTTACACGCGACCGTGCTGTTCGTAAGCGCGGATTGCATTCGTAACTCGGGGTCCGCTATTTACGACATTTTTGGTCGTAACTGCGAACGGATGTAAGTCGACTGTTCGCAACTCGGGGACTGGCTGTATTGTAATGCATAATAATAAAGCTTGTGCAAGGCATGTGAAAGGGGAAAAGTTTGGCATCTCAAGCTTCCCCCACTCCTCAGCACAGTGCAAAAGCTAGGCACATTCCAGCTCTGTGCCAAGCACTATTATCATATACCACAATGTAACATTTTTTTTAACAGTATTAACTTTGAATTTTTACTGAAGTACCAAAGAGATTTGTCATCCAACCAACTAATTGACATTAGGCAAGAAATTAAAGAAAACACTGCTTTGTAGATTAATCTTTCTGTAGTGCAATTACTGATTCTGACCATTATTGAGGTAACTGTTTCATTTTAGTTTCCTTTTAACTATTAGAGTTGTTCTGCTAGTTACCTTCAAACCTTAACCAATATTTGAAAATCTAATATCCTTTTAAAAAGAGAATTTAAAACAACATTTAATCTAAGCCATTGCCTGGTAACAGAACTGGGGGGGGGGGGGAGGGGAGTGCAACCCTTTAATTCTTTTACATTGTTGACAGAGGATAACAAGGATGACAAATGATACAGGTGTGTCACCTACCTCTCTCTGACTTTTTTGCCCGACTCCGAGTCATAGAAGTGCCACATCCCATGGCTTTAGTACAGATTGTGCATCAACTTAATTTCGCTTCATAGGCAATGGATTTTTCTCATCCAACAGTGTTACAAGAATTTCCTTTATGTTCCACTTATGATGCAATGAACCACCCCAAGCCGATTCACTCCTGTTATGAGTGCTAATGAGGAAGAGGTGCCGGGGGAGGTAACAAAAAAGAAAGTGGTTAACAGCATGGTATCTACTGTGCAACTCAGCAGAGATCATTAAAGCTCGTTATGAAATACTGTATGTCATGTGATGTGAAAACTGAACCTAACAAACAGTGTAGGGTTATTTTCCAGAACTCAGCAGCAGTAGCCTCATATTGCTGTTGCCTGCATTTGGGTCAGATGAAGATCTATAAATAAAGTTTTCTTTTCTGAATGAAATGCTACATACTGACTGGAAAGTAATATGTACCAGTGAGCTATTGAAAGTTTTACTACCAGTGACAGGAAACTGCAGAGAAATTCTTTTTGTTATTGTGATTTGAAGACTAGTGCATCAGAATTTAACAAATATATAATTAAATGCAAATAATATTATAATTATTAAACCAAAAAAACATTTTAATATGATTCATCCTACCATTTATCAGTACATTGCACTTAATCTTTCAGGTTGCATCTACACTGCACCCGTAGGTCAAAATAAGATACGCAATCTGAGCTACACAAATTGCGTATCTTATTTTGATCTAATTTTGAAATTTGAAATTTGTCGCTACGTACATAGTGCCAAATTTCAAAATAAACCACTATTCTGAAACGTCCCTTAACCCTTGTGGAACAAGGGGATGCCAGAACAGCAAGCCCATTATTTTGAATGTTATTTTGAAATAACGAGCTGTTTCAAAAGATGCAGAATAGCTATTTCGGGATACCTCCAGTATTCTGTTTGCTTTATAAAGGTTGGAAGGTAACAGGTAGTGTAGTGTATATATGAAAACTGAAGCACCCAAATTAGAGGACACTTTTGAAAACTCATGTTTGACTTTTAATTAATTTAGATGACAAGATCTTTGGGGGCAGGGAATGCAATGGTTTTGTAAAACACAGCATATATTTGCAGCAGTATATTAGTTATGCCATACACAGATGATCCCGTATACAGTCAGATAAAAGACAGAGCAGGCTTTGGGGTTCAGCGGCCACACAGATGAAACCCACAAGCCTCTTACCTCTTATTCTTCCCCTATCACCAATAAGCCCTCTAATTTTTTCCATCGCTATGCAGAATAAATTTTGTTATGTGCATGGAGGCATATGTAGATGTACACCAGGAAAAACACATGTTGACAGCTGTCAGCACTCTGCTAATAGGCTGGGCAACATTAGAATCTCTCCTGGGTGATGTATAAAGGAAAGGAAAGGCAAGGCAAGGAAAGGAAAGAGCCTGAAGCATGGGCCTGGTGCTTGAACCAAAGTAAGCAAGAGTTATACTATGAGTAACAGACAGACTGTGTCAATAGCAGCTGTTTGCCTGCAAGACAGTGTCTCTCGACATTAGAACAGCTAGGCACTACTAAAAGCACATGAAATATGCACCAAGACAGCACAAGAACATCCCAACTTAGTACATGATAAAATAGTTTAAAACAACAAGAGTGAAAGCATAACAACAGCTATTGAATGTTTTAGAGGAAACATTCAATACACAGGCAGGTACCAAATGTGTCAGTAATGCCTAAGATGATACTTACAGGATATGTCTACACTGGCATGAATTTCCGGAAATGCTTAAAACAGAATAGTTTTCGTTATAAGTATTTCCGGAAAAAGAGCATCTACACTGGCAGGCTGCTTTTCCGGAAAAGCCCTTTTTCCGGAAAAGTGTCCGTGGCCAATGTAGACGCACTTTTCCGGAAAAGAGCCCCGATCGTCATTTCCGCGATTGGGGCTTTTTTCCGGAAAAGACTACTGGGATGTCTACACTGGCCCTTTTCCGGAACAGTGTTCCAGAATAAGGACTTATGCCCGAGCGGGAGCAGAATAGTTTTTCCGGAATAGCGGCTGATTTTGTACAGTTCAACGTCGTTGCTTTTCCGGAAATTCAAGGGCCAGTGTAGACAGCTAGCAGCTTATTCCGGAAAAGTGGCTGATTTTCTGGAATAAGTGGCCCAGTGTAGACACAGCCTACAGTGTATATCATAAATAGTTTATCTTTAACTAGAAATGTTGAGGTACTTCGATTTAACTCTGGCTGGTGTAGGAGGCAATAGTGAAATCCATACTATTGGCTGAGCCATGCTGATTGTCACGGGTACAAACACATAGGGCTCTGAGACTACCGATGACTATTAATATATTTTGTTCATAAAGTACAATAAATCTGACTCAGGTGCCTTCATATCTTATCTGAGTCCATGGTCTTTGGAGGCTCTTGTGAAGTCTATCATGCTAGCTACATGTGCAGAGCTGGCATGATACACTAAAGGGGCATACAAAAACACACGAAGCCAAATATTTATCATCACTGATGGAGCAGAAGACCTGTCCGGACGCCACACCAGTGAATTCTGCATTTACTATATTACAGTCCTGACCTACTACAGATGCCCAAGTGCTCAGTTTACAGGAAACGGTGTCTATTGAGATTTCTTAATTTGTGCAAGGGCTTGCTAGGGCTCAGGCCTGGCACCTCTAGGCTTGACAATTCATAGTCCTGGCACCTTCAGGCTTGCCATGTCAGTAACAAAATATAAAAATTGCTTGAGCCCCAGCACCTCTTTCATTACAAATTAAGCACTTCTTATAGGGATGTAAGGGTATGTCTACACTAGCCCCCTAGTTTGAACTAGGGTGGCTAATGTAGGCATTTGAACTTGCAAATGAAGCCCAGGATTTCAATATCCCGGGCTTCATTTGCATGTTCCCAGGCGGGTGCCATTTTTAAATCCCCTTAGTTCGAACTGACTGCCCACAGCTACACGCGGCAGTCAGAAGTTAGTCCAAACTAAGTCATTAGTTCGGATTAACTGTTACACCTCATTGCACCCGTGTAGCCGCAGGCAGTCAGTTCGAATTAAGGGGATTTAAAAATGGCGCCCGCCCGGGAACATGTAAATGAAGCCAGGGATATTTAAATCCCAGGCTTCATGTGCAAGTTCGAATGCCTACATTAGCCACCCTAGTTCGAACTAGGGGGCTAGTGAAGACATACCCTAAGAGACTAGTCGACTAGTTGACAGAAGCTTATCAGACAGTCGACTACTGATGCGACTAGTTGCTCCCCCCCCTTACTGCCTCTATTAGAGAGAGGCAGCGGGGGAGGGGGGATGAAAGGGGGTGGAGCAGGAGTTGGTCCTGAAGGGAGCAGGCTTAAAAGCCAGTTCCCCCCAGCACTTTCTCCACGGGGGGCAGGGGTAGTATAGGCACAGCAGGGACTGAAGCCGTCTCCACTCACACTGTTTGTGCTGCTGGGGCTCTTGTACATTTCAAAGGCTGAGGCACCACGGGAGTGCAGGGCCTACAGGGAGTCCCCCACTGGTGTTGCACTCCCTGCGGGGCTTCCACTTTTTAACTGTAGCAAGAGTCCACTGCATATTTCTTGCGCAAAAGCCTATGCGAATGAAGCGTGGATTAGCATATTGTTGTGCTTCATTTGCATAATTAATTAGGGACCGTTTTTGCACAAGAGGCTTTTGCACAAAAAGGAGCCATCTATGCAGCTCCTTTTTGCACAAAAACACCCTCTTGTGCAAGAGCCGGTCTTCCACATTTTTTCATTAATGTATTCAATTTTTCTATGTAAAATATAATTAAACCTTCTGGATTTATAGCATTATCTCTTTTTATTGTTTTGTATAGCATTTGCATCCACTATACTAGTCATTGGTTAAGATTTTGTCTAATGATATGCAGTATCACAGCCTGGGATCAGACCAGCTATGAACTTCAAGAGAATCTGGATCCAAACTTCTTGCTCCAGTACTCCTCTTGTACAGAGTATGCATGTAGCCCATTTGTTATGAACATGTAATTTTAAGAAGCATTTACCATTTTTTAAACAGGACTTTTAAAAATAGATATGAAAATGCATTGGGTGATAGGATATCCATAAGCAAACGTCGCATTTGTCCACTTTGGATGTTATTTTCCTTGGAGATACCTAGACATTTTGCCATAGTTAAAGGGAAGAACACTGTAAATCAAGACTGATAAAAATGTGCAATAAATCATTTAGGGCATGATACTGCAAACTGTTAAATACACTCAAATGCCCTTTGGTATAATGGAAGTTGAAGGTGCTCAGAACCTCATAAGATTGCATCCTTAAAATCAACAGTGATGTACTTAAAATAACTTTGAAGTTAAGAAGAGGATGTGAACAGTAGCTTTTTAAGAGCAATAAGCTTTTCATGTACTGATTATTTTTCTAATAAGGTCTTTCACATAAGGTATGATTAGCATTTCTATTTAAGTGATTTGCAGTGACTATAAATGTGAATGAAAGAAATAAAATACATTATATTTCAATATACCTACTTTCACTTTCTGTTTCAATATAATTACTATATATTTGAGAGAGTTTGCCTATCTGGCCATTTGTTCAAGAACTCCTAAACTGTAAGAACTAGAACTACAAAATGTGTTATACAGCTTCCTCTTATCATAACTTAAAGCAAGGTAAGAGTTTGGTTGTGCCAGAAAAACAGGATGTGCCTGGAATGCGATTGCTTCTCATAAAACCAAACAGAAAAGAGACAGACTCACCAGGCAGGTGAAATGGGCTGGCTGGGAGTGCATCCCCCATCCCATCTGAGATTGCCCCAGCACTGAGCCTCCCCCCCCCCCCAGACGCTCTGTAGGGAAGACAAGGGAGGACTGAAGTTCCCCTCCTCCCCCCACCCTGATTCATACAGGAACATTGCTGGCTGTTCCTTCGTCAGGGAGTGAGGGAAAAGTTCACAGTCTGCTGCATTCCTCACTCTGGCTGCGGAGCGCAGGGGGCAAACGAAATCTGAACCTGCCACAGATGGGCGACATGCACCCCTTCCCTGGATGTGCCTGCTGGAGACGCAGTGGCCATGGAGAAGTGCTTCTCACTTGGTCCCAAGCTGCTGCAGTGACAGAGGGCTGGGGTAGTCCTCTCTCCCTGAGGCAGCCTGACTACTGAACCTCACATCCCGTGCCCCACCCTAGAGCAATGATTTAAATGAAGCTTGAACATTTACATTTTATTTCCCAAAAACCAAAAATTAATTGAGTTAAGGATTCGAGCGATGGCAGGTACATCTTCTAGCTATTAATAAAATAAATATTGTATGTAACAAAGAGCCAGTTAATGTCTTGAATTGAATTCAATATTGAATTGACCAAACTATTTCTGTACATTGCCATGGGTGATGCATCTCAAAAACCAGGCCAGGAATCAATACAGAACAAATGCAGTAATAAAGGCAACTCCAAATTCCTATGCATCATGGAAAGTATAGCATTTTTGGTAACAAAGAAGTAAATGAAATATGTTTCACAACTTCAGATCACAAAGCACTCTGTCCCCATCTACTCAGAATTCCTGGATTGCTGGTCCAAACCATTTTCAACTTTTTAAGATGAACCACTCTGATTTTTACCATAGCAGTAAACAAAATAATCTGTATTACCATACACTCTCTGTCATTCATTGTACAAAGCTGTCTTGCAGTTAATTTGCTCTTTAAATAGTGAATTAGAAGTGATCCTAACCCTTCCACCCACCCGCACCCCCCACGTAAATTACCTGTTTTCTTCTGCTTCAGCAATGAAGAGAGCTTCCACACAAGTGTCTTTAGAAGAAGAAAAAAACAGTCTCTTTTTGGAATCAGTCCTTTTAAGGATCCCAGACTGCAGTACTGGTGCCCTCCTTAGCTTCCTCTGTGGAAATCTTTTAAGCCCTGCTTAAAATATGAATACAATACGATAAAGAGCTGCTTTCCATCTTCCAGCTGGTTACAGGATCAGAGCACTACAGACACAGAGCTAAACTGAACAGATGCTGTTGCTGGAGCTGTACTGTCTCTATGCTCCCAGAATCTCAAACAGAGAAAGATCTGCTGCCCAAGTTATTTGCTTCAAATATGAAGTCATATGATCACTTTCAAGAACAGCCATTGCACAGGGACTATGAAACAACAATTTGCATATGATCTGAACAGCATTATTACACAAATATAAAAGGGAATTTGGGCCCTACTGCGTTGCGAGTTCCAATGTACAGTCCCAGTGAGAGACCCAGTTTGCTAATTCCATTTAATAGCATAGCATTGGGTCGATCTGTTAGTGCTGGAATATTTTAGAAAACAATTATACTCTCTTATTGTATGGCACTCAAAAACTTTGTTGAGGAACTTCACAGAAATGCCTATCAACTAATAACATTCAGTAAGCAAAATACACACACTGCTTAGAGTGGACCAACTCATTGTTTCCCCAACCCATGTGGAGAGTAGGGTATCAGATACTGCTCAGGGTCAGAGAGGCACATGTGGGGCATGGTAGAACACATCATACCCAATTCTACATGAACTACCTACAAGCTGAGGCTTTATGAAAAGCCTCAGGTTTATTAACTCCTGAGCTGAGCAAATCTCGGCTGCAAATAGGGTTACCAGATGGTTTCAAAAAAATACTGGATACATTTGATCTCAGATCACGGGGGGGAGAGGGGCTGGCCGGGAGGAGGTCGGGAGGAGCGGGGCTGGCCGGGGAGATCGGGGGAGGGAGGAACTGGCCGGCAGGAAGCAGGGCTGGCTGGGCGGAGAGCTGGGGGAACTGGTTGGCGGGGAGTGGGGCTGGCCCGGGCACACGTAGTTTCTGAGGTGATGTCCATCCCGCCCCAGCTCAGCCCTTCTCCTCTCTACTGTGTAGTTGCATACTGCCTAGCTGGTAGACACGCTCACGCTGTGTGAGCATGTCTACCAGCCAGGCAGTACGCAACTACATACTGATTATCATGATAATAATAAAATGTACTTAATTAATTTTCTCAATTTGTTTCCCAGACAGAAAGCTCAAATACTGGACTGTCTGGTTCAGAACCGGACACCTGGCAACCCTAGCTGCAAAATTCATCTTTAAAGAGTTTGGGAAGGGCGGATTCCAGAGACCGCTGCACCAAAAGAAGTCCTTGCAGAACAGAGAACAGTATAAAGCTAAGAAGGAGCACAGAGCTTCTAGTACAGCCTCAAGGCCTGCCAGGATCTCAGGTGGCCAAGTCTCCTGTTGCTTCCAGAGAAGGGTATAACCCTCCTTGCTGCTCTGAAAAAGGAATTCGGAGGAAGCTCTTTGCTGGTTTCTTGGGCCTTACACAGGTTTTCTCATGTAAGCCATGATCTGACTTACATGTAACATGGGTGTAAAATCCAGACTGACTTCAGTGAAGTTATGTTGGTATTAGGGATGTAAGCAATTAATCGACTGTCTGATAACCATAAGCATATTGGACAGTCAACTAGTTCCTTGACTGGTCACTTCTCCCCCCGGTCCCCGGTTGCTGCCTCTATCAGAGGCAGCAAGGGGGGAGCAGGAGCCAGTGCTGGGGGCACCAGCTTAAAAGCTGGTTGCCCCCCAGCAATGTTTCCACTGGGGGCAGGGGAAGCAGAGGGGTAGTGAGGACCAGGCATGAACCGGGAATCAGCTGATTCCCAGCTCACACCCTGTCTCAGATGCTGCACCTCTGTTGGCTCTTAATACATGTAAAAGGCAGAGCTGCAGCAGGGTTAGGTCCTGGGATCAGGAGCTAACCCCTCTGCAGCTCCCCCACTTATCAACTAATCAACTAGTCAATGGAAATTCCATCGACTAGTCGATTAAACTAAATTTAACATCCCTAGTTGGTATAACTTGGGAATAACTGAAGACTGACTTTGGCTCACTGGTCCATATTTTGCTCTCCCGTGGGGCATGTTATATGCAATTTGGGACATACTCTAGAAATGCTTTTTCTGTGGGGGGCTAATTCAGATCCCAAACACAATGCAATCTGCATTCTATGATTCTTTACTACTAAAAAAATTATTCTGCTTTTAGCATAGTAGAATGGCTTGAGGACATCATGACCCTACATGCCACCAAAAGCACATAGCATATATTACTCAGTAATCTAGTTCTAATATAGCACATCTCTGACACTGGAGTGTCTTTGTGCAATTTACTACAGGCTTTGAGCTAATGAGCATCATCTACATATGCCCAGGCCTATTAACAAACTTCATACATTTAAAGGCTTCTCAAAGGTCTCAGCTAGTCCCAGAGGGTAAGGCAAGACATATATATTCATTCATTACTCTCCCATGTGAAAAAAATAATAATCAACAATACCCTTCCCAATACCAAAATTTGGTCATGTCACTGCTCAGAAATCTAAACTTTTTTTTTTAAAGGGAATGATTTCTTTATTTTTTTAAGGGAATGAAACAGTAATAAGAATTGTTAAGGACTTAACACAAAACACTACTAAAAATATTTTCAGAGATGTGAAACAAAGGTCTTGGCCACTTGTGGTCATTTAAGACCTATGGCACTTTTTTTAAGAGCAGTAGTGTTAAAACTTAAGGACCTGAACAGATTCCAATTTGGATAACAACATTCTTCCTACATATATTTTCTCCCAGAGTTGTTTTTCCCCAAATCTTTAAAAAAAATTGTCTTTCTTAGGCATTGTTTTACTAAGATCAATCTTAATCTTCCTGTCTCTTAAAGCACCCTTTGATTTCAGTAAGGCTTTTACCCAGGAAAGGAGCCACTGTCAGGCCCCAAAAACTTTAAATTAAAACAGATTTATAAATAAAAATGTGCCTACAGTTTCATCAATTTTGTTTTTAGTCGACCTGCAAAAACACTGAGTTTTAAGACCAGCAGTGACCATTAGATCATCTAATCTAACCTCCTATGTGACATAGGCCACAGTATTTCATCCAGTTATCTCTGTAGTAAGCCAAATCACTTGTGTTTGGCTAATGCATATCTGCTAGAAAGACATCCACTCTTCATCGAAGGATGGCAGATCTACTGCTTCCCTTGGTATTTTCTCCCCAGGACGTTTCTTGTAAATGTCATAAATCTTATCTTGAGATCTATGTACAAGTCTCTACAATGTAAAGTGGAATCCCAGTGATAGAATGGATTTTTTTTTTAAGTTTAAAATTATTTTGTGGCAGAGTTGGATCAAATTCTTAATTCTTAACTTTCCTAGGATACAAGTATCTATTGACTGACTGCACTCTGTTAATAACACAGCCCCTCATTCTTTGGCTTAGTGGTCTGGTGTGACTAGCCTTAATGGGAACTTGATAAAGGGAATGGTCAGAGCCACCTCTCCAATTACCAAAGGGGATCATGATACTATGCAACTTGAGGAAACAGAAGTAAATGCAGTTTCCAAGTTAACCTCTCTATGTTCCTGTCCCACGATATAGGGTTATCACTAACTAAGCAACTCCCCCGTTTAGATACTGCAGGCAGAACATACAACGTTCAATCAGCAAGGCTATGCACATACCATTTAACTGAACATAGGGTATACCATGCACCATTAGGGCACTGAAAGACGTTATAGTGAGAGCTGATTCTTGAAACAGCTAGTAGGCAACAACCTATATCTGTGAGAGCCAGAATGACTAGAACAGGGGCAGCCAATAATTTTCACAGGGAACCATTTCATGAATTTTGGTACATGGTCACAGGTCGGTTCCAGAGCCCCCAGCCCCTGGGAGGGGCGGGACCTTGGGCGAAAGGACTGGGGGGGGGGGGCTACAGAGAGAGAGAGAAAAAGAGAGTGTATCAATGTGAAAAATGCTCTCTGTGTGAGAGACAGACTTGGAGACACAGACTGAGTGTGTGTGGCACAGAGACAAGAAAGTGTGTGTGGCTGTGGCTGTGTGTGTGTGGCTCTGCTATTTCCTCCTTCCCCAGCTCTGCAGAGATGGAATATGGGGGAGGGGAGAGGAAGAGAAAGAGAGAGAGAGAGAGCATGAGCACTGAAATCTTAGAAAAAAAGAGGGCAATGTTTCTTAAGATAGGCACTCCTCTGAGTCACTTACCATCCATACTTCTGAGAGTCCCACTGTGTGTCTCCCTCTCCTTGACCGCTGCTCAGCAGAGATGGGGTACAGGGGTAGGGGGTCACCCTGACTTCAGCACTTCCCTCTCACCTCCACCCCCTCATTCCCTGCTCAGCACAGCTGGCAGGAGAATACTGGGTGCAGCAAGGCTGCAGGACTGAGCAAGGTTGAGAGAAGGGCAGCCAAGCACATGCTGCCGGACGCAAATATGCATGCTCTGCTAATCAGCTGGGCCGGCTGATTTTGCCCACCCCTAGACTGGAATAACCATCGACAAATACTAGCAGTGCAAAAGTTAAGTAATCTCTTATAAATACATGCACCTGACATATGGCATACCTGTGGTGAGTCGGGATGGCAATGTCTAGATGACTGCATGATTAACCTGGGCTTATCAATTAATCTTGTCGACTACATGCACTCCCCTGTGAGGCCTGCACCCCTCTACCCCCACTACTGCCTCTAGTCCAGCACCCTTGGGATCTGACTGGTGCTGAACCAGAGAATTTGCTGAAACATGGGAATTCAATATTGTCTAGCAGCATTACCAACACTTCCACCGCTTACCGGGCTCTTATAACATGTAGGGGTAAATTAGAGCTAAATAATAACACAAAACACTGAGAGCCATGACTGGTGGCTCTAAACAAACTTTATGGGGCCACAGGAAACTTGCCCACAACCATGACAAGTGGACATCTGGCTAACTAAAAGCATACCAGACCATGGATGTTGCCAGGAGTGGCCTGAGGCGGGCTGCGGCAGCTGGCGCCCCAGGCGAAATGCACGATTGGCGCCCCTGCCTGCTGGGCCGTCAATGGACTGACATCATCATCGGGCACCCCAGGCACCCTGTGACGTCATCATCAGGCACTCCGAGCACGCCGTTGAAGGCGGAGCCCTAGGCAGCGGCCGAGTCCACCTATAGTCACGGGCTGCCCCTGGATGTTGCCGGACCAAAGAGTGCCGGAACAGAGATGTTCAAACTGTATAAAGTTCTTACACATGTCCCCCGGAACAGAGCGAACCAAATTTCAAGCCAGGATCTCTCCCAAAGTCAAATGCCTGCTTCCTTTGTTGTCTTTGCTGAAAAAGAAGAGAGAAAGGATAGGGAGAGATACGTAGCAGTATTTTGCCTTTCCCGGAATAGTCCAGTCCTCCCTTGAAATGCATTTTCCTGACAGTTACCCCTAGATAAAGCTCATTCCCACTGTGAGGGTGGAGAGAAGCAGGCTGGTGGTGAATAGGGCTGCCAGATGGTTGAAACAAAAATACCGAACACTCCCCTCCGCCCCCCCAAAAAAACACCGGGAAAAAATTCTGTTGAAGGGGAAAAAAATGGGGGGGAGACCAAAGTTGTTGAGCAAAGAAAAAAAAAGACTCCAAGACTTATTAAGCAATAAATAAATAAATAAAATAAATAAACAGCATTAAAACAGCATGTCTCCTTTAAGAGTGAGTGCAGGGATAGGAACAGGGGAGCAGTTGAGCACTGAGACCCAGCATTGCTTCCCCTTGGCCAGCAGCCATTTTGTGCTGGCAGACTTGCGGAACCAGGTAAGGATGGGAGCTGGGATTCAGGGGGCTGGGGGTGCTGGGAGCCTGGGAAGGCTCGGGGGAGGAGGGAGGCTGGGTGCTGAGTGTTTGTAGGGTTGCCAGGTGCCCAGCATTTTTGCCTCCTGGCCGGGGAAAAACATCAGAAAATATCAGACATTTTAGGTGTCTGGTATTCTCTGAATTTTTTTACTGGACAGGAGGCGAAAATACTGGACTGTCCGGGTGAATACCGGACACCTGGCAACCCTAGTGGTGAAAGAAGTTCCATACTGTTGTTTGCCAAAATGCAGATCAGTTTGTCCATATCCGTCTTGCTTCCCAAAGAATGGCCATTTGACAGGCAATTGCCCATCAACTTTGATGACACTGGGATACAATTAGATTTTCTTTGAGTAACTGGTTTACCCAGACATGTCTGGTAAAACAAGTTTCAGATCTAATTTCAGATTATGTTTATAATTTCGTTCTAATATTATTGGAATGTTGTGTAGACACATTTAATCATGATGATATTGATCAGTGAGTTATTTGTAGATGAAAACTCGCAAGGCACATTTTATTCAAATATTTTTGGAATGGTGTGTAGGATATGGTGGTTCTATAGTGCTGTACAGCAGTACTATATTGTAGTGGTTATCCCATCTGCTTTACACGTAGGAAGTCCTGGATTTGAGCCCCAGTAGAACCACGCTTTGGTCCTCTTTTAATAGGTAGCAGGTTTAAAACAAGCAAAAGGAAGTATTTCTTCACACAATCTCACAGTCCATGGAACTCACTGTCAGAGGATCTTGTGAAGGCTAAAACTATAACAGAGTCCAAAGACAACTACCTAAATTCATGAGGTTAGGTCCATCAATGGCTATATTAACCAGGATGGGTAGGGATGGTGTCCCCAGTTTTTGTTTGCAAGAAGCTGGGAGTTGGCAGCAGGGGATGGATCACTTGATGACTCCCTGTTCTGTTCATTCCCTCTGGGGCACTAGCTACTGTTGGAAGACAGGACACTAGGCTAGGTGGATTTTTGGTCTGATCCAATACAGCTGTTTTTAGGGACATAATTACAGGGGCGCATTCACTCACAAGGATGTGGGGCTTTGAAATTGGAAAGAAAAAAATGGATCCAAACACTTAAACCTTCAGGCTGTCTTCAGGAAAAAAACAAAACATTATCCAGTGAAACCTTTATTATCCGGCACTCTGTTAACCAGAAAACTGTGTTAACCAGCATTGCCCCCAGCCACAATACTGTCACATATTCAGGCGCACAGGCCTAGCTTGGTTTACCATGATTGGCTTAACAACTTTTTATTTAAGAAGTACTAATCATCTTAAACTCAAAATAGAAACGTGAGACCAACTGCCTCACACTACAAAACTAACTAACATTAAAAACTTGAGTTTTACTATTATTGTCCATTGGTTTTTCCTAGGTTGATGGGATCCTCAGATAACCAGAATTTTTAGATAACCAGAACGCCCTAATCCCCGAGCGTGCCGGATAACACAGGTTTTACTATAGACAGAGACTTCAGGGTGCAATTTTATGTCCTGAAACCTTAGTGTACTTATAATCTCCCGTAATAGGTTTCTCAGATACTTGGTGCTTTTTGTATTTTGAAAAGATGTAGGTTTTATATGGACTAAGAGGCCTAACAATGACTTTACACACTAATTCACTTTCAAAAACAGCTGCTAAGGAAGCGGGTAGACACCCGTTCATATCTTTAATGCAAATTCCCTCTTCACACAAAAGATATATACTATTGCAGACAAATGATTAATCTAATGTTGAGGTTCACATACAAGTTACCCAAACACTGACAATCTGAGAAGGTGCTTTCCTGAGCATATTAAACTCAGATATCCTCTGCCTTAAATCATAACGAATAGGATACACACACACACGCATGCACACACGCAGCAGGGGAAGGGAAAATCTTCAAAGGGTGCCATGTTAAAAGCCTCTGGGAAAATATTTGCTTTTAGTACTTTGATTTTCCCCCTCATAAATACCATTGAAACTAACTAATTCTAATCGTATTTAAGTATTCTTTTCTTGACAGAACAACAAGATAGTGCGATGTGTAGATAGTATATTGGACTGGAAATCAGAGATGTGGGTGCTAAACCCCTTAACACATTCATCTCCTGTGTGACCACAGGCAAGTCACTACAACTGTTTTTGTGCCTCAGTCTCCCCTCCCAATTTTTGTCTATTTAGATTGCCAGCTGTTCATGGCAGGGTCTGTATCTCTTTGCACATGTAACATGCCTGACAACTAATCCTTGCTCTCTGTTGGGACCTCCAGAACTGAGAGAGAGTGTTTTTTAAGGCACTGACAGTGCTTTATTACAAGAATTAATCACTAAAGAATAGCTTGTAGTCCACACATTCTAGAGAGCTATGAAGATAAATCTGATGGCACAGGAACTGATATAACCAGGACAGTCAATGGGAGAGGGCACTGGATTGGGAGGCCTGGAAACCTGGGTTTTAATTCACAGACTCAAGCCACAGCCCTCCTGCATGACTAAGCCACTTTAGTACAGACCCACAAAAGAATTCAGGTGTTGCAGGTAGAGATATCAATGTGTAGACAATTACACGATTAACCGATAAACCTGGGCTTCTCAGTTAATATTGTTGACTACCCACACTCCCACCTCTGTATCAGAAGCAGCAAGGGGGGAGTGGGAGCTAGTGCCCATGAGGAGCTGGCTTAAAAGCCAGCTCCCCCACCCCCTATGCTGCTGCCTCTAATAGAGAGGCAGCAGTGCAGAGGGTGAAGGGGGCAGGTGGGAGCCGATATGCATGAGGAGCTGGCTTTCAAGCAGGCTCCCCGTGCGTACCAGCTCCGTGGACCTGTTTCCCCCACCCGTTGCTGCCTCCTACAGAGACAGTGGGTGGTATAGGCAGGAGTCGGTGCTGGGGGGAGCTGGCTTAAAAAATGATTCTGGAATGCATTAACAGGAGTGTTGTGAGCAAGACATGAGAAGTCATTCTTCCTCTCTACTCTGCACAGATTAGACCTCAGTTGAGGTATTGTGTCCAGTTCTGGGTACCACATTTCAAAAAGGATGTGGAGAAATTGGAGAAGATCCAGAGAAGAGCAACAAAAATTATTAAAAATCTAGAGAACATGACCTATGAGGGAAGACTGAAAGAACGGGGCTTGTTTAAGTTAGAAAAGAGACGACTGAGAGAGGACGCGATAGCGGTTTTCAAGTATCTACAAGGGTGTTACAAAGAAGGAAAAAATTGTTCTCCTTGGCTTCTGAGGATGGGACAAAAAGCAACGGGCTTAATTTGCAGCAAGAGAGATTTAGGTTGAACATTAGGAAGAACTTCCTAATTGTCAGGGTGGTTAAACACTGGAATAAGTTGCTTAGGGAGGTTGCAGAATCCCCATCACTGGAGATATTTAAGAGCAGGCTGGATAGACATCTATCAGGGATGATCTAGAGAGTGTTTGGTTTTGCCATGAGGGCAGGGGACAGGACTTGATGATCTCTCAAGGTCCCTTCCAGTTCTAGCATTCTACCATTCTATGGCAGTAAAGCTAAGCACGTGTACAAGAGTTTACAGGAACATGTTCTTACCGCGAGGTTTGTTAACGAACAATAAAAAAATGTAAAGCTGCAATGTTGCAAAGAGCTATTTGAGAATATCTACAGGCTGTTTCACTGTAGTTGCAACTTAGTTATATCATGAAGATTAGGAACAGCTAATTAGGTAAGGAGAACACCAGGAACTACAGGGAATGAGCAACCCATCATAGTGAGCACTGAGAGCCCTCTACTGACAGAACACCATAATCATCAAAGCTACAACATTGTAAGAAAATGGCACCTCAAAAGATCTTGTCCTTCAGCATATTGTTTCTGTGCACTGAAAACACATCCACATTAAAGTAACAGTACCATCTAGTTAAAAACAGAAGTCTCCCAGTTAAGGAGATAATTTATCCTTTAGCTACCCGGGCACACAGTGTCTCGGATATGGCAGATATTATGTGCTAGAACAAGAGGCAAAATGGGGTGGGTTAAAGAACACAGTTGTAGGCTTCTCTTTATTTTTTATTTTTTTTACTTCTGTCATTTAAAGGAAAATACTTAATATTTTATGTAGATTTTTGGAAAGTAACTGTATTTGGTTTTCTTAATGCTCACAAACAAATGTAATCATTAGTATATACTACATAATTATTGTCAGGATAAATCATAGCCACTACATTAGATCTGTTCAAGACTCACAACTTCTTAAAGGGGCATTATATAAGACTAAAATTCTACCCTTTTTCTTATGCCAAAAAGAACCCTTATCCTTCACAACGAAGAAAATATATCACCACTCTCTTCCACCCAATGACAAAGAGGTTAAAACAAGCTGCAATACATTATATAACTTTCCCATAACCGATTCATAACAAATCCACACAGCCACACCCCTCAGAAACAACAGGGACATAGATGCATCTCACTATGCTCATCCTGGCCCTGAGCTATCTGTCAGTGTACTGGGCATTAGGAATGTATAATGCATTTAATAAAATTTCAGCATGCGACGGAGGGGACAGTGGCAGCCTTCCAGGAACTGCTGTGCATGGGGAGTTGGCTTAAAAGCCAGCTCTTCACATGTACCAGCTCCCGCCTGTTGCCTTCCCTGCCCCCTCCCCCCCACAGCCCGTGTTGGTGTCACTGATACAGAGGTAGCAGTGTGTGTGGGGAGAGGGGCAATTTTTAAGCTGACTCCCTGCACGTACCGGGGCCTGCAGCTATGTCTACATTGCTAGGTTATTTTGAAATAAGTTATTTTGAAATAATAACTCCCGAAATAACTATTTTGAAATAAGCTTATTCCTCTTCACAAGCAGGAAATACTATTTTGAAATAACGGGCTTGTTATTTCAAAACAACAGGCTTGGTAGCTTGGACACTTGCCTTGTTATTTCGAAATAAGGGGAGTTATTTTGATATAACTCCCCAGTATAGACATGCCCTGCGTATAAAGGTGAAGGCTGATTGATGACCCCAGGCTTTCAGTTGACCGTGTACACAGTTACACTTTCACATCCCTACTGGGCACTGAAATGATTAAATCAATGTAAGACTCTGGTCTCCTCTTGCTCACAAGAACGGAGCAACTAAGCAAAGCAGGGGTCTGGAAGGATGCATACAAATAAAACAAGGGTGTCAGTCCTGACAGTGTCATTTTTAAAATGAGAATTAAACAAAGTTTGATTCCTCTCCCCCACATTTCCCCGCCCATCTACTTACTATTACTGCCCCTTTAAAGCCTTTTTAGTCCAGGCTGAAACATTTATTATAGCTATTAAAATGTAATAATTACAATTTGTTAAATACTTAACTGCTCCATCAGACATGTCATGAAAGCCTATACTGAGGCACAAACACAACAGGCTTCCAATCCTACAAAGACTCAGCAGTGCAGCCCCACATGGCGAACCTCTTGGCATGTAAGTAGTCTTATTGACTTCTGCTATATGTAATTAGTATGTACAGTACTGTGGCTTACACTAGAGAAATGAATTAAGTTATTACTGTGTTTAAATACTACAGTGTTACACCCTAGGTCAACAACCATCTCCTTGGTTAGTGTGGTCAGGGATGTTTCACCTTGCCACTCATGCTGTTCCTATTGTGTAGATAATTATGTTACAGTTTTATAAAATCACTGTAGGAGGATCAAGTGCTCCTCACATCCCGCAAAAAAGGGAGTTGAAGAAAAACATTTCAAATGTTTGGAAAACAGAGCTCTTAGGTGTCTACCGCTTTCTCTAGTCAGCATGCATAAGGGATTTTGGTCTTTGACCATTACAAACCAGTGCTAAATTTAAGTGCTTGGGGACTGATTACAGCATGATTCTCAGAAAATAACACCTGTCCTATTGTGTAGATTCATGTTGAAAAATGGGCAATAGCTACAATAGCACAGTGCCTAGTTTGTAGACATGGCCCCTTCTATTGCTAGAAATTCCATTTGAAATACAAAATACAGATTTAATCTCTCTGGTCCAACATCTCAGGTCTGGCAGAAATACAGATGTTGCTGGACCAGTGAGCCCCTGGACCAGTAGCCCCAGCTGCAGAGGTTGAGAGCAGTTGAGAGCATAGGTGGTCTGGCAGGCTGGCAGTGCCAGTGGTCTGGGAATCTGGTCAGTGGACCACTGGGCCATCAGCTAAGAGCGGAGCCCGGCCAGCAGCCTGTGGGGCCGGGTGGCCAGCAGTGGAACCCCACCAGCAAACTGGGGCAGCAGAGCTGGGTGTGGGGGGGGGGAGAGGCACTGTGCTGGCATGGGCAGCTGCCAGGAGGGGAGCCCTGGAAAAACCCAGAGGCCTGACCTCCCCTGGTCTGGCAAACTGCCTTGTTTGGGGCTGCTTAGGTTGTGAGGGTACTGGGCCAGGGAGGTACAATCTATAGACATTTAGTTTTGTTCAGCCACTGGCTTGCTGTGTGACTAAGAGGCAGCCACGGGCCTCAGTTCCTTGATTATAAACCCAGAGGTAGCCACATCCATCTCCATAAGTGCTGTGCAGAGATGCTTGGATGACCAGCTTTATCTATAGGCAGGGTCCAGTATGACTGTCGTTTCCGGCTGGATGCTCTGGGGGGCAGGAGGAGTCAGGGCCCTGGATTGCTCCATCTTGCCTGACATTTTCCTTAAACCTTCGAATACGCCAGGAGCCAGGCGCTCTGACACCCCTGGGCCAGCTACCTGTTCGCATCCCCTCGGGCCACAAACTGCCCTTTGCGGAGCAGCACTTGCACGCCCCTGCCTGTGTTACCCAGCGCACGCGCCGGGGCAAGGCACCCGAGTGCTCCGGCACGTGCTCAGCGCAGGCAGCTGCCGCTGGGGGGCGCCGCGCGCGCTGCTTAGCGCAGCCCGCCCCCGCCGACCCACGCGCTCTGCGGCTCCTGCAGCTGCTCCCGGGAGGCTGCGCGCGCGCTGGGGGGCAAGCCCGGGCTGGCGTGGGCGTGGTGAGCGCAACCGCGAGGAGAAAGCGGGGGTAGCAGGGAAACAGCGTGTGTGACGTAGCTCCTCCATAAGAACCGCGATAGAAAGAGGTATTCGTGTGGCGGTTCCATAGTGTAGTGGTTATCACGTCTGCTTTACACGCAGAAGGTCCTGGGTTCGAGCCCCAGTGGAACCAAAGTGCTTTATTTTGATGAGGGGAGTTTTCTTGTGAGTGGGGGGGGAGAGAGCAGATGCAGATGCGTTCTCCTCGTTTTTCTAGCCTGGGGTTTGTTAAGGAGAATGTGACAGGAGCGCGCCTACACGCATAAACCGGAGGACGGTCTGTGACCTAGGGCCCTGCAAGCAGCACGCACTCAAAGGGGCCATGCAGCCGGCTTGCGCTTAGCCACAGGCGAGCCTAGGTTCTGCTCCCGTCTCCAGCAAGCAGCTAAGCTGCGCCCCGGGACGCTCTAGCGCTGCAAGAGTGACAGCGCGCTCCGGCGAGAGGTGTTCAGAAAATGAACACTTGACATTTTGGGGGAAATTAGTAGCACTTCTGAGTTTGCTCCAGAGGGGCTGGGATTGGCTGTTTTTTTCCTTTAAAAACAATTCTTTGCAACACGTGTAATAAAAATCTGAAACCGAATTGTTTTGTTGAGCAAAAGCTGGCGTTTTGGGAAAGGGACTAGTTTGATATATACAGTTTTCGTAGGTTTTGACCACGAAAGTTCGTGATACCATCTGCGTTTTTTGTTAGTCTCTAAGGTGCTTGCCAGGTGGTTGTTAAAGGTTGTTAACAGGCTATTTGTGGTTGTGAAAGGTTTTTGTTTTCAATTGAAGAAGCTACCCCTCTGAAAGATTTTCAAGAATGTTTTAGATGACAAAATCATTTTTATATAAAAGTTTCTTTTTCAAAACGCACATGTCGAATAATGAAAAAGTAATTACAATGATGTCGGCCATTTTTTGCAGAAAAAAATGGCTTTTTAAAGATAATTTTTCAATAAACAATTGTTCAGAACATTTGGTCAGCCCTAGTAGAAAATCACCTCTCCTATTTGACTTCCTTCTGTAAATTCCCAGCCATACCTAGAGCAAGTGTTTAGATGTCAAAAAAATATTAGGTAAGGATTTAATTAATTTTATTTTCTGTTAGTGTACTTTTGTAGCTGGTAATGAGGAGAGCCAGCCAGCACTATATAACTGTAACCCCTCCTGTAGGCTAGCCCAGTGTGAGGTTATTCAGCATAGGGGAAGCTTGTGACTTCTTACACCACTGTGGGGGGAGGGCTAGGCCTGAGGCTGCTTGGTGTGCTCTGCGTTGTGTATGTGTGAGTGCACCTCAGACCAGACCCACTCCGACAAATCACCAGGAACAGGCTTTATTCTGTAAAAAACATAGAACAGGAAAACAGTTCAGCAGCCCCTTCTCTCAGCATGCAGCCTGTGTGCTGCTTCTAGCACAGTCCTTGCTGAGACCCTGCTGGGGGGAGAGGGCACATCCTGGAAGGAACGAGGAAGTTTTCCCAACATGCCACAGTTTGTAGTCCACAACTTATAGTTCCCAGGGCTGCTGCTGAAACACACTGGACCTTGGGCTACATAACCAATGGGCCATCTGAGGCAAAAGTAGTTTGTGAACAACTGTTGTTCCATAGATCATAAATTATGTTCTGTGTCATAAGGAGCAATCCCAGCATTGGAAAATATATCAATGAATCATTTTTTTCCTGGAGAATATACTGGAGAGAATTATTACAAACTGAGAAATATACTATTATGCCTAGCATGAGAAGGAGAGAAATCTTGGGCCTGATTCTCCTCTGTCTTGCACCTTGTGTTTCATTTACATCTATGCTAAGTGTGTATAGGACACAACCATTCTGATTTGTTAATACTTTAAACTCAATTTTTACAGGTGTAAATATATATACAAAGGACACAGTGGTCTGGGTTCTACTCTCAGTTTTACTACACACATTCATTGAGTGTTACTTCAAGTAAGTTGGTAAAGCCAAAAGTGCTTACTGATTCTGGTTAGCTAGCGGAGGACACACGGATTTTGCTTTTCAGTGGTATTTAGAAACAACAGCTTAAAAATAGGGCCAAGTTCTGATAATATTCAATCACATTGACTTCCACCTCATTTCTTGTGTATTCACCATTGTGCTCAACAGGAATATGTGTGAATTAAAGTGCTACGCAAGATGTGTAAGGTAGGCAGATTTGACCAAAATACATGGATGTTATGTGTGGTCAGCACCTTTGAAAAATCAAGTCTAAAGCAACTCAAACTGAGAACCCAAACTCAGTGTCAGGTGATAAATTTTGGGGCTTTAGCCTCTTTGCACTTAAGCTTCCCCATCTGTACACTGAGGTACTAATACGTTCAATAGTGTAATCAAGAGCAAACGCAGATAAACTGAGGTTACCCATTTCTCTGTTGGAGACTATGGAATTTGTCTTCTCATTTGGGAAATAAGAAGTTGAGTTTAGGTTAATTTACCCAATTCTTTTTTTTTTAACCACCACTGAATACATCCTCCAATGAGGTGTCATGAAGCTAAATCCATTTACATTTGTAAGGTGCTCCGATATTGTGTTGATGAGAACTGTAAAACATTATGTGGATAAATAAACACAGGAAAATGGATCACCGGGTGCCATCTAGCACTGTTCCCTCCTCCTGGGGCATAATGGCTGGGGTAGATCTGTCTGATCCTCTTTTCACAGTGTAAATATGGATTGGAGTCAATGGACTTTCCACTGTCGGTGTAAATCGGGCCTGATGTGTCTTAAGAGGTCTTTTTTGTCTCTTGTTTCTATGGGCGTCTTTTGTCCTTATCTGAGCAAAAGACTGCAGTTAGAATTGTGCTCCATAAAGGACACAAAATCTGTTCCCTACGAATCTGTGATTCAGACCTCTACATAGTTAGCATACACTGGTGAATACAGAATTCATGAAAGATTCCCATTTTCACAGAGTATATTTTGATTCTGTAGTCTGGGAGACAAAAGCGAATAGAAACACTTCTACATGCAGGATGGAGAGCTTGCAGCATTATCAGGAAGTGAGGGAGAGAGCCAGAGGGAGTAGCATCCTGTGCCTGCTCTGAAGAAGGGATGAGTGTTTCTAAGTTCTGATAGCAGCTGTGATAATAACAGTTCTGCTGCTGCTGCTGCTGCCACCCACGCACAGACTTCTGGGCTGAATGCAAATAGCCTCATTGTGACGCATGGTGGGAAGCACTGAGGTCAGCACCGTAGGTAATTGGTGATATCACCACTTATTTGAAGAAGGTTTCATCCCACCTGCATTATGTAACATAGGACTGAAAGGCCGTGTGTTCAGGCTACTGTGCTTGTGGCACTTCAGCTAAGTGTCTGTCAGAAGATTTTATCCATGACATAAATCTAGCTTGTACATCTTTAAAAACCTTTGATTTTATGTTCATGTTAATTCATTGTTTGAATGCTTGGGGAAATGCAATTACAGTCATATGTTGTATCCATTTTCCTTTGTGTGTATGTAATTGTTTTTATCCTTGATTGTACTCGCATACAATAAAATCAATGCAATATTAAATAAGAGAAACAGACTTAAAATCTGGCCATCTCAAACTGCATTGGAGGCTATTTTTCCATTTAGCTTTATTTATAACTACATTTACGCAGTGTTGCCTCAGGCCACAGCCAGCCCAAGGGTCCTGGGGCCACCTGGCCCACCCAATAACTTCTCCCTGAGGCTGGCCTGGGATGGAGTGTGGTTGCTGTGCAAGCCGCTCTCCGGCTTCTCTGTAGGGTGGGCCCTGAATGGGGGAGGGAGGCTGTGCAGGCCTTCTCCCGGCTTCTCCCCAGGGCCGGCCCCCTGAGGGAGAGGCCATGTGATGCAGTGGTTGGCTGCTCCTGGTAACATCTCAGAGCCAGCCCAGAGTGGCAGGGACACACAGCCCAGAGGACAGCTGCTCCCCAGCGGCAGCCTAGGGCGGTGGAAGCTGTGCTGCCAGCCAGTGGCTGCTCCTCAGGGTTAGGGCACTTGCTGCCCACTGTGGTTATTCAGGAGCATGTCTGTCCCAGCTATCACACCCCTCCTTTTCCATTTGACGTGAAACAGTTGCATTCCAGGCACATCCCATTGCCTTGGCATAACTAAACCCTGGCCTTGCTTTAAGAGGAAGCTGCGTACCAAATTTGATGGCCTTTGCTCTTACGGTTTAGGAGGAGTTATTGAACAAATGGGCTTACAATGGACAGATGGACACGCAGATACACAAACACTCTAAAATATGTAGTACACTAGAAGATGTATCTGGCATTGCTCAGATCCTTAATTCAATAACTTTTTGGTTTTTGAAAAAGAAACGAAAATGTACATACTTCATTAAAATCATTGCTCTGGGATGGGGCGGGTGATGAAGGGTTCGGTTTGCAGGCTGCCCTGAGAAGAGAGGGATATCCCAGCCCTCTCTCACTGTAGCAGCTTGGGGCCAGGTGAGAAGTACCTTTCCATGGCTGCTGCAACTCCATGGGGGAGGGGAGAGGCTATATATGTTCCCCAACTAGGGGAGGTCCTGGTTTGTCTGCCCCCTGTGCTCCTAACCAGAATGCAGCCAATTGTGTACTTTTCCCTCACTCCCTGAGGAAGAGGAACGGCCAGCAAAACGTTCCTGTATGAATCAGGTGGCGGGGAGGGAGTTCAGTCCCCGCACCTTCCCCAAAAGGTGCCTGGGGCATGGGAACCTCAGAACTGGGGCAGTCCTGGATGGGGGTTCCACAGAAGGACCCACCCTTCTGTGGACTCAGGTGTAACCTTACACTCTATGGATTTGTGGGGTCTTTGACCAGTGAAAGATCTTACATAGTAATATCCTACTTAATCTCTATTCATTAACACTCACACACACCCTAGAAAAAAAAACCCAGAATGCACATGCTAAGCATACAATGCTCACCACTTCAAATAAGACAGATAAACTTTTCTTGATGACTAGTCAGGATCAGGTCCATTTGGGGGACTCCAGTTTCTACATGGTGTCATTGCCAAAGTATTGAGGTCTGACAGCTTTGATCTTGGAGCTATGTCTTGGAGTTTGTTCCCAAATAACTTCTTTTTGGACCCAGGTTATATAGTGAACCATGAATTAGCTAAACCTTAGCCAATTATTTTACTAACATTTTACTAACCATCTCTAACATATTTTCTCAAACCAATTATATCCCACCACCTTAATGGATTTACACTGAGTAAAATTAATTTTGTTACAGGCAAATATATATATATATATATATATATATATATATATATATATATATATATATATATATATATATATATCAAGGCACCAAACGGAAACTATACAGATAAACAATAGAAAGGTGGGGACTATAAAAACAAAACAATAAAAAGATGAAGATTTCACAACCACAATTATTGAGAAGTAATTTGTTTCCAGACAGAATGCTATCAAAATAAGTTTGATAGCATTTTAAGATCTCTTTATTTGGTGATAGTGCGTGCTCTTAGAACAGAGTTTCCTTCTTACAGCCTGATAGTACCTTGTTTTAATGGAATTGAGATGGAATGTGAGGACGTGACTTCCTGTTTCTCAGCTAATGGCTGCTGTTCTTTTAATCTGGCTACAGATGAAGGCCTCAGGCGGTAGGCCTTACGATATGGCTACAGGCCTTACAATATGGCTACAGGAAAAGGCCTTATCTTTACACAGGCTGGGGGGCTAACAGTGGCAGTGCAGATGTTAGGGTCTGGGATGGAGCTTGAGTTCAGAGCCCAGACTCCAAACCAAACCCAAATATGTACACTGAAATGTCTAGCCCTTCTGTCTGAGCTCTATAAGTCTGTCAGCTGACCTGAGCCATCCACATCAAGCCACACGAGTCTTTCATTGCAGTATAGATGTTTCCTATTTTGGGCATAGTCCTCTTTTGTAAACCTCAGTGTAAGTTGACGGCGTTACAGTCAGGATGAATTTGCCCTATTATGGTTATACTTAATCACGACTACCACAGAAGAAGCACAGTTCTAGTCATTTGAACTGTGAGGTACGAAAGCTAGCACAGGATATCGGACCTATTAAGTTATATTTCTGTGACTTTTTACCCCCCACTCCACTGCCACTTATTTACTTTTTCTTTAAAATGCTGTGCTAAATCAACATCCCTGGTTATGTGACATTTTCTTAATCACGAAAGAGCAAAAGGCAGAAAATAGAAGTGGCTTAATCTAGCAGCAGCACATTTGACCTATGCAGTGATTTATCTACTGACTATTTGTAAATTCTTAGCTCGCCTGCAATTCTTTTTAGGAAATCTCTCTTTCTGGAATAACACTGTTGGGGTCACTGGGCATGATCCTAGGTAACTCGGGGGAATGGAAGATCATGAGAATCGATTAAACGCTCCCTCTCTAGGCCCAAGCACCCTAAAAGCACCCCCTTTCCACTCCTTCGCCCCCCCCCCCCCCCGGCATAACTTTTCTCTGGCTCACTAATAGCTGGGAACGGCAAGACAGACCTTGAAGTTGCCTAGTTACTATCAGTGGTATAGAAGAAGAATTCAGATGTCTCTGTAGAGGGGAGGAGGGAGAAGGAAGATAAGGCTGGCAGCATATCCCAGCGTGGGAACCTTGCTATAGTTCACTATTTTCCTGCAAGTAAACAACCTGGGTATATAAGGAGGGAAAACTGCTTACGTTGGTGTGCTTGATCTGAGATGTCTAGTCTCCTGGCACCTATTTGAGTGTTCAAATAAACTTTTTTTGCTTCTCCACACCGGTGTGTTTATTGGAGCGCGCACACTGGGCAACGAACCTAGCTGTTGCCTCCCTCAGGCACTCTGTGCTGGCAACAACACCCTCCACTAAAAGTCACTGACAATCATAACTAATTAATAGGGCTTTAGGCCCTGGTCCACAGTCGGAGTCCTTAGGAGTGTGTCTAGACTACGGGGGGGAGGAGTTAAAAAAAAGTAGCCTTTTTTTGAAAAAACTTCACCTGCGTCTAGACTGCAGCCACATTCTTTCGAAAGTAAATCAAAAGAATGCGGCAGTTTTTTCAATTGCTGTAAACCTCATTGTACAAGGAATAACGCCTTTTTTCGAAAGCACTCTTTCGAAAAAAGGTGCTATTGAATGCAAACTGTGCGTTTTTGAAAGAGAGCATCTAGACTCTCTTTTGAAAAAGAGGTTCATTTTTTTGAAAAATCTGCTTGTAGGCTAGACGCTGTCTGTTGAAAGAGGCTTGTAGTCTAGACATACGCTAGATGTGAGAGAAGGTCCTCACAGTCTTCATTTTAAAACTGTTATTTAAATAATCTGATAGTTCCTTTTAATGGAGGGATACCATGAGATAGAACATTCAGCAAATGAAGCCTTTTTATGGTGGTTTATTTTTCAGTTCAAGATTTTAGAAGTAATCAGCAGATAAACTTCCAGATAAGTGAAATGTGCTGCTTCTCCTAGACTAAGTCATTGCTGCTCTCAATCTTTTGCCCTTTCAGAGTTGAGAAAACATTACAACTAGGGCAGTTTTCTAAACATGACAGTTTTTAGAAAAACAAATAACATCTAATGGCTATAATAAAAAAATTGAAATGGAAATTATACTATATTCACAAAATACACTTCATGTCTTTTACATACTGTTCCCCTGAGTATCTTCTCAAGGATGGAGCTTTGTTTATGGTAGTAGTATATGGCTGACTTGATTGCATTTGGTAAAACCATCAGAGCTAAGGAGAGTAAGGTGCTTAATGAGGCTCTGCTTAAGTTAATCTCACTTCTCAGAAAGCTGTGCAAGGTGGTAGGTGCTCATTCTTGACAGACAAAAGAAGAGATGCAGTTCAAGATGGAAAACATCCTGTTGTCTCTTCTTTTCTGGTACAAAGGTATGCACTGAGCCTAATTGCAGGCACTTTTGGCTGTTTGTGTTTATATTGTGTGTTTATATTGTGTGCCACTGGCTGTAGGGTGAGAAAGTGAGTTCTTCTATAAGACCTATTGGAGACATAATAATTTGTGTAAAGGAAAAATGCAAGAGCAGACATGTAATGGATATACACTTGCATTTCAGAGAGAGAAAGAGAGAGAGACGATTTCTTGTAGTTCTCTGACTACCCAAATAACTGCTGTTTTAAAAAAACTGATATATAATTTGCCAAAATATGAATTTGCACAAAAGAGTGTAATGGTTCTGAATCAGGGAGTAAATAATAGTTATCAGAAAAATGAAGTTCTGTATACTCTTGATTAAGTGAAAGTTAGCTGTCACCTGTGACAACATAGCATTGCATTTCTGATGAGGCAAATCTTCTTTTCCCAAATATTTTTCACAGGTTTCCAGGACTGGCTGGAAAATCTGAGTTGTATTGGAAAGGTTTCAAAAGAACTATTAGGCTGAAGGAAATTTGATAATTCAAAATTTAAGTTTAAGGAAACCATCCATAATAGGAGTTTAATATGAGTTCTTAGTGTCTAGAGAATGTAGGAGTTCCCAGCTACCCTTCATCCTTAATTAGCTCCACTGTAATTAGGTATTGCCAGTGTGAGCTACAAGTAGGTACCTTTATAGACCCATCTGAAATTCTAACCCCATTGGAATCAAAGGCAAAACTCCCATTTATTTCAAAGATCAGGATTTCACCCCGTAATATCTAACCACATTAAGGATTGCAGAATATCAGAAGTCAGAAATGGAACAGACTTATCAGACAACCCTATTCATGCCTCTTAAAATGCAAAATTGTTCCTTCCAGAATATTTTTATTGTTTTGACCAGTCTACTTAAGTCTCAAGCCTTTCATAGCCATCTCTATTATTTTAGCCTAATGCTTGTTGTGATCAGAATTTTTTTCCCAAAAAATTAGTCCTATCTTAATTTCATCCTGTTACTCTGGGCTACAACAAGGAATATCTCACACAATAGTTCATCTCCTTTTGGATATGTGTACGTTGTTATGATATCCCATATCTCTCCTGTCTTTGTTTGCATGCAGCTAACTCATGAGCCTTCTAATTTCCTGAATCTTAGCAGTACTTAACTGGGTGTGGAAGGGTTATGTGTTTATATTTTCCTGCGAATCCTAGCACTGCTTTGTTTTGATTGGCTTCCCACATTTCTGGATAGAGGTGCAAAAAATGATTTGTGCCATCTCTTTCCAAACATTGCTTTCTGCATTTCATGTCTTTTTCTCCTTCCTGACTGAAGTGCTGTCTATACTGCACTTTTACTTCCTGCACATTAAAATAACCACATCTCAGTGTTCTATCCCGATCCCTTAGAATTCCCATCAACTTCTTGTAGCTTACACCATCAGGAAGGTGCCATCAGGTCAGTCACGTAGGCTACCAGCTGTTATCCTGTACTAACCAATTTAGCTGTTCTCTTCAGTTTGACACACATCTTTTGGTTGCAGTAGGCCCTACCAAAGCAGCAGCAGACGGTGCTAAGCCATGCTCTTGTTACTAGTGCCTGAGCAGCTGCTGGTCCCAAATCCATATGGAGATAAAGTGCACACGGAGCTTTATGTTGACATGAATATGTTATAACATGTTGAGTGTGGCATGCTTATTCTGCATTCCTGCCCTGATTGGTAGTTACTGAAATGAATTGGTGGCCTTAGCCCAGGAGACACGCATGGCTGTATCACAGCTGGCTCCCTATTGGCCTTAGAGAAAGCACATGAATAAAGTTAGGGCGGGGACTGGGAGCAAGAATGTGCAAGACTTGGAACTGCACTAAGGGGTGGGAGGACACAAACAGCAGAGTGGATAGGAGAATATGTGCCCCGTAGGCCTGACAGCAGCCATGTTGGTGTCTATTGGCAATCTTTTTAGGACAGCTAAGGGATACATTGGTGTAAAGACGTTTTAAAGGGAGCTAAGTAACTTAGGAGCTGACGTCCCATTTGCAAACTAGGCCCTTTGAGACAAATTCTCAAAGGTATTTAGGTGCTTTAAGAAGGCAATCAGCATCTTCTACGTAGGGTTGCCAGATGATTTAACCAAAAATAACACCACCACCACCCCCCACCACAAAAAAAACCCAAACCCCCTGGGGAATAAATTCCGTTGAGAAAAATGAGGGAGACCAAAGTTATTGAGGGAAAAAAAAAGCACCCCGAGAGTTGTTAAGCAAAAATAAATGAATAAAAATAAAACAGCGTGGCCTCTTTAAGAAACGCTTTTGAGGCTTTTTGGCTCTAACAGGCTGCCGACGGCCATCCGCCATCTTGTCTCCCTGCTCCAGGCCAGACAGCTCCCCTGCAGAACCAGGTAAGCACCCAGGATTTTCGCCTCCTGTCTGAGAAAAAAATCAGAAAATTCCAGACATTTTAGATGTCCGGTATTTTCTGCATTTTTTACCGGACAGGAGGCAAAAATACCAGACTGCCCAGGTCAATACCGGACACCTGGCAACCCGACACTAGGTTCTTCAAAAGCACCTAGGTGCCTAACTCCCGTGAAATCAACTTTGGTCAAATCTGCCTCATACACGTAACACATTCCGTGGAATTCTCTGCCGTGCAGAGTAGCAGCCCATGAGCTCTGCTTCAGTAAAGTTCCAGTGAAGCCTTATGTAGAGGCTGAGAGTGGTAACAGGTCAGTTTACTGGTCCCCTGGACACAAGGGCGAAATCCTGGCCCAGTTGACCAGTAAGTGCCTAAGTCCCTTTTGAAAATGGGACATAGGCTCCTAAATCACTGCGGTAGTTTTGAAACTTTTGTCCTGAGTTGCTTTATTGTGAGCAAGCATTTGAACCTTAAAGCTCAGGACTGAGGCAGACTGTGGTGAGAGCAGTCTGAGGAAATGTACATTGTTGCTATGTGTGCTGCAATGAAGAGGGCACCAGTCCCTAGGATTGTTTATCAGCAGCTTTCTACAGTTCTACGTTCACATTGCGATTGGGAAAAGGGTTATGTGATTAAGGCATAAGTGGGAGACAGAATATCTGCCACAGGCTTGCTCTGTGGCTTAGGGCATGTCTGTTAAGATCTTTATGTCCCAGCTCTCCATCTGTACAGTGAAAATAATAAGATTTAGCTACTTCACAGAGGAATTGTGATGCTGAATTCATTAATTTTTTAGAGCATTTAAAGATTATAGGATGTAAGGTGCGACAGAAGTGCAAGTATTTAGTAATCTTTGCTTGTTTTCGTGTGTGCAAAAATCACATGCCCTGTCTAGTCAGTGGGTTATGCTCTTGTGCAGTGAGATCTGTGTCTCGTCTTAAAAACAACAACAAATGTGTTCTGCTGCTTCCTTTTTCTTGCTGCTGATGACTTTCTGGACTCACTGCAGCATATTCTAAATGACGTGTGAAAGAAAAAGCCCAGTCCACATGGGATATAGAAAGTGCTGTGCTGTTTCATGTGATTATCATGCATGGCCAGACATGCTTACAGGACTCCTTTTGAAAAAATCCTTTCCCTCCCTCCAAACTTTCTCCCAAACTAAATTTAAGGTAAAATTATTTTGAGCATGAGAAAGACAATGTTGCCTGATGTTCCAATACCGGACAGGGAATCAGGTCACCTGGAATTAAATCCTGGTCCCAAGAAATTCAATAAGGCTAC
This sequence comes from Pelodiscus sinensis, assembly GCF_052426305.1. Classification (NCBI taxonomy): domain Eukaryota; kingdom Metazoa; phylum Chordata; order Testudines; family Trionychidae; genus Pelodiscus; species Pelodiscus sinensis. Next base: position 214,317,275 of record NC_143052.1, read on the forward strand.
GTCTACTCTGCAGGCTTTTTGCGCAAGAACAGCCATTCTTCTGCAAAAACTTGCAGAGTGTCTACACTTCACGTGCGTTCTTGCGCAAATAAATTTATAGTAAAGCATATGTAAGGGGACTGTTACCCCTTACTAAAACTCTGTGGGAGTTTTTTGGTTTACCAGCTTCAGAAGGGGAAGGGTTCATGAGACTGACAGACCCCAGAGACAATGGAAAGCAGTCAACACTCCAGGTCAGCCTGACTGACAGGTTGTAAGTGGGGATTGTTCTGGCTCTGTCTCTGAACAAACAAGCTGTGTGCAGAAGAGGTCCTGCAAAGACAGAGAGCTGAAAGAGGAGTACAAGAAGAAGTCCTGGAGCGACAGAACCAGACACAGACAGGCCAAGCAGTGTAGACCCTGTGTTGAGCAGCAGACTGGCAGGGCTCAGAAAGCCAAAAGGAACAGAGAAACAACACAAGGAGCTGGAACTGGCCAAGCAGCACAGCCTGCAGCTGGATGTGGTGAGCTACTGGGACCTGCAAAGTGTGGGGAAAGGCTCTGGACTGGGAGAGGGGTCTGGCCACTTAGAGACTGAGGCTGTGTGGTCACTGCCAGTGCAAGCGTGTCCAGCCTGCAGCCCCTTGCAGCACATCCAGGGCTTCTAAGGAAGAGACTGTGAACTGTCCTTACACTCTGCAGACTGCTGTGTTGATGTCCCTGTGCTACAGAGCAGGGCTGTGTGTTCTCATTTAACCATTCTCATTGTTTCTTATTCTATTCTCTTTAATCAGTTGATGTTTAATAAATTGTATTTGCTTTGAACCTTATGAAGTGATCACTGGGCCAAGAAGGCCTGCAGTGTAAAGAGAGCACCTCGGAGTGGGGACACCCTAACTCCAGCCCCTAGTGACTACAAGGTCAGGGATTAAGCCCCAGGAAACCTGGGCCCAGCCTTGTTGGGGTTTCAAGGGCTCTGCTACTCAGGAGAGTGGAGGGGGAGCCCTCAGGATCAGGGAGCCGTGGGGTAAAGGAAGTGGGAGCGGGGACTCAGATCCTTTTGCTGGTTCATTTCACCGGGGTGTATAGAAGCCAGGAAAGTTCCCCACAAGAGCGGGACCATTCCCCCGCTTACACATAGGAAAACAGGGCTTCTTGTGCAAGAATTATTCCTCTCTCCACAAGGAATAAGCCCTCTTGCGCAAGAGCTCTTCCACAAGAAGGCAGTGTGGACAGGCAACAGGGGTTTCTTGTGCAAGAAAGCCCTATGGCTAAAATGGCCATCAGAGCTTTCTTGTGCAAGAGAGCGTCCATACTGCCATGGGTGCTCTTGCGCAAAATCACATGGCAGTGTGGACGCACCCTTGCGCAAGACCTTTTGCACAAGAACTCTTGCGCAAAATAGTTCTTGCGCAAGATGCCTGCAGTGTAGACGTAGCCTAATAGTTTTATCAGTGATTAAATTAGATGGTTTATAGTTCAGATTCTACCACTGATTCAATGCATGGTCCTAGGGAAGCCATTTAAACTTTCCATGTCTCATTTCTCCACCTATAAAATTCAGGTAATTTTTCCCTCCTTTGGAAAGCCATTGGGGATCTTTGTCTGCAAAGCACTAAATACCATAAACGCATAATATTACAAGTAGTATTGTTTTACATACCCATACTATATAGACCTTAAACAAATCATCACCACCATCTGCCAAAATGTGCACTTTCAGGGTCTTGCAGTTTGAATTATATGGGTGCATTAAAGTTTTCATGAGGACTTTTGAGCCCATTGTTCAATGGTAGAGTTCAAGTATGATCATTTCCCCCTTTGTATTCATAAAGGTACGACTTTCAGTGCATAGTCTTCATCAGTACTTTTGTGGCACCCCAGGAATAAGCCCTGGGAATACAGAAGAACGGGACTGAATCTTGTTAAACCTGGCCAGATGGGTCGCACAATTCATCCCAAGGGGCAGACTGCAAGGTAGCATAAATCAATGTCTTTTCACTGAATGAAATCAGGGGAGTGTGTGTCCGATTTACACAAGCTCAGCCTCTGGACCAAAGAGCCCATTTTACTGCTTTTTTTAAACTTCAAAGGGCTGCATATTGGACAAATGTCTGGCTGAGGGTTATTGCACCTCCCAAAAGGTGAGATAAGCTGTGTAGGGGGCAAGCAGGAGTCTTATGTGCCATTTAAAGGCTATTTAAATACCAGGGGTGAAATCCTGACTCCAGTGAAGTCAATGGCAAAATTCCTCTGGATTTCAAAAACAAAAGGAAAAACTATGTAGCACTTTAAAGACTAACAAGATGGTAGTCTTCAAGAGAGCCAGGATTTCTCTTCCTGTGCAGTGAAGACCAGTCCACTTGCCCTTTGCCATTTATTTCCTCAAAAAAGGGTTTCCTGGAAGTTAAGTGAAGCATAGGTCTTGGGATTGGTGCTATGCACAGGGGTGAACTGCACTGAACGTGTGTCAGTCAGTGTGATGTTGTCTGTCTATATCCCCAAAGATCCCACAGTGTTTATTAGATTTTTGCAGCACGGATGGAATAGTCTCTTCTTGTAGAGTGGTCAGCAGGTAATCAGCCCTGCATGATACGAGGGGGAGGGGAAATGATAAAGAATTGCATTTAATACTGTAATTACACAAGCAGTATTTGAATTTTTATAACATTACTTATTCCACAAATACAAAATTAATCTTAACATTTGGATTACATCTTATTAATTACATTCATTGTATAAACTACCAAATGCATATAGAATACATTTCTGTTTTTGAAAACTCATATATTTCTTTGTCTTGTTGAAAATGACTATGACAAGTAGTTTAGGAGCAAAATATGACTCACATCTCAATGGTTTTATAATTTCAGGAACTCATTTTATAAGCCTAACACAGTCAAGTCTGTGAGAACATCTCAAATATTATAATTTTAAGGATGGGAGACATCAAAATATGGAAAAATATACAACTACATTAGGTTTAATTCTTCTTTCATTTATACCTGTGCTAATCCACTGATATCAATAGAGTTACAGGTGTGCTGAGTATTTAGTTTACCATCTGCAAAACAGCAAATAGACCCAATGTTGTTTTTCTTTTCAAGACTCACAGACAGCTGAATACTAAGGAATACATTTGGATGGACTTTTACGCATGTACATAATTATGACTTCTATTAACTTCTCTATGAAAAGGTAGTATGGGCTGGGGTAGACAGCACTGAGTTGGAGAAGTCTCATATTCTAAACATGTTTCTGCCACTGGTGCTTTGTGTGGCTTTGGAGAATTCACTTCAGCTTTCTTGCTCCACTTCCTTACTACAAACTGGGTATGGCAGTACTTACCTATAGAGCCCTGTGCAGATGCAAACATTTTATCTTCATCTCTGTATCCACAGAAATGAGCTGCGGATATCCACATTGACATTTGCGGAAGCAGGGTACAAAATTTGTATCTGCATCCACATCCATATCTGAAAAAATGAACTGCAGATATCCACATCAACATCCACAGATGCAGATATCTGTGGATATGACTTGTACGTCCATGGCTTTGTAGGACTCTCCTTACTTATAATCTATGTACCTCACAGTGGGGCTTAAAAGGATAAAATAAATAATATCTGTACAGTGTCTTGACCATTTCAAGCTCTAAGTGTTATATTATAAAACTCCATTTCATAATTTTTATATTTTGTGACATTAAAGAGATGCCATCAACTTGAGAGCAAACCAAATTTAGAAAATGAATTAGAAGTAGTTTTAGATACATCTCCTAATTCTTTCATTTTCCCATCAGCATTCTGTAGTTCTTTGTCATATTTTTTTCATTTTAACATATTTTTCTTTGCCCTGTTACTGTGTGAAGTGACTCACTCAAACAAGATGGGAAACTGACTAACTTTACCAGAGAAACAATTAAATTGATTGCGCCCAAAGTACTGCCAAAAACACAAAGTATAAAAAGAGAAAATATGATTTACTAATTCAGCTCTTTTTGGTATACTTAGGTGTTATCTACACAAATAAAAGGCAAAATATTTCCAAGCAGATTTTTAGTTTGACAATGTTCATGTAAAGAAACAAATAAATAAACAAAAATAAACATTTGCCACATGTCCATGCTTGCAATATTTTGATTTTCTTGAGTTTATTTGATCATATAACATGATCTATTTTAATCATGCTTTATATAATCTAAAAAGGTTTTCTATTCCATAAATAAATATCTCATATGTTATTACATCTGTCATAAAGCGCAATCCCTCTTGAAAGCATGTTCTAGGATCTTTTCAGTGTCTGTCTATCCAATATGCATTGCTACAAGCAATCTTTATATTATCCATGTTCTCTACATTTTGTCAACTGTGTTCTTTTCCTTTGGCTAAAAATTTGTTCCCTCTTAACAGTATCATTTTAGACCATACTCAGTTGCCTTTCCCAATAAAATCTTTTTTTCCCCAAGAACTATTAGACATTTCATAGGAGGCTGCAATTTTCTGCTGCTTTCTCTAAATGTGCTGTTCTTATACGCTTCCCGACAGTCTATCTCTCTTGTTCCTGACCTCGCCTGATTTGACCTGATCACCAGTTAATTGCTTTCAGTCACGTAACAATCTTCAATGTACATTTTTAAAAAGCTAAATGTTGGGTCTGCACTGTAACTGCTGCCACCAAATTCACAGTACGTACCAAGGATCCACTCGTGATTTCCCAGGGACAAAACGAAATTGTCCAAAACATTCAGCACAGATAAGGTAAGATGTAGGGATAATAAGAAGTCCCACCTGGAGGGAACTCCGCAGTTTTTGCAGAGTCTCAGCTATGGTACACAGAAAATTATCAATTTGTAATAATTATTCAGTCTCAGTGGAACATGGTGCTTTACCAAACATAGAATAAGACATAGTTCTTGCCTGGAGGACTGTACAACCTAGATCTAAGCCAGACAAGACACAGACCTATACAGGAGAAGGAGAGGGTGGGGGTAGAGAGCAGGGATCAGTGAGTCGAGCCTGAACTGAAGAGTCAAAGTATGGGAAGAGCAAAACTGTTCAGTCAGAGGGACAGCGCCCCAAGGTGGGCTACCCAATGCAATCCTCTAGGTTACAACAACCCACAGCAAAATGCATGAGCACTAGGAGCCCACAGGGGTGAGGCGAGGGAAGGAGAAGTTCTCCATCCAGAGGCTGCTCCTTTTCTGAGCCCCAGCTCAGTCCTAGCACTGCTCCTCATGCCTGCTCCTCCCATTTGCTCAGTGCTCCGCTCTAAGGGAACAGCACTTCAAGAGGCATAAAATGGCCCCATGAAGAAAAGGCCATAAAGCCGCTAGCACCCTTGCCCCTTCCACTCAGCAGCCCAAGCACCACTGCCATTTGTCAGCCTCAGCAGGCCTCATCTGCCACTCTCGACAGCACCCAGCACCCTCACCTTTCTTCCACCTGCACTTGTATGCTAACCAAGCTATTGGTCTTTGCTGGAACCCAAATCCCACAGTCCTCTGCAGAGTTGTCCAAGCAGACACCAGGGAGGGTTTCTTGCCATGGATCGCCAGGGTCTCCATTGAAAAAAGGATTTAGAGCTGCAGAGCTGAAGGATGGGGCAAAATGAACAGTGGTAAGAAGAGCTTTGTCTAATTTTGAAAACTCATCCCTCTCGCCAACAGAAGTTTGGGCTAATAAAAGATATTGCCTCACTCACCCTGTTTCTTTCATAGCTTGAGACTAGGCTGCAACAACACTTCATTTTCTCGTTACTGTAAATGCTGGCTATCTATAGATGCATTGAGAGGGAGGAGCTACTTCTAGATTTCACATTTTCAATATACAGTTATCTATACATTTGTATTGCCCTTTTTCACAAGTCCTAAAAATATCTAGGATGCATACAAGTAAGACCAGTATAAGACTGGTGATGGCTTTTTCACAGACATTCGTATGACATGAAATATGACATCAGAATCGCTTCTTTTTTTTTGCTTCTAATTCCAAAGTAAATTTTACCGCTGGTACCAAAAAACTTTTTTGACAAAAACAATTATCCCCTTGCCACAGAAAATTGCTGGACTTCTGAGTTTTTCAACAGGTTCTATACCTGTTCAAAAAACAGTCACAACATTTTTTGTGAACAAATGCCTTTTTCTGCTGAAAAATTTAAACTTTGATTTTTTTTTTTGGCAAAAATGTTGATGAAAACATTGTTCCATTTTGATTGAAAACCTTTGAATTTTGCAATTTTCTAAACAATTTGAATAAATTCCTGGCTTCTTCTTACTGAGTTCTCACTTTTACAGTCCTTGAATTACCTTTGAAGTGATGAACTGCTCACCACAAGCTAAACCTCATTGTCACTGAATCTCACAATGATTTCAAAGGAACCAAGATTTCCCCCAAAATAATAGTGTGTAAAATAATCCATTTGTATAAAATATTGGAGAACTGTAAAGTCATTATGCTAATTAGATGGGGTCAAATTCAAAGTTTATATCTCAACCTAAGTACCCCTAACATTTGGATTTTGGAGGTGGGAAAGGGGAAGAGGGAAGAGTCAACCCATTCCACAGAATGACCATTAAGGCATCAAATGCAGGCATCCTCAGTGCTTGTGGATGTTCAGGCAGAGCTGGCCCAAGCTACGGGCTGACCGGGCTACCACCCGGGGTGCCCCATTGTAGGGTGCGCCGCACGGGTCTGCCGGACCAGGCAGGGGCAGGACATGCGCCGGTGCCCCAGGGGTTAGGCTGCGCATGCGCCGGGCGCCCGAGCGCGGGGCCACACATGCGCCGCACTCCTGGGGGCGGTGCCACGCTCCTGGGGCCCGGGGCATACGAATGGCTCGGGCCGGCCCTGTGTTCAGGCCCATGGTTTTGATTTAGGTTCAGTTCTAGAATTAATAGAAAGTAGGTATGCCTCATTGCTTAACAAAATGGATGTCATATGCAGCAGAATGGACCAAACATTTAACTCCTTACTGAGGCAAAGCTACTTATGCTAGTCAGTGGTACTTTTACTGAGCAAGGAGTAAGAACTCTGCCCTTGTCTACACTAAGGAGTTATTTTGAAATAACCCTGCTTATTTTGAAATAATAAGCAGAGAGACCACACTACCAATCCTGTTATTTCGAAATAAGAGGCTGGTTATTTCAAAATCCGTACTCCTGCTTCTCTGGGGGAATAAGCTTATTTCAAAATAGTTATTTCGGGAGTTATTATTTCAAATTTAGTAACTTCAAAATAATTTCCTAGTGTAGACATGCCCTCTGAGATTTAGCCAGACGCAAACACCATCAAATAGAATAAAAACTAAAATCACGGTGTGTTTGTGCATTTTGGGTCACTAAGTTACAGAAATAAAACCAAAGAAGCTAAGTTTTGTCAGCAAACTGAATACATCTGCTCAGCATTTGTGTAAATATGTTGTGTGCCGCTGTCTGACACTGACCATTTATTTTCACTGTATTAAAAGCAGTAAAATACAGCACAAAATGGATCTGAAACACACTGTATCTTTAGGACCAAAATATGAAAGGACTTTGATGGTCTGCTCTTGCATTGATGATACTGCTCATATTTCAGTCATTTGTGCTGAAATAATTTAAAATATTTGAATTGCATAATTAAACATTTTTATCGTTAATTTATTCTTTACAAAGGACCCAGAGGTCTCTATTTTTTTTCTTAGCCTGTGCACATCCAATTTCCATTTATAATGAGTTTTAGTTTTGTCACTGAATTCAGTAGGAGTAGGTTAAGGCTTGTGGCCCACACAGGTCTCAGCTGTAGTTGATTGTAAGGTGCATCATTGATTTTTAGACCCAAATTTACCACTATTTCACATAAAGCTGGCATTGTCACTGTGCAAATTGCTGCCATCAAAATGCTGACTTGGGACTGAGGTTAAAACAAATGTTGCATATTTTGGGAATAATTTGTGTTGGAAATTGCTATATACATGTAAGGCATCATTAAATATTAGCATTATTTGAACCTTGCTAGATGCAACTATGGCTCCCTGTACGAGTGAATAATCTGAACCTAGAGCTCAGGGAACAATTCACAGAGATTATCTTATTTGATAGAGTCTCTTTTACTGCTTACAGAACATGTGCTTGCAGATGTCTACTTCCTCATTGTTCAAACGTATTCACTTTTTTCTGCTCTATGGTTTGGTCACCAACAGTTTGCCAGTTCACTGCAGGTAATGGACACCAGGCATTTGACATTCAAGTTGTGTCTGTTGGCTTTCATCAGTCACATGGTATTTTTTTCTGTTTCTTTTTGGATGGGCAAATCTGATAGGGCTGTACTGAACTCCCACTAAAGTTGATAAACAGGCTCTTTCTAATTTCAATGGGAGAGGAAGTACGCCTGTAATCAGCAAGAAGGCATAGTTTAGGGGGATGCCGAAGATAAGCAAGATCAGAGAATTTTAGAAAACTGTAAATCTTCCCTTTATGGGCCACAATGATCTTGTCTGAGGCCTTCCAGCTAGAAAACAACTAGTCTGCTGTGTAATATTGATTAAGTGGGTGCAGTTTCAACTTAATTTCTTTCATTGTACTCACACAAAATGATTGTAGTATAAATACATAGAGTTTTACCATTGACTTCAGATGGTCTGGGATTTCACCCTTGTAGAGTGTTCTTCCTGCCCAATAGTCCATATCCTTCTGCTAGCACATGGAAGTCAGTTTATATGAAATGTATTTCACTCTCCAGAGGTTCTTCATTTCCTTGTATGTCCATTGTTAAAGCAAAAACCACATTATAGCCCTAAGTGGTGAATTAAGAACAGCAAGATTCATTCTCAGCATCTTCATTCTTAACTCTCTTTTTATTCTTTCTACTATGCTTCGTTATCTCGTCCACACAGCCACGCTGGCATTGTCGCCTGGAGAGGTAAGCCCATTAAGCTTATCTGAATATTATCTAATTACTCCCTGGACCCAAATCTACATTGTGTTTACCATATAAACTCCTGTTGCAGTTAGTGGGAGCTCCGGTTGCTCAGCATGCTGCAGAATTGGCCCCTATATTTGCAGCTTATGTCTAAATATGAATTATGGGTAGCAGTCTTAGAATTACGTACTCCATTTGTTTGATAGTTACCAAACCATCTCCTGGTAAAAATAGAACATTGAGGACTTGTCTAGAATGGAGCCATTTGCACCAGTATAACCACACTGATGCAGTTACACTGGTATATGCCTTTAACTTAGACACTCTACACAAGTGCAAAACATGGCTTGTATCTGTGTGACTTACTCGAGTAGGTTACCAGTGTAAGACACACTGATGCAGGCTCAGTCTTGCACCCATGTGCACATTTATGTGGAGGGATTAAAAATCCTCAACAAAGAAAGGTTCTCATAGTGGGGAGCACAATGCTAGCTTCATAAATATCATACAGCGCTAGTACAATGTCACAAATTATTTGTACATTTACAAGAATGGAAGGGACATTAATTATGGTTCAGTCATCCTTACTACATGCTCTCTAAAAACACAGTTTTCTGATACCACCCAAGCTTGGTTAAGACATTAACACAATTTTGAAGCACTCACTGACTTACAAATCCCCGTGCAATAATGCCATGATATATTATCCAATTTTGAGAATTGATCCTAGTATACACTCTTTGAGGGCTAGATTCAGATCTCAGTGGCACTAGTGTAAATCAAACCGGTATAACTCCATGGAGGTCAGCTGAGTTTCTCTGGATTTATACCAATTTAATAAAGAGTATGATCTAGCCCTGGGTTTCAGAATACTAACTGGTTCCTTAGCACAGATACTTTTTTGAAGACTTTCTTAAATAGTCATGATGCATAGACAAAAATATATCAAATTGGGTTACACTAATGGTGATCTCACGAATTCCATTAGTAATACCTTGCAGCATTAGATGGCATTATTTATTTGGGGTGCAATTCACACCTGTATAGTAAAACATAAGTGCCATTCGTGATCTTTGATGATCATGATCTTGTCTGGATTTTTGTACGGGAATGAATTTCACCCTCAGCTCCTACAACTTTAGGGACCGTTTCTGTTTCCACTGAATGATAAAATTCGTATTGGCTTCAGTTTAAGCAGGGTCAAGCCCTTGTAGCATATTAAAAGCTTTACATGAACTGTGAACAGATTCTAGGACAATAAAGTTTACTGGCAAATCTCTACAAATACAGTGGGTCTGATTTTTCCACTGCCTTGTGTCATCTTTTCTGTGCAAAGTATGAAGTGCTTCCCCAGCACAATTACACTGTTCTGCACTCACAGTGGAGAGAGGTAAGTGGCTATAGCAGGTTCAAGGCACTGGAGAATCAGGGTGTTACCGAAGTGTGGGGGACCCTCCCCACTCATCTGCAGTCAGATGTGACTGTCAGCCAGCAGGTAGACGAGAGGGTTTATTAGTCGACAGGGACACAGCTTAGAACAGACTTGTCAGCACAGAAACCAGAAGCAGTCAGTACAATCCATTTTTGGGAGGGGGACCCCCAAAGCTAGGGCCTGGCTCTTGTCCTGTGCCCCAAGCCAGCCCAGACTGCTTCACTCCCAGCAGCAAGGTCCCTATAGGTGGCTGCTATGCTAGGCAGGGGAAGGCACAGCCTTCCCAAACTGCCAGCCTGGGCCCGCCTGCGCTCCATCCTCAGAACACCTACTCTAGGTGTTCTGGGGACAGACTGTTGCTGCCCCCAGCGCCTGCCTTCCCTGTGCTCCAGGGCTGGGGAGCCTCAAGTTGTATGCACCCTCCGCCCTCCCTGTGATGGGGGGCATGGCCTGAGCGGAAGGGCCACGGTTGGGGACTTGCCTCCTCCGGCCCTACATTCACCAGCCACCTATGCAGGTCCCCATCCCCCAGCCAGGCTCTTCCTCAAGCCTTTGTCCTGCTTCCCAGACAAAAGGTGTCACCTGGTCACACCCTGCCCTGAGCTCAGGTTAGTAAGGGCATCAATCACTGTGTATGTGCGGGAGGCTTTCACACACGAAATTCCCATCACCATGGAGGTATTGGTGCAGTGCCCTGGGAAACTGAGGCACACACCCAGGATTAGGATAATAGAACTCACATGCAACATAAAAACGTGAATGAAATCCTCAGTTTGTCACACAGGGCCCAGTCTCATCTTACTGCATATAACATCTTTGTTGGTCTCTTTTGTATGATATTAGGAGGACCGATTGGAGCACTGGCACAGTAAAGCTTGCAAATGTGATTGTCAAGGAAGTGCCAACACAATATGGGCCACTGGAACTAACAGCTTAGCGTGCATGCCAGGTAAGGGATTATTTCTCTCCTAGATCTAAGCCAGGTACTTCACTACCTTTCTCTCTATAGTTTCTTAACAGCATTATTTTTCACTTGTTCTGACATCCTAAAATGCTATGCTGTACAGGCAGTCCCCGGGTTACGTACAAGATAGGGACTGTAGGTTTGTTCTTAAGTTGAATCTGTATGTAAGTCGGAACTGGCGTCCAGATTCAGCCGCTGCTGAAACTGACCGCCAGTTCCGACTTACATACAGAATCAACTTAAGAACCCCAAGTGTCCCCAAGTCAGCTGCTGCTGAAACTGATCAGCAGCTGATTCCAGGAAGCCCGGGGCAGAGCAACTCTGCCTCGGGCTTCCTGTAGTCAACGCTGGTCAGTTTCAGCAGCGGCTGACTTCGGGACGCCTGGGGCAGAGCAGCTGGGGTGCTGCTGGGTTGCTCCAGTAGCGCCCAGAGTGGCGCTGCGGGACCAACCGGCAGCGCCCCAGCTGCTCTGCCACAGGCATCCAGAGAAAAGCCTAGTCTGCTGGGGGGGGGGGGGGGCGTACTAGCTGCACCCCCCCCACCCCAGCAGACCAGGAAGACGCGGGCGGCGGACCGAGACGCACCGCGGTCCCGCCGCCTGGGTCCTCCGCGGCTTTGCTCCCCGTCTCCCTGGTCTGCTGGAGACGGGGAGCAAAGCCTCTGAGGACGCCAGCAGCGGGACAGCCGCGGGGCGTCTGGGCTGTCCCGCTGCCGGATTCCCCCGAGGCTTTGCAAAGCCGCGGGGGGGCTTGGGCAGCGGGGCAGCCCAGGCGCGCTTGGGCTGCTCCACTGCCGGCTTCCTCGAGGCTTTGCAAAGCCGCGGGGGGGCTCGGGCAGCCCAGGCGCGCCTGGGCTGCCCCGCTGCCCGAGCCCCTCCGTGGCTTTGCTCCGCGTCTTCCTGGTCTGCAGACCAGGGAGACGCGGAGAAAGCCCTGGAGTACACGGGTGGCAGGACCGCGAGGTCCCGCAGTCCGTGTCCTCCGGGGCGAGCCCCGTTCGTAACTGCGGATCCGACATAAGTCGGATCCGCATAAGTCAGGGACTGCCTGTACTATCGGCCTACAGAATTTGAATCAAACATGCTATTACTTTAGCACACCAGAGGTGCTACTACACAGCACCTTAAACTCAAAATAAGATATGCAATTTGCACCTCCGCAGTGCCAAATTTCAAAATAACGTGCTATTTCGAGACATCCCTTAACTGCAGGATGCTGAAATAGTGGACCCGTTATTTCAAAAAATATTTTGAAATAACAGGCGGCTTGTGTAGACGCAGGGTATCCCAAAATAGCCGTGCAATGTGGACATACCCAATGAGTCCTGTCTGATCAGCTCAGCCCCAACATACTGAATCAATGATGGGAGTGTTCCGAAAGATCTGAATTTGCTAGGTTTTTAACTGCTGTGGTTTGTGTCATAGGGTAGCATTCATGCTGAAACTCTGAGGGTTTGCCTAACCTATAGTCATGGGGTGACTATTACATCCCTTGTATTACCTTTATCAATCCAATTTGTAATCTCATCTAAAAATATGAAGCAGTTTAACAGTATCTGTTTTCCATGAACTCATGTTGATTTGCATTAATTATATTATTTTCTTTTAATTCTCTATTAATCATGTCCCATATTAGCCATTCCATTATCTTGCCTGAGATAGATGTCAGGCTGACAGGCCTATGATTTTTGTAGTCACCCCATATACCCTTTCTAAAAATTGGCACAGTTTTAGCTTTCTCCCAAGCTTCTGGAATTTCCTCAGCAATCCAAGATTTATTAAAAATCAACAATGATTCAGAAAGCTCCTTAGCCAACTCTTTTAAAACTCTTTGATACAAATTATCTGGACCCGCTGATTAAAAAATGTGTAATGTTTAACATCCACCAGAGATACTAGTTGAACAGAAAGAGTGTTATCACCATTGTATAATGAGGGTACATTATTTGTTTTTTTCCCAAATATTTATTGAACACACGCCTTTTCTGCATTATTACAGCTAATTCTATCATTTCCATTAAATAAGTGGACTAATATCTTCAAGATTTTTTTTGTTTTTTAATATATTTAGAAAACAACTGCTTATCTTTAACTCTGCTCACCACCAACATCTGGAATTGTAGAACACTATCAGACCTAGTGCCCAATCCCAGTCAGAAAACTCTTCTTTCCAATTCTGATCCCACACTGACAGCTCCATTTTGAAATCTATCCATTTTCCATTTCTCAAGCCATTTTATGTGTTCTTTGCTATTACAGCATTCTAATTGTTTAATCAGAACGCAACATTGCTAACCTCAAGAGATCAAAAATCATGAGTCAAACTCTCCTGAAATTATGAGATTCACCCCCCCCCCCCCCAAGTAATGAAAATTTGAAAAAGAAGAAAACTATGTTGTGGTTTTGGTTTGTCTTTTGATTTTGGAGCTCCCCCCATCTGCCTCCAGTATGTACATATGAGACAATTAGTCTTGCCCACTCTTTCAAATGAACCGGATAAGGGGAGTTTGCCCCCTGCTGCAGGAGCTGTTACCCCACATCTGTCCATCCCATGCCCAGCAATTAATCCTGTACTTCAAGTCAAGCCTCAAACTCCAACAACCAAAACCCCAATTCAGTGCTACCATCAGTCCATCCACCCTCATATCAGCCCCCTTTCCCTCATCTTAGCCCCCACATAGTTCAGACCCTCCCCCCTCCCCCCCACACACACCCCTGCCCAGCTTTATTCTGCTCCTCCTGGGTTCTTCACTCCTCTTTCCCACACTGGTTGGGGAGGGGCACTTCGGGGGCTCCTCATCCCTCTACTTCTTCCCAGGCCAGATGCTGCAGAGAGAGGATGAGCAGAGGCACTGCCCTGTCTGCATTTCTCACAGGAAGGTGCGAGAGAGGAACTGCTCTAAGATTCCAGGCTCTTCACTCCCTCCTCAGAGAATGGCGGCGAGTGCAGGGAAAGGTTCTGCTGGCTTGTGGGCCAGCGGACTGGGGGTTCTCATGGCATCATGGGCCAGACTCCAGAACTCTCTGAAATCCTGTCACTTGCCAGAGCTGGTGACACAGAGAATGCCTTGTTGGAATAATACTTATGAAAGCCAGCGTAGCTACACAGATACCTGTATCAGCCAATCATGCGATCTCAAAGCATGAATTCAGGGCTGCTCGACTGCTATAGGGGAGGGTAAAATGGGAATGAAGTACGGTGCTTAAACAGCTCCATTCTGAAGAACATACGTCCATGTCTGCGGAGAATAAAATAATAAAAGATTGCATCATTTTACCCAGAAGGCTCTTTCACTGTAAAAGACAATCTCACTGGCAGAAATAACAAACTTGTGCCCAGGTTCAAATGAACGAACACAGAATTTGCATAATGTAAATGTAGAGAATTAATAATGAGCCTAATTCTGCATGCGCTGCACCTCATGGAGCCATTCAAACCTGTGCACAATGTGACTGGAAAATGCTACCATCTCAAAAAGCAGAATTTTAGCCTCACTTTGCCCAGATATAAATGACTACAAAATGTGCAAGGGGACAACAGAGATATACATCAGTCCCCATTAAAGCTTTCACAAACAATGCTGCAAGTAATTAAGGTGACTACGCTATTCCCTAGCTATGGCACCGGGGGTACATTATTACTCTTTATTTACAAAAGCAAAATGTAAAAGTTTAAATGGTGACCCTTCAGCGCTGGACAGTTTGTACATAAAACTAGCAGCACAGAGATGTCAAGCTATTATACCAGCTGGTCTCCTTATGCCTGTGCGCTGTTGCCTCTCGCAAGCGTCACTCGCATGGGCGTAGCCAGTCTCATAACAACTTTAAGAGTTTTCTTAAGGTCAATGATAACAGCCTTAAATAAATAAACTGGTTGGTCCTGGCAGCCTCCAGACATCTGTTGAGTAGTTCTCTGTCTGTGACACAGTCTCCCAGAGTCGAAGGTGACCTCTTAATTGGCTTATGGCTGGGTGATCTTTGGATTAATGTTACTAAAAGTAAAATTCATCTGTCTTCCATCCATCACGTTTAAGATAAGCCTGCCAAGTGGTAAGTGTGTGGGGCCACTTGAGTCCAGTCTCAGTTTGTGTTTTTTTACACCAAGGGAACACCTTATTTTACTGCTGTGGAAAAGCTGGTTCTGTTGTGAACTAATCACAGGAAGACCGACTGAGACTGTTATAAATCCACTAGATGGTTTAATGCCTGCCAGCGGGTCACATCAGCCCTGAAAGGAGATGAAAGCGAATTTCCGTTTTCTTTTGTTTGTTTGTTTTTTCTTCATGTCATAAAAAAGGCAAAGTTGGTGAAACTGGAAGGGAGGAGAGGGGAGGGGAAGGCCTAGCCATTTCCCACCCCACTGGGAAGGAGGCTGTTCCCCACATACAGTCAAGGAGAATTTCTTTTGCCCACCCCGAGCCTATCAAGCAGCCACATGCTGTGGTAAGAAGCTCCCCCTTCTTCCTGGCTGTAGCTGCCTTTGACATCTCCCAAGCAGCTATCAGATGCTTTGCTTGGACATTCCCACTCTTGGGTAGGTGTCATATGCTTTTGCAGTGCACTGCAGCTGCTTCTGTGTCCCTGCCACCATCAGGCTCTGTACTGCCTCTGGATCCTTGGGAAGGGTAGGCAGAGAGCTTATGTCCCTGCCAGGGCTTTTGTACTGGGAGAATTTCCCTTCAGGCTCTTGTCACTCCCCTGCAGAATAAGGCCCTGGCACCCTCCTTCTCCTCAGGTATGTGTCTGCACACACTGGGAAGGTAGCTTGATTCCGATTGGATACTGGCAGGGGTGTTGTAGCTGCCTTCTCACCATCAGCGTCCCTATTTGCATGTGGGTTAACGTGCAGGTCTGGAACTAACTGGGAGGGGAACGAGGAACAGAGGATTTACCCTCTTCTGCTTTCAAAGCCAGAATACCACCAACGCAAAGATTACAGTATCTGACAACAGCCATACAGCCAGCACCCCCACGCTTGCTGGGTGCCGATGGAAATCGGTGCTCTAGGCAGAGAGAAGGTTTTTACACCAGGGACTGTAACCCACTTTACACACCCTGGGAGCATTTGACGGGGGTATCACCACATGGGGCTTAACTATAGTTTTAGCAGCCCCCGTGTCTCTCCGTCCAATGGGATATCTCCACATAACTACTCCCTTCCACTCCTACTGGTGAGCCAATAGAGCTGGGCACCTGGAAGGGTGCAACAGGACACACAGGCAGAGGTCTGGCAAGGGACTGGCTCAGCATGGACATTTTATGTCATTGGCAGATGTGCAGTGTGAATCCCACTCGCTGAAGCATCAGTCTCACACTTAACTCTGTGAGCTGGCCTCTCCAGCACTGCCCTGGGCCTCAGTGGGCAGAGTGGACAACACCTGGCAACGTGACCCTGCTCCCCACCCATCCCAGACATGCTTTCAGGAAGTGTCCCTCTCCCCTGAGCATGGACTTTGGCTTGGTTCCGATCCCTGATCCCATTCCATTCCTTTTTAGGTTTCCTATCAAACTCAGGCCAGCTAGCCACATGCTGGTCTGCCAATTGCCCAGCTAGAGTGACATCTCTTGGGGTTTTTTTTTAAGCTCTGATTAATCTCTGGGTGGCAGAGTTTATGGAATTGTTCTAAGCCCATTAATTGTTAGCCTCACTGACAGTGGAAATCCCCCAACCGGTTCCCCATTTTCATACATAAACCCTGTAACAGGGTAGCTGGTCTTTTAAAGGAAATTGGACTCAGCTCTCCTGTTCCAGCCCACATGCTCCTATTTGGCCCATTAAGAGGGCAGGGCAGTACCTGAGGGCTATAAAGATACATTTACACTGCCATGTAAGTGTAACCCACACACCTAGGCTATGTCTACACTGGCAGCTTCTTGCACAAGAACATCTTGCGCAAAGGGTCTTGTGCAAGAAGTCTTGTGCAAGAAAATGTCCACAAGAAAATGTCCACCCTGCCATGTGCGCGCTGTGCTTTTGCGCAAGAGCATCATGGCAGTGTGGACGCTCTCTTGCGCAAGAAAGCTCTGATGGCCATTTTAGCCATAGGCCTGTCTTGGGCAAGAAATCCCTGCCGAGTGTCCACACTGCCCTATTGCACAAGAGCTCCTGCACAAGAGGGCTTACACCTGTTAAAAAAGAGCGTAGCTCTTGAGCAAGAAGCCCTCTCTTAGCATGCCGTACTGTAAATCTTCTTGCGCAAGAGCCGGTGGGCAGTGTGGACGCTCTGCGGATTCTTGCGCAAGAATGGGCATACGTGCGCAAGAAGCCGCAAGTGTAGACATAGTGTGGTTCACTGTCCCATGCAGTGGCACCTAGCCCACAGCAACAGGTAAGAACAGGAGCCTGGATTGAGAGCCAGCTTACTTTTAGCTCAGAGCTTAGAGGCTCCTATACTAAGCTCCAGAGGTCCCAGGTTCAAATCCACCTGGTGGTGGTTACATAAGCCCAGGGTTTGAACTTGGGCTCAAGCCTAAATCATTTCCATCTACACACACACACACACACACATTGTGTGAGCCTAGGGCTCAGAGCCAGGCTCCTACCACCCCATAGGGTTGAGATTCTGAGTCAAGCCAAGACCCTGGGTTCAAGATCAGTTGCATCACAGTGTAGATGCAGCCTCATTGGACTCCTGCTCAGGGAGTCTGCCAAAAGTTTCCCACAGGTGACTGTGCTCCACACAGACAAGTTTTCCCATACTGCACTATAGGACAAGGGCTAGAGTGGTCACATTTTGGGAGGATGGAAGTCTGAGATGGGGTGGTTAGACCGAGACCCACCGTGGAGGCATGGGAGCACCAAATTGAGATGCAGGGTTCAGTAAAATTTCTAACCTTGGGTTACAAATGAGTGTAGCTGCTCAAGTGCTAGAATAACCACCCCAGGGTCTGCTTGCTCGAGTTCTCTTGAGCCTGGGCTTGCATTGTGAGCTAGACGTCCCCTATGAGATGTTGTGAGCAAGATCCAGTGACTCAGAGTAGACTGAGTCAGTCAGGAGAGGAGTGCTGTCAGAGAGAGGGGGGAGGAAGGGTGCCTGAAAGGCAGGAGAGCAGCAAGAAAGGTTTTCTGGCTGTCATGCAGAAGCCAGAAAGCGAGAGTGAGAGGGCTGACGGCAGGAGGAGCAGAAGCCAAAGGGGGAGAAGCCTGTTGGCTCTAAGCCAGACAGCTGGAGCCAGGGGCCAGAGAAGGCTGCAGGCATGGAAACAGTGGTGGGACTCATCTGTTGATCTCTCCAGGACTGGACAGCTGGACCCAGCGGCTACGTCTACACTACAGGCTTCTTGTGCAAGAGAGCGTCCAGACTGCGTAGATTCTCTCTTGAAAGGAAACTCTGATTGCTATTTACAGAATGGCCTGGGCTTTTTTCAATTGGCTCTTTTTGCACAAAAAAACCCATTCCCCTTCCACATACACCTTTTTGCACAAGAGCTCTTGCACGAAAAGAACTTATTCCTCGTAGAAGGAAGAATACCTACACTGCAAAAACCCCTCTGTTCTTTCCTTTTACTTGCGCAAAAAAGCGCTTAAGGTGTGAACAGTAAGTTTTTGCGCAAAAACTCTATAGTGTCGACCTAGCCAGAGTCACCACGAGAGGGCCAGGGAAAGTGGGGTACTGCATCCTGGGTAAAAATTATTTCCCAGCAGTGAGGCTTGGATGAGTTGCAGGGGATTCAAATGGGAAACTGAAGTAAGGGACCACTGGCAGGCTATGAGGGGGCGCCCAAGGAGAGAGCCATGGGGTTACAACCCCTAATTTGATTGAAACCTGAGCATAATCCATATCCCTGACATTGTCTCCTATACAATTGTCAGGGGTTACGTTAAACTTTTGCAAGAATCCTTATCGTCCTCTCTGCCCATAAGGGTGAAACTGTTCAAAGCCTTTGTCTCTGACAGTAGTGGAGCCAGATACTGTACCATGGCCTCCTGCTGCCCTCCTCTTCCTGTTCAACTCCCGTTTCAAAAGTATCTAGGAACACGTCCCTGTCACTCCCCCTCCCTACAATGACGATGTAATTTGGAGGCTCTACTGCCCAGCAGGGCAGGTATGTGCAGTCTGGCTTCACCTACTGGGATAGGATTTTGCTGGTACAGCCTCCATCTTCAACTTATACCAGAGTCTTTCCCTCTGCTCCTCATGTTGGCATTTCTGCTTCTTCTGTTCTCTCTGGTGTTGTGACTGTTACTGCTGGTCTTTATGCAGCTGGTCCCTCTCCAGCAGTGTCTACTCTCAGTCCACCCATCCAAATTCCCAGTTGCAGTGAGGCAAGCCTCTCCCTTGCTTCCCTCGAGGGAGTTGGCACCAAGATTTCCTAGGCCTGGTGGCCTCTCTGCCTGTAGGCTGGATGCTCCCTACAAACCCGGACCATCCCTCCATTTCTGAGCTTGAGAATATAGGTTGACTAGCTGTGTCTTTGTCTGCTCCCTTGTGTTGAGCCACCTCTCTGCATTGCTCAAGTGGCTGACCTTTCCTCAGCTGTCACACTACTAAAAATATGAATCGCACTGTGGACCAACAGAACACCCATTGGGATGTATTAAATTTTTTGGTTTATTTTTGCATTTTTACATTTTCTGTTACATTACAGTACAAAGTGTGCAGTGCTCACTTTATATGATTTTATTACAAATATTTGTACGGTAACAATGATAACCAAAAGAAACACTATATTTCAGTTTACCTCACACAAGTATGGTAGTGCAGCCTCTTTATAACTTACACATGTAGATTGTTACAGAATTGCCCTCAAACCCAAAACAGCTGCCATGTGTTACATTACTTTTATAGCGATTAATGCCCTGCAGAAGCAGACTGAAAACCGGTTTACATTCTCACACACTGAGATCTCACACTGCCCTGCTGTTACACAGATGGGGGCCACAGGGTGTGTTTACAAAATGGCCCCAACCAGCAAAAGATTCTGAAACATCAATGATGATTAAAAGCTGAAGGGAGCTCTGTCCTTTGCCCCAGCTGAGGATCTGGACTTTTTGTTTAAAAAAAAATATCCTTCACATCCCAGCTTTCCAGATGTATCAGCTCCCAGGCAGGACTACTGAATCCAGAGTCACATGCCAACAAAGGGCTTGGCTCCCTCTTTCAGCCATGCCAGTCAAAACAGACTTTTCTTCCCATCTTCCCAATCCCAGTGTGTCTTCCCTTTCTTTGCAGGAAGTTGACAGTGTGTAATCAAGGCTGGCAGAGTGAGGGAGCCAGCGAGGGAATTGCAGTGGCTAGGAAAGGGCTGGGAGTCTGGAGCAGTGCAAACCCACAACTGGTGGTAGTAATGAGAGGATGGGTTTCTTCACATACAAATTGCCTTTCCTGCGTACAGCTTTCAAAGCCCAGCAGTGGTGTCATTGCAGAGACCTCTTCCTTGTTGCTGGTCTCCCTGATTCTTTGAGAGTCAGTTTAGAAAAGAGGAGATTAAGGTGGGAATATGATAGAGGTCTATAAAATCATGACTGGCGAGGAAAAAGTGAATAAGGGAAAGTTATTTACTTATTCCCACAATATAGGAACTAGGGGTTACCAAATTAAATTAATAGGCAGCAGGTTTAAAACAAACAAAAAGTTTTTCATCACTCAGTTCACAGTTAACTTGTGGAACTCCTTGCCAGAGGATATGATGAAGGCTAGAATTTTAACAGGGTTAAAAAAAGAGCTAGATAGATTCATGGAGGTTAAGTCCATCCATGGCTATTAGCCAGGATGGGTAGGAATGGTATCCCTAGCCTTTGTTTCTCTGGAGGTGGGTGACAGGGGAGGGATCACATGAGGATTACCTGTTGTGTTCCCTCCCTCTGGGGCATCTGGTATTGGCCACTGTCAGCAAACAGGATACTGGGCTGGATGGACTGTTGGTCTGACCAAGTATGGCCGTTCTTATGTAGCTCCCGTCTCTCCCTTCCTCCTTAGGGACAGAGAAGTTCTTTATGGCAGAAGAGCAGCAGAGAAAACCAACAGTGGGAGGAAGGAAGAGTTGGGGGGGAGGGAGGGGAGAGAGAAGGGAATATGTGACTGCTGGTGGTTGCAGGAGGGAGCAGTGGCTATTTCAACTATTCAGGTCCTGTTTGCAATTTGTAACATAACATGCTGGCCGTTTGTCACATCCTTTTTTGTTTGTGTGTCAAGCGCCTCTCATCTGAAGAAGTGGGTTTTGCCTGTGAAAGCTCATGATCCTATACATATATTTTTGCTAGTCTCTAAGGTGCTACAGGACTACTCAGTCTGCAACTTTAAAACAATAACACGGCTACTCGTCTCAGATAGTTTATATGTGTTGGCAACAGGTCTCTCTTCCCTGGGGAAATTCCAGGTTGGTGGCTGAGCAGACAGGCTGGATTTGGGCTAATCCATTTCCAGAGGAGGGTGCTGCTGTCCATTGTAAATGGACTGATCCATGCCTTTGTGGCGTGAACTCTATTGGTCCCTGCAAGTTTTAATTGTAGCCTTTTGCTCCTGGAAAGTCAGATTGGACACCCTTAACACCTGCTTATACAAATAGTCCCATTGCCCTCAATATGGAAGGGCTGGCAGGGGGGAAGGAGGCAACCCAAGCAGGTCAGCTCACACTTGGCCTTGCTAGGAAGCCCTTCTGCTAAGAGAGGAGTAGCCCTGCTGGTTCCCAAGAGACTAATTTTAGCTGGAAGGATGAGGCTTTGCAGACAGAGGTGGAAAAATAAAGGCATCTCGGGAGCCTCAGTGCAGCTGTAGGGAAGACCCTTTTCTTCTGGGAGGAGGGGGCACGAAGGGAACAAGGATTATTATACATAGCTGAACTGGAGGCTTTGCAAACATCCCACAAAATGGGAGGAAGACTCCCATGAAAGCAAAGCCTCACAAATATACTAGAGGCTACGTTTACACTGCAAAATAAATACATTCTGCAGCAGTGACGCTCGGAGCCTGGGGCAGCTGACTTGGGCTCATGGTGAAGCTAAAAATAGCAGTGCAGGTGTACAGAAGCCCCAGACGGGGGAAGGATCCCAGGGACTGATTGACCCCAGGGGCTCTGAGACTTGCTGCAGCAGGTCGCCTTTTGTCGTGTAAAGGTGCCCATCCCCCAAAGAGGACGTGGTGTGCAATGCGTGTGCGAGGCTAAACTAAATCGGCACAGCAGAGCGCTGAACTAAAGAGAAGGCAACACCCCTCCCTCCCACTTCCCCACTGAGACCTGATGTTCATTTCTGATGGTTCCTGAGACGCCGCAGCATGGAATGAAATGAAGCCTGTAGCTCTGTAGGGGTCCGTGCCATGTGTGGCTGTTTATGACCTGCCCTCACAGTGTGCTACCAGCACGCTAGAGGAGAGACGACCAAATAAAAACACAGATTGAATCCGCACGCCACCAACATGCTGAGCAAACTGAACGAGGCAATGGAAGCAGCCTCGCTTTCCTTGGATTAAACTGCTTGTTTCTCTTGCAGAGTGTCCCTATCATAAACCTCTCGGGTTTGAGTCAGGAGCACTTCCTTCCGACCAGATAAGCTGCTCCAATTCCGAGCAGTACACCGGATGGTACACTTCATGGACTGCAAACAAGGCCCGACTCAATGGCCAGGGGTTTGGGTAAGCCTAACATCCCCGCTGCATTAGAGTGTTGAATGTTGTGCAGCAATTCAATGGAGCACCATGCAGTGTTAGCAGCAAAAAAAAAAAAAAAAAAGTGTGTGTGGGGGGGGGGAATGAAGTGAAGAGAAAGGAACAAACCATGCCTTAAACAGTCAGTGGCATTTCCACCTGCTTACTCCAGGGCTGAATCTGGTTCAGAGAATGCTGTACCCTCCGACCCATTCCTATTTAATGTTCAGACAAAAAGCTGGAGTCTTAGGGCCAGGCTCCGGTACCACTGAAATCACTGGAGTTTTGCCATGGACCAAAAGATTTGGATTAAGATTTTCATTGATTGGACGGCTCCGTTTCTGGCTGACTAACCCGAGACATTGTAAGGGAACCCGAGTTTCAGAAAGTGCTGGCAACTGCCCGCTTTCAATTGGGCATTCAGACACGGAGGTACCACAACTCACTAGTCACTTTTAAAACTTCTTGTCTTTGATCCTTAAAAGATCAGTTCCTTTGCAGCTCTTCCTTCCCTGTCTGATCCCCTCACTATTAACACTTGTACTTGTCCTACTTTCATTGATTTGCCTGTTTCCAATAGGTGTGCATGGCTCTCCAAATTTCAAGACAATGGGCAGTGGCTGCAGATTGACATGAAAGAGGTCAAAGTGATCTCAGGGATACTCATGCAGGGGCGCTGTGATGCAGATGAGTGGATAACAAAATACAGCGTGCAGTACAGGACTGATGAGAACCTGAACTGGATTTACTACAAGGACCAGACAGGAAACAACCGGGTCAGTGGGAGGAGCATTGTTGGTGAAGACAGTTTTAAGCTACATGCAAAGCTTGGCTCACAGTGGGTGATAGCCTTTGCAGAACATCGACACAAACCCTTTGCCCCATTAAATCAAATTGATTTATATATTTTAGACAGACGCATCTGTCTGACTGTCCATCCATCTGTGAGTCTGTTGGTTCAAGAACTGATCCTAAATGGTAAGAGCTAGGGCCGCCAAATTTGGTAGGCAGCTTCCTCTTACCCTAACTGAAAGCAAGGTCAGGATTTGGTTGTGCCAAGAAAACAGGAAGCGCTGGGAATGGGACCATTTTCCATAACATGGAAAGGGAGAGGCACAGAGGGGGATGCATTACTGAGAGTAGCTACTGGGGGCAGCAAGCCTGCAGGGGAGAGCTACTCTGCAGAGTGGCCAGGGGGATCGGGAGGAGACAGAAGGCCCCTGCTGGCAGCTGGGGTAAGAGAGAAGGCCCCTGCTAGCTGGGGAGTTTGGGGGAGAGAAAAGGCCCTGCCAGCTGTAGGGGCAAAAAGAAGGCCCCACCAGATGGGACCCTCACCCCAAGCCTCTTCACTCCCCAACCCTCACTCTCGCACACACACACACGCCTCCAGCCTCCTGCTCCTGCCTCCCACTCACATACCCAAGGCCCTGTTCTGACTCCTGCACTCCCCACAATGCCAGTCCCCTGCCCTGAAGGACTTGGCAACACCAGGTAAGTCTTCTAGTGAAGTTATAAAAGAAAATATGGGCCGGTTTTTCTTGCACCTGCGTTCTTCTCAGAGTAGGAAGGAAGAGTGTCAGCTCGCAGGTTGCATTCCTGGATCCTCCTGGCTGGTTTGTAACACCCCAGATCTCAGCAGTACTTACAGAAACTACCAGGAAGTTCTAAGATATGCCGCTGAAACGGCAGATCCTAATGAGCCCCCCATCGGTGGAGGATTTGTCATAGTAGAGCTGTGCTTCCCCACATCCAGACACGCCCTTTCCCACCCTGTCCACCAGCCTACACTGGGGTGGGCAGAGGGCTTAGGAGGACATAGATTGGTTAGATCTATGCTACCAGGGAGTTCTCCTCCTAGATAGAATTCTCTGCTGGCCTTATGCAGCCATTTCATTTGCATTGCTGTAGAGAACCCAGCCTGAGAAAGCCGACTCATCTACCCACAGAGTAAGGAAAGGCTGGGATTAAGCTGACTCTTGTCATGAGCTCTACTAATTTGGTCCCTTACCACTTTCTGTTTAGCAAAGCCCTCACGATACATATGGGCTGTGTCTAGACTGGCCAGTTTTTCTGGAAAATCAGCCACTTTTTATGGAAAAACTTGCCAGCTGTCTATACTGGCCGCTTGAATTTCTGCAAAAGCACTGACGATCTCATGTAAGATTGTCATTGTTCTTGCAGAAATACTATGCTGCTCCCCTTCGGGCAAAAGTCCTTTTGCGCAAAAGGGCCACTGTAGACAGCTCAGATTTGTTTTCCGCAAAAAAGCCCCGATCACGAAAATGGCGATTGGGGCTTTTTTGCGGAAAAGCGCGTCTACATTGGCATGGACGCTTTTCCGCAAAAAGTGCTTTTGCGTAAAAGCGTCCGTGCCAATCTAGACGCTTTGTTCCGAAAATACTTTTAACGGAAAACTTTTCCGTTAAAAGCATTTCTGGAAAATCATGCAAGTCTAGACACAGCCTTGCAATATAAATAGAGACACGAGAAAATACTGAAGAACACTCACAATGGATAGGGTAAAAAGAGGGGAGACATAAAGGCACGTATCCCTCAGGGTCAGGAATCCCTTGCAGCAGCTCTTACTTTAATGACAAAAAAAGGAAACCACAGAGTGATACCTTACTACTGGAATAAGTGAGCATACGGGTGCCTTGGTTAGTCTTTGTTTGAAGTGCCCGGACTAGTTTGGAAACTGGTAGAATTTTTGGCACTGTAAGGAACTTCTCAAGCACAACCACACTCACAGCAAAGTCATGTTCTTGGGGAGGCCGTATGTCACTGAGAAGCCCTTTGTCACCGTTAGATGTGAAATGAAAGCTGGAGGGTTACCCATGACTGGCACTACAGCAAATAACATTGGAGGGCTTTTGTCAGGTAACCATGGGATTGAAAGGAGTCTGAATGGCTTGTGGTAGCCTGGGGTGTCCACAGGATGTACAGGGAGTAAAGAACAGGAGTTTCACAAGAGCCTAAGGTACCGCGCTCCCCATTAACATTTTGGGATTGGTGATGAAAACTTGTGCAATCAGGTACAATTTTAGGAGGCCAAATAGTTTTGGATTCCAAAATTAAGCACAGCAGGACAGGGAAGCGGGCACATACTTCCAAAGATGTTGCACTGCTGTTTTAAACCCTGGTACCAGCTGGGCCAATTTCTCCCTGCCCTCCCCCCAGCATCACAGACACTAACCTCACTCCCTCCTCAGCCTGCTGCTAGCAGCAGAACATGTACTGTGCTGTACAGATCAGCACTCATTCAAAATTTCACCATTTAGAAAAAAGTGATGCTCAGATTTGTCATTATTTAAATACACAGTCAGTGACACACTTACTTTGTCAAACTGCCAGCTACAGGCTAACCAAGCCAGGTCAAATTGTAAAGGGGAACCTGCCAAGGAGACTGCAGTACCTGGCAGCAAAGCATAGACTGTGATAAACCTCCCCCCTCCCAAGTCTGAAGGAGAGATGTCTCTCATTCTCTCAAAATCCATGGGTGGCCTGACTTTCATTTACACAGTGGCACCTTTCTAGTACCGAAAGGGATGTGAAAGAGCCCAGGTACAAATGAGAAATAAAAATGACAAATCTTGTTGCAATTCTTTCCTGTCCTACTTGGGTCACTTTTCTTTAAAACCTGTGTGACTTTTGTGGGGACAAGAATGATAGGTCTGAAACTCCCCTGCTTTACACTAGTTTTACACAGTTGTAACTCCACTCCTGACTTGGTAACTTCACCTTTGGTCAAATGAAAGAGGTTCGTTTTGAGTGACCAATATTGTCATCAACGCTGCCTTGTGCAGACTTCACAGCATGTCATTAAGCAAGTCATATTCTTGGCTTGCACACTGGTGTGCATGAAAATGGATTTTCACCTGATCTGGGGAAAGAGAAGATCTCGCTCTTTAACCCACTTTGCTGTGCACTAACCTGCCTTTTTCTTTCTTGATGTTGTGTAGGTTTTCTATGGAAACTCAGACCGATCATCCATTGTCCAGAATCTCCTGCGCCCGCCTATTGTTTCCCGCTACATCCGATTAATACCATTAGGTTGGCACGTGCGCATTGCCATCAGGATGGAGCTTCTGGAGTGCATGAGTAAATGTACTTAAAGTCCAACCACTCATGGCTTTCAAAGGGGTGTGAGGAGAATCCCTAGCAAACTGTAGAAAGACAGTAAACACAGTGATGAGGGTAGCAAAGATGGGCTCGATTCTGCCATAACAACCCACAGCCCAAGGATGTAAGTCAGAGCAGAATCTGGCCCCAGTTAGTTTTGTTGAAACTGATCCCAGGAACTGAGCTGTGCAGAAATACCTCGTTTTGTGTCTTGAAATTTTCAGTGAAAACACAGGGTCTGGGCAATGAATTGCATCTGCGCTCACCAAAGCAAGAAAATGTCGAACCTACTGCCCCCATTCCAAAGGCCAGAAGAAAATGTTTACCAAAAATATCTTCCTCTCAAGACTAATTTTTTCCCACAAGGGCTGCAGAAGATCGTACCTTTCCATTGATGCTTATCGGCCTTGCTTAGGGGAACTAAAGCCCAGCAAAGACTTAATTTTATTTTTTAAGCACCTTTGCCTATGATTTCACACAGCTCCAGTTTCTGATTATAATCTAGTTTAACTGCTAATCTCCCATTGAATAAAATTAAAAGAAATTGTACTCTGTGTTTGCTTACAATATTTTCAAAGATTTAAAATGTACCAGTAAGAGTTTAGAGGGTTGCTTAAAATTGTATTTGGTGAATGTGATTTGAATATCTAGGTGTTTATCTGTAAATAATGAAACCAAACTTTTTGTTATATGCATTGCTTCTGCAAGTATACAGGGTAAATGCTCATCATGTAAATTAAAGGCCTTTCTGGAACTGAAAGGGATTTAATAGCATATTAAGTAATAAAGCCAAAATTATTATGGAAGTGCATTGATTTTTGAGGGAGAAATCTTAGCAAAATAAGGAAAAGTGCACTGTTTTTATCAGGCTGTTGGGGCACTAGTTCTCATCTTAGATGGATGAATACTTCCTTTGATGCCTATTCTTAACTTATCTAACTCCCTCAAGTCCCTGATCTTGCCTCTGTCAATGGACAATCAGAAATGTACATGGTGTCACTGAGCAGCACAGGAAGAGGGAATTCTTTCCAGATGCCTTATCATCAGATTACATCAGATTGAACGTAGTAGCACACACAGCTTAAAATGCTGTTATAGACTTAACAAATCGAACAAAGCATTTAATGAATTTAGTGCTTTTCACCCTAAATATTTAAACAAACTTCACTCTATGCCTCAGATATACCGTAACTATTAAACCCATTATACAGTGAGCTTGTAGCAAGACTGGGAGCCTGAATTAGTCCTAGACATCCCATGAAGTTGCATAAGGCCTTGCTCCACATGCAGATGTCAGACCAAGCAGCCAGTTCCCCCTCACAGCCTATGGGATTCTGGTGCTAACTGAGGTATGCAGAATGCAAGCATAGATGGCGATGTTTGGTTTCAAGAGTAGTGAGTGCACTGGTGTGTGCAGGGTCAAAGAGAAGACCTTGTAACACACACTCATCAGTGGATTACACTAGTACCTGGATTCTGAGTCCTTTACAGGGAGCTAACCAGAGGCCACTGAGCCTCCTGAACAAGTGTGTTTTACGTCAGCCAAAAGGAGTGGTACATGTCATGGCTGGGAGGGCACATCATGTGAAGAAAGTGGGATGGTGGCAAAGGGGGCTTGGTACATGATTCATTGGAACACATTGATAATAAATCAGAAGCAGGAAAAAAAAATGTTCCTGTGGCAAGTTTGCAGACTTCTGCTCATTTGTAACAACAGGCTAACAGCTGCAGTGCTACAGGAAACACCTTTCACCATATGCTTGTGCAGTATCCTATGTTTTCACTGGTTGCTTGCCTCCCGAGTATAATTTAAAAAAAGAAGAGCCCCCCCCCCACCATAAAGAGAAACACCATTCATTAATACCAGGTTGGAAAGTCTTCTTTTATCATCTTTTGTATGAAGGTTTCTAACATATCTCCTGAGGTGCTCAGAGCCAAGGGGTGCACTTTCTGGAACTCCCGCTGAAGCCAAAAGGAGTGCCTTGTGCACAGCACTTACAGAACTGATTTCTAGGGCAACAATACATTGAAGACATTGCAAATAAAATGAAATGTTGATGGGGTTTCTCTATCTGAAGTAGCCACTTCCCCCCTATTAAACTAACACTGAGAACTAAGGGGTTCTTGGCCTAGGATGCAGTAACCATTAAGTTAACAGATTGCACCTTCATTTTATCATGATGTTAAAATATCTTATTCCTCTGACTCTGGGGTTACTACTTCCCAACTGCTGTAGCCCATGTCTACAGTAAACATGTTCTCCTCAACATCTTACCATCACCCCTCCTAATCTCATAACTCTCCCTTCTTCTGCTCCCTGCATTTAGGAAAGCTTGTCTCTCTTTTCCCAGGAGGAGTAATTCCTTCTTAATGTAGATTTTATTCAACCTCCATGGCCAGCCAAGGGAAGTGAGGGTGGGGGCAGGGGGAGGGTGAGAAACAGATGTTGAGGCTGCTGTTTTTGTTGTGGGCATGTGAATAGAGAGCTCTGAGGGAAATAGCCAGTCAGAATGGGGGAATTTATAGTGACTGGGAAGAGATTCTACACATTCGGCTCAACAGGTGAGATGGAAACATACAAACCTTGAGCTCTGATTGGCTAACAATGGCCATGAATCAGAGTACAGTGCTTTGCATATGGTCCTGTTTCTGGGGGGGGGGGCGGGGGGGAGGGGGGAATGGAGTTATCAAGTGAACAAATGTTTAGCAAGGGCAGGGGGCAGCCTAATGTGAAATTAATTTTCAGTTACTGGTAAATAAATGAACCAGGTCTTAGCGGCCTAGAACATTGTAGTCATTAGAATAATAAACAACATCTCAAACATTTTATGGACTCTTGCTCAACAGTATAATAAAATGAAGACAGGTCGGAAGTATTATGTGGGTAGGGAGCCCCTCTGTTCAATCTCTCCTCAAACTTACATCTCAGGCAATCAGGATTCCCTCCCTCATAAAATCAGAAATAAAGTAGCATGAATAAGCACATGCTAAATTTCCCAGCTCATTTACTTACTGCTGCACCACATCCTTTTGTTCTGTTTTCCTTTTAGCTCAGACATTTTTTGGCCTTGGGAATAGGCTTGTTTATTTTTAAATGTAAACAACAACACTAGAATTATTACTAGAGAAGGAGACACTGTCTGGTCCCAGCTTTGCTCCTTACTTGCTACATAACCTTGGGGAAGCCACTTCTGTTTCTCACCTGTAAAATAGGGATAATATTTACCTCACTGGGTGTTAACAGGTCTAATTAATTAAGTGGTCAGAAAGGACTTCTGTTGCTCCAACTCAACATGAGTGCAAAGCATTAAATTAATAATGTGTCTGAGGGTATGTCTATACTGGCAAATGTAAAGCACTGGTAGTTACCTGCACAGAGTGCTGCAGGGAAACTGCTGTTGTGTCTACACTGTGCTCGTGATGGTGGAATGCATCCACATTAGCAATGCACGGTGGTAGCTATCCCACTGTGCAACTGGCCACATTGTGCTTTGGGAAGGGTTTGCAATGCCACGAGGTAGTCAGCATCACATGATGCAGGTTTCCCAATCCCATAGTTTTATGCTGTTTTGTAAGTTCAGATAGCGACAGGAAACAATCCCTCCTGAGGTAGGAGGAGGAAGGAACATCTTAGCCCTGTCCTCTCCATCCCTGGCTCTTTGAAGGTCTCCCTCTCCCTCTCTCCCACCCACCCACCGCCCCACCCCCTGTGTCCTGGAGCAAATCAGCATAACAAGCAGGCTGTCTTAAACGGAGCTCTGAAAGAGGATACATGCATGCTGCAGGCCAAACAGATGAGTTCCGCAAACAAAGAGCCTATGGGACTTGAGGGATTATGGGCCATTTCTAGAGGCCAGTCAGAACACAACAAACAATTCAAGTATCTACACAAGTCCCCCAGCATTGTATCCAGAGCGCAGCAAACTCTACGCTTCTTGTGGAGGTGGTTTACTTGGAGCACAGCAACTGCAGAGCTAGTGAGCACTAAGTGCCTTGCCCCTG
Source organism: Pelodiscus sinensis (assembly GCF_052426305.1). Classification (NCBI taxonomy): domain Eukaryota; kingdom Metazoa; phylum Chordata; order Testudines; family Trionychidae; genus Pelodiscus; species Pelodiscus sinensis. Next base: position 214,348,255 of record NC_143052.1, read on the forward strand.
TAGACACCTCAGGAGTTACAGTGCTAGGAGCTGTTTTATTGCACAGTAATTTGCCAGTGTAGAGTTGACTTGATAACGTGACGAAAGCACAGTCAAATGAGCCAAAATACAATTATGAAAATCCAAAATATTCCTAACACAATCTTTTATTAGCATATCAGTGTCATTCTAACTCACTGACATAAGTGCCTCCAAGCACGATCAAACTGAACGGAGGCGGCAAAGACTGGAGGAAATGGAGTGAGGTAGTATTGAAGAAGGAATTTGCTGGAAATGGAAATTCAGCTGGTGAGTATTGGTGACAACATTTAAAACTCTGTCAATCATAATGGCTTTGAAATAGAAGCTATGAGAGCATGACCTTGAAACTGCTTGCAATTTAATTAGATCGATTTTTACCTTGGGGGGCTCTAAAGTGACAAGCAAGGTCATTGTGCTGAGTGGTCAAACCAGCCCTGACTTGAGTTGCCAATTGCAAATTAGACAGTGAGTCTGCCCGAGGCCCTTGTATTGAACTACACCAGTTCTCTGAGCTAATGACCCTTCCCTCCTAATGGGTACTGGATGGAATTTTCCATTCTGGCTGTGAGAGAGGATTGAGACCACTTCAGTCTCTTTTTCAACTGCTGGGAGGGAGGAACCATGTCATTACCTCATTTCTGAGGAAGAGGGAGAGCCTATATTTCCAATCGCTTTAAGGAATGTTAGGCTTCACTCTTTCCCAGTCCTTTATGGTTACCAGGACACGTGCAGCTGAGAGAGAGAGAGAGAGAGAGAGAGAGAAGTCAGTGAACAGAGTAAAACAAAATGAATCCCAGCAGTTTACTCAGGAGAGAAGGTTGTTTCTTGACTATGTAGGAAAAAGAGATGAGCAGATAAAATAGCTGGACCCCAAGAACATTGGGCGTCATGGCTATGTGGTCAATAAAAGAGGAACATAGCAAAGAAAGGTTGTAAGAACAAAGCTAAACAACAGAACTAGAGGAAATAGAAATTTCAGATAGATTTCTGGCCACTGGCAATTATGTGAGAGTTTTGGATGCTGAGCCTGTGGTACTGAATGAAATGAAAGCTACTAGAGCAGTGGTTTGTCCGCTTAAAAAATGAACCAGGCCTAGTTAAATGAAGACATCAGGCGGGGGTGACTTGTTAGCACTGACAGTGGTATTTATCACTCCAGCCATCATGATAACTCACTACAGCCCCTCTGGGCATGACAGCATTGCAGAAACAGCATGCTCCTCTTCCTGGAGGTCACAGAGTGAGGCAAAGGGCTGAGAGAAAAGGTCTTCATTTCTCCAGAGAGCTGCATCTGACCATCCTTTGTGAGAATGAGAGCACAGGGTCTCTGACAATGATAGAGGAAGGAGAGGCTCAGAGGTCTCAGATAACTCTCCCCAAGGCAGAGGGAAACCAAAACCAAATTTAAATTACTGAGCCTCAACAGCTTGCTCAATGCTGTACAACTAAAGAGATTATTAACTCAGCCATAAGTGGCTTACAAGTTACTGCAGACAATGTGGTGGTCATTGAATTCGCGATCTAAGGAATCTTGCAGAGTTCATTGTGTCTTTGTGGAAGAAATGTATGACAAGGAAGGAGTTCAAATCCTAGACAGAGGTGATGTGGTGTATATTTAAGGAGGTATTTAAGCAGTGAGGGCGACATGACTGTGAAGGAAGGACAGAAAGGGGGCAGGCAATTATGAAGAATAGGTGGGAAGATATGAAGGGAGAAAGGATGGGGAAGGAAAGAGAAAAGAAATATAGACAAGAAAAAAAGCAAGACCCTTCTGTAATGGGCCAACAGCTTAGCAGGAGAAAGTGGAAGCAGCAATATGAAAAGTGAAATGACATGGCCAGAGGAATGGAAGAGGATGGGATGGTCAAAACTAATCATGAAGAGGACAGGCGAAAGGTAAGAGATGATCTGGCAAGAGAAAGACACTGCAGTGATATGTTGATGTTCATGCTAGGAATGTAATGCACGTATGGCATGGCAGAACCATTTAACCTATGAAGGCTCATGGGCCAGATAAAAGTATTTAGGTGCTTAAAGATGCAGATAGGCACCTAGTGAGGTTTTTAAAAACATCGAGGCCCCTAATTCCTATGGATTCCAATAAAAGTTAGGAACGTAGGCACTTTTGTAAAATCCTACTAAGCACCTGTCTCCGTTATTAGAAACCTAAATACTTAAAAAAAAAAATCTGTCTCCCACATGCCTGCTGGAATGTGACATAAGGTTCACATCTCAAGTGAGCAGAGAGAATTTTGATGAGGAAGCATAGAGAGCTAATCCATTTAAGTAGACGTCATTGGTTTCGGAGGGTCTGAGCATCGGAATGTGAAGACCCCAACAAACCCTCCAGCCTTTAACCCTTTATTCTCAGCTTAGCAAGCATTCATGAGCCTAGTGCCTGCATGGCAGAGTTCTTCTGTGGCTTCTGAGCAGGCATCCTTCAAGATCGAGCAACTTTTGGCCATTTTTTGTAACAATTGGTGAGTGGGAAACCAATGGAGACAATATGACTGGGGTTAGTACCTGTCAAGGGGCAAAGCTCCAGAAATTTTGGCCCTTTAAGGGAGAGGAAGAAAGATTTTGCTTTCCCTGTTGCAGAACACAAGCTGGGACATTAATGGATAAGATATGCTTCAAACAGAACAGTACTTCAGCATCCTTCACAGAAAACTCTGGCACAAAGATGGAAGGAATGTGTTTAAGCTCCGAACACAAAGGCCAAAATGTTTTCAGGGATCTGGTGTAATTCAAACATCTCAAATCGAGAAGAGGTCAAGAAACAAATGCATCTATTGAGGCACATTTCTGAATTCCAATCTCATTCTGCTCATTTGGATTCACGCTTTGAGCATGTAGCGGCACAGTGAAAGACTAGAGACAAGCTAATGTGTCAAAGGAAACTCCATACTTGTAGTGTGAAATGATTTCTGAGTAACATTAGCCATGAGAACCTGTTTTCTAGTGCAAAACCTGCATTTTATTAAAGACAGAGTTTGGAAGGCCCAGTCAAAAATACATTGTGCTCAGTAAAAATTAACCATTTCCATGCTGATAATTAAGGTTACCACAAGATAGTTTTCTCTTTTATAATATTTACAGCAACAATAGAAATTGTACATAAGTTAAGAATGGAATACATGCCCAAAAATAATAGATACGATGTACCAACAACATGATACAAAGAGCTGTATATAAACACTTTACACATGGTTTATTAACTTGTGTGAAGTCTTCTTTAAATAGCCAGCACATTTTAAAATCAGTTGTATTCAAGAATTAAAAAGTTTAACACCACATCACATCCCTTCCACAACAGAAAGTATGGTAGGTTTAAAAGTTTGTGCGTTTTAGAATATCTAATAGCTGCTAATCGAAGTGGGTAATTCTTTACCAATAAATTTGGAAGTTTGGAAAAACTACCTCCACAATCTCTTATACTTTTAGTATAGCCCTTTCTGCAAGGTGGTGAAAAATATTATCAAGTTCTCAAAGCTTTGTTCTTTGGCCATGCCATTTCCTTTGAAACCACACAATTTAATATTTGACAGTGGAGATCTAAGCAGTTCTGAATGATTTTCTTCATGGATTAACCTGATTTACAAATGCTTCAATGGAATTTCCTATAACATTACACTTTCAGGGAGGATTTCGGTTCATGATCATTATTCCACATAATCCAAATTTATAGGTTAGAAATTACTCCTTTTAATGAGACATGTCCTTTCATATGGTGCACCTAAAATAGGACTACTAAAATACCTTGCTGGGGGAGACAGAAAGCTGAGAACACAACCTATGCTTCAGGCTTCTTTTACTAAACCTTGCTATAAATCAGATGGCAGACTATCTCAAGTGATTATACCAAAAACTTCAGCTGCAATAGATTTGCAGAAATTCATATTCTGTGCTGTGGACATACTTTGGCAACTGAGATTTAATGAATCAGTTACTGTGAGCTGCCATTCCCAGACCTGTACATTTTTGATGCCACCCTCTATTTCTGAGGTTTTCCTCAGACTGGACCTAGACAAACAAGGCCCTGTAAAAGCTTAGTCTGGGTGCTTGTTCTATTGTATTCTAACACATAATAGGGATGGGGTTTTTTTGTAGTTGGGCAGAGGTAACTGGGACTGAGAAGATTTCTTCCTCAGATGAAGTGAAAAACTAAACTGAAGAAAATCCTGAGCAAGTCTAAGGATAGCTGTCTCTGTGTAGAACAGCAAACCAGGGTGGAGTAATAGATAAGGCCTCTATCTCCCTGATAATCTGCACTAGAGCAATAGCAAAGAACAAGGCAACTTCAATATTTGAAAACTACATGGAAATAAACGGAGAGCACTAAGGGAAGACTGAAAGGCAGTGCAAGGTGACAAGATTTTATTAGAGGAGCTGATCTGGCTTAGAGGGTTTTAGAAGCATGTCCAGATGAAGGCTTACTGAAGCTCTGTTATTAGGCGCCTAAAACCACATAACTCTCCTATGCTAAAGTGTAAAATGGAATAATTTATGGATATTTTTCTGTAAAAACTACATGCTACAAGTCAATGGTAAACTGAGGGCTAACTAAGCAAACCGTGACCACATTCTGCAAGAGAGAGGAGGTAGATCAATTTGTAGGGAGGACAGGAAAGGTCCAGAGCTACTTCCCTGATCTCTTAAGCCTGTTAAGCCATCAACTCCATATTTGGTCTCCTGGGCTGACACACCAAAAGTCACATTCGTCTGGCTACATGTTTTGAATTACATTCAGAAGGGTTGGGATTGAACACAGTATATTGAATTAATGGAGGGAGAGCATCCAAATGGACAACACAAAGATGGCTGATCTTACAACCGATCTTGTGCGTATTAGGTTAGGTCCTCTTGATGCAACCAACTGACTGAACACAAGATACCCTTGATCATGAACAACAGCCATGTGGAACTAAGTGCAGGTAAACTATAACCTAAATTTATCAAATTTCTATCTTATACATACAGGGGGGGTTAACGCAGGCCACTCAGCTAAAGATTTTCCATTTATAGATAGTCTTCCCCCAAAAATTTTGCTTGTGATTTGGCTGATGTTTGGTCAGAGAAAATCTTTGCAGTTCTCACAACATCTGACACAACAAGACTTTATGCAACAATACTCCTTTACTGGAAAATTGCTCCTTAAATATCCCAAAGGCTAGCAGTTGTTAAATGGCTTTTCTCCTCATTCACTGCAAACCGCAATTTATGAAGTGGTCAACATTATGACAGAGACAGACAAAGGAAATTGTAAGGGGGAAAGGCACCTGTACCGACACTAGTATCCTGACTGAAGGATATTTTAGAAATGGTTAAATACGGCACTTTACCTTTCTTAACATCTCCTGTCATACTCCCTTCACTGTACACACTAGGCCTATTTACATCAACTCTACAACAGCAAAGCTGTGTGACAGACAGAGTGGTCCCCTTTTTGGATGTATGCAGTCTGCCAAGAGACAATGAAGAAGTTAAAATGAATGTTCACAACCTACACAAATATTGCAAAACATCATTATGGCTATTCAGAATATTTCTTGTGGGACTGACTTACTGGGAGTCATGTTTCTCATAGCTCTACTCTCTCACACACAGTTAGAATTCTATATTATTCATTTGACGTACAAAAATTTAAAACCTGACATCCAAATTGTTTTAGGACCATGAACAACTGCAACCAGAATAGGAGCCCAATTGACTTGCTATCTCGTGATCACCCTTAAAAGATAGCCAATTTTACTTTAGATAAGCAATAACATCTCCAACATTAGTTAAGTTCCATTGCTCCAATTATAAGCAATGCCTAAATACTGTAGATTATTTAGGACAAGCAGCAAAGTTTTAAGGATGACCACTACAATATAATAAACTCACACTTGTAAGAACTTGTGAGGAAAATAAAAATCTAGTCATTATTTTGTGGCTTTTCAAACTTCTATGATCAGATGATCTTTCATAGGGACCCATCTGAACCACCAAATAGCGGCCAAAAAGTCTCCAGCCTCTGCAATACCACCAGTCCTCCTCTTCAAAGCATAACCCACCTTTCTTTCCAGAAACCTGTGTGAGAAAGGAAGGCAACAGTTCTGCACGTTATCTGAGGATGAATCGATCTGATGCCTGTCTTTACATTGATCTAAGAGAATGGTGGTCTATAATCATGCATTAAAATGCAGAGACTTTAGCACCCATACATCCAGTTTTTAAGTCTGGGTCTGATCTGGCAACAGGAATCAGAGTTTAATGTTGGTCCCGAGCTCTGTGGTTTAGAACATTTTTAGAGTTGCAGGTTGACTTTCTGAAGCAGGGAGTGCTACTCACTGTTCTTCTCCCACCATAACCTCTGCTAGCACTCGGAACAGTGATGGTGCTCTCCAGAGAACCTTTGAGTGTGCTGGTGGAGCAAAATTCCATTTGCTCTGAATATATACTTCCCTCCTCCCACAAACGTGAGTACTATATAATTAATTTTTTCATTATGGTCAAAAGGACAAAAAAAAATCTGTGCACTTATGTTAGCAAATTTTCATAATAGATGTGAAAAGCTTGTTTGAAGTTAATGTTTAAATTTTAATTAAAAAGAGGTCAAAGTGCCTATTTTTCAGTTTACAAGAGCCAAACTCAGAGGCAAGTTTAGACAGCATGAGTTGTATAAATGACCCTAATTAATTCCTGTGAGCTTGTTTCTTTTATGTTCTCATTAGTAACACCATCATAAGGCAAAACAAATTGGCAAGGAAAAGGAAACTTAAACCCTAATTTAGCTACTTTATTCTTAGTAAATTCACTAAATATATAACAAAGTTAGACCTAGAGACCAGTAATCTCGGCAAAAAACAAAGCTCATACTTGAAAAATCACTTGTGCTATAATAAGCTTTTCTCTACTCTAGAGCTAGCAAATCTGAGTTATCCTGACAAGATTCCTTTGGGAGCCTTAGCCAAATTGTATTCGCAATACACCAACTGTTGGAAATTTAGGCCCAAGTTAAAAATATAGGAACATTTATACCAATACCAGTTTGCAAAGTGACAAATTCACTTTCTTTCAAACCAGAAGGAAGAGAATTACATACATTCAACACAGTTTGCTGATGTTTTAATTTATCAAGGTTTGTAGATATTTCTACGGAGGAAACGGCAGTACAGGATAGAGAGCTCTCACACATTTGGACCTCTCAATAATCTGTATGTTTTTTGAATCATACTCAAAGCTGCAATAAGTATTTTAAAAGACTGACAGGACACAGTAATCTCTCTGATTTAGCTTATTGCATACTGAGAGGAAATCCACTCGAGGCTTCTATTTCTTCCTATAAATCTGCCTAATGGCCCAATGTGATTATACAAGTGTGAAGGCCTTACCAACAAGGTAAGGAGCCTTTTAGAGGCAAAATGAAAGCGATGTATTATTTAATGAAAAAAGAAATTATTATCGGACTAAAGAGCCAACCCTGGACACTACCAATGTTACAGACAGACATACAATACTGCTTAGAGCCCCACTCTCAAATTAGAAACTGCATTTTTGTCTACTGAGCTTATAAATGACATTAAAAGCATCCTTTCACACCCACCACATGAATATTATATATAATATATAGTGTTTATATATTACATATATCATATTAAAATCTGGGGGAAAAAACACATGCACATTTCTTTCAGGCAGCTAAGAAATCAAGAATTTTTGCTTTGTAGCTTGTTAAACTTGTTACCATTTTTCTTGTACTGTGCAAACCTGAAACAACACGTCATACTGTCTCCTAAGAGCCAGATTTGCAAATATTGGTGTCAATTGTGTTTAATGCTCCCTCCTTTCGCACTATTAAATGAAATTGGAACTCCAAATGTTCCTAGATGGCTATTTTTGCATTTATATCAGTGGCTGAATTATGACATTCATGCTTAGGTTCACTTCTTTTTGGAAAGGAGAGAATATCTTTAAGTACAATTAATATACATTATGTGGATAACAGGCAGAAAAGTGAGCTACATTGTAGACTAATAGGAAAGTTGGACAAGTGAGTTTAAACATGAGAAAAAATGTATTGTTCTGACACTACAGCCTGATGCTCCTCTCACCTACACCAAATTTACTCTAGTGTAATTTTTTTTTACTTTTTCAGTGGACTTACTCCTGATTTATGCTACTGTGAGAGGGAAATCAGGCCCTGCATTTGCTACACTTAAAAAAATCCATGGTTTTAAAGGCAATCTTTTTGCTTTTCATAATATTCTACAGGAGACAGAAATCTCACATCTAATATTCTGTAGAAACTGGAAACTGACTGTGAATGGGAATATTCTGATAGCAAGCTTTAGGGAGAAATTAAGTTGTCTGGCACCATTTCCACCTCTATTTGAATATCATTATTTTAGTAGTTTTCAGTATATCCTGAAACAGGAAGAAAAAAGTGCAAGAGCATTTTAAATTTTAATACAAGATTTATCTTTCTAGATAGACTTTTAAATGAAGTGTAAAATACATATATATATATATGCATAAAAGCTTATAACATGATTTGCAGTGTAATGCTATGTATGTCACTACTTTTGTATGTCACTTGCAACTCACGCTATATTTCTTTGGTCTTCACCCCTATTATTGAAGTGGAAGAGCATCTGCTTCAGCCTGTGGCAAAGAGGCACTTTCTGCCTTTACAGAAAGATAAGTGATACCAAGATTTCTGTTCTTTTGATGCAGATGCACAACTCCCATTCACACTAATGGGAAAGCTAAGTGCACATGTAGGGGAGAATATACCACATTCAGATTACTGCACAGATCCGTAGTCTATTACATTCAGCCGTTACCTCCAAAAAACAGCCAATACAAAGTTTTGAACTAAATATTACACTTTCGGTGGCTACCAATAGTAATGCCTATAGTACTGCGCTCTAATAGCTGAGCAAGATTCATACTGTTACAGTCACACTTATATCCACATTCAACTCCCTTTTATTAGAAGTATAATACTGCACTTTATATCACAAATGTATAAAAATATGGCAGATAGTGTCATAACAATACTTTTCTTTTAAATGAGTATATTTTAAAAAAACAGACAGTTATTTACCATTTATTTTTATATATATATATATGTATATATATATATACACACATATGTATTTATATATAGAATAAAATACTCCTGATGCAATATATAAATGTTACTGTTAGTTTTTATAGAAACTACGGTAGCTGTTGCACTGCTTCACAATGTTTCAAACAGCTCAAAATAACTTTACATTGTAACATAAGATGTGATTATAACAGTACAATATTAGTTCATCATAAATAAATATTACAAATCCTATCAAATATGGAAGTTTAAAAAACAAAATTAAGACATACAATTCAACTCCAACCCTTCACAGGGATACTTGTACCACATAAACCCCACTGTTTTAACTAGGCAGTAAAATATGTAGTAAGGGCATAGGTCTAGACACTAATTTCTCACCCCTTGAAGTGCCAGTATATACTCAAACTCTCCCAGCTTTCAGAGATGTGCACTGAGCTGGAATGTAAATGAGAGAAAATGGCAGCACATTTCTTCTCCCTGAACTGCACACTCTATCATCCAATGAGATTTCTGATGACTGGTAATTAATAATTCATCTTGTTTTACTGTGTGATCCCTGACTGTCAGTGTGGTGCCAACAGTATAGCCCCACAGGTACATATTGCACACTTTTATAAAAGCGGAAAATACAGTCTTACTGTCACTGGCACCACCGCCATACTCTCCACTCCAATTCCTGTGGTAACTGGGGTACCATCTGGAGTACCATTACAAGGCCGTCTCTTTTAAATCATTCAGATTTGGCATTCGGGATCGGTTTGTTCGGCTATACGTGGGCCCATTCTGTCCGCTCTTGGAAGGCAGTTGATCAGAGTACGAAGTCCCGTCACTAGCACTCCTGTTCACTGGTGAGACATGCCAACTTGGTTCTATCTGGCTTGGTATCTGAAGTGTCGGTCTGCCTTTTGATTGGGCCTCCTGTCGCACATTGCTGCTGCTGCTGCTACTGGAAGTTTGACTTATGGGGTGAATTCGCACTTCAGAAAAAGAAGCTTTGGCAGGCTGAGCTGGTAAGGGCTGGAAGCGGGATTCAGAGGGGATAGAATGATTTGAGGAGGAGGAGAGATGTAACAGTTTCCGAAGGGATTTTAAAGGTTGGCTCTGAAAGAGAAAGAATGAGGAAAACACTTGGTCTTATGCCCTGCTGCAATACTAGCTTTTGTAGGAAAACTAGCTGTTTTGGGCATGTCTTAAACGGAACCAATTTAACTTTTAAAAAAAAAAGTCAGGAGTTCATCTCTTCTCCTGTTCACTAACTCTGAATATTTAATTTCAATTCACTGACCAGCATTCATTGTGCAGGAATATGTAAATACATAAAGTTCTTGGTGATTATGATCAGTAAGTACTATTGCTGCCAGTGCATCTGAAAGAAAAACTTCTGTTCCACCAATTATTTTTTAAAAACAGGGCAACTGAAATGAAGTTTTCCTGTTTCGTTTTGAAACTCTAGGGGAATGTCTACTAAGTGCACAGTTCACAGCAAAATGGGATGTAAGGTTACCCCACACATGAAGGCTGTGTCTAGACTGGCAAGTTTTTCCGCAAAAGCAATTGCTTTTGCGGAAAAACTTGTGAGCTATCTACACTGGCTGCTTGAATTTCCGCAAGAACACTGACGATCTCATGTAAGAAATCAGTGCTTCTTGCGGAAATACTGTGCTGCTCCCATTGGGGCAAAAGTCCTTTTGTGCAAAAGGGCCAGTGTAGACAGCACAGATTTGTTTTCTGCAAAAAAGCCCTGATGGCAAAAATGGCGATTGGGGCTTTTTTGCACAAAAGTGCATCTAGATTGGCACGGACGCTTTTCCGCAAAAAGTGCTTTTGCGGAAAAGCATCCGTGCCAATCTAGATGCTCTTTTCCGCAAATGCTTTTAACAGAAAACTTTTCTGTTAAAAGCATTTGCGGAAAATCATGCCAGTCTAGACGTAACCTAAGTGTCCACGTGAATGCTGCTACTGTGTACTAAAAATTTGATAGTGAGCTTTGATTCACTCTTATTTCAAAGTGAAGTGGATTGAAGAGAGCTTTCAGTGCACAGCAGGATGGTTCAAAAAGACACACAGTGCACAGCAGGGTAGCATAGGGTAGATTTACACCACAGCTTCCCTCAAACTAAATGGGCATGTAGTCATGCTCAAATATTGTACTCCATTTTTGTTTAAAGCATCTCTAATGCAATAACATAATCAAAGCTTTGGCAACTTCCAAGATGGACACATCCAGGGACTATTATGGCTTCCATTTTGGTAGGTACCTTTGTCACACTTATACTCCTACTGGAACTATCTTGAATTAAAAGTTTGGGGGTGGGGAGGACTGTTTGTGATGTCCTTTCAACAGATGATATGTACTGTATGTTTCATGTCCCTTACTTCTCAAAGAACTTCTCAGAATGGTAGTCACATGGCTGAGAAGCAAGTGGAGGAAAATGTCAAATGAACTTTTTCTGTCACTGCAGAAAAAGCCTGTCAAGACACTATAGTGAGAAGGTGTAGGGAACAGAAAATGTCACTTACATGAGTCTGGATTTCTGTCATCTTCTCAGGATGCCAATCCTTCGGCCTGCCGCTCTGGAGATTGGAAGAGTGAATGGCTTTCTGAATTGCCAAGAGATCCTGACCATCACTGCCAGGCATCTGCAACATAATAGTGAACAGGGGATTTCAGTAGGTCCCTAAGAACAGGTGTAGAAATCACCCGCATTCCTAGTTAATTATACAATGCAGGTGAAGCCCAGTAATACAGCTGAGTTGCAATGTCTCCTCAATATTTCCCCCCATATTAAATAATAATATTTGTGGATATCATGCAGATTTGTTATAGCCTCAACCCTTAAAGCAATCCCATGCTGTTAGTTGCTGGAAGAGAGAGCATTTAAAAAGACTACAAAAAGAATTGCTGCACCTTATCATCATTTCAATAGCATTCCATATTGCAGTTAAGACCGTGGGCCAGTTCTGTAAAGCCAAATTTTGCCCTGGATAAAAATAGATCAAAACTGTATTCCACTGGGTATGTTGCTAAGTCTTGCTACTACAAATGTATGGGAATCCTATACTCAAGTTCAACTATGTGTGTCTCTGTAAAACTTGAGGATGAAGAAAAATGTAAAGATTTAAATATATTATAGGGATTGACCTCATATCACAATTCCATGGAATGACAGACAAACACAAAACAAGACAACCAAAATTTGCTCTCGTTTAAAAAAGGCCACAAATAACAACTAGAACAAAGAAAAATCCAGTAGCAACACAAGCTAATAAAAACTGATCTTTCACTGAGCCTGCAGTTACAGTAGTTGAATAATTAAATTTGGACATAAGAGAATAATCTGTAAACAAAATATAAATACAATTTATAAGCCAAATTATTTTAAAGGTTTTTTTTACTAATCAAACAAAAGAGGAAAGTCCTCTATTTTAAAGTGCACCTGCTTTCTGAGAATGTGTCTTCTTTATTTAGTCCCAAACTCTTCCTCCTCTTTTAGTAACTGAATATATTATATTTTGAGTATGTCTCAGATGACTCAATTATGAATCCTTTGTATTAATTTTATCCTGATAGGACTGCTGATTGTATTTGAATTTATGGAACTGGTCCAAGATACTTAACAGGCTTAAAGAGAATGTGACTCCATGAAAATATAATACATGCTGATGTATTCAGTAAAACAAGTTTACTGGTGCGTTTTTCAGTGCTACTGTACTTAAAAATTAATACCATGGGTAGAGTGACTACAGGAAGCTTTTTCAAAGAAGAACTATGCTTTAAATGATTCTTTGAATTAAAAAGAGGAAAGAGGGATTTCTTGATGCTTGGATTGTCCCCGTTGGTTGGTTCTATCTGCAATATAAGATATAAAAACTAAATGCATAGATAGTGCTTCAATTAAAAGATGTGTCCTTGCTATATTCATGCATGAATGTTACTTTTAAATATGAACAATAACTAACATAGATCCTATACTTTCTGAAAAAAAAATCAAATTGATTGTTATTCTGAAGAAAAGGATGCAGGAATACCTGGTATCAATAAACCTCTCTACATAGGTAAAGAATGTACAAATAATAATGAATGTGTCTGTCTACTTTCACACTGATCCTTAATTGCATCTACAGAGCCTGATCCAAATGTTATTCAAATCAATTCTTTTAAAAGTCCTATTAATGTCAATAGACTTTGGTTCAAACCAATAATTGTGGTGATGTTTTAATAGCAGAAATATTACTAGAGAAATTTGCCTGCTCTTGTGAAATTGTACATAATATTTATTCTTCAGATACATGATTAATAATAGTAATATGTATAACTATTTTAAAAATAAACAAAAGCATTAACATTCCTAATTTGTCTAAAAAGTGTTTGGGGCCTCAAATCCAGGTTTGAATGAAAAAATATATTTACAGTTGCATCACTGGCTTTTTTTTAAATGTTTTTTTAATGTAGGAGAATGAGCCGCCTTGAATATTTTAAATAGAAAGGCGGGGGTAAAAATATTTAAATAAATAAATAAATAAATAAATTAGGGATGTAAAATTTCAATTATTTGGCTATTTGATTAGTTGAGAAGGGCGCTTTCCCCTTTGAAGTCTAGCAACAGCCCCAGGGCTCTTGCTATACTTAAAAGGGAAAGCGCTGCGAGAAGCACGGGGCCAGCACAGGAATCAAGTAGTCCTGTGCTCCCTGCAGCATTTCAAAGTGGCAGTCTCCAACTGACCCTGGGCTCCACGAGGCACTGCCGCTTTGAAATGCCACAGGGAGCCTGGTGTCAGGCTGTATGCGGCGTTTCAAAGCAGCAGTGTGGCATAGAGCCTGGGATCAGCGGGGAGTCCCTGCTGCATGCGGTGCTGCCGCTTTTAAATGCTGCATGCAGCCTGGGCCAGCTGGAAACTCCCAGCTAATACCAGGCTGCACATAGCATTTCAAAGCGTCAGTGCTGCATGGAGCCCTGGGTCTGGCCCCAGGCTCCATGCGGTGCTGATTCTTTGAAGTACCCCCTATTCCACTCCCCTTGCTGTCTCATTCTGATAGAGCAGCAAGTGGGGGGAAGTGACTAGCCAACTAGCCCGTCGATTAGTCGTTCGCATTCCTAATAAGAATGAAACCAGATGTCATGGCAGTGAGTAAAATTGTGGTGATGTTTTAATAGCAGAAATATTACTAGAGAAATTTGCCTGCTCTTGTGAAATTGTACATAATATTTATTCTTCAGATACATGATTAATAATAGTTATATGTATAACTATTTTAAAAATAAACAAAAGCATTAACATTCCTAATTTGTCTAAAAAGTGTTTGGGGCCTCAAATCCAGGTTTGAAAAATATATATATATTCACAGTTGCATCACTGGCTTCTTTTTAAATGTTTTTTTAATGTAGGAGAATATTTTAAATAGAAAGGCGGGGGTAAAAATATCCACTGTCAAAAATCACAATTGGGACATATTTCATCCTTAATGGAAATTTGTAAAATATGTGCAGTATTATTTTGCCTCTAAAGAAAACTTGACAGTGTAATATTTTAGACTGTATGAAATTAATTCACAGAAAGACGGGCATATTGGTGAAATTTAATGTTTTTAAACAGTGCAGCTTGTAGTTTCTAGGTAGAAATTGTATAAATTAAGGGAAAAAATCATTGACTGACTTAGTTACTTTAAAATATTGTGGTCTGAAGATTCACACTATTTGTAACTCAGCATATTCTGCTGAAAACAAATGATTACTATGAAGGATGGTTATGTGTAACTGGCTTTCTTAGAGTGCATTATTTCTTTAGAGCCACACCATGGAGGATGTGCCATAAAGCTGCAAGATCAGGGTCCAGCTGGAAAGCAGTGTTGAGACGAAGGATGTTAAAGAATAGTTGACTAGTCGACTAATGGAGAAGCAAATGTTTATTAGATAGTCAGTTGACTAGTCGATTCCCCCCCTTGCTGCCTGTATCAGATAAAGGCAGAACAGCAGGGCGGGGGAGAGGGGGAAGAGAAGAGGGGATACTTGAAAGCAGTAGTGCTGCACAGCTGATCCCGGCATCAGCTGTGTAGCACTAACCCTTTGAAATGCCATTTCAGTGCTTCAAACCAGCAGAGCCCAGAGTCAGCAGGGCTCCCCAGCTGACCCCAGGCTCCATAAGGGCGCTTCCACTTTGAAATGCAATCAATATATGAAGATATACCTAACTGGAAGGGACCTTGAGAAGTCATTGAATCCAGTCCCCCTGCCCTCATGGCAAGACCAGTACCATCCCTGACAGACTTGCCCCAGATCCCTAAGTGGCCCCCTCAAGGATTGAACTAACAACCCGGGGTTTAGCAGGCCAATGCTCAAACCACTGAGCTCTCTCTCTCTCCACTGTGGACTCTTGTACATTTCAAAGCTGGCATACTCATGTGCAGCCCGAGGCCAGCAGGACTTTTCGCTGGCCCTGGGGTGCACACAGAGTTCCACATTACTCCTTTGAAATGTACAAGAGCTGGCTCTAGCACTCGGAAGACAGGATAAGGGATGCCCGGAAGGTAGGTGGAGTGGGTTCTGGAGTGGCCTAGGGAATAGGGCATTTGAGGTGGAGCTGGCTCTAGCATTCGGGGGCTCTTGTACATTTCAAAGGAGGAATGCGAAGTGCCTACCAACTAGTTGAATAGTCAATGGAAATTCCATCTTCTACTTGACTAGTAAATTAACTGCTAGTTAACATCCTTAGTTGAGACTACATACAATTCCTTGTGTGACTCAAAATGTTTGACTATAGGTCATGGAAAGAGCCACAGCAGCTTTAATCATCTTCCGGTCCTTTTTGCTATAGCAGGAATGGATGGCAAGCAAGAGGGAAAGGAGAGTGGGTGGAAATAGCTCTGCAGAGACATTCTCTCTGTGAGATCCCCAATAATAGGCAAAAAACCTTCCTTACTCCTTCAAGAATTGCCTCTAGAAATCCCTACCCTTGGGAACTCTCTGCAGGAGAAAGGGCCAGGAACTGTATCTAAATCAAAGAAGAGCACCTCAGACTGACTAGTATCCACTCATAACCTGAGATTATGTAGACTCCTATTACAGACACAGAAGCAGTAATTGGAGAGATCCTGATTTGTAGAGCCCTGCAAATCTGTGAATATCTGCTTTATATTTATGGGTATCCGCATGTGTGGATGTGGACACAGATATCCATGACTCATTGCAGATGCAGATGAGGATACACATTTTGTATCTGCACAGTACTGGTCTGTTGAGACAGATGTCTGAGATGATTTCCCACTGCTTTAAACAGAGTGGCACAGTGCACAGTGCCTCCATGAGTTCACTGTCAGAAGAAACTGAGTGCACCAATACAAGGGATCCAACAATGCCAAGAGATCCAGGGTACAGATATTGACTGGGACTGTCATAGCTTCAATGCTTCTCTATTGGAGCCAAAGATCCAGTTAGTGTCAATAGGTCCCCAGACCAGGATTTATGGCTCTTAACTGATACTGGCTCCAAATCTGTGCCACTTCTTATTAAGAATAGAGGAATAAGCACTCTAAGACTTGTTGACCCAGGGACTTTGACTTTTTGGTGCTCTTAGATTAAAAGTTTCTTGCTATTTTTTTGACTGCTTTGCATAAGGTGCATTCTGATCCATACTGTATGAACGCCTGCACAGAACGTGGTCTGGTGGACTACGTTTATCTGATAGGTTTTCAAGGTCTCTAACATGAACATGAGGTTGAGACACCACTCCTTGTGACAGATCAAACCAAAATAGGGTAGAATTTGTGTAAATTCATCATATCCTTGGGAAATACCCCTCCATGAGCCAATGTGCTCATACATCATAAACTTCTTAATGCCATAATCCAACTCATTAGATCTAGATATTTTACCTGGGTATGCAATGCAACAGTTCAGCTTTTAACTAGACAACAGAGCAGACATGAATATTTTCAGACCCATGCAAATATACAAATAGCATATACAAATAGCTTGGAAACACACATCAGCACATATCTAACCAGCCTTCGTCAATACTAACACTCATTTATGGAAAGGGAGATTAAAGAAGTTTACTTGTTGTTTTGAAATTGCAGCTAACATATAAACTAGATAAACAGATAATAGGGACAGTGGACAGGTAGTGCAATGTGAATTAATCAAATACATATTCAGAAACCTGTAACTATAAAGGAACTGCGGGCATTTGTGGGAAGAATCCTTTATATAAACTTGAGCCACGATCCTAAGAAGTGCATACTGTAAATAGACCCAATAGTCACTTACTTTCTCTGAGGAGTGCACTACCAAGAGTACTGATGTGCCAAGTCAGAATTCAATGGAGAAATTATATGGTACCTGCTGATACCATATTACTGCTAAAATCATGTGAACTTCCCTTTCTCCCACATGATGATATCTAAAACTGCTGGCCTCTCTTTGTGTGTTGATGATAACAGGCCAGTTTCTCCCATCACTCACTAAACCATGATGATTCCAATAAAGGCAACAATGTTGACAAAAATAAATACCGCTGTGCATGAGAGAAAAATCAAACTTAGTGTCCCACTTCAAAATGTTATTTATGCATTACACTGCTGATTCTGGAGCCAAAACAGCATGGAGATAAAAGAGGTTGTGGTGAAAAATACTCAGACATAAGATTACTGTAGTTGTTGCAACCAACTAGATTCAACTAGAGATGGGAACAACTAGTTGACTATCCAATAAGCAAATGCTAATCGGATAGCTGACATGCTAGTTGACTAGTCGCTTCCCCCCCTCGCTGCCTCCATCAGAAAGGAGCAGCAAGGGTTGGAGGTGGGGGGGAGGGAGAGAATGGCGTACTTCAAAGCCACAGTGCTGCTTGAAGCGTGGGCCAGACCCCAGTTTCCAGGTGGTGCTGCTGCTTTGAAATGACACGTGCAGGCCAACTGGGGTGTCCCCAAGCTGCATGCAGCATCTCAAAGCAGCAGCACCACATGGAGCTTGGGATCAGCTGAATCCAGGCTCCACGTGGTGCTGCCACTTTGAAACATTTCGGAGAGGCTGGTGTCAGGTTCTTTGCAGCATTTCAAAGCGGCAGGGCCCGGGATCAGCTGGGGACTCCCCCGCTATCCCCAGGCTCCGTGCAGCCCTGCCGTTTTGAAACACTGCAGGGAGCCCGGTGTCAGACTGCAGGTGGCATATCAAAGTGGCAGTACTACATGGAGCCCTGGATCAGATGGAGTCCCCAGCTGATCCCAGGCTCCACGTGGCGCTTTCGCCTTTAGTCGATATTTAACATCCTTAGATTCAACTCCCCTCTCCTAACTTTCCTAAAACAGATCAAATCAGTTCTGTCACATAACACATTTGGAATCCTACTTGTCTCTAGAAAGGAACTGAGGAGTATTATACGTGTGAAGATCTGATTTAAAAAAAATGAGCTCTCTGTTTGTGCATGTGACCGTCTGTAACTTCCAGTGAAATCAGCAGGAGCCTTTCCACTTAAGTTAGATCAGGCCTATAAGTAACACGGAAGTTGACAGATTTGATACGTTGCAAGTTGTGACACTATTAAAGGACAGTTTCTAACCTCATCTGCGCAGTATGTATCACAATGTACCCACAAAACACTTTACATTTGTTTTTAGTTATAGACTTTTCTGTGTGTGATCATTACTTCATACATTACAATATTTATTGTCTCTATGTTTCCCTATGAGGTAGGGAAATATATTATCCCAATTTTTACATAGCAAACTGAGGCACAGAGAAATTAGTGGCTTGCGTCATTTAGATTGCAGGTCTGACCAGAGCTTGGAATCAAACTCAAATCTCAAATCTACTGCCTTAGCAGTGAAACCATCCCTCCTTCTAAACCAGCACAAGCAGAAGATAATCCTAGGTAAATGTCAAGTATCAGAGGGGTAGCCGTGTTAGTCTGAATCTGCAAAAGCAGCGAGGAGTCCTGTGGCACCTTATAGACTAACTGAAGTGTTGGAGCATAAGCTTTCGTGGGCAAAGACCCACTTCGTCAGATGCATCTGACGAAGTGGGTCTTTGCCCATGAAAGCTTATGCTCCAACACTTCAGTTAGTCTATAAGGTGCCACAGGACTCCTCGCCCTTAGGTAAGTGAACATTCACGCCATGCATCTGAGATTAAAAGCTAACCCTATTAATTTAATACAAAGTTTACGAACACTCCAAACAATTCACTCTCCAAACACCAATTCCGTGAAAGCCAAGTATAGTTATTATGAGTAACATTCTTTTGTCCTTGTTTTTTTATGTACTAGTGCAATAAATGTGCTATTTTTCATAGTCTTTCTTTTCTACGAGTTGAAATTCACTAGTCTGGCATGACTTGTAGTTAGCTGACTATCCACTTACCCCATGGGTGTGGCCGACTTTCCCATGGTCCCATAAAATTTGCTTACACCCACCAATCATGGTTCTCGGTGTTCTGTGCTGTTATTTAGCTTTTCTTTATTCCTAAATGTCTTAGGAATAGAGCTCAGTAAGCAGTGGACGTGTTGATAATGCTGCTAGACAATACTGACCTCCCATGGTTTGGCAAATTCTCTGGTTCAGCACCAGTGAAGTCCCAGGTGCCAGACTAGAGAGGTTCAACCTATAGTAAATATTCTTAGCCCAATCAATCATCCTTGACTTTTCCATTTTAAAACTTAGCCAAATTAAAGTTTTTCTTTTGTCAATTTCTTTCATATTTAAAGTCATTGTAAGCTTTTGCTTGCACACAAAAATTCAATCACTCTATATTACTGAACTTCTCCTGTTCACATGTTGCCTCTCAGTAGGGTAGGTTCCTTTTCATGAAACATACTAACTTAATTTTTAACATTTACCCACTTTTAGACCCTGATCCTAAGTTAATTTACATGAATATGAGTCTTTCCAATGGGCTTTTGATTCAGATCTTATTGTACAGGAAGTAAACAGTATCAGATCATTATTTTAACATGGCTTCGCAGCTAGATGGTGAGTCTGTGACAATCAGTAATTCAGGGATCTTAAATTCTGCAGCAAAACAAATAAATAAATAAATAAACTCACCATTGGTGAGTACTAAAACTTGCTTTTATGAGTGAGCAAGCCTACATGTTTACAGTCCACGTAGATATGAAGAAAACTTTAGGATATGAGCATAAGTCAATCTTTTCTGCCTAAGTCTGAAGGCAGAATCTTCCAGCATTTCTGATGCTGCCTATTAGTTTGCCAAACAGCAGCAGAGTGATTCCCAGCCAGTGGGAGCTGCAGAGCCAGTGCTTGGGTGGCAGGGGTAAGGGAGAACCAGACACTCAGAGCCCCCATACACGCCTCTATGCAGAGCAGCTGGAGGGACATGCTGGTTACTTCTGGGAGCCACATGGAGCCAGGGCAAGCAGGGAGCCTACCATAGCCCCACAACACCACCAATAGGACTTTTAGCAGTCCCATCAGCGGTACTCACCAGAGATGCTAGGGTTCCTTATCAATCGGGTGTTTCAGTCACAAACCAGACGCCTGGCAACCCTACCTCAAGTATAAAAGAATTCCAGGGGTCCTGGGTGTATTTAAGTAAGTAGAGAAAGTATAGCTCCTTAGTGAGTAAACATTTGAATAGGTAAGTAGGTACTTCTACAAGTTTAAAAGCCAATAGAGGTACACATGTATGTTCACACATAATATAACAGTACAGCATTGGACTAGCCCATTTTATGGTAGGAGCTTCAAAACAATGGAAAATATACACTATTTTAGACACTATTAGGTGTACTTACAGTTTGAGATTTCTTCTTCTTCTTTTTAATTGCCCTAAAAAATCCTTGTTTTTCTTTTTCCTTGAGCTGCTCTGACTGACTGTTAACGTTTTCAGGACTTTTCCTAAACATATAGAAAATATATTGTAATAGAGAAAATTTTTTGGCTGATGTGTCATTATATGATATTTTTGGATTTCACGCTAAAGAATTCAGATTTTTAAAAAGCCAAAAAGATATTCCAAATATATTATTAATTTATGGCACAAAGATTAATATAAATCGAATAGATAAAATATTCTTAATTAAATGGAAACCAAAGGACACATTGTTAGGTTAAAATGATTAATCAAAAACATTCAGTGAGATACTTTGGGAAAAGATTATCTTGCAAGTTTGTCAGATTTTTGTTTTTTAGTTGGGATTTTATAGCCAAGTGAAAAAGCATATGACAGAAAATATTATTAAAAATATAGTATCTGAGCAAATGTACAAACAATTATATCAGATAAAATCAGTTCTAATTCATCTATCACTTGTTTGAAGGCCAGAAGAGCTGTAAAGATCATGAGATTGAAATAAAAGATTGTCTACAAAAATTCTTGAGCTTTGCTGACATGGCTACAATTTATCATTCAGATCTGTTATTGTTCACTTAATAACTCCTCTTAAACCTATCTTATGGATGTGTGTCTTTCTAGATCATGAGACAGTGCTGGCAAGTGAAGACAGCCACAGAAAATTTGAGTAATTGTAAAGACTGAATTTTAAATTTCCTTAATTTATCTTTAGTTTTCAGTAGGCTGCCAGAAACTCTGATTCAGAGTAGATCAGCATCAGATTGGAAATATAAGGAAAACTAAAAATTGTAATCATCATATAGAAGAAAATGATAGGCTATATTCAAGTGGGTTCATTATAACTGAAGTTAAGTTCAAATTTCTGGATGCTGTAAATTTAGTACATGAATTTAACACATAAAAGTCAGATGGGAATCCTAACACAAATGTATGAAATGTTTAAAGGCTGTTGCAAATTGCATTTTCGGAATATGATTTTTTTTAGGAGGTGGAGTGGGTTTGTGATCTGTAGGAGGAAGTGGAGATTTGCATAATTTATGTTTCTGGAACATACGTCTACACTAACACTCCCCCCCGCCTCCCCAGAATGCTACTTTTACACTTCAGCAATATGCTTTTCACTAGAAAATTACAAAGCTATAATTAGCTTCCATGAAAAGTCATTAGTATCTTATTTAATGAGTAGATTCTTATACAAATTTAAAAGACATCAAATTACTAGTGATTCCCAATTCCATTTAGCCTTTTCCATTTGGAATACTGCAAAGCTGCAAAAAGGCTGTCTTCTAATTATTTATTGCAGCACGCAGGAAATCCAAGAGTAAACTGCTGACAGCTTTCCAGATGCCTTCCATTCACAAAGCTGACTGTACTGACAGAACACACACACTGTTAGACATAAAAGTATGTGGTTTGAGATTATTCTATCGTCCCTAACCTGTAAGGACTAAATCCTAAAAGTACAGAGCCTAACCCAACCATCTGTGCACCGAGTCGTGGGGCTGAGAAATCTGCTTCGTCCATGTAATATCCAGTGTACATCTAGTACTATTAGGGAACTGGAGTGAGAAAGAAATAGGGCAGTTTGCTGTTATTCCTCAAAACACGTAAGTTAAAACAATTAACAAAACTTACCCAATGTAAATTGCTAACCCAGACACCATGTGTATACTGCTCCCCTGGCCCATATACAAACCCCTCTGTGTTGCCTCAGAGTTTAGTACTATACAACGGGTAATGCAGAATTTCCTGGCATGGCTTTTCTGCCTTTACCCTGCCCCATGTAAAGAAGAGTCACTGTGTATTTAAGGTGATTGCATCTTCAATATCAAAAACAGACACTTTCTGCACCATTTTTCAGGGTAATGAAATATTCAGATGCTCAATGTTCTGGCTCCTTTCCTTGATTGACTGCATCTGCATCAGAAAATGTCTGTATGAGTGGAGGCAGACAGAGCTCTATTCTTCACATCCCTCTCCTTTACAAAAGAGGAGAAAAGTGGACCGGTATGTATCACTCTCACTCTCCAACACCTGCTTGCTTAAGGAGCCAATGAAGTGGCTTTGAACAGATTAGACTGATGCTCAGCTCTTCAGATTTATATTGCATATGCTGTCGTCTGACACAAGTTTTGGCCTTGACTACATGCTCATTATATGATGAGTGTGAAATAAGGAGGTACAAACGTATAGAATTAGATCAAAAAGGTCTCAAAACAAAAAATGTGTACTAATTGAAAAAACAGAACAGGTTTTAATTGATGACATGAATGGCAGGACTTCTCAAGAATGTACTGAGATACTAGTCAAAATAAGAAAAAACAGGTTTATCCTGCTAAAAATTGGATGTATAATATCAGTGTTACCAACTCTTCCAAATTTATGACAACTCCTGTGGTTTTTGGTGTTTTTCCTTAGAACCCCAACTCCTCAAGATAAACAGTTACATGAGAATCACAGCTTTTATTTTTTTTAGAGTAATTTTCTAGCTCTTAGGGTTGCAGTGAAAAACTTGTCAATGCAACCTGCGTGCATCCTAACAGCTCAGAAGGCAAATACAAACAACCCAATTAAAAAAACCCACATCTCATTAATTTTAAGACAGTCTCATGATTTTTTGAGTGCTCAGAGTTGGCAATACTGGTCATCTTTTGTGTTTTGGCTTTACAGAAGAGATGGCTGTGGAGACAAAAATTTAAAACTGAGTAAATAGTAGAGTCAAACTCTGCTGTTCACAGGTAAGGACACCTGTTATGTGCAGGTGCAGTCAGCTGGAGTGGAAGTGGTGGAGTGAACGTGCATGTACAAACAGGCCAGCACTTAGCTTTCACCGTAAGCTGGAGTCCGAGCTGATGTGCTCAGCAGTATCTCTCAGCTCTAGAAGCACTGCTATGTGCATAGTATGTCTCCAAACAGATGGTACATCTACCCTGCATTTTAGAACCCACACCAGTGAGTCTCAGGACAGGTCTACACTAGACTTAGAAGCTCAGTTTAAGGTATGCAACTCCAGCTACGTGTTAGTCAGCTTACCTTAAGTCAAGCGTGGCACTGTCCCCACTGAGGGAGGCCGATGAGAGCGAACACTCCCATCAGTGTTTGATTTACAGGTCTATACTAGATCTACTAAATCAAGTGTCAGAACATTGATCTCTGGCATGACCTTAGAGCATGGGTCTACAGATTTCAGTTCATGGGGCTTGTACTATGGTATTAAACACAGCAGTTTAGATACTGTGGTTTGGGCTGAAGTTCAAGCTCTGAAACCCACTCTCCTCCTCGGGTTTCAAAGCTTGAGCCCCAGCCCAAAGCTCTACACAGCTGTTATAAGGACCACAGTATAAGCCCCACGAGCCAGAGTTTGAAAACCTGAGCTCTGAGATGCACTCAAGTGCAGACATACCCACTATGTGTCACAACTCTGAGTGTTAGATTTTGTCCTAATCAAAGAGATTTTTAAAATCTTTATGCAGGTTTCTTTGAATAGTGCCCACCACAAATGGCCAGTAATTAATTCTTGAAGTTAAATACTGACTTTTAGGTTAACTTATATATAAAAAAAATAAACCCCCAATAGTTAATGATTTACTGTAAATGAAGGCAAGATGTCTGAAACTAGTAATCTATTTTAAATATCAGTTCTCTTAAGAACAGGGTTTTATGTTTACTCCTTAAAAATTTAAATTAATGACCTTGTCCTCCAAGATCTAAGGCAAAGATTTTGCACATAAGGCTAAAAACTCAAATACATAGTCTTATCTATAGTGTCACCACCAGGTGTCACTGTAAGAAATACATGAAACACAACCAGATGGTGCTTGTCTACAATAAGTAAATCATCTCTCTCTATATATAAAGAAGTTTTTCCTGACGGATGACAATATTCCGGATAGGCGACAGAATGACGTCATGATGTCATCAGCATCAACAGGTTCTCTCAGTAAAGCAAAAGCAGCCACAGAGAGGGGAGCTGAGGTAGCAAATAGAGCGGGCAGGTCTATAGTTTTATTACAAAATTTAAAAATTACATCACTTTGTAAAATTAACCATTGAACTTTTAAAAGTGGCTGGACCAGAATTCCCCAACTAGGCATTGTGAATACTTTACTAGCTTTAGTTCCAAGACAGAATCCAAGAGCCTACAGCATTTGGAAATGCACTCCCCAGGTACACTTCTGGCTTTCTTTTATCCCACCGACTATAATTGGCAGTATAAGAGGGCATGACAACATTTCAAAAGATTAGAGCTCAAAGGTCAGTATTTACCAGTATTTAAAGATGTTAATTGTGGACTGTGGATTGATAACACAAGAAAAGTTTAACTAACAAAACCATGAATGACTGAGGAAGATGAAAAATGAAGTACTGATAATTAGGATGAGAAGTGAGGACTCAGGACTCAGACACTGGGGAAAAGATGAAAAGAAAAAAGGGAAATAAAGTAGGGAAATATATATATTATCAGGAGATGTGAACAAAATCAAGCTATGCAGAGCTGACGAAGAGCCACATCTTCAGGTCAAGTAAATGGGTGTAGCTCTACTGAAAATTACAAAACTGCAGGTCCTTGTAAAATTCTACTCAAATTCTTGGAGCATCAAGGAACTCTGATGTTAAAAACTCCTGGTAAATGTCTACAAATCTTTGGCACTCTGCAGTTGTCAGACGGGTAAGACTTCAGCCTACATTTGTGAATTTTTTGATGCTACCATAAGAAAAGTATGTTTTTGTTTTTGCAAAAAGGCAGCAAGCAATAAAGAGGATGTGACCAGCCACTTGTATAAGGGCACAGAAAAACACACCAACAAAAGGGATCTCACTAATTGAAGTTCCCCCAAAGTCACCAAATGTTTAATGTGTAGCCATTTCTAAGACTTCCAATAACCTGTTGGGTAATGCAACACAATTTATAGCCTGCAGTGAAGAGAGCTGTAATAGCAGTAGGGATAACTGAAGTCAAGGGATACACTGAAAAAGCTATGCAGGTGATCTCGCTGTGCAGGCAGATATACATCTGCTAAACACCAGTCTATTTCTGTCATTTGTGTTAATTCCATTAGAATTAAGTGAAAGAGGGCAAAATATCTACTCTCATAAATGGAGAAAAACACAAGGATTTAGCGGAATATAAGGTGACTGATATATAGAAAAGTTCCTACAGGATGAAAAACATGCTTTTGTTTAAGTCAGGCTGCCTAAGTGCAGTGATAATTCAAGTAATTTAAGATGAAATACTAATGACAATAGACAAGTTCAGAAATAATTTTTTTTTATTTTAAAGAAGAAGGGCAGTGAAGCTAACTGGATAAACGCATACACGGGCAAGGGAACATCTGTGGCATTTCAGCATCACACATTAGAAAGAGGTAGCAAAAAGTAGTAAGATGAAGCAATATCTTAGAGTAGTAAGAATTTCAGATGGATTACACATTCTTAACTTGAGATGAATCTTCACATACCAGTTAGGTAAGCCATTAGAACTTTCAGCATTTAGTTCATCATCACCTGATGTAATCAGTCATGTTCCATTCAAATAGAATTATTAATATTTTTACATGCAATTATACAATTTTCCCCACAAAAAGATATTAAATAGAGAAACACAGGCTCTATATCAGTGAAGAATGTGATTAAGTTGTACTTACAACAGAGAACAATTTTGCAGTATCATTAAACCATTGGTAGGACTTCTCACAGAATCATGTGCTACTACTTTAGAGTTCATCCATTCTATATGATACTACATTTTCCTCTGTACCCACTACATAGTTAGTCAAATTAAAGCTCTTATTAAAATCTTGCAAAAGATTAAATGGAGTTTGAAAGAAAGTTCACTAGTGAGAACCAACATCTTCTTAAATCGTGTATAGATAACTCTTTTCTAAGAAGAATATTTTTATTTGATGTAAATTATTGTATTTGCACAATGCAGTAGAATGACAAGATTTTAAGGGCTAAATAATGGTCAAAGACCAAATTATATTTTTTTCCCTTTATTATAGGGCTGTCAAGCTATTGGTGCAATATGCCTGGCATGCCACGCTACATATATACTTCCTCTTATCTTTGATCACAGATGACATATGTTGAGTAATGAAAAAATCAGAGAAAAATACACAAACAGTAGATCACATTTATATTTTAAAAAAAAAGTGTGTTTGCTGAAATAACTTCATGAGATCCTTCTCCAGGATCCAAAAAGGGCAGGGTGTTATTTCAGCATGGGCAAAGCGAACAAATACGGATGTCTGCAAGCCAAACACAGTGTGGTAGGATCAGGCCAGAGGCTGCTGCAGAGTGGGAGAAAGGCAGCCCAAAATGTGTGAAAGACCTGCTAAGTAGAAGCAGAGGGCAGCAGGACAATTAGAAGAAGCAGCTTGTAGGGAGCTGGTTCAGGCAGACTGGGGTGAGCTGACTCCACTGCTGGCTTGCTGGAGGACTTTAAAAGCCACCACAATTGAAAGGGGTATGTGTGTGTGTGTGGGGGGGGGGAAGTGAGAGGACAGAAGGAGAGGTAGAGGAGAGCCAGAGATAGGGTTGCCAGATGGTTTCAGAAAAAATACTGAACAAAACAAAACAAAACAAAACAAAAAAAGGATCCTGAGAGTTAAGCAAAAAACCAACAAACAAAACCAAAAACAGCATGGCCCCTTTAAGAAAGGCATGGTGAGGCTTTCTGGCCCCAACAGGCAGCCAGCAGCCACCTCCCATCTTGCCTCCCTGCGCCGGGCTGGACAGCTCTCCTGCGGTACCTGGTAAGCACTAGAGTTGCCAGGCTGCCTCTGTATTGAGCCGGACAGTCTGGGATTTTCGCCTCCTGGCCAGGAAAAAGAAAAAAAATCAGAAAGTACCAGAAATTTTAGGTGTCTGGTATTTTCTGAATTTTTTTTTTACCGGACAAGAGGCAAAAATACCAAACTGTCCAGTTCAATATCGGACATCTGACAACCCTAGCCAGAGAACCAGAATTTGTCAGTAAATGAGAACAGCTCTAGGACAGAAATAGCAGGGGAGGGAGTCCCAGGAGAAGTGGCTGGGCTCCCTACTGCAGAAACCAGCTGCAAGCTCCAATTCCTGAAGAAGAGGGCGAGAGGCCTGCCTGAGCAGTGGCCTGGGTAAGAGGCAGCCTTGCCACAACAGCTACAGACAGCAAGGTGATTACATTAATTACTTCTTTTAAAACAAGTCCAATTAAAGTGTCTCTTTAGCAGTCTCTCTTTCCAAATTGCCTTGTGTATGTGTAAACAACAACTCACCATGGATCAAAGGTAGTTTGCCTTTTTGAGTGGTTTGTCACGGTGCTGCTGTCTGCTGGTAATGCACTGACTCTATTTGACACACTGTTTTCAAGGAACGTACCCTCTGGACGTGGAGATGGAACTGCAAGAAATACAAATAATCAGACCCCATCAGAATGGCTCCAATGACCTTAAAACAGGTCTCTAGATGGCTACTGGAGACCTATATATATAAATGTGCTTTATTTTATCCTTTAGTGAATTTTTAAAAATGGACAAGAGAACATGTGCATGGTGCAGACTTGGAAAGATACACAAAGATAGTTCATTCAATATGTCTTTATGTGCTTTATATTGCTAAATATGATCAGATGGATGATTAGATTGATATATAAACCCTGATAACACCTTTTATTCATTGAATTTATTTCCCGCACCCCCCCCATACCTATGTAATCAAATTGTCTTGTGTTCTGTACAATATTGAACTACGTATGCTTTGTCAATCAGCAAAAGTTAGTATTTGCCAGAATGCACCATTGTAAAAGAGATAAACCAGAAAGACTTTATGCTTGGCATATTTTTTCCCAGCCACTTTTTCCACATGTTCTTGCATAGCTCAGAATATCCTTCTTTGTGATATGATTCCACTGTATGTTAAAACTTTGGTTACTTCAGCAGATTGCTAAATTACCTCTGTAAAAGCTGCCAACTCTTCTTGGAACAGGGTCATTATACAGAAGTCTATTTTCTTTACTAGATGCTCCATCCTCTGGATGCGGATCATGATACGTTCCACCCTAAGCCAAAGAACACAAACACCTGTTAAAAACAAAGGATGACACTTGTACCGTTCTTCCAGCCAGTGTTCCTTCTGTTTTATGAAACGTTGCTATAATGAAGCCCTACACTGAACAACAGTAACTATTGGATTTTGTTTACAGAAAGACAAAAGATAGCATCAAAAAAACATTTGCCCCCAAGGTGTAATATTATGGATTTGAAAGTGACTCAGACCTCAGACTTCTGATGTGAATGAAATGAAGTTGTAACATCTCTGGAAGAATCTTTAACTGCAGGTCTTGTTAGATTCATCTCTGGTGGGATCTGATCACTCTGCTGATAGCAAATTTAAAAAAGCAAATAGGAAAAGCATGTGATTTATGATGTGTGCAATATTATTTCATTAAGACTTATGTATATTATGGTAGTGCCTAGAGGCTCCATTGTGCTAGGCACTATACATAAAAATAGTAAGCATCAGTCCCTGCCTCAAAGAACTTATAATCGAAATAAACATAATAAAGATTGGAAGAACGAAAGCATTGTTATTCCTTTTCTATGGACAGAGAAGTGAGATAAGGAGATCCTGATTCAGGAAAGCATTTTAAGCATGTGCTTAAGCCCAGGTCTATTTAGAAAAATCCTTATGCATGTACTCTGATTTCATTGGGACTTAATCAAGAGCTTGAAGAGCTTTCTAGAATGGAGCAAGAGATTTTAAGTGACTTGCCCATGATCACACAAGAAATCCTTGATGGAGTCAGGAACTGAATTTGGTTTTGTCAAGTCTAGTCCAGTGCTGTAATTAACCACAAAAGCACCAAAAGGCATTTCTGACTAGAGATGGGTTAGTTTCTTATGGTAAGCGTTCAATCTGCATACATCTGCATACAGATAGGGTCACCTCATCTCAAAAATGAGATACTGGCATTGAAAAAGGTTCAGAAAATGGCAACAAAAATGATTTGGGGTTTGGAATGGGTCCCATATGAAGAGAGATTAAACATACTGGGACTTTTCAGCTTAGAAAAGAGGAGACTACGGGAGGCTACGATAGAGGTCTATAAAATCAAGACTGGTGGGGAAAAAGTGAATAAGGAAAAGTTATTTACTTGTTCCCATACCCTAAGAACTAGGGAGTCACCAAATTAAATTAGTAGGTAGAAGGTTTAACACAAACAAAAGGAAGTTTTTCTTCACACAGCACGTGGTCAGCCTGTGGAACTCCTTGCCAGAGGAAGTTGTGAAGACGAGGACTTTTTACAAAGTTCAAGGAAGAACGAGATA
Source organism: Pelodiscus sinensis (assembly GCF_052426305.1). Lineage (NCBI taxonomy): Eukaryota > Metazoa > Chordata > Testudines > Trionychidae > Pelodiscus > Pelodiscus sinensis. The sequence goes on from NC_143052.1 coordinate 214,378,488, forward strand.
AATTCACGGTGGTTAGGTCCATCAATGGCTATTAGTAAGGATTGGCAGGAATGGTGTCACTAGCCTCTGTCAGAGGCTGAGAATGGGTGACGGGAGAGGGATTGCTTGGTGATTCCTGTTCTGTTCATTCCCTCTGGGGCATCTGGCATTGTCCACATCAGAAGACAGGACACTCAGCTATATGGACGTTTGGTCTGACCCATTATGGCCATTCTTATGTTCTTAATTCATTGATCATTGTGGATTGTAGACGGCAAATAAAACATCACTGCATTCTGTTTAGAATAAGCATTGTGAAGAATCCTAGACACTAGGTTAAATTGTCCAAAGCAGGTGAAAAGTATCAAAAGTTTAGATTTGCACAAACTAGATGTGTTTAAACAAGAAGAAATGCTTAGGGAATTTCAAGGTTTTGATGTGATTACAAATGTGGAGAGGAAAACAGGCAATCGCCAAATAGGTGTTCTGGTTGATTAATTTTTGATAGAGCAAAGCTGCCATGCCACCCCATTCTGTACATTGCTTTTCTTGCAGCTATGTGGTAACTTGTTAAGAGGAAGGAGCGAGCAGATGACAACTGGTGGTGCTACATGTTAATCAGCCTTACAATAATGGCTGTCAGTCACCAGGGCAGATTAACTCACAGGCACTAGAGGCTATCACGTAAGACCCCCAGTTAAGGAGTTACGTGATTACACCAGAATTTTAGTTTTCTTGTTTTTTAAAGTCTCTGATTGTTATGGTTGTGAAGAAAATTTGAAAATGTGATTCAGGGATGTGAAGCATCCCTGAATCTTCAGAGAGCCTGAAATAATAGCTCCCAGAGAGATGAGCTGATGAATGGATCTCAATGAAGGCATTAACTGTAAGACCTGCTGCTGTGGTGAGAGTAAGAATGGGAGGATTTGCCAAGATAACTTCAGTAGAAAACTGTGTGAGAATCAGGGGAGAAGAGTCTACAGGGCTCTGCTCATCCACCCAAATGCGCCCAGCAACCAAGCTGGGAGGATCCTGTTGCCACCTCTGTCTCTTTACAGAAGAAGGGCCTTCTGCTGCCATTCCTGGTGACATTAGGGGAGGGGCAGGAGGTGAGGAGAAAAAAAGCTCTATGCTGCTGTGCCTGATTCTCCAAGCACAGGACAGAGTCAGTCTTGGGGTGGAGCCAAAGAGACAGAGATTAACCCTGTGTAATGATGGGCCCTTGGCTCCTTATTGCCATAATAGGACCTTTTAGCCACATGCTTGGATCCAGAAATTTACTATCAATTATGTCTTAATTTGGAAACATGTTCTAGAGACCCTATGATGGGAGTTAACTGGTGACACACCCACCACTGGTGGGTCAGAGAGATCTTTAGCAATATTTAGGATGTGAATTTCAGGTTCCTGCTATTGATTCCCTCCTATATTATTAATTTCCTTCCCCACCTCATTTTTCTCTTGCCTATTTCCTTCTATGGTGCAATGAATCTAATAAAAATCTGGTTTAGCCAATCCAGATAAGTATACACTGCAACTCTGATATAACAGAAAGGCAAGCTAAAACATTCCTTGAACTACAGCCTGATTCTGCTAAAAGTTTATAAGGTGCTAACATGCCTGATAAGGCTGCTTCTTGTTTGATGTATCTGCAATTTTTCCAGCAATTAAATTTCAAGTGAGACACACAGATAATGTTATTTATTTTTCCTATTCTTTTGCTCTTTCGTGTTCATCTTTTAAAACAAATAAAACATATTGAACAAATGCTCCCAGTGAAGTGGACTTAAACAACCATCCAAAAGCTGCTGGGCAAAATCTGGCCTGTAGGCTGGATCCAGCTTGCCAAGCTGCCAAATCCAGCCTGTGAAGGCAGCAGGGAGCTGAGGCAGGCTTCCTGCCTGCCTCACCCTCTACTCGCTGCTCAGAAACGTGGCTGTGGGGCCCTGTTTATTTTTGAACAGCTGCGAGCCCTGTGGAGATACTTTGTGCGCTGGTTCTGGCCCTAGAACAGGCAGTGTGAGAAATACCTCTCCTGCCTCACCTCTGGCTCGCAGCTATTCACAAAGTAAAAAGTTCACAAATTTACTAAGTTCTTGACACTCACTAATCTTGTTCCTTATGACTACATTTTCTGGCCATAATAGTTTACAAATTCACTTTAATTTTCCCTAGCTATTGTATAACTCAGTACAGTGGGCGGGGCAAGAGAGAGCATAAAAAGGTATTTAACTCTTACTTTGGATCAATATCTTCAGACCTAGGCTTCTAAATCCATATTTAAGTATGTATCTGAAAATGTCCAGATTTTCAAAGGGTAATAGGCACCATTAAATACTGTCAGTACACAGAGATTTATGAGCGTGCGCAACCACTTTTATATCTTTACTTTTCTTAAATATGGATTTAGAAGCCTTACTTAAAATATTCAAGTTGGAAAATGTTAGTCTTAAGAGATAAAAACATACAAAATGAATTAGAAACTGCCAAGTCAGACAGATATTCCTAACCAAGCCAAAATGAATCACTGCAAGAGAGATGGAAGGTACATCATTTTTCCTAACTAAAATACACATTTATCAACTAGTTCTCAAAAGATAAAAATGATTTGATAATTACATTCAATGTCTCCACACAATTGAATTAACATTCACTACATTAAGACTTATTGTAAATGGTACTGTTAAATCACAGAATAAAAATAAGCTAGCATCAGGAAATATCCTGTCACTAGGGTTGCCAACTCTGACTGAAGCTATTCCAGGAGATTTTTTTCCACCCAACATGATGTAATATCATTTTTTTAAAGTATTGCCCCAGATTACTTTCAATAGTTGCTGGCAGATCAGTGCTGATTCTGGGAGACTCCAAGCCAATCTTGGAGGGTGGGCAAACCTTATCTGTGACTGAATGGTAGAAACCATTGTTGTTTCAGTAACCATTACACTGACTGCATTATTATGAGTACAACTAGCTTAAATGACATGCAAGATGGAAATTGAGCACACATGGAGAAAGAAAAACTAATTTTGCAAAGCATCTACAACAGTACTATTTAAAATGTTAATTTTCCTTTAAGACAGCTCAATTACAATTATTTAGTATATTCACATATTTTAAACTCAGAAGGGAATACCATGATCATCTGGTTTGATATTATGCATAACACAAGCCAAAGAACATCACCTAATAATTAAAAGAATTTATGGATCAAACCCACAATCCCAGCAAATCTTTTAGAAAAATATCCAGTCTTGATTAAAAGACTTCAAATATGGAGAATTCCCCATATCCTTAAGTTATTTTGTTCCAAAGATTAGTTACTTCACTATTTCAAAAAGTCTGCACCTCTATTGTAGTCTGAATTTGTCTAGCTTCACCTCCTCACAACTGGATCTCTTTAGGTCTTTTTGCTATTAGCCTGGAGAGCTCTTTTTCATGTAGGTACCTGCAGACTATGATCAAGTTAACTCTTAACTTGGTCTTGGATAAGCTAAACAGATCGAGCTTGTTGAGTGTCTCATCGGAAAGTGTATTTTCTAGACCTTGGATTTTTCTTGTAGCTCTTTTTGGAACCCTTTTAAATTTGTCAACAAATTACACACCCTTTTTAAATGTCCTTAGAATTCACCATTCTGCTTATATTTGCAGGTACTTATGTGAAATGCTCATTGTTTGTAAGTACTTCTCTTTGCACCATATTACTGTTGAACTTTGCTAAAACCTCCCAGAACAGTTTCAAGGATTTTTTTTGTTTTGTTTTAAAATTTTGGGACACATTTTGTACCAACTTATAATTATATGTATAATTTCACTTAATTCAATAGGCCTGAATAAAGAACCAAGCAAGCACACAATTTGGCCCATTCTTTGGAGAAGATCTATAATATACAAATTGAGGTTAGCCTACAGTCTTCATAGAGAAATACCATATCTGTGTCGTGCATAAACAAAACAACCTGAGTTCACATCAACTAGAAAGGGGCAGTGTAAAAGCAGAGTGAGAAGAGATGGTTCTGCATAGACTATGTAATTTGGATCAAGCTCAACAACAGGTGCGTTTGAGACACATATAAGGAGTCTCCATTGAAGAGTTGGCCTTTATTAACAATTCCTACACTACAGTCTCTATATACCCCCATTATTTATGACATTAGGCATATATCTGCCCTGCAATTGGGAAGTGTGAAAGCCTGCACAGGCCACTCAAGTATGCATGCAGGAGGACTAGCTCATAGAGCTATCTGTGTTGCTGCGGCTTCACTGCCACTGTTACTTGAATTAGCTTAGATCAGAGCTAGCATAGGTATTCACTGGCTGTGACGACATCTTCCAACTGCAGTGAAGACATATCCTCAGTGTAGACTGCAGTGAAGACATATCCTCAGCTGTCATAACTGTTAGTAAATACTGATTTGTAACAGTGATCACTGTATCAACAAACTCATGCTGCAGGTTAAGTGACAGAAAATCCCAATTCATAAATGTTTAGCATTTATAGCAGTAAGGTGTGCTACAAAATCCAAATATAGAAAGTTAATTAAGAAATATAATCTAGTAAAAATAATCTATTAAAATCATATAAACTAACAAACACTGGTTCCATGACACTTATCAGATCACATTATTTTACACAATTTGACTGTTCTCACATTTTTAGTATTTTGCTACAAAGGATTGATTGTGTTTCATTGTGGCCCAAATTTTTAAAAGTGCCCTCTTATTTTTAAAGGTGCATATTCAGTATCTCCAAAAATCCAATGTCCCTTCTTTTGAAGTTAAAAAAAAAGAAAAGCATACAAAACTAGAGTCTATGTTTGACCATCTGAGCCTACATGCATGCAAGAAACACACAGGAAAAAAAAAGAAACCTTTTTCAAAAAGTATCATTTCAAACTAACCCTATTAGCATCTTCTGTACAGTCTTCCCGTGAAGAGCCAACAGATCGTGTGAGTGACCTATGCTGCACCTGTGGAGATAACAGTTGCAGGCTGTTTGCTCTGGCTGCCATCCCTTGCCCTACGCTTAAGCCACCCTCTGAGCCCTTAGACCTCACTCTGTCTCGGCTCACATACATGGAATGTCTATGAGGGCGCTGCTGTGAGGAAAAGGGACTTGTGTAACCTAGACCATATGAAAATGATTCATGTGGGGCAGATAATGAATGTGAATGGCTTGTATCCATGTGATCTGGCAACTTCAACTCTTCCATGGTTTTGGAATGTCTTGTTGATGGTCTTCGGGAATCAAGGGTACCATCACTTCGGTTATTTCTCCCTGAAGGACTGAGTAAAGTTCTACTGTCACTGTGCCGGGGAGGTGTAGGACTGGTAGGAGAGTTCAAGTCCAAGCAGCTTGATGGAAAATACCTACTGCTATTTGGTTCTGCAATTTGAGCTCTGGCCTCAGAAAGATTCCCCACAGATTTTGAGTCTGTCAGAACCCCATGATTCTTTGACTTTGTCCGATAGGAAGGACTCTTTGAAGACTGGGGAATGGTATCAATATAACTGTGGCGACTATGTTTCTCACTTGGCTGCAGCGTGCCAGTTTTGCTTTGAGAAGTTTCCATAAATGAGTGCCGGTTCTGTTGAGATCTGGTGTTTGACTTCAGGTATTTTGTACCTGGACCATCAGACGCTTTTGGGTCCAAATTAAAATCAAATTCTGTTTTTGCCTTTGATTCCTTTGGACTGAGAAGATGTGGCATGTTGTTGTTGGCTAGATCCTTGTTGCCAGATCCAGCTGGGTTACTAGGTTTTTTTGTATGCATTGGACTGTGTGCAGATACAGGAAGGTTTCCATTTATAAAACTTTCATTTGCTGGAAGAACCTCTTCTCCTCTTTGCAGTCCAGCCCCTAGAGTCTGCATGTCCTTGCTATTTGATCTGTGATGTGACTGTACAACAGAGCTTTTGCTGGCTTGATTTCTACATTAAAAAGCATACGAAGAAGGATTAATATGGTAGCATACATATTAATATACTAATAATTCTCAACTTCAAATAAATACACTAATTTAAAAAAAGAATAGTCAATTCAAAATTGAGTGATAATTTAAGTCTGCTGATTTAAATACTGGAAATTAGGCACCAGGAATTCCTCAACAAATTAGCAAAAGTTGCTGATAAGGAATAACAATGTATTGTCCTGATAGGCAATATTTGCTTCTAGTTTGTACAATTTGTTAATGACAATACATTTTTAAACTTAACTTATTCATTCCAATAACAGCTTTGAAATCCTTTCAATATCTATATCACTAAAATATGTAAATGTAGGGGCAGGAGAGAAATATCACACATATGATTAGCTAAGTTCTGGTGAAACAGTTCTCAAACATCTCTTACGTGTCAGAGGTAACAGATATTGAAATGTGCAAGGTGAAGTATCACATTAGAATATGTCACATCTGTCAAGAATGGATAGATTGAAAAGGTGATAAGATTCTTTGCATAAAAATTGTAATTGGTAATATCTATCTTTTTATGCTTACCATTGCAATGGTAATACTTCTGTTATCTAGTTATGTATTTTGCATAGGGTTATAATAATAAACTCAGCAACTTTAAACTTTTTTTTAAATATAAGAAATAAGAGTCCTGAAAGCTTAAGTCAGGTTGACATGGGAAATGTTATCAGTGGACGCAAAGTTTTTTAAGGGGCTAGATCTACTCCTCCCACATCATGCCTCCCAAGGTGCACAACAGGAGCAGAGATCTTCTAGGAACCTAAAAGAATAACAGAGCTTGTCTCCTGCAGATCTCAGATGGCTTTACAAAAGAAGAACTATGCTGACCAAGATTTCAAAAGGAAAGACAACAGGTGCTTAATTTGAGTGAACCATATGAGGTGTGCAAGAGAAAAGGTCTGTGACCACAGATGGTCTAAGATCCATAGAGGATCAGTAACTGCTCTGCATATCTTTGGAGAGGAGCCATTATGGAGATGCCTGTCCTCTGAAACTCCTGGTACCACTCAGAGCAAAGGACCCTACTTTTGACTGTAGCTCCTTCATTCCCTTGTCCACCTGCCCCATCTGTCTAAAGGTCTGAAATATAAAATGGTATGCAATTAAAAAAAAATAGCCACACATAGGTTGCCAGAAAGGAAAGATGCAGCTTGAATGGTTAAAGTTTGACAAAGTTATAAGCAACTAGAAACAAAGACTTACAGCAGGGAGTGTTGGGCATGTTTAACAACAGGCAATGGTATCAGCCTCATATTTTTATTATAATTACAAAAAAATACCATACACAATTTTTATGTTGTATAATAGGGTCTTTAACTTACTTTAGGTTAACTGACTAAAAGTAAGTGTGGAAGAAATGTGTTTAGGAATGAGAGGCCATTTAGCATGGAAAAAGTGGCTTATTTCTAACGTTATGCTGACAAAATAGAAAACAATATGCATACCAACACGACAAAATAATCAGAAAACTTGAGTTCTTTTCGTGAAGATGATTTACTATTTAAACCTGAAATTTAAACGTAACAAATGAAGCTAATGAGTATCTGGTCACTGTATTTACCGGTTAGACAATGTATTGCTGTCATGGTAAGGTTTTCTCTTAGCTGATCGTGAAGGTGAACTTCCACAACGATCCAAGAGTCTCTGAGTTTGAAACGAAGGATGGTTCAAACATTGCTCTGTCAAGTATCTATCTGCTGGATCCAGCTTCAGCAAGTTCTTTGGAAAACAAAGTCTGGGTTTTAAACAAGCATTAGTATTTAAACCAGTCACAGCAAAAACTTGTAGCTCAATAACATTCTCATCTTAATAGTTTCTGTGCAATTATGACGCGCAACAGCTAACATGATTTAAAGTTATATTAATATAACATTTACAAGCAAATCAGCGCTCAGTGTACACTGTCTTAAACTCACAACACTTCTGAGCTGCACAGGTTTGTATAAAACTCGGTTCTTTGTTTCTAATTGCAAGGTAAAGCCACCAAAATGTGAGAATACAGAATGATTCTGCTTTCAGAAGCAATAAACATACACACAAAAATTATGTCTAATAAAAGAGGTCTGATGTATGAAGTTCATTCAAAGATCTTTGCTAGTCCTAAAAGTATGCATTAAAACTTAATATAGATTCAAAGAAATGTAGGGAGTTTTACCATTGATTTTGTAGGGTGTAGTGTAAGATTTCACTAACATTTTTTAGGAATTTATCTATAGTGGTCGGAAGGAAATTCCTGTTTTAATTTTGTGAGATTTGTTCTATTACTGAAGACAGACTCTTTTTGATGTTTAGAAAATCTAACAGAGTGGTTAATTTGCAACATGTTATGACATTTGTATTAGTACAAGTACTGTAAGAAATACACTAAGGCTACGTCTACACTGGCATCCCTTCCGGAAAAGGGATGCTAATGTAGACTTTGGAATAGGCAAATCCGCGGGGGATTTAAATATCCCCCGCGGCAATTGCATTAACATGGCTGCCGCTTTTTTCCGACTTGGGGAAAAGCCGGAGAAAGGCGCCAGTCTAGATGTTATTCTCCGGAAAACAAAGCCTTTTCCGGAGGATTTCAAGTAGGAATAAGAAATCCTCCGGAAAAGGCTTTATTTTCCAGAGAATAACGTCTAGACTGGCGCTTTTCTTCGGCTTTTCCCCAAGCCGGAAAAAAGCGGCAGCCATGTTAATGCAAATGCCGCGGGGGATATTTAAATCCCCCGCGGATTTGCCTATTCCAAAGTCTACATTAGCATCCCTTTTCCGGAAAGGGGTGCCAATGTAGACACAGCCTAACAGTTGCAGTAAGATAATATGGTAAGCAAACAATACTCATGTGTGAATTAAAATAGGACTTTTTGTTTACTTTGAACATGCATAATATATCTATAGTCTCCCTTCTCTTCCAACTGTTATTGGTAATTTAAACAAAAATACATCTTCAAAAAGTTTTAAGATATCCTAAGGCTATCTGTGTTTCATACTTAGAATAAATACATACCATAGTGAATCAAGATAGCAAACAGATAACTTTACACACTGAGTATTTCCATTACATACAGTGAGTAGTTTCATGGTAATTAAAGCTAAACATGTGCATAAGTCTTCGCACAATCAGGTCCACATTTAGTAATTACTGACTCATTTCAACACACTATCATCAGTGAGGATAAATGTATTATATTCATTATTCTTCTTGCTGTATCCCCTACCTGTTCCTAAACAAATAAACACAATAGAACATAATAAAACCTATATTAAAAGTAAGTTATTCACTTTGATTGGTTAACCACTTAAAACTTAGGAATCAAATGTCTGTGCAATCTTATTTCAGCCCCTTTGGGTGTGCGTATAACACCCTGTTAATTACAAAGCCACATGCTTCCCTTTCCCCTCCCCCTTACACACTTGCTTCACTCGGTGCACTGGATAGATGGTGCTCAGGAAATAAAGCTTCTTTTTTATCCTCAGAGTACAATGTGTGTATATACAACTTACCTATACTCACACAATACAATGGATTGAATTATTTTTTCTGGTCTTTTCTATGCTGCTTATCGATACAGTATTTGATTGTCTTACAAATACTAATGCATTTTCTTTACAAGTTCCCTGTGAGAGGAGACTATTATTCTTCCCATTTTACAGATGGGGAAAGTAATTCAAAGAGCCTGAGGGCACGTAGCAAATCACTGGTGCAGCCAGGTTTATAACTGATGGTCACTGGAGTCCCACCCCTCTGGGTAATCCTTCAGTTACAGCCCATTACTCCAGAGGAGCTGAAAACCCATAGCTCCAACTGACTTTAATTATGGTTGAGAAAGCTCAGCAGTTCTTTTTGACAAGCAGGTTCTAGATGTCTAGGCCTGGAGAAACTGAGGAACATACTAACAGGGCCACATGTCAACATTCTCTTTTAAGTAACTTGCCTAGCATCATTTAGGAAGGTCGGCCATAGAGGTATGGATTAGAAGAGAATTCTCCTGTATAGTATTCACCTGCTGTAACCACAAGACCATCATTTCTCCTCTTGCAGTCCAGAATCTCGTTCTTTACCCAGACAACAATCTTATTCCCTGAACCACCCTGCGTACCACCCATTCCGTGAACTGAAAGAGGCAAAGGTTCTGTGGAAAATATAATATGAGGGCATGTAATTAAAAACCATAAGTCCCATGAATACATGAAGATAGAATTAAGGTTGTACAGACAACCTTAATTTTGGCATTTCTTAATTTTCAAGTAATTGAGTTTGCAACCCAAATGACTTGAAAACCTAGGAAAGAAAATACAAAAAAAACTAGTTACAAGTAAGAGGAAGGGTAAAGACAAACTATTACCAATATCACTCTTCCAATGACATCAGTTTTTCAATCCTGTGCCTTCACCAGGATTGAACTTCTGATAATCACATTAGCTAACAATAAAGAAAAGACTGTTAACCTCTTTGGAGCAGCCAGGAAAGGGTGATGCACAAGATACCGAGACAATGAAGTATACGTAAGTAGTCCAAATTAAATAGTTCTCCACAGAAAAGGATAAAGCCATGAATAGCTATTTTTAAAAAGCATTATTGCTCAATGGATAAGATTTGGGACCACTATATCAAATATGAGCTTAGACCTCATGCTCTATCATGGCTCCCAAGATGAATTATTAGTATTTGTCTCTGTGCCAGGAATTTCCATTTCACTCCCATCAAGTGGCAGGTAGAGAAGGGAAAGGTCTTCTCTCTCAGGCAGTGCTCTGGGAGTTACAATGCTGAGACAGAAAGGTGGCTGACAGGAGCAAAACTGGCTTGTTCTCCATTCTCTACCAATAAAGCTGCTCCAAAACCAGTCAGGCTGAGTTTCTGCTCCTAAGTATTGACCATGCAGTGTATATTGCTGCAGTGATGATGGGGACCTAGGCTCAGAATGTTCACTGGTTTTGGTATGTTGTCAAAATCAAGCAGCAACAGTGTAATACAGATCAGGAAAATAAACATTTTCAGCAGATTATAACTCAGACAAATCTGAACAGAACGTCATGGCTCTAGCAAAAGGTTTTTTTTCTGACCTCAGGAAAATATTGAAGATCTGCTGCAAATAATGGACATTGTTTAAGTTTATCAAAGATTCTTTTTTTTAAAAGTGAATGTGTTAGGAAAATATATTTAGTGGTTGCTGCAAACCACCCCTATATAATATATACAAACAAATACTGCAATTTTTCCTACCTTCATAAGGTCAAGCAAAACACCACTTAAAATTCCTAAGTATCTTCTTTCCAAAGATTGAGGATGGTTGACTGCTGGGAACTGTAAAAATAATACAGCATAAATGTATTACGTCTATAAATAACCAAAATATTTACATGGACAAAAATAATCTCTCTCTCTCTTATATATATATATATATATATATATATATATATATATATATATATATATTTTAGAGTCTGTCTGTGAGTCCATTTGTACAAGAACTCCTAAACAGCAAGAGCTAGGGCCAACAAATTTGCTATGCAGCTTCCTCTTCTCCTAACTTAAAGCAAATTCAGGGCCTGGTTGTGGCAAGACAACTGAAAGGCTAGGAAAAGGATTATGTTCAGTATCTCAATACAACTGTATGGCTACGTCTACACTGGCCCCTTTTCCGAAAGGGGCATGTTAATTTCAGAGATCGTAATAGGGAAATCCACGGGGGATTTAAACATCCCCCGCGGCATTTAAATAAAAATGTCCGCCGCTTTTTTCCGGCTTTTAGAAAAGCCGGAAAAGAGCGTCTACACTGGCCCCGATCCTCCGGAAAAAGCGCCCTTTTCCGGAGGATCTTATTCCTACTTTCATGAAAGTTACAATATTATGGACAAGATCTTTTCCTGGTTCTAGGATGATGAAAAGAAGCATATATGCAATAAGCTATGCTTCTTGGATTTTCAAAACGCACACAACTAAGTTACTAAAACTTAATTCCTGGAAATTCTCAGGAGTGCAAGACTCAGGGTTACTTTTTGCAGGTTCAATCTCATTTCCAGAAATGTGAAAATTATGCCTGATAAATAAGTGTGTGTAAGCACACGTCCACACACTCCTATCCACACAACCCCATGGTTAAATTTTGATCGTATCAAAAATCTTTGAAAGTTATTTTCTTGGTGTGACAGTATCCAAGAGTATGAAAGTGAGTCTACTAACTAGGTATGGAGTTTCATTACTGGGAGGATAGGAGTTTCCAGGAATAATTAACTTAACTTGAAATATTCCCAATACTAAAAATAAAAACCAATATGTAACCAACGCACACATGATTTCTTGTCTTCCCTGATTATTGATGACAAAAGCTGGAGTAGAAACAAGTTGCTTGGGTGAGCTGGGAAAGATATGAAGAAAAGGGAAAAGGCAGTGATCAAGTAGCTAAAACTAGCTCAGCTCCAGTGAACTAAGCTGATGCTATGAAAGGTGGGATGTTTATGCTTGTTGTAGCCCCACCTAAACATGATCTAAATCATTGAACTTCTGCATTTCAGCATTTACATGTTAATTACCAACAATACAAGCCACTGTGTCGTTTGATACTTAGATAAAAATAATTTCAACTCAGAGATAAAAAATATTCAGTATATGTAGAGATTAAAGAAGGACCTTCTTAAGAACTCTTTGGCTAAAAATGAGTAAAAAAAACAGTAAAAAGAATTAAAAACATTTCTCCACACATATCTCTCTTTGAAGTGCTCTTACATTTCTGAAGGAGAACTCAAAAAGCCATAAATGATAACCTCTAATTTTGATTGAGCTAAGCAATCCGTTAAAATCAATAACTGCAAGGTCAGAAATGTTTAAGATGTGATATTTAAAGGTCTGTAAGACTGGACTTTTACACTGAGAAGACAGCAATGAAGCTGGCTCATATATACCACAAAGACCTAGAAAAGTCTCCAAGAAAGGTTTTTCGGTTACAAAGACTAGGTAGTATCTCAGATAGCATAATCCAACCAACATATACAGTACCTCTACCTGCATCAATCTGATATGTAATTTGGGCTTGTCTAGACCATTAAGACTGGTCACTTTATTTATTTATTATTATTATTTCTCCTCATTGATCTTGCTTCATGTGTAACCACCCAAAAAGGCATATGGGATGGAAAATCGGCAATGATTGTGATGGAATTCCAGAGCCCATCAGACTAGCCCAAGACCAGTGAGCCCATGGAGGATATTGCACTGTCCAAGTCATGCACAGTGAGGGGACAACATGCTGGAGTATCTTTATAAAGAAACCAGTCTTGGTCCTCAGTTTCTTTGACCCTAGTAAGAGAGCTATAAAGTGATCTAAAAGACTTTGAAAGTGATTCTAATTCCTTCCTTTCGGGTTTCAAAACTAAAAACCATTGGCTACGTCTACATGGGCATGATCTTTCGCAAATACTCTTTAATGCAACAGTATTTGCGCAAGAGTGTCTATATTGGTCCGGGACTCATTGTAAGAACAATGCGCTTTTGCGCAAAAGAGCAAGAGCGTCTACATTGGCGGGATGCTTTTGCACAAAAGCAGAAGCCCAGAACCATTTTGAAGAGGGCAAAAGGGCACCAGCCCTTTCCAGGGGCGGGGGCTGGAGCTCCTTTGAGAGACATGCTTAAAGAGATCTCCCCGGACAGCCGTTTCTCTCCTGCTGCGTGCTTTAGGACCTCTTGCAGGGGCTGACAGCCGTAGCAGTTCTATTTGTGGTTGCCCTCTGCCCTATTGGACACCACAGCCTTCTGCCTTTGGTGCCTTTGGCTGATTTTTTGATCTCAGCTCGTTTGTTGTGCTATGGAGCCAGGGATGGCCTTGTGCCTGCTCTGGCCCCTTCCGGCCATTTTGGAGTGCCTGCAGCTGCTGCTCCAGGCTGCTTCAGGACCTCAAGGCACAGGTCGCTCTAGACTCCCTCACCAGGGAGTCCATGGCATCCCTGTGCCATCCCCACCCCACCGTGGAGAGATCCTTGTGGAGACTGGACACCAGTACCGACTGGTGGGACTGGCTGGTCCTGGGGAAATGGAACGACCAGCAATGGCTCCGGAACTTTCGCATGCAAAAGCGGAAGTTCCTGGACCTGCGTGCCTGGCTCGCCCCTGTGCTCCAGAGAAGCACCACCCGGTTCTCCCAGGCCGGTTCTCACCACCCGGTTCTCCCAGGCCCCATAGTAGACACCTCTGTCTCCCTTGACATCTCCCTCCCATTTCCAACACTTCCCTCCTCCCCTCCTCTTACCTCCCAATAAACAACCAACACAGTTTTTTTTGGAACACAACGGTTCGAACTTTTTATTTACAATGGATGGGGGGGATGTAGGGTGGGAGGAGACTCTGAACTGTGAGAGGGGAGGAGGCTCTCAACTTGGATGGGGGAGCTACTACTGAGAGTGGTCGCCCCTGCAACTGCATCTGCGGGGGTGGACCTGGATCTGGGGGTCAGGCCACGTTGGGGCAGGCAGCACGGAGACATGGGCAGGAGGGGCAGAAGGAGGAGGGGGAATTGCGGGAGCACGAGGAGGAGGGGGCACTGGCATTGCTATAGGAGGGATGGTGGGTGCATGGGGCAATGCCATGCCGTAATGTACGGCATGGCCAATGTGCACGGTGAGGGTCGTGATGGCATCTGCCATGCGGACACAATGGGCCTGGAAGGGGCCCCAGGCCTGCTGGTGTCCACAGGAACCAAGGATCCCTGGGGTGGTGCCTGGCCCAGGATGCCGTGGAGCTGCTGGTAGTGGGGACAGGTGTCGGCTCCTGTCCCCTGGCCTTCGCTGGCGCAGACATAGCCCAGGCACAGCTCTTTGACCTTATCCCGGATCTGTTCGAGGGTCCGGGCTGTATGACCCTGGTCAGAGAGCACGTGGGCCATGCGGTGGAAAATGTCCACATTGTGCCAATGAGAGCGGGTGTCGTGGAGGGCCTCCTCATTGGCCCACAGGTCCAGGAAGGCCTCTATCTCCCCTGAGGGCCAGGACGGGGCGCACCGCTTCATGCCCCTTGGGGCCTCCTGCGCTGGGGGTGTAGGTTGTTTCCCCCCTCCCTCCCGGAGCGGCCATCCTGGTGGTCTGGTGGTCTGGGGAAGGCAGTAGAGCCATGTGGCAGAGCTCTGGGCAGAGGTGGCAGAAGGGCTTCTGCCTCGTGGCCTCTGCAGGCTGTGTCTGCCTTTAAGGGGGCATGGGTTACCAGGAAGTCCGGGAGCTGCCTGCAGGTACGGAGCGTCCAAGCGGCCATTAGGGCTTTTTTCCGTTTAGACTGCTTTTGTGCAAAATGTCTTGGCTGCCTGTCTATACTGGCCTCTTGTGCAAGAACACTTGTGCAAGAGGGCTTATTCCTGAACGAGAGCATCATAGTTCTTGCGCAAGAAGCACTGATTTCTTACATTAGAATGTCAGTGTTCTTGCGCAAGAACTCGCGGCCAATGTAGACAGGCAGCAAAGTTTTTGCACAAAAGCGATTGCTTTTGCGCAAAATCTTGCCAATGTAGATACAGCCATAGATTTCTATAGAATAGAGAAGAATGGTTCCCACAGGATTTCAGGTGGTCTGTGTAATGGAGACACCTAGGTATCCAACAAAGCTGAGGGTCGAAGTGGTTGGAATGAAGACAAAGCAACTGGAGCCAGCGTAATGGATGCTGTGTGTATTAGCGATTCAAAAGACACCAACATTGCTTTAAGCAGAACTAGTTGGGGAAGACAGAAGATCCCTTGCCAAGAAGGACAGCAGATAGAAGACAATGAAAGGGTAAATATTTGTCTGTTGGTGCTGAGATAGACTTGATCAGCCGGAACAATGAAAAGGGACCCAGTGAGGATGAATACACAGGTAGAATTAATAGTGCTGCCTTATACAAAAGCTGGTGAGTACCTAGATTTGCTATGTCTTGAACCAGTACCAGATCTCCTGAAAGCTATTTTAAAAGACCAAGACTTAGAGCACTTGTCAGCAACAGAATAGCTGGAGCACTTCACACCTAATGGTGAAGGTGGAAAGTGACCTCTCTCATCAGACTTGCACTTTGAATCATGGGCAGTGGGAGGGATGCTCCTCATGGACTGAATCTGCTACTTCAAGGTCAGGACTCAGTTCTGACATAGGACATCTTTCATAAGGTTAACTTGGGGGCAGAAATCCCTGTTTTTTGTCTTAGTGGGAAGGGAAGTACAAATACGGCATTTCCCTTCCTCACATGGCTATCATCAAGGCAAATCAAGCAGCTATCATTTGAATACTATAGAAATTTTGAAACACTGGCTAACTAAAGCAAATACCATGAGGATCTCCAACTCTCACCGGGGTGATAAGAAGGAACCGAGAGAAAAGTGGTAGACAGATCCATTTTATACCCTTGTCCAAGACCATTTGGAGTGGTATGTCCCATGTGACACCTTATGCTATTTTATGGGGGATTAGATAATTAGAAACATAGATAGCTGGGTTTGCGATGACAGGAAGAACTGCATGGTCACTTGCTTGCCTGGTGGAAAAGGTGTGGATCTCTCATGACATACAGCTAGATGTATGTGCACTGCTAGAGAAGAGCTGGTGGTCATGGTACATGTAGGTACCAATGACATAGGGAGATATAGGAAAGAGGTTCTGGAGGCAAATTTAGGCTTCTAGGTAAGAGATTGAAGTAAAGGACCTCCATGGTAGCATACAATATATATTTGAAAAACAGAACATGTGCTGGTGCAGGAGTGGCACTACATGTGAAAGAAAAGCCTAGAATCAAATGAAACAAACATCTTAAATGAATGCAACTGTACCACAGAATCTCTGTAGACAGTAATGCCATGCTCTAACAATGAGAAATAGCAGTAGGGATATATCTGACCAGGATGATGATAGTGACTGTGAAATGTTCAGGGAGATTAGAGAGGCTATTAAACTTTTTTTAAAAACCTCAGTAATAATGGGGGATTTCAACTATCCCCATACTGACTGAGTGCATGTCACCTTGGGATGGGATGCTGAGATAGTTTCTTGAAACCTTAGTCATAGAATCATAGGGCTGGAAAAGGCCTCAGGAGTTCATCAAGTCCAACCCCTTGCCCAAAGCAGGACTAATCCCAACTAAATCATCCCAGCCAGGGCTTGGTCAAGCTGGGACTTAAAAACCCCTAGGACTGGAGATTCCACCACCTTTGTAGGTAACCCATTGCAGCACTTCACTCTCCTAGGCTATGTCTACACTACAAGTTTTTTGTGGAAAAACGACCGTTTTTGCGCAAAAACCAGCAGAGCGTCCACATCTCAAGTGCGTTTTTGCACGAGAAAAAAATTGACAGATCAGAAAGCTTTTGCCGGTAGAGTTATTCCTCTCCCCATGAGAAATAACTCATTTTTTCACTACAGATCTTGTGCAAAAAGGCAGGTGTGGATGCTCCGGAGTGGTTTTTGCGCAAGAAATCCCTATTAGAAAAAGCATAGGTGCTCTGATGGCTATTCTGTGAATGGCCATCAGAGCTTTCTTACGCAAGAGTCTCTATGCAGTGTAGACGCTCTCTTGCGCAAAAGCACATCGCTTTTGCAATGCGATTTGAGGTCCGGACGCGCTTTTGTGCAATAAGTTCTTGTGCAAGAACCCTTCAGCAAAAGGCTTACGCAAAAACCCTGCAGTGTAGACAAAGCCCATGAGAAATAGTTTTTCCTAATATTCAGCCTAGATCTCTCCCACTGCAACTAAACTGATTGCTTCTTGGAGCAGCTAGTCCTGGAACTCTCAAAAGAAGAGGCAATCTTGATTTAGTCTTAAATGCACAGGATCTGGTTCAAGAGGTGAATTTAGCTAGACCACTTGGTAATAGTGACATCAATATAAGTAAATTTAACATCTCTGTGAAAGTGAAAAAGCACCACAGAGGCCCAACATTGTGACACTTAATTTCAGAAAAGGGGACTACACAAAAATGAGGGAAGCAGTTACAAAGGATTTAAAAGGTACAGTGACAAAAAAGTGAAATCCCTGCAAGCTGCATTGGAATTTTTAAAAGACAAACCTGAGGAACTGTCACTATTGAGGTATCATTACAGAAAGTTTAACAAATCAATAAGCTAAACAGTAATAAATCACCAGGACCAGATGGTATTCACCCAAGAAATCTGAAGGAACGCAAATATGAAGCTGCAGAACTACTAACTGAAGTTTGCAACTTACTTAAATCAGCTTCTGTACCAAAAGGCTGGAGGACAATTAAATGTGACACAAGATGTGATCCTGGCAATTGGAGGACAGTAAGCCTGACTCCAGTGCCAGGGAAACATGTTGAAACTATAGTAAAGGACAAAATTGTCAGACACATAAATGAACATAATTTGTTGGGGAAGATTCTACGTGGTTTTTGTAAAGGGAAATCATGCCTCACATGACCCCTATTTGGTACACGTGTATTATTCTTCCAATTTAACAAATGGGAATAAAGAGGCAGTTACTTGCCCAACGACAACTAGTAAATCACTGGCCCAGAATTAGGACATATGTCCTTATGACTTTAGCCCTATGCTGATCACACTAACAGCACACTGTGTTCTGAATGTTGCAGTTTTTTAAATATACAAAATAAATATAATTTATTCCATTCCTCAGCGTCACATTTTATAATGCATTAATCCAACAAAGCTTATGTTGTATGGCTGGAACTGAAGAGAAGCAGGATAATACTTTAGTATTTTAATATATTTCCTTTTGGTAACATGTGTAATACTTTAGATTAGACCAGAAATCCATCATTCCAAATAACATTAAATTGAGAAAGTGGCAGAAGTTGTCAAGACAACCAAAATTAAATTGTAAGACACCACAAATAAGACCTCTAAACATGAGTTGCTGGAGATAACACAGTAGTTGCAAACACAAAACTCTTTGGGAATCTTGCACTGTAGTGAACCTACTGTCTGAGCTAAAGATAAGTTCAGTCTCTTAGTCTAAACAAATGCTTAACTGGAGGATGTGCTCTAACCTGCCAAGAGAATCATAGCAATGAAGTAAAGAATTTTAAATGATTATGTACATATCTATCCATGTAACAATAGTGCAATCATAATGCTTTGCAATTTATTTATAAATCCATGACCTCTTCACAATGTAAACCTATCCCCTAATCTTTTTAGATGGGGCAAAGGGTATAAAACATGTATCTAATAGACAAAGATTTAAATACCACATCAACAGAAGACTGTAAGAAAAGGGTTTTGGTCAGTTTCCCTTACCCGCAGTCCATGAAAACGAGGATTGCTGTAGAAAAGCTTCATCTGCTCTGATGGAAGTGGTCCTAGCACCTTCTGAATTGTAAAAAGCTGGTCAATTTCACTTTCTCCAGGAAACAGTGGCTGCCCATCACTAAGTTCGCCAAGAATGCAGCCAACAGACCACATATCAACAGACTTCCCATAGGGGGCACTGAAAAGCAGGTACAATAATGTTCACACTAATTAACAAAATATCTTCTTGATAATCTATTTGCATTTATTAACTAACTTTTTGTTTATATTTAAATTTACTTATGCTTGGAAAAATAAATTTGATACTTGCTTCTTTAGGCTCATTTATAGAGTGGATTCACTAACTGCACTGAAGTTTGAAAAAAACAGAACTAGACTTGTCAATTACCCTTGAGAACTTTCCTTTCTCTTCTGGAAAACTCAGCAATAAAGAATATTTCCAAAGCAGAAACACAGACATTACGCTGATGTTCAAAAGTTAAGCTAACACTAACTTCTCTTGATTTTCCTGATCTACAGAGCATAGCTGAATATAATATAATTGAATCAGGTTTTTTCTTTTCCAGAACAAGGTGAGAGAATGGTAAACTTGCTACTCTGATCTGCAAGTGGACCAGAACTAAATGATCTGGAAAAGAGGGTAAACAGTGAGGTGGCAACATCTGCATATAATAGAAAATTACTCAAAATAGTTAAATCCAGATCTGATTGTGAAAAGTTACAAAAGGATCTCACTAAGTTGGGTGACAGGGCAACAAATGACACAAACATCAATACTGATAAGTACAAAGTAATGCACAGTGGAAAAATTAATTCCGACTATACATACAAAATGGTGGAATCAAAAATAGCTGTTACCACTCAAGACAAAGATCTTGGAATCACTGTGGATAAGTTCTCTTAAAATATCTGCTTAACATGCAGCAGCAGTAAAGCAAACAATATTAGGAACCATTAGACAAGGGATAAATAAGTAAACAGAAAATTTAACAATTCAACAATATAAATCCATAGGACACCCACTCCTTGAATAATGCTTGCAGCTCTGATTGCCCCATCTCAGACAAAATATAGTACAACTGGAAAACACACAGAGAAGGGCAACAAAAATATTTAAGCAGTGGTTTCCTAACCTGTGGGCCACGGACCCCTTGTGGTCTGTGATGGTATTGCAGGGGGTCCATGGAAAGTTTAAAAATAAGAATTGGGCCCACTGTTGGCCCGATCCTTACTTTCCTCCTCCCTCTCCCACCCGCTTTCTTTTCTTTTTTCTTCACCATGGGGGGGAGGTTCATCTGTGAAATTGTAATAAATTGAAAAGTGGTCCATAAACCCAAAAAGGTTGGGATCCACTGTATTGGGGTAAAGAACTGGTTCTATATGAGAAGACATTAAAAAGACTGGGACTATTTATCTTAGAAAAGAGATGACCAAGGGGCAATACAATAGAGATCTATAAAATCAAGAACCATGAAGGATAAGTGCTATTTACTCCCTCTCATAACACTGAATGAAATCAATAGGCAGCAGGCTTAAAAACCAAACAAAAGCAAGTATTTCTTCACATAAAATAGAGTCAGACAGTAGAACTCACTGCCAGAGGACATTGTGAAGGCCAAAAGTATAACTCGGTTAAAAAAGATAGGTGGTATTCCTCATGGAATGAGGTTTACCACCTAATTCGATTTAGGGGCTTTATTTCGGAATCCCGTTTCACTGCCGCGTATAGCTGCAGGCAGTTACTTCAGGCTAGTCAATTTCTAAAATGGCGATGGGCCGAGGACATGCAAATCAAGTGCGGGATATTTAAATCCCGGGCTTGATTTGTAATTCCGGTCGCCCTCATTAGCCTCCCTAGATTGATCTAGGGGGCTAGTGTAGACGTTCCCTAATATATAAAGACTTATTTTAAAAAATCCTCGTGATATATAACTAAAAAGCCGCTGTTTATTCTCTCGTAACTTTTTATTACATGCAGTATTTTCCTGGTATGCTAATACATCTTTTCTCTACAAGTTGACAAACTGGTCTTTTTCTAGTTTTGTTTAATGACAACCATTCTACATATAATGATTATGCCAATCTCACTGTGTAGAAACAGTGGGATGAATTCATTGAAAGGGTAAGGAGTTTGTCTCAGTTTTGACATATACAAGAAATTTCTACTATCTACTTATACATTTCAAGAAATGGTTCCAATAAAATGATCTATTTTTTGGTGGTGCTGAACACTTGTAATTCCTATTTAACTTATTTGGAGTTGTGTGGACTCAGTAACTCCCAGAATCAGGCCACATGGTTTCTAAAAGTCTGTATTTGTGAATATACAGCACATATAGATAATAGCATAATTTGGTCATACTGAAATGTTTTCTTCACTTTAAATAAATGAAATTTTAGCAGAAACAGAAGGTAAAAAGGACTGCAAGAGATACCTAGGGATTTCTCTTTTTTCCTTTCCCACCTTAAATATGAGGATTTTCTAAAAATTGCATCACTGCTGTATTTGAGCCCTAATAAGTATTAATGAAGTTTTCCTTGCCGTTCCCTCCATGATTCAGGGAAATATTATAATCCCCATTTTATAGACGGGCAAGAGAGAAATTAAGCAATTCTGGTAGATGTGGGGTCTCTCAGGTATTCCACTCAGAGGGGCACAAACCTAGCAAGCCCAGAGCCAGCTCTCCATTTGGGCATTTCACACGCTCTAAACCTATTAATGACTGCACCCAAGGCTACTTAAAGGTGGTGCTGACCTAGCCTCCCTCAGTTCCTTCACACTGGAATATGTATCTAGAGGTGCTAACGCAGAGTGGGTGGAGGTATGGTCATGGAATAAGTGTGAATCGCATCTTGAAGAACAATACTTACAGAAGAGACGGTTACTCACTTTGTGCAGTAACAGGTTCTTCGAGATGGTTGTCCCTGTGGGTGCTCCACCTTAGGTTTTGAGGTGCCGTAGAAGTTACAACGGCCCTTGTGGAGTGTGCACGTAACTGAAGTGGTGGCTGCTGATTAAAGCTGTCATAAGCCAGTTGCATTCAGTCTACAATCTACCTGGAAAATCTGTGCATAGATTTGGATGCCCAAGGATCTATCGGTGGAGATGAAAAGTCTGCTCATTTTACGAACTGACCTTGTCCTCCAAATAGAAGACAATTGTGTGTGCCATTTAGCTTCCTCAGCAGTGGCATGAGGCTTTGGGCAGAAAATGAGTAACACCAGAGGTTCACTAGAATGCCAGGAGGTAAGTATCTTTGGTAAGAACTTTGGATGTGGTCACAGAACCACTCTGTCCTTATGAAATATGGTGAAAGGTGGGTCAGCCATTCGAGCCCCAATTTTGCTTACCCTTCTGGCTGACGTAAGCGTGACTAACATAGCCACTTTGATTGAGAAGTGCAACATTGAACATGTGGCCATAGGCTCATGCGTAAAGTCTTGTGGTCTGAGGTTTAGGTCCCAGGCGGGGACTGGTATTCGAACAGGTGGAAATGAGTTTTGAATTCGCTTTAAGAAGCATTTAGTCATGGGGTGGGTGAATACCATTTGTCTTTGATAGATTGCTGGAACACCTTTATGGCTGCAACATGTACTTTTAACAAGCGGAGCAAGAGACCTGTATGTTGTAGGTGTAAAAGGTACTCTAATATATCATCCAGTGGAATTGTGGATGGATCTGCAGATTTTTTGCTAGCCCAGAGAGAGAATCTTCACCACTTGTATAGGAAAGATTTCCTTGTTGTGACTCTGAGACTACCTATTAAGATGTCTGACTTGATCCATAAATGTGACTTCTATTGAGAAGAGCCAGAGAGGAGCCATGTGGGGAGATGGATTCAGGATGTGACCCTCTTGGTGAGATGAGGGACTATCAGGAGCTGCCAAGGAGGTCTTATGGATATACGGAGCAGGTAAGTGAGCCTGGTCTGGCGGGGCCATGCTGGAGCAATGAGTATGACTGATGCTGTCCCTGCTCTTATTTTGTTGACCACCTGGTGAAGAGGAGGGATTTGCGGGAAAGCACATAGAAGGGGTGCATTCCAAGGTCTTGTAAAGGCATTCCCAAGAGAGCACGAGCCAATGCCTGCACAAGAACAATACTGTGGACGCTTCTTGTTCCAATAGGTTGCAAATAAGTTGATTGTTGGGAATCCTCAACGTGTGAATATCATGAGAAGTATGTTGTGGTCTATCTCTCATTCATGGTTGGAAGTGAGCTTCTTGCTGAGGGTGTCTGCCATAATCCTTGCTGAGGGTTACCTGTCCTTGCCGGAAGGTAAAAGGCTTGTATCCAGACATTGTGGTCTATGCACCGCGACCATAGATGGGCTACCTCTTTGCACAAGCTGTATAATCTGGCTCTGCCTTGCCTATTTATGTAGTACATTGTGGCTTCATTGTCCATAAAAATCTGTACAGTATTGCTCTGTATCTGTTGCAGGAAGTTCTGACATGCATATGGTACTACTCTGAGCTCGTGGGACTGCCATCGGCCTTGGACTGTGAGGGGACCTGGGTGTGCTCCTCATCCCAGGAGAGAGGTGTCCATTGTGATCATGATTGTCGGAGAACTTCTGTGGAAGGGTACCTCAGTGCACACTTTTTTTTTATCTGCCCACCAATCTAGTGAGTGTTTGATCCTGCTTGGGGGCAAAATCAGCTTGTTGATACCAGTGTAATGGGGTCTGTACACAGTTCTGTGCCAATGCTGCATTTGCCTCATATGTAATCTGGTGTGAGATACCACCGATGTGGCTGCTGCCATGTGGCCTAGAAGCTGCAGGCAAGTTCTTGTGGGAACTTGTGGGCTGGTCTGCAGCACCACAACAAGGTGCTTGATAGTTTGAAATTGGTGGTGCAGAAGACAGGCTGTTGCCTGGATGCAGTCGAGATACATGCCTATAAACTCTATTGTCTGAGCTGGTTGACTCTTGCATTTGGATAGGTTTATTTGCAGCCCCACAATTTGGAATAAGGACATGGCTTGGGAGACTGTGTTGATGGCCTCTTGGCTCGTGGTCATTCTGATCAGGCAATCATCAAGATAGGGAAATATGGATATCCCTCATTTGCAGAGGTGGGTGGCCACCACTGCAATAATTTTTTAGAAGAACCTTGTGGTCATGGAGAGTCCAAAGGGTAGCACTGTGTATAGGAAATGTGCATTGTCCTCAGGTATTTCTGGTGTGCTAGATGGATGGATACATGAAAACAGGCGTCTTAAGGTTGAGAGTAGATAACCAGTCCCCCTTCATTTAAGGCTGGTATTATCATGGTTAAGGTCACCATCTGAAGTAGAACACTCTCGTGAGATGGGTCCCTGAAAAGGCTGGGTGGAAGGAAGGGATATCAATAAAAGGAATGCAGTATCTGGCCTTCACTACATCTAGCACCCACTTTTCGGTCGTGATAGAAGACTAGTGGTGGAAGAAGGGTAGTAGATGTTGGCGGAATAGCAGATGGGATTGGGCTGTTCCAGATGAAGGGGTGATATATCGGACTCTCGACCTGACCTTCAAAACGTTTGCCTCAAGGTCAACGGCTGAGATGTGGCCGATTGGTCAGTGGCCTGTCTGTGCCTGGTTTGTCATTGTCTCTTTCTGTTGTCAAAATGCCTCAGATTGGTTGAAAGGAGAGGATTTGTATCTCTGATTAAAATACCTGTTTTGTTTGTGCTTAGCTGCAGGTATGTGTATGCCAAGTGTTTTCAAATTTGTTCTGGGTTTCTTGAGTGAGTGGAGGAAAGCGTTGGTGGTGTGAGTGAACAGCTTTGATCCCTGGAAGGGGAGACCCTCTATCCTGGTCTGCACTTCACAAGGAAACCTTGACAACTGGAGCCAGGAGGGCCTCCTCATCGCGATGGCAGTAGCGATGGATCGTGAAGCTGTATCGGATGTGTCCAGGGCAGCCTGTAGTGCCATGCAGGAGATCAGCATTCCCTCATTTATACTGGCAAAAAATCGTTCTTTTCTGTCATCTGATAAATTGTCAATAAAGAGTGAGAGTTATTTAAAGATGTGGTGGGTGTATTTTTTATGTAATTTGATATGCGGAGCTGAAGAGAAGCTGAGGAATAAGCCTTTCAACCCATGAGGTCTAAGCATTTCCACTCTATCGTATGGGATAGTGCACGTGGCGCTCAGTTTGCCCCTTTGGTTAACTGGATCCTTCCCTATCAAGTTGGGGGAAGGATGGGAAAATAAGAAATCTGTGCCCTGTAGGACCACGTTGAATTTACGGTCAAATCTCTTGTAGACATTAACTTAAATATAACACTAACTAATAACCGAAAAATATTCAAATAGTAAGCGAATGTGGAGAGCAACTGCAGTTCCAATTGATGCCGATGGCAGTAGAATAGGAACTGAAGGGACGGTTGCCACGCATGCATGGTAGCAGCACTGCACGTGCTGCCTGCACAGCCTACCGGAGGGCAGTGCTATTGTAAATCTCCGACTAGGCACGCAGCGGTGCCTCAAGACCTAAGGTAGAACACCAATAGGGACATCCTCGAAGAACTGGCTGTTACTCATTTTTTTCTTCAAGTGGTTCATATGTGTATTCTGTTTCAGTGGTTATCAAGAAGCTCAGAGCCTACCTGAATATCAACTACAAAACAATATTTCCAAAGCTTGCATAATATCTGGAAGCAGCATGATTGCATAAGCTTGAATAAAACTACGTATAGAGCTCTACAGATGTCCAAAATAGAAGTGCCTTGTAAGAAGGCTACAAAAGTAGCTCATACTCCCTTAGAACAAGCTAGCAATTTTTCCAGCGAAGCAAGATCACTTGATAACTTGCCTTATTCTGTTCTTTCTCACTGAGGAATCTGGCACAGATCACTGTCAGAAGCCAGGATACTGTGCTACAAGGATCATTAGTCTGACTAAGTATGGCCATGTGCACTACCCTTTCTTCCTGACATAGGCTGTTGTAACGCAAGCTGTAGTTCACCTAGTCTGTGCTGAAACAGTCTGGTCTTTATTCTACTGGTATAATAAACACATGGTATAATAAACAAAGGGAAGAGGAGAGGCTCAAAAAGGCTTCTTCCTAAACAGAAAGCTTGTGCTCATATCACATCTAATGCATTAAAATGCTATTTATTCCTGCAGGAGTGTGGTTTCAGAAAAAATACAGGTAAATGTATAATTTGGTTTAGATGACAGACCAATACAGGCAGTCCCCGGGTTACGTACAAGATAGGGACTGTAGGTTTGTTCTTAAGTTGAACCTGTATGTAAGTCGGAACTGGCGTCCAGATTCAGCCGCTGCTGAAACTGATCAGTTTCAACAGCGGCTGAATCTCGACGCCAGTTCTGACTTACATACAGATTCAACTTAAGAACCCCAGGCATCCCCAAGTCAGCTGCTGCTGAAACTGATCAGCGGCTGATTCCAGGAAGCCCGGGGCAGGGGCTTCCTGTAGCCAGCCACTGGTCAGTTTCAGCAGCGGCTGACTTGGGGATGCCTGGGGCAGAGCAGCTGGAGTGCTGCTGGGTTGGTCCAGTAGCGCCACCGCTCCTCGGCGCTACTGGACCAACCCAGCAGCACCCAAGCTGCTCTGCCCCAGGCGTCCTGATTCAGCCGCTGCTGAATCTGACCAGCAGTGGCTGAATCAGGATGCCTGGGGCAGAACAGCTGGGGTGCTGCCCGGTTGGTCCACTAGCGCCCAGAGCGGCGCTACGGGACCAACTGGCAGCGCCCCAGCTGCTGTACCACAGGTGTCTGGAGCAAAGCCACGGAGCACGGGGGCAGCGGGACAGCCCAGACGCGCCGTGGCTGTCCTGCTGCCCTCGGGCTCCGTGGTTTTGCTCTGCTTTGCTCCCCCTCTCCCTGGTCTGCAGGCCAGGGGGACGGGGGGGGGGGGGGGCAAAGCAGAGCCAAGCCATGGAGCGCGCGATCAGCTGACAGCCCAGACGCGTCTGGGCTGTCAGCTGGCCGGGCGCTCCACGGCTTGGCTCTGCTTTGCCCCCGCCCCCCCATCCCTCTGGTCTGCAGACCAGGGGGAGGGGGGGGGGCAAAGCAGAGCCAAGCCTCGGAGCGCGTGGGCAGCAGACAGCCCTGTCCACTGCCCACGTGTTCCGCCGCTTTGTTTCCTCTCCCTGGTCTGCTGGAGACCAGGGAGAGGAACCCCGTTCGTAACTGCGGATCCGACATAAGTCGGATCCGCATAACTCGGGGACTGCCTGTACAACTTTCATCAAAATCTTTGGATCTGGTCTTAAGGGCACTTTATCATTGATGAACTTCATGTATGAAGGGCCTGTGATCAGTACTTGAAGTTCTCCCACTGTTCCGGCTGATAGTATTGCAACAAAAAAAGAAATCCTTTGAGGAAAGTGAACGAGAGACAATTAGCTAGAGCAGTGGTTTTTAAATCTATGGTCCACAGACTATGTCTAAGATTTCCAAAAGAGGACACGCCTCCATTTGAAAATTTCAGGGTTCTGCAACGAAAAAAGGTTAAAAACCTCTGAACTAATGGCTCAAATGGCCGTCAACACTGTGTTTAAGTCCCAAATGGTAATATCATTTTTAGAGGGGTACAGGAGACACATAATACCCTGAGGAATCTAACCAGTATTGATTTACAAAATACTGACTTTCTATCAATTGAAGATGAATGGTTTTCTTGCCTGAAAACAATATGTTCAAAGTATGCGATCATATAATAGCATCAAGACACTGTATAAGAAGTCTAATCCAAAATAATAAATAAGACAATTAAATAAATTTATTAACCCATTAACAGAGTCAATGATTGATCGTCACAAAAATACTTGAATAAATGTACTGGATCATATAATATGTATATCTCATAACTATTACTTCCGGAAAGTATATTTACCCAAGCAAGAGTTCAGGTGAACGGTACCACCTGGTGGCCACATATTCTGTATAGTTTGCATTACTTCCTTCTGAGAGATTCCGAGCAAAGCCTACAAAAAATATAATTCAAAAGATTATGTCCCCACCTCAATGAAGATTTACATACCACTACTGATTATAGTATTAAAGGTCAAATCAATTTTTTGTGTTCAACCAAAAATGAAATACAAGCAAAATTCCAAGCACAGTAACCTATATAAATAAAAAAAGAGTTAGCATGACAGGTATTGGGTATTGTAGGTGCATTATGGTACAAGCTTTCCTTTCCACTTATAGTAGGGAATTTCTAGCCACTACTTATGGGGAATAAAATCATTGTGCTTATACCCAAATAAATGTGTTAGTCTTTAAGGCACCACAGGACTCCTAGTTGTTTTAAAAAATATATATATATAGGAATATGTCAACTTATGTTTTGGAGCTATATTTGATTTATAGAACAACTATGTTTAAAACCATATTTCACAGCTGCTCCAAATCACAGGTTAGAGATCTTTACACATCAATGTGCTATATAAAAACATGAATATACATTAATACACATGCTGTAGAATTTAAAATTTCCACATTGTTTATTTGTAAGGTAAAAAGAGCTTCCATCAAAAAATAAAAAGGAAACAACTTACCAAAGTCACATAACTTCAGAACATCAGAGTGGCTTATTAAAAGATTTTCTGGTTTGATATCTGAAATATCAGAGTAAGAAAAAAAAGTAAGATAGTTCCTAACATCCATTTTTAATTTTCAACTTGCTAAAAGCCATTATTTAATTGTAAAAGGATTACATTTAATACAGTGGTATAAAAAAGAGACTGTATAAGAAAATATTTGTAACCAGTACAACTAATTTTCAAAGAATCCTTTACTTTTTTCTAAACATGTAGAATTCATAGCTTCTGTATCAGTTTCTTTAAAAAAAAAATCCTCAAAAGAAACACATCAAGGCTGTGTCTAGACTGGCCAGTTTTTCCGGAAAATCAGCCGCTTTTCTGGAAAAACTTGCCAGCTGTCTACACTGGCCACTTGAATTTCCGCAAAAGCACTGACTTCAGTGCTTAAGAAATCAGTGCTTCTTGCGGAAATACTATTCTGCGCCCGTTCAGGCAAAAGTCCCATTTGCGCAAAGCTTTTGCGCAAAAGGGCCAGCGTAGACAGCTCAGATTTGTTTTCGCAAAAAAGCCCTGATCATGAAAATGGCAATTGGGGCTTTTTTGCGGAAAAGCGCGTCTAGATTGGTACGGACGCTTTTCCGCAAGAAGTGCTTTTGCGGAAAAGCATCCGTGCCAATCTAGACGTTCTGTTCCGAAAATGCTTTTAACAGAAAACTTTTCTGTTAAAAGCATTTCCGGAAAATCATGCCAATGCACAGCCGAAAAGTAAATCTGCACTTGCATTTATGCAAGAGCCCAAAATTAACTTGTGCATTTGGAGATGTTATTTAATTACCCAGTTTATTTGCAAATGTAAGATATGTAACCTCAATATTCGTACGCTTAAAATTGCCTTTGAGACCTATATTATGTTTGTCTTCTAGACATTTTTTACTCTCTAGTTTCATAAATATATTGTTTACTCAGATACAATTAGAATAGTACCTGTTGAGTACATGCAACCCCATATATCATAATTAAATTTTTACAAAATATTTAAGAAAAGTTTTCTTCCTTATATTTTGTTCAATTTCATTTAGAAGTCATTTTGTTCTCTATTTGAATTCCATTATTGAAACTATATATTTAAAAAATTCACCCTGGGGAGCCATGCAGGAAAATAAGTTTTATAAAGAAAGAACGTATTAAAATTCAGTAAAGCCACATCTTACAGTATGTGTTACAGAAATAATAAAGGGAAAATAGCAGGAAGGAAAAATGCAACTCATAATAAACATTTTCATAATTCCTTTTCCGTTGGAAATGTTTCCATTGTAATTACAATGCATTATGTAAATAGCACACTCTTGTCTCTAATAATACCAAGGAGACAGCAGCCTATTATATTATGTACAGGATTAACATAATTTTATAGTAATCTTAGGTTCCCATGCTTTTGGTGGCTTCTAGGGAGAAAATTTAGCAGTCTTGTTTGGAGGGAAGTCTATTTCTATAGGTATTTATATAGTAGTCTCTTATGTAACTTAGATGACTTCAGGTAAGCTTAATTTAAATGAAATATTTTTTCTATATCCATTTACATGTGGTTTCTTTTAAAGGACCCTTTTTGGTTAAAAATCCAAATACATTTATTATAACACAATTTTTACAAGTTGTAGCCATTTTCCCTATTGAAAGAAAATTACTGAAGGAGATTCATTTCCATGTAGAAAGTTATACACACTTACCTCTATGAACAATATCATTCTTATGACACCAGTTAATTGCTTTGATTAACTGGTAGATATAGCTTTTTACTTTTTCAGGTGGAACTCCATTTGGCATTTCTTCTAGCAACTCAAGCATATTCTAAATGTTCAAAATATAGATATTAGTTGATAAAAGTACCTTGGCCCACAATATGGTTCTAACATACTAAAATACCATAATTATGCCAGTAAATGTAGCTCTGCAAACCAGCAGTTTAACATCCAAGGAATATAATCTAGCCATATATACTATAGCCTGCTTTCATTCTAGACAAAGATCTATTGAATACCATCTTCTGTAAAGGTGATCCAAAAGCTCTTGTTAAAAGATAACTGATTAAATCCCCAGATAATTATCCAAGTTATTGATTTAAACTGCTAAACTATACAGTATGAACTCATTTTACTTACAAATAATTGCTTAGAACACAATTCCCATATATCATGTAACATGAACATTTCTCTAAAGCAGAGCATTTTACTCCATATCCTAATGGTATTTATGCCAGTGCTTCCTGAACTTTTCAGTCAGTTGTACCAGTTTCACATACTAACGCCTTGTCTACACACAAAACTTCATCACTTTAACTATAACTATATGGTATATGCTATAGGGTCTGAGAACCTCAGCCTTAAAAACTGATCTTTGAGCTAGAAAATGGAAAAAATAGTTTTGGATATTGTGTTTTCCACTGTCTACAGTTCGTGATTTTGGAATTTCACAGATTTTAACATTTACAAATGCATTTCACCTCACCTTTGGTGCACATTTTCTTTTATTCTACAATCTAGTTTTGAAGTTATTCTTAGAAGCTGTCGTAATTTATGTATGCATGATACAAAGCATACATGAAAATCAAAGTATTTTTAAAATATGATATTTCAAAGGTACTTAGATGCCTTTCAATCTATTGATAGATTTAGTCATGTAAAACTATGGGGTATGGGTTTTGTTAAAGCCATATCTAGGATATGGACAAATGAGCACAAATAGGTCTATTAAGACACTATAATGGAGTTAGACAATAGTACTGTTCAGTAGGACGCATTTTTTTAAAAAAATGGACTAATATGACAGTAACTTCCTTAGTGTTCTAATCTGGACCAGAATAGCAGTGCCAAGTGTGTGAAGCATAATCCTACAAGCTTACTGACAACATCAGCTAAGGAGATGATGGATAAAGGAGACTAGCTAAATCTGGATTTAGTGTAATCCGGATTTTAGTATTGCAGCGATAATATTCTTTAAAGGACAAAATATGCTCAATCACCAGTGTAGAGGCTAAACAGAAAGTGGCTAATTATACTTTGTTTAATTCTTCTCCCCCCATCTCACTTAAAATGGAAGAGCTGCCTATACATTTATTATGTCCTAAAATATCTGTAAAGGATCCATTTAACATATTCTGAAAACAAGAATCATTTATAAACTGCTAAGTGTAATTGAAAATAAAGATAATTACAATGTAATGATATCAAGCAAAAACTAAGCACAGTGGCTGCCCCGATGATTATATAATTTTACATCCATAGAAAGTAATGTTGGGTCACAAAAATAAATGTCCTTCCTAATACACTAAGTAAATACATAAACAAAACACGTGAAACCTACTGTATTCTCTTGATATTTATTAATAATTCAAAATATCTGATTATTAAACTACAGTTAAAATATTCATCTTTTTCATTACACTGGTCTTCTGTACTATTAGTATAGTAGTTTTAGTAATGTCAGCATTAATAAAAACATATACAATAAAGTATAAATACAACTAAATGTACAGCATCATTCATATCTTCATCTCTATTTTTATGCACGCGCGTGCACACACGCGCACACACACACAAAATTAACTTTCAGAAAACTGCATTAATCACAGTGAGCACAGGTAGATTAACACAGGAACTTTAGAATCCAGACATTAAGTCTACAGAGGACCTAATGCAGTGATTGTCAGGCAAGTGCATCACAAAATGTATGGACAAAGAACCAGAATATGCCACGCAGACTTAGTGTCACCTCACTCTAGATACTTCCGATCACATTATATGCTCACTTTCAGGTAAGGAAAGCAGGTAGTGGTAAGGAGTCTCATGAAAATTCATTCAGCAAGCACTGCACATACTGTTAGTAACAAATATTAAGGGCAGGAAGGACAATATCAGGGCAGGACTAGTTCCCAGTTGGTCCATAGCACATCAGCAGCAGGAAATCAAATTAGTTTTTAAGGAAAGAGAGCAAAGCTAAACGAAGGTTGCAGCAAAAATAAGTATCTAGGGTTTTTTTTCCCCCAATGAAAAGACACAGAAATCAGAGTCTAGAATACTGAGTTACAGCCTACTCTTGCCCAAAAGGGCTTACAAGTGAAGGACTAGACTGTTCTAGTCTGCCTCCTACACAAAGTAGATGAAGGTATAAGGAGTGCTACTATAAGGACCATGGGAGTTAGAAAGAAAATTGTGGAATGAATTCTGATGACATCAGGAATGGAAGGAACTTAAGTCAGTGATGAGGAGATTTTGTAAGTCCTTCAAATTAGTCTGTTTAAAACATTTAAAACTGTTGTCCAAAGATTATTATTTTCATGTAGAAATCTAATGAGTGACCAATCTTATTTTTAACAGCAAAAGGAGAAAGAGAAAGAAACAATAGAAACACATGGACAACAATCTATGCTCCTGTGTTGGAAAATATACTATAGAAGGGATTTCGAGGAAAACACTCAACAACCAGCGAAACTTCAAATTTAACTGGTTTATGGACCACTGGGCAAAAACAGACAACCATTCCTCAAACTGACACATAATCCAGTCTAATAATACTTGCTTGATTTTATTCTCTGCTTCACATTTATAGCATGTCTGAGGTAGACAAATAACAAGCCACTGTATTATATAACTATTACTACTTGCGTCATTTGTGTAATTTTCTTAGCAGGAGAGATAAGATATGTGCATTCCGTTTAAATTGCATTTATCTTTCTCAGTTTCCCATTTTTAGACTAAAATACCTTCATAGGCCTGCGCATGGGGTGTGCCCAGGCACATCCTAATGTCTCGGGCCAGCCAGCCAGAGCCATTTTTGCGCCCTGGGCCCCAACCGGCCCGACAGCACTGCGTGGCCCAGCAGCACCTGGGAACACCCCCGCCCAGCACAGCAGCGCCACACAGCACCCCTGAGGCTCCCAGGAGCACCTCCACCCAGCCCAGCAGCTCGGCGCGGTGCCCGAGGCTCCCAGGAGCGCCCCAGCCCAGCCCGGCAGCATGGTGCGGTGGCTCCTGAGGCGCCCCGGGGTAGGACCCGGCTGGCCTGTAGCTTGAGCCAGCTCTGACTCCAGCCCTGCAAATAGGAAGGCAGAAGCTGAAGGTAAGGTAAGAGAGGGGACGAGAGGGGAAGGGGGGAAAAAAGAGGAAGGGGTGGGAGAGGAAGGGGCTTGTGCTGAGGGGAGGGGGCAGGTCAGGAGAAGAAAGGGGAGGCACCAAGGGACAGGGGTGCAGGAGAGACAAATGCCAGTGGGGCCAAGTGCAGACAATGAAGAAAAGGGCAGGAGGGGAGGTGTCAATGGGAGGGGGGACAGGAGGAGAGGGTAAAGGCATTGAGAGTTAGAGGGGGAAGGGAGAGGTGCTGGAAGGAGGCTTGAAAGAAGGGGTGGGCATGAGGAAGGCAGGGAGGCATGGGCATGAAGGGAATGGGGGCAGAGGGAAATGGGGGCAGACGGTGGTGAGGGGTGGGCACCAGGGAAAAACAGGCAGGGGCAATAAGGGAAGGGGGAGGCACCAGGAGGGTGCAGGGCTAAGGGAAGGTGCAGGTGCCAGGGGATTCTGAGGGTGAAGCAGAAGGGCAGACACCTTCAGGGGAGGGACCAGCACCAGAGGAGAGAGGCAGGGCAGGTGTGTAGAGGGAGGTGTTAGAAGAGGGGTTGAGGAGGGGTAGCTCATCTGATCAATGTGGGGCTACTGGAGGAGTGGGCACAGGAGGGAGAGAAGGGCTGGTGGAGGGGGACAGGTCTCAGGAGGGCTGAGGTCAGTGAGAAGGGCAGGAGTCAGGACAGCAGAGGAGGATGAGGGGTTGGGGGGTAGCAGGCACCAGGGGAGCTGATGGAGCACGGGGAGGAAACATGGCAGCAGAAGGAAAAGGTAAAGTTTTATGAGATAGTTATTAATAACTTGGGTGTCACCGTGGCACATCCAAACAAGCCACATGAACTCAGTACTGGTGCACAACACAAAATTCATTCTGCTCTTGGGAAGAAACGGAGGGAACACTTCTCCCAGCCTCTCTGCCCCCAAGTTAATGTCACACACATTGGGTTAATGCAATTGCAGGACAGTTGCATGAGGGGAGTTTGGTGGGGGCCAAATTAATCCCTGTTGGTAGGAGGACGGTGGGAAAAGTCCTTGGGGGGGGGGGGGAGTCACATGACTTCTGGTTATGTGCCCATCTTGCCCCCAGAGTGTTACCTCCAGAGGTGTGATCAATAGGGGTCAGTGGTGTGGTTAACAGAGGTCAGGGGTGTGGCTAATGGGGGGGTCAATGTAC
This sequence comes from Pelodiscus sinensis, assembly GCF_052426305.1. NCBI lineage: Eukaryota > Metazoa > Chordata > Testudines > Trionychidae > Pelodiscus > Pelodiscus sinensis. The sequence goes on from NC_143052.1 coordinate 214,413,455, forward strand.
ATTTAAAAAAAATTCTTTGGGTGTACACCCTAATGAAATGTGCTGCGCACGCCTATGAATACGTTCATTTTTAAAGCTCAAATCCCTGCACTGATTTTGCTCTGAAATGGATGTAAAAGATCAACTCACTTTTTCCACATATTCAAACACTAAGTATAATTTTCCTCTTCTTCTGAAGGCTTCCTTCAGCTCCACTATGTTTTCCTGTTTCAATGTGCGAAGCATTTTAAGCTCTCGTAAAGTAGTTTCTTTGACTTCCTCATTTTCTAAAATATAAACAATGGTAAGTGAGGTAAAACAAACCTTAGCAAAGAACAAGAACCTTAACTGTACAGTTAACAACCTCTACAGTAATGTACGAAATTCAGTGGACACTCATAGTAAAAAGAAATCTAAAAAACTGTAAGATATTTAAATGATTTTCATGATTATGTCTGCGGGTCTACATATACAACTATTAATATGGACTTCAAGCACTCAGGGTATGTCTACACTACCCCGCTAGTTCGAACTAGCGGGGTAATGTAGGCATACTGCACTTGCAAATGAAGCCCGGGATTTGAATTTCCCGGGCTTCATTTGCATAAGCGGGGAGCCGCCATTTTTAAAACCCCGCTGGTTCGAACCCCGGTGGAACGAGGTGTACCGGTAGTTCGGAATAGGAAGCCTAGTCCAAACTACCTAGTTCGAGCCCCGTGTAGCCGCGCTGTTCGGGGGGAAGTTCGAACTAGGAGGGTAGTGTAGACATACCCTCAGACTCTAAACATTCAAAGAATAATTAATCATTGCACACCTCTCTCTGATACCCACTGATGAAGGTTTATTATTTAACTTGGGCTCCCTCTGCTGCTTGGCTGGCTCTGCATCAGAAGGAGGAAAATACTATACAATTGTGTAAACCTGATATCCCTCCTCCCACCAATGGATCTAGTAAAGATCTGAACCCATTGTTCAATGGAGTCTAGGATTTCAATCTTAGACTTTTTAGATTCTTTAAGACAGGGACTATCATTTATCATAAGTTAGCACAATTGGGCCCTGACTTAGCTGTCCTCAGGGCAATAATTGAGTATAAATGTTAGCCAACATAATTAACAAGCCCGCCAGCCAACCATTGCCCTTCATACTGTTAAGCTTGTTTAAAATAACAGTGTTGTCAATTTCAGTGGATAATATCAATGTTTGGTTTTAAGCTTTTTTTTTTTTTTTAAAGTATTTACTGACTTGATTTATATATACACTGAAATTTATTACTGACATTTATTGACAAAATCTAATTTTTCCAAGCCTACATCTGGTAGCCATCTGAATGAAATATTTTTAAAATCAATGAAATTATCATCCAAAGGCTGAGCCTGGCCCTTAATTTCAGGACAGAAATATTTTTGTGAATAAAGGAGCGGTTGTGTAGATTCAAACTAATTGACAAAAAGCAGGTTACACAGAGCACAAAGAAGAAAAAGAAATTGGAGGTAAAGCAGAGAGAAGAAATAGTGAAGAGATGGGAAGAAAGAGGAACATTAAAAACAAAAAGTTTGAGATTAAAAACAAAAGAGAAACAATGTCAACCATTTCATTTAAAACCAAATGTGCCAGTTGGCCTACATCAACCTGATTACATATTTCCTCTTTTCACTAGATGCCCTTCTTCAATATTTCATTACCACATACATATCAACAGCAACACATTAAGGCATTAAAAGACAATTAAAATTCAATTATGAATTGAACACAGATGAAGTACTGTGTTAAATGTGACTGTTATGCAATGCTCTGAGTTCAATTCTATTGAACATTTTGTATATTTTCCCTGAAACTACTGTTAACAACTGGCACCAACACAGAATAGCAGTCATCAGACAGGTAAACTGACATGTGAGGGGATGGTACCCTATGGAGATGGACGGATGGAAGTAAGGCAAGATAATAATGTGTTCTATAAGCTATTCAATGTACTTCCTGAAATCTGGGCAGAATAAGCACCCTGTGGAGAACTCAGACAGTTGTTTTTCCTAAGACAGGGTTTTCTCTAACAGCCAGCACCAGTCCTGAAAAACTATTCTGAAATAGTGATGATTTGTTTGATACGGGTCACCACAATTCACTTCAGTCAGTATTTTCTGCTTTGGGCATAAAAACAAGACTTGTGAATGACAAAGCTAAGTGACTTATTGAATATCTTATCCAGGCATCTTGGTGTTGGTCAGAGTTTGCTATGGAATGGCTAATGGCCACATGAACATGCAATTGGTTGTCAAAAATGTATCAGGAAAGTTAGATTAATCCAACGCAAACAGCTCAGATAAAACATTTGGCAAAATCTAATAGGTGGCATTTTGAACTATATAATTAAGGCTATAAAGAGCATTTGGCCAGCACCCCAGGAGGAAGAAGTAAGCCTCAGGAAGGAATTAAGCCTTTTTGGTAGAAAATTTCTCATCTGCTGCCGCTTTGCTCTAGTGGGGAAGAATGTCACTTCACAGTTGCCTCAAGCCAGTTCTGATGGTCAGTGCACAAGCAGCAGGGAATAAAGCCCTCCTCTGCTCATTTCCTTTTACTGTACGCTCCCTACTTCCTCCCTATTTTGCCATTCTGCCTGAAGCCATAATTCAGGCCATACTAATGAAGCTGCACGAGAGAGGTAGGTGGGGCTAGGGAAGCAGAACTTAGTCCTTTGTATGGCTACCTATTCAAGGGTACAATCTAGCCTTCAGACAGGGGTTAATGTCTCAAAGCACAAGACTCTAGTACAGCTAACATACCATCATTCACGTTGTAATTTTTAAGTTCTCCCTCATATGTGAGGTCTTGTATTTTCATCAAGTATCAGTAACATGTTTGTTTAAATGATCACAGAGGAAACAATTACCTTCACTATCTTTGAATTTCTTGATAGCCACAATTTCATGTGTCTCCTATAAAACAAAAAATAAAACAGGAGATGAGAAAGGCAAGATATTTTTGTCTAAATACTGGGTCAAATAAAATACCCAGATTAAATACAGTGTTTTCATTTTACATTTGCAAAAGGCACACAAAGCAACAACAAAAATGAATATAGAATCTAGTAAAAATCAATATACACGTATATTCAGTAAATATGCAATTTGACACCTAAATATGAAACTTTTAAGGTAGACACCAAAAATGCATATTCAGATAGATAAAATGAATAGCTTTGTTTTCAAAAGAGCTAAGGGCAGCTTCCATTGCTCAGCTGCTCTGAAAATGAGGCCATTTCTTTGGTTAATCGAAGTATGAAATTAGATGCCTATAGCTGTGCAATCAAAGGTAAAAGGTAAAGGTAAAGGTAAAGGTAAAGGTATTACCCAATAGCCAAGATTTACAAGACTGACTAGTGCTCGAGTCCTCCAACTTGAAAACACCTGAAAAGTGTGAGAGTTTTTCAGAGGGTGGGAACACTGCACTTTCTAAAAATCTGATCCTGTTAAGTAACTTACAGTGGGGAGCCAAAAATCATCATCCCAAATCACTAGTCATTTTTGAAAAATCTTGAAATACACCGCTTTGTATCCATTTTATTCCTGAATAGCTCTGTTTTCCCGAGAGCATCCCATACCCTCTAAAATATAAATATACAGCCTATTCATATAGGGCAAATATGAACATAAAGAAAGTTTTACTTGCTGTCTCATGTACTTGTCTATATAGGATGCTGCAATATGCTACAAGAAAGTCTCTAGGCTGCCCACTGTAGCAGGTATATCTCTTTTCAAATGTCAATATTTCAGAGACTTCACACAATTCAAAAGTCTGTCATCATACAGAGACTGAATTAGGGACCAGCAGTAGAACAGTTAAGTCATTTTGGAACATGCTCGTGTTTTGTTATATTACAAATGAGAAACACATGCACGGATCATTATTAAAGCAGAATATAAGAGCATCTGTTCTCTGTCCTTCAATGTCATCAAATGGCCTCAATATGAGATCCTGAATGAATAGTTTATCCCATCTATAACAGCATGTTGGAAGACTATCGTTTATTTCAGTGGGCATTGACTTGGGCCCTTTGAGAGCTTTATAAAATCATGCAGTATTAGCAATATTTAAATTAATACAAAAGGCTTTGCATATTTATTTTAGAGCTGTTTGTGTGAAAACATTAAAAATCTAGGTCAGCTGTTCAAGACAAACACTCTGTCTTTATGCTTGCCCAAAGCATAAGGTTGCCAACTTTCTAATGGCAAAAACCCGCACCCTTGCCCAATCCCTTATCCCATCCCGAGGCCCTGCCCCAGCCCACTCATTCCATTCCCCTTTTCCTCAGTTGCTTGCTCTCCCCCACTCTTGCTCACTCGTTCATGTTCAATGGGCTGGAGCAGGAGGCTAGGGTGCACTAGGGCATGAGGGCTCCAGCTAGGGGTGCAGGTTCTCGGGTGAGGCCAAAAATGAGGGGCTCAGGATACAGGAGCTGGGTCTGGGCTGGGACTAGAGCATGGGGTTGAGTTGGAGGTTTAGGAAGTAGCAACATGTTCCTCCAACTCCTAGGCAGAAGCTGGTCAGGGGACTCTGCTATGCACTTCCCCTGCCTTCAGATGCTTCTCCTGCTCCTACCAGCTCCCCGATGAGGTTCCTGGCCAATGGGATTGCAGAGCCAGCATTCAGGATGAGGGTAGTGTGCTGAGCCCTCACAGCCACTCCAGACTCCAAGGATTCTGAGGAGCATGTCACCACTTCCCAGGAGTCACGCGGAGCCAGGCAGGGAGCCCGCCAGCCTTGCTGCACCATTGACCGCTTTTAACAGCCTGGCTTCCAGGGTCCCTTTTCAATTGGATATTCTGATAAAAACCTGGTAACCCTACTGAAGTACCAAACACATTGTTCATGTTATGTAAATAAAAGAATAATGTAGCCATAAGTTCATTCTGTGATCATGATGCATGGTATTTATATAAAGTCTGGGAAATGTTATATTTTGTATTGATCTAAATGACTATGACCTCTGAATGACCTCACTGAAGAAAGTTAATTTAACAAAAGCAACTTGTGTATAAGTCATTTTTGCTGTTAGCTCCTGATTCTCTCTCACTGTACATAGCCTACCAAAACCCATCCTAAATATACTGGCCTAAGTTGAAAGCTCATGTGTTATTTCAGCTGGACTTATGTAAGACAACTAATCAAGAAACAGCTCTGCTCACCAACTGCAGAAAAAGGAATGGATGACAAAGCTGAAGACATAATATTGAACTATATTTAGACGACTGACCCATTCAGAAAATGGGTCTCTCTCATTTCAAATAAGGCCACACACATACATCTATGATAAATTTGAGAGAGCTTGTTTGTCTGTCCATTTGTTCAAGAATATCTCCTAAATGGTAAGAGTTAAGACAACCAAATTTGGTATACAGCTTCCTCTTATCATAACTTAAAGCAATGTGAGGGTTTGATTGCGCAGGAAAATGAGATATGCATGGAATAGGATTGCATCTCAAAAATCATACAGGAAAGGCTGGGAGCGCCCCTTCCTCATCTGGGACTGTCCCAGTCCTGAGCCTCCCACTCCCCAGATGCTGGGGGGGGGCGCTGAAGGTCACCGTTCCCCCGATTCTATGGGAAAGTTGCTGGGGTAGTTCAGTTTCCACAGGACAGCCTGCATACTGAACTGTTCATCCCCCAACCCCACTCCATAGCAATGATTTAAATGATACATGTACATTTTCATTTTATTTTCCAAAAACCAAAAAATTGATTAAAGGACATAAGCAACGCCACGTAAATCTTCTAGTATCTCATAATTAAAAGTTTTTAAAAAGAAGAAAAAAGTAGAAATGGCAACTAAATAGCAGGATCTTCGGGGGACTGTGATGATGCGTCTTCTTGAGAATTTACTTTTCTATCTATCTAGTTTTTTAGGAATCATTGCCTATCCTTAATTGAGTGATCAACCTTAGGAATTAGATTGTTGCACAAGTTGCAGAAGACTCAGTCCCTCAAGAATAGAAGCAGTATTTTCTATCAAAGGAAGTACTCATAATCCAATCAATGTACAATCTATCCAGTATCCTTCCTCTGGCTACATCAATATATCAGAGACTTTGAAGGTTTTTCAAGAAAACAAACCTAATGGGGGTTTACCCTGGTCTTCCCGGCACTCTAGCCAAAGAGCAGGCTCAAGGGCTAATTCCATTCCGTTTGCCCAGATGAAGAGCAGAGCTAGAACCCTGCTTCCAGGCTGGAACATTGAGCAGGCAGGAAGAACAGGGCAAGACTCTGCACATGAACCCCACTCCTCAGGTGCACACCTGGGCCCAAAGTCCCCTGGCCAGTGTGTCCATTCCCCTCCCCCCGCTCTCCCTACCCAGGCTGGTTGGAGGGAAGGCAGCCTGATCCTTTCTGTCCCATCCCTCCCCTGCCCTCTATTATGCCCAGAAACCTGAAGTTGGAGCCCACTAATTGTTCTCTTTTGACCACACCATTGGTATGAGGAACAGACTACAGTCTTGTCCATCCTTCATTCCACTTGTGTTTGCAAAGTCAACTCTTGCTGTGAACTCCTCCACATGAAAGCCAACGGCTGAGCAAAGATCTGGTGATAAGAACTTCGCAGACTTTCTCTTGGGTACTGACATAAAACATAACAAGCATACAAGCTTCTTGACGTTTATATGGTCTACTATAAAAAAATGGTTATTCACCTTTTGTAACGGTTATTCTTTGAGATGTGTTGTTCATGTCCATTCCAATCAGGTGTATGCCCCCAACCAAAGTCGGCTATGTCAGTCACTAGTAATCAGTATGGCTGAAGGGGACTCTGGACCAGGTGTTGACTGAGTCCACCCACCATCACAGGGAATTTAATACCAGGACCGGCATGTAACAATCATGTCTACGCTGTGGTGGGTTGGTCGATATACTAATGCTAGCCACATTAGAAAAGGCCTGAGCTTGATTCTGGCCTATTGCATCACATATGTACAAGCAGCCATGTCTCCAAGAAATTTAAGGCAGTTCCTTACTGTGATGGGAAACTGTGGTTCCGGATGATGTTGAGCAGGGACTAAACCCTGGGAGCAGGTACTAAAGCCTGGATTCTGGCTTTGTTCGAGTCTAGAACCACACCTATAAATTTTATCTTTTGAAGCAAGAACAGAATGGATTTTGTGTCATTCAAGAGGACGCCTAGTTTGTCAAAAGTGCCTGTGATCAATTGAATTCCTGCCTCCACCTGGAGTCTAAAATGGCCCTTAACTCAGGATGTTAATGGTTAAAGGGTAAACTTCACCGCACTGCTGCGGGCCTGGCTGCGGCATGCCACAGGCAGGGGCACTCCTGCCCAGACAGAGCAGCCTCTGTCTGTGGTGGGCCCAATCCCAGAACTCCGCAGCATCTGCTCACTCAAGAGCCACTTGTAACAAAGCCCTTGTCACCAGGTTACTTTCCTCCACAGGGAGACGAACTCATCTCAAAAGTCTTGAGATAAAAGTTCTGTGAACTTTAACAAAGCTGCGCAGATGTTATGGGCATAGCGGCTGATGAGGGCCCACTAATTAGAGATTCTAAGTTTCAGGCCCCTCTGAAGTACACTTTCCTTCCCAAAAGGGCCACCTGTTTGGCCTCTCTATTTTGGGAGGAAGGCCATTGAAATCTTTGGCATTGTCTCTGGTTTGCATCATCCACTAAAGAATCAGGGGGTGGGTATACAAATGTTCATCCTTTAGAGGGGACAAAGTAGTGTTGCTCATTACATTTTGTTATGGTAGCAAAGAGGCAGGGGCTTGCTAGACAAATCTGGCAGTGTTTGTAATAGTCTTAATGATGGGGATAGCAATGGAGGATGGACTGGAGGAAGAGGGGATGTCCACTACAGGATCTGCATCCTCAATGACGTCCTCAGCCTGAATGCGCAGGTTTTGGGCCACCCTGTACACAGCAGATACTGCAGTGCCCTGTTATCCTCCAGACTTGGTGCAACAGAGAAACCATGCACCACCCTGTCCATCAAGGAAAATGAGAGGATGAAGAGTAGAGCCAAATCACTACCTTCAATGCAGTGGGGGGGGGGGGGGCAGGGGGGGTCCCATTGTGCTTGTAGAGGCTGTACTGCTTGTGCCCCGCAGTGCCAGGATGAATACTGGCGCTGACCATATTATCAGTACCTGGACTAACAATAGTGCCAAAAACCTCACTGGTGCTGGTATCAATGGCAGCCAGTGTCGAAATGGCTGGTGCTGAAGTTGGAATAGGCATCGCCACTGGGTCCATGCTTGTCCTTGGCACCATGGTTGATGTTAGGATGTACTGTAGGGCCAAAATGCCCACAGACAAGGAGGGGGTCTCCCGGTGCCATAAATAGAGGCAGAACTGATTAAATCAGTTACAACCCCAATTCTAAGGCAGTTTGAGAAACTTCTGTTGCTGAGACAATTACTGACTTGGCTCTGGGAACCTTTGGTTAGGCCTTGGGCCTGATGATAAACCCAGAGGGTCCAAAAAGGCCACCGAGGCGGATTCCCAAGGGATGGCCACTGCCCTGAGGATGGCTCGCAGTACAGCTGCCGGGATATCCATCTCCTGCTACTGGATCTCCCTGAGCAGTAGGAGTCTGCCTCAGATTTAGTCTCAGAGGGTACGTCTAGACTACATGCCTTTGGCGACAGAGGCATGTAGATTAGACTACCTGGCATAGGAAAATGAAGCGGCGATTTAAATAATCACCGCTTCATTTAAATTTAAATGGCTGCCACGCTGAGCTGATCAGCTGATTGTCGGCTCAGCGCAGTAGTCTGGACACTCCGCGGTTGACATCAAAGGCATTTGTCGACCTGCCAAGTAAACCTTATCCCAGGAGGCATACCTGCGAGGTCGACAAATGCCTTTGATGTCGACCGCAGATCGTCTAGACCAGTGGTCTCCAACCTTTTTACACCCAAGATCACTTTTTAAATGACAGACCAAGCCAAGATCTACCGCCCCGCCCCTTCCTTGAAGCCCTGCCCTCTCTATTCTCCTCCTCTCCATCACTTGCTATCCCCAATCCTTATACTGGTGCTTTAAAAAAAAAGAAATTCTGTAGGAAGAGGTTTTTCCAACATTTGGCCTGTCTAGACTGGACCAAATATCAGAAAAAAACCCTTCTTTTGGAAGCCACCTTATTCCTTGTGGAAAGAGGAATATAGGGGCGACCAAAAGAGCCTGTTTGCTCTTCCATTAAAATAGCCGAAGAACAAACACAACCCTGAATGCAGAAGAGTTTTTCTGGGATATCTCCAGAATCCTGAAAAACTCTTGCAGTCTAGCTGGACCCTTGCTGGGTTGAGACAGGATGTGTAGTCTCTGGGGTGGGAAGGAGGGATTTGGGTGTGGGAAGGGGTGAGAGGTGCAAGCTCTGGGAGGAAATCTGGATGCAGGAGGAGGTGGAGAAGGAGACACTGGCTTGGGGAGGAGACTCCAGGCTGGGCAGATGTGAGGGTGCAGGAATTTGGGTTGGGGTATGTGAGGGGCTGAGGGCAGGAGGTTCCAGTGTTTGATAGGCTCAGATCTAGGGTCTGGGGAAGGGGGAATGCAGGAGTGGTTGTGGCCAGATGGGGGCTTGGCCCCAATTGGGGGTTTGTTGGCCAGGCTTCATTTTTAAATAAAATACTATGTTAAACACAAAGAGTTTCTGCATTGTCTTTATTTATGAGAATGGCAGGAAACCTGCCTTGAGTCAGGGGTCACTGACCCATAGAAAAGTCATTTGGGAGCAGGGGACACAGTACTGGGGAGGGGTGCTAGTGGGCTCGGGGGCAGGGAACAGGGTGCCAGTGGGAGCAGAGAAGAGGGGACAGAGTGCCAGGACAGGTTTCTGCAGCAGGGGACAGGGTGCTGGGGGGGAGGAGGGGGAGACAGGTTTCTGCAGAGGGGAGCAGGGGGACAGGTTTCTGTAGTAGGAGACAGGGTGCCAGAAGGAACTGGTTTCTGCAGGGGGGGCAGGGTGCTGGGGGACAAGTTTCTGCAGAGGGGGGGCAGGTTTCTGCAGCAGGGTGGGGGGGCAAGGGAGAGGGAACAGGGGGCCAGGAGGGTGGGGGACAAGTTTGGGGCAGAGGAGAAGGAACAAGGTTGGGGGCAGGGAGTTCCCTACACCAACCACGGAGGGAAGCCTCCATCATGCGCTCCCTCTGGACTGACTGCAGGGCAGCCGGGCTGGAGCGAAGAAAAGCGGCTGCCCAGCCAGCTGGCCATGGTGCTCAGCCAGGGTGCCACCAAGCTCCACGTGGACAGGCGCAGAGGGGAAGCCGCTGATCAGCTGGAGTGCGGGGCAGCCTCTTTCAGCTGAAAGCCACAGTCAGCTGGCTGGGGTGTTTCAGCCCTCCCAGCCTCCCAACTCCCACCATTCCTTGCAGCTACTCACCTGTGTTGTTGCTCGGTGAGTAGCTGCTCCTCAAATGAGGAAATCTAATATAAATGTACTGCGCAGGCACGCAGTTCAGAGAGAGCTCAAGAGCTACTCTTAGAGCCCCTGACATCTACTCGTAGCTCGCGATCTACTGGCTGGTGACCACGGGTCTAGACTACCGCGCTGAGCCGACAAATAAGTGATCGGCTCAGCGCGGCAGCCATTTAAATTTAAATGAAGCAGCGATTATTTAAATCACTGCTTCATTTTTCTATGCCAGGTAGCCTAATCTACATGCTTCTGTCATCAGAGTCATGTAGTCTAGACGTACCCAGATTGCCAAAGACCAAAGTGGTGCCATGCTGGGAGGTGCTGAACAATGAGACCCTAGAGATCTGTATAATGTAGAACTGCGACTTGCCTAATACAACTTTGAAATTTTATTAAGTCAATGTTCAGTTGTAAGCTTTTGAACAAACAACATTTTGTTCAGAGTTAAGGATATTTCAGTTTGACAACCAACCTCTTTCTCAGGGTCTTCATAACTCTCAGATTCTGCTCTATTATTTTCTATTATGATTTGTTTTGTAGCGCTGCCAGGTGTCCGGTTTTCTACTGGACAGTCGGGTTTTCGGGTCCTCTGTCTGGTGTAAAAAAAAAAATCCAGAAAATACCAGACATGTGCAATGTCCGGTATTTCCTGGATTACTAGCCAGGAGCTGGATGGAAGTCTGGCGGGGGTGGGGGGAGTGACTGGGAGGCGGGGCACAGTCGGCACTGGGAGCACTGGTTGCGTGTGAGGAGGAGGTGGGGCAGCCCAGTCCATGCTCCTGTGTGCTAGTCAAGTGCGTGATGAAGCCGCAGCCAGACTGACTAGCGCAGGACGGGAGCACCCTGCGATCTGCACAGCTCGGATCAGACCTGCTCTCCGCCAGCTGATTTGCTCCTCCGCCCCCTCCTAGCCAGCTGGTTGGTTGATTCTCCCCGAATTCTCCTCCTGATCTTCCCTGGCCAGTCCCTCCCTGCTGCCAGCTCTGCCTCCCACTGGTCAGTTCCTGCTCCGGATCTTCCCCGGCCAATCCCACTGCACCCCTCACCAGCCCTGCTTCCCGCGAACAGTTCTCCCCTCCTCCTGCTCCTGAGCTCCCCCAGCCAGCTCCACCCCCACCGGCTGCCCCCTCCCCATATCCCGCAGCCAGCCTCATTCCACCCGACCAGCCCTGCTTCCCATCGGCCTCCCCATCTCCCCCAGCCAGACCTGTTGTGCCCCCCCCATTAGCTCTGTTTTCTGCGACCCCCCCCCCCCACCCTGGGCCAGCACCGTTCCGCTCTGCTCCCCTCCCAGCCGGTCCCTCCTTCCCTCTCCCCATGACGCGTGTCCAGTATTTTTTTTATGACTACCTGGGAACCCTATTTGTGTGACTTGATTCTGAAAATTTTAATAGTTATATCAACCAATTTTCTACTTTAGTTTAGCCAAATCACAATCAACACTAGTTTTGTTGTGTCATATTTTATACTATTAGTTACTGTTAAGGTTACTTAATCATGTTCTTACAATATATTTAAAAAATGTGCATCCATGAGTCTGTTTGTTCAAGAGCTTCCCCTAAATGGTAAGAGCTAGGACCACTCAATTTGGTATGCAGCTTCCTCTTTTCCTAACTTGAAGCAAGGAAAGGGTTTAGCTGTGCCAGGACAATGGAACATAGCTGGAATTCGATTGTTTCTCATAAAACGGAAAGGGAGGGGTCTGGGAGGAGGGACAGTTATACTGCAAAATGACCACAAGTTGCAGCAAGGAGCCAGAGATGGGGACCAGTACAGCTATAAGCCCATTGGGCCAGGGAATATGGGTTGAGAAAAGGACAATTATCTACTATATATTTCAGAGAGTTTATCTGTGTGTTATCTATCCCCCAGCTGGAGGACATGCACTCTTCCCCTGACTGTGCCTGCTGCAGCAGCCATGGACAGGTGCTTCTCACCTGGCCTAAAGTTGCTGTGGTGAGAGAAGGCTGGGATTGTCCTCTCTCCCTGGGGCATCCTGCATATTGAACCCCTCATCCCCAGCCCCGCCACTGCACAATGATTTAAATGAAGAAAAACAAAACTTATTTGAGTTAAGAACCTGAACAATGCCAGATAAATCAAAACTCTATAAAAATTCAACTTCTGAGTCCTTTTCTTTAGTTAAGGAGCCAAAATTAAAATTAAGGCAGTAATCAGTTAAGCATTTTTTAACTAAAGTTTATTTTATATCCTATCTATTTTACAGTGCCATACAGGCCAATGGTTTCAGGTCAGAAATCTTAAATCAAAATAGCGTAAGTTAAAAAGATAAATATTGGTGCCACAAATGTCGGGCCAAATTATAATACAATGGCTTTATTTTCTGAGACTGCTAACAAGGTGGCGTAAATCTTGGGTACCAGAATTATATACATGAAAATATTCCTGAAAGATAAATATGAAGTCTAAAATCTCCAAGTTTGTTCCATTTTTCTTTAAAGAATTTGTAGGAGTTCAGTGTTTTCATGCTATACTTCAATAGTCTTTCTTAACTTTGCATTTTTGCTTAAATGGTACAAGAGATTAACACGTTTTTATAAACGTCTCAGGAGAGATCAATTAAATGCCGAAGGAAAGAAAGTGCCCTGTAAAAACTTATTTTTTTACAAGCATATTACCTTCCCCACTTCTATACTTGCAGCCATCAGAATTAGAAAGCTATATGAGCTCTGACTTTTCAACTACTTGTATATATTGTGGGTGGAACTGGAATGAATAAATAAGCACTGACATGGTTCAATACTGATTTAGAGGGACTCTTTAGAGTAACTAACTGAGGCAATAAATTGAATATAAAAAGGAGTGACAAGATTAGGAATAGAGATTATCATGAGTCGATATTTAAGTGTTGCATAGAGTGGTAGCTGTTACACACCCATTAATGTTAATAAGAGCAGCACCAAACATACGCCATATCTCACATTAAATAATTACAGTACACAGAGTTATAAATACAGCTTTAAAACATGAAACAGCATGTTTTAGTGACTGAGTAACATCTTGGATGTGTTTAAGTCTACATTTCTGAAGTAGAATCAGAATTATTGCCCAAGAAGTATAATTGTTACCTATAAAATTTCATTCATAAACAGGATCCAATCTCACTTAATGTTGACTAAACTAGGATTTTACACATGGTCCATTTACTTTGTCACAAAGTAGCCAAAAAATAAAAACAAAGAATCACCCCTCCTCCCCGTACCCTCTACACCCTAACAACAAATTTCAGTTAAAAAAAAAAAGTCTTCCTCATCCAACTGGCTTTTTCAAAACAAAAAAAATACAGTGCTACATGTGATTTTTCTGGCCTGCATAAATATGAAATTTTGCAGCAATAAAATGTGCAGGACTGACTTGTCAATTGGCTCACAAATAATCTAGTGAAAACTTTAATAAAAATTAAGCAGTGCCCTAAATGATCCTCATCAAAGTCCTACAATACCGTTACCAGAAAGGGATAAAATTATTTACCCTTTATAAAGAAATGCTCATCATGAAAGCTCTAATTAACTGTTAGGTAAGATTCAGGTTCTTGGAAGGCCACATTATTAACTGGACCTAAATGAATCACTAATGAGTCTTTAGGAAGATTGCTTACAGATCTGACCTGTTTTCTTGCCCAAATAACCTTGTGTCTGGGACAATACCATATATGAATAAAGTTTCCTATCTTCTCTCAACCTCTCCACTGTCACATGCTGGTTGTTTCATAACTTTATTTTAAGTTTCACTAGAGTGTCTTAAAACAGAAAAAAAGGATCCACAAAACTAGAGAGAAGAATTTCCAAAAACAAATAAGGGATTTAGGAACACAAATCCAACTGATTTTATAAGAATCATGCTTCTCTCTCTATTGCTAACCATTCCTCAAGATGCATTTCCTCCTGAACACCCTTCCCCATCCCCTGAAATATTTATATATTAAATGGAAAAAATATGCTAATACAGAGTTGAGGTTGCTTGGTCGTATATCATCCCCTTGCAAGATGCTGAGTTGATCAAAATTCAAACATCTGAAAAATAAGAAATACATTGCTAACATTGCCCATGAAACCTAATCTCAGCCCTCATTCAGCAATGTCCCAATATGCCTCCTCAACATACATATCTTTATTCAACAAACTCCAAACCTAATGAAATGTACAATTTCTTCAGGTCCTTTTGCAATCCATTCATTCTTACCCACCAAATTCCATCTAATACTTCTAATGGACAAAAAAAGGGGGAGAACAGTTGCTGTGACAGATAGGAGGACTGCTGGTCTTTTCTGAACATTCCAGCATCCAGTGACTAAACTGTTGATCTTGGGTAGTTAGGGAGTGCTGGCAGGGAGCTAGAAAAGCCAATGGCAGAAGGTGTTGAAATTTGAATGGGAAGAACTACCTGCCTGCTGCTGTTCTGTGTATGAGTTTTAAGCCAGCAGTTAGGGGAACAAGAGGAATTGAACCAGGGCAAAACTACCATGCCCTAAAAGAATACTGGGCATGGAAATACTTTGAAGCACGGATTGTAAGTAGACAGGGAAATGTCTATTTATTTTCTTTGTTTTGTTATCTGGTTCCACTTTACTGTGCAGAGTCCATGTGCGCCACCCCTCACCCCATACACTGTACTTTAAGCTGTAACCCAGGAATGGAATTTTCTGTGTTTTTAAATTGTTCTTGTCTCAGTTGCTTTAAAACACCTAGCAACCAAGAATGCTTCAAGTATCTCTTTTTGTTTTGTTTAATAAAATCATTTTTAAGGCAATGATTTGATTTGTGTGTCCTGGAAGTTAATAGGAAGTCTATACAGGCAGTCCCCGGGTTACGTACAAGATAGGGACTGTAGGTTTGTTCTTAAGTTGAATTTGTATGTAAGTCGGAACCGGTACATATTGTAGGGGAAAGTCTAGCCAAACATTTCTCCAGAGCTCAGTTTTATTCTCCCACACCTCACTTCCCTCAGTCCTTTATTCTCAAGCTGAGGTGTCTGCTGAGAAAAGCCGCTCTGCGTCTCCCTGGTCTGCTGGGGGGAAGCAGCTAGTGCGGGGTTGCCTCACCCCGCTTGTAAGTAGGGATCCGATGTAAGTCAGATCCATGTAACCCGGGGACTGCCTGTATATGCATGCCTAAGAGGTCAGCTGTCAGATTTGAGTTTGTTTTCTCTTTTTATTCAAGCCCTCTTGTGTTAGTAGAGCTTGGGATACCCCTCTGGAAGAGGTTCCAAGAGCTTCTTCCTGAGTTCAAGAAGAAAGGGGTTTTTCCACTCGGTTGTGGCAGCCTCTCCCCCAAGGCCAAGAAATCTTTCATCTTGGGGAGTTTTTAAGCAGAAGCCTACAGAAGCAAGGTATTTAAGGTCTCTTTTGGGCCCTCACCTTCTGCACTCAAAGTACCAGAATGGGGAACAGCCTTGACAATTGCCCATGCCACTTTCCTTCTACCCTCTTTGAGCCGTGTCCCCAATATGCACATATAGTACACATTAGTCCTTGACACTATAAGATTCAGGAGGTTCCAGGGTCTCACACGCTTAACATTTTCCCCAGAAAGAATACCACACATGTACTGTTTAAATCCATAGACTTTTGCAACTCCCTTACCTTACTCACAACCCACACATTTAACAATCATTAAAACATTCAAATTCCATCATATTCCACCTCACTATTGACAACTACCTTTATAATAAAAGATCTGTGCCCTGCCACTGACATATCCCATATAAGGAGGCATACTTCCTCCAGAAGGTACATATGTGCCCTTCTCCATTCCCTCACACACAAAATGGTAGAAAACACATCTTACATGACTATCATAGCTCTGTCACACAATTCAAAATAATTCACACATGTCCTCATTTAACAAAGAAACAGGCCCGGCTACTTCCTCCACCATTTAAATTAAGCACACCTAATACACTGACTGCACCTGGAGAGTATCCACATAATTTCTATTGACTACTACCAATTCCCAGAGATCAGAGGGAAGGTCATGTGGATAACTTTTTTTTTGTCCTCTAACAGGATTGGATGGAATTCTCTTGGTGAGACTGAATGGGTGGGAAAAGGAGGTAAAAAGCTTTTTATCCCATACAACAATTTATGCTTTAAGAATGAGCTATTGCTTGAATTCAAGGTAATTACTTGTTAATATTTAGTTCTGAACATTCCCACTGTTCTGAATGTCACCCAGGAAAAAAAAACTGGGTCAAGTTAAAGCTACAAAATAATAATTCCTGTCAGACAAAGAAATATTGCTTTATTGTCTGAAACTGCCATTCCTTTAGTTAGGCAAGGTTTTGGTTTCCTCCATATAAAACATTTGTACAATAGTCTAATCAGAAGTGTTTAGAACAGAAAGGAGAGTTTCAAGTAGAATGTTCAGTTTGATCACTATTCATAGTAAATCAATGTCGTTCCATCTCTCCCAAGCCTTTTTTTCAGAATGATCCTAATTTTAGCTTATTATGGAAATGTATAACCACCAGTATGAATTTGTTGCTGGACTTCAAGATTTCTATTTGAACCTTTGGTCAACCAAAACTAAATTTACTGCCTAGCAATTGTTTTTCTGATGTGGTAAAGTTTATACCCAACTGTGATGGGGTTCAATCTGCTCTCATGAGTGTTTCTTTGGCTGACTGCATGTGCCTGCATGCTCTCTGTTTCTTCTTGCTCTGGGATATAGCAGTGTCCCAGACCACTGTCTCAAAATATTCTTGCCTTCCTGGGGCTTCCTTGCTGCTATTCTCTATCTGGACCACTATGCTTCAGTACCCCCTGTGGAGTGCCTCAAAGTCCAGGCCTCTTCCCCCCCCAGTAGCTAATAGGGGGCAGGGGGCAGGAGAAGGGGCCCAGGCCCACCCAGTACTCTGAGTCCAGGCCCAGAGATCCTGTATGTTGCCCTATTATAACCATTAATTTAAAGTCCACTGTTGCTGTAATTCACTGGGCCACTTCCCCACAGCTCTGCACAGTCTTTCCCCTTACATCAGGATTTTGTTAGCACCCTTCTCGGGGCTCTAGCTTTTAGCAGCACCACCCAATCCATGGCTCTGCAGCTCTGTCAGCCAGTGACACCATCCACTTTCCTCCAGTTCCAGAGAGCTTGGAGATCTTCTAAACTGTTCTTATCTAGAGTAGGATGTGGTAGGGCCACAAAGCCTCCAGTAGGGGACCTCAGGGCCTAGTCTACCACATCACACCATTTCAGACCAAATAGTGTCAGGTCCAATGTTAATTGAACTAAAGGCTTGTCTACGCTGAAATTAAACACCCAAAACAGACCCATGTCAGCTGATTCAGATCTGTGAAGTTCAGGCTAAGTGGCTGTTTAACTGCAGTGTAGACATTCGGGTTTGAGCTGGAGCCAGGGATCTACAACACTGAGTGGGGAGAGTCCCAGAGCTCAGTCAACAGACAGTGCCCAAATGTCTTTATTGCTGTTAAACAGCCCAGCGAGCCTGAGTTGGCGGACACGTTTTTAATTACAGTATACATACCCTAATTCTTTGCTTATTGAAGGAAGCTGAAGGAGTTGGTAAGTGTATCATTATTTTTAGATTAAAACAGGATTGATAGACTGTCTTTTATATTAGTATCATGGGTGCAGACTCCATGGGTGCTCCATCAACATAAAAAAAGCACCTATTGGCAGCCTGCCTTGCCCTCCCCTACAGCACCTCCCACCCTCTGGTGCCCTTGCTGATCAGCTTGTCCCTCTCTCTTCCAGCATTTTCTGTCTGTTGCAATTATCTGTTCCGCAGCATGCAGGAGGCTCTGGGAAGAAGGGGGAGGAGAAAGGAATGGGGCATGCTTAGGGAGACTATGGGAAGAGGTGGGGCAGCAGAAAGAGTGGGTTAGGGCTGAGCCGCTCTCCCCCCCCCCCACCCTGATCCTGAAAGAAGTTGGAACCTAAGAGTTATATTAATGACTTGTTAAGAAGTTAGCTTTCCAGTCAAATACAGTACCAAGATTAACAGGGTGAAAACCACCATTAGGAATACCATGGAGGACAATAATCACAACTTGTATTTTTATTAATACTTTTACTAAAATAAACTAATCAAAAACACTCTACTACAATAGGAAAGAACAGGATAATGCAGCATGCCTATCCTAATACAAGCATTACTTACACTTCCTAATAAAGACCTTAATCAATGTTCCTTCTAAGTTTTCCAGCCAGGGGCAGAATAATTTTTGTTATGTGCACCAAGGCATGTGCAGATATGCAACACCAATAGAAACACCTGCTGTCTGCTTTGATCACTTTGCTAATCAGCCACCAAGCAGAGATTCAGATGCCGTCCAGCTATCCAAGAGCTCAGCTTACAGGGAACACTAACCCTAAAATACCAACCATTATTTTTATTAGCATCACCAGTGGTTGTCCTCCTTGTTTCTCCTTCCCCCCAAAGCATGCAGACCAGAATAGAACATGTTATTCTACTGTTCCCGTACCTTATGCATAACAATTTCAGCCTCTTTGCTTTATCTGTACTTTCACACCTCAATTTCAAGGGTGTCTTTTTTTAGGATAACCCCTTAGTTTCTCATACATTAATTAGTATCTGTGTCAATGAGTTATGGTAATTTGCAGTCACTACAGAATTCACCCTGATGTTACTACTAATCATCTTCAGGTATTAACTGATCCATTGCAACATATTTTTCAGTGTTTCTACAGTTTTTCCAGATCAGTATCTTAATAACTTTTACTATAATCTTACATTTTACTGGTACTGGGTTCTCTCTCGGTCAACCTGTTTCAGGCCTGAGGCCTTCTATCACCAAGCTAAATATCTTATGGACTTAGAGCTTGCAGGTCTTGAATTATAGCCTTATATTACTTACATTTATTTATTTAAAATATTTTTACCCTGTCCCTCTATTGAAAATATTTTGTAAGCTGCCTTGAATATTTTAAACTTATATACGCAATATGTACTTAATGGTGCTACAACATACTAATTAGTTCCATAACCCAGTGGCGTGATACTTCTCATATTTTGCCACGTAAGCTTGCAAGTCAAATCTAACCTAATATCCATATATTGATCTCACGATCGCGCGCTCTATGTAATGTAATGTATGTATGTATGAATGACATACCCAAACCAACTGGCTGTCGCATGCTAATGGTGGGCAGGTATGCTGAGCTCTGGGTGAAGTTTTCTCTTCCCTGAGTCTAGTGCAGCATAATTAGGCAGGCACCTAGGGCCAATGGAAGAGCAGGACTGACTTGCTCAGGTACCAGAAGAAAGATACTGGGAAGGATTGCTTGGGGAATCAGCCCGGGGAAGAAGCTGCTGAACTGAGATTACAAGAAACCCTGTGTGTTGCTGTTGCCTTAGGGTCCCTGGGCTGGAACCCAGAGTAGTGGGCGGGCTTGGGTGCCCCCCAAACCTCCTCACACCAACACAGTCTGCCCCGGAGAAACGAGACTAGGACTACAAAGGGGTTTTCACCCCAAAATGTGGACTAACTTGTGATGAGAAGGGCTCAGTAGGCTGTGACTCTTGCCTCTAGTAAAAAGCAAAGGGCTATACAGAGGGTCACATCAAACCTCTGAGGCAAAATGCTATCCACCAAAAATATGGGCCCCACAAGGCACGGTCAGAGCCGTGCCAAAAAATGATATATATAGTTTCACAAGTAACAAAATAACACTGATGGCTCATACTAAACACTAAAATTTTGTCTTGAACATCAGTTATTCTGGTTAGTTCTTTTAGTTCAGTACATATTGTAACAAATTTTTTGGGTAAGTGGGTCCATGCTCAATGGAAAAAGCAAGAGTTTCTCTGGATGGTGCCCCTAGAAGTGTACATTTCTAACATGTATCCATTAATCCTCACTCTCACAACAGGCTGCAAATATAGTGATTGTATTAAGCTGAGAAGGCTGTATTCAATTCCCTATTGTTCCGAATCTGCCATCAGTAATCTCACTCTACCTGATCAAAGGTTCTATAAAAATCTAATACCAATAAAGTACACGGGTCTCCCTTTGATCACGCAGATCTACCTTTGACAGAGTCTGACTTGCATGTATGTGCAGAAGCAGTATTTCAGTTTAATTTATAAATCAAAACCAGAAGCCAGGAGGGAAAGACACATGAGGATCTCTCCAATATTGCCCTGTTATGGAAACTCCCATGAAACTCTGATACTGTCCTCTGTACACCATCCTCTATGCACCAGGCTAGATGGATTATTGGTGTAGTCCTGTATGGAGGTTCTTATGAAATATCTGTAAAGGATTTAACTGGTAAATTGGCCACTAAACAATAATTAATGTACTACTGAATGAGATTTATCTGTACAGATGCTTCATTTATGATAGCTAAATTAAATAAATTTAAATTAAATTTTTTAAATTAAATTAATGGAGATTGCCTATCTCCTAGAACTGGAAGGGACCTTGAGGGTCATTGAGTCCAGTCCCCTGCCTTCATAGCAGGACCAAGTACCATCCCTGACAAACTTTTGCCCCAAATCCCTAAATGGCCTCCACAAGGATTGAACTCACAACCCTAGGTTTAGCAGGCCAATGCTCAAGACTTTTTTTGCAACAGCATCACACTGCTGACTCATATTCAGTTTGAGGTCCACTATAACCCCTAGATCCCTTTCTGCCGTACTCCTTCCTAGACAGTTGCTTCCCATTCTGTATGTGTGAAACTGATTGTTCCTTCCTAAGTGGAGCACTTTGCATTTTTCTTTATTAAACTTCATCCTGTTTACCTCAGACCATTTCTCCAATTTGTCCAGATCATTTTGAATTATGACCCTATCCTGCAGATTAGTTGCAACCCCTCCCAGCTTGGTATCATCTGCAAACTTAATAAACGTACTTTCTATGCCAATATCTAAATAGTTGATGAAGATATTGAACAGAGCCTGTCCCAAAACAGACCCCCGCGGAACCCCACTTGTTATATCTTTCCAGCAGGATTGTGAACCACTAATATTAAGTTCTTAATATTAATATTAATACTAATATTAATATAATAAGTTAATATTAACTTAATTAATATCGTCTATTCTTGATAGAGCAGGGATAGAAACTATTAAGCATTTTTCACAATAAAGCTTTTTTTAATCTGCCTTTCTTGTCTGGGGGCGAGGGGTGGGAAATATACTGCTATCTTGTTCATACTATTCCAGCCTGAATCCAGCTTCATATCACTAATTGCAACCATATTTATTCCTCAGAGCCTTCTGAGCAGCTGATGAGGCCAGTTCCTTGGTTTTATTTGGGAATCTCTTCCTACAATGGCTTTGTCTGCCATGTAATTTCCCCTTATTCTTCTGGTGTCTCCCCTGGTAGCTAATTATGTCTTTCCCCAAGTAGATACAGGGCTAGCAGAATTCCCTCCCCCCCCCTTTTTTTAGATCTTTAACAAACCATATTTTTCTGGCAAAAGATAAGGCTGAGCGAGAAATCTCATCTATATTTTATATCTTCAGTTCCTTCTTCCATCTCACTATGCAATCATAGTATAGTAGCTAATACATCCTGAAGTATTTGGATTTTGCTCTCTAGCCCTTTTTGTTGATAGAAATACAATCTGATAATTGTATCCTGAGGGTGATTCTATGAATTGGTAGGGAGAAAGGAGGAGATTGGTTGCTGCTACTACATCTTCTATGCTGATTCTGAAACGCTGTAATGATACATATATGCTGTGCTTATATGCAAAAATACCCTGGTCAAACTTCACTGGGACTCCTTTTATTTCCCATTAGTTTTTTATTCCCGTGATTCTCCCCATATTTTACAAATCCCATCTTGTCCCTTTTACTCCCTTCTTAAAACCATCCCAGATTTAGTGCCACATCATCATTCTTTCCTACTCCGGTTTCAAGTATGCTGACCCTCTCACTGAAGTTAGCCACATTTTTTTTTATGACCAGCATCTTGGAGTGAATATCAGGTCAGTACCATGATCTCTATTAGATGCCCATTCATCTCAGTTTGTGTAGAAGAAAGTGTCTTTTCTTTTTCTGCCAGAGCCAGTCAGCACAATATTTTGTCTGCATCAGAGTTACAACAAGTCCCCCTAAGATGACAGACTACCATTTTACTTGCCTAAATATTGAAGGCTTATATTCCTTTCAGGAATAATCATAGTGCCTTTTCTGGATTATTTTAAAGCAACAGATTATGATGTAGGCTTATGCAACAACACAGGAAAGAAGATCCAATTCTACTACCATGCACATGCTCCGTTTCCCCTCGTTGCAGATCCAGGTGTAGGAGGAAGAAAAGGAAGGATGCACACCTGTTATACTATAGCAGATGGGCGGGAAGTGAGCTGAGAAGAGAAGGGCCTTGGTACCTCAAATCATCAGCATCTGGAGCTGAGGTAGTGTGAAGGCAGGTGGAGACAGTTTGGTCCATAGGGTGAAGCACTTGACAGGGGAGACCCATGTTCTGTGCCTGTCTCAGACTGGCTCATTGGGTAATTTCAGGCAACTCACTCCCCCCACACAGTACCTCAAATTCTTTATCTAGGAATGATATCTGAGTTATTTAAACATGTTAAATTATCTTCAACTCCTTTGTGAGGGAAAGGGGAATTATCCTGATTTTACTAAAGGGAATATGAAGCACAGAGGCCCAAGTTTTTAAAGGTATTTAGGCTTTGCTTCATTCATCATTGCAATGCCTATATTTCATTTTCAAAAGGGTTGTAGGCACTTTAGTGCCCAAAGCCCAAAAGTATCCTTTAATTTCACATATTCAGTTTGAGATACTGAGTACCTGATTTTTCAGAGAATTCTGAACATACAGTGCTATATGTATTTCTAAGCACAACTCCTGTTCACTTTAGAGCTCAGCTCTAGGGATGTAAAATCCCATTTAATTAGTTAACCTTTTAAACATTAAGTTTAACCATTTAACTGATTAAACAGGGGGCGGACTGCTCTGGACAGGCTGGATCGTTCCCCCACCTGCACCGAGACCCGTGGGACTGGAGTAGCCTTTGCCAGGGGTGGGTGGAGGACTACTCCTGCCCTCACTGGTTAACCATAACCATATTCACTCTGCAACTAGGATTCATCAATGAGGAGCTTCACCCTGTATAGAGCTAAGCAGACAATTGATATTTCAGACTTGTGGCTGAACTGGAAAGAAAAAATGGGGGTGGAAGGAAATTGGTTAATTTCAAACTAATTATTTTAGTTCTCAATGAAAATGACATTCTGAAACACAATGGCTCAATTCAAAATAATATTTCAAAGCAAAACTTTTTCAAAACAAAATGCTGTTTTGTTTCAAAATGAACTATTAACTTTTTGAAGCTTTTCTCTCCTGTGCCCTTCAATTTTTTATTCAGCTGAAACTATTTGCAGAAGTTAAAACTGAATTCATGAAGTCTTGGCCACATTTTTCAACAATTTTTCCTGGTTCCATTTCTGTGCATTGACTAAAGCCAGGATCCTGTGGAAAAACTAATCTGTGATTATGTAATTGAAGTCTGTATTGTAATGCATATACACAGGGTGACTGAATAATAGGTTGCACAGGATGCCTTAAAGCTGACACTTCCTAATTTCAGTGCTAAAAACTAAGCAACTTTAATATTTTTAATGTATCTTATGTGAAGTTATACAGAGTTCAATCACTACATTAACTTTGAGGACATATGTGCATCATTTTAAATATTTTTATTGTAACTTCAGCCACACTACAACAATTTTATTGATATGTTTCTGGTTCCATTGTTAAGTCAGCTAATACCATCCCCTCAAGTCCACTGAGTTGTGTTCTCAGCACTAAAGCTACTAATAAAAATATCAATTTTGGTGCTGAACAAGTATGAATATCAACCTTGCCAACACAGTTGTTCAGTGTCAACACTTGTTATCACATCCCACAAGTCAATCTGCCACAGTTAGCACAAGGAGAGGCTGACTTCAGAAATTCTAATCTTCTCTGAAGTGTTGAAACACCCCACAATGACGTTAAACTGGTTCTAAAAATTTGTTTCACAAAGCAGCGTTAAGATGATTCGCTGCATTCCTGCTGCAATGAGCATCACTATGGTTTTGAATCAAGCAAGCACTATCAGTGTTCATATCATACCTGCTACCTGTCTGTACTCAGCCCAGGCCAAGGAAGCTAATGATCCAACCAACAGACCAAATTTGGTAATAAATCCTAGTCACACGCTACCTGAGATTCACATTCTTGGTGTATGGGCAGTGTATGTTTTACATACACAAGAAAATACTTGTTACAATTATTGTGTTTCTTTTTCACTATTTCTTCATACTGGTGCCTATCAAAACTGTTTTATATATTTTGAACAGTTGAACAAATCCACACTAATGCTAAAATAATATTAGAGGTAGCAAAAAATAAATTAAGTGCCAACAACAGAAACGTACTGAATGGAAAATGGCCTGGCAACACCGATTGTTTTCCAAGTTGAAGAGTAGAGTTTCTTGGAAGCAGTGGTTTTTCTAATTAGTTCATGAATAAAATCACTCAAATTTCAACTAAGCTTGAACTAGGGACAGGAACAAACAAGTTCTCTCTATTTTGTTTTTGGCCGGTGTTAAGTAAGATCTAAAAGTATTCACAGTGCTTTAGACTTCCACCTGTGAACCCATGTGCTTTTTGGATAGTAAAATCCATTGAAGAAACAGTGAGGTCATTATTGGTCCAACTGGATTTTAAAACTCCCTTTGCTCATCTGCTCTTTTAATATTCTCTTTTAAAGATTTAATAAGCACCTAAAGTGATACTGTTTAAGATTAAACATCCCTACAGATGCTGAAAAAAGATTAAGATTCCAAGAGGAAGTTGTAAGAACATAAATTTGTTCAAATCGTTTAACTGAAATTTTATTAACATTGTAAGTCGCAATCAACCGCACCAATATTTACATGTGAAAAGCACCCACAATCCCTCTCAGGGACTATATAAATACATAGGAACACATGCCTACACTAAAGATCTTACAATCAAAACAGAAAGATTAAGGGACACAATAGAGAAGCATAATCATGACCGACAAATACCTTATTAGGTAAGTTTGTTTATTTGTTATTATGGAGGTAGAGTGAGGGGAGGAGGAAGGAAGACACTGAGAAGAGAGACAGAGGAAAAAAGTTGAGAGGTTGAGCAAACAGAAGACAATGTCCTGGTCAAATGATAATACTGCTGATATCAAGGGCATCCAGATGTAAAGGGAGGTGGGGGAAGGGTCCAGAAGAGGTGGCATGGTTTTGGCTTTTCCCTGATTCACTGCTAAGAAAATCTAAAGAGCTCAATAGGGTAGTCTCTACCACCAACACAGTGTGAATGGTCACTGGAACTCAGAGCATGTGAAGGGTGGGACATTCAGGGATGCAAGAAATGCAAATGGGCCTGCTGGAATCCAGGCGTAGGGAACACTGTTTAGTCTCTCTCTGCTCCCTGGTGCTCTCAGCTGTTACTCAGGAATTCCCAGTTGCTCATGGGGGCTGGCTCTACTTACCAACACATGCTCACCGATTCCCCATATGCAAATTGAAGGGCATTTGGATCATTATTAGCTGGCAATGTGTTTTTTATTGTGGGTTTTTGTTATCCAGGCCCATTTGCATTTCTTGCTCACCACAACATGCCTTCATGGTCATGGAGTGCCCCCACTAAGTAAGAGCATGTTTTCAACCTACACTGTAATCCTAAAAAGGTTTTATACCAAATATTTGTGATACTATTCTCAAGTTGCTGCTGCATGAATAAAATCCCCACACACACTCACAAAGGGCTTTTATCTGTAATACAGGCTTCTCAACACAAACCAACTAGTCAATTTATCTCTGCAGATGGTACTGCCTGCTTGTAAAGTGCCTCTGTTCGTAAACATGGCACTACTCCATATCTGTTGTAAATGTTAATTG
Source organism: Pelodiscus sinensis (assembly GCF_052426305.1). Lineage (NCBI taxonomy): Eukaryota > Metazoa > Chordata > Testudines > Trionychidae > Pelodiscus > Pelodiscus sinensis. The sequence continues at coordinate 214,439,757 of NC_143052.1, forward strand.
GCTTAAAGATGATACCTTATTGCCTGGTCAAGAAGCATGCTCTCCAAGAAGGTGGGTGTTTAATCCAACTACTGAGTTGCTTAATCCTGATTGTGTTTTGATCCCAGCAAGGTTCTTCCCTTGCACATCTCAGAATGTATCAATACATCTAGGCACAAACAGCCTCCATCATCATCATATCTGTATACATCCCAAAAAGCTAATAGCTTTCTTCATGGCCTAAAGGAGACATAGCATCATGCCAATGGGTAGGGAACTTGGTTCAAGCACAATCAAGACTACAAGAGACATTTTATATTTAGTTCTCAACATGGAAAGACTTGGGATCGTTTTTCCATTACTACATTTGTAAAATGGGTCTTTTAGTCCATAGCTCTCTTACACTGGGACACGACACATACACAAATCAGAGTTCTTCTCAGCACAGCAGAACATTTGCTATTTAAAATTTGTTGTTTAAATGGTTAATAAAAGAAGACCCTTGAGAAGATAAACTAAGCAAAGCTATTATTGGTCTGAAGTGGCATGGAGACAAGATAGAACCCAAATTAATCTATGTTTTAAAGCTTTGTTAAGGTTGTGGAAAAACAGGACCTAATGCTATACTAATTTACTATGTAAGAGAAATCAATACTTGACAGAGAAGACAGTAATGAAAAGCCTCGTAAAAACACTGAACTCCTGGGATCATTCATGCTTGTACAGTAGGTTTGGTGCACTGTAATATGCTATTTGTTGTTTATATTGAAAAAAGGTAAAAAGTTCTTATCCAGGTTATTGAAAGGTTCAAGCCACTATTAGTTTGTAGATGGTATTAATGGTTGTTTTCATTCAGGGGAATTAATTCTGCCCTTCAAACCAAAACCACACATACTAATGTATCCTGAAAAATCAAGTCCCACATGTGTCTAATTCAAAAAACAGGACTATGTAGCACTTTAAAGACTAAAAAGATGGTTTACTAGGTGATGAGCTTTTGTTGGCCAGACCTACTTCCTCAGATCAAATAATGGAAGAAAATTGGCACAACCATATATACCAAAGGATACAATAAGAAAATGAACACACATGAAAAGGACAAATCAAATTTCAGAACAGAAGGGGGATGAGAAGGGGAGGTAAATGTCTGTGAGCTAATTATATTAGAGGTGATAATTAGGGAAGCTATCTATCATATGTCTGATTATTCATAGTGAGGATAAAAGATTAAAAACCTTATATTAAAAGGCTTTAGGGTTGAGAAGGGACACTTGTCAAGATTTGTCTTTTTACCATTGTGAGTATAAAATGGTTAAGGAGGTCACTAATGTAAACCTTCCATTAATTAGAGCTTTTTATTAAAATAAACCGTTTAAATAAACATTCTTTTCAAATGTCAAAAGCCACAACAAACTGAGCTTGTCAATAACTGGTGGGAGGGGCTGTCAATGGACAAATCAAGTTGAAGGAAACTGCATTTTTAAAACATGAATTGGATTTAAGCTTCCTGAAAGAAAGTCTGTTGATGCACTCCCATGGTAATTTATATCAGTGGAATCAATACTGCTAAAATTCCTTAATGACTACTGGGAGCAATGTATACTCAATATATGGCCCCTTGGTCTGGAATTTGATTTTGCATTCCATCAGACCCAGAGTCTATTGAACTTTCAGTGTAGGATGCAAGGCTCAATTATTCCCTCAGGCGTTTGCTTGATTGAACTGTGTTGTGTGCATGTGGTGAGGGAAATAAGACAGCTTGCTTTTTAAACTGCATTTACTATTAATACCTTATCTATATTTTAAAGGTTTATGAATATCACTTTTATTAATAAAAATAGCAGATATACCCAGTGTTGCTCAGTTTCTTAACTTTTATGGAGGGGTGGGGGGTGCAGGAGTCAGGAGGGAGAGTGGAGGAATCAGGGGATGGAAGTGCAGGAGTCAGGCCAGGGGATGGGGAAGATTCAGATCAGGGGGTTCAAGGCAAGAAAGTCTAAGGGGCTCAACGAGGCCGCTCTAGTTCAGCACTGGCATCTTCCCAGGGCTGTGCTGCTGTGGAGGCTGCTACTCCCCCGAGATGTGCTGAATGAGTGGCCAAGGTTCCTTGAAGTGCCTGATACTACACTACAACAGCAGCTCCTGAGCTATCCAGGGCCACAGTGGTCCGGTAATGGTGGCTGCCCATGGTGCCCCACTGGCCTCTGCATCCAGTGCTGGGGCCAAGGGCAGGGAGCCAATGGCTTGGGTTCCCACTGTGGTGGTCCGGGGGAGGGCAGTGGATTGGTTTCCCCCTGCGGTGGGCCCAGGGAGCAGTGGATTGGGTTCCTCCTCTGGGGCCTGGGTGCCAGCTGGGAGGCAACCATGGCCAGCACTAGCATGAGAACATTATCTGTGGATGGTGAGCAACAACATTCAGAGCCCCACCCCCAGTCGACCACTGTAACTGGTGCAGTCCCACCCCTTGTGGTCACTTTGCTATATAATTGTCCCTCCTAGGAGCCCCCTCCCTTTCCATGCTATGGAAAACAATCCAATTCCAGTCACATCCTGTCTTCCTGGAACAACCAAATCCTGACCTTGCTTTAAGTTTAAATAAGAGGAAGCTACATATCAAATTTGGTGGTCCTAGTTCTTACTGTTTAAAAGGAGTTAAACAGACGGTTGGATGCACAGACAGCAAGCCAGACACACAAAATCTCTAAAATATATAATAGATTAGAGCAAATACTTTTCAATTCAATTTTGCATTCTATTAGAAATCCACACCATTTATTGTCAAAAGTAACTATATACCCTAATGTCTCTTAAAAGTAGCTAAAGTTACAATCCTGCACACGAGTCCAATCCAGCAAGTTTGCCTATTATTTCTAATCAAAAGGGAGTTTATAAAAATCATTCTGAAGAGAAAGTTTCGTTGGTATTACATTTGACTAAATGGTTTATTAAAGCTACTTTAGCCTGGACATTCAGAAGGAACATTTATTATCAATTAAAAACAACACTGGTATTAAGAGACCCCCTTGTTGATAGAACAAATAGACTAAACAGTAGCACCTGAACTTTCCTTTTGCCCCTGATAGGCATCTCTCTGGTTTAGAGAGAAGGAACATTGGACAGAAAACCTGTCCTGTTATATCTGAACAGTATAAGATAGCTAGCTGTAAGAAAGCTCCAACATCATAAAAACAAGAAAAAAAATAAGTCTATTTCATAGGGAAATTTTATCTAGCATCATCTCATATCAGGTCTCCTTTGTCCTTAGTTAAAGATTTGAAAGCTGGAGAGAGAATTCAGACCACCACTTTTTGTCAAGTTCCAAGTCTGATATATTGTTATATTTACTGGGGATACTTTATGTCAAAATTGAGTTTTGTACATTTTAAATTTACATTTTTCCAACTGGCATTAATTCAGAAAGTTAGGTTCTTGCTAGTCCTGGCATGGTATACTGGTAGATGGTAGCAGTGGATGAACTATACAAGTTTCTTCACATCACTCTGCCAGCATGATAAATTCCTTTCACACTAATCCCCTCCATTTTCCAATCCTCTGCCCAATACATTTATTTATACTTTGGATCACCTGGACAAAACAACACTGATCAGTTCCATTTTTGAAATGCTCATTCAGGAAAAAGGAAGCTGCTCTATTTACACACAACTAGCCCACTGATTTACTGTGAGCAGTATTTGACCGTGTAAGGCAAGACAACAACCCCTCCTTTCATTTACAGTGCAAGACACAATTTGACATCACGTTCCAACATGTCAAAAACTAAAGCATTAATCCAGTGATACTTCAACTGTGTTCCTTTATTATTTGCATTACTGTAGAGCCTAAGAGCACTAGTTGTGGACCAGGACCCCCTTTCGCTAAGCACCAAATACGCACACAACAGATGACAGTCTCTGCCACAAGGGGATTATAAAATAGATATCACCAGTGACTCAGGAGATCTCCTACTAAGCAACACTCTTGAGAAGGAAGAGCCCAGAGGAATAGTATGCCATGAGTCCATACAGTTCCTAGTTGAAATTACTATAAAATTCAAAACCATACTCTGAGTAGTTCTCAATGGTTCACTGTAAAACTGGGAGGACCCACCTAGTGGCATCCCACTGAGTTCTGGTATTATTCAACATTTTATTAAAGGCTTCTTAAAGTATACCAGTAAAACCTCTGGATAACACCATGCTAGCAGATACTGTAAGCATTTTGGAGGACATAATTTTAATTAAAAGTGACCCTGACAAATCGAAAAAAAAAAGTCTGAAATCAGTAAAGATGAAATTCAGTAAAGATGAGTAAAGTACTTTACTTAGAAAGAAAAAAAATTAAGAGGATAATAAGATAGGGGATAACCCGATAGGCAGTCAAACTGCTGAAAACCATTTGGGTCTTATATTAAATATTAAATTAAAAGAGCCAGTGAGATATAGTTGAAAAAAATGTGATGTATTAACATGTGTGTTATAAAAGATACAGGAAGTAACTGTTCCACTCTACTTTAGAAAAGCTATGGACAAATTGGAGAGTCCACAGGAAAGCAACAAAAATGACAAAAGGTTTAGAAAAACTAACCTGTGAGGAAAAGTTGAAAAAATGGGGTATGAGTAGTCTTGAGAAAAGGCGACGGGGGGGGAGGCTGGGAGAGGGGAGAAATCAGCTAATAGTCTTCAAATACATTAAGGGATATTTCAAAGAGGATTGTGATTAATTGCTCTCCATGTCCACTGAAGGCAGGACAAGGAGTAAATTAGCTTAATCAGCATCAAGAGAGATTTGGGTTAGATATTAGAAAAAGCTTTCTAAGCACAGGGATAGTTAAGCACAGGAACAGGTTTCCAAGGCAGGTTATAGAATCCTTGTTACTGGAAGTTTATAAGATCAAATTAGATAAACACCTGTCAGGGATGTTCAAGATAAACTTGGTTGTACCACATAGGAAGCTGGTTTGATGACCTATTGAGGTCTCTTCCAGCCCTACATTTTTATGATTCTATTGCTGCTCATTCAAGTGTTTTGAAATCCTCAAACGGAAAGAGTGTAATTACAAATGCAGAGTATTATTCTGGATTTTAAATGATGGCATTACAGACAGTTGAAGATGGCCTATCTTTACTTCACACTTTTCCATTATGGCTTTTTATTTCTTTACTTTTTTGCAGCCTCCAGGAGAGTCTAGAAGACCTCTAATAATAATTTATATTATGTGATCCTCAAAGGTGAATCATGGAGCACTCAAAAAAGTCTGAACCCTCCTTGCATAAATTATACCACTTGGTTGATTATAAAGTAATTTTCCATTACAAGACTAGGTTCTACTGTGATATTCAATCTACTTCAAACAAGTATGCACTAGCCCAAAAGTAGCTATATGTTTAACAGTTAATACTTAAAATCGAAGTTCATTTGAACAGGGACCTTTTTTGTTCTGATTGGCACAACGTCTAGCACAATAGTCCATGGTTAGGTTACGTAGGTGTTATAATACAAATTAGTATGAACACTGTTCCTTTGTCAATCATGGAGCAGCCAAGAATTCTTTAATCAAATGCATCTCATCATTACTAATTAGCCAAAATGCTAAGGGTTTAATTTTCTTAAATTCTTTAAGTCCTACACAAAGCTTTTTCTACTAGTACCCATAGCAGGAGTCCAATACTTATGGTCTGACTAGGCAATGAAATATTTTGTGTTTTGTACCAAAAAGATATTTGTTTGATAATTTTTCTTGACAAATTTAAAACTGCATTTACATCCAACTGTATGAAAAGGCAAAGATACTATACCAAAAACTAATTAAAAGCCATTGGGGCAACTGCACAGCATTCTGCTACAATCTGGCACATGACTCATACATTAATAGCAATTTGTTTAATTCACTCACAGAGGAGGACAAGAAAGCGTGCAGCCAATAACAAAGTTGGTTACTTAGTGGTAACCTTCCAAGAAACAGCAATGTCATCTGCTACATGGGCTGCTGCCTCTTTACTTAGCCAGCCAAAAAACCATAAAACAGTACCTGGCAAGAACTCATGAAGCATGTATATAACAAAGGAACAGAAATAAATGGTGTTTTACAGAAGAACAACAAGTTCCAAGTGATCTTGGTTAGTCAAGAACCATATGTTTGGAAAATTGAGTGAGAATTTCTAATCAGTTGGAAAGTAATTGAATGATATGAACAAAAAAAAGTTCTCTAGCAGAGTTCTTTTTCTATGTTTTCACCCACAACAAAACACAATAAAAATAAACAGAAACTTCTATTTGAGCAAAAAACAGATTTGCCAAAAACATGGCCATGGCACATTTCTTGCCCATTTCACAAGAGAAGCTGGTCTGTTTTCTAACATGCCTGAAACAGACAAAACTCAGATGACATGTGATAATGTATCTCATGCTGGAGGATAGGGACTCACCAACACGTTTTTTCCCCTCCATTTCTTCCATCAGCTTACTCTGTATCTGACAACTCATTTCAATTTTTGAACGCATCATATTGCTCTGGACCTAGTTTCACTTCTAGGGTTAATTATAGCCATAACATCATAGAATGTTAGAATGGGGAGGGACATTGAGAGCAAGTCCAATCCCATGCACTCATGGCAGGAGCAAGCACCATTCAGATCATTCCAGAGAGATGTTCATCTACCCTACTCTTAAAAATCTCCAATGATGGAGATTCCACAACATTCCTAGCAAATTTATTCCAGGGATTAACCAGCTTGACAGAAAATTTTTCCTAATGTCTAACCTATGTCTCTCAAGCTGCAGTTAATGCCCATTGTTTCCTGTTCTATCATCAGAGATTAAGGAGAATAATTTTACTATCTCCTTCTTGTAACACCCTTTTAGGTACTTGAGTGCTGTTACAACCCCTCAGTTTTCTCCTTTACAGATTAAACAAACCCAGCTCTTTCAGTCTTCCCTTATAGGTCATGTTTTCTAGATCCTGAATCATTTTTGTTGCTCTTCTCTGGACCTTCTCCAATTTCTCCACCTCTTTCCTGAAATGTGGTGCTCAGAATTGGACACACTACTTCAGTTGAGGCCAAATTAGCAGAGAATAGAGCTGAGAATTACTTCTTGTGTCTTACTTACAACACCCCCGCTAATACATCCCAGAATGATGTTTGCTTTTTTTTTTTGCAACAATATCACGCTGTTCATTCATATTTAGCTTGTGATCCACTATGACCCCTAAATCCCTTTTTGAAGTACCGCCTCCTAGACAGTCACTTCCCATTCTGTATGCGTGAAACTGATTGTACCTTTTCAAGTGGAGTTCTCTGCATTTGTCCTTGTTGAATTTCATCCCATTTACCTCGGACCATTTCTCCAGATCATTTTGAATTATAATCCTATCCTCCACTTGTAAATTCTCCCTACTTGGTGTCATCCACAAACTTTATAAGCATGCTCTCTATGCCATTATCTAAACTGTTGATAAAGATATTGGATACATCTATATTTTCATCTAATTATTGTACTATTGCAGTTGTTTGGGATGCACCAAGATGTCCCAAATTATTAACTATCCTGCAATCCTTTAATCTACCAAAAGCACATATTATGGCCATTCTGCGCCTGCTAAGATTGCTTTTGAAGTGCTCCTTGCTCCTGTTAAGGATTCCAGTGGAAGGTGTTGTGAGCCATGGGAGTAAGAGGTAGGCTGGGTCCTACAGGATCACTATGGGGATGTCCACATCCCCTATTGCAGTGGTCCCCAATGTTTTGGGGCTGCCGGGCGCCTGGGGGCGGGGCCGCTCACGCACTGCGCGTTCAGGGGCAGGGCCGCTCACAGGCCACGTGACTGGGGGCGGGGCCTCCCATGCGCCACATGCCCGAGGCCAGCACCGGCATGTGTCGCGATCCCAGGCAGGGGCTGCCCAGGTTCCACGGGGCCGGGGCGAGGGCGGGCGGCGCACCCGGGGGCAGGGGTCAGGGTCGGCACACACAGCGCACCCGGGGGCAGGGCCAGCGGCACACCCGGGGCTGGCACCTGCCACACGGCCGGAGGCAGGGCCAGCCCAGATTGCTCCGCGGGTGCACGTAAAGGGCCCGGCAGGCGCCATGGCGCCTGCGGGCACCGGGTTGGGGACCACGGCCCTATTGGAATCTTCCAGTCTAGAAAGTTCCTGCGTGAAGCTTTCTGTAAAGGCCAATGTTACTGAAGATAATTGCACATCTTTCCTGACCACCCCATAAACTTGGTGGTGAAACAACCCCATTAATCTACCAATGCCTGCAACACCATAGAAAAATACTCCTTTAGGGCTGACATACTCTGTTGCAAAATGATCTCAGCCTAAAACTAGGTTATGCATGCCATCTATTGTTCTACTGCAGTTAGGGAATTCAATTGCCACAAAACCATCCAATATTTCCTGTTCATTGCACAGAGAAACAGTCCTTCACAGCAGGAGGAAGTCAAGGGCCCTGCACACTTTATTTCTATTTATTTTCTTTAAAGTATTTTTTACCCCACATCTCTATATAAAATATTCAAGGCAGGTTACAAAATTTGTAACACACAAATATAAGATACAAGACCCTCAAAATAGGGGACATAAAACCTACTAAGACACCTCAGGAGGAGGGACACACACACACAAACATCAATAAAAGCACAGGGGGTGGCTTTAGCCTGGCACAGAAACAGTGCCAGCATTGGCACCAGGTGAATGTCCCGAGGGAGAGAATTCCATAGCTTGGGGGCAAAGGCTGAGAAGGCCCTGTGCTGCATAGATGTTAACCTTATCTCCATAAGAGGGGGGAACACACAGATCGGAGCCTGCTCAGCTGACTTCAATCCCTGGACAGGTTCATATGAGAGGAGATGGTCCTTCAACTACCCTGGTTCAAACCCATTTAGGGCTTTATAAGTTATAACCAAGAACTTGAATTGTGCCCAGAAACATACCGGAATCCAGTGCAGCTGCGGAGCACCAGCATTATGTTCTCTGTATAATGAGTACTAGTTCAAACTTGAGCAGCCGCATTCTGGACCAGTTAAAGCTTCCAAAGACTCTTCAAAGACAGCCCCATGTAAAGCACACTGCAGTAGTTCAATCAGGATGTGACCAGAGCACGAATCACCGTAGTCAGGTCATTCTTATTCAGGAAGGGTCACAACGGGCAGATCAGCCAAAGCTGCCGAAAAGCACTACTGGCCACTAAGGAAATCTGGTTCTCAAATGTTAGCAAAGAGTCCAAGAGGACTCCCAAGCTATTCTTTCAGGGGAAATATGACCCTATCCAGAACAGGTAGCACACCATTCTTGGACAGATGACTTCCTGAGCCACGGGATCTTGGTCTTATCTGGATTCAGCTTCAGCTTATTGCGACCTTATCCAGTCCATCACTGCGTCCAGACACTGGTTCAGATTGGTCACTGCTGCACCTGAATTCGATGTTACAGAAACAGAGTTGGACATCATCTGCATATTGATGGTACCATACTCAAAATCTCCTTATGACCTCTCCCAGTGGTTTCATGTATATGTTAAACAGTATAGGGGACGAGATGGAACCTTACAGGATCCCACAGCACTTGCACCACTGCAATCCACACAAATAGATTTCCCAACTCCAAACTGATCTGTCAATAATTCAGTATGGAGTTTCCAGCTTCCACACAATAATGACCACTTTCTTTTCTACCATGAAGACAGTTCTTGTTTTGATGCCATTATGCCACAGAAAAAGAGAGAGCTCCACATACAGTTCCATGAAAGTGGCTGTGAGTATCTGTAAGTTCTGCATCTACTGCTCAATCTCTTATCTGAAAAATGGGGTTTCCCAAGTCCAGTAGTAACAGTCCAATGTGTACAACTGCTCTCTGAATGCCAACATCAATCTTGAATTTCTTTCCATAGCACACAGCAGGACAAGCATCACAGATTCCTGTTCAGATTTGTAGCTCCTAAAATACTGCAGGATCAGCCACATTATGTTCATAACGTTTCTGATGAGACTGGAGAGCAGTGGAGGAGCTATGCTTTCAGGCAGAGATAGTGATGAACAGTTTACAGGGAGTGCTGAAAAATGGCATGAAATATAATCAGAAGCCCATGGAATGATAGGATGGAGAAAGCTTCATCATGGGAGGCTGAGCACTGCAGCCTGTGATGCACTGCAATTTGTTCCCAGAGCTCCTAGCAACAGAAGGTAGTAAGTTGCACTGTGGGACAGACCATAGCATCTACTGTGTATGCACTATGCCGACATAAGGAGCAATGTGTAAACATGCACAAGTGATGTCATTAAGCAAATTTATGATTATTGACATAACTTACACAATTGACTTTACATAGTAGTGTACACGAGGCCTTGATGTGAAGAATGTATCAGAAAAAAAGAAACCACAAAAAACAAAAGCCTAGCTATTCACAGAATGTTATGTGCCACTTGGGGATAAAAAGTTAAACAAATAAAGCAGAGTCAATTGCCCAGTTAAGTTTGAGAGAAAGTGGCATCCCAACAGCTTAGCTTACTTCCTATGTGCTTCTGAATGAAGTTAAACACATAGTAATTGACTGGAAAATTGAGCCTAATGGTGTAAATCAGGAATAATTTCTCTGAAGGCAATGGAATTACACATTTATGCTTTTAATGTAAATTAAGAGAGCAATGAACTTCATCTGGGATAAGGGGATAACAACGTAGAAAGGGCTGTTAGAGAGAGCCTTACAAAAGCATTTTACTTGAAAGGAAAGCCCAGGAAACTGTCAAAATACTATCATTTTACCTATAAAGTAATAAAGTTACATCCGTCCATGCATATGGGTAGCACATCTGATTCTTAAGTTCAGGAAAATGATAATTTGAGACGTAAGCAACACTAATCAAGTTTACTTTCTGTCACTGTTGCCAAACAAAGGACATGAAAGCCATGGAACATATAGCAACATTGTGGGATTCTGTTCCAGGAATTCATGGAAAAAAGTTCCTACAGGGGGTTAACATGATCTATAGCAGACCACTGTCAAACCCCTAGTCAACCTTTTCTCAAGCATAGGAAAACATGAGTTACCTGTCCCAGGCATGCTGGGACTGAGACCTCTATACCAACTGCTATGAACCTTCAGAAAAACGAGTTACATACCTTCTCATAATTTGTTCTTCAAGATGTGTTGTGCATGTCTAATCCAATTACATGTGCGTGAGCACGCATGCACTGAGGCTGGAAGATTTTCCTTTGGCCGAGCCAATAGAGTCAGAGTTCCAATTGGAGTTGCGACTTCATGGTGTCCAATATAGCACCCTGCCATCCTGCCCTCTCCTCAGTTCCTTTTTGCTGGCTACTCTGACAGAGGGGATGGAGGATAAGTATTGGAATAGACATGAACACCACATGTAGGGCAGTTCCTAGGTCAGGGATCTTAGTTCCAACACTCTCCTGGCTGAAGTTATGGATACCAAGAAAGCCATCTTATAGGAGAGATATAATAGCAAACAATTTGCTAAGGGCTACGAGATGTTCCAGCCTGCTGTTACTGGCAGTAAAAAGGAACGGAGGAGGGGGAGGGTTGGTAGGACACTATACTGACTCCAGGAGGCATCCAGACTGACATTGCTTTGGGAAAATCTTTCAGCCACCATGCACGTGTGCTCGTGCACACATAGTTGGAATACACATGAACAAGAACTCAAAGAACTGGACTATTGTGCCTCCACTGCCACGGCCAACTGATGGAGCTTGACACCACTCTTTTCAGCTCAATGCATGTATTTTATAAGGACTTGCATGAGGTGACATCAATGAAGACTGTCTTTTCATGACTGGCGAGAAGGCAGGAGACCTCTCCCTGCCCAAAGAGATAGATCAGCAACCTGCTAGCCACCACAACAACCTGAGGCAAGTAAGACTTTCCCACTAACGAGAGGCTACAAATAGCTGCAGCACCTGGAACAAATGGCTAGGCAAGCCCTAGTAAACTGCGCTAGTGGGGCAATGCCCCAACCTGAAGAAACTCTTAGAAAGTAGCCCAGAGAAGTGACTCTTGACTCCCTACTGGGAAGGAACACCACCTGTCCTATTTAGTGGCTGAGCTACACAGGACCATGAACTGAGACCTGATAGAAAGAGAGGGCCTGGGCACTTGAACCTGGCCTTACAGATCTAGCCACTAGCTACCCAGCCACAAAAGACTATCATACTATGGAAAAAAAGATATTCTTCAAAGTCAAAACATGCCAGCTAACGCTGAAAACTAACTACACTATCAACAACAAATAAACTATTTTAAAAGGTAAAAAGCCATAAATTTTCCAACGAGGCAGCCACCAGGCCCAGTGACAGTCAATAATAAGTTCTTACTAACTATTAACAGCTGTCAGAAGTAACAGTGGTAAATGGACCTGTGGACATACATGAAAACTGGGGATATGGATAAAGCACAATGCTGTTCAGAAAAGTACAGATGTTGTGGACTTCATGCAATGCTCAAAGAAGATAGACATGCTTTTATTGTATTGCTTTCTATGAATGAATGGAAACACTTGGAAGACGCATAACAGGAATGCTGTCTATATGCACAAAACAGGCCACTGGCATCTTCTGGCCACAAAGTGTGCTCCATTGGTCCTGGGAAGGTCTTCATACAGCAAGGCACAACACAGGGGCCCTATAGCCACTCATTTTTCAAGCTACTGGTACATCAGCACAATGGGCATGGCCAAGACACCCAAACGCTATGCTGATCATCAGCAACTGCATGGTTGTGTAAGCTAGAGTAATTCTTGGAGTGCTCTAAAGAAGACACAGGTGGAGACAGCCCTTTAATTACCAGCAGCAGAATTAGGTCACTGCAACACTGAGCTTTACACTACGCCATTGAGCACAAGTATGCAATCCCACATGTGCTCCCCCCAGTTTGGTCACACTGAAGGATTCTGGCTGCATCACTTTACTTAATTCCTAATAGAATATTTTAAACCTGAAATGGTTTCTTTAACAAAAAACAGAGATGGGGATACAATTTCATCCTATAGCCCCTAAAATTGACGATCTGGGGTTATATTACAGAACTAGCATGCAAACTTATGCTATATATTAGAAGGCCTTGTTACCTAGTCTTTCAATCAGCTTCCGTACCTAGTGACTAGAAGATAGCTAACATGACACCAATATTTTAAAGAGGCTCTAGAGGCGATCCTGGCAATTACAGTCTGGTAAGTCTAAAGTCTGTACTGGGCAAATTAGTTGAAAGTATAGTGAAGAATAAAATTGTCAGTCACATAGATGAACATAATTTGTTGGGGGAAGTCAACATGGTTTCTGTAAAGGGAAATCATGACTTACTAATCTACAACAGTTCCTTGAGGGGGGTCAACAAGCGTGAACAAGGGGGATCAAGTGGATATGATAGGTTTAGATTTCCAGAAAGCCTTTGACAAGGTCCCTCACCAAAGGCTCGTAAGTAAAATAAGTTGTCATGGGATAAGAGGGAAGGTCCTTTCATTGATTGAGAACTGGTTAAAAGACAGAAAACAAAGGGTAGGAATAAATGGTAGGTTTTCTGAGTGGAGAGGGGTAACTAGTGGGGTCACCCAAGGGTCTGTCCTGGGACCAATACTATTCAACCTATTTATAAATGATCTAGAGGAAGGGGTCAACAGTGAGGTGGCAAAATTTGCAGATGATACTAAACTGCTCAAGACAGTTAAGACCAAAGCAGACTGTGCAGAGCTTCAAAAAGATCTCACCAAACTAAGTGATTGGGAAACAACATGGCAGATGAAATTTAAGGTGGATAAATGTAAAGTAATGCACATTGGAAAAAATAATTCCAAGTACATATGTAAGCAGGGTCAGGATAAGCTCTACCCTGACATCTGGTGGTGAATTGTGACAAGTGGTGCAAAAGTCTTCAGGGGCTGATCTCATTTACATAGGCACACCAACCCCGCCTAGTATGTGCTCACAGTAGCCCAAACAGTCACTTTGGCCACTGTGGGATCCCCAGTCTCTCTGTTATTGAGGCAGGGGGGGATAAAGTGTTGTTACCTTGATTATGTGAATCAAGGACAATGGAATAGTGGAACTGTTCATGACAGAGGGATTTGCCATAAACTAAGTAGCACTCGCTGGACAAGGGGCATGGGTTCCAAACCCAGTCAAGTTGAGAGAGGCTGTGGACAGGTCTTTGTACCTGGTGGTGGAGCCCCGTCTGAGGGCCTAAACAACACTGATTGCACCCCCTCCTCTCTCCACTGTGGAATATCAGAGCTAATTTGGATTCCATTAGGAGTCTAGTTGAGAGCTGCTGAGCTGACTTCACTGTGGGCCAATGGAGCACTAGCACTGAGGCTCTCTATTATGAGCTGAAATCACTGGTGCTGAGGGGAGCCTGGCACTATATTGCTGAGCTACTAGCAGAGCAGCTTGCAGGGACGACAGGTGGGCACAGACAGCCAGCAGAGCGGCTGGCGGGGACGACCGGCAGGCAGCCAGTGGAGCAGCTGCAGGAGCAACCAGCTGGCGGCCAAGGGTGTGGACCGAGACAGCTGGTGGAGCAGGGCAGTTCGTGGGATGGCTCAGGGGACTCACGGGACAGCAGGTGGAATGTGGCGGAGTGACTCATGTTGACAGCGGCAGCAGAACCCTACGGAGAGGCAAAGCCATCGGCGGACCACGTAAGGTTTATCAACCCCCACCTCCCTCCAGGTTGGGATGGTAAAACCCTGCCGGGTGAACTTTTGAATCCTGGGGTGGCACTGACCCGGGGCAGAGACTTTTGGGGTGTCAGACTTTGGGTGATCTTTGGGTTGCTGGACGCAAGAGACTCTTAGGGTGTTGAACTTTTGGGGACTTTGGGTGATTCGCGGCTGGGGGGGTGAATCTTTGCTCATGTTTGGTCTATGAATCTGGTTGTGTTTTCCCAATTTAATGCGGAGGTCAGTTACTTCATGTTATTAAAGATTTGCTGCTATACCGAGGTTCTGTGCTTGCGAGAGGGGAAGAATTGTCTCTTTGAGGTGCCCAGGGGTGTATAAGATTTCCCAGGTCACTGGGTGGGGCTCGAGCCAGTGTTGTATTACCTTGTTGGGAGGAGACGCCTAGATACTGAACCTGGCCCTTGCTGCTATTAACTTGGCCTGGCAGAAGGGTTACACATACACAATATGATGGGGACTAATTTAGCTATAACTACTCAAGAGAGAGATCTTGGAGTCATTATGGATAGTTCTCTGAAAACGTCCACTCAGTGTGCAGCGGCAGTCAAAAAAGCAAACAGAACATTACTAATCATTAGAAAAGGGATAGAGAATAAGACATAGAATAACTTATTGCCTCTATATAAAACCATGGTATGTCCACATCTTGAATGCTGCGTACAGATGTGGTCGCCCCAACTCAAAAAAAAAATATTAGCATTGGAAAGGGTTCAGAAAAGGGCAACAAAAATATTTAGGGGGTTTGGAATAGGTGCCAGATGAAGAGAGATTAAAAAGACTTGGACTGATCATCTTAGAAAATAGGAGACTAAGGTAAATATGATAGAAGTCTATAAAATCATGACTGGTGTGGAAAAAGTGAATAAAGAAAAGTTACGTACTTATTCCCACAATGTAAGAACTAGGGGTCACCAAATGAAATTAATAGGCAGCAGGTTTAATACAAACAGAATGAAGTTTTTCTTCACACAGCGCATGGTCAGCCAGAACATGCAGTCAAGGCTAGAACTTTAACAGGGTTCAAAAAGGAGCTAGATAGATTCATGGAGGTTAGGTCCATCAATGGCTATTAGCCAGGATGGGTAGGAATGGTGTCCCTAGCTTCTGTCTGGAAATGGGTGACAGAAGAGGGATCACGTGAGGATTACCTGTTGTGAGTTCCCTCCCTCCCTTTGTGGCATCTGGTACTGGCCACTGTCGATAGACAAGATACTGGGCTAGATGGACCTTTGGTCTGACCCAGTATGGCTGTACCTATGTTCTTAAGGACTGGCAAGTGACTCTTTGGAATAAAATACCTATATCTTTTGGCCTTTTGTGAGAAGAGGAACTCCTCACAAGGGACAGAATAAGGCCATGTGGGCCCCATCAGTTAAGTAGGCTGCAAGCAGGGGAGATTTAGGTTGGAGGCACCTAATTAAGGACACTGTCCAGGAACACACAGAGCCTGTATAAAGCCAGGTTGCAAAGAAGGCGGCTTCAGCTGGGAAAGGCGAGCCAGGTATGTAGTCCAGAGAAACAGCAGGAAGAAGTGGGTCTGCGGCTGCTTGTTATAGAGTCTCTGGGCCAGAACCCAGTGTAGAGAGTGGGTGTGGGTTCTCCTACCAGCCACTGGGGAGTGGCAAGGGTGTTGGAGGCGCCGGCCACACCGCAGGTCTGGCAAGCCCGAATACCCTGGAAGTGGAGGACTTCAATGATCTGGCCAGAGGGCCAAACCACAGAGAGGAAGATGAAGACCAAGAAGTGAGAAGGGCTGCCGAGTGAGACTATTCAAGAAAAAAACACAGATGGGAGAGTGAAAGGTGTCAGAGCTACTCTCTAGGATGGCCAGCAGGAGGCACTGCTCCCAGTGAGTGAACACAATGACAGCTTTATTTAGACAGCTTCTTGTCTTGAAAGTATAGAGATGATGTAAATAAAATTTGACTCCTCATATCTCCTTCAAAATCCAAAATGCCTTTGACGTATTTCTCTGAATTAATTTCTCTGGAAGGATAAACATATTCCTGTAAATCAGTTTGTCACCCTGCAACAGTGTCTGTTGGGCCTTAATGATAAAATTCTTCTTGGGATATAATTAGAAGAGTAACTGCTAATCTGGATTCATTTCAACTATTGCTGTTTTTGGCCAACCAAAGTGACAGCTGCTACTCAACATCGTCACATCATAAGATCCTTTTGCAGATTGCATCTGATTGTTTCCAAAATTCTGGGGAGTCTTCTATCCTTCAGTGGGGAAAACCCAATTGATTTTTGCGGTAAATGAACAACTCTAATGAGCATTCATTTGGTTCTCCAGCATTGACGAGCATTGTGACATCAAAGTTAACTCAGCCAGCTCTTCCCCCATCCCTTCAGTTCATTTGGATAAATCAATCCCATTGGTTGGAGAGACTGATTCAGGTTAGGACTTGGGGTGCTTTGCAAGAGTTGGGGACATGGAAGAGAGTTTCAGAACTCAAATAGCAGGAGTTGCTTCAGCTCAGGAGTTACAGTGGCTCAGGAGCAGTGAGGCTAGAGTTGGAAGTTATGGTTCCATCCACACTATACCTGGCTCAGGCAAGATGATTTATCCTTGTCCAGTCAAACTGTTTCTAGCTCAACTAAACAGTGCCCATTTGGTGCTATAGACACATATTATGCCACTCCAAACTGGGCACAAAGGGAGAGATGATCAAGGCAGGAAGCAGGGTTAGGATAAAATAAGAGTAACTGAAGGGAGGCAGTAATGACTGTCAGTTACCGATGGCATGACTTATGTGAAAAAAGATGGAACAGAAAAGAAGAGGAGCATCTTAGATGACTTAATATTCAGATTTTGATTTAGTGGCAGTATCCTGTAAGATTGCTATAGATTCAGGGATAAAGACTGTTTTTGCCCTTCCAACCACCTGTCAGCTGGCATAAATACACTACAAGATGCATGATCTTCTAGTGCAACAGTGGGCAAAAGGGCCTCTGCGGGCCAGATCCGGCCGGCCAAGCAAGTTGTTCCGGCTCACAGAGGCCTCACTGCTCCCCCCGCCCGCAGGCCAAATAGGGCCTGGAGGCAGGGAAAATGCGCAAAATCTCCTCCTGCCCTGCCAGTAGAAAGTGACGCTTCTAAGCACCGTGTACTCCTTGCAGGGCGGGAGCAGACTTTGCATGCTTCCTGCCCAGGCCAATCCGGGTTTCTGGGTGGAAGGAGCGCATGAAGTCTCCTCGTACCCTGCAAGGGGCTCGGCACTTAAAGTGAACTGCCAACTGCTGCTCAGCTGGCAGTTGATCCTAAGCACGGCACTCCCTTACAGGGAGGCGGCAGGGAGCAAGAGACTTCACATGCTCCCCCTCCCCAGGCCCTTATTGACCTGGGGGCACCTGTTCAAAACAGCTTGTAGCTCTTTCAGGGTGGGGGCAAAGACTTTGCATGCTTCCCCACCCCCAGACCAATCAGGGTCTGTCTGTGGGGGAGCACAGAAGTATACCGGCCCCGCCCTTTCCGCCTGAGGCCCTGCCTCTTCTGGGCCAGCAAGGGCCACTTAAATTTCTAAAGTGGCCTCCACTCAAAAATTATTGCCAACCCCTGCTCTAGTGACTACTGGCACAGCTAATCGTTGTGATCCCAAACACACAAAGAAAAGACAAGAGTGGGAGATATAGATTTTTCCAAAGATCAGAGAATTTTAATATATTTCTAGATATTGACAAAGCAGGCACGACTGGATTTAAGAAAATTCTTCTTTCCTTATACACACTCATTCTGTAGTCATACTTTCTCTCCTTAATCTTACTGGCTCACTCAGATTATTTAATTTAAATCCAACAAGTCATTCTAGTTGAAACATTACCCCTTTTGGAAGTAAAAATCATCTGCTTATTCAGGCCTTCTATTATTGAGATATTTGACATCCCTTTGGCAGGACGTCTCCTATCTGGAATTCCTCTCTTTCAATCTGTACTTGGCTGAGACTTTGGTTTGTAAGAGTGTATTTGCCATATTTGGAGGGAGAATTATACCTGTCAACTTTGGTTTATTTCTATAAATTGTATCCAGGTATGGGCTTATAATAATATAACAATCAAGGCTTCACTCTGCATATTGAACCACTGTGTCTCTAAAGATAAATAATTGAATTCCTGCATTCTGGTTCTTAGGAATAAATTACTAATTCCAGGAAGGAAAGGAAAATTGCATTTGCAGAGGTATCATTACTGGGAAGGAAGATAAACTTCTGACACTGATACGATTTCCAATCTATGCCCAAGAGATTCCTTTACTGAATCCTAAGAATGTTGCAGATCACTACTGAGTTTTCATTGGCTCAACTGCATTGGGAAGCTTACCCAGCCCCTGCCAGTATTATATTTCACTTTGGCCACTAGCATCAGTCCATCATTTTCAGCAACACTAAATCTGCCCATTACAATTTTAAGCTATATAAGAGGAAAATGAAAATTATTAATTTAAAATATCAGATAAACAGTGCAACGTCACATCTATCAGTGAAATGAAACAGTCATAACCATGGCATAATGGGAGCTTTTTATCACAAGCCAATATGCATGCCTCTTATTGAGCTAGCCTACATGACATACAGACTTAAAAACTACTAAAACATTATTCATTTTGGATAAGCCATTTCTATGCCAACCACACTACGTGAGATGGCCTAGTATATAAAGTGTTTGAATTCACAAAGTGCAATATAAGGATATGAACTGCATGGGAAAATGTGGGACATCTGCTCTCCATCCATAGTTCCAAATTTCACTCACTCATAAAAATAAACATTTAAATCAACACTAATCAGCAGTGAAGTACAGGTTAGACTTCCCTGGTTTGGCACCCATGAGACCTGACAAGTCCCAAACAAGGTAATTTGCCAGACCAGGGAAGCAGAATTTTTGCCATTCAGAGAACTCTTCTAAAATTTGGTATTTTGTATCAATATCTTTTTGTACTACCAGAAACTTTTACATATTTTTATTCCCAATATTATAATACGTAGTCAAGATAGCTAATTTATAAATAGTAATTTCATAATATTCTTCAAGTGCTGTAACACTAAAGTAAACTAAGCATCCCAAGTTGAATTTAGACATCTGAAACTAAAATTAGGAAGTAGGCATTACACACACTACAATTTTTAAAAACATAGATTTTTTTGAGTAAAGACAAGAGATACCAAGGAATTGGAACACATTTTTACTTCTTGGACAAGTTTCTCTTAACTTCCTCAATCTTGGTCCTTCCACTCCTTCACATCACATCCCATCCCATAAAAGCATATAATGCTAACCAGATTGCAAAATTGGAATTCATGCAAGAAGCCAAATTTAAATGGACCTCACTTATATTTTTGACAGTCCTCAAATACAGGAAATCATGTCCAAAAGCAGAGCAACTAGGATGGAGAATGAACAACCCCAACACACATTCAAGTCCACAAAAATGATCCATTTTATTTCAGATGCAGTGAATTAATTTCAAATACCTCAAAACTGTTGTTTCTCTTTTTCATTTGTCCTTTACTAGACTAAAGCAAATAGTCTTTTACTGCAGTTAGTTTATCAAACAGTAGCCATGGAAATTCCATGTATCAGTCCTGAACAACTTGCTTCCGTTACAGAAACAACCAGAATCATCATATTGGCAAGCTATGATTAATTTCAAAACATTCTACAGGTTGAACTTTTATAATCTGGCATCTTTGGGACCAGACTGGTGCCAAACCAGAGAATTTTCCAAACCACAGGAGGTCAATATTATCTTGCAGCATTACCAATGCTGCTTACTGGGCTCTTAGAAGACATTTAGGGGTAAATTAGAGCTAAACAGCAGCACAGAACACCAAGAGCCAGGAATAGTAGCTGTAAACAAACTTTATGGGTCCATGGGAAACCTGGCCACATGCATAAGTGGACATCCGGCTAACTAAAATTATACCAGACTATGGATGTTGCCGGACCAGAGAATGCTGGATGAGAGAGGTTCAACCTGTACTAGAGGCTATGGCTGTGAATCATTTGACAATGTTTCCATTTATCCAGCTCTCGATTTTAATTCCCAGGATTACAGCTGAGGCATGCCCAGACTAGTAACCCAGAATAGGTTATCCAAATTTCTGCATTATAATATATAAAAAATAAGTTCTATTTTTTATTATCTCTTATCCCAATATAGTCCAATCAAAACTCTGAACCAACAGACTGTAGGTCAAGGTCTACCCCGAAAAAAGCAGCATAACGTATGTCTAATACACATTAGCAACCCAGGTCTTATTACCCATGTTTAAAATTTAATTCTTCGTCTCATCCATGGATCAACATTTATATACAACTAACGGGAGTTACCCGGCGTTGCTCAGAAACGTGGAGGAACAAAATTTAGAAAAACAGTAGTTCATTATCATTTTTTGAATAGTAGAAAAGTTGCACTGAGTTCTATAGGGATTAAAATAAATAAAGTATAAAACAACCAATTTTACATGTTATCAAACTTTATTGTAAACTATATTTTCGGTTTCATTATTCTTAACAAATATGTACAATTTTTTTCCACTTCCAACTCTTGAACACGCAACATAGAGGTGTCCATGTGAAAAACAAGATGTCTCCAAATCAATTCCAACTATTTTAAGTGACTGTCCTTGCGCTTAGTCAGTATACATCATTGAAATATAAGTTGACAGTTGATATAACTGAGGTGAGGAGCCTGAGGGGAGGGAGAGGGAAGGAAGCCGCACGCCTGCCGCCGGTGCCCGAGCCCACCCTCCGCTTCCTTGTCCCTTCACCGGCCTTAGTGAGTGACTAGCCCCACCGCTTCCCCAGGGAACCCACTTCTCCCCATACTGCCAAGCTCCGTGCAGCCCCGGGGAGAGGCGGTCTCTCATCTCTTTCCTCCCACCGTCCCTTAAAACCTTCTCCGGGGTGACAGGTTATCCCTCCGCCGTCCTTAGTGAGCGACTGTCCCCGCCACTTCTCCCAGGAAGCCGCTTCTCCCCACACTACCAAGCTCTGTGCAGCCCTGGGGAGAGGCATCGGTCTCTCATCTCTTCCCTCCCACAGTACCTTAAAACCTTCTCCCATGCAAAGTTTGGTTGTGGTAGCTCTTATAGTGTCCAAGTTATTAGCGCACAAACGAACAAACAAACATTCTCCTTTATATATTCGATTTAAAGCACTCTATTTACCTTGTGTCTGCATTTAAGTACAACCCCATAGGCTCCTGGAACACAAATGGAAAAAACAAACAGATTAATTACTATGCTGTGGGAAAAGTAAGTAAAATACTCTATATTTCACATTTGCCTAACGTGTATTACAGATGCACTGTTCCTTATACTATTTTCTTACACTTATAGCTAAAATGTTTTGTTGCATTTTTGTGTCGCAAAATTTAAAAATGAAGCTGCTGGTAAGTATATGATTTTGAAATTCTTCTGTGAATTCTTTATTTTTATAAATATGAATATGCAAGACTATCTGAAAATCTGTATATTCTGGTAAGAGTTACTAGTGTAGACAGTAACATTACACATTACATTATTTTTTTTAAAAACAAGAACAGAAAAAAAAAAGTGTCATTTCATGTACATTCTGGTAATTCTGCTTTGATTACTTTTAAGGCATCTCTTGTGACTTATCTACACATAAAATGCTAAGCAGCATAGCTATAGTGGCATTCTCCCATTGGTACAGGTATCTACCTCCTCAAGACACAGCAGATAGGTTGACAGAAGAATTCTTCTGTTGACCTAGCACTGCCTGCCTACACAGGGACTTAGGTCAGCTTAACTTCACCACTAACGATCTGGATTTTTCCCACCCCAATACGTAAGAGTTCAGTTGGATTTAGAATGGTAAAATAATTGTTTCACTTCTTTAGGACATCCTGCCATCTTAAAATTAAGACAATGACTTTATTACTTAATATGTTAACTTGTATATGCAAATAATATTTTGTCTAGCTCGATAATGTCCATAATTAAGCATAGAATAATATTTGTAATAAAAATATATGCATTGTAAAAATGAATAAATCATATTTTTTCAATTCACCTCATACAAACAAGTACAGCAGTGCATCTCTTTATTATGAAAGTACAACTTACCAATGTAGATTTTTTTTGGTTACATAGCTGCATTCGGAAACAAAACAATGTATAACTTTCACCATTTACAAGTCCACTGAGCCCTACTACTTATTTAGGCAATCACTTAGAGAAACAAGTTATATTTTTATGGGAAATAATGCTGCCCGCTTCTTATTTACAATGTCACCAGAAAATGAAAACAGGTGTTCACATGGCACTTTTGTAACTGGCATTGCAAGGTATTTGAATGCCAGATGTGCTAACTATTTGTATGCCCCTTCATGCTTTGACCACCATTCAAGAGGACTTACTTCAATGCTGATGACCTTTGTTAAAAAATAATGCAGTAATTAAATTTGTGACCAAATTTCTTGGGGGAGAATTGAATGTCTCCTGTTGTTTTACCCAAACTCTGTCATATATTTCATATTATTGCAGTCTCAGACAATGACCCAGCACATGTTCGTTTTAAGAATGCTTTCACTATAGATTTCACAAAAGCCACATTTCTAAAGAGAGCTACAGCACTTGATCCAAGGTTTAAGAATCTGATGTGCCTTCCAAACTTAAAGGGATGAAGTGAGGAACGTTCTTTGAGAAGTCTTAACAGAGCAACACTCCAGTGTGGAAACTATAGAACATAAACCACCAGAAAAGAAAAATCAACCTTTTACTGATCTGCATCTGAGTCAGATGCAGAAAATGAAAATGCGTAAGTCCACACTGCTTTGGACCATTATCAAATAGAACTAGTCATCAGCATGGGCGTACATCCGTTGGAATGGTGGCTGAAGCATGAAGGGACATATGACTCCTCAGCACATCTTGCATGTAAATATCTTGATGCCAGCTTCAACAATGCCATGTGAACACCCGTTCTCACTTTCAGGTGACATTGTAAACAAGAAACAGGCAGCGTTATTTCCTGCAAATGTAAAACTTTTCTGTCTAAGTAATTCATCTGAGACTTGTAGGCTCTCAAGTTTTACATTGTTTTGTTTTTGAATGCAAGGGT
Organism: Pelodiscus sinensis; assembly: GCF_052426305.1. Lineage (NCBI taxonomy): Eukaryota > Metazoa > Chordata > Testudines > Trionychidae > Pelodiscus > Pelodiscus sinensis. The sequence continues at coordinate 214,463,515 of NC_143052.1, forward strand.
TTTTTTGTACACAACTCTACATTTGTAAGATCAATTTTTTATGTTGGAGAAATTATACCATAGTACTTGTAATGGAAGAAATGAAAACTACTATTTCTTTTGTTTTACAGTCAAATATTTGTAATTAAAATATGAAGTGAGCAATGTACATTTTGTATTCTGTGTTGTAATTGAAATCAATATATTGGATAATGTAGAAAACATTTAAATAAATAGTATTCCAGTACTGTTTAACAGTACTACTCCTGAACACTGTCTTAGTTCTAATTCCTATTTAATTAAGATGATCTGACTTACCTTCACCTACAACCCCAAGGATCTCAAATTTATTCATCACATTACCAATGTTAAGAATCTTCATGAAGACAAATTCCTCTTGTGATGAGAGCCACAGAGCATGGCACAGAGAAGAATATCTAAAGGGTCTATAGCAGGCAAAAGTGAAGACTTCTGATAGAAGAAATCCACATTGATTGACTGGACTTCTCACATACTTGTCCTAATTTCTAGGCATTAAATAGCTTCCTGGAAAGAAATGAATGATAAAATTAGCATCAGCAGATCTTGCTTTACAGCATTCAAAGAAAAACAATGGCATATATTCACAATATTTACTGTCAGCACTATGGAATTTGAGAAGGAAAATTACCTCACCCCTTTCTGGGTTTTACGGTCAATAGAACTCTGCAGCATGCATAAAGTCAGTCAGCATAGGTGACTACATATCTGATATATGGCACAGTAGGTTTTATAACCCCAGAAGCAGGACATCATTTAAAGTAAGGAAACAGCTTATATAAGAAATGTTTCCTGCTGGTATACAAGAAAAATTGGCAGTGATCTACCACAGCAGGTAGTTGAACACATACTTATAAATACTAGCTTTCTCTCTTGCATTTATGATGGCAGCTAATTATAGAAAAAAATGGATTGTAATTAGTTAGTTTATTCTACACTCAATCTATGCTAGTTCCTCTTTTTCTATCTTTTATTACACCTGGAAACATTTCTAACACTTTTCATAGTTAACACTATAAGGAGCCTGTTTAAAAAGGATATGCTGAATAATATTTTATGAAACATTGTAAGTTTCACACAAATTAAGCATACTTAGTACCATACGATACAAATACTCTTTTAAAGCTCTCTCTATAGCAAAGTTACACATTTTCAGACAATACATGTAGTAATTACAGAAATGTGATGAATGCAAAGAAAGCAGGTTTTTACTCCAGGCAAAGTTTGTCATCTATGGTTTTAGTAGAAAAATAAGTGTACTAAGATTTATTTTGCCACTGTATATGCTGGTTTTAATCAATACTTACATCACCTATTCAATTTTAAAATGGAGAGAAATAAACCACTAATGAATTCTCTGTAAAAGGGAACAGTTTCTTGTATCTCAGGGCCCTATGAATAGGACTACCTATGGAAAACTAGCTTGCAGGGTGGCAATGAATCCATATCACTAAACCAATTCATGGTACCAATATCGATGACCTAACTATCCTGGATTCTGCACATACAGAAATATAAAGTTGCATCTCTATTTTAGTGTTGCCAGTGGATGTTGTGAAGAGCACTGCTCTGAGCCAAACATAATACGAAGGAGAGGTAGGAGAGACAGGAAAAAACACATCAAATGGCTTGAAAGAAACTTGTTCGCAGAGAAACAAAGGCTACATAAAAGATAATAAAATACATTATCGCAGAATCAAGTTTTTGTTCAAGTGACTATAAATATAAAAAATGTTTGCCTAAATTAATCGTCTATAGGGGAAAACAATTTAAAAGTTATTCTTCCATTACTGAAATATTTTCATAGTTATTTAAGATGGACAGAAAAAAACATTGTCTTTATCTGAGTGTTAAAGAGCTGGCATTTCTTTCCATACTAAACATGCACTCTTCATCTTTCCCTTTCACACTCTTCCCCCTCATAGGTGTGTGGGTTTTCTCTCCCCTGCCTTCTTACAGAGCCTTCAATCTTTAAGGTAACAGTAATAAACCAATTACAAAAACTAAATAAATACATCTGATCTGTTAGCCCCTGCACTACAGTCTATAGTGAGCTGTGTTTGTCCACCCCATTGTGGCATTGGCCAGTACTACACTGTAACTTACCCATATGAACTCCCTGAGTACAAAGTAAAAAGCTCCTACTTTTCATTAATGTAGTCCTTTTTGAAAAGACATACATTAAGACAAACTAAGAATCTTAGAGTCTGGGCTCATAGTCACACTCCCATATTCCTAAAAATGGGGCCATGAGAAAAATCCTCTTGAAAGTGCAGTAGACAGAGGCACAGATAATCATTACAAGATCCAAACCTAGAATCTAGGAATATAACAGAGCAGAGTGCTTCTGTCCACACACCATCTATCAAGGCACTAATTTAAAAGCCAACAAGGGAACAGGCTTAACTTTAACACAGACAAACCAAGGCAGATCAAGGCATGAAACTGCTAACAACATTTACAAGACAAGGTGGATGAGACATCTTTTACTGGACCAATTTCTGTTGGTGAGAGAGAGTAAAGCTTTCAACCCAAAAGCTTTCCCTTCTTCAGGTCAGGGAAACCAGAAGAGCTGTGTCTCATTTCAAAAGCTTGCTTCAGGCTACGGCTAACTAGAGAGCTTACACCTGCTGTGTCCAACACGCTAGCCTCTAGCCCCCATTTGGCTATTTGGCCGGGTGAGTGTGGTTAGCTGACTATAGCAATAGCCACTATATTATTTACAATTTCAGAATAATTTGGTTAGTTCGCTGTACTAGTAGCCACTATAGTGGCTACAGCTTCAGAACTGGTTGAACACCAAGCGTTACAGCAGCTCAGCTACAGCGCAGCGATGCTGCTAGTAAAATACTAATGTAGATCTAAACTGAGAGCTCTCCCATCAACTTAATTGCTCTAGGTCCCACAAGCAGCAGTAGATATGTTAATGGAAGAGCTGTCCCTACTGGTGATTGGTCAAAGTAGTCACTTCCCTGAGAGACATAATTTATACCCACTTAAACCAGAGGTAGTGTGTACATAGTCTCTCTCACCAACAGAAATTCGTCAATAAAAGATTCTCTTACCCATCTTTTGTCTCTCCAATATTATGGGAAAACATTGCTACAGTACCACTGCATACCAACATTTGGATCCAGCAAGCCCTTATTTACAACAGCTATATCACTAGTATTTCAGTTGTAGGTACAGTAACATTGTCCAGATGATGAGCAAACAAAAGGACACTGGAAAAAGTCACTCCCATAACTGGCACGCAGAGAGAGGAAAGGACTGAATGAGCTTAGAGACTGAACTACCAATCAAGATTCAGGTTCTGTGTTTTGGTTGGCTCTGCTAATCCTGTATTTCATTTATATGAGAGTCTACCTCCAAAAAAATCAATAAAACTATCCTGAATACAAAGAATAGTTTCAAACCATAGATAAGATGCAGGAATTTTGAGCTCCTCAACCACCTATGGCCAAAATTTTCAAAACTGTGTTGGGATTAAAGGAGTTAATATAAAAATCATTCAAAATGGAGTCAGTGAACTTTTGATCTTAGGACTCCATTTTGATCAAAATGCCTGTCAGTAGCAGAGGACTCTGAGCAGTGCTGGCTCTCACCAGCCAGAACTGGTGTTTTCCGCCCACCCAGAACATTCCCATCACCTCAGAGTTTCATACTACAGAAAAGATTTAAGGGCCTGTGAGGCTGCTGGGGGCGTGTGGTCTTCCCATCCACACTCCTGTCAGCACCGGGCCACCATAGCGGCAATGACAAGGGAAAGGGAAGATGTACCGCCAGTGATCCACTTCCACCATAGAAGCTCCCCACTGTGATGTCCCTGAAGTTCCTCCCTGACAGCTTCAAACTAGCTCAAGGGTAGAAGGTCCCAGGTCTCAGCTGCACAGCACCACTGGTACCTCCCAATGTAAAAGGGGTATACTTCTTTGGGTTCTTTCCTATCAATTCTTCCTTTCTTCCTGGCCAAAGTCAGTATCTGGGCCTAGGCTTCACGCCTCTGATGAAATCCCTACACTGTTATATAGTTATTGTTAGTTAAGGAGACTTACTATTGTTTGCGTTATTGTTTGAATTTCCCATTTTCCCCGTTATTGTAATTTTAATATCTTAATATGTGTGTCAACTTACATAGGGTGTCCCTCTTTATTATTTCTGTATTACACTAGGAGGGTGCACTGAGGGATTACTCCAGCCCACTGGTGACAGATACAGGAAAAGGGTACCTGCATTCTCTGAAACAGGGGCTACCCTGATACAGGGGTCACCTTTTGATTTCTATTTTCTTCAAGGTGCCTTTGTCGCCTGGGTAACAACTGGGCACCTAGTGTATTTTATAAACACAGCTTATCACAATAGTGACTAGTTATATGAATTTTGAAGATATCCATCTTTTAAACAGATTAGGATTTTAAAAAAAAACCACACTGGAAGTGCCCAAAGAATGTTAGACCTCAAGTTCTCCTAAACCTTCCGTCCGTCCTTTTTTTTCCCCTGCTCTTCCTATTCATGTACGTTGTCCTCTAGTTTAGTATAGAAATTCCCACCTCAACACATTATGTCTATGTAGTAATCTCTAGTCTTGTACTGTCTGGCCTTGTAACTTTGATGACTTATAAAACTGAACAATACAATCTGAGATCCTATGAAGTGTGCAAGTATTTGAGAACATATTCAAACTGTAAGTCACCTTGTGTTCCTTTCATTGTTTGTTTATTTTAAAAAAAAATAAAAAATTAATCCCCTACAGCTAGCATGCCTACCCCCAAATCACAGAGCCCAAAGTGTCCATGGTGACTCAGAAGGGTTGCCAACATCTGAACAGGGAAAATTAGAAAAAAAATAAACACTTGCTTATCGATCTTTCCTCTTTCATTTTTCTCCCACAGCCTAATTTTCATTCATCTACAAGATTTATTCCAGTCCACACTGCATGTAGATAAGAACTTTTGGTTTTTAGTCTTTAAAGTAAAAGAAAAATAGGATATTAAATAAAGGTGAACATACAAAGTATTTAATACCCTATGAATGCTATAACTCAACATTATGGTTATTCCAACACAGACCAAAATAACAACGACTGCTGTTCCATGTAATTTTCAACCCTATTATTACTCTCAGATTGTTGGTTCACTATTCAGATTTTTTTTTTTTTTTAAAGAAAATAAAACTTGAGATCACTTTCTCAAACAAAAAAAAGCACACATCTGCTAAAAAAAACCTCCAAGAGAATAAAAAAAGCCCTAAATGTCTAATTTTAAATTAATAGGATCAGGTATCATACTGTTATTAGTGAATGAAAACCTAATGTCTAACTGGCCGCTAGAAGCATTTACTAGATTTCCGCTATTCATTCTTGATGTTTTTTCAAAGTAGAAACAGAGAACGTGTTTTTTCTTTTGTTTTTTTTCCATGAAAACTTCCCTCTTAACAGCCAACTTCCTAAAACTAAACAAAAATGTATCCCATACATGCCAAACATACTTCACTTACCATTTGGTATGATGATAATGAAAGTGTCATATTTTACTTACTTGCGTCTGAAGAATACTCACCCTCCATACACTTAAGATTAATCTAAAGAAACTTCTACAGGTTAAACTTTTATAAACCAGAACTCTGGTCCGGCAACATTCATAGTTCTAGGCTCAGAGAGTCTTAATGTGCTGCAGTGGGTGGGGAGGCTAGAAGCCCAGCTCTATGCAGGGGGAGGCGATGCATGGCTCAGCTGGGCTGCGAAGGGAGGAGGAAGGGGCCGGGGGCCGGCGTGCAGTTCACTGGGGCTGTGAGGGGGAAGGGGCCTGGAGCCGTCGCATGGCAATCCCAGTTTTCCAGTTGGACAGGAAGGATTGTGCTGGGGTTAGGCGGGGCTTGGCTACACTGGCAGAGGGGAAGGTTGCTCAAGGGACAGGGCAGCAGCTTACCTTCCCCAGCTGCCCATGACCTCAGGTGTCATGGTAGGGGGTCTCTGTGCATTCTTCTGGGCCTGCCTGCCACAGGATTTAACTCCCCCCCCCCCCTCCCCCCGGGGCTCTTGCTGCTACCACCAGTTGCGCAGCAGAGCAAGAGGTTCCAGCTGCTAGCTCTGTACCACTGCTGGCATGTCCCTGTGGCCTGGGGAGGTGTACAGAACCATCCCATCTGATTCAGCACAGCTGTCCAAAACCCCACACTGTGGGGGGCCCTGCAGCAGCCACACCAACCATCCTATGGAAATGACAATCCCCCATACTCAGATTAGCCCATAGGACCCTGGGCGGGCTGAGGTCAGCAGCAGGGGTTGGGCCTCCTGCCACACTCACTGCAGGCAAGTGGAGCTACAGAATAGCCTGCTCTCTCTGCTGCCATCTCCCAAACCAAACCACACTGTAGCTGGGGCTCTCCGCTTCCCACCAGCACAGTGTAGAAGAGCCATCAGGCAAACCTGGGAGATGGCAGAAGATTAGAGGTTGCTGTGCCGCTCTGCTTCCCTGCAGCTCTTGCCACCATGGTGAGTGTAGTAGGGTGCCAGGTGTCCAGTATTCACCCAGACAGTCTGGTATTTGCGTGCTCCGGCCAGTTTAAAAAACAAAACAAAACCAAAAAACAGGAAATGACTGGTATTTCCTGTTTCCCTCGGACAGAAGCCCGGCAGGGCCAATTTCCGCCTGCTGCGTCTGGCGGGGGAAGTGAGGAGTGAGGCAGAATTGTAGTGAAGGGGGGGCTGGAGGGGACACTTGCTGGGCACCATGCTAGGGGGCTGCTTGGCTGGGGTGGGAGCAGAGCACACGCTGCTCTGGCCCACGTGACCAACAGAGACCCGGGAGCTGGCCACGTTATGTCTCCCTCAACACGAGCTGTGGTCAACCCGCAGCTCACAAGCCACATGCGGCTCTTGCCCCCCAAAAGTGCTGCTCGCAAAGCCGCTCCTGCGCCCCCCGCCCCCAGCCCTCCTGTGCTTACTGAATCAGAGCTGCAGGGTTTTAAAAATGGCGCTCAGAGGAGCTACCTCCACTGGAGCTCTGCAGTTTAAACATTGTAGGAGCCGGGCACACAGGCAACCCAGCTCCTACTACATTTAAACTTCAAAGGCACAGCGGGGTAGATCCGGAACCTGGAGTGAAAGAGGACAGAGCTGGGACCTACTGAGATTCTGCATTTTAAATGTAGTAGGAGTCGGATCCAGCAGCCCCTGTCCGTAGCCAGCCCCAGCTTCCGTGGACAGAAGCTGCTCCGGCAGCAGACCCTGCTCGCAACAGCCCGGGCTGACCATGGGCAGAGGCTGCTCTGGCAGCAGCCCTTGACAGAGAAAGCAGTGCATAGGGAGGAGGGCAGGCAGCACCACAAAGATGGTGCTGGGGAGAACTGGCTTTTAAGTCAGCTCCCCCTAGCACCTGCTCCCCCTGATACGCAGACAGCAAGGGGGGGGGGGAGAAACGGAGCACATAGTCAAATAGTGGACTAGACTACCTGATAAGCGTAAGCTTATCAACTACTTGCTTACATCCCTATCCTTGCCCCTTTACCTTTTCCAAATCAACTCAGGAAAACAAGTCAGTAGTCCACTCACAAATAAGCATACATAAAAAAAAATCAGCAGGAGCATAGGAAAGAAATGGTTTTGATAAAGATTTTAACTCTACCTTCCAAGAGATTGTTTTAGAGCAAGAGAAAGACCAAGAGAAAAGACATAATAGATGATTAAAGAGCTTACTTACCTTGTGTAGTTCTTTATAATAGTTTCAACCAATTTCCCCAGTATTAAAGTTAGATTTACATGTCTCTAATTGCCAGGATCACCTCTAGAGCCCTTCTTGAAAATTGGTGTCACAATAACTATCTTCCCAGTCATTTGGTACAAAAGCTGATTTAAAAGGATAGGTTAGAAACCACATTTAGTAGTTCCACAATTTCACATTTGAGTCAGAACTCTGGAATGAATGCCATCTGGACCTATTCTCAGAGGGTTAACCATGTTAGTGTGTAACTTTAAAACAATGAATAGTCGTGTGGCACCTTAGAGACTAACAAAAAATATATAGAAGCTTCAGGGGGTAGCCAAGTTAGTCTGTTACAGAAAAAAACAACAAATGGTCTGGTAGCCCTTTATAGATTAAAGGGCTACCAGACCATTTGTTGTTTTTCTTCTGTAACAGACTAACGGACTAAAGTGCTACCACACCATTTGTTTTTAAAAAAACAAAACAAAAAAACAACAAGAGAGAGTATCATGAACTTTCATGGGTACAGCCTGACTTGCTACTGTTTATCAGTTTGTTCCAAAAATCTCTTCTAATGATCTCTCAACCTGGGACAGTCACCTTGGATCTGTCACCTAAAGAGAATGGCTCAGGTTTGTCAACCTCCCTCGCATCCTCAGCTGTGAAGACTGATTCAAAGAAATCATTTCGTTTCTCCACAATGACCTTATGAGTGCTCTGTTAGCGTCTTGATTGTTATGAGTGCTCTGCGCAATCAACTTACTGGTTGTTTAGCAGGCTTTCTGCTTTTAAAAAATTAATATGTTTTGAATTTTTTGCTAACTGTTATTCAGTTTACTTTTTGGACTTCCTAACTTTATTTTTACATTCCCTAACAATTTCTGTCAATGCATATTGAGAGAGCAGTTATCAAAGAAGAAGCTATTTGGCCATTAGGCTGCAGCAGCTGAACACAATAGGAGAAGCCAGAAGATGAAAGAAACAATAGCTTGCAATGTTTGTCACATGGCTGGAGGAAAGAATTGATTGAAGATTATTTCACAAGCTTAATTTACATAAAGTGGCCAGGTTCTCTTCGGGATTTCCATCATTAATTGCTATTGCACTTCAGATGCCCATTTACAACAAGAACCATTCTCTTTCTGCTATTCAAGCTAGGCCGTAAGTTGTACAAAATAGGATGTAAAATATGGTGACTACAGCTAGTCTGGACAATGAGTCAAAGCAGACATGCAGATGAATAATCACAAAAGCTTAACATGAATCCCACAAAGTTACCTTATAAATGTCAGTATAAATAAATGATGGCCACTTAAACACCTTCCTATACCAGAAGCTTACTGACATCTATTCTTATCTACTTGCTTCTAGCTTCCATCCAGGACACATCACACAATCCAGGACACATCACACAATTCATTGTCTATAACCAAGCCCTAAGATAAAACTACATCTGCTCCAATCCTTCAGAAGAGACAACCACTGACAAGATCTTGATCAAGCATTCTTAAAACTAACCCACCTGGGGAAGTGAAGAAACAGACTGACCAAGCCAGACAAATATCCGCAAGACACCTACTTCAGGACAGGCCCGATAAGGAAAATACCTGGCTATCATCTATAGCCCCCAGCTACAACCCTCCAACACATTGTTAATAATCTACAAGCTATCCTAGAAAATGGTCTCTTACTCTCTCAAGTCCTCACCTATAGACAGACCCCCAACCTGAAGCAAATACTCATGAGCAGCCACCCACCACACCACAGAAACACTAACCCAGGAACTTGTCCCTGCAATAAAACCCATTGCCAATTATCCACATATCTACACAAGTGACATCATCATAGGACTTAACCATATCAGCCATATCAACAAGGGCTCATCCACCTGTACATCTACTAACCTAATGTATGCCATCTTGTGCCACCAATGCTCCTTTGACGTGTATACTGGCTAAACCAGTGGTCCCCAACCTTTTCAGTTTGTCGGGCGCCCGGGGCCGGCGCTCCCCCCGCAAGCGCCGCGCGCCCGGGGCCAGCGCTCTCCCTCCCCCCCGCAAGCGCCGCGCGCCATGTGCCCGGGGCCAGGCCAGCCCCGCGCACCTGGCGGGCGCATGGAAATGCCCCCGCGGGCGCCATGGCGCCCGCGGGCACTGTGTTGGGGACCACAGGGCTAAACCAAACAGTCTCTGATACAAATCAGACATCAAGAAAAGTAACATACTAAAACCAGTATAACACTTTAACCTCTGTAGACACTCAGTAAGAGACTAAAAAGCAGCTATACCTTGATCAAAAAAAACCCTTCAAAACCAGACTACAAGGAGAAACAGCACAGCTGCATTTCATTTGTGTTACATTTGCAATCAAATTAAGACTGAATATGGACTTAGAATGGTTCTCTCACCACAAAAATGATTTCCCCTCTCTTGATATTTATCTCCCCCATCAGTTGCTGGGAGTGAGCCATATCCACCCTAATCAAGTGGTTCTTATCCACTAAAACCAATGCCTAAATAAATCTGTTTCACCTTTCAAGTGCCAAAGGATTTGTTGTATTTGAAGATACAGGCTAACATGGCTCTCTCTCTCTCTCTCTCAGACTACAAATTAGTTTATTATTGACAAACAGAACCAATTCCAATCTGTATAATTATACCCAGGACACAAGAACCTTAAAAAGGAGGTCCCTCTGAAAAAGAATGGTTAAACATCAGATTTTAAGCTAAACAAAGAATAGTAAAAAAATAAATAAATCTCAAAGCCACCAAGAAGTTAAATCTCTGAGTTGGAAAAATTCACATATGCAGCTTCATGTAATCTATGCAAGACAGTAATTATACAGTGTGAGAGTCTACTCATTATGCATAACAAAATGCAAAGCCAAAAAAAAAAAAAAAAGGATATGCCACCAACCAGGAAAACAAGAAATTTATGCATGAGATTGTAATGGTTTCTCAGTGACACAGAATGGCTAAAAATACAATTCCTTCCTTGTTCTTAACACAGACCACTAGCAGGGTCTTAATATCCAGTTTCCTCTGTTATCCTTACACAACTATTAGGTGTTCTACTGACTCAGTTAAGTCGTAAGAAAATAGCGAAGAATTATCATGAGGTTTGCTGTACTGCACCTGAGAATCTCTTCTCTCTTAATAATACAGTACAATCATTTTTCTTTTTAAGGTAAGAGACCAGAAGATTAAAAATGGTTGAGGACTTTTAGTCACTGCTAGAAAAGCTGTTTGCTAGTGGGGTTTTTATTATAAAAAGATGCCAATTATGCCTTATCTCACTCAGGTATTGCTCATTAACCTGACCTGGATATAAGGAATGCAGGAATAGTCCTTTGATCAGGGTAACCTAGGTTCTGGTTAAGAATCTCAGAGAGGAACAAGAACAGCCAAACACAGGGAGAAGATTTTGGGTTGGAATTTGCTTTATATTTTCATCATGTCTATATCTACATATCTAAAAAAACCTGCTCAGACCTCAAAATCCATATTTAAAATCTACTCAGACTTTAACAGCTTTCAAGATAATTATTGTAATATTTTTCCTCTTACCAACAAAAAAATTGCTTTTTCTTTTGAATATAAAAATACATATCTGAAAGCAAGCCCTAAAATAGTAGGTTTTTTTTTTAATTAAAACACTTTTTATATGCAATCTGTTGAACTGGAAAAAAACTCGTAAGTCTCTTATTTATTAAGCTAAAAGCTTCATTTCAAGGTATTCTCCAAGACACAGGATCTTAAATGCATTTCATTTCATCTATTTACATCCATATCTTCAACCCTGCAGAATGCTAGTGAGGTTAGAAAAATCCCATCTGTCTTCTCAAATGATAAGTTTTTGAAGGCGGGGGAGAGAAAGGAGCAAGGCAAAAATATATGCATGACAAGGTACACAATATCATATGATATGGTAGCTGAAGTATTTTTCCACTGCAGGGTGTTTATCAGACTGCAATAATTCTATTAGTACTTTTAAGGCTTGAAGCACACCTTCTGTTGAGTGCTGTGAGTCACAGTTTTAATGACAGTGTGTGATGATTCTGTAGCTATGCAGCTTATGCAAGAGAATACTATTTGCATTAAATACCCAGATTTAGAAGCCACCTTTTCTTCGTCACTGCTAATAGTGAACAACAGCTAGTAGTAAAAAAAGAATAGGATTATATTTCCTGCATTCCCTACAATTGGAAGAAACAATGCTAGTTTGCTAAATATTAAATGGAATGTTGCTGTTGTTTTGTACACGTTAAACTTAAAATCTTGTTTTTGACAAACAGAAAGATATGACAATTTTTTACTTTTAGTTAAAGCTTATAGTATGTTTTAATTACATGGGCATTTTCTAAATGTTTTCAATGGACAGTGTTCTTCTCGCTTCCTCTACTTACAAAAGAGGCATTTAAGTGTTTTAAAGTGAGAAAAATTAGCCCTCTGAAACAAGGCAACTCAAAATCTGACATGCCCAGTTCATAGACTGGAACAAAAACAAAAAGAACAAAAAACAAATAAGCCAAAGGATAATGGGTTTGTTGGTATCAGATACAAACACGCTATAACCTTGCCCCTCTTATTGCCAGCTCTATTCTCCTAAGACAAGGAATTTGAAATAATCAGGATTCCTTCTCTTAGTATAGGAAATAGATCATCTTCAGTCTCTTGCTAGCTCATAAGAGGCAAAGGATGGCACAACAAAGACAGTAACCCAGACGATCAAGTAACACCCGAAGGCTGCTTCAGCCCATGTTTTGCAGGGGTAAAGGGATTTTGGGGAAGGAGGGGGTAAAGAGGAAAAGGAATTGTGCTATTAAATACTTCAAACTCAGTTGTTCTTAAAAGGGGTGGGAGAAGTCTCATTTTGTGCTTTTCAGTTCTGACAGTGCCCCATTATTTATGTACTGTTCTTTGTCTTTTTCTTCAAAGCTAATTACAGCCAGGGAGTTTGGCAGGGAATTGCTCAGAGCTGCCTCCTCTACCATACCAGTAAATGAAATTCTTGTGCAGATATTGTGCTAATAATTTGATCTCACTAAACTTAGTTTGAAGAACTGAGGAAATGACCACGGACCTCGTTTGCCTCTTCATCCTATGTTATTTTGACATTGTGTCTGAATTGGTTCTTGCACAAACTAATGATAAATAGGATTAAAAAAAAGATATAAAAGTTTGTATGATCAAAACAAATTCCAACTTCTGAGTAAAACATCCTATCCAGAATTTAGATAACCAGTCCTCCTTTGCTTTACTTTATAAGGAATTAATATGAACAAGTGATATTCCCATTTCTACCCTATTCCAGAACAGTCACCACGTGTTATAGATCTTGAAACATACCACCTATGTTTCAGGCATAAAATAGACAAAACCCCAAAACCTTCCCACAGAAGTATGTTCCTATTTCTCTCATGGCCCTGCTGAACCCAGACTGTAGGCCAGGTTATTCCTGACCGAAGGACTACTCCTGTCTTCCTTATACCCAGGGTATCTTAATGAGCAATGCTTACCAAAATGAGTTAGGAGAGCTCAACTGGAGCTTTCTGCAGGATTCCAACACTTGCTTGGAAGATAAGTCTAAAGACAAATGAATCATCCTGTTCCAATGAAGAGACAGAAGCCTGTGTACCCTCATGTTTAAAAAAAGTGAGAAATCTGTTGATAGCATAGCATTGGCATCCTCTTTGTGAGAGATACAAGTCACTGCAATCTTGTCAAATTTGATACAAGTTCCTGGATTAGAGTTCCCACAAGCATCACAGACTTGCAAGATTCTATATAAGGAACCTACCTGATCAGAAGGAAGCTACACTTGCAGCAGACTATTCATGCCACTACCTACTGCATACCTGTTCTGCAGATAGAACTTTTGTCAAACATGGCTGGAAACAGTGAGAACAACTACAGTACCCCAGTGACCGTCTCTAGTACTAGAAGTTGTAATCTCAATGTAAACAATGTGACATTTCCTCAGGAAAATAAAATTTCATTTTAAAAATAAGTAATTCTATTTAATAGGAATGAGCACATTTTTCATGTGATTATCCAGAGAGATTCCTTTTATACCTTTTGATCATACAAAACTAATCTTCCTCCTGTTGTTTATATAAACCAAGGTTCTACCTTTTCTTCCCCTGCAAGAGAAGGGTGTCCTCAAATTGCAAGCATCTCTCCTAATGTAAAACCAGCTGTGAGTTCTGGAAAATATAACTGATTTTAAATAAGTTTAATTCACTTTAAAAATGTATTGTTCAACTTCTAGTGGTTATCAGAAATTTCCCTGGTGAGCTTTGACTTAGTGTAATTTATCCAAAATTTAATAACTTCATTTGGAAAAAATATATTAAGCCTCAGTTGCAAAGAACTTTACAAAAAGTGATGCAGTTCTAGTGATGCTGCTGCTGTATATCTAGTAAGTAGCAGGACAGTGAAACACAGATTTTGTCAGTTTCACTGCTGCTATTCAGAAAAGAGTTTCATCAGAAAATACAAACTAGAAACCCAAAATGTTTCACAGAAGCCTACTGTGTTTAAACAAAATTATGCTGATCCACAGGAAGAGTTCCATTAGAAACCGTACTTGGTTTGACAGCTTGCCTAGGCTGAGGATATTTAGGGTATCCAGTGCCTATGGCATGGATTAGCTACCAGACCCTGAACACCTGGTTCCCCACTCCCAAATGGTGTGCCACACCTAGGATCACCAGAGAAAAACACTGCTACTTAAGGACAGGCATTGACAAAAGTGACAAGAATGTCAATTTCGTTCAGAAGCTGCTGAAATATTTTTGTTGTTGTTTTACAAACACCATAGGTTTCCACAGTGAAAGTTTTCCACAATTTCCAGTTCATGGGGAAATTGAGAATTTTTATTTTGGTCTAAATCAGAAAAAAAACAAAATATGAAATTTCCTACAAACTGGAAATTCTGAGTTTTGGCCATCTGTATTCAGAACCCTACTGACAGCTGTGAAAGTGGATAGAATCAAAATATGAGCAACAGCATAGCTGTCCACAGAATAGTACAAGAGGAGAAACCTGGACCAAAAAAAAGTGTACAGTATAATAAAACTGTGTCATCTTCAATTGAGAGGGAAAATCCACTAAAAACTGGAAGATAAACACAACTTTTTGAAAGAAAATATTAGCAAAGATATTATAATTCTCTGAATACATTAAAACAAACCTTTCACCTACAGTTCTCATATTTCTGTGAAATACTCATTTCACTCAAGGCTTTCACATGTGTGCCTAGTTCAGTCTTTAATCTGTCATAAGAACTTATATACTTATCTTTAAAAGCACCAATGCTAGCAATTCTCATGATTTACTGAGAGCATTGTAATACCTGGCTGGTGCTTTTCTTAAATTCCAGTTCTTGCAGTGAAAAAAAAAAAATCAAGTGAACATCTGCTTCCATTTCTAAAGCTAAGTTTCTAACACTCATGGTTGCAAAAGAAAAATTTAAAATGCAAACCCTAAAAGTGTCAAAACCAAAAGGCAAATATAAAAGTACCTACAATTTATTTTTTAGTTCTTATGACTTTGGGTCTTTTTTTAAACTTCTCATGACTTTTGAATACTTGGGGTTGATAATATTACCAACAGTAGAGTTTTATTTTAGTTTTTTAGATACAAGCAGGTCCTCAAAACCAAGTGACACTTGCCTAAACTTGCCTCAAGCACACAATTAAAGCTGTTAAACAAATGCAACTTATTTAACCACCATTCTTTTGCAAAAAGTCCAACCAAGCAAAGACCAAGTGCACACAGAATAATTTAGTCATCTTAATAATGTATAGGCTCTGCTTATCCCTTCATTTTGGTTAACATGCCATATTTCCAAGTCTCAAAGAAAATAGTACGAGCTCCATTTTAGTACTTTGGGCAGCACTTTGACTGCCCTGGCTTCACCAAGTTGAGCTCATCTAGCATAAAAGTTGTGTAAATTTTATGTGGAAGTTTTTCAGTGGGTCATTTTAAATTTAGAACTGAAAGGAAGTGGTTTTAACAACTGCCAGATTCCTTCCTATTTCAAACCCCAATAATATTAAAAATAAATTACTAATATTAATCTTGAATGAGAGAACAAAATAGAGTCAAGCTTTCCAATACATTAGACCACATATAAATCCCTCATTTAAAATATATATACACACTAGTGTAAAAATACATTGATATTTCATCCAATTGTGTTTAACTTACCAATTTGGGACCAAGAGATACCCCCTTTTATTGATACAGACAGATCGTTAAGTGGAAAAAGTACAAAACATGCATCCTAGAATACTCAAGGAACTGATAGAGGAGGTATTTGAGCCTTTAGTTATCATCTTTGAAAAATCATGGAGGACAGGATAGATTGCAGAAGACTAGAAACAGGCAAATATACTACCAATCTATAAAAAGGGAACTAAGAACAATCCAGGAAACTACAGACCAGTCAGTTTAACTTCTGTGCCAGAAAAGATAATGGAGCAAATAATTAAGTAATTCATCTGCAAACATACAGAAGATAATTAGGTGATAGGTAACAGCGAGCATGGATTTGTAGAGAACAAATGTCAAACCAATCTGATAGCTTTCTTTGTTAGGATGACGAGTCTCGTGGCTAAGGGAGAAGCAGTGGACATGGTATACCTAGACTTCAGTAAGGCATCTGATATGGTCTTGTATTGTATTCTTACCAATAAACTAGGCAAATACAACTTAAATGGGGAAATAATAAGGTGGGCGCATAACTGGCTGGATAACCGTTCTCAGAGAGTAGTTATTAACGGTTCACGATCCTGTTGGAAGGGCATAAGAAGTGGGTTCCGCAGGGGTCTGTTTTGGGACCAGTTCTGCTCAATATCTTCATCAACGATTCACATATTGGCATAGAGAATACGCTTATTAAGTTTGCAGATGACGCGAAGCTGGGACACATCGCAACTGCTTTGGAGAATAGGGTAATAATTCAAAATGATCTGGACAAATTGGAGAAATGGTCTCAGGTAAATAGGATGAAGTTTAATAAGGACAAGTGCCAAGTGCTTCACTTAGGAAGGATCAATTGGTCTCACACGTACAGAATGGGAAGCGACTGTCTAGGAAGGAGTAATGCAGAAAGAGATCTAGGGGTCATAGCGGACCACTAGCTAAATACAAGTCAATAGTGTGACGCTGTTTCAAAGAAAGCAAACATGATTCCGGGATGCATTAACAGGTGTGTTGTGAACAAGACACAAGTCGTCATTGTTCTGCTCAACTCTGTGCTGATGAGGCCTCAATTAGAATACTGTGTCCAGTTCTGGGCACCGCATTTCAAGAAAGATGTGGAGAAACTGGAGAGGGTCCAGAGAAGAGCAACAAGAATGATTAAAGGTCCAGAGAACATGACCTATGAAGGAAGACTGAAAGAATTGGGCTTGTTTAGTTTGGAAAGTAGATGACTAAGAGGGGACATGATAGTAGTTTTCAGGTATCTAAAAAGTGTCATAAGGAGGAGGGAGAAAAATTGTTCTCCTTAGCCTCTGAGAGTAGACCAAGAAGCAATGGGCTTAAACCGCAGCAGGGGATGTTTAGGTTGGACATTAGGAAAAACTTTCCAACTGTCAGGGTGGTTAAACACTGGAATAAGTTGCCTAGGGAGGTTGTGGAATCTACATCTCTGGAGATATTTACGAGCAGGTTAGACAGACATCTATTAGAGATGGTCTAGACAGTGTTGGGTCCTGCCATGAAGGCAGGGGACTGGACTTGATGACCTCTCAAAGTCCCTTCCAGTTCTAGTGTTCTATGAAAACTTATAACATATTACAAAAAGGACACAAAGCAAGAGGCATAGTACTACACACACACTGCCTACAGGGGTAGGACTTTTTTTTTTTTTTTGAGTGGGAGGAGGATAGGAGAGTAAAGTAGTGAATTTGTTTGGAATTTGGAGGAACGCGGTCCCTTCACATTTATCAGACAGACATATCAGAGATCAATATAATTCAAGTACTGCATCCAGGCAGGATTACCAACATCTCTCTATTCCCAGCAACTGGGAGTTAGAGATAAATTGCTCAGAAGATGCGTGTATACCTTACTGATGAAATCCCTTTATTTTAAAATATAAAGTATCACTAACGGACCTTTGGCTTATAGGTGCCTATATGCTAAAACATGCCTTAATTTCTGTAAGATCCTTTAGAAAAATCAGGGTACAATGAGAGTGATACCATACCTGACCGAACGGATCCTGCCAGTCCATCTGCAGGTATAGGTCTTCTGAAAACATCAGAATTCTGGTCTTGTATTTTCCTAGGCATATGTCTAGTTAAATGGGACACTCTTGAGCCAGCTTTTTCACAAACTGGATATATATTAGCTCATCCTTGGAAGAAATATTTTTTTCCTTCTCCCCAGTAAGTACATATTTCTTGATGAAAAGTCAGCATCGTGCTCTGCATCCACAAAACAGTCTTGTTTCTGTTCTTCAGCACAACTCCCCTTCCCTCCAGCAAGCACTGCAGTATGCTGCAACAAAGAGATGTTTTGACAACAGCCATGCAGAGCCCAAATGTAGGAAGGCCTAAGGGGACACCAAGAACAGAACCAGAAAACATCCTCCTCCTTCACATTGCTATATCAGTTTGCAACCTACAGTTGTTGAACTCTGCAGTGCAACCAGATATCCAAATAAGAGAGGGTTAGGTTCTGGTTAACTGGCAGGGACTAGAGCAACTTCCCGCCTGCCACAGGCAGGGAGCTACTCCAGGACCACGGGGCACACCACAGGCAAGTGCTGCTCTGACCAGCCCTCTCCCACCCACCTCTCCTTTAAATTAAGATAACCAATTAAACAGGATTTTACATCCATAGCAAGCACATCCTGGTGCTCTACACCAGTGTTTCTTAAATTGTGTTCCACGGCACACTGCAGTAGGAAGTGTGCCGCAGAGAACAACAAAGTTCAAAATGGCCACCCTTAAAAGGGCATGTGACCTTTTTTTGCTCAATAACTTCCCCCCTGACCCTCCCTCCCCCTTTTTTCCCCCCCTCAACCAAAAAAAAAAAATCCTTGGCATTCCTCATAAAAAAATTGTTTGGTGTTCCTCGGTCTTAAAATGTTTAAGAAACATTGCTCTACACTGACCGCCCCGCTGAACTGAGTGCAGTTTGAGGTCACTGGACCAATATTCAAAATCTGACATGGAACTTGCCCTATCTCCTTGAGAAACTGCCTCATCCTCTATAGCCATGAGGGAGCTACATTTAGGGAACTACAGACCTATCAGCTAATAGGGCTTATGTATACAACGAAACCTTCACTGGTCCTGGACTAGATAACGCAACTCACACCCTAAAGAGATATAAATACTGTAAGACAGCCTTACTACTTTTAAAATTATGAAATTCTCCTCCCGCTGCCCACATACATTCTTCATGCATACTTCTCTACCTGTGAGCAAAGTCGCTCTCTTTTTAGTTATTTTTCTAAGAGACAGTTTTGTTATCTCTGTTAATAAATATTAGGGAAGCATCCAAATACTCTGGTGATGGCAACCACATGAACTGCACAGACAGACAAATGAGATAAGCTATCTAGTCACACAACATCACAACTAATAATGGCCCTTACCCATTGTATTCTCTTTCTAGTAATACTTTCTCTGCTGCATTAACTCAGGTAACAGCACCCAGTGCTGAGTACCTGTGGTAGCCTAGCTCAGATGTTAGCAGCCACACTGCAAAGCCATGCTAGAGTTACAGCACTAGTGAGGACACAGTACTTGCCCGGGTGTATCACTAGGACTTCTGCAGTAATGTAAGTAGGGTCTTTGTTCGACAGTAATCTGAACACTATATGATTCTTTCCCAATGACTTATGGGAGAATCTGTCCTTTTGGCAAGGGGGGGGGGGAGAAAGAGGGGCGGAAGATTGTTGGAAGGCAGTAGACAATTATTTGAATTTAGCATCCTAATTTGAACATGGGAAGGTTATCCCAGAAACTCCTACCGGTCAATGTTCTTTGTTGCTGGATCAAGCAAGTAGGGGTGGGGGAGGGGCAAGAGGAGGAAGGGATTGTGATATCACTCTCTCATCTATTCATAGTGATCTCAAGAGCTAGAAATTCATCAAAGTTGTGTTTATTCCTCCTCTTCCCTCTCTCCCTCAAAAAAATTACATAATTTTGTAAGGAGGATACCCAGTTTCTCCAGAACATATCCAAAGAGAATAAGGACATCTCCCTTTTCTCCAATGAGCTAAGGAATAAGTCCTCACAACACTCCCTTGCATCATCTTCACACTAGCCTGTCTTATCCCACAAGTATTTTTTATAATCACAGTATGATGAGCCAGACTGAATCATCCCAATCCTGCAAGACAAAAAGCAAAATGGAAAGATAGGAGGAGAATTCCAAAAACTAGCATTGCGAAAATACATCATGCCCTTCCAAAGTTCCTTTCATTAGAGAAGCAAAATACTCAAAGATTAGTTGCATATATTTTACAGATAAAATATTGACGCAAAGATAACTGACTTGACCAAGATCTAGGGTTGCCAACATTCTAATTACACAAAACCAAACACTCTTGCCCCACTCCACACTTTCTCCAAGGACCCTCCCCTCCAACTTCTTCCATCTCCCTATCTGTCACTTGATCTCCCCAACCCTCACTCACTTTCAGCAGGTTGGGGCAGGTGTGCAAGAGGAAATGCAGGCTCCAGCTAGGGATGTGGGCTCTGGGATAGGGCCAGGGATGAGGGGTTTGGGATGCAGTAGGGGGCTCAGGGCTGAGGTTGGGATGGGGAGTGTGAAGGCTTTGGGAGAGAGTTTGGGTGTGGGAGTGAATCCAGGCTGGGGTACGAGGTTGGGAGTGTGGCCCTTACAGATCCCAGAAACAAATGCCAGGAACCTGCAGCCCCTAGGTCTATGGTGGAAGCTAGGAAGGGCTCCACGTATTGCCCCTCCCCCCCCATTGGTCTCAGTTCCCAATCAGTTGGAGCTGTAGGAGGAGGACCTCCAGGCACGAGGGCAGTGTGCAGAACCTCCCAGGCCACACCCCTGCATCTAAAGGTAACAGGGACTTGTTGGCCACTTCCAGGAGCCACAAGGAGCCAGGGCAGAAGGAAAGTAAAGTTACTCACCTTGGTGCAGTAACTGTCGTTCTTCGAGATGGTGTCCCCGCGGGTATTCCACTGTGGGTGCTGGGCTTGCCCCGGCGCCGCAGAATGGAGCCTTGTTGGAAGCAGTATTTGGCCGGGCCGCACA
Source organism: Pelodiscus sinensis (assembly GCF_052426305.1). NCBI lineage: Eukaryota > Metazoa > Chordata > Testudines > Trionychidae > Pelodiscus > Pelodiscus sinensis. The sequence continues at coordinate 214,484,492 of NC_143052.1, forward strand.
TGCGCTGCTGTGCTTGCAGCGTTCGTGCTCTTTTCCTGCGCACGGTCTGGCCAACCGCCAGTTCCTCGAGACCACCTCACAGTCTATAAGACACAAAGAAAAGTGGACTCTGAAGCAGGGAGGAGGGTAGGTAGTGGAGCACCTGCGGGGACACCATCTCAAAGAATGACAGTTACTGCACCAAGGGGAGTAACTTTGCTTTCTTCTTCGAGGATGTCCCTGCGGGTGCTCCACTGTGGGTGACTGCGTAGCAGTAGCTGCCAGAACAGAAGGCCCTAGTTATCTGCTGTGGAGAGCACCGCAGTTGCCACCGCATCGTCCAAGCGAGTACCCAGTGATAAAGAATAGTGTCTAGCAAAAGTATCGTGGGAGGACCAAGTGGCCATCCTGCAAATGTCTTTAAGGGAAACCCCTTTAAGAAAGGCCATCGACGCTGCCATGGCTCTGGTGGAATGGGCACGTGGGTGGGATGGGAGGGGTATACGTTTTGTGGCATAGGCTTTTGTTATTCAGGAGGTTATTAGGTTGGAGATCCTTTGGGAGGATATCAGTTTCCTTTTGACCTAGGTGCCAGAAAGACTAACAAAGGGTCAGGGCGTCTGAAGGGTCTGGTTCAGTCGATATAGAAAATTAGGACCCTCTGAGCATCTAGGGAATGGAGGGCTACTTCTCGTGGTGAGGCATGGGGTTTTGGGTAGAACACTGGAAGAATTATTGGCTCGTTGACGTGAAAATGGGATGCAATCTTTGGAATGAACTTTGGGTGTAGTCTTAATATTACCCCATCCTTTCGGAATATCATGTATGGTGGTGTGGCCATCAAGGCAGAGAGCTCTCCTACTCTGCATGCTGATGTTATTGCAAGTAGAAAAAGCATCTTTATGGTTAGAAGTGTAAGGATACGGTGGCCAACGGTTCAAATGGTGGCCTCATTAGGACCTCAAGAACCACATCAAAGTTCCATGATGGTGGGATTGGGTCTCGTGGTGGACTTAAATTAGTGAGGCCCTTGAGGAATCTCTTTGTGGTGGAATGAGCGAAGATGGAAGCTCTGTCCACCAGTGATGTAAAGGCCGAAATTGCCACCAGATGTACTCGGAGAGAAGCTAATGCAAGGCCGGTCTCTTTTAGGTGCATAAGATAGTCCAATACCAGAGGAAGAGGAGCTACTTCAGGGCAATGATGTTTAGCAGCACACCAGGAGGCGAACCTGCGCCACTTGTGAAGGAAAGTATTCCTTGTTGTTTGACATCTACTATGTATAAGAAAGTGTCTAACCAGTGCCGAACATTAAGATTCAGATGGGTTCAGCCAGTTAGGCACCATGTTGTGAGGTTCAGAGTGAATCTCGGGATGTCTCAACCGTCCCCAGGTTCTGAGTGAGGAGGTTGGGGAGGAGCAGGAGGTGGATGGATGGGCGTGAGGATAGGCGATGAAAAAAGTGGAGCCAATGTTGGTGCAGCCAATGCAGCGCTATGAGGATGAGTCACGCCCTGTCCGTCCTCACTTTCTGAAGGAGTCTCAGAATCATTGGAATGGGGGGGGGGGGGAAAAAGGCATAGAGGAGGGGTCCGTGCCAACTGATGAGAGAGGCGTCTCCCAGGGAGGCTGGGCCGAGACCCACTCTGGAGCAGTACTTGTGACACTTTGCGTTGCTGAAGGTCGCGAACAGGTCTATCCGAGGGGTACCCAAGTGTTGGAAAATTGTGTGCAGGACCCCATCATGCAGCTCTCACTCGTGCTTCACGTCGAAGTGCCTGCTGAGGAAGTCTGTGTTCACGTTCATGGTGCCAGGTAAGTAAGATGCCGTACGTGTTATTCCGTGGCAAATGCACCAATTCCAGAAGCAGTTGGCTTCCGTGCACAGGGAAAGGGAGCAAGCTCTGCCCTGACTGTTCACGTAGTACATGGCTGTGACATTGTCCGTAAGTATTCTCACTGTGGTGTTCTGGGTATGTGCACAGAAACATTTGCAGGCATTGAAAATCGCACGTAGCTCTAAGAGGTTTATGTGCAGACGCTTCTCCAATGGTGACCATTTGCCCGGTGCTGAAAAGGGACCCATGTGGGCTCCCCATCCTAGTAAGGAAGCATCTGTTGTAATGTGGTGGTATGGCTGCTGTTGGCGAAAAGGTACCCCAGAAAATAGTGGACCAACCGGCAAAATCTATAAGAGCGACCATGTAACGGAAAGGGGAGGTGTTACTGGCCTGTGGAGGTCGTGTCTGGTGTGGTTGTAAACCAGTGTCAGCCAGTATTGGAGGGCACGGAAGTGCAGTCTTGCGTATTGGACCACGTATGTTGTGGCAGCCATATGGCCCATCAGTCTTAGGTTATGAGTGGAATGGTCGGACTACCAGTGATGGTTTGAATGAGGTCCTGAATGGACTGAAAACAATGTAAGGGCAGGAAGGCCCTGCCTGCAACCGAGTCCAAGCGAGCCCCTAAAAATTCCAAGTCCTGAGTTGGGCGCAAAATGGACTTTTGGTTGTTGGAGGAGCCCGAGGGTGTGGAAGGGTCGTCTGGTGAGATGGATCATGTGAAGAACTTAGGAGGCAGAAGAAGCCTTGAGGAGGCAGTCGTTTAAGTATGGAAAGAGGATTATTCCTTGCCGTCGGAGGAAGGCCGCAACTACCGCCAGGATCTTTGAGAATACCCTGGGGGCAGAGGGCAACCCGAAGGGTAGGACTTTGTATTGCTAGTGGTCCTTCCTGACAACAAAGTGTAGGAATCTCCTGTGAGAGGGGTGGATAGCAACATGGAAATAGGCGTCCTAGAGGTCGAGGGCGGTAAACCAGTCGTGATGTTCCAGTGCAGGAATGATGGCAGACAATGTGATATTTTGAATCTTTGTTTGCGCAGGAATTTGTTCAAACAGCAGAGGTCTAGTATGGGACGCCAACCTCCAGATCTCTTCTGGGTGAGGAAATAATGGGAGTAGAAGCCCCTGTTTCTGAATTCATTTGGGACAGTCTCTATAGCCCCCCAGAAGGAGTAGGCGGTCGACTTCTGTTCGCAAGAGGACCTCGTGAGAGGGGTCCCTGAAAAGGGACGGGGGAGGGGAAGGGTTTGGGGAGGAATGGAAGTGAAGGGGATGGTGTAGACCATTTGAATAAATTTCTAGCACCCATCTGTCTGTGGTGATTGATGCCCATTGGTGGAAAAAGGGCCTCAACCGGTGGTGGAAGAAATGGGTAGACGGACATGTGATGTTGCCTGTGACTGTCTGCACGCCCCCGACCAAGGCATCGAACTTGCACTGGTTATTGGGGCCCATTTGGCCACAGCCATTCCTGTTGCGACGTCACTGGGGTTTCTGGCGCGAGCATTGATTATCAAAGCTCCTCTGTTGATGTTGTTGCTGCCATTGATGTCTGACGTATGAATAGTCATACCTGCGCAGGTATGACGTGTATCGGCGTCTCCTGAAGGGAGGCGTGTACATCCCCAAGGTCCTCAACATTGTGCATAAGTCCTTTGAGGAGTGTAGGACGGTGTCGGTATTTTCAGCGAAAAGCTTGTCCTTGTCAAAGGGCAAGTCCTCAACCTTGCTCTGTAACTCCTTAGGGACACCAGCTGCTTGCAAGTAAGAGGCTCTCCGCATAACGATCGCAGTGGCAGTAGAATGAGCAGTGGTGTCAGCGACGTCCATGGCCATTTGAAGGGATGTTCTTGCTGACGTGTAGCTCTCCTGAATGCCAATTTCAATATAGACTTTTTTGAGTCAGGTAAGTGATCTATAAGTGGAGGCAAACGTGAGAAGGTGTCGAAGGTGTGATTGGAGAGGTGCCCCATATAATTAGTGATTCCAAGTAATAGTAATAGTAAGATGTGTAGACTTTCCTGCCCAAAAGATCCAGTCTCTTCATCTCTTTATCGGAGGCTTGGTGTTTGAATTGCGGGGTCTTAGCCCTCTGTTGAGCCACAACCACGAGGGAGTTAGGTTGAGGATTGGCGAAAAGCAATTCCCTTCGGGAGGACGAAATATTTTCTATATCGGCCCTCTTGTTAGTTGGCAGCACCGATGCCGGGGCGTGCCATATTTCGTCAGCAATCTCTCAAATACCCTCGTCCAAAGGACTGGCGAGGCACGATCTGTACTGAGGCTGAAGATCTCTAAAAAGTTTGTGCTGCTTGTCCTTGAGTTCCTGCAGCGGTATCTCCTAAGTGATGGCTACTCACTTGAACAGCTCTTGGAACTGACGAAAGTCATCAGGCAGAGAGACCTCGCCAGGGATGACTGCTTTGTCTGGTGGAGGAGTCTGTTGGGAAGATCTCAATCAGCTGTTCAGAGAAAGGCGCATGGTCAGGTTCTGATGGAAGTTGACAAGGTGAGGTCACATGTTCCGGAGGAGTGGAGGGGGCAGGCGCCGGGGAGGGTCTGAAAGAGGCATAGTCATAGGCAGAGTGTGAGCAGTAAGAATACCTGCTGCGGGAGTCAAGGGTGTAATAGTCGTCACAAGCATATAGCCTGTCCAGCGGTGAGCGTCTCTCTGGATAGTAACGGTGTGAGCAATGCCCATGATGACGTGGAGAATATGTTGAGCGAGAACGGCCGTATGACGCTCTGGAGGAGGCAGGAGAAATAGATGATTGGCGGTAATGATGTCTTTAATAGTGAGGCTGCCAGGAATGGTGATGGCAGTCTGGCAAGAGAGAGTGGAGACCTGCAGCGGCTACCGTAAGAAAATGGAGAGCACAGTGCCAGAGAAGTGGGTGATAGTGCCAGGGAGAAGGCAAGGGAGTGAGACCGGCTCCGGCGCAGAGGAGTCAAGGGGGCTGGGCTGCCCACTCCTGATCAGGGAGCACGAGCTGTGCTGGTGCCATGCTCCCCGGTGCCGATGACTCAGGCACTGTAACGGCTGGTGCCGAGATGGTGTGCTGCACTCACGCCGGCACCGCTTACTCCGGCATCGTGTGTTGCTCCGGAAATGGCGCCACTGCCAGCGCCGTTGTGGTCGGCTCTGAGGAAGCTGTCATTGGCAGCATGGTGGTTGGTGCCAATGCCACCCTTGGGTGCCACGGTTTGTGCCGGCTGTTCCAGCTGCCTGGGCTTTAGTGAAGCTGCAGGTTTGGGACGCAGCTTAGTGGTGCAAGAGGTCCCCGGGTCTGTCTCCCCAGCTCACTCTGCCCTGGATGGCAGCAGGCAGGGTTCCTGTGGGGGAGAGCCTGTGTCTTTTTGATGAGGCCCCAGTGGGAGATGAAGCCCGGTGGGGGGCTGTTCCTCTGTGGCAGATGACTGACGCTGCGGCTGGAGGGCTTTATCGAAGAGGAGCATTCTCAGGCGCCTCTCCCTATCTTTCCAAGACCTAGACATGAGCTTAGTGCAGTAGGAGCACTTTTGGGGAACGTGGGACTCCAAGACATTTAATGCAGTCCACATGGCCATCGGTGGCTGGCACTGCCTCCCGGCAAGTGCCTCATTTCTTAAAGCCCGGGGATGATGGCATGCCGGCGTGTCAATAGGGAGCGAGTCTCTATGAATTCTTTTAGTTCTTGTCTTGTCTCTCTCAATCTTTCCGTTTCTCTTTCTCTCACTTTATTTTCTCTATTTATTTTTTTAGTTCAACGAACAACTATGTACAGAGGAGAACGGGAGAGTCACTGACGGGATCATAGGGAGGTAACAGATAAGCAGTTCTTAATAATGTAGCTTTTTGTTGTTGTTTCCTTTTAAAAGGGGGAACGAACAAACAAAGGAGGAAGGGAAACCAGGTTAGGGCAATTTACAACCTGGAGGTTGAGGTGAAGAGCGCAGTTCCTATCCATCTGCAGCCTGAGGCGGTCTAGAGAAACTGGCGTTTGGCCAGACTGCACGCAGGAAAAGAGCACGAACACCGCAAACACAGTGGAGCATGCGTGGCCCAGCCAAATACTGCTTCCAAGAAGCCTCCATTCTGCGGTGCTGGGACAAGCCCAGCACCCACAGCGAAGCACTCACGGGTACATCCTCGAAGAAGCAGCCTTTCTTCTGCCCCAAGTCCTCACTATGCCATCAAATGGAGTTTTAATTGTCTAGTCAGCAGTGATGAGTGAAGCTGCCAGGAATGCCCGGACAAAAAGGAACCCTGTCAAAAATGGGAAACCTGGCAACCCTACCAAGATTACACAGCAAATAAGTGGCAGAAAAATAACTCATGTTGCTATTCAGCTTATTATCTGCAGCATTATCTCAAAACTAACCCAGAATTACACAACAATACAGGGGAGGAGGCTATTTGGAAACACCATAGTCAAGTTTCTAAAAATAAGACCATCAAAACCTTGGTTTCTGCCATCCACATGCAGGAAAGAAAAGAATCCTTTACTTTTTAAAGCGAAGCTATATCTTCATTTTGGTTATTACAACATTTTGAAGTAGTAAGCAAATCATAAGAACGGCCATACTAGGTGAGACCAAAGGTCCATCCAGTACAGTATCCTGTCTGCTGACAGTGGCCAATGCCAGGTGCTCCAGAAGGAGTGAACCGAACAGGTAATGATCAAGCCATCTCTCTCCTGCCATCCATCTCCACCCTCTGACAAACAGAGGCTAGGGACACCATTCCTTACCTATTCTGCTCCAAACTAATAACATTCATTTTTAAATTAAAGTTAATAAGATCAAGAGAGAGCTTTCTAAGAAATATGTCTGAAGGGGAACATCAATAGCCTAGAAGATGGTTGTGCAAAGTGGATATGATCATTATTAACCTTAACTAACTGGAATTTTAATTAGGAATTAGCAAAATCTTGATAAAACATCTTTTCTAAGAGAAATAATATTTTGCAGGACATATGGTTTTTATTTTTAATGAGATGAGTCATACGATAATGTAAGTTATTGGAGATTTTATATTTTGCTCAGAAATACCAAATGGTATTTTTTCTAGTAGGGCAGTACTGATATTTTTATTAGTTCTTAAACTATTAATATATGTATAATTATATCTTGTGGAAAAAATTATAAGTACTTTCAAATCACTAGCACAAAATATATGTGGAAAGCACTATTTTAGCTTCAGAACCTACCCCATTTTCACTGGCCATTCACTATGTTAGGCATCAAATCACCACCAACCTTCTTGATGAAATCCGAAACAAAGAAATCATTAAGCGCTTCTTCCATTTCCACAGTTTCTATTATTATTTTTCCTTTCTTCGTTGAATAAGACTTCCTTTTACTTGTAATGTATTGTTTAATGTTTTCTTGTTACTCTTTATGGCCTTTCCTACACATGGCAATACCTAGAAAGCGTTCATGTTGTGATGCAATAAAAGTCACGACATATCCCCATTTTTTGGCAACAAAAAACTTCCACCTCCACATGAGACTTTTGTCCCCCAGTCATGTAATGTGTACTACAGTAGATTTTTTTGTCAAGTTTATTGGCCTCCAGCATGTTTCCCACAATGCCCAATTAGCCATTCTGGCAAGTACTTTGAACTCTGTTGCTCTGCAGACAAGCAAAGAGGTAAACATATGCACACCTCCCACATGCAAACCCAGAGAACTTTAAAAATCTATTTCCTGGTGTTTAGGTCATAGTTTATTGGTGGTCCTGGTTCACTGTGTAATAGTCCTCACGGAGTCTTCTTAGTGAGTGAGGGTGGGCATCACTCAAAATGCTCTCCTGCTTGGAGCAATGCAGAGCCTTTGGGTTTTATCAGTGTGATGAGGGGACGGGGGGGTGGGGGGAAAGAGAGAAAATCAGTGCAAACTGCTGCGAGGGATCCGAAGGAACTCGAATATGTGTGACCACATTTCAAAAGCCAAGTACAAGAAGGGGTATGAGCAATATACCCTACAATGCAGAGCCAAGATAAAGGAACTCTGGCAGACGTACCAGAAGGCGAAGGGCCTTCTGGAAAGGAGGACAAATTACAAAGGAGAAATATAAGCAAACAATACAGGTATGCAGGGGCAAGATTAGAAAGGCAAAGGCACAAAATGAGCTCAAACTAGCTACAGACAAAGGGAAACAAGAAGACTTTCTATAAATATATTAGAAGCAAGAGGAAGACCAAGGACAGTGTACGTCCATTGCTCAGTGAGGGAGAAACAGGAACAGGAAACTTGGAAATGGCAAAGGTGCTTAATGACTTCATTTCGGTCTTCACCGAGAAGTGTGATGATGAAGGAATGCCTAACATAGTAAATGCTAGTGGGAATGGAGTAGGGTTAGAAGATACAATTTAAAAAAAAACAAGTTAAAAATCACCTAGAAAAGCTAGATGTCTGCAAGTCACCATGGCCTGATAAAATGCATCCTAGAATAATCAAGGAGCTGATAGAGGAGGTCTCTCAGCCTTTAGCTATCATCTTTGAAAAAATCATAGAAGACGGGAGAGATTCCAGAAGATTGGAACAGGGCAAATATAGCGCAGCAAGGGAGGTTTAGGTTGGACATTAGGAAAAACTTCCTGTCAGGGTGATTAAACACTGGAATATGGTGCCTAGGGAGGTTGTGGAATCTACATCTCTGGAGATATTTAAGAGCAAGTTAAATAGACATCTATCAGGGATGGTCTAAATGGTACTGGGTCCTGTCATAAGGGCAGGCGACTAGACTCGATGACCTCGAGAAGTCCCTTTCAGTTCTAGTGTTCTATGATTCTATGCACCCAAAACATGCCAGTTTGGACTGGATGCAATCCTAGGTGGGGATCCCACATCCACAACCAAGGTTAGTGTGGCTACTTCTCATAGTAATTTCCATAGTACAGAATCATCAGTAACTCTTGTCCCAGAGACAGAAGTTATTGATAAAGAGATGAAAACAGATGAAGAGCATAGGGTCAATCTGGTGGCAATCAGTGCAACAGACAGCGAGGAATTGTTCTCAAGTCCCGATGTTTGTGAGGACTCAACAACTGGAAGTGGAGCATAAAAGAAGGGAAGAGACGGAGGGTAAGCTAGTCTGAAGGTGGGGTAGGTAGTGTGGTTGGGGAGGGGGGTCATGTGGGAGGCTAAGGCACACTAGTGCAGCCAGGGAGGGGGAGGCAGAGGACATGTGGAGTGTTTCACAGTTCCAGTGCAGCCGAGGGAAACTGAGTCCAGGCACTGTCTCTCACTGTTCCACCAACGGTCAAACCTGTCACTCTTATTCCCACACAAATTACGTAAGTAACAACATACGGCCACCACTATGGGAATATGATCCTCCAAAAGGTCCAGCCTACCATAGACACACCTCCCTCTCCCTTTCAGTCTGCCAAAGACACATTCAACAACCATTTGGCAACATCTTAGCCTTTTGTTGAACCACTTCTTAATGCTATCCAGGTGCCCCTGGTAAGGGTTCATGAGCCAGGGCTATAAGGGGTAAGCCCCATTACCTAGGATCACTAGGGACATTCCTATATCCCCCACTCTACATTTCTGATCTTGAAAAAAATCCCATGGCGCAGCTTTCTGTACAAGCCACTGTTCCTGAAGATGTGTGCATAATGCAACCTTTCCAGACCACCCCACATTTATATCTGTGAAATGCCCACAGTGATCCACAAGTTTCTGAAACACCATGGAGAAGTATACCTTAGCACTGATGTTCTCTGAGGCAAGGTGAGGTAGCATGACAATGGGAATAAGTGTCATCGATTGCCCCACCACAGTTTGGAAAGCCCATGTGCCATCCATATTTCCCAGAGTCACAGTGCTATGCAGCAAACTGTGATTGCCCTGAACACTTGCATAAGTACAGCACCGATGATAGACTTCCCTCTCCAAATTTGTAACTGACCGGTAGCAATTGGAAGTTGCCAGCTTCCACAAAAGCTTCTCTTCTGAGAGAACTGCTCTTATTCAGATGTCCTTGCCCCATATTTCATGAGCCAATTAATTACACAGTTCCAGGGAGGTTGCTTCACACATCCAAAATTTATATAGTCACTAGTCTTCATCCCACACCTGCATGACAATGCAATCCTACCATTCAATGCTGGTGTCCCTAGCTCAAAAGCATTAGTCGGTGTCATTCTGATCCAAATCACTGTCAAATATCAAATCCATAAGTAGCTGTGCTGCAAGTTGTGATGTCCTAAGCTCATTGATCACAACATGGGAGAAAAATCAAGGATCCCTTTACTAGTGCCTCTTTGGAAAACTTAGTTTCAGACTAATTTTACAAATTTCGTCACAGCATATGCTAGAGTTTGCAGCAAGGACTGTCATTCAAGTGGCACGAAGGCATAATAACTAGGACAGAAGCCCAGGAAGTGCTGGGAAGCAAAGAAGCGGCTGACGAGACATTCTCATGTTTCCAAAATACACCGCACTACACTGTGTTCCCACAGTGCTTAGTGGTTTAGGGCGATATCAGGCACTGAGGGATGAACCCACATAGCTTTGTTCTATCTTTCAACAGAGTTCTAGCAATGTGGCCATGAAATATCAACAATGAGATTCAGAAAAGCCAGATTGACCGGTTTTCACTTTTGGCAACTTTTGTATGTCGACAACACTTTTGTCGCCAAACCTTCCCAGTATAGATGGAGCCTATGTGCTAGTCTGAGCTCGTTTTGTGCATTGTCCTTCTGCTCATGTTATTTGTTTACATTCATCCTTTGCAAATTTGACCTAGTTTCCACTTTTTGTGTGACTCATTTTTTGATTTTTAGATAACTGAAGATCTCCTGGTTAAGCCAAGGTGGTTTCTTGCAGTAGTTCCTATCTTGTGGCAATTACAGGGCCACAGTAGGAGACTATTCAAATCAGGGAAGCTTGGAAGGAGCCTTTTGATAAGGATTCCCAGTAATGTGTCTTTATGTGATGCATTTAGCCAGGCAATGTTTACTTGCTACCTTGAATTATACTTGTAGCATAAGCTTCCTAAGTGTTAACTGTAAGGAGCAACTATTTCTCCAATAGCCACTGTGTCTGATTGTTAGCACTGAATGACCATTAGTATGTATGTCACAAAAACTCATTTTATTACAAAGACTCAAGTTAAACAACAGAGTAAAACAAACTTTTGGTCAAACACAGGACATGACAAAAATTACCCTTCAGATGGGTGTAACTCCAGCTTTTGTTGAGAAACTAGTTCTTAGGCATGGAGTGCTGTGAGAAATGGAGAACACATGAGGAATGTGGTCAGGCAATTTGGGCTGGGCCCTAAGCTATATCCAGTTGAAGAAGCCTTATAGAATAATTATCATCAGAACTGTGTTTTATCAACACTATTATTTGGATCAGAATGCTGGTGGATGACAGAGTACGACCTCAATAAATTGTCAATTTTTCACTCCAGAAGTCTTCAGAGGATCCTCTGTATCTTTTGGCCAAAAATAATTTCAAATCAGGACCAGCTTGCACGTGTAAACAAGATGACATGGCTACCATCATTATGAAAAGATGCTGGAGATGGATTTGGCACGTGCTGAGGAAAGATGGAAGCTCCATCACAGACTCCTGTTCCCCAAATCCCTGAAGGAAAGCGGAAACAAGGACGACGCAAGACAACATGGCACTGGACCACTGAAGTAGAAATGAAGAGCATGAATTACACTTGGGGCACTATTGAGAGGCCGGCCAGAGACAGACAGAAGTGGAGGACCTTTGTTGCTGCTCTATACACCAGTGGGCATGAAGGATGACGATGACGATAGCATTACCAAAAAAATGTGTATTCTAACACAAAGGACAATGAACACAGAAATAAAGGTTTATATGTGCACATACACTCGTACATAGGCAAAGATGCAACTAAAACCTAGGGATGTGAATGGGTAACTGGTTATTCAGTAAGCATCACCCTTACCAGGAGCAGCCCCAGCCCACAACCAGCAAATGGCTTCTCCAGTTCCATAGGAGGGCCTGGATTAAAAGCTGGCCTGTAAGTAGGGGGTGGCAGCAGCCCCATACAAAGGAAAGAGGGTAGTGGTAGCAGGATCCTTAACTGGATTAACCAGGGTTTTACATCCCTATTAAAAATTTTTTTTTAATTTAGAGACCCCTCAATCTGAGACTAAGCTATAGCTTATTTAGTTTGTGCATAAATCCAGCACTGCCTGCTTCTAGTCCTACACTTTGTTATATTAAATTTTGTAATGCTTCTGTTTTTACCATATTCTTGTTAGAGTCTACTGAGGGGAACTACTAGATCAGTTTATAAAATATAAATGTAATTCAGTACTTCCTGCATTTATAAGGGATAACTATTCTATTATGCTTTCAAGGCTCTGTGCACATAGGTTGAGTAACTTTCTCAAAGGAAAATAAAATACCTGCATTTGCCAGTATCTTCAACAGTCTGGGAAGAACAGGTAAATAGATTTTTGTCCCTGGAGTGCTAAACTTTCATGAGAGGTTTGCAAGTCTGCTTTACTTTATTTTGCCTTGAGTTAGTTAAATGTTGTGTCAGTGCTCTTGAAAAGCCTGTTTATCATTACTTGGCTGTCTTTTTTTTTTAAATACCATTCTGAAACTTTGTACATAGAATGTCAGCTGGTGACAGAATGTTTTCTTATATGCTTCCAAGAAAAAGGATAGAATTATTAATTTACTTTAAGCAGGTATGACTCTTCAGATCTTTTCTATGATTAAACAACCAAACCTGGATGCAGGAAAGGTGGACCCGCACTTGTTTCAATGTTTTAGGAGCTTCACTTTTGGATGGCATATCAAAAATTAACATTTTCTGCTAACTGCTTGAGACTGAGTGAATTAATACTATTATTAATATTACTAATAGTATTAATCATCCTATGGGATCTGATAAACTTCAGTAAGTATTTCTGTACTAAATGGGATATTTGTCTATTTTAATAACTATTAATTTGTTCAGATAACATGGTCTCTAATTTGTAGGAGAAAAGAGTTAAGGAGGCTTTTTAAAGCAATTTATTCAATATAATTATATGTTTTACTAGTGCCTCTTTGGAAAACTTAGTTTCAGACTAATTTTACAAATCTCTTAAAATCCTTTTGGCATATAAATAAAAAATACAGTTAACATTCAGAACATGATCAAAATAGTACTGAATAAAAATGTGTGTTTGTGCACACATGCTTGCTTGCATTGCCTTTTTTCTGCCCAGTACTGTGTGCACTGCAAGGATCCCATTCAGATTAGGGAGTATGCTTTGTAATAAAATAGTCCCAAGCCCCACATCAAAACTTCTCTAATAGCAGGCAACAGAAAAACATGTTCCCATGTTCTGTGATCCACCAGTGGGACTCAGTTCTGGAATACAGATTTTAATTGAGCTTCCCTTTAAGACCCTAGAGAGCATCTACAAAGAAAATTAAGATAAGACTGTATTACCTTACCCTGGGCCCCCAGTGTACTTCTGTTGAGCTGGACTGCATTATTATAGCATATGACCTGTATAAAAGACCTTGTCTGAAGTTGATCAGGTGCCCTTCTTCCAGAGAACATATACTTCCCTGGCACTGAGATGTGAGACCTCCACCTCTGTCTGAGGTGTGTACAGTGGCAAACAATTCATTCCCTTGGAATGATACAGTATACAGTTTTATCAGCTGGACCTTATTGCATTACAAAATGCCTCCTTTTGAACCAGATTTTTCTATGTAGCACCATGAGGTACTCTTAGATTTTTTTCCAATAATGTACTGACTAACCATTTGTAGGATGCTAACTCAAGTGAAAAACAGAATCATATCACTGAAGTAAAAATCCGGAAGAATCACTCACCAGCTACAACTCATGTTTATGTTCCTGGAATAATGGTTCTTCCCTAATGGCACCACCAGCAGAATGGAACAGATGGGGGGGGGGGGGAGGGTCAGTCCAAGAAATCATCATGGTCCCGGAGCAAGACAATCTAATTGCTTGCTGAACGTGGAAGGAAGACTGACATCAAGGTAAACTGCTAGTAACGATACAGGAGAGGCTACTCAAAAGGGAGTAGAGGATTAATGGATCTGAAATCAAAAGATGATTATGATAGGAAAAAAAACCAGAGTTAAATACAACTGAAAGGAAGGAAGTAGAACCTATAGCTGAAGAAGGATGGTGGTTGTAATGGAAAGTAACAAGCAAGGGATCTCACTTCTTAAGTTCAATACCTTATTTGCAGATATATAGAAGACAAGAGGATCTCCCATACAAAGATCAAATTAACAACCCAATAACATTTACTTAGCTTAAAGTCAGTACTGAGAGCTAAGGCTGTTAAATGTCGACTAACGAATTAGTTGATAGGGAGGCTACACTTCAAAGGTGAAAGCTACGCATGGAGCCCAGGGGTCAGCAGGGGACTCCTCCGCTGACCCCGGGCTCCCTGTGAAGTTGCTGCTTTGAAACGCCATGGGGAGCCCAGCATCAGGCTCCCTGCAGCGTTTCAAAACAGCAGTGCCACATGGTTCGGCGTTCTGCGCATGTGCAGATCGCTCGGAGCCAGCTCTTCCGGGATGTAATCCTCTCACCACAGGCGAGTAGATTACATTGTTTGTCGAGCCCTGTTCACGAGGCTGGGTCTACACTATGGTAAATTTGATCATACAAGGTTGAATTTTGAGTTACTCCTTGTTAAAAACAGGAGTACCAAAATAGACTTCCGCAACCTTTAGAATTAATGGAATGGGCTAGGTAGTGTGGACGCATTATTTAGAAAAAACAACTATATGCAGCTAAATTCAATCTAAGCTCCTATGTTGACCAGGCCTATGTAAATACAGTTTGCTCCTGCTTTGCTTAGATTTGTTAGATATTCATGACATGGAGTGCTATTTTGCTGATTGCAATCAATTTACTTTGTGATCCAACACCAGACCAGCTATGTTTGTATTTAATGTAGGAATGGCTAGAATATAGTTACCGATGTTTGTAATGTGGTCGGAGGGCAAAAAAGGAGTGTTAAATCTGTGCTAAATCTGTTGCAAAGTGAAGGGCTCATAGTTAGCAGAGAAAGCCTTGCTAAGGTGAGGCTCAACTTTCAGAGCTCTATAAGAGGGGGATGATGGAAGGTTATTCTGATAGGAACCTATAGGATCTCCCTGCCTGGACTGCCTTGTCCTGTTCACTCCCACTGTTAAAAGAACAGACCTAATGATGCCTGTTTAGCTGTCTCTTTTTTATGTGAACTGTGTGTTGGAGTTGATTCTTCACCTCTGCTTGCCAAGAGTAGAAATGACTGGGAGCTGAAATCACTTCAGATGGATGGTCAGAAGTCACAGCCAAGAAGTGGATGGCAGCTGATGGTGACAGAGCCAGCAGGACAGTGAGATTGTGATGAGTGACCAGCAGGGCGGCAGCAGCAAGCAGGTGGATGGTGAGAGACCAACGAGATGCCTCTATCTGCCCCCCAACTCAGGATGGTAGGTAAACTCTGGGTCTGCACCTCTTAGCCGGTCCAGGTCTGCTCTGACCAAAGGCAGCAACAGTGAGTGGGATGCAGAGGAGGGGACATTTAGGTTGCTGGACTTAAGAACCTGAGTCCACCTACTTGGGATGGACTTTTATTCATGGGTTTTGTTTCTGAACTCTGCTTATGGTGTTTTCCCAAATTAATGCCATGTTACTTTCCTCTCTTTTAATAAAAGTTTCTTTTCTACACTCAGACTCTGTTCTTGCAAGTGGGGAATCATTGCCTCTCAGAAACACTCAGAAGCAGTATGTGAATTTTCCAGGTTACTAGGTAGGGGCTCCAGCCAATTCTGTGTTGGATAGATGGAGAACCTCAAATACTTTTTGGCTTCATTGTAATAAGCACAGTGTAGAGTCATTTACAGTACCCACTATTCTATAATGCAGAAAAAAAAAAAAGACCGAAGGTAAAAAGAAAATCACAGTGAAAATCAATTTGAAGGACTTCAGCCATTGCTAGAATATATATTCTGCATCTAGAAATTGCCACCACATACTGGTGTCCAAGATTTTTTTCCATCACGAATTAAAAAAAGATAGTAACAATAAGTTGCAAAGTGCTGGCTTTTAAATAGCTGCACATTGAAAAGCAACAAAAGGTGTCGTTTTGCCCATAAAAGAACATCGCAATGAAGCCAAAAGTCACACAATAATTGAGATAAAATTAGATAAATCAGCAGGTACTGACAGAAGTGATAACTTTGGCATTAGAGCGGTGTTTTGACTAATATCTTTATCTCAGATACCTGTATTTCCCCAACATTTCAGGCTTTTTCTAAATGCCTCAGGGAGTCAGTGTAAAGTTGTTGAGGAGTCAACAGAAATGTAATAAAAGCAATTTAATATCTCTCCTGTCTGAGCAAATTATTGCTGGTCATACCCAGCACAACTCTTTTTATAACACTGATTTATAGAACCATGTCTCAAGTTTCACAATCATTAGTCTCAATTTATATACCAATACATTTATTTATTCCCCACATATCTTTACACAATTGCTTTGAGTTGTTTATAGTGAAACATACATTGTTCTAAATGATTTGATTATATCTAAAGACCCTATACAAAATTTTAAAATTGAACTATTATAATGCTATAGGCATCAAGAGAGGCAAAAACAGTTTCAAACAAACAAAAAGATTATTCTCCAAGTTTTTAAATTTATACCACCTGTATCTCAAAGGTGCTACCATGGAAGACATGTCACTTTATATTAGAATAATAGAATACTAGAATTGGAAGGAACCTCAAGATGTCTTCAAGTCCAGTCCCCTACCCTCAAGGCAGGACCAAGCACCATAGATCATCCCTGACAGATATTTATCTAGCCTGTTCTTAAATATCTCCAATGAAGGAGACTCTGCAACATCCCTAGGCAATTTATTTTAGTACTTAACCATCTGCTTCCCCCATCTCCTTGCAAAATGGTGGAGGGTTCGTCCCACGCCGCTGCCATTCCCCCTCGACACCTCCCCCTCACTTCGCCCCCCACCCCCCAGCCGGACACAGTGCGGGTCCGGCAGACCCGTCACGGAAGTATAATCCCCTTCCCCTCTTCCCCTTACTAGCCCGTGAGCATGCGTGGGGCTTACAGGAGTTCCAAGTGCCCAGCTGGCCGGAACACTTCCAGGTTCCAATTGGTGCCGGACTATCAGGAGTGCTGGACCACTGGATGCCAGACAATTGGAGTTTGACTGTACTCTGAGAACAGTTATTCAATCATTTATGTACCACTAGCTGGACTTACCCGGCATTGCCCGGGAAACCGGAGGAACAAAATTGAGAAAACCAGAAGCTGGTCCTGACAGCCTCCAGCCACACTGCAACTGCCAGTGCCTGACATCTGGCCATTATGGCAGACCCCCATGCTTTTCTATTGCTGCATAAAACAAAATCTCGGACTCAAATAAGAGGCATTGCAGTGTTGAGAATCAGAGCTATTTGACTTGGCAAACTTAGATACAAAAGTCACAACAGAAACTATGTCTCTGTTTTCTTCCCAGGTCATGAGTCTTGGAGCCATTAAAAGCACAGTGGGAGAGCCCCCAAATCACCATGGCTTAGGTCTTAGTGTCCAAGTTATTAGAGCACAAACAAACAAACATTTTCCTTTATATATTAGATAAAGTAGCCCTATCTAAGTAGTATTTCCAAGTTTTATCTATAAGGTCGTATGAGACTATATCAAATGCTTTACTGTAGTCTAAGTATATCATGTCTACAGCTTCCCTTATCCACAAAGCTGTCTTTGATAGTATAACAAACCATCAGATTGGTCTGACATGATTTGTTCTTGACAAATCCATGCTGTTATTTATCACCTTACTATCTTCCAGATGTCTGCAGATGGATTCCTTAAATATTTACTCCATTATCATTCCTGACACAGGAGTTAAGCGGGTTGGTCCGTAGTTTCCTGTGTTGTACTTATTTCCCTTTTTATAGGTGGGCTCTCTATTTGCCCTTTCCCAATATTCTGGAATATCTCCCCTTTTCCAATATTCTGGAATATCTCCCAACTTCTATGACTTTTCAGAGATGATAGGAAATGGCTCAGATGCCTCTTCTATCACTCTGAGTATTCTAGGATGAATTTCTTCAAGCCCTGGTGACTAGAAAACATTTAAGTAATTTTTAACTTGGTTTTTTTTTTTCTTATTTTAACTTCTGAATCTTCTTCTTTTCTCCAGCATTTGCTATTATAGGCATTTAATCAGTACCAACCTTCTTGGTGAAAAGCGAAGCAAAGAACTTATTAAACACCTCTGACATTTCTACGTTTTCTGTTATTGTTTTTTCCCCTCTTCGTTGAATAATGGGTGTACTCTGGGATTGGTCTTCCTCTTGCTTCTAATATATTTGTAGAATATTTTCTTATTGTTTGTGTCTCTAGCTAGTTTGAGTTCATTTTGCCTCTCCAATACTCTGAAGTTAAAGA
Source organism: Pelodiscus sinensis (assembly GCF_052426305.1). Taxonomy (NCBI): domain Eukaryota; kingdom Metazoa; phylum Chordata; order Testudines; family Trionychidae; genus Pelodiscus; species Pelodiscus sinensis. The sequence goes on from NC_143052.1 coordinate 214,502,744, forward strand.
TTTTTTCCTCACAGAAAACTAGTAGGTAGGCTTGCTGGCTGGCAAGCATTCTTAATTTGTATTTCAATATAGAATATTTTGGATCAGGTTTGACACACACTAAAAACGCTTTTCTGAAGTTGATTTTCTGGGTTAGAAGATCTATTCTGATCATATGCATATAAATTAGGATTAAGCAATATGTGCTTAATGGAAGAAAGTGATCAGTAATGTGAATTTCTGAAGTATTTTATTTATTGAGTCCTTAAAACTTTTTCTAGTGGCTATACAAAAAAAAACCCTCATTTATCCAAACATTGATCCAGTAGTTGTCAGCATACAGGCAGCCTGCAGAATCCACATGTAGCCACATTCACACAGCTCTGTGTTCATGTACTACTATCACTTGTAAGATTAGAGCCCTAGTCTATATGGATAATGTTTGAATATGCACAATATTTTTCCCCATTAGAGACTTCTTACCTCAAGGCCACTTGGGGAATTTTCTTCTTGTATTTTGTTCCCATAAGATTTCCTATATGCAGTCTAACTGCTCACTAGGTTCTCCCATCTCTAGCTGTCCTCACAGAAGAACACAAGAAGGGCCATACTTGATCAGATCAAAGGTCCATCTAGCCCAGTATCCTGTCTTCCGACAGTGGCCAATGCCAGATGACCCAGAGGGAGTAAAAAGAAACAGGTAATCATCAAGTGATCCCTCCCCTATCATCCATTTCCAGCCCCTGACAAACAGAGGGTAGGGATACCATTCCTACTCATTCTGGCTAATAAGTATTGATGGACCTAACCTCCATTTCCACCTCCTTTCCCCAATAAACTTATCACCATTTACTGAAAATCAAAATTTATCAAATGGTACCAGTATACCTGACAAATGCATGATGTATTTCTTTCTTCAGAACTGTTACAACAAAAAAGTTTACTTTTACAAAAAAGTTTAATGGATTTTATTCAACTGCACATGGTGGATTTAAATTAGTAGTGTCATTTAATCTTAATCTGTTGTACCTGTTAAGTAAAAGTATGTGAAGTATAATTTAAGTACGTTGGCTGTATATTATTTATAACTGGTATTGGAGTTAGATCCGTGCCACAGAATGGGTTTATTCCTGGAGGTCCCCAAAGCATGCCATTGAGTGTGTACAGGGGCCAATTAGCAACAGCTGTTATCTATAGGGTCCCTGGGCTAGGATCAGGGACCCTAAGTAGTGGTTAATAAGCTAATTGACTCGTAAATAAGGGGGCTAGCTCCCGGGGCAGCACGAACCAGGACTACTGCTTTTTAAATGTACTAAGAGCTGCTGGATATATATACACACACATACACTGGGGGGCTGGTTTATCATTACTGCTAAGGCAGTATAATAGTTCTTGGAACCCTAAACTAGCCCATACTGGAGTATTATTTCATTTTACCATCCTCATCTGTGTGAACCTTAGGAAAAGCTTCATCTGGTACTTTCAATTCTATGTCAGCTATCACAGTGTCCTCCATTCATCTTTCCTTTCTCTAGTCCACAGATAACTCTGTACTTAAGAGTTCTCTCATCACTGCTTTCTATTCTCACTTTTCAAGTTCAAGCTCCTGACCCTAACTTCAGATGATCTGTACAGTGTTTTACCTAGCTTCAGCCTATATAATGCTAGTTCCTCCACCCATACTTCTTGACTGACCCCCTGCTTGCTTGTTTTTTCCATGCCCAATTTTATGTGCAACAACATTTCAAGTTATAGTCAAACCTTTCCCTCTCCTTCAAAAGCAGAAAAAGAATATTTAAAAACTACCTTGTTCTGTTAAGTTTTCCATTTGACTGCCTCCTACTTGTTTTTTTTGTGTTTTCTAAACATACTATATTGCACCAAATTGTGCATTCAGCCTATGAACTCTATTGGATCTGCACATTGTACGTCACATACATCTATAGGACTACATTTATAGTTTCTAACACAAACTGTATCCAAAGAAGCTTCACAGCTAAATGGACAGATAACAGCTGCAAAACAATACTATGCGAATTAAGGCAGTCAATCATACATCTCATAAGAAGAAAAGTTAAGAGGCATACACAAGGGGAAAAAATGTTTTTTAAAGCAAATATGAAGAGGTAATGGAAGGCTATTCCAAATTAAAGAGCTGCAAATAAGGCTTACATACCATCCATAAAAGAGTGTAAAGAGAGAGAAGATGATTTATTAGATAAACAGATGGACCAGAGTAGCGTGAAGAGGTCCATAAAGTAGGCTGGAGTTTTTTTAGACATGACACTTTTAAGTGAATGGGAGTGGAGGCGTACCAACATGAGAATTATTTGGATTTCCACAGAACTATCTGAAGTGATGTAGCAAGGAAATCTTATACAAGTGATAATAGACCAAAAGCGGTAGAAAAATCAAAAAGTCTGAACTGAGACACAGCTGCAACAGAAAATGCTCTTCTAACCCAAGACTGAGTGAAGAAAGCTAGTTTGATGGCTAGGCTGGCAGCAGAACTAGGTGGAGGTGTGGAGCTTGGAGGGGAGCCAGCCGGGTCTGCTGATAGATTCCGGGACAGCCCTGGAGTTCATCAGCAGAGGGGCTGGAATTGGCCTATACAGTCCAGCAAAATCCCTTGTTAAGGATCAATCAGGTCCCAAGGATGCCAGATCAGGAAAGTAAAACTTGTAGTTCATTCTATACATATTGATATTACTATAGATGAGAGGTTCCAAAACTGTGGGACCTCCCCCTCCCAACTTGGTGGCCAGAAGACTGTTGAAAGGACACAGGCCAGCCCCACAAGGGATTGGTGGAGAGGGGGAGAATGGCACTCAGTTCCATTCAAGCCACAGGTTGGGACCCAACTGCAGCCCTGCTCCTGCCCCTGGCACCTGCATGTGGCACCCAGGAGGGAGATAGGTTCCATTATTGGTAGGAGAGGTGCAACATAAAAGTTTGGGAACCACTGGCATAAATGTAGCCTGATTCCAGTAAAAGTCTATGACTGCAACAACAAGTAGAAGAATATTACTGTTTACTAACTCATTTGACTTTCCAAGATTCACATAGCACGCTGAGTATCGTATCTATGATTATGGGAATCCTGTGGCATCTTACAGACTAACAGATTTATTTGGGCATAAGCCTTCATAGACAAAGACCCACTTTACCCACAAAAGCTTAGGCCCAAATAAATCTGTTAGGGTACATCTACATTTCCAGTAACCCAAAATAGCTATTCCGCATCTTTGAAACAAGCCCGTTATTTTGAAATATAATGGGTTCTCTATTCTGGCAACCCTGTAAATAGCATTCCATGAGGATTAAGGGATGTTTCAGAATAGCGGTTTATTTTAAAATTAACTCAAAATAAGCTATGCAAATTGCGTAGCTCAAAAGAGACTTCTTACCAGTAAAGACTCATTTATGCAGATACAGAGTAAAACGGCTACCCCTCTGAGACTTATTGTTATGACTATGCCCACACCTTTACTAGCAAAAGCTACGTCTATATTGGCAAGATTTTGCGCAAATACTCTTTAATGCAAGAGTTTTTGCGTAAAGCATTTGAATAAGAAAGCGTCTACACTGGCATGTGCCTTTGCGCAAAAGATGTACTTTTGCGCAAGAGCATCCGTGCCAGTGTAGATGCTCTCTTGTGCAAGAAAGCTTCGATGGCCATTTTAAACATCGGGCTTTCTTGCGCAAGAAATTGATGTTGTCTGTCTACACTGGCCTCTTGTGCAAGAACAGTTGCGCAAGAGAGCTTATCCCTGAGCGGGAGCATCACAGTATTTGCACAAGAAGCACAGATTTTATATATTAGAACATCAGTGTTCTTGCGCAAGTACTCGCGGCCAGTGTAGACAGGTGGCAAGATTTTTTTGCGCAAAATCTTGCCAATGTGGACGTAGCCAAAGTGTTTCACCAAAACAGAATACCAAGCTTAATATTTTTATTCAAGGAATTCTATATGTAAACAATGTATAAGCAAGTTAGCTGAGAACATTTTTAAGTGTTCAACTGAAAACAAAAGATATTCATTCTACATAAGAGGTGGGAAACTTGCAGCCCACTGGGGCTCCATCTGTGGCCTCTCTGTCTGCCCCCTATTCCACACATTTCTTGTGCACTAGGCACCAGAGGCCCACAGCTCCTACTTTTCCCCCACTCCCTGCACTTTCTGAGTAAGGATGTTAAGAGGCAGTGACTAATCATGTACAGGCAGTCCCCGACTTACGTCGGATCCGCACTTACGAACGGAGCTTTCTCGCCCCGGAAGTCGGGGCGAGAAAGCCCGGTTCGTAAGCTGCTCTGGTGCCCCTGGTCTGCTGGAGACTGTCTCCAGCAGACCAGGGGCACCGGGCGGGTTCCCGCGCTTCTGAGGCTTTGCCAGAGCAAAGCCTCGGAAGCGCGGGAACCGCTGCTGCTGCCACTTGGGTGCCGGTGCCTGTGGTCTGCTGGGGACCGTCCCCAGCAGACCACAGGCACCCTGACTGAAGCCGCAGCCGCGGGAGGGTCCCGCGCTTCTGAGGCTTTGCCAGAGCAAAGCCTCAGAAGCGCGGGAACCCCCCGCTGCTGCCGCATGAGACCCGGTGCCTGTGGTCTGCTGGGGACGGTCCCCAGCAGACCACAGGCACCCTGACTGAAGCCGCAGCCGCGGGGGGTCCCGCGCCTCTGAGGCTTTGCCAGAGCAAAGCCTCAGAGGCGCGGCACCCCGCTGCCGCTGCGGCTCTGCTCCCCGTGTCCCTGGTCTGCTGGGGGGGGGGCGCAGCTAGTGTGCTCCCCCCCCCCCCCAGCAGACCAGGCTTTTGTTTTGGACTCAGGGGCAGAGCAGCTGGGGCGCTGCCGATTGGTCCAGCAGCGCCCGTGGGCACTACTGGACCAACCCGGCAGCACCCCAGCTGCTCTGCCCCAGGTCCTGATTCAGCCGCTGCTGGTCAGTTTCAGCAGCGGCTGAATCAGGACGTCTGGGGCAGAGCAGATGGGGTGCTGCTGGGTTGGTCCAGTAGCACCCCAGCTGCTCTGCCCCAGGCGTCCCCAAGTCAGCTTCTGCTGAAACTGACCAGCGCTGACTACAGGAAGCCCCAGGCAGAGTTGCTCTGCCCCGGGCTTCCTGGAATCAGCTGCTGATCAGTTTCAGCAGCAGCTGACTTGGGGACGCCTGGGGTTCTTAAGTTGATTCTGTATGTAAGTCAGAACTGGCGGTCAGTTTCAGCAGTGTCTGAATCTGGACGCCAGTTCCGACTTACATACAGATTCAACTTAAGAACAAACCTACAGTCCCTATCTTGTACGTAACCCGGGGACTGCCTGTAGTCATAAGAACGGCCGTACTGGGTCAGATCAAAGGTCCATCTAGCCCAGTAGCCTGTCTGCTGACAGTGGCTAACACCAGGTGCCCCAGAGGGGGTGGACTGAAGACAATGATCAAGCGATTTGTCTCGTGCCATCCATTTCCAGCCTCTGACAAACAGAGGACAGGGACACCATCCCTACCCCCTGGCTAATAGCCCTTTATGGACCTAACCTCCATGTATTTATCTAGCTTTTCTTTAAATACTGTTATAGCCTTCACAGCCTCCTCCGGCAAGGAGTTCCACAGGTTGACTATGTGCTGTGTGAAGAAGAACTTTCTTTTATTAATTTTAAACCTGCTACCCGTTAATTTTATTTGGTGTCCTCTAGTCCTTATATTATGGAAGCTAATGAATAACTTTTCTTCATTCACCCTCTCCACACCACTCATGATTTTATATACCTCTATCATATCCCCCCTCAGTCTCCTCTTTTCCAAACTGAAAAGTCCCAGTCGCTTTAGCCTCTCCCCATATGGGACCCATTCCAAACCCCTAATCATTTTAGTTGCCCTTTTCTGAACCTTTTCCAAGGCCAAAATATCTTTTTTGAGGTGAGAAGACCATGTCTATACACAGTATTCAAGATGTGGGCCTATCATAGTTTTATACAGGGGCAGTAAGATATTCTGGGTCTTATTTTCTATCCCTTTCTTAATAATTCCTAGCATCCTATTTGCATTTTTGACCGCCGCAGCACAGTGTGTGGATGTTTTCAGAGAACTATCCATGATTGGGATAGTTATCAACTACACAATTAGTTGATAAGGGAAGGTGTTCTGTTCTGGCTCGTGCTGGTCCAGGAGCTACCCCCGCTGTAGCTCTGAAGTTTAAATGTAGTAGGAGCTAAACTGCAGAGCCACAGCGGGGGTAGCTCCCAGACCAGCACGAGACAGGACAGAGCCAGGTCCGCTGCAGCTCTGCATTTTAAATATACTAAGAGCCGGTTCTTACTACATTTGAAAAACAAAGACACAGTGGTCCAGACTGTCATGAGCCAGGACTGAGCCGGGCTTGCTCGGTTCTGGCTCAAGTCAAGTCCAGCAGCCCCTATCCACGGGGACATCCCAGAAGGGAGCTGACACACCCCTCCATCCCGTGGACAGGGGTTGCTGCCAGAGCAACCTCTGCTACCCTGCCCCCCACTGCTGCCTCTGGTAGAAGCAGCGTGGAGGCAGGCGGCACCGCAGAAAGAGTGCTGGGGTGAACCGTCTTTAAAGCCAGCTCCCCCCTCCCAACACCAGCTGCTATTCTCCCACCCCCTGCTGTCTCTGATATGGAGGCAGCAAGGGGGGTGAAACCCGACTATTCACTTATATCCCTATTTGGGAGTGCACAAATTCACCAATTTGCATTCCATCCCTGCGCCTTCCCCTCCCACCCAGAGTTTGAACAGCCATGAATCAGCTTTAAGATGGAAAAAATTGATCGTTCAGGAATAGGTAATCGGGAATGGAAACTGACTCTAGGGTCCTGGTCACCAATTTAACAGCTAGCCAATAGTAATAGAAAATGATTACCCAACAGCCTCTCTAAACTGCTTATTAATGGTAAGTCCAATTCCTAAATGACATATCTATTTCATATGTAAACCACCACCACAATTAGCATGTTACAGGCATGTAAGGAACAAGTAGAGTGAACAAATCTTTCATGATCAGAAACTGGTTGAGAGACATTGGTGAAACAAACTCAAGGATACATTGCAGTTATGCACCTATTTGTGGATAAGTAGGGCATCAATCTCCATGGCTGAGAAATTATTCATTTCACAGGCACTAAACTATTTAAATACACTATATACAGTAAACTTCCAATAATCCGGCACCTTTAGGACCCAAGGGGTCCCGGATTATCAGATATGCCAGACTATCGGAAAGGGGGGCTATGAGGGGCCTGGGGTGGAGTGGGGGGGGGGATGCGCCCCTCGGCGCTGCAGGACCAACCCGGCAGCACCCCAGCTGCTCTGCCCCAGGCGTCCCCAAGTCAGCCGCTGGTCAGTTTCAACAGCGGCTGAATCGGGGAAGCCGGGGGCAGAGCAACTCCAGTTGTCCGGAGTACTTCTGGGTTCCAGATGGTGCCGGACCACTGGAGTTTTACTGTACTTGAAAGATTCACAAGGCATTGCATTTTAGACCACCATAGATGTTGTTTTGGATTACATCATCCACTTCAAGATAACATTTTGCATGTGTCAGGAAAACGAAATGAAATTTTGAATTCAAGTACAAATATAATTGGTTCACAATCATGTAATTTGAAATCAACTGAAGCGTATTTCTGAGGACAGCAGACTAGCTTTAAAAAAGTTTGTAAACACCACCAAATGATAATCATTTCTTCAGCTGCTTACATTTGGAAAACCTCAGCAAATAGATAAGTACTTTAAAGCTAGCTTCTTTTTTCACCAAAAACTATCAATATTTTATTTTGCACTTATGGCCCAAACTTATTTTTTTTATTTTGAATAGTTTCATGCAGAAATAGATGCGTGAATATCTGGTTCTATATAACCAGACAGTCACATTCCCCATTCATTTCAGCAATGAATGAAGAAGTGCTACCATTAACATCTGTATTTTTAGTCATCTGTAAGATTAAGAACAACAAAGTAAGGGAGACAGTACTGCTGTACACCAAAATATATGAGACCTCTTTAGCCGGCAAATTATAGAATTACTTTGAACTTCATTCATATTTCCTTGTAAGATTTATTATTCATCACTTTCACATAGTGCTATGAAAATTTTTTTCTGTCTCCTCATTCCTCAAAAATACATTCACAACAATGTTATAGTACAAGAGACAAGCTGGGCAAGATAATATCTTTTATTGGACAAAATTTCTGTTAGTGAGAGAAACTACTGAGCTTACACAAAGCTCGTCTGGAAACTCCCAAACCTAAAGAGAAGTTCTGTGAGTAGCTTGTCTCTCACCAACAAAAGCTTTGTCCAATAGAAGATTTTATCTCACCCACCTTGTCTCACTAATATTTGAAGACTTGCACAGTTACAACATGGCATAGCATTAAAATAAGTACTTTGCTTGAGTTTTCAAAGTACCATTGACTAAGGAGTTAATAAGATATCAAGGAGTAATTCTAATATTAGATAAACTGAACAGCATCAATTCAGTCACACTAGAGATTTGAAGCCCAGATTGGGGAGGGGGAGGGAGGAGAGAAGAACATTCCTTACACAGGACTAACCTTGTCAAGGAATGCCCCATAGTGTATACAACCTATTTTAATATTAGCCTTTTTATAAAGCCCTAAAACACTCCAGGATTACATACAAAAATGGTAATGGGAGCCATATATACAAAAAAGTGTATCTGCATTTCAAAGATATTACTCCTTTTTTATTGCTGTTGACCAATCAAGATTCTAAACAATGGCTATGTCTAGACTACAGTTTTTTTTGAAAAAAAAAAAAAGTAGCCTTAAAAAAAAAAAAAAAAAACACTTCACCTGCATCTAGACTGCCATTGCATTCTTTCAAAATTAAATCGAAAGAATGCAGTGGCTTTTTTGACAACGGTAAACCTCATTTTACGTGGAAGAATGCCTTTTTTCAAAAGAGCTCTTTCGAAAAAAAAGTGTTCTTGAATGCAAACAGGGCATTTTCAAAAGACAGCGTCCAGATTGCCTAGGTACTCCTCTTTCAAAAAAGTGGATCACCTTTTCGAAAGTCTTGTGGATGTCTAAACAATCTCTTTTGAAAGAGGCTTGCAGTCTAGACATACCCACATTCTCATAATTATGAAGTAATGCATGCTTATAGATCTTGGTATGAATTAAGCAGTACACTTTTGTAATTCTACATCCCTCATTCAGATTTTTATTTTGGTTGAAATGTGTTTTGTGAATATAACTGAAACAGTATTGAAGTTGTGAAGTGGCTAGTTTATCACTTGAAAATTCATGTAGCTGTTACTAATGGTGTAGCCTAAAAGACAAAAGTATGTGTTGAACATTGAAGACATGTTGGGGTAGATTTTTATTTTTAAAATTTCTATTTTCCATTCTCTGTGTTCAGTTAATCAAAATATTTAATCCTCATGATCATGAAAAAACACACAAAACACTCTTCGTTTAAAATGATTTTAGTGAAGGAAAATTATATTGTATTGGTATTCTGAAATTTTGCATAAGGATGTTGTCTAAAAGCTTATGAAAACAGATTGTCAGCTCTTAAGAAGTTGTATTTGTCAATATATAATAATTTAAATATGAATCAAACTGAATAGATTTTGTGAAGCAGAGCATTTTAGATCTATAGTTCTCTCATGTTTACTATGTTTTAATTAATGTATGAAACTGATTCTTACCATTTTTTAAAAGGAAAATATCTTTCCACATATACTGAAAAGTCTAAATTGAAAGAATTGACACCATATAACAGGTGGGTAATACATTTTTGCCAGGGGCCTCTTCAAAAATTTCTGAAGTGGCTCTAGGCTGCACCGAAGGGGTGGGGCCTGGATACTTCCAGGTTCCCCAGACTGGGAGTGCCTTTGCCCCACCCCTCCTTCTCTCTAAGTGCCCATGCCCCTGACTATAAGTGCCCATGTTCCCCCTTCCCCAGGCCAATCAGGACTTGGGAGCGAGTGTGCAAAGTTTCCTCTACTCTGTCCCTACCCTGCACGGCGTTTAAAAGCACCACACTCTCCTGTCAGGGCAGGAGGAGGCTTTGTGCACTCTCCCGCCCCCAGACCAATCAGGGCCTGGAGGCAGGGGAGTGCGCAACACTTTTAAGTGCCACATGCTCCTCACAGGGCAGGGACAGAGCCGAGAAAACTTTGCATGCTTCCCCGCCCCCAGGCACTGACTGGCCTGGGGACAGAGGAGCATGCAAAGCCTCCTTCAGCCTGTCAGGAGCACCTGGCACTTACAAGCAGAGCAGAGGAAACTTCGTATGCTCTCCCCACCCCCAGGCTGTAATTGGTCTGGGGGTGGGGGAGTGGAGGTTCTCTGTGGGCTAGATCTGGCCCACAGAGGCCCTTTTGCCCACCCCTGCCATATAAGCTTCTGTAATAAATAAAGAGGACAAGATGGCAGTTAAAAAAAGTGATTTTATAGGCGGAACATAGGATATGAAGTAAGAAATATGGACTACTCGCAGTTATGCCACATATTTCCTGCATGCCTATGCAAATCACCTGCTTTCTTCGTTCCCTGGTTTCCAGGTCTGTAAAATCCGGTTAATACCTACCTTGTAGTAGTATTGCAAAGCTTAGCTCATGGTCAAACAATCCATTTGTAAGCACTTAGAGGATAAAGTGTTTGTAAGTAATAGTCAGTATAGGTTTGTCAAGAACAAATTATACCAAACCAACCTAGACCCTCAGCCATCACTTGTCTTGGACAGAGAGCCACAACTTTCTTCTCACTGGGTTTTTCCCAGCTGCACAGTTCCCAGACTACATGGTGAATTCCTCAACTGCCTCAACAGACCTATTTTGCCTTACTCTCAGAAGCTATAAACAGCATTATTGCCCACGGGTATGAGTTACCATACAGCTTTCCTAATGAAGCACACATTCTTGAAGTGAAAACACTGCAGCAAAACCAGGTTAAAAACCAATACAAGAACTTATATACATGCAACTAAGCTTACAAGAGATTACCTCCTCCATCACAACTCTAACAAGGACTCTGGCAAGTAACTGCTCCTTCAAAACTCACCAAGAGTTCTCCCCCTCCTCTCCCGGCCACACGTGTTCAGAAGTAGATACCTGTTAAAGAACAAACACACATAAGAATCTGAGAATCACTCCTTTATATAGTTTGGGTCTTTTATCTGCAGACACATGAATAGGAATTAGACAATGGTCCCCTCATCAAGGTATAATTCAAACGTTCAATCTTTACATAACTGTAGGAAATAATTTGCATTCACCCCCTTCCACATATTTCCTAGGAACTCAACTTTTTCTGGCACATTATTTAAAATAGGCCTTTGATGTTCATAACACTTCCCCAGGTTTACATTGTCCATGCTTCTTCCTTAGAAAAGTTACGTAAGGCCCCACAATACATAAACTTTGCATTTTTAATACAATAAACTCCAAAGATACTTAAACTTAATTCAATAAGTTTTGTCCAAGATATTGGATGCATTGCCATATCTCGCACAATAGGTGCAAAACTAGAGGAAAGATTATACTCCAAAAGTAAAAGCTTAAACAATGTATAGACTAGTAGCACCTTTAAGATTAAAAAAACATGTAGATAGTATTGTGAGCTTTCATGGGTGCAACCCACTTTGAAGTGAGTTGCACTCACGAAAGCTCATGAAACCATACATGTTTTGTTAGGAGTCTTTAAGATGCTACTAGTCTATTTGTTATTTTTTAAGTTTTTCCAGTTACAGACTAACTCAGCTATCCCTCTGAAACTTCAAAAGTAGTTCTTGATGATTTGCTGTCAAACAGGGAGTGATGCATCTAGTGGGCTCTTATATAGGATCTATCCTAGTATGGTACTATTCAATATTTTCACTGAAGATTTAGATAATGGAGAGGCTTATAACATTTGCAGATGATAGCAAACTCAGAAGGATTTCTACCACTTGGAAGGCCATGATTATAATTCAAAATTACTTTGGAAAATGTGAGAATGTCTGGCATCAATGAGATAAAATGCAATACAGATACACTACTGTACTTAGGAAGGAAAAACCAAATGCACAAACACAAAATGGAGGATCCAGCAGTTACAATGGATCACAAATTGAATTTTGACTCAAAGTGATGAAGGGAGAAAGAAGCTAGCTTTCTAGGATATATTAACAGAAGCATCACATTCAATACACAGGAGGAAATGGTTTTGTTCTATTTAGCAAGTGTGAAGTCTCAGCCAGAACACTGTGTCCAACTCTGGGCACACATTTTCAGAAAGATGTGGGCAAATTGTAATGTCCACAGAAAAACAAGGGTTTTTAAAAACTATCCTATGAGAAAAGGATTAAAAAAATTGGCATCTTAAGTCTTGAAAGGCTGAGTGAGGACCTGAAAATAATCTTTAGATATTAGAAGAGGACTTTGATAATTTTTTCTCTATGTCCACTGAAAGCAAGACAAGAAGTAGTCTGCTTAAACTGCAATCAGGAAGATTTAGGTTACATAGTAAGAAAAGCTTTCTATCCGTAAGGAGAGGAATAGGCTCCCAACAGAAGCTGTGGAATACCCATCACTGGAGGTATTAAAAACCAAGTTAGAAAAATGCCTGTCAGATTGTCTTGATGAACTCAATGACCTCTTGAGATCCAGTCCAACCATACCCTTTCATGATTCTATGCTTGCTCATAAAGCACCTTGAAATCCTCAAATGGAAGGAGTTATTACAAATTAAAGACACAGCTATTTTTAAATGGTAAAATGATGGGCAATTTGAGATGAACTGGCATATCTTCCCAATCCCCATCAAACTTCTCCCAAAGTGGCCTTTTATTGCTCTCCTCCCTCTCCCTCCCCCACAAGACATAACCTCTGAAAACTTGTACAGCTGATATTAAAAATTCTAAAACAAAAGAAAGTTCAAGTAGCAATTCAAAAGTCTCTAAAGAAATGGACAGAAACCAGTAGAACGGGATCTACTTGTAGATCTTGGAACCTCTGACAGGTGATCCTGACTGGTTTGGCCAAGAGGCTATCAAGTGCAGTCACTTCAACTGCCCCTCCCCCTACTGCTGCACCGCTCCTGCCCTTTTCCTTGGAGTTGCCTTGTTCCAACCCTAGGAGCCTCCTGCTTGCTGTGCAGGGCAGGGGAAGGAGAAGAGGCGTACTGATGTGAAGGTGCCCCCTGTCCCACCCTGTATCCTATATCTACAGAGCAGAGAGGGGGAACAACAGGGCTTGGGATGGAGGGAGTTTGCAGGGTGCTTTTGGGAGTGGTGCAGGGCCAGAGCAGTGGTGAGCCTGCCTTAGCCCCACTGCACCACCACTCAAGAGCAGCCTGAGGTAAGCAGTGAGCAGTTGGAGCCCACATCCTGAAGCCCTACTCCAGTTATGAAGTCCCTTCTGCACCCCAATTCTCCGACCTAGCCTTGAGCACCCCTGCATCCAAATACCTTCCCAGAGCCTGCACCTAGAACCCCCTCCTACATCCCAACTGCCTGCCCCAAGCTCAGCTCAGAGCCCCTCTCACACTCCAAATCACTTATTCCAAGACCACAGCCTGCATCCCAACCCTCTGCCTCAGACTGGTCAAAATGAGGGATGATAGGAGAGGAAAGGAGGATAGAGTGAGCAGGGGCAAGGGTTCAGAAAAGGGGCACAAAGGAGGTGGGGCAAGGGTATTGGGGTTTGAGGTAGATCTTGGATTGCACTTAAATTCAAAAAGTGATCTCATGCTTAAAAAGGTTGGAGACCACCACTCTAAAGACATGTCTACAAGGCACTGTAAAGTAGGACCTGGGCTTGGGGACACCATTTCTATGCCCTTGTTCAAGCATCCACACTGCACTGCAAACAAACTTACAGTTGCCAGAACCTGGGCTCACAGTTACATTAATATATCCATACTTCATTAGAGATCTTCTGATCAAGTTCTGTAGCTTGAGCTGCATACACACTGCAAAATTACAGAGCCTGAATCTGAACCACAGTGGTATTTGGGCTCTGACCAATCTCCCTACTAAGTTCGCAGGAACTGGGTCTGAGTGCTTGCTGATCCATGTCAGACTAATGTGTGTGTGGATGGAAGGAGGGCATGCCTCAAACCTGAGTCAGAGTCCAGACTTAGTGTATAGTGCTGACACTCTCCAAAATTGTATAATTTTGCCAGCTCAAGCCACCATCTTCAAGAAAAGAACAATGGAAGCTTTTGCTAACATTCACAATGTACTGTGAAAGTTAACAACAACAAAAACAGGACTTTTTGGCCTCACTGGGGAAAAAAAATTCCAGCAATACCAATGCTTCATTAAGAATGCTCTGCTTCCAGGTCTCCAGCATTCAAGCATGGTGACTGCTCAGAGTAGTTTCACTGCTAATCCCCACTATCTTGATAAAGGTTGAGAAGAGAATAATCCCTGAGCTCTGGTCTACACTAGAGAGTTATTTCAAAATAATTCCCCTTATTTCAAAATAACAAGCAGGGCACACTACCAAGCCTGTTATTTCAAAATAATTCCTGCTTTCCAAGAAGAATAATGCTTATTTCGAAAGTAATTTCAAAAGAGAGGTAGTATGGACCCTCCACTGCTGCTATGTTGAAATAAGTTCTCCCTGGAGTCATTCAGAGTAAGTACTCCCCAGTGTTTCCTGTGGCTCTAAGTCAAGGTAGAGAGTCCTCATTAAGGGAACCTGCCTCAGACTAATTTGGGGGTTTCTCTGTAGTGTGGACAAGCTGTTTTGAAATAGCTTATTTCAAAATAACTCCTGAAATAACTATTTCAAAATAGTTTCCTACTGTAGACATGCCCTGAGACAGCCAGAGCACATGCCAGAGAGTTTTAGCAACAACTTGAAATCCACCAACAAAATCGGATACTGAAGTCTGAAAGCACTGCATAATATGCTTCAGAGCACTGGCAATCAAAAATCTGAACAATACTCTAGGCTATACCTAGGTATACAGCATCTCAAATACATTTTTATAGCAATCTGAATTATTCTTTTTCTAACTAGACTCTTTATCTTACTTTGTACTTGCAGCTTTTATTCTCCTCCAACCCACCCACTCTACTTCATGCATTAACAGAAATAACCACTTCATACCATACTAGTTCTACACATAAATACACCATTGCTCCACTGGTAAACTCTGACATGCTAGTTCAAAAATCTGTAAAGCTCTCTCATGAAGAAGTGTATATTCAATTAGTTGCATAGTCAATGTCATCAACAGATGCAGTAGCAATAACTTGAATAACCATCCAGATTTATGGAAATGAATACTCCTGATGACTTACTGTTAGGATTATACAGTATTACAGCACATACTTTTTATGTATTTACGTAACATATTAAATCATTTTTCTACTGAGTTACACGGAAATAGTCATTCTAGGTTAAAACTGAAGTGAAAATATTTTAATAGTTATCAAAACAAATTCTGAATATTTCAATTAATCTGAAGATGAATATGTATGATTCATGTACAATACAATACTGTTAGTATTGCATATGGTAAGAGGCAATGTTCTTACTGTAAGGTCAAGCAAAAGTGATCTGAAAAATTTCCTGTTTGTGACATTCTAAAAACCTTGAAGAATTAGCAATTAATGGTGCCAAAATGAGCAAAATGCAAACAAAAAATAGAAAGAGATAATTGTGATTTAAAAAAAATCTTAAACAAAAATGGATTCTATACAATGACAGGTTGGGAGACTCTCAATTCTCCTGGTTTCATGAGTTCATCTTGACCCTTTAACATGTAACCCGAGTATTGATTTTGGAAACTCACAAGGCTACTACTAGGGATGTAAGAAGCATCACCCTTATTGGGTAATGCTTACTGGTTATCCGGTGGCCCAGGTGGGCTAGAGTAGCCAGGCCCACCATGGGCCACTCCAGCACAGGCTCCTGCATGCCCCCATTTAAGCAGTTAACCAGGTAACAGAATGAATGGGATTTTACATCCCTAGCTACCGCATTCCCCTTCCTCCTCTCTTTTTAATAGATACTAGGATTAAAAGTCTCAAATAATGTTAAGCCATAAAATGGCAAAATAGTAACAGCAGAAAAATTGTAAGTTTATTATAAAATGTATTTGCCTTGAGTAGAAATGCAATGCACCATTGTAGCATGCACTAAAATAAAAAACTAGACTTAAGGTAACATGCATATTGAAATTAAATATAAAATGGCTATTTATTTTGTTTTTTAGAGAAATCCAAAATGCACTATGGAATACTAAATTTACTCATATGTTTCATTTTTTCCTGCAGAATTAAACTTTTCACACAATCAATAAGGAGAAGCAGGATTTATGGACTTGGGCTATTCCATAATCAAGCACTATTACTAGAGAGCACTTTCAGCATGAGCGGCAGGTGCCTAGTACCCCTTTCTCTCCCCCCCCATCAGGGTTTTATTTGAATTACCATAGGACGTGGAAGCCCACATAATGGAGCAGGACTCCATTATGTGAGGTGCTGTACAAACACAGAACAAGAGCACAGTAACTTATTTGAAAATGTTGGCCCAAATTACCACATAACCTGAGGGCTTACACCTCTCAAGTCTCCAGGGGAACCCTTCACTTGCCAGTACTGAGTAAACAAATTGATTTTTTTTTTCCAAATCCTATTCTATATAATATTCACACACAATCTGATCTATGGAGCATCAAACCTAACACTTAAAAAAAGAGATTAAGTTTCACATCCATAACCGATAAAAGTTAATTTTCCAAATGTATATGCTGACCATAAGTGCCATCTTTCTGAACCTACAGAGAACCCTAATGTTCCTGGTGTTGACTATAGCTTTTCCCTAAGCAGGGAGACATTCACTGATTCTTGCCGGTTTCACTATAGCAGTTCCCAGGTACTGCTGGGGAAAGCTAGCTGCAGCATCAACCATAAGCAATGGAGCTATGCAGAGTGTAGAAGGAGGATCCAAAACTAGAGGCTGTAGAAGTACTTAAGCAGCAGCACCTACACATCCCCCACACAGAAGCCAGGAATGAAAAGGGTGTCGCCGCCCCCTTTCTTCCGCCTGTAACAGGCGCTTGAAGGGCAGGTTAGCAATGTGAGCCATTAAGTATCCCAACTCAGAACATCCTTGCCCTTGCAGCTGTCCAGGGACCGGGAAGCGGGGCGGGGGCCGCAAAGGAAAGTCATATTCAATTCACATCCAACTAGCTAGAGGCTGACATGGAAGGTGGAATCTTGGAGCAGAGTCAAGGGATCCCAGCGCCTTTCCAGATCAGTTGAAACGGGGGAGGAGGGTGATTTTCTCCCCGAGGGGCCCTACACCGGCAGCTCCCTGATACCCCCCGCCTCTCTGCCCGCCTATCTCCTGCCTCGCCTAGGAGCAACTGGTGCATCTCCCTCACCCGGGCGCGCAAGATACCTCAGCAGAGGGAAGCCACAGACGTAGCCAGGTGACGGCGAGGACGGGGTATTTCCCGAGGCGGCCGCAGGCACCGACTCTTCCCAGCCCGGGCAGAGAGGCGCGGACGTTCAGTGAATCCGAGCGACCCCCGCCCCAGCCCTCGGGGCAACCGGGAGCCCGAATTCCCTCGCCCCGGAGCCCTCCGGGAAGCGGCGCCCAAGCCCGGCTCGCCGCAGGGGAACCGGCCCCTGCCAGCCGTGCAGCGCGGGGGCTGCCCGCAGCCCCGGGGGGACGGGACCCAGCCGCGCCCGCCGGGGGACAGAGGGGAGCGGCCCCGCCGTTACCGGGCAGCCGGGGGCGGTGACAGGTGGGGCCGGGACTCCCCCTGGCCGCGCGGCCCCGGCACTCACCCCGCTGCTCGCTGCGGCTCCGCCGCTGTTTTCGTTACACCCGGCAGCGCCGCCGCCGCCGCCCCCTCTCTCTTGCTCGTGCGCGCGCACCCGCGATACCCCCTCCCTTCCAGGCGCCAGCCCGCTCCAAGCTCTCAGCCTAGCCCGCTACCGCCCGCGGATTGCATTGACACCGCCCCCCACCAATGGGAGAGAAAGGGCGAGCTGACCGCGAGCCACGCCCCCTCAGCCATCGGCCAATGCGAACGGGTTATTCCTCCGCACGGGCGGGGCCACTGGGAGGGGTCTCCCCTCCGCTCCCTGTTCGCCCTCTTACCCCGCCCAGCGCGCGGACAAGCTCGGTTGACTCTGCAGTTCCCGAGCAACCAGCGCTGGGCTGCGGGCGGCTGGCTGACAGCTGGAGCCTGGGGCGGGGGGAGGCTCCGAGCCGGAGCTGGAGGGGGTGGAGCAGCAGCGGGGGTCGTGACAGGGAGAAGGCGGCGGCAGCAGCAGCGGCAGCAACAGGGGGAGGGATCCTGGTAGCGCAGGGGGGAGCAGCTGCTGTCAAGAGCATGCGGCATTCCTGGGACGCAGGCAGGTGGGAGGCCAAGGGCGGTGATCTGGGGAGGCATCTGTGGCGGTTTGCGCAGGAATGTTTCCTAGAGGCTGGCTATCAGCTGCTCGTGGGGAGCAACTGGAGCCCTCTCTGGGGGCTGTCTAATTTGGAAGGGGCTTTAGTTACTGCCCGCTCTCGCTGTACTGCATTTTTTTAAGGCGAACTGTTGCACGCATAACACACACAGATGCAATACTCATAGGGGGGGCGAAAGGCAAGAAGAAAGATTGGGGGTTGAAATGGGGAATAAGGGAGATGCTTCCTCTCGCTCTGGATTTGCAGGACAGTCGGTGGGTTAAATCCCCCTCTTTTCCTCAGATCAGCTGTCATATTATTCAAAAGGGAGAAAACTCCCCTAAAATGCCACTATTACCAACCCACTGGCATTCAGAATTCATGTCAGTTTTAAAAAAAATGAGCTGTCGTAAAAATAATACGAATTTTTAAAATATTACCTTTTCAGCCTTTTTATGTCTTTTTTTGTGTGACACATTTTTCAACTTCTCTCTGCAAACTATGTGGCTAGGTACTTTTTAAAAGATTGAAGCTGAGAAACTCACCTATTCACATGATTCCAAGAGCCTGGGCTATCAAAAACATAAAATATTACTAGAATAATGGTAACATTGCAAGGGCTGGCAACATGTTCTCTCCTGAAGATGCAATATGAAGGAGCTGCTTGGTAGCTGTTGTTTGGTTTGAGTTTCCTTCCTCATATAGTATCTTGTAATGGTTTTTACCTAAATGAAAGATAACAATGGAGACCACCAGCCATGAGTCATCTTGGTACTGAATTATGTTTGCGGATTCAGCATGGCAGATAAGGAGAAATTCATTTTTTTTGTGGTGTTGCTTAATAGCAATGTAAAACAGTTGCAAAAAGAGAATTACTCAAATATTGTAGAGATGAGGGCCTTATAAATATCTAGATGGCCCAATGAATAAAAACCCTTCAAAAATAAGGGAACCCCCTATCCAATAGCATTAGCCACTGTTCAACTCAAGATATAACCCTCATCATACACACTCCTCCACTCTGAATCATATAGCATACTATAGTATCAAAGAAAGATCACATTACCCACAGGCATGAACAAAATC
This sequence comes from Pelodiscus sinensis, assembly GCF_052426305.1. Lineage (NCBI taxonomy): Eukaryota > Metazoa > Chordata > Testudines > Trionychidae > Pelodiscus > Pelodiscus sinensis. Next base: position 214,522,189 of record NC_143052.1, read on the forward strand.
TAACCTGAAATTCAAGCAAAAACATGAAACTGGTTCCCAAAGAATTGTACACATGCTGCAGCATCTGTTACTCTAGACTCTATTGGTGTATATTTATAAACCCTTATTATCTCAATGTCTCTGCAGATTCCAAGATACAGGACACTTCTTTGATGACTGAAAATGGTGATAAATGAATCTGAAGTGCATAAATTCTTAAGAGAACTATATGAATGTCCTGTGACATATGCTTATAATTAAAACATATTTAGTCTTACTGTGTTTCATTTTCTGTTTAACACTAGGCTTGATAAGTGCAGTAAGACAGTTACTGTGAATTCTTGTAAATGGTCATAGAACACCATACACTGTTGGGCCAAAACCAGAGTGGAGAACTGTCGTTTGTTGTTGTGGTTAGTTATCTACACAATAATAATTTATATTTTTAGAATCAGATGCTTCTGAATGGGAACTAACTGGATTTTCAAGTTTATGGGTAAAGATCAAATATGATTACAATAAACATTGCCAAATTCAACCCTGATTTTGCAATGAACTCTGCCTATGTACACCTCTGGGTCTTAAGGAGACCAATGTGGGTGGGGTGAGCATTATGCACAAAACTGATTCAAGATAGGAGGCCCTAACTGGTTTTGGAATGTTGTGTGAGGGGGTGTTGTAAAATAAAATGAAACTTTAATGTCATTTTGACTATTACCCAAGTGTGATAAAGATCAGGTCATAATACCATATGCCTCAAGCCAAACTGTACATCAAAGGTTTAAGCTTTTACATGAATGGCTTCTGGGCTTTCTTCAATATTTTTCACGGCATTTCTCCCTAGCACTGTGGTTATGTTCTGAAACCTAAGTGTATGTTTCATCTTGCAGTTCCATGTTTACAGATTTTGCACTCGCAACTTATCAATTTTGTTGGTAAAGTGTGAGCTAGAATAGAAACCAGCTCACTCACACAGAATAGTAATGGCTTTGTAGTGCTAACTACAATAAAATATAGGGGAAATCTGTTTTACTCGGCAAAATAAGCAGAAGTCACTGAATACAGACAGGGAATAGATCTAGCAGAATAAGAAGTGTGTCCTCTTTGGTGGGGGCCAGGAGCGCAAAGGAATCATTATAACAGCTCTTCCCCTGCTGAGGAATTCTCCACTCACTGGATCCACCAACTTCATGCAGTTTTATGCCAGAAAACCAGTGTAAAGTCACCTTGACAGACTGGAGTTCCTGACCCTCTGGGCCCTTGTTGCATCATTTACATCTTTCCAAATTAGAGGTAAAACCATAGCATAGTTTGACTTCTATATTTGAGGGAGGGGGTGAGTAGCTCCAATCATAACCACATTTGTAAGGGGGCAAATTCCATACATGCCAAAGGCTAGGTTTAGAGGAACTGAGCTAAGTAAGTGCCACAGTCCCCTGCTCTCTTCGACATCCTCTCTCCCTCCCAGACCTCACACTCCCACCCTGCTCTTGCACACTACCTCTTGCCCACATTCTGCACCCTCACCCTCAACCCACGCCCAGGCAAACCCTTCCCACACATTAAACCCCACATTTTAGCCCTACCCCAAAGCCTAGGGGGCTCCACAAACTCTACTAGCTTTGGGTTCCTGGCGCCCCAAGTTGCATGAGTGAAATGAGTGTCTCTCCTCCCCCCCCTTCCCCCCCCAGTTAGAGGCCACATCAGTAAGAGTTATTTTTTTCTTTGTCACTTGGGGGGCTAGGTTAGTGAGGGTTTGGGGTGTTTTGTTTTTTGTTTGTTTTGTTTTTTGCTTCTCACTTGTGTGTGGCTCCCTAACAGATTTTCCTGTGGGTCAGAGGTCCATGATCCCCAAAAGGTTCCCCACCCTGATCAAAGCCATCCCTGACAGGAGTCTGTCTAACCTACTCTGAAAAATCTCCAATGATGGAGAATCCACTACATTCCTAGGTAATTTATTCCAGTAATTAATCAACCTGATGATTAGGAAGGTTTTCCTAATGTCCATCTTAAAACTTTCCTTGCTGCAATTTCAGCCCATCATCAGAAATTAAGGAGAATATTTTTTCTCTCTCCCCTTTGTAACAATCCTGTAGGTACGTGAACGCTGTTATCAAGACCCTCCTGTCTTTTCTAAATTAAATAAACCCAATTATTTCTCACTTCCCTCACAGGTTATGTTTTCTAGATCTTTTATCATTTTTGTAGGTCTTGTCTGGACTTTTTTCTGATCTTTCCTGAAATGTGGTGCTCACAACTGTAAACAATGTGGTAGTTGAAGTCTAATCAGCATGGAGTAGAGTGAAAAAATACTTATTTCTTACTTGCAACATTCCTCATAATACATCCCAGAATTATGTTTGCTTTTTTGTTTGTTTGTTTTTTTGCAATGTTACACTGTTGACTCATGTTTATTTTGTGGTCCACTATGACCCCTAGATCCCTTTTTGCAGTACTCCTTCCTCGACAGTCACTTCTCATTCTGTATGTGCGAAATGGATTATCTTTTTAAAGTACTTTGTATTTGTCGTCGTTGAATTTCATCCTGTTAACCTCAGACCAGTTTTTCATTTGTCAATCATTTTTAATTACAATCATGTCTTCCAAAGCACTTACAACCCCTCCCAGCTTGGCATCATCCACAAACTTTGTAAGTGTACTTTCCATGCCATTATCTAAATCACTGATGAAACTATGGAACAGAACTGCAACCAAAACTGATCCTTGTGAAACTCCACATGTTATGCCCTTTCAGCTTGAGTGTGAATAATTGATAACTACTCTCTGATTGATAATGGTTATCCAGAAAGTTATGAACCTGCCTTATAGTAGCTCCATCTAGGTTGCATTTCCCTAGTTTGTTAAGGAGAAGGTCATGCAAGACTGTCCTAAAGACTTACTAACTTCTAAATATAGCACATCTACCCTTTTTCCCTATCCACAAGGTTTGTTACCCAAAAAAAGTTATCAGGTTGGTTTGATCCAGTTTCTTCTTGACAAATCCATGCTGGCTTATCTTCTAGATGTTTGCAAACTAATTCCTTAATTATTTGCTCCATTGTGTTTCATGGTACGGAAGTTAAAATGACTGATCTGTAGTTTCCTGGGTTGTCTTTATTTCCCTTTGTATATATGGGCACTATATTTGGCCTTTTCCAGTCTTCTGAAATCTCTCCCATATGACATATCAAAAATAATGGCTAATGGCTCAGATCCTCAGTCAGCTCCTTGAGTATTGTAGAATGCATTTAATCAGGCCCTGGTGATTAGAAGACATCTAACTTATCTAAGTAACTTTTAACTTATTCTTTCCCTATTTTAACTTCTGATCCTATCCCATTTTCTCTGGCGTTCTCTATGTTAGGTGTCCAATTGCCACCAATCTTTTTGGTGAAAACCAAAACAAAGATGTCATTAAGCACCTCTGGCATTTCCCCATTTTTTGTTATTGTTTACCTTCTTCATTGAGTAAGGGCCTTACGGTGTCCTTAGTCTTTCTCTTGCTTCTAATATATTTGTAGTGGGTTTTGTTGTTGGTTTTTATGACTCTAGCTAGTTTTATCTTGTTTTGTGCCTTGGTGTTTCTAATTTTGCCCCTACGTACTTATATTGTTTATATTTATCCTTTGTAATTTGACTCTAGTTTCCATTTTTTGTAGGACTCTCTTTTGATTTTTAGTTCATTCAAGATCTCCTGTTTATGCTAGGGTGGTTTCCTGCCATACTTTACATCTTTCTTAAGCAGTAGAATAGTTTGTTCTTGTGCCCTTAATAATGTCTCTTTGAAAAACTGCCAATTGTCTTCAATTGTTTTCTTCTAAGGGCTGGTCTACACTAAGAGCTTAGATTAACATGTTCAGTGTTAAGCTGAATTTTTAATTAGTGCATCTACACTACCCAGTCCCTCTCCTCAACCCAAACGGCTTTTAAAAAATCAGCCCCTGTACTCCACATGAAGGAGTGGAGGTGACAACTATGCCTCAAGCACAATGTACACACAGTGTGTTGTAATTCAGAATTACTGGCCTCCAGGTGGTGGTCCAAAGTGCTCTCTTGTGAGTGCTCTGATGAGCACTTTCAGCCAGGTGACCAGGAAAAGCCTCAGGAATTGTTGAATGTACATTACCCACAGGAGCAGTACAGAAAGGTCACAGCACAGCTGAGCATGCATGTCCAGGGCCACAATGGTCTCCAGCATGGAGCATTCAGTAGACAGTAGATCTGATTGCTGTGGGGTGAGGTTGGAGGGAGCCCAAAGAGATTGTGCAGGCAGACCTACAATCAGCAAAAGAAACGCTGATATCAAGTTGAATATGAGTCAACAGTGTGATGCTGTTGCAAAAAAAGCAAATATGATTCTAAAATGCAGGACAATGTAGCACTTTAAAGACTAACAAGATGGTTTATTAGATGATGAGCTTTCGTGGGCCAGACCCACTTCCTCAGATCAAATAGTGGAAGAAAGTAGTCACAACCATATATACCAAAGGATACAATTAAAAAAAATGAACACACATGAAAAGGACAAATCACATTACAGAACAGAAGGGGGATGTGTGGGGGGGGAGGGGAGGAAACCACCACTGAACATCAATCTGACCTACCAGATCCCCCCTATCAACACCAAAGGAAAAATACTTCTATATGGACTCCCCCTGACGGTCGGAATTACAATCTGGATTTCTATATACACAGCTTCCGCAACAACTCACAGACTGACATTATTCGCAAACGACAACAAGCGACACACAATCTTAGCCGCGCTGAACACCATGCCATCCAGAGTCTCAAAAACAACCTGGACATTGTAATCAAACCAGCTGACAAAGGGGGTGCTGTGGTCATTATGAATAAGGCCGACTATAACCAGGAAGCAACCAGACAACTCTCAAACACCACATTTTACAAACCTCTCTCCTCTGACCCCACCTTGGACTACCAAAAGAAACTACACTGTCTCCTTAAAAGCCTCCCCACAGCTACTCGGGAACAAATCCACACAGAATCACCTTCTGACCCCCGACCAGGATTGTTCTATCTACTTCCCAAGATCCATAAACCTGGGCACCCCGGACGTCCCATCATCTCTGGTATTGGCACGCTCACTACTGGTCTATCCAGCTATGTAGACATTCTTCTCAAACCCTTCGTAACCAATACCCCCAGCTATCTCCGAGATACTACTGACTTCCTAAGGAAACTACAAAACATCGATAACCTCCCCAATAATACCATCCTTGCCACCATGGATGTAGAAGCTCTATATACCAACATCCCACATGAAGACGGATTACAAGCAATTAGAAACACTATCCCAGAGGACACTACTGCCAACCTGATAGCAGACCTATGTAACTTTGTTCTCACCCACAATTATTTCCAGTTTGAGAACAACTTATACCTCCAGATCAGCGGCACAGCCATGGGTACACGCATGGCCCCACAGTATGCTAACATCTTTATGGCTGACCTAGAACAACGTTTCCTCAACTCCCGTCCCCTTTCACCCCTCCTCTACCTACGGTACATCGATGACATCTGGAGATATTCCACAGAGATTTCAACAACCTACACCCCACCATCAACCTCAGCCTGGACCATTCTACACGAGAGATCCACTTCCTGGACACCACCGTACAAATCAACAATGGAAAATTAGACACCACTCTCTACAGAAAACCCACCGACTCATACAGTTACCTACATGCTTCCAGCTCCCATCCAGAACACACCACACGATCCATCGTCTATAGCCAAGCCCTTCGATACAACCGCATCTGCTCTAATCCCACTGACAGAGACCAGAAGCTTCAGGATCTCTACCAAGCATTTATAAACCTCAACTACCCACCCAGAGAAATAAAAAAGCAAATTGAAAGAGCCAGACGAAAACCTAGAAACCATCTACTTCAAGACAGACCCAAGAAAACCAACAATAGAACACCACTTGTCATCACCTACAACCCCCAACTTAAACCTGTCCAACACATTATCAATAAGCTACAGCCTATATTGGAACAGGATACCATACTCAAAGAGGCTCTGGGAGACAGGCCCATAGTCTCCTATAGACAACCACCTAACCTCAAGATGATTCTTACCAACCACCACAGGACATACCACACTAATACCAACCCTGGTACCTTCCCTTGCAACAAACCCCGTTGCCAGCTTTGTCCACATATTCATTCTGCTGATACCATTATTGGACCTAACCAAGTGAGTTATAAGATCAAGAACACATATTCCTGCGCATCCAGAAATATAATCTATGCTATCATGTGCCGAAAGTGTCCGTCTGCTATGTACATTGGACAAACATCTCAGACACTTCGCCAAAGGATTAATGCCCACAAAACAGATATCAGACAAGATCACAAAGAGAAAACAGTTTCTTGTCATTTCAACCAGAAAGGACACAGTCTCAATGACCTGCTAACCTGCGTCCTACTTCAGAAGACATTCAAATCTGCACTTGAAAGGGAATCCTCTGAACTGGCATTCATGCTAAAATTCGACACCCTCCGCACCGGACTTAACAAAGACCCCAACTATCTTACACATTACAAAGATAGCTTCCCCAATTATCACCTCTAATACTATTAACTCACAGACATTTCCCCTTCCCCACCTCTAATATCATTAACTCACTGGCATTCACCTTCCTTCCCCCCTCCCCCCCCACATCCCCCTTCTGTTCTGTAATGTGATTTGTCCTTTTCATGTGTGTTCATTTTTTTAAATTGTATCCTTTGGTATATATGGTTGTGACTGTTTTCTTCCATGATTTGATCTGAGGAAGTGGGTCTGGCCCACGAAAGCTCATCATCTAATAAACCATCTTGTTAGTCTTTAAAGTGCTACATTGTCCTGCATTTTGCTTCAGCTACCCCAGACTAACACGGCTACATCTCTACCAATATGATTCTAGGTTGTATCAACAGGTGTGTTGTAAGCAAAACTCGTGAAGTCATTCTGTCGCTCTACTCTGCACTAGTTAGGCCTCAGCTGGAGTACTGTGTCCAGTTCTGGACGCCACATTTCAAGAAAGATGTGGAGAAATTGGAAAGGGTACAGAGAAGAGCGACAAGAATGATTAAAGGTCTTGAGAACATGACCTATGAAGCCAGGCTTCATGAATTGGGCTTGTTTAGTTTGGAAAAAAGAAGATTAAGGGGGGACATGATAGCGGTTTTCAAATATCTAAAAGGGTGTCACAAGGAGGAAGGAGAAAATTTGTTCCTCTTGGTTTCTGAGGACAGGACAAGGAGTAATGGGCTTAAAGTGCAGCAGGGGAGGTTTAGATTGGACATTAGGAAAAAATTCCTAACTCTCAGGGTGGTCAAATATTGGAATAAATTGCCAAGGGAGGTGGTGAAATCTCCCTCTCTGGAGATATTTAAGAACAGGTTAGATAGACATCTGTCAGGGATGGTGTAGACGGAGCTTGGTCCTGCCTTGAGGGCGGGGGGCTGGACTCGATGACCTCTTGAGGTCCCTTCCAGTCCTATTATTCTATTATTCTATGATTCTATGATTCTATGATTCTATACCAAAATCACACAGAGCCTGGTGGAGGGCTACAGCAGGGACACCCAGCAATGCTGCATTAAAATAAAGGACTGTGGGATAGCTACCCACAGTGCATCACTCCTTGTGCAGAAGCCACTCCTGGCAGTGCGTCTGTGCTCTGTCAACCACATCCACCTTGTGGGGGCATGCAAAATCACATTTGTTAAATTCAATGCTCAAACTCAAATTAAATAAAATTGACCTAATTTGTAGTGTAGACATTCCATTAGACTTGCTTCCCATGGGATCTAGCATACTACCTCCCCTGAATTTGCTGAAGTCTGCCTTCTTGAAATCCATTGTCTTTATTTTGCTGTTCTCCCTCCAGCTATTCCTTAGAATCAGGAAATCTATCATTTCATGATCATTTTCACTTAAGCTGCCTTCCCCTTTCAAACCATTCTCTTACTTGTCAAAATCAAATCTAGAACAGCTCCCCTCTCCCAAGTAGCTTTCTCGACCTTCTAAATAAAAAATGGTCTCCAATACTTTACATGAAATGACTGTATGAGGCACAAGACAGTTATGCCTATTACATTTTAGGATATTATCTAAACAGACATGAAATCAATGGGAGTTTATCTGGCCCAAAACGAAAACTGCAGGAATTGGCACATAATCATGAGCAAATTATGCACTATTTCTAGTTGTGAAACTTCATTTTCATACACAAAAAAACTCAGAATATGAAGAAATCTTCCTCACAGTCTTGGGAATAACAAATCAACTAAAAGGGGGGTTTATTCTTATTTTTCATGGCCTGTCTTCTGCCTTCATTGGGCCCAGGCCCTTAATTTAGCAAGTATTGTTATAAAAAGCCATCAGCATCATTTTGCACACTATTGTTAGACTTTTAATGTATGTAGTATATGCAAGAAATAATGAGGGCTTGGTCCTCAGCATGTATAAATTATCAGAGCTCCACTGAAGTTCCTGAGCTTTTCTAAAAGTTCTGTTCAAAATACTTATTTTAAAATGCACTATTTGCATATATGCTTGAATTGGATCAATTTATTATGATGATAGAACTCTGACCTCATGTTTCCTTAGAAGGTTATTTTCACACAGATGTCTAGAAACTAGTCAATTCCTTTTTTTTTTTGGTGGGTAAATGGGGAAGGTATAAAAATGGGATTCAGCCCACAGGATCTGCATATTCCTGAGAAGTGACTGGATTGAAAGAGATCAAAGAGAGGCCAGCGACTTCAGAACAGATGTTCCCTACAACTCACAGGGGCTACGTCTAGACTGGCATGATTTTCTGCAAATGCTTTTAACAGAAAAGTTTTCCGTTAAAAGCATTTGTGGAAAAGAGCGTCTATATTGACACGGACGCTTTTCCGCAAAAGCACTTTTTCTGGAAAAGCGTCCGTGGCCAATCTAGACGCGCTTTTGCGCAAAAAAGACCCGATCGCCATTTTCGCGATCAGGGCTTTTTTGCGCAAAACAAATCTGAGCTGTCTACACTGGCCCTTTTGCGCAAAGGGACTTTTGCCCCAACAGGAGCAGCATAGTATTTCCGCAAGAAGCTCTGATTTCAGACAGTAGGAAGTCAGTGTTCTTGTGGAAATTCAAGCGGCCAGTCTAGACACAGTCTGGCAGAATTACTCCTAAATCAGTCAGTCTGCTAAATTTTCAAACCAAGATGGCACCTTCTGGTGGGATGATGGTTCACAGTATGAAAGAAGAATCTTTGCAAAATAATCCTGAGTTATTTAACCATACAGTTTTTTTCTCTGGTTTGTTCTTTTGGACTTGTAGGGCCGGGGAAGTGAATGTTGTTCTGAAGAGTGACTGTTTTCTGGCCCAAGATTTCATGAACATTGGAGGGAGGATAGAGAAAGTGCTGTGATGTCATAGAGCCTGGCCTCACACCATTCATGACTCGAATAATCTCCTCAGGGCAAGAATATATGTATGTTTTGATTGCAGAAGCACGAGGAGCATTTGGGCCTTCATATTTAGATTAATTCTGTTCAGTGGTAGTTCTATTGACTCTGACCTCAACCTACTTTATTTCTTGCAATTTATCATTTATATTCTAATACTATAATGTACTATTTAGGAAATATTGTCATACTGAGATCTGATGAGAACTTCCTAAGGATGTAAAGCACAATTTGCATTGTCTCCTGCCAAATCTGAACTGATTCTTCTTTCAACAGAAATACAGATAGCAATTGGATTATTCTGTTAGGGCTCGTCTACACTGGCCCCTTTTCCGAAAGGGGCATGTTAATTTCACAGGTCGTAATAGGGAAATCCGTGGGGGATTTAAATTATTCAAAGTAGGAATAAGATCCTCCGGAAAAGGGCTTTTTTTCCGGAGGATCGGGGCCAGTGTAGACGCTCTTTTCCGGCTTTTCTAAAAACCGGAAAAAAGCGGCGGACATTTTTATTTAAATGCCGCGGGGGATATTTAAATCCCCCGCGGATTTCCCTATTACGACCTGTGAAATTAACATGCCCCTTTCAGAAAAGGGGCCAGTGAAGACGTAGTGTTTCTGTTAGTGCAATAGAGTACGCTAATTTCACACACACACACACACACACACACATTTGAGGGATGAAGCTCCCTCATCTGTTTCCAAAATCTGTTGTAGTCTTAAATAATCTGACAATTCTAAAAGCTACATATTTTAGGAATAAAGTTAGTAACAGACTTGATTCATCTAAACAATAAGGTGTAGAATACATCCTCCATGCCCAAATAAGCAGCTGTGTCCCAAAAGAAAATTCACTTCAGAGAACTGTTAACAGCAGCATTAGCGCAGCATAGTGAGCACTGTATTTAATTAGTGTCACTGATTTCATGCTCCAGGCTTGTGTCTGGCAAGTAGAAGTCAGGGAACTAGACAATGAATATGGCTCAGTCAGTATGATTGTACTCTTCAATATATACAACCAATTTTATTTCTTTCTAAATGCATTGTTGGAACGTGAAGTCCACCATTTATCCATAAAGCAGATACATATTGGGGTGTCTCATAGTAATAATAATGATGGAGATTGCCTATCTCTTAGAACGGACCTTGAAAGGTCATCAAGTCCAGTCCCCTGCCTTTTCAGCAGGATCAAATACCATCCCTAATGAATTTTTGCCCCAAATGGCCGCTGCAAGGATTGAATTTACAATCCTGGATTTACCAGGCCAATGCTCAAACCACTGAGCTATCCCTCCATAGCTATCTTATGGAAATAGCTTATATCCTTCCATAAGCTATCTTATGGAAATAGCTATAACAACTTTAGGAATGAGAGGCTAACTCAGTCTTATTCAAGTCCGTGGTTATGCTAATGAGACATCACAACAGTCCATTCTATTCAATATGTGTTTGATCACAGTATCTAAGTAAATTAAGACAGCACATGACTGACATCTGTCACCTGTGGCTTGTTCATCCTCTCACAAATGGAAATACTGGTGTGCAGTGTAGTGCTCTCGTTTGGTAAGGAGTATTTAAATGTATATATGATAGTCTGTATTTGCTAGAGAAGGTTAGGCAAAAGAAGTGCACCTGGAGCAGACAGTGGTGAGGTTTGTCATGTTCATTCCTTAGTCTGGGACCAGCCTCCAAAAAAATCATACTTGGTGATAGAACATTTCATTGTGAGTGGGAAGCAGCCCTGCTAGCTCCAGTCCATATCCCAGAACTCTAGTCCAGCTTCTAGATTGCCTGGGCCCCAGCCACTGATCAAGACCTCTAACAGAGGTAAAATTGTGGTGGCGTGGTTGTGGTTATTATCTGTAAGTGTGAATACCTAGACTAAAATCTAGATTGAGATCCTCATTTCCCATAGGCCACTGAACAGCTACCAACAGTGATTTTTGGTTTGTACTGACTTTGGTGGAATTTGACCCAGTGACATACTGGAGAGATAAAAGGCTTCCTGTTCCAGTACTGCTCCCTGAGATATACAGGCAATTAAATATAGTGAGTCTTTTTGTTGACATAACTAAGCACAAGGTCAAATCTGGATTGCCTTATAATCAATCCCAATAACAGTACTATTTTTAGTTGTATGTAACTGCTGAAGTGTTTTTTCTGTTCCATTAAATGGAATCTGTGCTAGCCAGTCAGATTACTAAACAGCTTTAACCATTGCTTAGAGCAAGTTGTGACATCTGAAAATGAATGAGCAAAATGGACAGTCTCAGAGCAGACATACACAGTTCAACTTTTTTCATAGTGCTGCACAGACCAGCAATGTTACAGCCCCAGATTATCATAATACAGTAACCTTAGAGATGCACCATTATAGCCTTCTGGATAACTTCCTCTGCCAACCTCCCAAAGTGCTCAGATGAGCATAGTTTCAGAGGAGCTCATCACCCAAGATATGAATATTGTAACGGAGAGAGATTAGATAGACCCTAATAACCATGATTCCATTCAGATTTCCACACCTTCTCTCTAGCAAAATAACAATTGGAGCACTTAGTGAATTTGTGCATGTGCTGGTAATAACAGTGAAGAGACTCTATTAGAACAGCATGCCCTGTACTACTACTCCTTTTTGTGGGTCTGAGAATATGACATTATTCAACCTGTAATGTTTACAGTGATTTCTTAAAATCAGCATTTATTTGAAAACATATGGCTTTGGGGAGAGTTAATAAGTAATAATAACATAGTAGTAATTTGATTTAGTTAAGGAGAAGGTATAGTTTGCAATATTTTCAATATGCAGGTGACATTCAATCCCATCTAATATCTCCATCTCATTGCATTTGGTTGATACAACTGAGAACTTATTCAGCACTTAACAGAGATCATGGCAAGAATGAAGTTGGCTGAGATTAATCCTGGAATGCTTGTAGACTGGGGAAAGCAATCAGGACTGTTTAATTTAAGCTCTCATTATTGGAGAAGTGTGACTGTCAAGAGTGATTCAGATTTCCATCTTAGGAATTTTGTTGCTACCCAGCTAGTACTGAATATAAAAGTATCAGCAGTGACCAAGACTGCGTCTTTGCATGTGAGCTTTGTTTAGAAGTAGCAACCTTTTCTTTTTGATGCAGACATTGCCACTTATCCATGTCTATATCACATCATGTTTGGATTCCTGTAATGTGCTATACATGGCCACACTGGAAGACTACCCAGAAAGTTCACTTAGCACAGAATGTCCTTTTACTTAATGCTATGTGTCACAGGAAGAAAATTATATTTGTTATCTGTGTTTAACATTGACTTCCTGCTTAATGACATATGAAATTCAAGGTGTTGGTTTTGACATAGAGTATAACATTTTGGCTTTGGGATGTGGCTCTGTGAAATATGCTTCTTTCTTAATTTAATAGCCCAGCTGTTGAGATGAGCTGGGTTTCTTCAATTGACTTTCCTCTGGTGTCATTAGGAAAGGACTGCTAGCAAAAATGATCTAACATTTTCCAACAAGGGAATTTGCATCCACCTTTGGTTATATGAAGCCCGCTAAGCCTACTATGAAACGTATTTCAAATCTTAAGTCTTTTGGAAAGAAAGTGCGTTAGTAGACAAGAGGTGCTATATATCTAAAGAGAGTGAATTCTGTTGATTTTATATGAATGACTGTGGGAGGAGTTAATAAATAATAATTGAAATTGATTAGAGAGTGCCCTGAAAGTCTCCTTGTAAACATACACATTTATTTACCTGTGTCGCTAATAACTGAGATTATTAAAATTGAAATCATTTAAAAAATCTGTAAAATATGTAAATTCTGATACTATTTTGTTTTGCATATGTCTAAATTTAGGCAATTGATACTCTATCAAGTTGGTTTTGATTTCTGGTTTTTGTACTGCAATATTTTGCTTTCAGGCATCTCAGGAGAAGATTGTTTAAATGATTGTTTTCTTTGGAATTTTGGGAAACATTTATTTATTTATTTATTTATTTATTCTTAAACTATTGATTGTGTCAAACTTGAAGATGAACTGTGACACAATCAACTCTGGATTAAACAAAGACTGTGAATGGCTTGCTAACTACAAAAGCAGCTTCTGCTCTCTTGGAATTCACACATCCAGATCAGCTGCTAGAAGTGGGCCTCATCCTCCTTGATTGGATCCACCTCGTCATCTCCAGCTTGATCCTGGCCTGCATATTTATACCTGCCTCTGGAAATTTCCACTACATGCATCTGACGAAGTGGGTCTTTGCCCACAAAAGCTTATGCTTCTACACTTCAGTTAGTCTATAAGGTGCCACAGGACTCCTCGTCACTTTTATTTAAATTATGGGTCAAATAGATGTTGACAATGGTTCTTTAAATATATATAATCTGTTCTTGCATAGACCCTCAGGACACAGGATACATGCATTTTAAAATACATGGAAATTAAATAAGATGTCTGTCTGCTAAAGAGGTAGTTTTCATGGGTATAACCAAAGATGGACTAAGGAGAGAGAGTTCAGATTTGGAGATGAAGTCGATTTAGGAGTACTGATCTGAGACTGAACCAAGGCTGAGTCTGAGGTTCAGCTCCACTATCATTCAAATTTCACAAGCTACCTTTGTCCATTATCTAAAAAAAATCTTATCTCATAAGATTAGCTGTTCAACTACATTCAAACCAGAACTTAGTTCCTTCCTGATTTTAGACCCAGCGAAGTGCAAAACAAAGAGAGTGATTTGGATATTGAAATTTTAACCCTTTCAAAATCTGAAAGTGTTTGAGTTGCCAGTTTTGATTTCTCTCTAGTTCCTCCTCGTGGTGATGTTGTGGATTGGTTCTGCTTTTATTTTTTTGTGGGGAAGGGGATTGTTCCACTTTATCTGAAAGCTATTTGAAGGTAGTGTGGTAAATCTCTGTACTACAGTGACATCTACTGAATGAAAATAGAAGAACCATTAATGTCTTCATATTTCTCTATCCTGAACAGTGTGAAGGTATCGTGGTCATTTTTTTAACTTTTACCTTTGTAAACTTTTGTTCTATTGTCATAGAATTGGTGACTCAGCATCAAATCATTCAGATGTCTTTAGATATTTTAAAAAATGACTAATGTGTTCTGTGACTTGTTTGCATCCATACATTTTTATTTCTCAAGGATTTTTTGTTAGTCTCTCCTCCCTGTGATTATGGGAATAAATTGCAAGAAAGAGGGATAATATCTTTATTGGACTGAGTTTTGTTAGGTGCTCAGATTCCACAGAACAGATTATATAAATGTCCAGACAAACAGGTAGGAAGAATAATTTTAAGTATTTAGATTAACTGTTTATATTTAAATTAACTGTTTATCTTGTATTTTCTTTATCTTGGGGTGTCTATCCCCAGCAAGCATTATCTAAAATGTTTAACAGCAAAATAAAGCTAAAACCCAATAATAAATGAGTAATATTTTGATTGCGCTCCCAAGATTTGGAGGTAGCGAAGAGACGAGCTGAGCCATTTATTCACTGAAAACTGCAGATTTGGAGTGACTGAAACTAGTGGGCTTGACTGAATTTCAGTGAATAGTTTTTGTACCAGAAACTGGAAAGCTAATAACACACTATCAGCATTTCTGTAATGAAATATTTTGGCTTTTCATCTTGGAATTTTATCATTTTTTAATTATAAAAATCCCAAAAAAGAACATTCATGTTTTTGTTTGACTCAAAATGTTTTTGTTTTTTTTCTTTTGCCAAGAAATTCAAAAAAGGGGGTTATTTGGCCAGCTCTGTGTTTCAGGTCAATCAAAACTATTAATGCGTTCATCAAATAGTTTTGATCCCAACATTTTTGGGGGCAGCAAAACAGTGGTGGTCTTGCTCCTCTTTATGCCCTTGTGATTTCAGCACTCATTGGGATGTGGGAGACCCACTCTGCTTAAGGTGGAACAGCAATTTTAACATGGGTCTCCCAAAATATACATTAGAGATTAATGCCCTACCCCATGGGTGGGCAAATGCCAGCCTACGGGCCAGATCTGGTCCGCTAGGGTTAGCCCCTGGTGGGCCCCCACACTGTTCTATTTACCTGCCCCTTCACAGGTACAGGGGAACACAGCTTTGGTTGGCCACAGATTGCCATTTCCAGCTAATGAGATCTGTTATCATCTGTATCTGCAGAGCCATGTGTAAATATAGTGGCAGCAGCCCACTAGGTGCCAACCCTGGTGAAGTGCCACTGTTTTATTGCCCACCCCTGCCATAACTGCTACTAGCTATTCTGGGATGGGGTTTGCTCCTGTTGAAGCAGTTCTACTTTCCATAAATAATTAAACAATTAATAGTGCAGAGACAAGACCCCAGCTGTCTTCCCCCCATCTGAGTTCCCTAGCCACCAGCCTATGGAATCATTCTTTCTGGGCCCAATTAATATTTAAAGTGAAACAGTGTCAGTAGGCCACTAGGGTTGCCAGTTCTCTCAGACTGGATAACATTGCCACAAATGGCATCCGGTGCATCCGGTGAAAGGAGTTAGCAACTATTGGCAAGTTATGGTCCTGAAGTTAGGGTATTTATATGGGGTGTGTGAGAGCTATGTTCAAGTCACCACTTCAGAGCCAGGATTTGAACTTGGGTGCCCCATGTTGTAGGTGAGTGCCCTAACATCAACCAGGGGTAGGGACAATATCACATCCTCCTCTGATATTTCTAAATTTGTTTTGTTTGTAATAAAAATAGTGGTTTAAAAAGCCCAAAACTGAAACAAAGCGTTTTGTTTGACTTATTATTTTGTTTCACTGAGAATACTGAAGCTTTTACTATTTGAATTAACCTGAAAATCCTTCCCCTTTCAATTTTTCATTTGTAAACTAAAGAAATCATTTACTGGTACAGATCTGGAGGAAACCCTCTGCATACCCAATCCTGCTCTCATTGGTATTGGAATAGGACCTTTGGGTGTACACAGCAGGATGTGTATCTCCTTCTATTCCAACAAGACATGTAGCATGATGTTGTATTAACTCCTCTTCTAAACTGTAGGACCCACCTTTGGCAGAGGTTATGGAGGCATCTTCTACAAGGAGAAGCCAGAGAAGTGCTGCAGGGGGCTACGAAATATTTCCATGTTTGTATGAGGGAGAGCTGAAAATATTGATATAACGATTTTATAGCTCTGCTTGCTACTGCAATTTATGTGCAAGGCTCCCAGAATGCTCTATTTATAGCTTGTAATTAAAACAGACTGACATAATTTGAATTCCCTCTGAGGCAACCTCTTCTAACCTATTATTTTTGCCTGCACATCTCTCCGTTAGTACCTGGTAGGATTCTCTTATTTACAGATTGTTTAACCAATGACGGTTTCCCATTCTAAACCTCTCAATGTTGTCACCAAAGCCAAGCCAAAGTTCCCACTGATTGCAAAGATTAGGTCTGACTTTGTAGGGTGCTCCACAACCGTGGCAGCAGTTCCTATTCCTTAGCTGTCTTTATTTCTAAATCCTAATGAAAGAAAAATGTGCTTTATACTATAACTTACCTTCAGATCCCTGTACTGCCCTCTGTGTATGCTCACAGAACTCATATGTATGGGATTTACATATGCAAAGGGGAGTGAGCGGTATATGGCACTGTCCTATTGGAAGGAAGAGTTGCTCTTGAGATGAGATGTAAAACCAGAACCCTGGACACCTGTCATCTTGACTGACTGATTCTTACTTTGTGCAACTCACCTGAACATGACTTCCCTTAGCAAAGCAATAAGTGGTAACAAGTGATGTCTAGCAAGTGGAGTTTTCTGTTGATTCCCTAATTATGTTTCCTTTTGGCAGAAACAGACAGGATTTATTTTCTCACAATTAGCATGAGCTGAGAATAACAGCTCTTAAATTTGCACTGAGAGGTGGAAAGGTGCAACAAAGAAATGCAAACACTAACCGCCTGAACACTAGAATGTAGAAATACTTCCTAGCATACAGATGAACCACAAGTCTCATGTGGCTTGTTGATTATACCCCATCATATAATAGGTCATCCACTCATAAAAACAATCAGTCTAATTTGAAACAATATGTGTATGTTATTTAAAATTATTTGGGGACCTTCTTCTGGTCTGATGGGATGAGAATAGTTCATAGCATATTTTAAAATGGAGGCTCCTTTACCCTTATATATACTTTCATGTTTAGGTTTGTGTAACATTATCTTTTAGCTTTGAAATTAAACTTGTAGAGAATAACAAAGTACAGGGGTGGGGAACCTCTGGCCTATGGGCTGCATGTGGTTCATCTGGGTTTGCCGCAGGTGGGCCGACATATGGTTTGTTTACCGGAGCATCTGCAGACGCAGTTTCCTGGGAGTTGTGGGAAGTGATGGCCTGGCCTGTGCCACATCCTGCAGCTCCCGTTGGCTGGGAATGGTGAGCCACAGCCACTGGGAGCTGCAAGTGGCAGCAGGGATAATACATGGGACACGAAGGATCCTATACTCTTGCAAATGTTGTAGGGGATAGAGGCAAGGGGCCAGCAGCCAGAAGGCAGAGTCTAGTTTATGAACCATCCTGAACACCATGCTTTGGGGGCTCTAGCGAGAAGGTCTGGCACTGGCAGCAGGGTCCTACCCACACTCACCAGCAGTGAGGGGAAGCAGAGTGACCTGGCCCCACCCCACTTCACTCCCCCAGCTCCCAGGCATAACACGCGGGGAAGGGGACCCAGGGGAACGGGTGGAACTTCCCCCCATACTCACCAGCAGCAGGAAGCAAAGTGATGTAGCTGGGAACCAGGGAAGTGGAGCAGCCTAGAAGTGGGTCACTTGCCTCCACTGCTGCTGGCGCCAGGCTCCCTGCTAGTCCCCCAGGCCACATCATTTGGGGGAGAAGACTTGTGGGAAGGGGTGTAATGGAGGGCAGAGTAGGGGAAGGAAGAGGCAGGGAAGGGCAGAGCAGGGGAGGAGCAGAGCAGGGTCTGGGGGCTTATTGAAAGGGATAGAGTGAGGACAGGGCAGGGGTAGGAAGAGGTGGGACCTGGGGGAGAGTGGAGGTGGGAGCAGAAAGAGGTAGGAGCCACCCGCAAGCTAGAAGTGATGTATGAAGTCATCATGTGGGGAGGCAGTCATGTGAAAAATGTCCCCCTTTTGTCCTTCTCCAGCAGTCACCAGTGAGCGGCCATGATTGCAGACACTCAAGCAAATAAAGTGACTCATAACCCCCCAGCAACTAACCATAATGAACCACATATAGGCAGCGCTCTGGAGGTTTCCCACCCCTGCCATAGTACATATGAAAGCCATTACCCTTGTTAATATGGGGTATGTCTACACTACAAAGTTAGTTCGAACTAACAGACGTTAGTTTGAACCATCTTTCATAGGTGCTACACTAGCGCTCCGTTAGTTCGAATTTAATTCAAACTAACGGAGCGCTTAGTTCGAACTAGGTAATCCTCATTCCACGAGGATTAAGCCTAGTTCGAATTTACTAGTTCGAATTAAGGGCTGTGTAGACCCTTAAGGAGGAGGAGGAGGGCTCTGAGAACCAGGAGCCTGCCGGCAGCCTGCCCAGGACCCGGGACCCCCGAGGCACCCCACAGAGCCGCTTGCCTGTGTCGTCCGAGGCCGGGGAGGCATCCACGTGAGTACCATGGTGCTCCCCTTATGTGTATGGGGGGCTGGGGCGAGAGGGAGCCCAGGGACCGTGAGCCTGGGCCTTGCCCACCACGGAGCAGCAGCTGGGGATCCTGCAGGGGCCCTGGCCTTGCAGAGGGGAGCTGGGTTTCACACACCTGGGCCCCTGAGGTAATTGACCGCTGTTCTTGTTTCACCACAGCCGCAGCACCTGGGACTGCAGGGCGCACCACCCTGCCTGCAGTAGCCGTCCACGCCCGGGCCAGCAGGAGAGCCAGGAACCAGGAGGAGTACCAGAGGCGGCACCTCTGGTTCCTGGAGCAACAGGAGAGGCAGACGGACCCCCACCCCTGAGCTTTCCTTTCCCTTCCTCCCTTCCCTCCCCTTACAGCTCCCTCGTCCCAGGTTTCCCCCTCCTCTCTTCCACCCTCCTTCCTCCCCCCCTCCCCCCACCCCAGTTATGTTAAATAAAAAGACGTTTTTGTTTGAAAAACAGGGGTCTTTATTTGACAGTAGGTAGGGAGGGGAAAGCGGAAGGGGATAGGGTGGAAGAAGGCCCCAGTGGGGCATGCAGGGAGAGGTCAGTCCTCCTCCTCCACCAGGAAGCTCTCCCGCAGGGCTTCCCAGATCCGGATGGCCCCCCGCTGGGCTTCCCAGACGGCGGCGGTGCGGGACTGACTGTAGTGTCCAGCCATGCGGTCAGCCTCAGCCATCCAGGCTGGCAGGAAAGCCTCCCCCTTTCTCTCACATAAATTGTGGAGCACACTACATGCTGCCACCACGGGAGGGATGTTGTGCTCGGCCAGGTCCAGACGGGTGAGGAGGCATCGAAAGCTGGCTTTCAGTTGCCCGAAGGCCCCCTCCACCACGATGCGGGTCCTGGTCAGCCTGGCATTGAAGGCCTGGCGAGAGGGATTGAGGTGCCCCATGTAGGGCTTCATCAGCCACAGCTGCAGTGGATAGGTGGCATCCCCCACCAGGCACATGGGCATGTCCACGTCCCCGACCCTGATGTGGCGGTCGGGGAAGAAGGTCCCGTCCTGCAGCCGCTGGCACACGGAGGAGTTGCGATACACCCGGGCGTCGTGTGCTTTGCCGGACCAGCCCACATTAATGTCCGTGACCTGTCCCCGGTGGTCACACACGGCCTGCAGGATCACGGAGAAGTACTCCTTGCGGTTGACGTACCGGGAGGCCTGGTGTTCCGGGGCATGGATAGGGATGTGCATCCCGTCGATGGCCCCCCCGCAGTTGGGGAAGCCGAGGGCACTGAATCCCCGGATGACGGCGTTCGGGTCGGCGAGGCGGACCACCCTGCAGAGCAGCACCCGGTTGATGGCCTTGACCACCTGCGGATTGAGACACAGCAAAGCGCCAATCAGTGGGGCGCCCGGGTGGCTGGGAGCATTCGTGCCCTGGCAGTGCCCCGCGCCCCACTCCCGGAAGTAACCCCTCTGGCGGCGTGTAGTATGGCCGGGACAGACCGACCCCTCCGGTGCAGGGCGCTTTCGCCTCCTCCCTCCCCCCCTTTCTCCCTGGGGCGGCCCATCCCCTCCTTGCAGCCCCCCCCCCCCCGGCGCAGTGGCTGACGAGTGCCATACCTGCATGAGCACTGCTCCAACGGTGGATCTCCCCAGGCCGAACTGGTTCCCGACAGATTGGTAGCTGTCCGGCGTGGAGAGCTTCCAGAGGGCGATGGCCACCCGCTTCTGGAGGGGGATGGCGAGCCTCATGCGAGTGTCCCTTCTGCGCAGAGCAGGGGCGAGCCACTCGCAGAGCTCCAGGAAGGTGTCCCTCCTCATCCTAAAGTTCTGGGTCCACTGTCGGTCTTCCCAGCACTCCAGGACGATGCGGTCCTACCAGTCGCTACTGGTGTCCAGACGCCAGATGCGGTGGGGCACGCCGGTGCCGGGGCGCCGCCACGGCTTCTCCACGGCCCCCAGGGCGGCCAGGTGGAGAGGCAGGGGGCTGACGTGCACCAGGAGGTGCCAAGCAGCCTCGAGTCATTGCTGGCAGGCTTGCAGCAGCAAGTCCAGAAAGTGCACCAGAAGGTGCAGGGCGAGCTCTGGCTCCATGTTGCCACCTGCGGCGGCCCCCCCGAAGGGAAGCACCGACACAGACGGGCACAGAGATCAGCGCTTTGCTGTCTCTCGGCGAGGTTGGCAAGCAAGCAGGAAAAGCTGAGAACTGGCTGTCTAGGGGGGTCCCTTTAAGCACGAGCCTCAGCTAGCCTCAGACAGCAGCCACACAAAGCAACTACTGACCTGATGCCCTGCCAGAACCGGTTTCAGCTGCCCTTAAATGCGCCCCTGCGTCCAATCAGTGTGGACGCGCTAGTTTGAATTAGCAAAACGCTAATTCGAACTAGTTTTTAGTTCTAGATGCGTTAGTTCAAATTAGCTTAGTTCGAATTAACTAATTCGAACTAAGTTCGTTCGAATTAGCGCTGTAGTGTAGACATACCCTTATTTTCCAAATGTTTTCTTTTTCCCAGTTTTCCTAAAAATCTTCTTTATTTCTTCTTGTTAACGTATTATTTTTTGAATTGTGCAAAGGAGGCTTGTGTTACAGCTACACTAAATTTCAAGAAAGGCATCTTTGTAACATTAATGTGTTAAATACCCTAAATAGCTCCTTATCTCCTCAAATAGAAAGGTCAGGAAATTAATATTCATAGAATAGCAAGGAGGATGATCAAGAATACATTGTTTGCAGTGTTATTGTAACTGCACTAGTCTTGGGTTACTAGAGAGACAAGGTGGGTGAGGTAATGTCTTTTATTGGATCAACCTATGTTGGTGACAGATGAGCTTTTAAGAGACACAGAGCTCATTTTCAGGTCTAGAAAATGTATTTAGAGTGTCACAGCTAAATACAAGGTGGAACAGATTGTGTAACATAAGGAGATAACACATATCGTAAGAGAGAGAAAGAAGCCTGAAGCAGTCAGAGTGTGCTGGGTTATCTCTGCTTCCTACAAATCACAGAGTTACTATGGGGTTTTATAGGCTCAGTCCTAGAGAGGTGCAAGGCCACAGCTGGTGAATCCAGGACTATGCTGACACTGTACAAAAATGTCCTATAGGAAAGAAATAGAGGCTACAGCAGAACAAATAATGGATTCTTTGGTTTCAGACCCAAATTGGAAAAAAAATCCTGTTTAATTTGAACCAAAACTAATTTTTAAAAATGATTTAAAAAGGGATATCCTTTTTATCCCTTAAGAAAGGGATAGAAAATAAGACATAGAACATCTTACTGCCCCTGTATAAAACTATGGTACACCCATATCTTGAATACTGTGTACAGATGTGATCTCCTCACCTCAAAAAAGATATTTTGGCCTTAGAAAGGGTTCAGAAAAGGGCAACTAAAATGATCAGGGGTTTGGAATGGGTCCCATATGAAGAGAGGTTAAAGCGACTGGGACTTTTCAGTTTAGAAAAGAGGAGACTGAGGGGGGATATGATAGAGGTATATAAAATCATGAGTGGCGTGGAGAGGGCGGATAAAGAAAAGTTATTTATTAGTTCCCATAATAGAAAAACTAGAGGACACCAAATGAAATTAATGGTTAGCAGGTTTAAAACTAATAAAAGAAAGTTCTTCTTCACACAACATGTAGTCAACCTGTGGAACTCCTTGCCAGAGAAGGCTGTGAAGGCTAGGACTGCAACAGAGTTTAAAGAGAAGCTAGATAATTTCATGGAGGTTAGGTCCATAAAAGGCTATTAGCCAGGGGACAGAAATGGTGTCCCTGTCCTCTGTTTGTCAGAGGCTGGAGAAGGATGGCAGGAGACAAATCACTTGATCATTGTCTTCAGTCCACCCTCTCTGGGGCACCTGGTGCTGGCCACTGTCGGCAGACAGGCTACTGGGCTAGATGGACCTTTGGTCTGACCCAGTACAGCCGTTCTTATGTTCTTATTGTTGAATTTAATTTCTCAAAAAATGTCATTGCGTTGATAGAAGTGTTTTGAGTTGTATTCAAATGTTCAGAGTTTGTGTTTCAACTCACCTGTTCATGCTTCTTTGTGTTTTTGTAAAATTGGCCAAGTTTGAAATCAAAATGTATTTCTGAATGGAAAAGTTGAAACAACATGAAACATTCTGAAGTAGTTGAAATGTTTTGTTAATCATAGGGAGGTTGTGCAAAGGTAAAGTTTTTTCTCTGTTTCATATATACAAGGTGGGAAAAATTAATTTGGTGCACAGAATTAAAGGTAATGTTCGAAACTTAACTGGGAATTCACGAGTGTTTTTGTGTTTAAGTACATTAGTGATAACCATTCATAAAAGGCACAGGGGGGATCAAAGGACTGCAAACATTGGTTTGATGGAGCTTGTATGTGCAGAGGTGCAGAAATTGAGGTAGATCTTCACATAGGATACAAGTCAAAGGATTAGTTTACACCAGCTGAAGATTTGGCCCTTGGTGTTCATTTGGAATGGCTTCTGAAGTCTGAGATTTGGGAAGGAGATACAAGGTTGAGTTAGCTTCAGTGCAGTATTGTGCCTTGGGAAAGTTATACTATTTGTATTAGCTGTTGCTGAAGTACCAGAAACTTCTGGTCAATGTTACCCTCACCCCTACCTTAAACAAACACAATTTGCAGAAGCCTCATGGCTGCTCAGGTTTTTTTTGCAGAATACATATCACTGGTGCTGTAGCGAGAGCTCTTCTTTGATACCCTCAGCAGACCTTCAATCCTTAAAAAGGACAGGGCACAGGTAAATAGAATCCTAACACATTCTTTTATGATTTCTATTCTCCCCTTTAAATGTAATGTTGTCTCAACATTTCTATTAATAAAATATAACATGCAGTCAGTCCATCAACTTAACATATTGGCAGTAGCCCGTGATTCCCACAAGCTCATAAATGTCATATTCAATTGAATCTTTGGATCTCTCCTCTATCACAAATTCTGGTACAGATGGTAGAAGCTTTCACCTTTCTCTCCAATTAATTTCACATTACGCAGAAAGTTTCTATGGTAATTTTAATTCCAATGTCTAATTGGTCCATTCTGAACACCTTAAATCCCCAAGATAGTCACATATTCTATGTGATCAATGGCATCACCATATATCTCTAATTGGACATATGGCAAAGTATTTAGAAATTGTACTAAATTAACATAATTCAAGACTATTCAGAATGCTGTTTGAGATGGAAAAAAATATGACAAAATGCACAGAACAGGCAAAGATGTTAATACTGTCTTCCAGTCCTTGGATGTACAAAGAGATTGCAAATAATCTCAGGCAGTGTTTTTCAAAGTGATCCTTGGATCCACTCTGACAAAGCTGTTAATGGGCCTGCTCTATTGTTTATTTACAATAGATGGAGCCTGCAGCTTCCATCAGTTCTGGTTTGCCATTTGCAGCCAAGGGGAGCCATGGGAAGTGGCATGGCCCAGGCCGCTGCTTCCCGTGGCTCCCCTTGGCTGCAAACGTCAAACTGTAGCCAATGGGAGCTGCAAGGCTCCGTGGCTGTGGCGCTGGTAAATAAACAAAATGGAGTAGGCCCTGTGACGGACCCATGAGGGTCCGCACTGCCGAGGGGGAGGATTTGCACCCCCCGGACACGGAGAAGGTGAGCAGGCGCCGCGGCCGGCCACGGCAGCCCCGATTCCCAGCTCAGCGGGGCCGGGGATGAGCGGGGAAGCGACGCAGCCCCACCACATGGAAGGTGGGGCCAAGTTATGCCAGTGCTCCCCGGCGTGAGGCCGGGAGAGCAGACGAGCTGGCGAACGCCGGGAAGCTCAGGGGGCAGGGCCTCCGCTGCGCAGCCCGACATCACGGTACGGGGCGACATGGAGGGGGTGGGGCACCATCACTCGATGTCTGCCCCCGGGCCGCTTGAAAAGTGGCAGAACTGGAGACGAATGGGGTACGCTTGGAGGAAGCGGCCCCATCCTGGCGGAGAGAGGGAGGACCTGCCTCTGCGCTGGAGGAAGCAACACAGGATCAGCGGGCCACTGGACTGTCCAGGAGGACCAGAGACTAACCAAGCGGGGGTAAGGACCCATGGCGGTTCTTGGGGCCAGATCACCCAGGAGAGGGAAAGGAAGCAGCCTGGGGAAGTGCGCCTCTGGCGCCCGTGGGCGGATGGGTTTTGGGAGTAACCCCCATCCGCCATGCGAGGGGAGCATCTCACCCTGCACTTAGGGCCCCGGGCTGGGACCCGGAGGAGAGGGAGGGCCAGGGTCCCCCTTCCCCCACCTACTCCTATCCGAGGGGCGCACAATGTGCCTGTCAGCCTAACCCCCACTCCAGACCCTGCACATGTTTGTTGGACCCCGCCCGAGCATGGGCTAGACTGGAGGGCCGGGGCCCCCCACACCACCCCTTCTCTTGGGGATTTCCGGGTTCACTGAGCCCCTCCTCCCGACTCGGGGGAGGGCGATCGCATCCAAGGGACCTGTCCTGAAGGACAGAGGACCCCAAGACCTAGACTCTAGTTAGGTGGTGAGTCCGCTGAACCCCACTTTCGGGCAGAAGGGGGTGGTCGCACCCTTAATACCCATTACAGGCCCATTAGCAGCTTTCTCAGAGTGAATCTGTGGACCACTCTGAGAAATACTGACATAGGGCAAAAGCCATTGATACCAATCCTTTGGCAATAGAAGATTCTTCCATGAGTATAAAATTCACCATACAGCCTATTTTGTGAGAAGAAAATTTGGCAGCTCAGAGGAGGATCCAGCTATTGCTAAAATTCTTCATTATGACTCACTGGAGCACAAACCAAATAACCAAGGACATATATGAGGATGTGGTAAGAACTCTGCCGTGGGGCATGATGGTGTCAGCCACATCTGGATACAGATGGAAAACTTTATTTAAAACCAAATCATCTGGCATTACCTGAAAAATATAGAAGACATATATCTCAAGAAGTACATAAAGAGACAGCCCACATATTTAGGAGCAGATGAGACATTTAGGAGCAGAGCAAGTAATCAGTCTTTCAAGAGATTGGTTTTATTGTCCTGTACGTGAGCCAAGCAAAAGACACCTCACCAACCTATCAAAGCTCTACTAACAATTACAATAGAATCAGTGGAGCTTGTATCAACAGACTTCTTGCATCTAAACTGAAAAAAAAGAGGATGTGAATGGATCACTTAATTCAGTTTATCTAAAACTAATCTACCATTATCAGGTCAGGCAAGAATGTAGCAGACAAGATCTTGATAACTTTTAAAATCTGGTTTCCCTAAAAAGATCTATCATGAACAAGGTACAGAATATGAAAATGATGAGAGAATGTTTGGTGTTGCCTTCTCATCAGGTGATAGAGAATCTGCCTGGCATCTTTCAGAGACAGTTGACCATGCAAATTAACATCCTACTGGAAAGATAAGATTCATGCAGTACTTGAAAAAGATAGTGCAGTCTCTGAAGTAAAAGCAGACAATGGAAAAGTATGTGTTCCAGTTCTTTTATTTCTTTAGTATTTACTTTTAAAGACAGTACTTGTGATCACATTTCAGATGTGGCAATAAAGAATATGACCCATAAGGATGTCATCCAGGAAAACCACAAGAACAGAGACAAAGCTGATGCTATATCTGATTTACCAGGGGCACTTACTTTTTCTATCTAGCTCCAAAGAAGCAAACCAGAATAGCTACTCATGGAAAGAAGTATGTGTTGTGTTTTTCCTCAATAAAGTAAAAATTCAGACACTATGGAACACTAAAACACTGATGTGCATGGAGTCAAATCAATGGATGAAAGATAATGTTCCAGGGTCATGCCTTGGAAAGCTTGAAGAGTTATGGGAAATAAAAAAATGGACTTATCTTAAAGCTGACCATGGAACACAAATCCTTTACCAAAAATTAACTGAAGTCCAGTTCCAGTTAAGCGAGGATGATGGCATTATGACAGTTTCTGTGAGGGTCTCTCCATGCAAATTAAATAACTTGATCATAAATGTTGTTGAGAAGATAGATATATAGAAAGAAAGAAAGAAAGAAAGAAAGAAAGAAAGAAAGAAAGAAAGAAAGAAAGAAAGAAAGAAAGAAAGAAAGAAAGAAAGAAAGAAAATAAAATTAAAATAAATCTGGTTGTGGGTTCAGATTGGGGTCCTCTGACAACTGCCAGGTAGGCCCCTCTCAAACACAGAGGCTATGTCTAGACTGCAAGCCTCTTTCGAAAGAGGCTTTTTCGAAAGATACTTTCGAAAAAGCCTCTTTCAAAAAAGAGCGTCTAGACTGCAAGCGGAACTTTCGAAAAAGCAAGCCGCTTTTTCGAAAGAAAGCAGCGAGTGAGTCTGGATGCTCTCTTTCAAAAAAGCCCTGTTGGCATTCAAGAACGCCTTTTTTCGAAAGAGCACTTTCGAAAAAAGGTGTTCTTCCTCATGAAATGAGGTTTACCACCATCGAAAGAAAAGCCGCGTTCTTTCGATTTAATTTTGAAAGAACGCGGCTATAGTCTAGACACAGGTGACGTTTTTTCGAAAAAAGGCTACTTTTTTCGAAAAAAAACCCTGAGTCTGGACACAGCCAGAGTGTATGTCTATACTGCACAGCTATTTTGGGATAACAGAGGTATCCCAAAATAGCTACCCCACATATACACAAGTTGCCTGTTATTTTGAAATATTTTTCATAATAACGGGCATGCTATTTTGCCATCCCGGTAAACCTCATTGCACAAGGGATAAGGGATGGCTCGAAATAGTGCATTATTTCTAAATAGATTAGAAGTAAGATACGCAATTTGCATTGTGCAAATTGCATATCTTATTTCAAGTTTAGGGTGCTGTGTAGATACATCCCTAGAGAGGTTGAAGCTAACATTGAAGCTAACTCAACCTTGTACCTGAAGCCTCCTCCTATGGTTACCAGAGAGTAGCCTCCTTCCTGGTTCCCCCCTCCTTCATGGAGCTGAGTGCTCTTTTATTTTGTCCAACTGAGACTGTGGCCTATTCATGACGTACTGATCAGCTGTGTTAGTTGATTTCCAGAACCTATCTGCTGGGCTTCTTTCTGGAACAGGATCATCTGCCCATGACATCCCCAACTCAGGCTATTAAAGGGGCATATTGCCCTGTTACAGAGCCATTGTTCAATGACCTGAGGATTTGGACATAAAAGAAACATTCTCCAAATATCTAAAGGAGCATCTTTAGCCAGATAACCCATCAAAACATGGCAACATTCTGAAAGGATGAACTCTGCTGGGAAGATCATAGCACATTAAATCTGAAATTTCTGTGGATAGTCAGCAGATAAAATTTTTATGGGTCAAAAGTGAGAGAATGTGGTACCAAGTATCAAGAACTAAGCCAACCAAAGAGAACGTCCTCAAAACAGCAGTAAGGATAAGGGAGATCTTCTGAAATAGCTGTGAATCTGACCCATTTATCAGAGATGCAAAGGAAATGACTCATCAGATGCTGAAAGAGGATTGCAAAGCTGTTTCCAGAGCTGAGGGAAATACGGGCCAGATCCCTAATCTGCAAATGCATATCAATTTATACAATCGGCAATCATCCCAGAAGATTTACATCTCAGTGCCTCATTTGCAATATAAAGAGATAAGAGAATATCTGTAAGAACACCTAAACAGGAGATGAGTCACAAAATCAAAAACATCTATTCATTAACTGTGGTGTGTGTCAAGAAAAAGGGGTGTTAGTCTAACACTTTGCATCAACTTTTGAGAACAGAACATAAAAACTCAAAACAAATTGTTTCTCATTCTTTTTAGAGCACACACAACTCTGGTGCTGTAACTAGAGCTAACCCTATTGACCACCTTACCAGACCTTCAGTCCTTAAAAGAATAAGGCACAGATAGATCCATCCCTGACATTTCCTCCTGAGTATTACAACTGTCTCTGTGTCCATCTCAGAGAGAGGAGGTGGGCTATAGCTACAGTTTACGGAGTGTGGAGCAGAGAGTTGAGTTTTCACTACAAGTAGATGCCATGAGCAGAGCCGTCCCATTCATAGGATGGTTCAGGGCGTTCATCCCAGGCCCCATGCTTTGGGGCCTATGGATGGGAGATACCTAGAGGATAATGGGGGCACTTGATGTGGTGGCATCAGGGGTTGCCCACCCTTGTATTCAATATGGTGGCAGGAGCTGGAGCAACCCAACAGCCTGCTCTAGTCCACCATGCAACTCTCTTCTGGCCCACTGCACTTGGCTTCTTGGCAGCAGTGGGAAGCAGAGTGCTCTGCCGAGTGCTCTGCTGCTCACCACTATGGAGAAACAGAACACGCCAGGCTGGGAGGGTGGCACAGTGGGGCAGAGTGAAACAGCCTGATAGGCTGCTTTGGTTCCCACAGCTCATGTGGTGAGTGGTGGGGAGGGCCAACTGACTGCCGTCATGTGAGGGCCCCCGTAATCTTCCAGGCTGTGTTGCTTGTGGGAGGAGGCAATGTGCAGGGGTGGGACTGGGGAAGAGTGGGGTGGGGGCAGAGCATGCAGCAGAAGGGTTGTCTCAGGCCCTGCACCTCGGTGCTAGGGGGTTGCTCCAGCTCCATGCTCCTCTTGGGATAGCCCTGGCTACGAGATCTTTCTTCTGCTCTACTCTGCAATGATTAGGCTTCAGTTGGAGTATTATGTCCAGTTCTGGGCACCACATTTCAAGAAAGAAGTGGAGAAATTGGAGAACAACAAAAATGATTAAAGGTCTGGAGAACATGACCTATGAGGGAAGAGTGAAAGAATTGGGCTTGTTTAGTTTGGAAAAGAGAAGACTGAGAGGGAACATGATAGTGGTTTTCAAGTATCTAAAAGGGTGTCAAAAAGAGGAGGGAGACAAATTGTTCTCCTTGGCCTCTGAGGATAGGACAAGAAGCAATGGGCTAAAAACTGCAGCAAGGGAGGTTTAGGTTGGACATTAGGAAAAAGTTCCTAACTATCAGGGTGGTTAAACACTGGAATAAGTTGCCTAGGGAGGTTGTGGAATCCCCATCTCTGGAGATATTTACGAGCAGGTTAGATAGACATCTATCAGGGATGATCTAGACGGTACTGGGTCCTGCCGTGAGGGCAGGGCAGGAGACTGGACTCAATGAACTCTCAAGGTCCCTTCCAGTTCTAGTGTTCTATGATTCTATGATCTGTGGGCATGGAAATGGATGTCTTCATTGCTTTTCGGGCACTTGAGATATGATTTGGAGACAATATGCCATTCCCCATCTAAGTAGCTGCAAACTCTTCTTTCCTGAGGAGCTAGTATAATGGGAATGTGTGTTGTGAACCCTATGGAATGAAACCATCCTCAAACCACTTCACCTTGAATGGTCTTTGTCACAGGGTACATTTACTGCAAGGGCACTTTATACTGGATGGTCTTTAAATTAGCCCCTTCCAGGTTCAACACCCTTTTCTGTCACTTGTTCGTGTGCTCCACAGCCTCTCTCTGTCTCTCTGATTCATGGAGCTCTTTTTTCATGGCTTAGCCTTTCAGTCAGGTCACTATGTGTTTTCCCCCTTCTGGAGTATCAAAGTTACATCAGAATGAGCCATCCCAGGTAGCCTTCAAATCCACTGCCCTGA
This sequence comes from Pelodiscus sinensis, assembly GCF_052426305.1. Lineage (NCBI taxonomy): Eukaryota > Metazoa > Chordata > Testudines > Trionychidae > Pelodiscus > Pelodiscus sinensis. The sequence continues at coordinate 214,552,762 of NC_143052.1, forward strand.
TGTACTCCAGTGGCTGGTAGGGGAACCCAGGCCTGCCTTCAGTTCCAGGTTCTAGCTCAGGGACCCTCTAGTCAGCAGCCAAGGTCCACCTTGCTGTTGTTTTCTGAGCCTCTTCCTACTCCACCACTCTCAGGCTTGTACTCCACCACCTTTCCTGTAGGCCACAAATTGTTGGAGTTTGTACTCTCCATCAGCATTTCCTCCATTCCCTTCAATGATAAGAGAGACTGCAGGTTTTCTCAATGCAGCCCCCTTTCTTTTTTTTCCTGTCAATTTTGGTGCCTGGGCGAGACAGTGAGACCCGGCATCTTTTTACACTGACAGCCTCTGTATGAGATCAGAGCAACTCCACCATGGCAACCCCGAATTCGAGGGATGGTGGGGTGGCAGCTGGAGTTCAGGGCTGACTCCAACTTCTGCCCCCTCTGGCTGGAGACTGGGGTGCAGCTGCAGGCCAGGCAGACACCAGAGCTACGAAACCCCCAAGAGCTGCAGGGGCAGTTGCGGGAGAGGGCCTACCCCTAGAGCTAGGCCTCTGCACCCACTGGAGGGGAGTAGATGGAAACCGGGGCCAGCTTCTGGAATCCCTTGCCCCCATGAGGATACACCACAAGAGCTGCGTCACACTCACCATTGGCCAGGCTGGTAAGCTACACCTGCCTTCCAGTTAGGGTTGCCAGATGGTCTCCCAAAAAATACTGAATACACGGCCTAAAAATTTGTCGAGAAAAAAAAAAACCACCACCCACACCGAACACACATCCTGTGTGGCTACTACCAAGAGCCACCAAGCTGGGAACAAAGGGGGAGGCAGCAGAGCCTGCTCTGCAAAGCAGCCACCTGCTACCCAAAGCAGAGAGAGGCAGACCCCAGGGCAACACAATGGCAGGGCGGGGGCGACCGTGGGTAGGAAGGTGACTCCCCCATAGCCAGGTCTATGGGTGTCTCAATGGGAAGAAGCAGAAATTCCACCCTAGTTAGTTTTGGCTGAGAGCCCATGGAAGGCACCTAAATGCAACTACAAAGCACCTGTGGGCTTCTCTCCTGGACTATGGTGCCACAACATGCTTGAATAGCGCTCAGGAGCAGGGACAGGGCATCTCCTCCTCCCCGAGACATCACTCCTCCTCACACGTAGGCGTCACTCCTCCTCTTAGCCTGGGACTCCCTCTGGTTTCAGGGCCGCGATCGGCGCTGGGAGCCTGTGTTTGTGTGCAGAAGCCTGGCGGGGGCCGGGGGAGTGGCTGGGAGGCGGGGCGCATGTGCTCCACTTAACACCAAATCAAGAATAGCCTCTCCCCTTGTGGGTTCCAGGACCAGCTGCTCCAAGAAGCAGTCATTTATGGTATCAAGAAATTTTGTCTCTGCATCCTGTCCAGAGGTGACGTGTACCCAGTCAATATGGGGATAGTGGAAATCCCCCACTATTTTTTATTTTGATAGCCTCTCTAATCTCCCTTAGCATTTCATAGTCACTATCAATGTCCTGATCATTCTTAAATTATTAATTACTCTAGTGGTGTCAATTGGTTTGATGACTCAGGGAGGGAAACACCAAAGGGGGTCAATGGTTTCAGAGAACTGCCAAGTGAGGAAAAGTACTGCTGTCTCCCATTTGGATGGGCAATCAGGATCCTGGTCTCTCTTGAGGTTACTGCGGGACAGATTCATCAGCCTTGTTGGCTAGTTGCCTAGTTCAGCATTGGCTGATGGGCTTTGGTTCAGCATTGGCCAATTTGATTTTGGGAAAGTCCCCGGTCCTAGGAGTAGGCTTTGCCAACCTAACTGCCATAGAGACCTGGTGGGTGTGGCATAGCTGGGGGAGACTTCCTCTGCAAGAAGCCATTTGAAGCATCTCAGCCCAAGGAGCCCGAGAGATGTGGGTTGTACCCATGTCTCCATTGGCTTAGTAGTTGGGAAGGGTCCCAGTGGGTAGAGGCATGTGTCCTGACCATAAGTGGTGTGTTGGGCTCAGATAGGCCCACACATATGGGAGCTTTCTGCAGTACGTGCATTGGTACTGAAGGGGCTGCTCACCAATTGACTGAAAAGGTGTTTGGGATCAATGGATGGACAAAGCAGCTAAATAAATGCTCACTAGAGTTCTGTGTCTTATTCTTTGAAAGAAGCCAGAGCCTGTGGGCAAAGGGATTGTGCCTCCATAATTTATATTGTACCTGGGAATGGCACATGATTGCTCAACCAGTTCCTAAGAAACTGCTGATGACTTCAGGGCTTTGCCAAATGAAATACCAATGGGCAATGTAAATGAAATGAGTGAGATTTACATGGCTATTGTAAAATTGTACTTTCCCCATGAAACTCTAATGGGTAAACTGTACTTGGAAAGCCTATCATGAGACCTGAAAAGCTCATCTGCCAAAAATAGACTATTAGCTGGACTATTTGTACTTGTGACATCCCAGAATTCCAGTACTGAAAATAAGCGCTCTAAGGGTACTCACTAAACTGGATTTATCTGGTTGGGAACAAGATTTGAAATGGGTCATAAACAGACACCTGGGAATCTTTGCCAAAGACAAGTTGGACTATCAGAAAACCAATACTGAGATCCAAAGAGGGTACAAATCCAAAACTTCAGCACCAGTAAAAATACCCACTGGAAGCTAAAGAAGGCATTCGTCCCACCAGATACACTGAGAACACAGGGGATGTTATTTAACAGAGTTTGTGATGCACCCCTATGGCCAGTCCTATAAAAGGACAGGACCATGTGGTGTCTGACCATCTATTACCGTGCTCTTAAACACGTAATTCTGCCTTGTTCCTGTTGTAGCTAAAATCCCTGAAATAATGTCTACAATAATGTCTGGTTCCCAGTGATTTTCTGTAATTCATGTAACAAATACTTTCTTTTCCATCCCCCTCCATACTAGTGCGTCCTACAAGTCCTTCAACTATGACAAGCAGCAACTGATTTTTTTTATGCAGGTTCCACAGGGATATCATAACCTCCCTTCAATCTTCCATAAGCTCATGGCCCAAATGTGGAAAGACCTTCCTCACAAGCATTTATGTTGATGATATCCTGATAGCAACAACAACCACAGGACAAAATCTACTAGAGCTAGAAGTGCTGCAAAGAATCCAGAACACCAGACTCATCATAAACCCTCAGAAAGCTCATGCAAAAAAAAAAAAAAAAAAAAAAAAACTTACCTCAATGTAGAACTGGGAATCAATGGCCAGAAGCCAGATATAGGTGGATTGGATATCATTGGCAAGTTACCTGCTCCTAATAATATCTCCACCTTGTGCTCCCTGCTGGGAATGGTATGATTCTCCAGGGATTACTCAGGTGGCAAGGCCAATACCTCCTTCTATTACAAAAAGGGTGACCCTGGAACTGCACAGAGTGGGAACAACAAGATATTTACCACCTGAAGTAGGCCTTGACCCAGGCACCTGCACTTGCCTACTCTAAGATAAATATGCCATTCCATCTTCAAATGGCCATCAGGATCGCTGCAGTACTCTTGCAACAGTGTGGGACATCACTGAAGCCTGTTGCATATAGCTCAAAAGAACCTTATGGAGGTGGAAAAGTAGTTCACAGATTGTAAGGAGAAGGTGCTGGCCTTAGTGTGGTCATTAAAGCACTGGGAATTCATTGTGGGAATGTCCCCTATAGCACTTCAAACCTCATACATTCCTGGCCCTCTTACAAAGTATCTGGGTAACAAAGGGTCAGTGGAATGTGAAGCTGGTAGAGGCGAGAAGGAACTCCATATTTTTAATACTACTTTTCTCTATGCTATTTGGACCTGAATTTATGCCAGTATATTTCTAGTTATTTGAGTTGCATTACCCTTGATTTATACCAGTGCTGACTGAAACCAGAATATGGCTTCTTGTGTTTCCCTATCATTATTTAACTTGCACAGATACTTTGGTTGCCAGCATAATGTAAGTACTTGCCAAGACTTACCTCACAGTTGAATAAGATACCAGTGTTCTTTTATCCTTAGAACAGGACTTAACTATGGAAAATGTGAGTCTTCAATGCCAGCTGCTGTAGAAACCATATCTGACGTTTTTGATTGGTATCATATTAGTGACAGAAAACTAGCATTAATAATTTTCTTCAAAGTATTCTAAAAATAGTTTATGCATGTTAACAGTAGCGTATTAACACATTTTCCAGGGGAGTATGTTAAATGCGAGATTTCTCTTTCCCCATCAGCATTTATCTTCTAAAGTCTAGTACAAAATTAAAATGTAGCACATCATTCTAAACTGGTCTGAATTAAAAATGCATTGTGACAGCAAAGCATAAAGTATTTACTGTTAACTTCAGATGTAGATTTCACTTCAGTTCTTCATACCTTTGATTCCTCAGCTAGACTACTGTAAGGACTTTAAATGGGATTGTATGTGAAAACCACTTAGGCACATTGGCTAGTTCAGAATACAGCTGACGACCTTCTTAGTAGGATAGGCTACTCTCTATAGCTGCTGCAAAGTGACTGGCTGAAATTCGGTGTTCTGGACTTTATATCAAAAGGCCCCAAATGGATTAGATCCAGATTACCATAAACATTATGAGTGCGTCTAGATTGGCGTCTAGAGTGCGTCTACACTGGCCACTTGAATTTGTGCAAGAGCACTGACGTTCTAATGTAAGAATTCAGTGCTTCTTGCGCAAATACTTTGACGCTCCCACTCAGGGATAAGCCCTCTTGCGCAAGAATACTTGCGCAAGAGGGCCAGTGTAGACAGGCACCTTAATTTTTGGTGCAAAAAAGCCCGATGGCTAAAATGGCACTTTTTGCTCAAAAGCATCTGTGCCAATCTAGATGCTCTTTTGTGGAAATACTTTTAACTGAAAGTTTTCCGTTAAAAGTATTTGCGCTAAATCATGCCAGTCTAGACGCAGCCTATGGGTATGTCTACACTACAGCATTATTTCGAAATATCTTATTTCAAAATGGTTAATTCGAAATGTTATTTTGAAATAACGCGTCTACACACAAAATGCATTTCAAAATAGTGTTTTGTTACTTTGAAATAGCGCGTTCACACTGAGTGGATGCTGAATCACATTTAAGGCCGGCCGGAACCAGGTCTGGCAGGGCATCAGGTCAGGAGTTACTTTGTGTGGCTGCTCTCTGAGGCTATCTGAGGCCTGTGCTTAAAGGGACCCCCCCCCCCCCCCGGACAGCCGGTTCTCAGCTTTCCCTGCTTGCTTGCCTACCTCGATGAGGGACAGCAAAGCATTTTGTCTCTGCGTGTTCTGGTTGCCCTCACTCGGGACACCACAGCACTCTGCATTTTTCTGCAACATGGAGCCAGAGCTGCCCCATGGCACTCTGGTGCTTCTCATGGACGCGTTGCTGTGAACCTGGCTGCACTTGCTGCAGACTGCCATCCGGGAGGTCCATCGGGGGGGCTGTCAGTATTCAGGAGGCCCTGTGGGAGAGCTTCCACCCTGAGGAGTACTCAGAGCTTCCCTGGTCTGCCCCACTGGGGGCTTGTGCCTCATTCCTCCCTCACGTCCTTCCATTTACCCCTCCCTAACACTCCTTCCTGATGTCAAATAAAATACATGTATTTTCATGAACACAAACTCTCTTTATTTAACAAAACTGGGGGAGGAAGGGAATGAAACTCTGGTGAGACTGGAGAAAGGAGGTGGGAGAGGGGAGGGGGAAACCTGGGAGGGGGAAGCAAGGGGAAGAAGGGGGAGGGGAAGCTCAGGGCTCAGGGTTGTGGGTCTCGCTGGACCAAATTGATTTTCATGCGAACCTGCTCCTGGGTTCGTATGTGGCCTTTGGTGGCCAGGCTGGCAGCACATTCATACTCAGCCTAATTTCTCCAATCTCAAATAGCCAGGATGGAAAATTTCAGACCAGACAGTTAAAGTGGGTCAAAATTGTAGAAAACTGAAACAGTCTTATAATGTGAAGTGTCAGACAACCTTAATAATAGGCAGAGCCATGAGTCCCATCAATAAAGTAAATATTTGTACGGATTAAGTAGATATATAAATCAGATTGTGAAATGGTATATGCACACTTTTACATACCTGAATATCAGCCAATGCCCTGTTGCTATCTGGAAATTATCTTTACAACTTTCTATATGAATAAAATAGGTATAAATGTGAGTTGGACTGGTATAAAGTTTTAAGTTCTATAGTAATAGTTGTAGACCCATGATCACAATTATAGAATACATATGATAATCTACAAACAGATAATACATCTATATAAATAGATATACCATTCTACTTTATAAAATTACATATTGCTTAAAATATTTTAAAATGCATAAATGTCTTGGAGCTTCTTTCATTTTCAAAAGTCATTTTGGCATTTAAGATGGAACCTAGGTTCCTAAATCCATTACAGTCATATTCAAAGCCCTTTAGCACTTCTGAAAATGTAACACCCTTTGCATATATGAATATAATGCACAATAAAATACTACATACATTACAAGTTATTAATAGTTCACAAGAAACATACAGAAGATGAGTTCCTGTCCCAGAATGTAAAAGTGTTTACTTTGTAAACAATGTTGAGGAAGCAAGTGAAATAAAAAATGTGTAGCTCCAAATGAGCAAGAAAAGTGACAGCAGAATGACATAATTATTGCATATAAACCTAAATAGTAATTATATATAGGAATGTAGCTATTTTCCAGTACACTAATAAATACATACAGAATTATTATTTCTGATACAATACTTTTTTTTTCAACTATTATCTATGGGAAACATAGGTCATTATTATTTCCACGTTACCAACAGATACAGAGACTTGCCCAAAGTCATACCACACGTCTCACTGGGAGAGCTGGGAATAAAAACCATGTTTCCTGATGCATACCCCTCATGCTGATTTCACAATTGTGGACCAGATTCGAAAAATGCATTTACCCTAATGAGTGCAGGATCTGCACCATTAGTTTCTGAGGATATTTGAATTTACTTCAAGTTCTATTTGTTGCAGAGAAAACCTTTCAAATGTAAACGGATGCAATGTTATATACTAACAGTTCTTACTGCTGCTCAGACTTTTTCCCCAAATAGACTGAAATTAAAAAGACTGTCCAGTTTTAATAATGGTGTTTAGAACTGTGTATGCAGTTGTGAAATTAGCAATGACAAAGGCTATATCTACACTGTACTGCTCTTCTAGAAAAAACTATGCAAATTGCGAATTGCAATTTGCATAGCTTTTTCTGCTTTTTTTGGAAGAGGCTTTTCCAACATTTGACCCGTCTACACTGGGCCAAATGTCAGAAAAAAACCTCTTTTTCAGAACATCCCTTCTTCTTTGTAAAATGAACTTTACAGGGATGCCGAAAAAGCACGAAAAAATAGTTCGGCAGAGCAAACACATTCCCTGGATGCTGCAGAGTTTTTCCAGGATACCTCTGCTATTTTACCAACAGATACAGAGACTTGCCCAAAGTCATACCATATGTCTCACTGGGAGAGCTGGGAATAAAAACCTCTGGTATCCTGGAAAAACTCTGTAGTGTAGACATAGCCAAACAGAGAAGTTAAAAAAAAAGTTAAGCAAGGAAACATAGCATGCAACAAACAGGATGGATAATCAAGAGCTGAAAAGTAGAAAGTCTTGTTCTCAGGAATGGCTGAATTATTTTGGTACAAACTTTTCAAAAAAATCCATCTACCAAAATAATTCAGCCATTTCTGAGAACAAGATTAGGAGAAAATGTGTTTTGCTAGGTTTAAAAATTTCTGTATCAGAGGGGTAACCGTGTTAGTCTGGATCTGCAAAAGCGACAAGGAGTCCTGTAGCACCTTATAGACTAACAGATGTATTGGAGCATAAACTTTCATGGGCAAAGACCCACTTCGTCAGATGCATGTTCTCAGGAATGGCTGGTGACCTTTTCTCTGAAAAGCATTCCCATATTTTGGAGCAGGGACTTACAGTTTGGCACCAGGAAAGCCTTTGTGCATCTCTGAGGCATGTACCATTTCCTGTTCCTGAAAAAAATCCATTGAAATGTAGTCAGGTTATAAATCTGTGGGAAAACCATTGTGCACATGCTTAGTAGATAGTTCTTAAGAATTTAACTGCTAAATTCTGTGCACACTGACCATACTCCATCCTCACTCCTCTGGACTCAGCAGAGCACAGCACTTGACTAAGAACAGAAAAACTGTCTCTCCTGTGTTCTGAATAATCACCATTGGCTCCAGGCAAGCTGTCTGACTTTAAATGCAGAAGAGACAACGAGGGAGGGAGGGAAACGAGTACAATGGGACAAAGAGTCTGATGACACTGAAACTAGAAAGGAGCCAGAGGAAGAGAGAAAATGTGATTGGGAATTAGAGGAAGGGAGGATGAGGCTGGGTGGGAAATGAAACTGTGAGCTATGGGAAATAGAAGCTTCAGGGGGTAGCTGAGTTAGTCTGTACAGAAAAATAACAAATGGTCTGGTAGCACTTTATAGACTAACAAAACATGTAGATAGTATCATGAGCTTTGTGGGCACAGCCCACTTCTTCAGATGACCAGAGTATTGAGTTTAGGATGTGCAGACCCAAAATAAATAAGAGAGAAGGGGGCGGGAGGGAAAAAAAGAGGGGAGTGGAAGACAGGGAGCTAGAGGGAATCAGTAAGTATTTGAAGATTGGGTAGTTAAAAACAAGCAGATAAGAATCAATGTCAATTAATAGAATCCTTCCTGACATATGAGTCTATACAAAGAGCTGTTTGCACCTTCAATGACTGTTAAGTTGATAGTGTCCCAACCATCCTTCATCACAATTGAGTCCATTAGCATGTGAACTGAATTTGCGGATGATCTCTAATTCCAATGTTTCTCTGTGTATCTGACTAGTAGAACTGGTTTGTGACAATACAGCCACTTGAAGATCTTTTAAACAGTGATTAGGAAAATTAAAGTGTTCCCCAATAGGTTTCTTTTACAATATGTTTCCTTTACGTATATCTGATTTGTGTCCATTGATTTTTTCCTGCAGATACTGTCCAGTTTGTCCAATATATATAGCAGTGGGGCATTGCTGGCATTTGATGGCATAGATCAAATTACTGGATGTGCAGTCAAATGACTTTTTGATTTGGTAGCTTATGTGGTAGCTTATGTTGTAGTCCACAACTCAGACCCCTCCAGTGCATTATACACAATCTACAGCCCATCTTGGAAAATGATCTCTCACTCAGAGGCCTTCGGAAAAAAGCCCATTCTCGCTTACAGAGAAACCTCCAACCTGAAACGAATTCTTTCTGGTAACCATGCCACACAACCACATCATAAGCATCCAGAACCCAACCCTGCAATCAAACACGATACCAACTCTGCCCACATACCTATACTAGCGAATTCATCACTGGAGCCAACAACATAAGCTACCACATAAGCTACCAAATCAAAAGGTCATTTGACTGCACATCCAGTAATTTGATCTATGCCATCAAATGCCAGCAATGCCCCAGCTTTCAATGTTTTATGCTGTTACTTAGGTCTAATTTATCACTATATGGAAAAACTTAAAAAACAACGAATAGTCTTGCAGCACCTTAGAGACTATCAAAACATGTAGATGGTATCATGAGCTTTCATGGGCACAACTCACTTCTTCAGATGAATAGAGTTATTAAAGATCCACTTTCTAAATAAATAGAGGATGGGGGAGGTAAAAGAAGGGAAAAAAAAGAAAAAAAGGGGGAAGAAATAGTCAATTAGAATGTCCATGCTACGTGAAGCTGATAGAGAAGGGACTAATTGTTCTTAAGTACCCATTGGGTTTTTTTATATGTCATTAGGATGTGGAATGTTATATGTCCTCTATGAGCCCAGTGGAAGTGTTGGTAAGGCTTCTAGACAATATTGACCTCCTGTGGTTCAGCACATTCTCTGGTTTGGAACTGGTCAGATCCTGGGGGTACCTGACTAGAGAGGTTCAACTTGTATTGCTATCAGTTAGACCCTTGGCTTAAGTGATGGAAGTCTGTGCAATAGACTTAAAAGTTTCAGTCTTGCTGATGAGCCACGTAGGTTTCAATATGATGCCACATGATGGAATGAAGCCTAACACCCAAAAGTTAGAATAGATCAGAATTTAAGTTGCCTGTACAAAATATTACTTGACTCTCTTATGCATATGCATTATTACATAGTCTTTAGTTACATGATCACATGCTATTTTTCCAAAAGACTTCTGTTTTTTCATTTAGATCACAGTTAAATCTGTTCTGGAGATCAACCAGGGATGTACAATGAAGAAAACTCTTGTCTATAGCAGCCCTGCAGCGTCTGTTGCAAGTAGAAATAAGTGTCCTGAATGAGAGCAAGAGATTACAAGGGAAAAAAGGATGGTCTGATAGTTAATTCTAACCTGGAGAATGGGATCAGAGGGGATAAAAATCTGGGTTTTTAATTAAAACATTATGTAAATTAGCATTTTGAATTTAAACTAAATAGTTATTGAAATAAATCCATCCAAAATTTAATTTGAAAATGGCAATTTTAATAACAAACTCTATTAAAGTAATTTAAATACAAAAATCAAACAATTGAACTACAAGTCATTAGAAAAGTACCTGGAAAAGCATTAGGCTTTGTGGAAATAACCCAGTTTATGACAACAGTAACTTCTTCTGCAGATGCACAGAGAATATTTCTTCATTTAATTTTTTTTTCAATTCATTTAGACAGTTAAAGGACTATAGTTCATCCAAAATTGAGAAATCAATTGGAAGTTTTAAAAGTATGAAGCCTTTTCTCTACCAATCTGTGAATAAAAACTAGGTGTGAGAGGATGAGATCTGTTGCTTCTAAATCTTGAAGGACAGTGATCAAAAATAATCCGTTGAATATACTAATTATAGATAGTGCTTCCTTTATTTAATAAATCGGTTAGCAAAACATGTTTAGATAAACTCTTTGATACTATTTTTCTCTTACATTTCCAGCACATTTGAGATAATATAAAAATTAGATACTGTTTTTGTGCATTTTAATTTAATTTGAATTCTATCCATGTATGGCTTAATACAAATGGCAAGATTACATGTATCTGATGAAGTGAGTCTTTGCCCATGAAAGCTTATGCTCCAATAAATCTGTTAGTCTATAAGGTGCCACAGGACTTCTCATTTTTTAAATGAATTAATCATCCTCTAAGAAATGCATCATTTACCATTTTCCAAAATAATAAAAAATAAGAACATAAATAAATGTAGGTTAAACCATGATTGCTTAAATAAATGTGCATGGATATAATATATTCTCATGACTGTAAAAGAGCCACACAATACTTAGTTGAAATGCTATATGTAGTTGTAAGTCAATATGTTTTAATAATTACCAACAAATGAGAATAAACTTTTCTTTAGGAATATATCAAAAATACAAATGCAAAATATGATTTAAACTGATGATTTAAATCAATATTTCCTGATAGCTGATTTATTTCACGATTAAAATAAATGATTTAAATCAATTCACTTTGTAGTCTCTCTTTACCTGTACTACAGAGTTCCTTGAGTCTAGTAAATCACTTTCAGAAGCTTTCACTACTTTTGTTTATTTTTTTCTTGAGTACGCAACTTAAGACCTTGATGTCCGATTTGCCTAAGTGGTGATCACTTACCGCTGCAAACAAAGTCAATTAGAGATGTTGCATATATGAAGTGCTATATAATGCTCTGTAAAATCAGTTCCTATGTGTCTCAAATTAGGCACCCCAAAATTAGTGGAAACTTTTTCTTAAGCTTTCTGTGCCTCAGTTCCCCATCTGTAAAATGAGTTCCCTCATCTCAAGGGTTATTGTATTTTGAAAATAAAATCATTAACATTTAATAAGCACAGATAATATAGTGATTAGCACCATAGAAAAGTCCGTGATTTTGTTTTCAGAATATGGTTTGAACAGGGTGCTGTAAATAAGGTATGTATTAAACAATGAAAAACAAAATATTCAATAGCAGTTCATTAACTGACCTCTGCTCAATCTTTATACTATATGGCTGTGTCTAGACTGGCAAGTTTTTCCGCAAAATCATCTGCTCTTGCGAAAAAACTTGCCAGCTGTCTACACTGGCCGCTTGAATTTCTGCAAGAACACTGACGATCTCTTGTAAGATCGTCAGTGTTCTTGCGGAAATACTATGCTGCTCCCGTTCGGGCAAAAGCCCTCTTGCGCAAATCATTTCCGCAAGAGGGCCACTGTAGACAGCACAGTACTGTTTTGCGCAAAAAAGCCCCGATGGCTAAAATGGTGATCGGGGCTTTTTTGCGCAAAAGTGCGTCTAGATTGGCACGGACGCTCTTCTGCAAAAAGTACTTTTGCGGAAAAGCATCCGTGCCAATCTAGATGCTCTTTTCTGAAAATGCTTTTAATGGAAAACTTTTTCGTTGAAAGCATTTCCGGAAAATGATGCCAGTGTAGACGTAGCCCATGAGTGTTAGGGTCCTGAGGAAAAAATAATACACAATCATTTAATTAAAGACTTGGGTTGAACAAGAAGCCTTAATTTTTGCATGTACTAACTTCTGAGTTCTTGACTTTGCAATACTAATAATTGTCTTTTAACCTAGTTTTTGTTTGTGGTATATACTGCATGCTCATGTTTACATCCTCTAGAAGAAACTGTAAATTATCTCTCTATATAAAGTAGATATATAATAGTGTGTGAGTATGAATACTGTATATGCTTATTTTATATCACCATTAGAGGAGACAGATTGGCTGGGCCCCTGGACAAAGGGCAGGCCGGGGTAGCCAGACCAGAGAAGGTTGTGGCCTCTTCTCCCCCTCCCCCTCAAGCCTCCTGGAACAGGCTATGTGGTGCTCTGGTGGTGATTTAAAGGGCCTGATGCTCTGGTTGCTGCCATTTCTGCAGCAGCAGCAGCAGCAGGGAACCTTGGGCCCTTTTGAATTGCTGAGCCCTGGGGTAACTTCTCTTTTGCCAGACTTGTAGATGCCAGTTAAATTGTCTCCCTGGACACTTCTTCGTAGATGTGTACACTTGGGAGTGTATGTTTATATACATTCACACAACCCACGATGCCTATAGTATAAGGAGGGGGAGGCGATGGGAGGAGTAGCGTCCTCCTGCTCTTTCTTGCCCTATGTCTATAGCAAAATAAACCGCCCCCAGCAATGAGTCCTCTCGGGGCCGTGGCCAATGTGAGGGCTCAGACCGTGGGGCTAACCATAGCAATACAGATGCTCAAAGATCCACTTCTGTGGCTAGGTCCTAACCATGGCACCAGCCACAGCTGCAGGGCTACAAGGGCAATTTCATAGCCTCGCAGGGGAAACCCAGGAGCCAGCCCGGGCCGTTCAGTGCCGCTTGGCCATAAGATGCTCTGTCCCGCTGGCTGTGCGGGGCCCGCGGCGGCGAGCGTGGGGTTCCTGAGCATCCACACGGGGGCTAGCAGCGCTCACGCCCATGCTTGCCTCAGGCAGGCAGAGAGCGGGACGAGGGCTCCTGCCCCAGGCGGTGCAGCGTGCCGAGCCTGAGCCGGCCGGGCCGCGTCTAGACGCACGCGGGACGCTCGGCCTCAAACGTGCGGCCCAGCCGCGGTGTAGACAGACCCGGGACAGCCCGGAGCAAGCAGGCGCTGGGCGGCTGACGGGGGAGGCGGCCCCAGTCCCCTCGCGCGCCCGGCTGACGGGGAGGCGGCGGCCCCCAGCGCGGCTGGCGGGCATGCGCGGGCGCCCCACTAACATGGCGGCGGCGCGAGTCCCGCGGCGGGGGCTGCGCGCTGCTTGACAGACCCACGAGCCGCCGGCGGCGCGCGAGGAAGCGGGCGCCTGGCCCTGCCCCACCCCCGGCCCGGTGAGTAGCAGCGGCGGCTCCGCTGGGAGGGAGTGAGGGGCGCGCGCGCCTGGACGGGCCGGGAAGGGGGTGGAGGAGCGGGGCAGCTGCCCCTTTCTCCCCTCGGCTCCTGGGCGGCGCGGGGCCCAGGGGAGTGGTGCCGCCTGCAGAGCCCCCTCTGCCGCCGGTGGGGCGGGCTGGCTGCTGCGTTCCCTCCTCGGGCTCCCGAGCCGCCTCCCGGCCTCGCAGCAGGTTTTGGGTCCCTGTCTGGTGCGTGTTGAGCAGATCCCGCAGCCCGGGCAGGGGCTTAGCTGCTGCTGCTGTCTCCGCCCCTTGCACGGATGCGCACCCCCCTCGCCTCACGCAGAACACGGGACAGATGGGGGGGGGGGGGGGCGCGTGTGTCGAGCCGTTGCATCGTCCGGACTAGTTAATAGGAGCAGGAGGAGCCAAGGTCTCTCCCCCACCGCCCCGGTCCTTGCTCCTGCAGCCCACTAGGGCTCGGGCCACGCGGGGAGCAGCAGTGGCCAGCCCCAGGGGCTTGAGGAGTGAAAGCTGCAGAGCCGGATGCTGAGGGGGTAAGTCCAGCGGGCGCGGAGCGTCCTTCCCAGCCCCAACGCACGGGCATCGGGGGTAAGAGCAGCCGCGAGGAGGCGGACGCTCTGCCCCCCAGCTCAGTGAGCGGCCGCCCGCTAGCAGCTCCTGGTGCCCCGGGGTTTGCGCTTTCTGTCCGCTCAGCCACGCTCCACTCCGAGGGCTCCCAAGCTGCTGGGTTTCGTCGGGCTGGTGCAGCTACCTGCTCCTGAGCCTGGGAAATGCCTGAACTTCCCTCCCCGAGCCGAGGTGGTGCCTCTCCGCTGTGCGCGCAGCCGGGTTTGTTGGGGGGGTCGGGATCGCCCCGGTGCGGGTAGGAGCGTTTGACAGGAGCTGCGGCGAGGACACACCTCCCGTTGCCGGAGTAGCCCGCCGCGCGTATCCTCTAACCTAGCAGCGGCTGGGAAATGCACGCGTGGGGACTGCTGCTGCTCCCCATCTAGGGCAAGAGCCGGGCGGATGGGATCGGACGCTGGAGGAGAGGGCCCGGCTCAGCAGATCTGCACTCTCATCTTTTCCTCACTAGGGAGTTTGTACCCTCGTCACTCGGGCTAAGCTCCAGCTAAAGTCAACGGGAGTTTTGCCCGAGGAATAGCTTGGTTTGAAATGGAGTGGTGGGCGGGGAGAGGGATGTGTGGAGCGGGCTCCTGTCCGTGTGCAGTTGACTGGCGGGTTCCCTCTCCAGCTGGAGCGAATTGCAGGGCAGCGGGAATAAGGTTTCCTTGTTGTATGTAGTTAGCAAGAGACTAGTCAATGCCTCTCTGTTCAAGAAAAAACCCTATGGTCTTGAGCAGTAGATAATTGTGTCTTATGTTTTCTTCTGAATATGTATGAAAGCATGTTTGCTTTTCAAATATCACCACTTAGGGGCAGTGAAAACACGTCTAATTTTGTGTGACCAGAAAATGAAGTGGTCTAATAATTTTAAAAATCTATATGTTCCTTGAAACTGTATTTACCAGCAAATGCACAAAAAAACAGAACAACAACCCCCCAGATCAACTAGCCAACCACTCAGCCAACTAACCCTCCCCTCGTACTAACCTGTTTGTTGCTTTTAAAATGGGTCATATTGTGGTCATTTAGTCAGTAGGTCACTGTCCAGACTGGTGGAACTCAGAATGTAAAGCAGGGTTGGGGAACCTTTTTTCGGTTGGGGGCCACTGATTCACAAAAAATTAGTCAGGGGCCGCACGGAAGTGCGATGCAAATAAATCTCCCCCTCTCCAAACCCCCCACCCCACCCCACCTCACCTCACTCACTTGAAGCTCTGGGGTGGGGCTAAAAATGAGGGGTTTAGTATGTGGGAGGAGGCTGCTGGGAAGTGGGTTTGCAGTGTGGGCTCTGGGTAGGAGGAAGGGTGCAGGAATGGGTTGGGAAGTTGGTGGGTCTTGGGAGGGTGCTGTGATGCAGGAGCAGGCTAGGGATGGGAGGTAGGGTGCAGAAGTGGAGTGGGAATGCGAGTTCTGGCCAGGAAGAAGTGCAGGAGTGAGCCTCAAGAGCTGGATCCAGGTAAGCCAAGACCCCCAGGCCATAGGTTCCCCATCCCTTTAGGGGTTAGGGAACAGTCCTATACTTGGAAAATATGGCATGTTAAAACATGCATAAAGTTCTGCTTAAAATTAAGTTATACCCTACATTGGAGTGATTGTAGAGTGAGTATGGATTTATTGTATGAGGGATTGTTTTTTGGAAATACGTTTCTTAACTTTCTTTGGGGTACTTTGTATGCTTTTTAACAAAGTCTGAATACTCAATTGCAACTTTCATAAACATAAATTCTTCTTATCAAAACATTATCTGTCAACCACTGTCTGTAGCCGTTGGGGCAAAATGCAGAACAGATTAAAAAGGTTTAACAATTAAGTGGAACCTTATCTTATTAAACCCAAATTTCATGCTCAGTTAAACTTTACGAATAAAAAAGCATTTTATGGATTTTTCTTTTCAAAATAGCTACTTATTATAATTTAAAATTTTAAAGCCCTGCTTTTCCCCTCTTTTTCTCCTCTTTCTGATTTAATAAACTATAAAAGACTGAAAAAATAATCAAATCACTTTGTAACCTAGGAATTATAATAAATAGGAGACAAAAAATATTTCGTTCACTTGTGTAAATATTTTTGTGAAGTAATTCATCTTAAAAATGATTTTAACCTCATTGTTAACTCTGGATAGCCTAATTAACAAATCTGATTATTAAGAGGAAAAATATATTATTTTATAGATAATGTTTTTTCACAACACATTTATTTGAAATCCCAATATCTTTTCAGTAAAACTTGAAGAATCATCTTAACTGAATATGGGATCTTTATTTATTTATTTATTTATTTTACTTGTCATTATAGTTCAGTTTTAAATTAATTTAGAGTTTCTCAAATGCTTTCTTTTTTGTGGATCACATTTAGTAGATAGTCTCATGGACAACCACTCCACCATTGATAATCAATTGGTCGCTGTGATACTTGGAATGCATGGGAAAGGTAATGATAGAAAAGCTTTAATATATTTCTAGATGTTTTAAAATTAGTTTAATAGCAGGAAATAAGGAAAGCAGCACTAAGTGGGAAATAGATGCACCCCGCTCCACTGGCAGGTGCTCCATAGATCTTCTGTAGTCTAGTAACCACTGAGTTAACTCTGACAGTGTGTTCTGAACACTTTTACAGTCAAGCTACTTTTATTTTAATTATTAACAGAAAAGCTAATTTTGTGAGTAGTGTATAGTATTTACTGCAAGGATATTACTTGGGTTGGTCTAAAAATAAACTAACAGTATAACAATTTTGTGAAGCTTTTATTTTCAGCATCTGATTTTGATGAGAGTTTTGTAGTACACAGTAATGCAGATATGCTGCAGTAGAGATGAGTATAATGTAACATCCAAGTTTATCCCTCCTCAATAGTTTTTTTAAAAACTAGATTTGTAAATAATAATTTAATTAACTGGTTAACTGCCTGCCTGGCCTGGGTTGCTCCTGCATGACTGAGGGAGTGCCACATGAGCCTGCTTGGGTTGAGTTAGACTGGCTGGGGCCCCAACCTGCCTGGCCCACGTGGCTAGGACTGGGGCTGCACTATCCCAGCTGGGTGGGGTTGGGGCTAGGGTCGTGCCTCCCTGCCTGCGCTGCCGGGGCTGGTTATATAAGCTGGCTCCTAGCATGCTCTGACTCTGGCTGCTGCTCTGTGCTGCAAGCTCTGCAGTATAAACCTCTGCAGAGCCTACAGCACGGGGCAGCAGCTGGCTCCCCAGGTGTGGGGCCAGCAACTGGGAGCTGGCTTCTAGTATAAGCCAGCTGCTGGCCCTACTCCAGGAGAGCCAGCTGCTCTGCAGTATAAACCTTATACTGCAGAGCTGACAGCATGTGGGTGGCAGCTGGCCCCCCAGGAGTAGGGTCAGTGTGTGCCTGGAGCCGGCTTATGTATACTGGCTGCTAGCCCTGCTATCCGGGAGCTGGCTGCCATCTCATGCTGCAGTCTCTGCAGTATAAGCCATTGCAGAGCCTGCAGCGTGGGACAGCAGCCGGCTCTCAGGCGCAGGGCCGGCAGCTGGGTGCAGGTGAATACTGGTAGGGAAGAGTATAACTGTAATAGAAACTGATAAGCTGATGCTTATCTGTTAAATGTTTAATAGTTAAACTCTTACATCTCTATTTTATACTAGGGATGTGAGAGTGTAACCGTGTACATGGGTGACCAGTGAGCCGGTGCCCATCGATTAACCTTCAGTTACACCCAGGCTCCCAGTAAGTACAAGGAGCTGGCTTAAAAGTTGGTTCCCAGCTCACGCTGGCTCCTGGTTAGCTGCCTGCTTCTGTATTGGGGCAGTAGCAGGGAGAGGGGGTAACCATATAACAGTTGAAAATGTCAGTGGTTACATGGTTACTTAAACACATTTTAACACCCCTACTTTAAACTCAAAGGCCCTTTTAATATAGTTTTAGGTGCACTGTTTGAATGTGAAAGTCAGTGATTCTAATCTTTGAAACAAAATACTTGAAATACTTCTCTGTAAGGATTAGCTGACAATGCTAGTATTCTTGCTGTCTAGTTGCTATAAATAATGTTGTGTCGATCATTTTTTGGTTTAATACATATGTGTACAGTTGTGCATTTAAATATAATATTTTGCAATAACTGTTTAAATTCTTCAAAAATATTTGCTCATTTTCTAGCAAATGCTATAATTAGTGCAAAGATATATTGCAATTGGAAGAAGAAACTGAATAGATAACCAAAGCTTGGTTACAGTTCTGGAGCTTGGTTGAGTTCTGGAGTATTTGTCCAACTTAAAATCTGGTTATATGGTAAATGTTTATTACAACCAGGAACAGTCAGTGAACAAGCCACATCGTATTTCTCAAATATATCTATATTTTAACTTTTCTCATTACTTCTTTGAGCAAGCAGGTTTCCTTTCCTGCTGTTGATGCCCTCTCTGGGTCCAGGTGCAATGTTTCACACATACAGAATGGAAAGTGATGGTCTAGGAAGGAGTACTGCTGAAAGGGATCTAGGGGTCATAGTGGACAACAAGTTAAACATGAGTCGATAGTGTGACACTGTTGCAAAAAAAGCAAACATGATTCTGGGATGCATTAATAGGAGAGTCGTGAATACGACATGAGAAGTTATTCTTCCGCTCTACTCTGCTCTGATTAGGCCTCAGTTGGAGTATTGCGGCCAGTTCTGGGCACCACATTTCAAGAACGATGTGGAGAAATAGGAGAAGGTCCAGAGAAGAGCAACAAAAATGATTAAAGGTCTAGAAAACATGAGGTCTGAGGGAAGACTGAAAGAACTGGGCTTGTTTAGTTTAGAAAAGAGAAGACTGAGAGGGGACATAACGTTTTTTTAAGTATCTAAAAGGGTGTTACATGAAGGAGGGAGAGGCATTGTTCTCCTTGGAGCAAGTGGGGTTTAGGTTGGACATTAGGAAAAACTTCCTACCTGGCAGGGTGGTTAAACACTGGAATAAATTGCCTAAGGGGGTTGTGGAGTCTCCATCACTGGGGATATTTAAGAGCAGGATAGACACCTGTCAGGGATTATCTAGACCAGTGTTTCTGAAAGTGCTCCGTGAAACCACTTTGAGAAACACATTAACTGGCTTCCCTGGTTTGTTTATTTACTGGAGCCTCGGCCACTGAGCCTCACAACTCCTATTGGTTCCGTTTCACTCTTTGCAGCCATGCGGAGCAGCGGGAAGCGGTGGCCCAGTCCACGCTGCTTCCTGCGGCTCCTATTGGCTGCAAAGAGCAAAACGGAGTCAGTTGGAGCTGCGAGGCTCTGTGGCCACGGTGTCAGTAAATAAAGAAACCGGGGCGGCCAGTTACTGTGTTTCTCAAAGCAGTTTCGCGGAGCACTTCCAGAAACACAGGTCTAGACAGTTCTTGGTCCTGTTGTGAAGGCAGGGGACTGGACTCCATGACCTCTCGAGGTCCCTTCCAGTTCTAGTGTTCTATGAATCTGATTCTGAGCAAAATAAATGTCAAACAGCTCCATGTTGATGCTTAATGTTGATACGTGGTGTTTCCAATACAAGACCAATTACCTAAAGTTAAATGGTGCTGAGAATTTATTCCTCCTAATCCCATTCTTTTGTTTCAAGAGACAATGACTTCCTTCATAAGGCCGGATGTAAAAAATGCTAAATCAGATCTGTGGTGACCCCTGCTCTTTGCATGTGGGTCCCTAGATCCTATCAAACACATTCCATGTTTTTCTCTTCTGAGTTGGATTGTGGACCTCCTCCTCACTGACAGAACCATTTCTAATCACAATACTAGTTATTGTATATAAGCTCAGGAATTTAAAAATCTATTTTATATATTCTATTTTATATGAGGGGGAGGGATAGCTGAGTGGTTTGAGAATGGCCTGCTAAACCCAGGGTTGTGAGTTCAATCCTTGAGGAGTCCATTTAGGGATTGGGGGCAAATCCATCAGGGATGGTACTTGATCCTGCTGTGAGGGCAGGGGACTGGACTCAATGATTTATCAAGGTCCCTTCTAGCTCTATGAGATAGGTATATCTCCATATTCAGATTTGAAAAAATCTCTTTTACCATCCAATGTATGTCCTGTCTGTATATGCCAGTAATGAAAACATGCAATGTCATAATATAAAGCAGTGGCTCTCAACCAGGAGTCTGGGCCCCCTAGAGTGGGGACCTTAAAGCAGGACCAGCATTAGATTTCCCAGGGCCAAGGCTAGAAAGCCAGTCTGAAGTTTGGAGCCCTGAGCCCCACCACCTAGGGCTGAAGCTGAAACCTGAGCATTTTAGCGTGGTGAAGGCCCTGGTGATAGGGGTCCAGGCAATTGCCCTGCTTGCAACTCCCCAATGCCAGTCCTGGGTTTTATGTGCAGAAAACTACTTGGTGGCATAGGTGGACCATGAAGTTTTTATAGCATTTTCTCACAGAGAATGGGACAAGAGACTTCTCAAATCTGGGATTTTCCAGCTCAAGTAAAGGATTAAATGGACTTTAAAACTTACATAGTGATTATAGTGGTGCCTGGGGGTGGTGGTGGGCAAAGAGCCACGTGTGCCCCTGGGAGAAGAGTGCCAGGTCAGCATCCCACCCCCATCCCCTTCATGCCCAGATCTCACATCTCCATCTCTCTCGTGCTCCCTCCCTCCCTCCCATACCTGGAATCTTCAGCAGAGGGACTGGCAGTGGCTGGGGATCCCTAGGGTCAGGGATGCCTGGCCACCCCAGCAGCAATGGGACCGGGGGGAGGGGGGGAGAGGGGGCAGCTGCTGCACTGGAAGCAGAAGCTCTGGCAGTGGCCAGGGAGCCCTGCCCCAGGGATCCCTCATCAGCTGGCAGCAGTGTGGCCTAGGCCTCAGAGTTACCTGGCCGGGGGAGCCCCAGTCTAGGGATTCCCAGCCCGGCAAGCAGCAGTGGAGCAGGCAGTGGCTGGGGATCCCCTGGTGCTGGGGATCCCCTCATGCCAGGGCTCCCCAGCCGGGCTGGCAGCAGGGAGGGGCAGCAGGCTGGGAGGCTGGTGGCAGGTGACTTCCCCTGGTCCAGCAAATTCCCTTGTTTGGGACTGGTCAGGTCCTGAGGGTGCTGGACCAGTGAGGTCCAACCTGTACCTTTATTCGAGCAACTGATGGATTCTGTTGTGAATGAATAGTGGAAGACCTGATTGAATACATGTCATTTTTATGTTACTTTTTAAATCACATATAAAAGAAAAGTTTGATATGTAAGTACTGTAAAATCTTACATGGGAAAGAAGTGAAGGCCTTTCAGTGCCATCCATAGTTAGCTACCAGTGACATCACCATATAGTTGGGACTGAATTAGGGATGTTAAATTTCGATTAATCAACTAATCAAGTAGTCGATGAAATTTTCATTGACTAATCAATTAGACAATAAGGTGGGGGGGCTGCGCCTCTTCCCCTTGAAATATACAAGAGCTGCCTATGGCTCTTGTACATTTCAAAGGACTAGGTGCATTAGTTAGGACCCTGCTTTGATTCCCTGCAGGTTCCCCACTGTGCCTCTCCCATGGGTGACTCTTGTACATTTCAATGAGAGAGGCGCAGCAGCAGGGACACCTCTTCCTCCCTGCCCCCCACAGACACAGTGCTGGGGGGGACCGTCTTTTAAGCCAGCTCCCCCCAGCACTGGCTCCTGCTCCCCCCCCTTGCTGCCTCTCTCTGATAGAGGCAGCAAGAGGGTTGGGGGAGTGACAAGTTGAGTGACTACTCGACTATCCTATAAGATTATGCTTAACGAATAGTCCACTAGTTCTATCCGCTTACATCCCTAAACTGAATAATTAGGAATCAGAACTGAAAACATATGTAGTGGTTCTTAATACTGTGTCTTGTCTGTATAATCCATTTTCATTGGAACAGTCAGAGGCAGACAGACACTTGTGTGAGATAAGGATGTTAAATTTAGATTAATCAACTATTTGAATAGTCAGATTGCATCAGTTATTTGACAAGGGCACCTCTGCCTTTGAAAATGTAGTAAAAACCCTGCTGGTTCTTGCTACGTTTTAAAGATGGAAGCGCTGCAGGGAGCACGGGGCCAGCGGGGGACTCAAGCAGTCTGCTTGAATCCCACTGGCCCCGCACTGCACTCCGAGGTTCTTGTACATTTCAAAAGCAGGAGGGGGTTGGAGGGCCAGCGAGGACTGCTTGAGTCTCCTTCTTCTGCAGCGCTTCTGCTTTTGAAATGTAGCAAGAGTCCTGCTCTTGATACATTTCAAAGGCAGAAGCACCGCCAGTTCCCTGCTGTGCCCTCCCTGTTTTTCCCCCCCCCCCCGGAGACAGTGCTGGGGGGAACGGGCTTTTAAGCCAGCTCCCACCAGCACTGGCTCCTGCTTTCCGCCCGTCCCTCCCCCACTTGCTGCTTCTCTCTGATAGAGGCAGCAAGATCGGGAGCGAAAGCAACTAGTTGAGTCGACTAGTCGCTTACATTGCTAGTGTGGAAAGAACAAATAATAGTGAAAGGATGATAGTGGTGGTGATAAATATCTACGTGGAGGGAGGAGGAAGAGAAGAGGTTAGGAAAATTAGTCTGATGGCAATATTTTCTTCACATTTCCCACAACATTTATTGTAGATAAAGTAAGTTTTTTAAGGAAGACTTTTCTTAAATGCTTTAACTGGAAAACTCATGGTCTGTTCTTTCCATCATAAGAAATGGAAAGGAAAAGGTGCTTTTTTTAGGGTACATACAGCAGCTGGGCAAATACTGCAAAAAGGATATGCAAACATTCTGATATTTCTTCTGACTTCTTATTTGTGTTTTATTCTCAAGAATGTTTACAGAAAATAGTGTTTTGATCAATATTAGCAATGGAAATGTTCCTACTGTCTTTTGAAAGTTGGGACTTGGAAGACAGTTGAAGAAGGGGGCTATTTTTTATTGAGGATCAGGAGATAGCAGGTGAGAGATGTTGTGCAACCCCCACTATCAAATGCTTAAAATAAGCATTGATGTTATCTGTCAAAATAGAATTTTGCTAAACCTTCATACAAATAACTTGTCCCTGATACCTTTTCTTATCCCTCTCTTTTCTGTTTCAGCCTCCAAGAGAGGGAGGGAGGGAGAGAGCGAGAGAGACATAATATTGTGATGGGACATTATTCACTTAGAAGTCACAGTGTGGTCTGGAAATACTGTACCTTTGTCTGTATTAAGGTAGTACTAAATCTGAATCAGGATTATTAACTTATTGTACTGTGCACAGAGTAGGAAAGTCCCTGCCATAAAGAGTTCTGCCTAATTTAAATCAGGATATGATAGTGTGTATTACAAACAGGAGGGAGAAGGATGGAAATAAGAATCTCATAGATCTGCTATGTACAGAGCAGGATAGTTTGTGTATATATAATGTTATGAGACTACTAATACATTGATTTTATTGCAAAGATATATTTTCTAGTTCAAACAGGAATTAATTTAGGGAAATCCAATAGCCTGTGTTATATGGAAGGTCAAACTAGATGATCACAATGGTTTATTCTGGTTATGTAATCTAGGAAGTAAAATTTATGATTAGTGTAAATAAACTGATATTTGCCCTTCTAATCTTTTTCATTTACTTTGTGCATTTGACAGATCTCTGTTTAACCCTGTTCATTTTGCATAGTTAGTATTCCATCTTGTTTGTGGGACTTGTATATACAAGCCAGTGTGACAGGAAGCATTAAGAAAATAAAAGGAAAATATAAGGAAAAAGTAAAAACACAGAGGTAGAGAGAGTACCTGAAATTTTAACTGTGTAGATTTAATTTTGACTGTATCTTTAAACAATTTAATTTGAAATTTAAGAGATGTTCTGAAATTCTCGTGTATCTGACTCTCCTGTATGTTTTATAGTTGTCCTTGCAGATTGTGTGAAAGAAATCCAGTGAACTGAAATGGGTTCTAATCTTTGCCCAGTCGAAACTCCTCATTCATTTTTGTTTGTTTAATGACTGCAGAGCTGGGACTCTAAACTACACCATTTATGTTGGGCCAGAAACTTAATCTGATTTTAGAATGCCATCTCTCCATTCACTTCTTTACTTTAACTGTCTTCTTATTTCTTTATAACGAAAGTTTGTAGTTAAAAAAAAAATCTGTCTTCTATGCTGACAGCCAGCCTAGGGTTAGGTTTCTTTTAAATCATGTGTGTTAAAACTCAGTATTAAGTTATTTCTGTGTATTTACTGAATTCTTGTTAACTTGCAAGTTTGGGACAAATTTCTGCATAGATAACTATCTTGCTTGTAAGAATGATGTAGATAATGTAAGGGATAGTTGTGATATGCCACCCAAAGGAAAGTCTACAATAGGGATGTTAAATTTCATTTAATCAACTGATCGATAAGTCGATAAGCGGGGGAACCGCAGCAGGTTCCCAGCCTTGTGAGCTAACCACAACGCGGCTCTGCCTTTTAAATGTATTAAGAGCCTACTGGGGACAGCAAGGGGGTGAAGGGGGGGGGGGGAAGCGACTGGTCAAGGGACTAGTCCACTATCCGATAAACTTTTGCTTATTGGATAGTCATCTAGTTGCTTACATCTCTAGTGTGTAAGTGTGTGATTTTGACAGTGTGTCTCAGTCTCAGAGGAGTAGCTGTGTTAGTCTGTGACTTTCTAAACAACGAGCAGTTCTGTGGCACCTTAGAGACTAACACATATATCATGTGCTTTCATGGGTAAAACCCACTTCATCAGATGAGTTAGAGTGGAAATTACCACTGCTGACCTCTCTAAAAAGGAGTAATTCTTGCCTTTCAAGTTGGTTTTCTAAATTAGAAGAACAATATTGGAGTCAGATGGAAAATATTTTTCAATTATGTTGTAGTAATGTTGGAAATGCAAATAATCTAGGATTGGCTGTTATATATTTGAGAATATTTGTGAGTGAGTATGTCTGTCCGTCCATTTGTTTGTTCAATAACTCCTCCTAAAAGTTAAGAACTAGAACCACCAGAATTAGTACAGGCAGTCCCCGAGTTACACGGTCTGCTGCCCCCGTCCTCCAGGGCGAGAAAAGCTGCTCCCCGTCTCCCTGGTGTGCAGGGAGACGGGGAGCAAAGCCTTTGAGCACACCCGCAGCGGGACAGCCTGGGCGCGCTTGAGCTGTCCCCCTGCGGGCGTGCTCCGCAGCTTTGCTCCCTGTCTCCCTTCAGACCAGGGAGACGGGGAGCAAAGCCTCGGAGCACGCCAGCAGTGGGACAGCCGCGGCGCGCCTGGACTGTCCCGCTGCCCGCGTGCTCTGCGGCTTTGCTCCGCTTCTCCCAGGTCAGCAGACCAGGGAGACGGAGCAAAGCCGTGGAGGACTTGGGCGGTCCCGCCACCCCCGTCTCCCTGGTCTGTTGGGGGGGGGGGTGCAGCTAGTGCCCCTGCCCCCCAGCAGACCAGGCTTTTCTTGCCTACCCATGGGATAGAGCAGCTGGGAGCTGCCGGGTTGGTCCCGCAGCGCTGCTCCGGACCAACCCGGCAGCACCCCAGCTGCTCTGCCCCAGGCGTCCTGATTCAGCCGCTGCTGGTCAGTTTTAGCAGCGGCTGAATCAGGACGCCTGGCGCAGAGCAGCTGGGGTGCTGCTGGGTTGCTCCAGTAGCGCCGAGGAGCCGCGCTACTGGAGCAACCCAGCAGCACCCCAGCTGCTCTGCCCCAGGCATCCCCAAGTCAGCTGCTGCTGAAACTGACCAGCGGCTGACTACAGGAAGCCCGAGGCAGAGTTGCTCTGCTCCCGGCTTCCTGGAATCAGCCGCTGATCAGTTTCAGCAGCAGCTGACTTGGGGACGCCTGGGTTTCTTAAGTTGAATCTGTATGTAAGTCAGAACTGGCATCCAGATTCAGCCGCGGTTGAAACTGATCAGTTTCAGCAGTGGCTGACGCCAGTTCCGACTTACATACAGATTCAACTTAAGAACAAACCTACAGTCCCTATCTTGTACGTAACCCGGGGACTGCCTGTATGCAGCTTCTTCTTATCATAACTTAAAGCAAGATAAGAGTTTCGTTGTGTGTGGGGGTTGAAGCTGCCCCCCCCATGTATATTGAGATGCATAATACCATACAGAAAAGGGACAATCACCAGGCAGATGAAAGGGGCCTGGCTGGGGGTGTCTCCCAACCCCAAGTGTCCTTTAGGAAGGGTAGAGGGAGCCGGAGCTCCTCCCCCTATTCGTATGGGAACATTACTGGCAATGGTTCTTTGTCAAGGAGCGAGGAGAAAGTGCACAATTTGCTACATTGCTCACTCTGGCTGGGGAGTGCAGGGGGCAGACGAACCTGGATCTGTCCTAACCGTGGGACATATATATCTGCCCCAGTTGTGCCTGCTGCAGCAGTCCTGGACAAGCACTTCTCATCTGGCCCCAAGATGCTGTGGTTGTCCTCTTTTCCCCCAGGGCAGCATACTAAACCCCTTATCTCAAGTGCCATTCTAGAGCAGTGGTTTAACTAAAGAAAAAAATATTGAGTTAATGACCGAAGCAACACAAGGTAAATCTTCTAGTTTAGTGGTTCCCAAACTTTTTGGCCCATGGTCCACCTGGCTCAACACAAAGCTTTCCATGGACCACTAGTTGCTAATAGGAACTCACTGCTAATTACATAATTACAGCTGAACCATTTTGCTAGTCCTGCAGCTAGGGAGAATGGCTTAATTTAACCAGTAAGAAAGGAAATAATAAACAGATTAAGTGCTTTAACTTTCTCATGTTAGTTTATCAAACTTAATTTTAAAAAAAGTAAATATTAATTTATGTTCAACACAAAAGGTTTCAATGTTCTCTTTATGGCAGGGGTAGGGAACCTTTTTTGGATCAGGCCACTGCACCTCAGAAAAATTAGTTGGGGACCACACAAGTAAGAAACAAAAAAACCCTCCATAACCCCTCAACCCTCACTGCTGTCCCAACTGAGACACCTCACTCCTCTGGCACTCCAGCCGTGAGGGGTAGGGACAGAAAGGATTGAGGTTCAGGGCTTCCCATAGGCCCGGTTTACTTTTCTGGGGTTCTGGCATTGGTGAATTTTGTGAAGCTTCCTAGGCTGTGGGTTGGGGACAAGAATGAGGGGTTCAGTGTATGGGATAGGGCCACCAGTGAGTGGGCTAGGGATGGGGGTGCAGATTATTGGTGGGAGGTAGGGTGCAGGAGGGCATGAAGGTGTGAGGTATGGGCAGCGGTGGGGTTCAGGTGGGAGTGAGGGTGTGTGATCTGGATGGGAGGTGGGATGCAGGAGCAGGCTGTGAGTAGGGTATCTGACCAGGAAGGAGGGGGCAAGAGCAAGGGAAGGTGCAGTGTGTGGCCAGGAGGCAGGGTGTGTGAGTGAGGATGAGTTCAGGAGCAGGGTGTGTGTAGGGTGTCTGGCTGGGGGGAGGTTGCAGGAGCAGGCTGGGCGTGCAGGGTCTTGGCTGGGTGATACAGGAGTGAGCTGGGGGCGTGGGGCTGGGCATGGGAGTGTGGGGGGGATGACACTTACTTGCTTTCACGACCTACACCGCTCCCAGGCACCATGTCCCTGGCATGGCCTCCTGCTGCTCCCATAGACTGCAACGCCAGTCAACGGGAGCAGCAGGGAAAGCTTCCAGGCAGCGCGTCCGCATGTTGATATTTCCCCAGCCTGGGCAGGGGAGTGGCAGCGTACGGAGTCATTTCTGGCTCTGCTTCTTCCCCATGAGCCAGATCCAGTGGGTAACTCGTGGTTTCTTCTCCCCTCGCCCCCCAAGGGAAGCCAGTGCGGAAGCCAGTGCGGGTGCTCCAGCCTCGCGTGGGGGAGGGGGTGACACGAGTGCCAGCACAGGCTTCCTTCTGCAGGGAAAGGGAGGAAAGTGGAGGGGGTGGGGGGTTGAGCTTGAGCTGCCGACCACCTGGAAGGCACAGACTGCAGTTGGAGAACCACTTTTCTAGTTAATATATGTATTTTAACCAAGAGCTTGCACAGTAGGAGGTGACTAGTAAGTATGAATAAGTTTAACAACAAAAGCCTTACCAGGAAATAAAGGAAGACATACATAGGCTCACATGTAAATCAGAATTTAAAGAAAGAAAGGATAAAGCTGAATTTACTGGATGCTTTAAATCTCAGCTGTGAGGAGTGTTAGTACCAAGCACGTGGACATCCTCTAAGCTGACTTTGTTTATTGGGCTCCATTTACAAACATTTTAATGTTGAAACTGACATCATGCTTTTTTCTTCCTTGCCCTTTGCCTTTGATTTTCGGTTTCCCTAGTTTCGGTCAAGTGATTTTACTGTTGACTTCCTCTGTTGATCCTATATTTCTAATATCTGAATGGACTTTTTTGAGGTGTTTCCTGTAGTGTGGCTGACATAACGTGTTGTTCCTAGCTTGATTGACTTTTTATCTATGCTTTTAGTTTTCTTTCTCTTTTCCTCACCTCTCCAGTTACTTTTTTGCCCTTGTTTATTCCTAGTTCTCTGTCCATGCATCTGTCTTTCCATCTTTCTCATTCTCCTCTCTGGTTCTTTCCTTCCTTTGTTTCTTTCTTCCGTTCTCTAGTTTTATGTCTGCCCTACTCTTACTCTCATTTCCTATCTTTTTTCATCACATTTTGTTTGCTTGCTTGCTCATTCACACATTCAAGGATGTCTTAGGCTTCCCCTCTTCCCTGCTTGTCCTGCCCAAGAAGGAGCTTGTCTCTGCAAGCTTCACTCTTTGTATTTGTGTTTTCTACAGTAACTTACATATATAGGGATGCATTCTTATGAGTGGGCCAGTGATGTTGGAAGTTATAAGCACAGAATTCACAGCCTTATTGGGGTAGTGAGTAGGCAACAGGTAACACACAACCAACTGTTAGGGAAGGTACTTAATTAGGTGGGTGAGCTAGACCAGTGTTTTGATTTCAAAGACCAACTTTGCTGCCTCCTTAAACTGCGTCTGGGAGATCACAGGGAGGAGTGTTGGTTGTTGAAACACTGAGTTAGATTCTCCTTAACACTACCCCAGAAAGGAGTTACATTCTGCATTAGTCCAGCAGAGACTTGTCTTCCATGCTGTTGTCTAGAATGGAGGCTCGGAAATTCAGTTTTCAAGTACAACTTAATTTATATAAGAAATAATGTCTAGAAGCTCACTTAAACACAGTGAATAATGTAAACTCAGTGCAACTGGCTTTTAAATAACACTTCTTTTAAATAGTAATAAATTTTATCCTGTTGTTGGGTTTGTAGTATTTCAAACAAGGGTTGAGAACTTTCAATTGTCTTACATTTTTAACAGGCTGGTGAGCATGTTGTAAAATAGCCTATCTGGTGCTACATAAACTAATGAAATTCTGGAATCCTTTTTATGTTTCTGACAGACGCTCTACTTGTGCTAAACTTGATGACTATCACTGCAGGGTTGGAATCTTTATTACAGCACCAAGTGCACTCTGATGTTTGGAACAAAAAAGATAAAAAACATACCCTGTTTTAAGTAATCTACCCATAAACACGGCTATTTTGACACTGTGTATCACCTTTCATAGTTTATTGCTTAAAAAGGAAAAGCTTTGAAATGTTTTGGGAAAATTCTACAACCATTTCTAACGTACAGTTTATTTGGAGGTTTAAATGGATTTCAACTCCCAATATTGATGATCACTTATAGGAATTATTGTGTAGCAAAAATGCTTTACTACTTGTTTTAATATTCAGTTTTATTTACAGGTTGAATCTTTTGCTTTGATAATTTTAATGATAATACCTGTTTGATACATTAGAAATATTTTAAAATTAACACATTTCATTAAATTATATTGAATGGAGTTTTCAATTGGTTTTATTTACATGAAGTATATTGTAGAAGTAAGGGGTCGCATGGTAGAATCCATCTTGAGAGTATATAATTTACAGACTCTCAATTACCTTGGAATAGTGAAGTTCCAGTAAAAGCTATTCAGCTGTTAAATTACAATTCACATTTTTAATGTGTGTGGTTTAATGTTTTTGTATACCCCTTTGAAGCTCAAGAAATTGAGTTAATACTTCTGGGGCATCCCTAGTTTTGAGTTACTGTTCTTGTTATAACAGATGTGTTGTTTAGATTGATGAATATTTGAAAGTCTGGATTTCATAAATTCATCTTCTACCTTCTAGCACTATAATCTTTAGCCAAATTTGATTTTAGAGAAAAAGTGTATATGTAAGTTAAAGGTCTTGCAGCAGAGTGATATAAACTAAACATAATGGAAACTGATGCAGTCTTAAAGGGGAACTGTCAAAATTGGTAGCTTTAAAATTGTATTAGATTCTTACCTTATATGTAGAATGAATGGAAAAACATATGACTTGCTAGCATTGTTGCTGTCGGTGTAGTAGCTTTCAACATTACACCGGACTAACACAAGACTACTAACACATGACTGTTCTGATTTCAGTGGAACACAGATAAAATTCATCAGTAAAGTTCAACAATGTGGGTACTGAAGAATAGAGTTAGTAACAAAATAGATATTTATTGAGAATGAAGTGGCTTAAGTAACTTGGACGTCCTGGCTTTTAAAGCCCATAGTAATATCAGCTGTGCTATATTTGAGACCAGTTTTATCCATATAGATGTTTGTGATTGGACACTACCTGCCATTGCAACTTTTATCAGCAAGCTGCTGTGCCTCTCTGCCTTTGCTGTTGTGGTTTTAAACATCACTTTATTACTCCCTACCTTTTAAATAGCATGTTTCCCCAGTGGCGTTTTCTAGTATGATTATTGTTGGGCTTCCTGTGTAAGATGGAAGAAAACAAGATTTGTGCTGTTGAAACTGAAAACAATCTTTATAATATTAAAAAAAATTGGGGGAAAATATTTTTAATATCAAATATTGTGAGAAGCAATCTGCTTTTCTTTTCAAGGGCTTTCTTTTAAAATAAAGAAGTTATAAGAAAATTTAATTTCATATCCTCCTTCCGGTGTTGCTTTGATTTAGCTCTTGTTTACATAAAGTTCCTTTACAAGTAGCTTGTAAAACTTTTGCAGCTTTAAATAGCAAGATAATAGGGCTTCTTTTTTGTTGTTGTGTTGGATCTATAACTGACTAGCTGTATTACTACTCCACAGGAAACTGTTGTTCTGAAAAGAAGAATTAACCGGGCTTTCAACCTCAGCATTTTTATTGTGAGAAGGAAGATCACAGAAGTGTTACCATGGGGAGAACAGCAGCTAAAGGTAAGGTTGGTGGCTTTTATTCAAAAGGAAAGGAAAGCAGGAAAATAAGCTATTTCGGTTGTTGTTGTTGTTATTATAATACCTAATAGTGATAACTGCTGTGTTGTTAGACTGAAATAGTATGTCAATATGTACTGAACTTGTTATGAATCAGATTAAAGCAAGAAAACCCAGACTTTACAGTAGGCATACTAAATTTCTTAATTGAAATTCTTCGGTACCATTTCACCAAAAGCAACTGTTGTCCTTTGACAAGCTAGGAAACTGAGGCTGAGCCAGAGCCTGGCCCGGGGGAAAGGAGGAGTCTATACAGGCCTCCTCACTTTGCATTCTGAGGGTGGGGAAGTCCTGCACCAACAGTCCCTGGAGGGTGGAGGGGAAGAGCAGGAGGCCACGCAAGCCACCCCCACACTGGTGCGGCCTGGCTCCAGGGGTGAGGCAGTGGTGGGATGGGGAGGGGAAGTGGTGCTGGTGGGTTGTGTATGGGGCAGCTGACACTGGGATGACTGGCCCCGGTATTGCTCCGGGAGGGGGAGGACCCATTGGCAGTGGGGTGAAGGATGGGAGGGGAGGGAGTTTATCCAGGGAGGCCACTTTACCAATGGATTGCAGGATGGGGGAGCTTCATGTCTGGCTGGCCAGTATGAGGGTGGTGCGGCAACCCCAGTGATCATTTTGCAGGATAACTCTCCTCTGTGCTCACTGCCCCCAGAGGTGAGTATGAGAATCACATCCCTCCTCTTTCTCCCCCGCCCTTTCCATGTTATGGAAAATTATCAGATTCCAGGCACATCCCGTTTTCCTGGCACAACCAAATCCTGACCTTGTTTTAAAGTCAGGAAAAGAGGAAACTGCATACTACATTTGGTGGTCCTAGCTCTTATGATTTAGGAGGAGTTCGTGAACAAATGGACTCACACACACACACACACACACTCTCTCTCTCTCTCTCTCTCTCTCTCTCTCTCTCTCTCTCTCTCTCTCTCTAATATATATAAAACTGGATTGAGTAATACCAGTTATTGAGTTTTACAACAGCAAACTATATCAGCAACTGTTTTTCAAAAACCTGTGTAGATAGAATAAGCTGTTTGTTCCATGCAGTTTAATTTTTCATTTATGCGGTAGCGTTCTCCTGAATCACATGGTCCTCTATGCAGTGTCTTGGAAAAAAGCATCTTAAGTTACATTGTGTACCAGCTGAAAGGTGAGGTTTGAGCAGAGGTTTGAATATGTGAAATAGAATAGGTATGAAATGGAAAGATAGCATCTTCTGAAGAGATCTTGCCAACTGCTCTGGAACTGATACTTCTCAGCTTTAGGATAGGTAGCTTTTCTCTACAGAAGATTGCTAAGGTTTTTGTACCTAATTCATGCTTTCCACCTCTGCAGCTAAATTGCATTCTTAGCAATTGTCTACTATCTTGTAAATTGACTAGTGATCTGTGTTTCACTGGATCATGTATGATGACTACAGTTGCCCATGTTGTAGTTGCATGCACTGATGCAGAGCCTATAGAGGAAACTTAATATGGTTGGTTTGGTCACCTTGAGACTGTCACTTGATGTGCTGAAATACCTTGAGACTGTGTAAGCATGCGCACCCCCTGTGCTCCCCAATTCTGCTCTTCCAATGAGAGACAGTACATAGTCCGCCGTCTGCTACACCACTTTTAATAAGTGCACCCCGGTCCCTGCCAAAGGTTTCGTTTTACAAGTTACGGGCCTTTGAATGCCCTGTCTGAGTATTGCTCCGTGGGGTGGAGGGTAGGGGGACCCGGGCCTAACCTTATGACTGGGTCCCGGCCCAGGGCCCTAAAAGGAAGAGAACAACCGTACTCTCTTCCCTTATGGTCGGCGGGGCAACTGCCCGTAACATGCCGACCCATGGGCATCCATTGCTCTGACATGGGCCACTTCCTACCCTCCGCCAGTGTTCTTGGCTCTGGGGCGGGAGACCCCTGCTTCCTGGCGCCTTCCTGCTCATGCCCCTCAGTTCTCCGCCTCCAGCCGCCCTGTGTCTCCTCCCCTGCCTCTACCCGCCGGCTGGCTGTTAAAGTTGGTGGTGTAACGCTGCCCGGCACTGCCACGCCCCCTGGCATCCTGCAGGGCGTGCCAAGTGACGTCATCGCCCGGCGTCCCATGCCTACAGCTGCGGCGTCCTCCCTGGCTCCCTGGTCCGGCTCTTGCAGCGCAGCCCCGCCCCGCCCCTCCCCAGTTGCTGGGAGACCGGCGGGGTTTGAATGCAGAGCCCCGGTGCTCTGTTATGCTCCGCTTCCTGGCCAGGCTCATGCGGTGCGTCCTCGCCCCTCCCCAGTAACTGGGAGGCCGGCGGGGTGCCAGTGTGGAGCCCTGGTGCTCCATCACAGACTATCACTTGATGTGCTGAAATACCACTGAGCCTTCCTATCTGCCCTCTGGGGTGCCCCACCACTATATCCTGCTGAGTCAGACTCTCTGGTCTGTCTCAGCAAGGCACAGAGTTGTGGTCACAGCCTACAACAGAGCAGTTCAGCTCTGGGAAGACTTAGTGAAAGGGACTTGACACAGCATCCAGGTGCACAGCTCCAATGAGACCCGAACCCTAGATAGTTCAATCTTACTTTGCATGACATTTTATACAGAACAAGCTCATGAACTGGGTACCCCCTTTATCAATGTAAGAGAGAGATGCATAGCAGTTGTCCCCCCAGGTAACAATTATTTACACTGGGTTTATTAGCCCTGGCTGGGATAATTTAGTTGGGGTTGGTCCTGCTTTGGGTAGGGGGTTGGAAGAGACCTCAGGCAGGGAGCTGGACTCAACCTCCTGAGGTCTCTTCCAGCCCTATGATTTTATTAATAAAAGTGAATGTATTAAGTATAAAAAGTAGTACAGGCAGTCCCCGGGTTACGTACAAGATAGGGACTGTAGGTTTGTTCTTAAGTTGAATTTGTATGTAAGTCGGAACTGGCGTCCAGATTCAGCCGCTGCTGAAACTGACCGCCAGTTCTGACTTACATACAGATTCAACTTAAGAGAACCCCAAGCGTCCCCAAGTCAGCTGCTGCTGAAACTGATCAGTGGCTGATTCCAGGAAGCCTGGAACAGAGCAACTCTGCCTCGGGCTTCCTGTAGTCAGCGCTGGTCAGTTTCAGCAGCGGCTGACTTGGGGACGCCTGGGGCAGAGCAGCTGGGGTGCTGCTGGGTTGCTCCAGTAGCACCGCTCCTCGCTCCTTGGCGCTACTGGAGCAACCCAGCAGCACCCCAGCTGCTCTGCCCCAGGCGTCCTGCTTCAGCCACTGCTGAAACTGACCAGCAGCGGCTGAATCAGGACCTGGGGCAGAGCAGCTGGGATGCTGCCGGGTTGGTCCAGTAGTGCCCAGAGCGGGTGCTGCAGGACCAATCGGCAGCGCCCCAGCTGCTCTGCCCCAGGGTCCACAACAAAAGCCTGGTCTGCTGGGGGGGGGGGGCACACTAGCTGCGCTCCCCCCCCCCCCCCAGCAGACCAGGGACACGGGGAGCAGAGCCGCAGCGGCAGCAGGGTGCCGCGCCTCTGAGGCTTTGCTCTGGCAAAGTCTCAGAGGCGCGGGACCCCGCCGCCGCTGCGGCTTCAGTCCCGGTGCCCCTGGTCTGCTGGAGACGGTCCCCAGCAGACTAGGGGCACCGGGACTGAAGCCGCAGCAGCGGCGGGTTCCCGCGCTTCTGAAGCTTTGCCAGAGCTCCCGGTGCCTGTGGTCTGCTGGGGACCGTCTCCCAGAGCAAAGCCTGCGTCTGCCAGAGCAAAGCCTCAGAGGCGCAGGAACCGCCGCTGCTGTGGCTTCAGTCCCGGTGCCCCTGGTCTGCTGGAGACTGTCTCCAGCAGACCAGGGGCACCGGGAGCAGCTTACGAACGGGGCTTTCTCACCCCGGAGCTCGTAGGCAGCAATCCGCCACCTCGACCTCCGGGCCGAGAGAGCCCCGTTCGTAAGTGCGGATCCGACATAAGTCGGATCCGCGTAAGTCGGGGACTGCCTGTATTTAAGTGTTTGCAAGTAATAGCAAAGAGGTGATTGTACCTTGATCTGAAGACTGTTAGTTTTCTTTCAGTTTCAACTGGACTGAAGTTATGTTGATTGGGAAGGGAATTCTATTAGAAGGGATTGAAGGGGTGTGTGCTTCTTATCCCTATGTACCTGTACCATCTTGTGGGTTATTGGACTTTTTACTTATCCTTTTCCCAGGTTTTGGCCTTATTGCCTTACTCTTTTTGTTTGGATAATCTTTTTAAGTCAGGGGTGGGTAAATACCGGCCCATCGGCCAGATCGGGTCTGCCAGGGTTAGCCCCTGCTGGGCCCCCACCACTGTATTTACTTGCATCTAAGCAGGTATGGGTGATCTCAGCTCCTGTTGGCTGCAGATTGCTGTTTCTAGCCAATGAGAGCTGCAGCAAGTGGTGTCCATCCTACTTCCTGCCTCTCCCATTTGTCGGCAGTTTGCAGCCAATGGGAGCTCTGATCATTGGTACCTGTGGAGGCACAGGTAAATAGAGCAGTTGCAGCCCACCAGGGTTTAACCCTGACAAACTGCCACCATTTTATTGCCTACCCCTGTTTTAATCCTTGAGGCTGTCTCTAAACTACATCCCTTTTCTCGAAAAAGGGATGTAGATTAGACACTTAGAAATTGCAAATGAAGCCGGGATTTAGATTTCATGTGCTTCATTTGCAAATGGTGACCATGGTTTTTTTCAAAATGGGGCTTTTTGAAAGAAAACCGGCTGTTTAGACGGGGATCGATTGAAAATAAAACCCTTTTTCTAAAGATCCTGTACACCTCATTTTTTTTCAGCAGTACAGGAACTTTCAAAAAAGGGTTTTATTTTCAATCGATCCCCATGTAAACAGCCATTTTTCTTTCGAAAAGCCCCTTTATGAAAAACATCGCGGCTGCCATTATGCAAATGAGGCATGGGAAATTTAAATCCCGGCTTAATTTGCAATTTCAAAGAGTCTAATTTACATCCCTTTTTCGAGAAAAGGGATGTAGTTTAGAGACAGCCTGAGAAGGAAATGAAAAACAGCCCAAAGAAGAGAGAGTAAATGTCCTCTGCAGTCAATAGAGTATAAACCTAGAACTCTTAATCTTTAGGGGATTACTCATTCCCCATTCTATGTTCAACCCAGTGGATCATATCTTTGTTCTTAGTTTCAAACATGAAGAACACCACTTTCTTGAGCTAACCCACATCAGTGAAAAAAAATGTTGCTTAAAAGGTTAAATTGAAAATGGTGCATAAAAACAGGATCTCATTTTCACTAACTGTGGTTGACACAGTATTATAAGAAATTGACAGCATAATAAAAAAAGGAATACTAGTTTTTAGTATATGCTTAAAACACCAACTATAATAAGAGTGATAATTCCCCATCATTACTGTGAAATATCAGGACTGTGGCTGATGTGAATGCAATAAGGCCGTACTTGTTTACCAGGAAAATAGAGACTGAGATTGGAAATGTACTGCCTCAGTTCCAGTCATATTAAACTGTCTATTTCATGACTTGAAAAAGTTACATTCTTGTACACAGGGTGAAAAATAACCTATGCTGTCCTTCTCTGCTGAAAAACAAGAGAGCACTCACTCACTGATTTGCCTCCATTGTCCTTCACTCACTAGCCATCCCCCACTGGCGTTTCACATCAAGAACAAGAAATCTGTTAGATTTGTTTCTTCAAAAGATTTTTTTTGCCACTTTGTGTATATTGTCTTCATTTCAGTTCCCAGGTAAGTATAAAAAAATCTGTCAAAAATATTGACATTTGGTACTGAACAGGCAATTGAAATGTAATTATAATCCAAAAGTGAAAAGGGAATTGAATGCTCTGCAGCACAGTGGTTGCCTTAATTTTTGTTAATGTGGCAAAGCTATATACGGGTGTCTTCGCTGCTAACTTCTCTTGAGTTAGGCTAACTTAAGTGAGAACAGCTTCGCTGTAAAAAAATACTCAAGTTGCACAGAGTAGTTGTGGTAGAAGCTGAATAGTTATGTAGTTCTGAGTAGTTCTATAATCCCTGAGGGTATGTCTACGCTGCAAAGTTAATTTGAAATAACAGCCGTTATTTTGAATTAACTTTAATGGCGTCTATACAGGCAAACCACTATTTCAAAATAAATTTGAAATAGTGGGGCGCTTCATTCGAATCTGGCAAACCTCATTCTGTGAGGAGTAACGCCAAATTCGAAATAGCTAATTCAAAATAAGCGCTGTGTAGACACTTAGTTCGAATTAGCTGGCCTCCAGCCCTTCCCAGTTTCTCCTGGTGGCCACTCTGGGCCAAACCAGGAAAGCTCTCCTCCTCTCCCCCAGCCCCGGAGCCCTTAAAGGGGTAGACTCTAGCCAGACTGCACATGCCAGATCCAGGCCTGCCAGCAGTCGCTGCCCCTGACCCAGTGGCCCCACCATGAGCCGGGCAGCCAGTGCCAACCAGCTGTCCCCCGCCCAGTCACCCAGGAGCCAGCCAGGGGTCGTAGATGCCGCGCTCCCTCGTGGACTAGTGAGGAGATCATGGACCTCACTGAGGTTTGAGGGCAGGCCCCCAATGTCCATGATCTCTGCACTAGATGGAGGAATGCGGCCGTCTATGGCCGCATAGCTGCCACCATGGCCCAGAAAGGCCACAGGCGCACCTAAGAGCAGGTGCACCTGAAAATTAAAGAGCTGCGGCAGGGGTACACCAGGGCCACTGGACCACATCCTGGGGGGTGGTGCAGTCCGTGCCACCCCGGGGAGCAGCGAGCCGGGATCGGAGGACCCTGATCAGGGTGCGGAGAAGGAGCCGCCACGCCAGCAGGATTCCTGAGCAGTCCCAGGAGAGGAGTCAGCAGGGTCATCCGGGGAGGCCACACCATGTAAGTGCCATCACTGTCCCCTTCCCAGAGGGCGGGGTGGGGAGGGAGACCTGGCACCGCGCGTGTGGGCCTTGCTTACCACGCATCATGCAGGAACCTGTGCATGTGCGAGCACGTTTCGTGCCACTCCTGGGCAGGTGGGCTCCAGCTGCCTGCCACACAGGGGCCGTGGCCTGATAGCCACACGCGTGTGTGAAGACCTGACATGCTCCTGACTCTGGGGTGGGACACAACAGGCTGCCTCCCTTCACAAGCCCCCTCTAACATCTTCCCCCCAACCTCACCCACATTATACACAGCACAGGGGCATAGGTGCTGTCTTGGGGCAGCTCCCACTTCCGGGGATAGCTGGACATTCTGACCATGGCCTCTGTGCAAGCAGAGCGGCTCTGATGGTGCAGGGTACGGTCATCCTCACCTCACAGAGGGGGGCTGTGCTTCACCCACTGTGTCCCAGGGAGAACTGACAATTTCTCTTCTTTCTCCGTAGCTGCACCAGCTGCACGTGCAGGGTGCACTATCCCTTCTGGGACGTCCTCCTGCACCCGAGGGCTCCACAGGATGACCGCAACACGGCAGGGATACCGAGAGCAGCAGCTGGGGGCCCTGCGAACCCTGACCCACATCATGGAGCAGTGGGCAGAGGAAGAATGGGAGTTCCAGAAGGAGCTGCTTGCCCAGGGTCGTGCCATCTGTACCCATCTGCAGACCTTGGTGCAGAGTGTGCTGCCTCCTGCCGCTCCAGCGCCTGCTGCCCCCCCAGCTACTATTTCTTCTCCCACTTCTCCTCCTCCTCCTCCCATCTCTCCCTCCTCAACCTCCTCACCTTTCTCCTCAATCTCCGCACCCCCTACCTCAACTTCCACACCCTCCTCCCTATCCCCCCGGGGACGCTGAGGCCCCCGTACCTGCCATGCTGGGAGACATGTAGCCTGAAGAGACTCCCACCCCTGAGCGCTGAGCTTCCTCTCCCCCTTCCTCCCCTTGCTTCCCCCTCCCAGCTCCCTCCTCCCAGTTTTCCCCCTCCCCTCTCCCACCCTCTCTCTTCCCGTCTCCCACCTCCTTTCCCCATTCTCCCCAGAGGTTCATCTCCCCCCTCCCCCGCCATTTTGTTAAATAAACAGAGTTTCTATTTTTGAAAAAAAGTGTATTTTATTTGACATTAGGAAGTGGGGGCTAGGGAGGGGTAAGTGGAAGGATGTGAGGGAGGAATGGGGCACAAGCCCCCAGTGAGGCAGACCAGGGAAACTGTTAGTGCTCCTCGGGGCGGAAGCTCTCCCGCAGGGCCCCCTGGATACTGACATTCTCCTTATGGACCTCCCGGATGGCAGCCTGCAGCAAGTGCAGCCTGGCTGATAGCAACGCATCGAGAAGATGCACCAGAGTGCCCAGGGGAAGCTCTGGCTCCCTGTAGCAGAGAGCTGTGGTGTCTCGAGTGAGGGCAAGCAGAGCACACAGAGACACAAATGCTTTGCTGTCTCTCATCAAAGTAGACAAACAAGCAGGGAAATCTGAGAATTGTCTCTCTGGGGTGCGGGTAGGATCCCTTTAAGCACAGACCTTAGATAGCGTCAGGCAGCAGCCCCACACATTAAGTCCTGACCTGGTGCCCTGCCGGAACTGGTTCCGGCCAGCCTTAGCTCCGATTCAGAGCCCACTCAGTGTGGACGCGCTATTTCGAAATAGCAAAATGCTAATTCGAATTGCATTTTGTGTGTGGATGCGTTAATTTGAATTAGCCTAATTCGAATTAACTATTTTGAATTAAGATAACTCCAATTAACGCTGTAGTGTAAACATATCCTGACTGGCTAGCCTTGAATTAAAAGCACCATCACATTCAAGTTAAGGGATTTTGTGTGAGGATGGGATTTGAATTAGGGACAACACTCACATTATGGCTTGAGTTCCCTCTTCTGCAGCAGTTGGCAAAACACAGTCTGTGGGCCGGATTTAGCCCACCAAGCCTTTGGATGTGACCTGCCGGGATCCTCAGGCAGTCTCCTTGCCTACTATAGCCTCAGACTGCTCAAAACAGCCAGCTGCTGAGGCCATGCGCGCCTCTGCATTGCATGACTGGTGGGGGAAGACTTTATGTGCTGCTCCTACCCCCAGCACAATTCTCACAGTTTCCATTGGCCGGTTTCCAGCTAATGGGAACTGCAATGACTGTGTTGGGGGTGAGGGCAGCACACAAAGTGGTCCCCTCCCCCACCTAGCAAGCAGCACACAGAGGCACATGGCCCCAGCAGTCTGGAGCTGCAGTAGGCTGGAAGCCTAAGGATCTTGCCAGGCTTCTGGCTGGGAGTCACCTAGGTAAGCACCTCCCAACCAGAGCCCCACCCCTTCCCACAACCCAGCTCCCTCACCTTCCCTTCCTGCTCTAGATCACCGCCCAAACCTCTGCACCCCTCCTGCCCCAGGTCACAACTCCCTCCCAGACCTTGCATCCTCTTCTACACTCCTCCCCAGGCCTGAATCCTCTCCTGCACCCATAACCTCCCTGAACCTACACTCCCTGCTGCACCACAATCCTCTGCCACAGGTCATAACCCAAATCCTCTGCACCCCTCTCCCAGGCCAGAATCTTCTCCTGGACCCTGCACTCCAATTGCCTCAGGATACACAACCTCCTTTTTCACCCAAACTTCCACTTAGATCCCACACCCTCTCCTGCACCCCAGTCCTCTGTCCCGAGCTCTCTTCTGAACACAACCTTTGGGCCAGACTCTGCACCTCCTCCATAGAAAAGTGCCTTCTCTGACCACTTACCAAAATCTTGAAGTGCCCTCCAACAAAAATGATTACCAACACCCCTGCTCTTCAGTTAACATCAGCCCTACTAGTTTAATTCCCTTATTTATTCCATATGCATAGGGCTTTTCCTTTGCTACTGATACCTGAAGTAGGGTGGAATCAATTGTGTGCTCCTCATGGGTTCCACTCTGTTTTTTAAACAATGGTAATAGCTGTTTCTGCACCTTAGGTCTTTGAGATAAACCTTTTTCTGCTGATTCATGGGTGTGATGTAGGTCTAGACCTGTGTTTGATCAATTCGGGTTGCAATGAGAACTTTGAGAAATAAACTGGTAATATTTTTCTTTTTCTGTTTCCGTTTGTAAGGACGTGCACTAAGATTTGTCAAATATGACTAGTGATCTTGGGTTATCCAATATTTATGTGGCCAACTTGACACACTTAAGAGGGGCTTGAATTCATAGGGCCTTGTGAAGCACATTGAGTATTAAGACCTTTTCTTGTGTGTCAAATACAAAAATCACTAATCTCTTTGAAAATCTTGGCTCAAAGGCCCAGTATGCTCAGAAGTCTAACATTCTCCCACAAAACATAAAACAAAATACAAATTTTTTGAAAATAAAGGTAGGTTTGGTGTATTACAATTTTGA
Source organism: Pelodiscus sinensis (assembly GCF_052426305.1). Lineage (NCBI taxonomy): Eukaryota > Metazoa > Chordata > Testudines > Trionychidae > Pelodiscus > Pelodiscus sinensis. The sequence continues at coordinate 214,594,583 of NC_143052.1, forward strand.
AAAGAGGTTTGTTGGCAGCCAGCAAGCATTCTTTTTAGAATTCTTTCTTTCCTTACTTGTACGTTTACTTTGTTAATTTCTTTTTTAAACTCTGATACAAACTAGAATAAGAATACAATTTTACCTTTTTCTGACATACTAAAATATATAAATGAAATTCTGTGCTAATATAATGTATTTATCTTTGGAATTGTGTTTATAAGTGCTCTATATTAGATTAATTGTTACCCTGGACTTCATTGTGATGTCAATGTTAAATCTATTATGAATGACATTTTATGTCTTGTAGATTCAAAGAATGTAAAAAAGGAGAAAAATGTGAAGAATCAGCAGTCAAACAACATGTCTTTAAAAAATGGTAGGTATTAAAATTGTAAAATGATTAATCAACATAATGTTTAAATTTAAAATATTTGGATTGTGTTGTCTTAATTTCTTTTATACCTCTCAAGCTGTTACATATTACTGGGATACATAAAAGAATAGAAGCCGCTGAACCACTGCTGTTAAATTCATTAGTGGACTGTGTTTTGATATTTCATATAAAGGTGTCTTTGAAAGTGTGAAAAGATTGACATTAGCATGGTAGTTTAGCTGAGCAAAATGCCAATACTAGTTGCTTATGTAATCCCATGAACAAAAACAATGCATGGGTCTCAATTTTTTAAAGTTTTGGGTTATTGCTATTTTTTTGCCTCATCTAATCCTATCCATACATTTTCTCTGACATGTCTCCCAAAACTCTGCGTTTTCTCCCCTTTAACTAACATGTGTGCTGATCCTGAAGAGACAAGCTGCAATAAATTGGCTGAATTTTCATTAGTACTACAGAGGTAAGGAAGGTAAAATAATCTCATGCATTTGTTCCTCTGTGGAGAAAACTAGAAAGTGGATTGTTTGAGACCAAATAAAAGTTCAGAGCATTTTGATCTGCAGTTGTGTCCCATGATTTGAAATAAAAATGGATACCTTCCCTCTTACTGGAAAATGATGCTTTTTTCATCAGGGTCATGACTGATAGGGTCACGTCTGCCATTGCGAAGGAGCAGGAAAATCATTTGCTGCTGTGTGGTGCAAATGTGTGGTCCGTTTCTTAAAGCTGATCTGTTTATACTAGCTACATGTCTAAAAGGCAACAACTAGCGTTTTGAGTACATTGCTGCCACCCTTTCCTTTCCCTACCAATTAATAGAATGGTGGGGCACCCCCCGTCCCCGTCAAGAGTCATTCAGTACACGTTAGCTCTAGGGAAATTCTGTGCTAACAAATGAAAAATTCTATGCACAGTATTTTAAAATTCTTCATATTTTGTCAAAATAACACCGTATAATCACACTAGTTTCATAGAATTGGAAGGGACCTCAAGAGGTCATTAAGTCCAGCCACCTGCCCTCATGGTAGGACCAAACACTGACTAGATCATGGATTCCCAAACTGGGGGGAGTGCCCCCCTGGAGGGGCGCGAGGCGACCGTGCCTCTCTCCCCCTCCCCCCATCAAGTTTTGCTGTCCCTCTCAGTTCCTTTTTTTTTTTTTCTCAACAAATTTTGCTGCTTTTTCTTTTTTTGGCAGGTGGGGCGTGAGGGTTTTTTTCAAAAATCAAGAAGGGGGGCGTGATGCCGAAACGTTTGGGAACCACTGGTCTAGATCATCCCTGATAGATGTCTTACTAACCTGCTCTTAAATATCTCCAGTGATGGAGACTCCACAACTCCCCTAGGCAATTTATTCCAGTGTTTTTCCTAATGTCCAACCTAGCCCCCCCACTGTAATTTAAGCCCACTGCTTCTTGTCCTATCCTCAGAGGCCAAGGAGAATAATTTTCTTCCTCTTCTGTGTAATACCCTTTTAGATACTTGAAAACTGCTATCATGCCCCCTCTCAGTCTTCTCTTTTCTAAACTAAACAAGCCCAGTTTAGTTGAGTCTTCCCTCATAGGTCATGTTTTCTAGACTTTTAATCATTTTTGTTGCTTTTCTCTGGAGTTTCTCCAATTTTTCCACATCTTTCTTAAAATGTGGTGCCCACAACTGGACACACTATTCCAATTGAGGTCTAATCAGCACGCAGTAGAGCAGAAGAATTACTTTCTATGTCTTGCTCATACCATTCCTGTTGATGCATTCCAGAAACATTTTTGCTTTTTTTGCAACAGTGTTGACTAAAGTTTTACTTGTTGTCCACTATGACCCCTAAATCCGTTTTGGCAGTACTCCTTCCTAGACAATCACTTCCCATTCTGTAAGGGTACATCTACACTGCAACACTATTTCGAAATAACTAGCACTATTCCGAAATAACTGTGTAGTCCGAATCTACACAGCAGGAAGTTATTTCGAAATAGTGTCAAAATACTGTCAAGCTGAAGGACTTCTTACTCCAACTCCTGTAACCCTCATTGTATGAAGAATAAGGGAGGTTGGAGGAAGAGTGCTTTATTTCGAAATAAGCGGTGTTTAGACAATCCCTATTTTGAAATAAGCTTTTTCAAAATAAGGCACGCAGTTGATGTAGCTCAATTTGTGTAACTTATTTAGAGGGAAGCCCTGCTGTGTAGATGCACCCTATGTGTGAAATTGATCGTTCCTTCCTGAGTGGAGTGCTTTTCATTTGTCTTTTATTAAACATCATCATGTTTACCTCAGACAGTTTCTCTAGTTTGTTCAGATCATTTTGAATTTTGACCTTATCCTACAAAGCACTTGTAACCCAGCTTGGTATCATGTGCAAACTTAATAATCGTGTACACTATGTCATCACCTAATTCACTGAAGAAGATATTGAACAGAATTGGTCCCAAAACAGACCCCTGTGGAATCCCACTTGTTATGCCCTTCCAGCATTGTGAACTGTTAATAACTACTCTCTGAGAACGGTTATCCAGCCAGTTATGCACCCACCTTATAGTAGCCCCATCTAGGTTGTGTTTTCCTAGTTTATTGATAAGAAGGTGAATGTGAGACAATGTCAAATGCCTTACTAAAGTCTAGGTACATCACATCAATCGCTTCTCTCTTATCTATCAATTGCTTCTCCCTTATCCACATTGTTACAATCCTATCAAGGAAAGCTGTATGATTGGTTTGACATGCTTTGTTCTTTATAAATCCATGCTGGCTGCTACCTATCACCTTATTATTTTTCCAGATATTCGCAGATGGATTCCTTAATTACTTGCTCCATCATCTTCCTTGGCACAGAAGTTAAAATTGATCGGTGGGTAGTTTCCTGGATTGCTCTTACTTCCCTTTTTATAGATGGGCACTATTTTTGCCCTTTTCCAGTCTTCTGGAATCTTTCCCGACTTACATGACTTTTTAAAGATGATAGTTAAAAGCTCAGATACTTCCTCTATCAGTCCATTGAGTATTCTAGGATGCATTTCATCAGACCCTGGTGACTTGCCGACATCTAACTTTTCCAAGTAAATTTTAACTTGTTCTTTTATTTTATCTTCTAAATCTACCCCATTTCCACTAGCGTTCACTATGTTAGGCATCCTACCACCATCCATCTTCTTGATGAAAACCAAAAGTCCATAAGCATCTCTTCCATTTCCAAGTTTCCTGTTATTGTTTCTCCCTCTACCCTGTCCTTGGATTTCCTCTTGTTCTTAATATACTTGTAGAACATCTTCTTGTTACCCTTTATGCCCCATCTAGATTTCACTCATTTTGTGCCTTTGCCTTTCTAATCTTGTCGCTGCAATCCTGTGTTGTTTGATTATATTCATCCTTTGTAATTTGACCTAGTTTCCACTTTTTACACAACTCCTTTTTGATTTTTAGATTACACTGCTCTACAGCCAAAATGCTTCTGAATGTAGTCAAACTTTACTAATTCTGGGTCACTGAGAACAAAAATGATGATTAAAATTGTTGATTGGCTCTAGTTTTCAAGATATGCTATTGGGTCAGTATATACGACCCTTGACTTGCGAATGGCGGAGGATAAGTGACTTATAAAGGGAAGGGATCTCAATTTAAACCAGAAATGACTAAAATACATCTTTGACTGGATCTATGAATAAATCTATGACTGGGTTTGGACAGTACTTGCTTTTTAGGCAAAACAATGAATGATGCAATCTGAAGCTGGTATTGCGTCATACATGCTATGAATTACATCGTTATTCCTAGAAGTCATGGATGTTTTGCTGCATAATGGCAATGTTTTGCCATCAATTCCAGTTGGTCATGCAGTCCATGTGAAGGAAACCTATGACAACATGAAACAACTTTTGAGGTGCATAAACTATGACCAACATCAGTGGCAGCTTTGTGGCGATTTGAAGGTTGTTGCTCTCTTGCTTCGTCTACAGACTGGATACACAAAGTACTGCTGTTTTCTCTGCGAACAGGATAGTCGTGCAAGGGATTCCCACTACATCAAGATAGATTGGCCACTCCGACAGTCATTGGAGCCTGGGAGGAAAAGTGTTCAGCATCCACCACTTGTTGAATCAAGGAAGATTTTGTTACCATCCTTACACATCAAGCTGGGTCTGAAGAAGAACTTTGTCAAGGCCATGGACAAAACACAAACAGCTTTCAAGTACCTCTGTGGAAAATTTCCAAGGTTAAGTGAAGCTAAGATAAAGGAAGGTGTCTTTGTTGGTCCTCAGATTCGTGAACTTCTTCAAGGTGATGCATTTGACCATGCACTGCGTGGCAAGGAAAAGACGGCATGGAAAGCCTTCCAGTTAGTGGCAATAACTTTTCTCGGAAACAACAAGGCAGACAACTACAGGTTGTTGGTGGAAAACCTCCTCAAGGCATACAAAAGTCTTGGTTGCAACATGTCACTAAAGATACATTTTTTGCACTCTCATCTAGATTTTTTTCCACCGAACTGCGGAGCAGTGAGCGACGAGCACGGCGAGCGATTTCACCAGGACATTGCAACAATGGAGAAACGCTATCAGGGCAAATGGAGACAATCAATAATTGCAGATTATTGCTGGACAGTGACAAGAGATGCTCCATTTAATGAATACAAGAGACAAGCCAAGAAGCGCCGAGAAGACACTGATTAGGACTAAACTATGTGCATAATAGTTTTTTGCCTTTTGTTTCATAATAAATTTTATTTATATAACCCTTTTGCTTATTTTTAAAGTGTTACATAAACAGGACAGGTGAAATATTATCATGTAAAGCAACCATAAACACATGAAAAGACCTAGGTTTACAATTTATGATTAAAACTCTACTATCTACACAATATACATAGACGTAAAATGTAAAAACTTAAATATCTTGGAATCAATGTTGTTTTAATTGTCATATTTGAATTCAGCACATCAAAATACATAATAAATAGCACATTTTATCTCTGAAGCAGATGACTTCTAAAAAAATTCTAGACCAGTGTTATAAAAGATCTCCTGATTGATCCAAAGTAGTCTCCTGCCATAGTTTCTATCTTTGCTATGTAGTGGTATAGCTTGCTTTTGGGCCCCTAATAATGTTCCTCTGAAAAACTGCCAACTCTCTTCTCCTCTTAGTCTTGCTTCCCATGGGACCTTAGCTACAAACTCTGAGTTTACTAAAATCTGACTTCCTGAAATTCATTGTCTCTATTTTGCAGATCTCCTTTCTACTAGTCCTTAGAATCATGAACTCTGTGTCACTTTCTCCCAAGCTGCCTTCCACTTTCAAATTTTCAACCAGTTCCTCCCTATTTGTTAACATCAAATCAAGAACAGCTTCCCCCAGTAGCTTTCTCAACCTTCTGAAATAAAAAATTGTCTCCAATGCAGTCCAATAACTTATTTAAGTTATTTTGGTAATATATTTCAAAACACCTATCAGCAAGTTTGTCAACACAGATGAAGAAAAGATTTCCCCCCAGGAGAAGAAAGTTAAAGAAACACCCATGACAGGAGCCTTTTTTTTTTTTTCTATCCAGTGCCATCGACCCACAGAAAATATCAGTTGAGACTACACACTGGCCCCTGGAGGTTGGAGGAGGTTCAGGGCTTCGAAGGACTTGGTAGTTATATAGGACATAAACTACCCAAATATCTGTTGGGAAAGTAACATAGCAGGGCACAGATAATCCAACTAGTTCTTGGAATATATTGGAGAGAAATTATTATTTCAGAAAGCGGAGAAAGCTACTATAGGAAAGGCTGTTCTAGATTTGTTTTTAACTAAGTGAAGAGCTGGTTGAGAATTTGAAAGTGGAAGAGGCAGTTGGGTGAAAGTGATCATTAAATGAGTTCATGAGTCTAAGGAATGATAGAAGGGAGAACAGCACAAAAAAGACAATGGATTTCAACAAGGCAGACTTTAGCAAATTGAGTAATGGGCCTACCATGCATCCTTCGTCTTCCTCGTGCTTTTAATGTATTTGTGAAATGTTTTCTTGTTACACTTAATGTCTTTACATTGAGCTCGTTTTGTGTCTTGGCCTTTCTAATTTTGCCGTTACACACTTATGTTATTTATTTATATTCATACTTTTGTATTTTGACCTAGTTTCCACTTTTTGTAGCATTCTTTCCATTCTTAGATCATTCAGTATCTCCTGAATAAGCCAGGGAGGACTCTTGCCATGCTTTCTATTTTTTCTGCTCACTGAAATAGTTTGCTCTTGTGCCTCTTAATGATTTCTCTTCGGAAAAATTGCCAACCATGTTCAGTTGCTTTTCCTCCGAGACTTGCTTCCCATGGTACCTTACCTAACAACTCTCTGAATTTGCTAAAATCTATCTTGTTGAAATGCATTGTCTTTTTTGTGCTGTTCTCCCTCTATCATGGCTGGCTGGGTTGGAGGGAGGGGGGAAAAGCAGGCTGCATGGTGTGTATGTGCCAGGACATTTTACATGATTTCATTTCAAACAAAGGTGTTAATGGCTTAAGGTAACCGATTTTTTTTTAACAGAATTTTTTTGGAGTGTTGCAGATATCTAAAACTCTGATCTTAGGATTTTTTAAGAAATCATTGTTACAATATACCATGTATGTATTAGTATTGCATTAAGGCCAGATCTTTGCTATGTGGTAGAGTTCTGGCTCTTATGAGTCAGAAGTAGCAGTTACTATGTGTGATGCTAGTTTTGTAGGATGAAACCTTATTTGCAAGCTCTTTGAAACATGCATCTGTCTACAAACACTGAAATAATGTGTTAATTTGTTCTGGGATTCTAGTCTTTCAGTTGGTGACACACACAAGGTAAAAGTTTCAAATCAGGAGAACTTTTATCGATTTTTACAAGTCTCTGTTTCACCCTAACACTAAGCATTCCCCAGAGAAACTGGGGAATGCCTTTTACTCTCCTTTCCAGTGTCAGTAAATATTTTATTAGTTGTGATCTCCTTGAAATTACTATTCCTAGTTGACTCATAGATTTGTTTAGCATCTTAAAGCTGAGCTTTGTGTGGATAATATGCATTTTCATGTGTTTACTAGCCTGAGATGTTAGAAAGGATGATGATACATGTACCCCAAGAGTAGTGTTAATTTTCTTTATTTGACTTCATATTAAATATCATAAGCACTGCTCCTTGTTAGCTGTCCCTTGTTATAATATATTTTCTTTCACACATGGATTGTTTATATATAAAATTTTTTGTTTAGATTGGTGGTACACATCCACCCACTACCTCAGTATTGGTGTTGCACATGAGATATTTCAACCTGCCCAAAAGAAAATTTAACCTGCCCAAGGATAGAGGGAACACTATTGGTAAGCTATTATGCCATTACCATGCCTTCCAGTGTACATGCTGGTTTTGTTAGGGTGATCCTGCAATCCCTATTTACATAGACTCTGAGCCCCACATACGGGGTTGAATATTGCTTATGAGTCAGAACAGAGTGGCATATACTGGAAGAAGAAATGGTTACTTACTGTAAATGTGGTTCTTCTTTGAGAAGTAGCCTTGAGGAGTAGCCTTGTGGGTGCTTCACCTTAAGTGTTTGGGCACTGCAGCGCGCCCAGCTGGAAGACTTCAATAGCAGTGCTGTTGAGAGGTAGTTTGCGCATGCGCAGCACACTCCATGCGCTGGGCAGCTAATGCGCATGCGTGGGCTACGATCCCTTCTGTTCCTTCTCTGCCACCGGCAGTGTTGGTCAGAACCCGCAGTACGCTCTGCATTGAGCTCCTCCGACAGATAGGTAGCCTTTTTACCACAGACTTTAGTCAGCTTTAGCCTTAAATCGCCTTCCTTCCACTCTAAAAGAGTGGACTGCAGATAAGCAAAGGCTCCCCGCCTCCAGCTTTCCCCTTGTGGGGCTCACCCCACAGGAGCTCTTCCCTCTGCATTTTATTGATTTTTTTTTTTAAAATTGATTTTATTTGATATACTCCGTCTGAGGAAAATTGAGGAAAATTTCTTCAGGGAACCCCCCCTCCCCAGGCATAAACCAAAGCTGCCTCAGTTCAAGTGCCATCTATTTGCTGCTATTTTTCATGCCCGGAAGGGCGTTCATTTATCTCCATTGCCTGGGGGAGCACCGCGGCGTAATGCAGTGTGCTCATCAGAGAGACCTGACGGCTGGAGCACACAAAGCAAGAGAGCTAAAACTGAAATCCATCTCGCTTGAACGGCACTCTGACCAGTCCTAGACCCTGGTCCCCTACATCTCTGCTTAAACCTTCACAGGGGCAATGTCAGAGAAGGTGACTTCAGCTGCCTTAGCTGCTAGCTTGGCAACCTCTAAACAATCTAAGAGGACAGATGCAGATGCTAACAGGGAATCCCTTTCACCCAAGAAATAGCGATCCCACAAATCCAAGCCAGTTCCATCCCCTGTGGGGGCTCCAGACAAGAGCTTGCTGGGGCTGTGATCACCCACAGCACCCCGATGGTCCCAGGATTTGGCCACAATGATGAAACAGGCTAGCAAGCCTAAGCCCCCTGCGACACAATCCTGGTACCACTGGCTGTGCTGACGCTGCACTCTGCTAATGATAAAAATACTGAGCAAGTCAAAAGGCACAGAGGCACAGTATGCCACCTATGCCTCAAATTTATTTTTCTACTAAAAGTTACCTCAGTACCCACAACTCCGCTTTTCAGTACTGATGCCTCCCCAGCACCAGCCAGGTTCTCTCCAGCAACTATAATAGCTTCTGCACCTCCTTCATCTAGTGAGGAAGAAGCCGCGTCTCTCCCAAATGCCATGTCACCCAGGCATTCCTGCCCTAAGAGGATGATGCTTCAGCCACAACCCATGATACCTCAGTGACACCCCAACTAATGGCTACTACCTCCTATGCCCATGCCTCCTACTTGGCCCTACTGGGACCCCTGGGCATCTTTCAGAACACACCAGCAGCAGTATCAATACTTCATGCAGGGTCACTCAAGACCCACATCAGTGACCTCCCTAGATGTGTCTGGGGGTCAAACCGACTTCGATCACCCCTTCAGCGATGATAACTCTGATTCATCTCATCCGCCAACTCAGTTGTCCTCCCCCTCCGGAGGATGCCCTTATGCCACTGCCTCCTTCAGCAGGCGGTGATTCCAAGGCTTTCCAGGACCTCTATAAAAAAGGTGATTGACTGTACTAGAAATGTCATTAATGACACAGCCTAACACCCAACATAAGTTCACCAGCATCCTACATGCCACACCGGTGGCTAAATTAGCACTACCTATAGACCCTGCCCTCATTGATCATGCTAAACAACTGTGGTAAAAATCCACTATCATATCACCAGTGCACAAGAAGGCAGATAGAAAATACTACGTCTCCTCACAGGGTGCAGAGTTCCTTTTCACACCACCTCCTGCCAATTCCCTCATAGTTGACGTTGCCAACTAGAAGACCAAACAAACTTTACCAAAATCTACTCCCTGTGATAAGGTGTGGAAACAACTTGACCTTATGGGCCGAAAAGCCTACTCCTCAGATTTCCTCCAGCTACGCATCTTGAGCTACACAGCTATGCTTGAGAAATATACCCATCATATCTTTAAGCAGATACTGAATAAAAGTGGGTATCTTCCAGAACAGGACAAGGAGCAGTTTAAAGCCAACACAAATGAGGGCTCTCTAATAGCCAGGACAGCCCTACAGGCTGCCCTTGACTCCACTGACACCACTGCTCGTTCCCGTGCAGCTGCGGTCATGATGAGGAGAGTATCCTGGCTCCAAGTATCTGACTTCCCAAAAGAAGTCCAGACAAGGGTTGAAAACCTCTCATTTGAGGGCCCAAAGTTCTTTGTGGAGTTTACCGACACTTCATTGCACTCCTTGAAAGATTCTAGGGCCACTCTTTGTATGCTGGGCATTCAGGTTCTTGTGCCAAAATGAAAACAAAACAAATGTTATACACAGAGATACAGACCTGCCTTCTTTACTCAACCACAGGGGGAGTAGAACCAGAGGAAGCATCAGAACTAGGGCAGAAGGTGGTAATTTGTTGACCAGCTTACTCTTTCCCAGCTCTTTAATAATAGACAATATTTTGAAGCTCAAGTTGGGAGTCATCAGATTCATCCCTCACCTCCCATCCTTCATGGTACTCCAATATCCACACAATGCCTAACATCTTTCTGTCATCAGTGATGCCTCATAACATCCAACAAGTGGGTGCTGGATGTCACAAGGAACGGGTACTGCATACAGTTTCTGTCCGTTCCCAAACCCCAACCACCCACCCTATCCCTCTTCAAGGACCCATTTCACGAGTTTATCCTATGCGAAGAAACTGACCACCTGCTCTCCATTAAAGCAGTGGAGCATGTTCCCCACCAGTACCACAACACTGGCTTCTATTCCTGGTATTTCCTCACAGAAAAGAAGTCAGGGGGATGGAGGCCAATCTTAGATCTGAGAGGCCTCATCAGGTATGTTCTAAGGAGAAGGAGTAACTCACCCTCTACAGTAACTGAGGTTCTTTGAGATGGGTGTCCCTGTGGGTGCTCCATCACCCACCCTTCCTCCCCGCTGCTTCAGTACATCATCGCGCATCCCTACCGGGACAGAGAAGGAACTGAAAGAATCATAGCCCACGCATGTGCATTAGCTGCCCAGTGTGTGGAGTGTGCTGTGCATGTGTCAACTACCTGTCACTAGCATTGCTATCGAAATCTTCCGTCTGTGCGCGCTGCAGTGCCCAAACACTTAAGGTGAAGCACCCACAGGGACACCCATCTCCAAGAACCACAGTTACTGCAGAGGTTGAGTAACCCTCTCTTCTTCAAGATGTGATGCAGATGTGTATTCCTGACCCATTCTCTGTCCCTTTGCATTTGAGTCTGGTCTTTGGGCCTTTAGTGTGAAGGGGAGGTGGTTTGTGATGGCGCAGCCTCAAATAACTAGGAGAGAAGCAATTGCCATAAGGTGTAAGGGCTGCCCATCTGAGTACTGCTAGGCAAAATTCTCGGGCTGTAGTCTACTCAGTGCTCACACATGTTAGTGGAATTTGTCTGCATCACATCTCGAAGAACCGCAGTTATAGTAAGTAACCATTTCTTCTGCTCGTCTAGAGTGATAGAGGATAAGGAAGCAACTTCTATTCCTCCTGCTCTTGGGATTTGAATAGTGCCTGTTCCTCCCCTCATGAGGGGTATGTCTACACTACAATGTTAGTTCGAACTAACGGACGTTAGTTCGAACTAACATTCATAGCCGCTACACTAGCGCTCCGCTTGTTCGAATTTGAATCGAACTAGCGGAGCGCTTAGTTTGAACTAGGAAAACCTCATTTTACGAGGATTAAGCCTAGTTCGAACTTACTATTTCGAATTAAGGGGTGTGTAGCCCCTTAATTCGAACTAGTGGGAGGCTAGCCCTCCCCAGGTTTCCCTGGTGGTCACTCTGGCCAACACCAGGGAAACTCTATGCCCCCCTCCCGGCCCCGGACCCCTTAAAGGGGCACGGGCTGGCTACAGTGCCCGTGCCAGGTGCAAGCCTGCCAGCACCCAGCCAGCAGACCCTGCACCTGGCACGGCACAGAGCCACCCACCCGATGCCCCCCAGCCCATCCCCTCTTCCCGGGACCAGGCTGGCGGCTCCCGGGAGCTTGCCCTGGACCGCAAGAGGCGGGCACCTTCCTGGGCTAGTGCGGACATCGTGGACCTCGTCCACGATCTCCGCACTAGGCACAGGAAAGTGGCCGGCTAGGGCAGGAGAGCTGCCAGCCTGGCCACCCAGGAGCAGGTGTGCATGAAAATCAAGGGGGTCCACTGAGACCCCCGACCCTGAGCCCTGAGCTTACAATGGCCGTCCTGGGTCAAACCAAAGGTCCATCTAGCCCAGTAGCCTGTCTGCCGACAGCGGCCAACCCTAGGGACCCTGGAGGGGATGGACCGAAGACAGTGACCAAGCCATTTGTCTCGTGCCATCCCTTTCCAGCCTTCCACAAACTTTGGGCAGGGACACAACTCCTACTCCCTGGCTAAGACTACTCCATGGACCCAACCTCCATGACTTGATCTCACTTCCCTTTAAACTCTGTTCTAGTTGTAGCCTTCACAGCCTCCTGCAGCAAGGAGTTCCACAGGTTAACTATTTGCTTTGTGAAGAACAACTTTCTCTTACTAGTTTCAAGCCTGCTACCCATTCCTTTCCTTTGGTGTCCTCTAGTCCTTCTTTATGGGAACTCATGAAGAACTTTTCTGAATGCACCCTCTCCACCCAACCCCTGCTTTTAGAGATCTCTATCCTGTCCCCGCTCCATCTCCTCTTTTCTAAGCTGAACAGTCCCAGTCTCTGTAGCCTCTCTTCATCTGGGACCTGTTCCCAACCCCTGATCATGTTAGTTGCCCTCCCCTCTCCCAGCCTTTCTCTTCCCCTCTCCCACCTCCTTTTCCCAGTCTCCCCCAGTTTTGTTCAATAAAGACAGAGTCAATGTTGGAAGAAACGTTATCTTTATTTTGTACATCAATAAGAAGGGGGGCTAGGGAAGGGTAAGTGGAAGGAGGTGAGGGAGGAATGGGGTACGAGCCCCCGATGGGGAGGACTGGGCTGGCTCTGCGGGCTTCTGGGGGTGGAAGCTCTCCTGCAGCACCCCATTGCCCCCTCTCCCCAGATGGCAGCCTGCGGCAAGTGCAGCCGGGCTGATGGCCGAGTGGTGTGATGTGCCCAGTGTGGGTACTCTGGCAATCCAAGCCAGGACTGCTTTGCAAGCGGGGCACCCCTTAGAACTGTCTGTCCGGGGTGGGAGTCGGGACCCTTTAAGCACAGCCCTCGGCTAGCCTGAGACAGCATCTCCACGCTCTAAGTCCTCCTCTGATGCCCTGCCGGCACTGCTTCCGGCCATCCTTAAGCCCTGTTCAGGGTCCACTCAATGTGGACTTGCTAGTTCGAATTAGCAAAACGCTAATTCGAACTAGTTTTTAGTTCTAGACGCGTTAGTTTGAATTAGCTTAGTTCGAATTAACTAATTCGAACTAAGTTAGTTCGAATTAACGTTGTAGTGTAGACATACCTGAGCAGTGTTCCCTCTAAGATTTCCCATCCATGAGTGGAGTGACTTTTGTCTTGTGAGCCAGTATTGAGGTCATGTGCACTTGTTTGGATGTGTGCCACTGGCACTCACCAGTGGTGCTGATCTCTGAGAGACTCTCCTAGTGCAGAGATCCTCAGCCTGGCCTCCCCTTGCTGGGAGCCCAAGCCCTGCTCTCCTTTGATGAGGAGAAGAGATCTGCCTTCCCAGGGAGCACTGCTCCCGGGGCAATCTGTGTGCAGGGCAGGGGCTGTCCTAGGCTGCTCTCTGTGAGGCTAGCTGCAAATCTCAACCTGGAGCAGAGGTAAACTGCTGCCAGTGCCCAGGGTTAGCAGAGTGTGGGGATCCTGGAGGTGGAGAAGCCAGGAACTGAAGGGGCAGGAGGCTAGGAGAGCCAGAGAGTAGTGAGGGAGGAGAAAAGGTAGAACAGGTATGCAGGGAGCCCCAGGAGCAGCTGCACCACAAACCCAGTTCCAGTCCCAGCTCCGACCTCAGGAGCAGCTGCATCACGGTCCTGGCTCCAACTCTGGAAGTCAACCACCACATGACCTACACCGGGAGCAACTGGGCAGCCACTATGTGGCCCTGGCCTCAGCTCCAGCCCTGGTGGCTACTTGGCTGCTCCCGGGGTGGGGCCACATGGTGGGTGGTTTCCAGAGCTGGAGCCAGGGCCGTGGTGTAGCTGCTCTTGGGGCTGGAGCTGCAGTGCTATTTTTAGTACCGTGGCCTCATCCCCAGAAACAACTGCACCGCACCCCCAGCTCCAGCTCCTGCAGTCTCCACGTGGCCTGCTCTGGTTGCCGTTTGGGCCAAGGGTGCTTGGTGGGAAAGTGGGAGGCCAGGGCTGCATGATGGCTACCCAGCTGCTCCTCGGGTGGGGCCGCATGGTGGGTGGCTTCCATGCGGCCCCACCCAGGGAGTAGCTGGGTAGCCACCATACAGCCCTGGCTTTCCACTCACCCACTAAGCCCACCACTAGCAGCGCATTGCTTTTCACATTCAAAGAATGTGAGTGCTGCTGCGCAGCTCTGCTGAGGAGGCAGGTGGGAGTAGAATTCTTATTGCATGCCCGTGTCGGCACGCACCTTAGACGGAACTTAGCTCATGCCATATTCTAACTACTCAACTGCTACTGAGCACTCTGGAGTGCTGCAAAGGTAACACATACAGGAGGCAGAGTGGTCAAAGGGAACTGGACTTACAGCAGAGACTGACTCTCATAATTTGTCACAGAACAGCTGTATGCTTCTGGGCAAGTTACACCTCTCTGCACCTCCATTTCCCCATCTATAACACTAGGATAGTAACACCCTACAATGAAAAATTCTTTGAGATTTATGAATGAAAACCATTGTTCCTTGTTTTAAGAGAAGAGAGAAAGCAGTCACTCTTAGTGCCAGCTGAATAGATGGGTTTTAGAATGCAGGGGACCTCTATCCTGGCTGCCCCTTGGTCTTGTACAGTAGCAGGACTGCGGGAGATTCATTGGTTAAGATGGGAAATTGGAGAGTAGGGGAATCATGGAGATGTGTGTAGGAGGAATGAAGAGTGTGAGAGGACTGAAGGAGGGTAGAAAGAGTATGGCAAAACTTGTGATGAGAAAAAGGGCTCCAGTAAAATGATGAAGGGGGATTTTTTTGGAAGAGGGAGGGCTGAGGATATTCTGTAAGGGAAGGGAAATATTTCCCATATTGACTCCTGCATTTGCAAGAATATATGATGCAATTGCCTCACCATGTAAAAATAGAACTAAAGCCCAGGATTGTCAAGGAGAGAGCGGTCTGAAGACAGAAGAGCAGAATATTTAAAAGCATGAGTCTCCCAGCTTTGTGAAGTAGAGAAGACTTGGAGAACAAGCATGCAGAGGCCATACTGGTAGGGAGACTGAGTGAAGTTTCAGCATTCATTAAGGTTGCTTGCATATCTGTAGCAACGCCCTACTAAATCGAGTCTGAATCCAAAGAGACTTTTATAGCTTTGAATGCATATTTCAATTTAAGCTAGTCCTGTGTGTTCTTTGCCAGCAGCCAGTGTTGTGCCAAAGGGTGAGGAGCTCTTCACATCACCAAAGTAGATAGATATGTCTACATAAAATCCATACTTGTAAAATGTGAGGATTCCTTACTTCTAACCTAAGTGTGTATGAGGAAGGAATACTCCTCTGAGTGAGAGGGCTTGGGATGTTAAGGGATAGTAACCAAGAGACAGAAATTTCTTCCTACAGCATCAGAGGGAGAAGTTGTAGATCCTAATGTGCCAAAAAAGGAGGCTTACAGCTTCCTGCACTGAAAAGACCTATGCCAGCTGATGAGAAAGAGCTTAGATATCAGTTTAGGGACAGTCATGTGCCAGAAATCCAGAATAGGCCTATGAAAAATTAGGCTGAGAGAGCCTGAGCTTAGATAACGGGGCTCAATGTGTCAAACATTAGCCAAGTAGAGGAAAGCTTTGTGAAAGAGAACACTTGAGTTTTGGTGCAAAGATGAATGTTGTGGATGTTTGATTTTATAAAGGGGTGGGCAGGATTAATAATAAATATAAAAACCTGTCAATTTAATTTATATAAACTAGCTCTTTGAATCTGTATTCATTATTATTCTTAAACTATTTTGTTAGACTATTTCATTGCTGACAAAGCAGAGTGCACTAGTATTCACAGTTAGTTCAGACTATGGGAAATAGTTCAATACCTGAGATAAAACAAGACGAAAAACTTCAACATGGCTGTCAGTTCTAAAAAATAGTCTGCCTAAACCTTTGAAAGGATACTATTAGTGGTACTGGCTAAATGGTTAGTGCAATAAATTTGTTTTCCTGTTTTCTCTGGTAATTCAGCCTAAAATTGCATGTCTCTTAAATTGGGTTACTATAAAAGAAAAAATTTGAAAATTAAATTGTTTTTGCTGAGCTAATTTTCCTATTGGTTGCTGTTTTATTCCGACTCCATTCCTGATATTCTCTTTAATAGTAGAGCCTCAGATTGTTGTATATGTTCAGTAAATAGTGTTATCATTTGTAAATTATAAAAACTCTTTCATTGGATATAGAAAAGGTTTTTTGTAGGGCTGTTGATTGGTTAATCATAGTTAAATCATGCAATTAACACATTTAAGAGATTAAAAATTAATTGCAATTAATTGCAGTTTTAATCACAC
Organism: Pelodiscus sinensis; assembly: GCF_052426305.1. Classification (NCBI taxonomy): domain Eukaryota; kingdom Metazoa; phylum Chordata; order Testudines; family Trionychidae; genus Pelodiscus; species Pelodiscus sinensis. The sequence goes on from NC_143052.1 coordinate 214,611,149, forward strand.
TGTTAAATTTCAGTTGGTATTCTATTATTGTTATAAATATTTTAGACGTTTTTCTACATTTTCAAATATATTGATTTGAGTTACAACACGGAATACAAAGTTTACTTTATATTATTTTAATGACAGGGGTGTTAGAATAATTTGTGTAGTGAAAGTGCTGAGAGCCATCAAACCAAACTGTTAACACTGTATATAATGGAAACTGCATCAAACCAGGAGGTGCTGTAGCATTTCCAGCACCTTAGTTCCAGCACCTATGATTACAAGTATTTGCAATGTAAACATGATGAACAAATCGTGTTTTTCAATTCCTTTAATACAGGTACTATAATGCATCTCTTTATCATGAAAGTGCAACTTACAAATGTAGATTTTTGTTTGTTACATTATTGCACTCAGGAACAAAACAATGTACAACTTGTGCGTCTACAACTCCACTCCGTCCTACTTCTTGTTCAGCCAATTGCTCAGACAGACGAGTTTGATTTACATATATGGTATATAAGATGGCAACTTTACTTACAGTATCTCCTGAGAGTCAGAACAGACATTTGTTTGGAAGTTTTGTATTGGCATTGCAAGATATTTACATACCAGATTTGCTAAACATTTGTATGTCACCATTCCAGAGGGCATCCTTCCATGCTGATTGTACTTATTAAAAATGTCTTAATTAAATTACTGACTGAATTCCTTCAAGGAGAATTTTGTTCCTTTTGTTCTGTTTTACCCACATTACCAGCATTATCTCCTGCAAATTGTCACCAGACTTATTTGTCTGAATGATTGGCTAAACAAGAAGTAGGATTGGGTGGACTTGTAGACTTGTACATTATTTTATTGTAAGTGCAATTATTTTTGTACATAATTTTACATTTGTAAGTTCAACTTTCATGATTAAGAGATTGCACGTCAGTACTTATATTAGGTGAACTGACATACTATTTCTTTTGGAAATATTTATAAATATTGAAGTGAGCACTGTACACTTTCTGTGTAGTAATTAAAATAAAGCATTTGAAAATACAGAAAACATCCACAAATATTTAAATGAATGGTATTCTATTAAACAGCATAATTCATCATTTCTTAAATCATACAATTAATCACAATTATTTTTTAATTGCTTGATAGCTCTACTTTTTTAAAGAGTATTATTTTCTCATTTGACAGTTTCCATTGACATACATCTCACCTTTCTGTCTTTTTCATAATCTCTTCATGACATAAATTTTACAACATTAAGTGTTGTGAATGAATTCAGCTTTAATTTACCTCAATTTTGATCTATATCAACAAATGAAGTAAACCTAATACAAACTTCAGACTATGAGGAAAGGTAAATGATCTGCAAGTGAATGAAACTGCTGACTCCCTCAATGGTTGGTGAAGATGCTGTTCCTTTGTAGTTATCTTTGTAATTTTCTGCTTGTTTCCTTATTTTGATTACTTACCATAAACACAGTCCCAGGAGAAGACCTTTCTTACCTGCCTCATTTTGCTGTTAAGTCATCCCACTAATTTACAGGTACTTCAACTGAGATGATTTTGGAAATGCTGACTTAGAGATAATATTTTGAGTATGATAGGCAAGACGTATCCTATCAAAGGCTAGTGCTTCTGGAATATTCTCCCATGAGATAGTAATTGATGAAAATCACTGGTATCTTTCAGGGCAACACTGAAAAGTTTTCAGTCATTTGTGTGTTTTGTTTTATTGCTTAGGAAAAGGATTGTTTTCTAGGTATTTTTCTTGTGTGTTCTTTACATGGAGCTGTGTGTTTAATGTTTTGTTATAAATGTAGCCAAGCAACTTTATGGATGCCAGTTCCCAAAAGACAATTTGACTTGATTTTATAGTCTAAAACATAAGGTATTTTTTCATGCAGATGATGAAAGCTATTACTTGTTCAGCCACTAGATGGACTCATTACACCATTTGTGTTCATTTATACTTGGTGAAGAGGGATGGACAAAGATGATGGTTGCTTCTCTTTCCTGTTTTAGTACCGTTTTAGTTCTCATCTAGTCTTGTGACATGTCTACTTAAGCCACATTTACTTGGACCATTGGCCATATGATGATTAGTATTGATTGACGGGGTAGCACTCTTCTCCTGTGAGTACCTCTTGTCTGGCCAAGTGCTTTTGCCTGTACTGCCTCTTTTTAAAAGCCTTTTGGCTACCCAGCCCTCTGGCTGAGTCACACTCCTGTGTGATACTCAAACCCTTTCTGGGGTATACACCTAACGGGCCCATCTCAGTCTCTTCTCCACGTCTGTCTCTGTTTCCCCACTCTGAGAGAGTGGCATTTCCTCAGCAAGTCGAGGGAGCTCACAAGCCCTACATGCATGACTCCACTTTTTGACCTAGGGTCTTGTTTCTTACTCTGACCTTCTCTTTCCCCTCCTCCTACTGGGGTGAATCTGTCTGGGTTTCTTTGCTAATCAGCCCACTGATTGCTTTAACCTGTGTTCCCACTGTCTGCTGGATCTTGACTTCTGTCTGCATCCCTTGGGTCTCCTGCTGAGTTCAGGTTCCTGTCTGGGTCTCTGCTGTAGCTTTCCCAGCTTTCGCATGGGTTCCCCTTACCATCTGGGTCCCCACTGTAGCCCACTCTGCTCCTGGGTTGATCTCTTCTTTAAAAGTCTGTGTTCCCACCATAGGCCTCTTGGCTTTTGGATGGGTTCCCTCTATGGCCTCTTAGCTCCCAAGTTGGTTCCCTCTTCTACCTGGGGCTCCCTTGCCTCAGTTTCCCTTTCTCCTTGGGTCCTAGTCTTTACTACACCTTCCCTCTGGGCAGTTTCAGACAGCCTGGCCTGTTGGCACCCCCCTGCCCTTTCTCCGGGGGCAATGTCTCTTTATATGGCCCTCAAAGTGGCAGTAAAAATACCTCCCTTGCCTTCTACTGGCCATGACCCTCTTAAGTTCTACCTTTGGCTTAGACCTTTTCTCAGGGCTAGCCTGAGCCTCGTAGGTCCTATTGGGGCACTCACCTTATGTGCCCAGGCTTCCACAATCCCAGCATATTTGGGGGGCCCCGTTACCCTCACTGGTGGTCTCCTCCCAATTTATTGTCTGATGGAGTCTCCATACACCCTCCTGGTAGGGGCACTCCCTCCTGAAGTGGCCCCTTCGCCCACAAGTGTAACAGTTCCACAGTCTAGGCACTGGCCTCCAGGCCTTAGTGCCTGGCCTCCCCTGAGATCCACATACCCACTCCGGTAGCAGTCCCAATAGTCCCCACTGCTGTTCGGTGAGTTGGGCTGCATAGGCCTTCCAGTAAAGGTCCCTTTTGAACATCGCCACCTATGGTCTCTCAAAGTACTTGTATTCTCTTGGTGGGGTTGAAAGATCCTTCTCATGATGACGCTGGGCTGGGGCTGGACTCTCTTGTGGTTACTGTTGTAGCTCCTTCCATTCACCAGGTCCCGCTGTCTGGTGCTGTTGCTGCAGCACACTCTGCAGCTTCTCCATGACCCTTATCTGCAGGGCCAGTCCAAGGGTCCCCACTTCTGGTACCACTTTGTAACAGCGTGGCACTCACCTCACGTGGATACCCCTCATCTGACTGAGGGTGCGTTTTTGCCTGCACTGCCTCTTTAAGACTTTTGGCTATTCAGCTCTCTGGCTGAGTCACATTCCTCAATCACCTTCCGGGGTTTTACCTTCAACAGGGGCCCATCCCGGTACCCTCTGTTGAGTGTCCTTCTGAGTCCAGTCTCTCGGTCTGTTTCCCCTCAGTCTCGTTCCCCACTCAGTAGGAGAGTGGTGTCTCCAGGGCTTCTCCTTCTGGAGATAGTGTCATGAACAGTTCTGAGCTGTCCCTGGCTCTACCAGCCAACCCTCTTGACCTTCTCCCTTCAGGCTGCAACCGAACTGTCTCTAGTCCTTCATCTCATTTTGTAGTCCTCCTTGGTCTCTGACTGGTTCCTCCAGTGCCTCTCTAGCCTCCTGAAAGACTTCTCTATGGCCTTTCTGGCCTTAGGTCTTACCCCCATTACATTGCTATAACTTAACATTTGTATCCATTTGACGGTCTTCTAAAAACAGGTGAAGAATTTGCATAGACAAGTAATGTATAAGACATCATTTGATTCTGTTGCTAAGTGTTAAGGCAAAATATTTGTTTGGAAAGGCAGGTTATTCTAGTTCAAATGTAGGACAGGAGACAGAAATTCATGAGTTCTAGTTGTGGATCTATGCAGGGTAATGTTTGCACATTGCACTAAAACCCATGCCCATCGTGATGTGAGTTAGTTATAGTTGACTCTTCTGCACAAGTCTTCTTGATGTGTATACTACTAAAGGTGTTTACATGATCTTGTTACTGTAGTATATGACTGTCTCACAATCTATATTTATCTTATTCCACAACATAAGACATGCTTCTATTTTCATTTTACAGATGTGGAACTGAGGCACAAAGGTTAAGGTTTGCACAAGGTCACACAGGATATCTCTGGTGGAGTAGCACATTGTATCCTGCTTTAACCTAGCATCCTAACCACTGAACCATTCTTCCTCCTACTCAGGAAATATGTTGAAGCTATGTACTGAATCTGCCTGTTGCGTGTCTTTCCTATGGATTAACAGAGTTTTTATAAGTCTCTCAAAGGCTGTCACTCTGGTGTCTTTCGCACAAGGAGAATTTGCTTTCTATAACTTTATTTTAAAATAAGGCTAGAATTAGAGTTCACAAAACAGGTGTTTAACCCCAAAATATTGTTCAATACATTCTCTTAAGAGTTGTCTAGCCTTTTTCTTTTTATCTCTTCCAGAACACTTTAATTGGGATAATTACTTGAAAGAGACTGGATCACTAGCTGCTCCTCCACATTGTTTCAGACAGGTACACTACATTCTTTTATGTAAATCTGATTGTATATTCTGTGCATGTTTGTGTGTGCATGTGTATTTAAAGAGGATCAATAGCAAGCCTTATATTAAGGGTGCCAAAGGCTTCCTTTTGTAACTCCCTCTTCTCGTTTGCTTATAACTTTGCCAAACCTTAGTTTTTCTGTGCTCTGGTTTCTGCTTCAAGTCAAATTTTCTTTGAGAGGTTGATGATAAATATTGCAGATGTCTTTCAAAAGCAAGGCTAGTGGAAAATTAGGGGCTTTTGTCAATGTTTAAAATTTTTATAACTTTTTCGACGGCTTTAGTATGCTTCTCTATGATTTAGAGCAAGAATTTGAAATTTGGCACAGGACCAGAGTAGTGCCTTTTGCTATCTTTTGCCGAAATTCCTTGTTTCCCCTTCTATATTAGAACTTACTCAGCACTTGTCCCTTAATTTTTTGAACCTTGCAATTGCACTGTGCTGGCTCACAGCACTCTGAGTCTCCAGCATTAGTCTGAAGTAGCCATACAGAACTGAACCTCTGAGCAGGACCAAATAACACTGTGGCTGCTGCTGCTTTTCCCCCAGCAGAAGTAACAAGAGTTGGTATAAGAACACAGCAAACAATATACTTTTTTTAAAAAAACTGTGAAATCCATTTGGCATGTATGTGTACCATTGAGAATTTTCTCTAAAAAATGTAATTACAACTGTATTACAGGAAGTTTGAGATTTTTTCTCTACATGTTTCTGTTAAATATTGCAATAGCACATAGGTGTACCTGTTCTGATCACTGGAAAGAGTCATGCCAATCTTGTATTTTGGAAATGAAACTCATGTTGAAATGTCATAAAAGGGAATCAATCAAACATATCCTGAAGTTATCTCTTGCACTTCTTGTTGGGGAAAAGTTAATTTTAAAACATTGACAAGACAAGAACTAATGGGTTTAAGTTGCAGCAAAGGAGGTGTAGGTTGGACATTAGGAAAAACTTCCTAATGGGGTGGTTAATGACTGGAATAAGTTGCCCAGGAAAATTGTGCAATCTTCATCACTGGCGATATTTAAGAGCAGGTTAAATAAACGCTCCTCAGGAATGATCTAGATGGTGCTTGGTTCTTCTATGAATGCAGGGGACTAGACTTGATGACCTCTAGAGGTCCCTTCCAGTTCTAGTATTGTATAAAACTCATAGATTCTAGGGATGTGAAAGGTTAACTGGTGAGGTCTTCTGCAGACAGGGACTGCTCCAGTTGTCCAGAGCAGTCCTTGTTCACAGCAGACCCGGGCATGCATCAGGCGGGGGCTGCTCCAGCTGAACTGGAGGGGCCCATGCCTGCGGCAGGGTTGGGGAGGAAGCAGCTCCAGCCAAGGCACATCCACCCCCTCCGGCTGTGCCCTCTTTAATCGGTTAGCTGATTACACATCACATTAATTGGTTCACCAATTGAGATGTGATTTGACATCCGTAATCCATCCTTTCAATGTAGATGTTTCAGAAATGTTTCTAGGAAGTAAGCAAATATTTCCAATGAAAGAATACAGGTTTTGGTGTACAGGTCGTCCTTGCTATAAATCCAAGCTATGTTCCAAAAAACAACTTACAGCGAAACAACTTAAAGTAGAAAAAATTTTCCCCTGCGGCTGACTTCCATTTGCACAAATTGGGGGGTTGTTTTGCATGCCTTAAGAGTGAGGAATGGGAGGACTTATAATGCATCAGTTCCTACAAGCATCAAATACTTTAGTGTGGAAAGAGTGTATACCGAGGCAAGTTATAGTGGGGACACCCTGTATTCTGTTTTTGCTATGTTTATTTCTTTTGGAGTTCAGTGGTGTCTTGATGCTTTTGCTCATCTGTCAGCTTAAGCCCAGCTTGTGAGGCCACTAATGTCCCAGTCATGCCATTCTCATTTCACTCTTCCTTCTCCTAAGTATTCACAATCTAGGGTACTTTAAACGTAAATATTAAATCTTTGATACAATATCCTTTGGCCTCTCAAGAACAAACTCTAATGTCTGGTTAAGGATTCCGGAACCCATCTTCCAGTAGCATTGCCATGGCTCAAACCAGCTTCCCTAGCTCACTAGTTGCCAACTTCTTTTCCTGCTTTATAGTATCTCTTGGCTGTCTGAAGGCTTCTGTTTTAATCTCTGCATGAGAAGGCCTTAATTTAGGTACACAACCTGCCTGTCATGTGACTTAGGCTCACTTCCCCCAATGAAGAAAATAAGTGTCACGAGTGAAGTTGGTTACATTAGCCTTTGACGGGCCAGTCACCCTATGAAGTCAGCTTCCCTTTCCCTCAAATCAGAACACATTTTTTAGAAGGAACTTTTCTGCTGCTCACTTCCTCTGATTTTCAGCAAACTCAGATTGCTTCCATGCAGGGGGAAAAGTGGGAAAATAAAGCTTGTTTTGTGTTTATTTTTGGTGATAAAATAAGAGGGCAAAGAGCAACTATAATCTACTACGAAACCATATAAAAGCAAATAGAGCATGATCCCTAATGGGCAGCGAGTAGCTCTGTTTTTAGTCAGGGGCAGTTCAGCAGGAACTGAGGGGAGTGAGCCCACATACGCTCACTGTGAGCCTAACGAACACTGATACCAAAGTTCTTCAATCAGTAGCTCAGGGACACAAGCACACCTACACTGGAGCACTCAGAAGAAGAATTTGCATACACCGTGCTTAGATCAGCATGAGCACCTGAAAACAGGAATGCTTCATGAATAGCATACGCCTACAAGCAACATTGAGAGGGTAGAGCATGGAGACTGGGGCATTTGAGCACACCTACTGAAGTTGAGCTGTTCACATATCTGAAAGCTGCTATTTCAGGTCCTATTTATCTCCATGGGGTCTTCCAAACCAGAAGATCTCATTAAGAGGAATGGCCATTTCTATGAGACAGGTGGGAGTGCAGAGCCCATTCTCCCTACACTAGGTTCCGATTTTAGACAGAAAATCTGAAGTCTTCCTTTTCCTGCCTTCAGCTAGTACACACACTTCATAGAGTTTGCCACTTTCCCTTCAAGCTTTGCAGGAGAGGCAAGGCAGAGAATAGAACTGGTGTGGTGGTGAGAGGTCTCAGAGCAGCAGGAATGTGAAGCCGCAGGTCTCAAGCATTGAAGTATGTCTGTGGAGGCATAGAGCAACAGTGATGATGGAGAGAAAGTTGGAATTGGAGCAGTGGTAGTTCATCTGCGTAGCTAGTGGACTATGGCAGGAGCGATGGGAACAAATGAGGATGGTAATGAAACAGTGCACAGTAGAGTGGGATAGAGAGAGAAATATCCACATAAATCAAAGTTCCTTTACTTTTTATTTCCTGGGTCTTAGAGGTTTAGTAGCTCTCCACATTCTGGAACCGCACAAGTCACCTTAACTCTGTACCGGCTTAGTTTTTGGAGGCACTTAAGTCTAAGTGACTGAAATAGCATTTAGCAAAACATGGACATCTGACCAGTTTCAAAAGTATGGTTATTTAGTACCCAGTATCTAAAACACTCTCTAGACTTTTCAAAACCCAGCATGACCACTGCCTACTTTGATTTTTGCCACAAGAGACACCCCCCCCCCATATATAATTTCATTTTAATAAAGGATAGGGTTTTTTGCATTGCCAAACCCTTCCCTGGGGACTATTCCAATTCTCAGTTAACTCAGTAGAAACCTGAGCCTTCAGCCTTTTATATTACCATGGATACAAAAACATTATTTGACCCTCAGTGTATATTAGATAACCTATAGTCTAATTACACATGTTTTCAAAGAAAATTATTTGGTCCAAATGTAAACAACATTTTTGCAAAGTGAGCCAGCCAAATTCCCAAACCTTTGCTTTGCTCACAGGACCAAATCTGTGCTTATAGACATAAACAAAATTCAGTTAACTATTTTGTAGGACCTGATGGCATTGGATTTCTGTGGGGCTGATGGAGTGCGTATTGGTTGATACTAAATGAACAAACACGATCACTACACAATCTTAACAGCTGTGTCTGGAAGAGTTTCTGTTAAACTTCCATATTGGGAACAGAGTTATTTAGATATTCCAAAATAGTACACGCTACTATGACAGGGTTGTATAGATGCACACTTAAGCAATACAGGCAGGGATACCACTTACGGAGAGTGGGGCAGTATCTTTGCCGTCCCTCGAGTTTCTTATTGGAAGTCTGCTCATAGTGTACACCCCAGTCCCAAGCAGAGCTCTTAGCCGCAGTGCCGTGCAGACAGCTCTCCTCCTCCGGGGTCGAGAGTTCTCCTGGTCAGTTTCCACCATTGTGCTAGCTTACCCCCACCAGAATACCACCTCATCTGTCTCCATCAGTCAGTAGCTGACTATAGGGAGTGACAACCCTCCTAACCAACAGTAGCAGGACAGTGAGCAGGGCCTTTGGGTATGGCTCAGACAAAGAAGAGGTCAGGTAAGGTGTGTGGGTGGGTGTGGTGGGGAGCACAGGGTTCCCAGGGGAGATGGTGGGAGCAAAGGGTATATTTGTTGGGGCACAGGGGAAGTACAATACTAATGAGAGGAGCATAGGGTACCCTGGAGTGAGAGTGGTGAAACATAGAGGCCCCACAGGTGGTGGCATGGAAAAGAAGTGTGAACACAGAGGTTCCCCATTGTGGTGGTGGGAAGGAGATGAGCAGCATTTGGGTTCAGGGGGATCTATTTCCAGGAAGAGGTGAGACTATGGGGCAGAGTCCTGAGAGAGGGGGCAGTGAAGGTGGAAGAAGCAGCTGAGGAAGGAGGAGCTGAAAAAGGGTGGGGGACTCAGAGCAGTTAAGTGGGTCTTCTGGAGCCTGTTTGTCCTCATAGAATTGGGGAGCACTTTCACCTCTTCCTGGGAAGAGGCCAGGGACAGTCCCTTCTGGTCCTGAGTTGTCACATCCATTAGTGGTTATGTGTCTATGCTGTGCTGCAAAGTCTGCCAGGAGCTCAGAGGGAGCTGGTGGCCAACCCAGATATCAACATGTACTTGACCAATATCCCATCCATTAAGTGAGTACCCTTTAGCTATCACCAGCAGGCATCTCAACAGCTGACTGCTACGGTAGCATCCAAAGTCCTTAATCAGCAAAGTCCCTCAGACTGCTAACCGTAAGAAGGGCCCAGTTCCTGCCCCATAGAGCTCAATCTAATCCTTATAATTTCCTACAGAAGGCAGGCAAGTAGTATTCCCATTTTACAGCAATGGGAACTGAACAATGGTGTCCAAATGCAGAATAGTACTTTCAAAAGCACAGAATCGTAGAATACCAGAACTGGATGGGATCTTGAGAAGTCATCGAGTCCAGTCCCTTTCTGTCACAGCAGGACCAAGCATTATCTAGATCAGTGATTTTCAAACTACAGGTCATGACTCATTACTGGGTCAATGAATGTCAGACCCAGTGTCTCTTTGCTGCATGGGGATCAGATGACCAGTGAGGGTGCTAAGGCAGGCTGTCTGTCCTGGCACCAAAAACTGCACTGTGTTCCAGAAGCAGCCAACAGCAGGCCTGGCTCTTGGGTGTGTGCGTGCTTGCGTGTGGGAGTAGCTTTGCACTTCCATTGGCTGGGAACCTGTTGCTGGCTGCTTCTGGGGCACAGCATACTCTGAAGTGCCAGGAGAGACAGGAAGCCTGCCTTAGCACCCCTGCTGCACCACTGACGGGGAGCTGCTCAAGGTAAGTCCCTCCTGTCCCAGCTCTCACCACCACCACCCCCAAGCCAGAGTCCCCTCCTACATCCCAAAGCACTCGTCCTCAGCCCCACCCCAGAGCCCATACTCTAGTCAAATGATGTTGGGTCAAGGGCATTAACAGTTTTCTTCAACTGGGTCATGAGAAAAAAAGTTTGAAAACCACTGATCTAGACCATTCCTGATAGATGTTTATCTAACCTGCTCTTAGATATCTCCAATGATGGAGATTCGACAAACTCCCTAGACAATTTATTCCAGTGCTTAACTACCCTGACAGCCAGGAAGTTTTTCTTAATTTCCAACCAAAACCTCCCTTGCTGCAATTTAATACAGATGGATGGATGCACAAATTTTCTCAAATATATAATAGATAGTGACACAATAGGGCTTCTGTTGTTAAGGTGGCATGATGATTTCTGTTTGAAGGTCAACTTTTCTAAGTCTTCTAAAGTTGACATGCTTGGATTCTTTTGAAATTTGGTATACCTGAAGATGGTCATTTGGGACAGTGCTTTTGAAGATATGCGTCCTGAAATTGCAATTTTTGAGAAGATTTCTAGATAGTTGAAATTTTGGTGTTTTTATGTGCAGAACTAGAGATCAAACTGTTGATGTGGTGACAGTCAAGATGGCTCAGTCTGTGGAGTTTTGTCAAAGATAAAGCATGTGACATCCACTATATCTTTTGGGAACTCAACCAGAGAATGGTATTTACGAAAAAAATTACGATGGACCTGTGCCAAAACAGAAGCCATTTTATTTGCTTTAGAACTTACATAAGAATGGCCATACTGGATCAGACCAAAGGTCCATCTATCCCAATATCCTGTCTTCCAACAGTGGCAAAAGCCAGATGCCCCAGAGGGAGTGAAAAGAACAGGGAATCTTCAAGCAATCCCTCTCCCATCATCCATTCCCAGCCTCTGACAGGCGTGGGACACCATTTCTACCCATCCTGGCTAACAGCCATTGATGGATCTAACATCTGTGAATTTATCTAGTCCTTTCTTGAACCCTGTTAAAGTCCTGGTCTTCACAACCTCCTCTGGCAAGGAGTTCCACAGGTTGACTGTGCTCTGCATGGAGAACTTCCTTTTGTTTGTTTTAAACCGGCTACCTATTAATTTCATTTGGTGACCTCTAGTTCTTATGTTGTGGGAACCAGTAAATAAGTTTTTCTTATTCACTTTTTCCACACCAGTCATGATTTCATAGACCTCTATCATATCCCCCCTTAGTCTCCTCTTTTCTAAAATGAAAAGTAAGTCCCAGTCTTTTTAATCTCTCTTCATATGGGACCAGCTCCAAATCCCTAATAATTTTTGTGGCCCTTTTCTGAACTTTTTCCAATGCCAATATATCTTTTTTTGAGATGAGGTGACCACATCTGTATGTGGTATTCAAGATGTAGGCATACCATGGTTTAAATAGAGGCAATAAGATCTTCTGAGTCTTATTCTCTATCCCTTTTTTAATTATTCCTAACATTGTTTTCTTTTTTGACTGCTGCTGCACGTTGGATGTTTTCAGAGAACTATTCACAATGACTCCAAGGTCTCCCTGAGTAGTTCTAGCTAAATTAATCCCCTTCATACTGTGTATATATAGTTGGGATTATTTTTTCCAATGTGCATTATTTTACATTTATCATCATTAAATTTCATTTACCATTTTGTTGCCCAATCTTAGTTTTATGAGATCTGTTTGAAGCTCTTCACAATCTGCTTTGGTCTTCACTATCTTAATTTTTGTAAGTGCTCTAAAATCTAGCTAGCTATGTGTATTGGTTTAAAATTTGGTTTTCCTCATGTAGAGGTGCAGGATAGTGTTAGTGAGCCAAATTTTGGGTCATTTAACCAATAGGCTCCTGAGTCACAGTGCTCCTTCCCCAAAACACCCCAAACTAAAACAAAAAGCAGTTTCCTGCTGCTGTCTTGTACTGTTAAACTGAGAGGAAGTAATGACCGGATGAATCATGGATCTGGTTGAGATTGATGACTGTGAACTCATTCTTTAATTAATGTAATTTATGGATAAATTAAGCACAAGCCCCACATAAAACAAAGAGTTTTGGAATGAGTGGCTGGAGACTGCTACAGTTTGAGAATGATGGGTGGCAGCTTTATTTTGGAGAGATTGTAATCAGAGCTGTTGGGGAAAAACGGATATATGAATTCATCCCGGGAGTGGCTGGTTATTAAAGCACAGAAGAATTGAAGAATGAGGGGGAAGGGTCTAAGGCTGCAGCAAAGAGGAGGGGATAACTGGGGATCTGCTGGTAGGGGAATGGAGAGAACTTGGGGACTCAGTTAAGGTAGGCATGGGGGATAGGGAAGACGGTGGCATGGGAAACTGGGAAGGGGGAGTGACTGTTAAGAAGACTTAGGGAGACTAGAGGCAATGTCAACTGCCAGTGTCTCATGCACCCCCTCAGTGTGTGTTTCCATATCTGATGGGCTTTGCCCCACTGACAGTGTCTTGAGTCCCTCTTATGACCTCTGTGTACGTGCCAGGATCGGGAGGCCCATGCCCATCTGCAAGTGTTGGGCCTTCTCCTATTCTCTCTTGTGTGAGCTGGGTTCAGGTGGGAGCTCACTCCTTTATGAATGTTTGAGGTCCCTGCCCAGCCCACCAAGAGAGCCAATATCTGGGGAAGTTCTGCCCCTTCAGGCGTGAAGCTGAAAACAGCCGTACTTCATGCATAACCCTGGGCAACAGAGGGAGGGAGACGTGGGCCAAATGTCTCTCCCCGCACCTATTTTTTGTCCTTTAATAATGTTAGATGGAATCCAATGGATGAGAAGGAATGGTTTGCAAAAGGAGGTGACAGAATTGTACATTTCAGCAACTGTGGAGATGACTGTAAAGAAAAGTGTATTAATGGGGCATATTAGGGCATTTCTGAAAGAGAGCAATGGGCAATCTAAAACTATTTCCTGAGTTTCAGATGTTTGAATTTGCTCAGCTCGTTGTGCAAGGGGTGACATACCACCAAGAAACCTAAATTCTGAATTAACTAAGGGGTTTTTTTGTTTTGTTTTTGTTCGTTTGCAATTGAATATACAGAACTGTAGAATTCGGCTAGAATAAAAAAATGCACAAATAAGTGAGAAACCAGTAAAATAGGCTTTAAAGATATTTGTAAGCCAATGCTCTACAGAAGCAATGGTTAAATTTATTTTAGCATTATTTAATTTAATTTAATTTAATTTAATTTATTTATTTATTTATTATTCATCTGAAATCTGTCCTTTTCTCTTACTTCGTCCTGTTTGTTTAGATTGAAAGCTCTTTGGGACAGGGGCTCTTCCCATATATTGTTTATGCAGCACATAGAGCAATGGAGGTCTGATATCAGTTAGCTTCATACACTCTCTGCTCTGCTCTGCTCTGCTCTACTCTACTCTTAGAGAGTTTGTGTGTGTGTCTGTCCATGAGTCTGTTTGCTAAGAACTCCTCCTAAACAGTAAGAGTTAGGACCACCCAAATTTGGTATGCAGCTTCTTTTTCTCCTAACTTAAAATAAGGTCTGGGTTTGGTTGTACCAGGACATTGGGATATGTGTGGAATTCCATTGTTTTCCATCACATGCAAAGGAAGGGGGCTGATAGGAGGGATAGTTGTACTGTCGAATGACCACTGGGTACAATGAGCACAGGGGACAGCTGTGCTATAGTGACCTTAGGGGTTCAGCTGGACCAGGAAGAGTGGCCAGCTGGGACCAGGGGCTCTGCATGTTGCTGGCCACCTGCTTGTGTAAGTGGCCCCCCAGCTCTAAACCCCTCTCCCTCGGCCATGTCAGTCCCCGTAATACACGAGGTTCGAAGGGATGCCGGAAAGGATGAGACCACAACTGGGGGTTTCAAAAATCACAAACTGATTTTATTTTGATGGCGCCAGACAATCATCAGAACAAAAATTAAACAGATTGCCAGACAACACAAACAATTCCCTGAGGCTTTTCTAAATCACAATAATTTCCAATAACTGCCCAGGGGTTAGGAACAGTTGAATTAACACTGGTATTGTCCATAGGGCTGATTATTTACACAACTTTATACAAGGAAACAGTAAAAAAACCTAAACCACAACTATTTATAAACTAACTTAGTAACTTTTTAGCCACTGTCACTTGACAAGCAATAAGGACAACTAAAAAATCAATTAGGATAGGGATGATGGCGGGGGGGGGGATATACCAGTTCTGGAGACAGCAGGAACACAAGTACCGGTCACACGCTCATAAACTGTCTCCACTCGGGTCGACCAACTCGGAGTACGCTCAGTAAGACTCGAGAGCGGGGGGTGCAAGGTGTCTGGGTGATCAGGCCAGGCGTTCACTCGATGCGAATCCCCAGTGAGAGAGGGGCTGCCTGCCTGTTTTATTGCCTGTGAACTTATCACCCCATAGGTTGGTTTTTGCTGCAGTGGGTGGAGTAGCAGGCCTGAGCACAAGTCAGCCCATTGGCTGATCTTTCACTGCAATGGGTGGAGCGAGCAGGGGAAGATTATTAATTTACATGCCCTTATTTGGAAAACACTCCACCTCACAGACAGAGCCCCCTATACCAGCCTCAGAGGTATTACAGGCTATGGCTCCCTGCGACGGGCAGCCATTTCTGATGTTCTGTCTCGGACAGGCCACAGTGCCAGATGGGGGTAGGGGAGCCCTGCTGTCCGAGAGGAGCCACAGACTGGGGCCAGGCAGTAGAGCCCTCCCCTCCGTCTCGCAAGAAGTTGCAGGCCAGAGCCCTGGCTTTCTCCCCTCCTTTCTAGACAGTCTGGAGGCCAGGGCTGGCC
Organism: Pelodiscus sinensis; assembly: GCF_052426305.1. NCBI lineage: Eukaryota > Metazoa > Chordata > Testudines > Trionychidae > Pelodiscus > Pelodiscus sinensis. Next base: position 214,626,490 of record NC_143052.1, read on the forward strand.
AGTGCAGCCCTGTCCCTTCCCTCCTCCAGGACCAACATCTCCCTGCCTCCCTTGCCCCCAGAGAGCACTGCCAGAGTCAGATTGCGCAGCACCCCCTTCCAAGGAGCACTGTTGTCCTGGCCCCCTCCAAGGAGCATTCCTGCAGATATGCAGCACTGCCTCCCCACAAGGAGCTGATGGCTGAGCAAGCCCCTCACACCCCCTCCAGGAGCAGTCAGAGGGCCAGCAGCTGCAGTGCAATCCTCACCACTGCAGGCAGCCCTGTAAGGCCCCTGCCAGACCTCCCAGACCTCTGCCCTGAGCCCTCCAACCCTTACCCTGAATCCTGCAGCCCCCCTGTTCTGACTCCCCTCACATCTCCTAGGCCCCCTACCCTAAGCCTGCACCCCGTACTACCTCCCTGAGCTCCCCAACCTCTGCCCTGATTTCTGCATTCCCCCACACCACCAGCCCCCTGCTCTGTAGAACCCGAGCAATGCTGGGTAAGTCTTCCAATAATAAATATTATGTATGATTAGCTTTTTAATGTAATACCCCTCCAAGTATTAAGATTCAAACGAATTTCCCTTTAAGAAACTAACTTTTCAGTTTAAATGGTCTCGCACAGCTTGACAAGCAATATGCTGACATTGAATTGCCCTTTAAATGTAATATGCCTGGGCTCCCCTCTCAGACATCCTGCTGTCTGAATGCTACATTGACAGATGAGAGGCCTTCACCCTCTGAATCTCTCGTCTTTTTACTGTGCAGAGCTCTGATGGCTCCGTCAGGGCTCCTGCTGTTGATCTGGGGTCTGTCTCATACCGTGCATCTGTACTCACAACAACAGAAACCCAAGCTTTCAATATTTTTAAAATTTCAGAAAGGCCAACGAGACAAGAAAAACAAACCCATTTGTTATCCTAGTAAGTCCTGCATCACACTTTCCTGCCAGGCTGGACAGACACTGTTCCTACCATTGACTGACATCTGTCTATTTTAAATAGATTAAATTGATATATGTTTTGTTGGGCATGAATATAAGTTTCTCTAGTCTTCTTTCTTCCTCACAGTTTTGGATCTGATTGATTCAGATCTTCAGTGGAAAGCTACTAGATTTTAAAAAGCCTTATTTAGTGCTGTACGGTTGTCGTACATCAATTGTTTTTGCCCACTTGATATAGCACTTTCTTAAAATCCTTTTCTTCCTAATTTATGGTATGCTAAACACTGGGCCAGCATCAAAGGCCAGTTACCAAAACAGAAGTGATGATGCAGATGTCTTAAGTCCACAAAGTAATGGATGCTAATAGGGATGGCACTGGCATCTTTGCATCCAGTGACAACTTCAGCATGTGGGTTTGTGTGTGTCTGTGTATGTGTGTTCATTCAACTCTGAAGGGAAGTTACTGGACTAGGATCTAGAACACCTAGATTTAGATCTCAACATTGCCACAGACTTCCTATATGGCCCCAGTTAAATCAGCTTCTCTCTTTGCATTTCCCATCTGTAAATGGGGGGTATCTATTTAGATGTAAGTTCTTTGAGAGAGGGACTGTCTTTTACTGTTTACACAGTGCCTAGCATAGTGGTGCCATGATGTTGCTTAAGTTCTCTAGGCCAGTGGTTTTCAACCAGGGGTGCATTTAACCCCAGAAGTATACAGAGGTCTTCCTGGGGTACATCAACTCATCTAAGTATTTGCTTAGTTTTACAACAGGTAACATAAAAAGCACTAGCAAAGTCAGTCCAAACTAAAATTTCATACAGATGACTTATTTATACTGCTGTACATATTGTATACTGAAATGTAAATGCATATTCAAATGGGTTTATTTTGGAAATATATGGTAAAAAAAAAAGTAATCAATTTTCAGTAAAAGTGTGCTGTGACACTTACAAAATCAGACCTAACAATATAAGTAAGCAGTTTTTAAGTGAGGTGAAGCTTGGGGATGCGCAAGACAAATCAGACTCCTGAAAGGGGTATAGTAGTCTGGAAAGGTTGATAACCATTGCTCAAGGCACTGGTGTAATACAAATAACAATAATGTAGCAGAAAATTGTGTTTATGTATGTAGCTTTCTTCATGCCATAAACCGTAATATATCTTCTGCTATAACATCATATCAGATAGTTAGCTTTGACCTAATGGTAATTTTTATTTTTCTTTCCCTATTGTATTCTCACTTTCACCAAATGATCCTTGGTCTCCTCCTCATCAATTCTTGTTCTGATGGCTGTGAATTCATCATATTGATGTAGAAGTAATACCAAGCCTCTAAAGTAGTTGCCACCTTAGTTTTAAAAAGTGGGTACATTGAAATTGTCTAATTTGCAATGCTTTTTTGAAACACCATTGGTTATAATTAGTTGTAATTCTGGTAAATCATTGTACAGTAAAACTCCAGTTGTTCGGCATCCATTGTTCCAGCATATCCAGTAGTCCACCAGCTGGAACCCGGAAGTGCTCTGGCCAGCCGGACAATTGGAGCTGCTCTGCCCCCAGCTTCCCCAAGTCCGATGCTGGTCAGTTTCAGCAGCGGCGGACTTGAGGAAGCCGGGGGCAGAGCAGGAGAGTGCTGCTGGGCTGGTCCCGCAGCGTCGCCCCTCATCTGAGCAGCACTGCGGGACCAACCCGGCAGCACCCCAGCTGCTCTGCCCTCAGTTTCTCCAAGTCCTCCACTGGTCAGTTTCAGCAGCGGTGGACTTGGGAAAGCTGGGGGCAGAACAGCTGGAGTGCTGCCCACGCTGCACAGTTCCCCGCCACACCCCTCCCCCAAGACCCTCATAGTCCCCCTTCCGGTACTCCGGCATATCCAATAATCCAGCACCCCCTGGGTCCCATAGGTGCTGGATTATTGGAAGTTTACTGTAATATCTTCCACCATTATCAGTATAATCATTGTCCTCTTGTGGAGTCTGGCAGTGCCGTTCTTAAGTTGTGCACCAACTACTAGAGCACGACATGGCCTCCAAAGAGTATTCCAGCAACCTCCAACCACCACGCGATGGCCAAACCAAGCCCCATGTCTCTGTGACCCACGTTTCACCAATTGCTCTCCTAACTGCTAGGGAGTCTTCCGCTTGCTCCTTACTTCTGAGCCTTCAGTACAGGAAAGAAAAACAACATTTGAACTGCTAGAAGATTCATTATACTACTTGAGAATTCGCCATTAAGCCAACAGAAATCAATGGGCTGGTAAAACACTTCCAGGGTTTTAAAAAACCTGAGGATTTTACAGTTCAGGGGAGAGAGGCTTTGAACTCTGTGGTCTCTAGTACATGGAAACCAAGCCTCCTGCTCGGGTGTTGCTAAAAAGCAGTTCTAGCTAGCCAATTGTTTGTACTCACCTAGTCATTTTTCACTACTGAAAATTCATAAACTGGTAAGTATATGTCTTGATCAATATGAGTAATGTGTTTATAACTGTCCAATAAAAGTTAGCAGCACTTTTCATGAAATCTGTCTAAATAGCGCTGCTACTTTTTTTCCAAGCTCGGAGACAAAAACAAGAAAAAATTTCTTTTTTTTCCCCCACCACGCCCTCCTTTAGTCTAGGATCCCTCCTAGCAATGATTTCAAAGTTGGTATGAAACTGGAAGCCCACGACCCACGCAATGTTACCTCAGTGTGTATAGCTACAGTAATTGGAATCACTGGTGCCAGATTAAGGTTGCGGCTTGATGGAAGTGACAACAAAAATGACTTTTGGAGGCTTGTGGATTCCTCTGACATACAGCCAATTGGGACCTGTGAAAAGAAAGGGGGGATGCTCCAGCCACCACTCGGTAAGGAACAGTGTTTCTGAATTAATGACATGACATTTGGTCCACAAACGACTGCTTTCCTATGGTTAGAGTTATTTTGTTTCCTGGGCAAGTACTGCTGCATGAAATAATGGTTCAGGGAAATGTTAACAGCGGAAGAAAAAAATGCTAAGTAAAAAAGCTAATAAAAAGTTTAAATGAGCTGGGTACCACTTTGTGCATTATTGTGTCTAGGAATGGATTAAAAGAATTAGAATTTGAGCATGAGTTCTATCCAAAAAATTTTCTCTCTTCCCAGAATCCCCCCCTCTTATAATGAGGAGGGACAGACTTCGATGGGCTTTTCAGTGATTGCTTGATGTGTTAAACATTAATATTAAATTAATCTACTTAATTTATTCTCCTTCATGCCATAATGTATATAGAACTGTGGCATTAAATTGCTGTCCCTGGGGCTCCAGTATACTTTCAATTGTGGAGAAGAGTCCGAAAATGCTTCCTGAAACCATTTGCCTTACAACTTGCATGTAACTCCCAAATTTGGGTCTCTATTATATCACATGTATTGCAAAAGGGAGACACTTTTTAATATGTTGGTAATTCTAAAAACTGACACACTCAATTATTTCCACAGGAATTTAATTTTTCTAAGCAAAGTGAAATGCATCTAAATTATGTTCTTGCCACTTCACGGTCCTAAATTCCTCCTCCCATAAAACTCGAAGGAGTAACAGCTTAGGTTTTGCTGCTTTGTTCCTCTACATTCCTAGCTAATTTAAGAGTAGGGGACTGAAGTGATGGTTCATTTTGTTTTTAATGCACTCTGCATGTTCATTCACTCTTTTCTCAGGCCAGGTCTACATAGGGGAAGAATACGCAATTCTAACTATGTTGAATATGTAGCCGGAGTCAGTGTACCTTAGTTCAAGTTTCTGTGCAGTCTGTACAGCTAGGGTTGCCAGATGGTTGAAACAAAAATACCGAACACCCGCGCCTCCCCACCCTCCAAAAAGGGGAGAGGGGACCAAAGGCGTTGAGCAAAAAAAAAAATTAAAACAGCATGTCCCCTTTAAGAGTGAGTGCAGGGATAGGAATAGGGGAGCGGTTGAGCACTAAGACCAAGGGAAGTCATTGCTTCCCCTTGGTCTTTTTGCCGGCAGCCATTTTGTGCTGGCAGCCTTGCGGAACCAGGTAAGCATGGGGTCAGGGGGCTGGGGGTGTTGGGGGCCGGGGGAAGGATCGGTGGGGGGGAGATGGGGCACTGAGTGTTTGTAGGGTTGCCAGGTGCCCAGTATTTTCGCCTCCTGGCTGGGGAAAAAAATCAGAAAATACTGGACATCTTAGGTGTTCGGTATTTTCTGAATTTTTTTACCCAACAGGAGGCGAAAATACCAGACTGCCCGGGTGAATACTGGACACCTGGCAACCTTATCCACAGCAGGATGCTTCCCTTACTCCTTGCAGGGAACAGGAGTACCAGCACTGATGAGGGTGCCCTCTAAATTTGATTTTCACTAGACCCGCTAAATTGAACTCTGAAAGATTGAGTCTGACAGTGTTGATCTTCTGCATAATGAAGACAAGCCCTAGCTCTTGGATGAGAGAGGAGACAGAAGGACCTATATTTTTTTCAAACTGACTACATAGTATTGTATTAAACTACAAAAAAGGGAAAGCAGCATTTTTTTTCTTCACAATAATGTTTCAAAGCTACATCAAGACAGTGTTAAGTTGTAAACTTTTGAAAGAACAACCATAATATTTTTTTCAAAGTTATGGACATTTCAATGTTACGATCTACCTCCGTTTCCAAGATGTCTGTAATTCTGAGGTTCTACTGTGGTGCAATTTTGCAGACCCATATTGTTATGGGATGATTTGAAACCAATTGCCTTTTTAATTAACACCTTTTTAAAAGTTAATTTATACCTTTTTTCTTCAATTTTTGCCTATCCCCATGTTACGCATGCCCTATGGACTTTCCAAGGGAAAGCCGCTAACTAGAAGCTAGCTAACTTTCCCTGTTATGGAAGCCTAATGGGCACTGCTGCTGGGCAGGGCACCAGGAATGGCTGTTGTCAAGGCCCTCTTGAAGCCTTGTTTGAGCTGGTGCTGTTACTACGGCAGATCTTCAGACAGCTCTTCCACTGTAGAGTTTCTAGTTGTCTTGTCTTGTGCAGGTATCTTCTTAAAGGGGTTAAGAAGTGTTCTGCTCTCTTGCTGGTTCCTATCCCTTCAGAGCTTTAGCTTGCTGACTGTGACTCTTCTGTACTGTTCAGGTTCATCACATAATTTATTACAACCAAGCAGCTTGCAGTTGAGCTGTGGCATCATCACTTAGTCACCTCCATCACACATCTTTCTATGTGACCAAGCCATATTCACTCCTATGGGCTCAGTGCATTCTTATGGGGTTTTCTGGGCAGCCTTTGGATGAACCCTACCTACTTCTCACCAGAACCTCCATTGGTTTCTATGGGGTTTTGCTGAGTCATTCTCCACAGTAAGTGGAATTTACCTTTACATCACAAAGAGTAAAACTCTAACGTCAGATGCAGTGGACCCCGTGAGCTGCAGGGTGGAATTTCCCACTATATTTCATCATTGTATAACCATCATTACTGAATTCCCTAATTTTAAACCATTATTTAATTTTTATGTAACTGAAGCCTTATTTCTGTAACTAATTACTGTTTTAAGCACGATAAAGAGTTCCAACAATATTGCCACTCTTTTTAGATTAAATTAAGCATTCTACAATTTCGACAAAATTTAAAACCATTCCGTAGTTTTTCTGCAGATCTTCAATTTAGAATGAAGTAAGATTGGGCAACTGAGGCAGAAATCTTTCATCACAGTACAAGCTGTGTCTGCACTAGGAGTGTGTTACTATATCCGTAAAAGCGTTCCCTGCGAAACTCTTCTAGAGCAGTCATGACCTGTTGTGTAATATAAGAGGAAGCAAGGTAGTGGTTCCTGTTCATCTCTGTCGGGTCGTGATTAATAGCAGTAGCAGTTTCTCTCAGCAGCAGAGGAGAGTGCTCATTTTCTATTCTGCTTGTACCTACGCCCATCCATAGGCTGGTATTTTTGTGTGTTTGTGACACAAAATCACTTTGGGCAAAATTTAAAAAAACTACAAGAGACACTTCTTAAGCTTTTCTTAAAAATACTACACTTGCGTTGACAATGTCATTTTAAATCACACTTGCTAGTTTTATGAGGAAAAATAGATTTCCTTAAGGATTGCTCATCCTTGCTTTGAAAAGCGAAGCTGTGTTCTTTATGTTGCCACCAGGATCTGTATTCAGATCTCACTTGATAGTGGTGATGGTGCATGAATCAGAATAGAATCCAGATCACTCTTTCTGTATTAGAGGCCTGCTCTGGCGCAGACCCAAATCCACCCTATCTAAGCCCAGGAGTGCTGAGTCATTTTCCAAGCTGATCCTGACCTTCCTTCCAAACCTGAGGTGCTGCCATCTCCTTCCCATGAGGTTGGCATAGTGGTGGCAGCTACGTGCCCCAATCCTTCTGCTTCCTGCACCACTGTGTGTGTTCTGTGGAGAGAGAGGTGCTGCAGTGTGTCAGCACACTTGCTTAGCTGTGAATACTATTTAGAGAAGCAGAGGCAGCCGGCAGGAGCAGGGCATACGGCTACCACTATGCCAGCCACATGGGCAAGAGAAAGTCTTCAAACGTGAGCCTCTGAGGTTGTTATTTGACCCAACCCAAACATGATATTTGTAGTTGGGTCCTGATTGAATTGCAGGGATCTACTCTATCATCAAATACTGGTTTAACACTCAACAGACTCTGGTTCCAGGTGACTGGTATCTTGTAGCAGTTCACTGGTTTGACTTTCTTTAAAACTTGACAGCAGGTATGTACTAATGTTACTTACATTGAAACTAAATTACGTGATATAATTAATTATAATTTTAGGCTTTGATATTGCTTGCTTATTTCAAATATTCAAAATAGCTTTATTAAAAAAAACCCCATGTTGAATATAAACAAATCGTTTTGTTTACCTACCCAGTTTTAAACCATAACCACACTTCCAAAAGTAAACTTTTTTCTGTGATACTGACTTTACTGTGGCATTTCCAATACTGATCATATGTGCTCTGGTGAAATATACTTAGTGTGGGGTGTATTTTACTTTGTAAGGTTATCTGCTGAATATAATTGGATAAAGATTGTATTTGGACTTTCCAAACCCCTAAGCAGATTTAAACATCTGCCTTTTTATAAAACCAATCGACAAGAGAATATTTTCTTTCCATTTCCCCAACACCAAAATGCAGAATGTCCCCTAAAACTATACCTCCTAAAACTATTATCGTAGTTAAACGTGGTACATATCAGGATATGGTATAAAATTATCAACACTTGTTAGACATAATCTGCATAATTCAATACTGACTTCACTCATGGGTAATTCAGTTATCTTATATTTATGCTGTTAAAATCTTTAATATCACACTAACATGTATTCCCAAAGTATAACAGAGGGAATGTAAATAAACTTGTTTGGTCAAAATAGAAAGAAGTAGGAAAACATTCTCACTTGGTCTAAGTAATCATACTTGATGATAAAACTAAGCATCTACTTAAAAGTGATCAGCGTTTACTAATAATTAATCGCACAATATTTTTCCCTTGTAGCACAGTAGTTTTTTTCTATCTCTGATCTGTGTATATTACAGAAAAATAACAAAAATTCTAGTAACTACCATAAATATAAACCACTGAACACAACTCCAGCATATGTATTTCTTTCCAAATGTATTATTTAAATGACAATTTTTACTTCCTTTGTTTGACTCCCTAAGTGATAGTGGTATTTTGTTCTTTTGATTAAGGATTTCTTGACTTTTAATTGAGAAATTCCTTCTCCCCTTTCCTCTCCCCTAAATACAGGTAAACTTGACCTTGGCCTACTGGACTTTGTGCATTAAAGAACATAAGAACGGGTGTACTGGGTCAGACCAAAGGTTCATTTAGCCCAGTAGCGTGTCTGCCGACAGTGGCCAGCACTAGGTGCCCCAGAGAGGGTGGACCGAAGACAATGATCAAGCGATTTTTCTCCTGCCATCCTTCTCCAGCCTCTGACAAAGAGAGGCCAGGGACACCACTTCTATCCCCTGGATAATAGCCTTTTTTGGCCTAACCTCCATGAAATTATCTAGCTTCTCTTTAAACTCTGTTACAGTCCTAGCCTTCACAGCCTCCTCTGGCAAGGAGTTCCACTTGGCAAGGTTGACTACACGCTGTATGAAGAAGAACTTTCTTTTATTAGTTTTAAACCTGCTAACCATTAATTTCATTTGGTGTCCTCTAGTTCTTCTATTATGGGAACTAATAAATAACTTTTCTTTATCCGCCCTCTGTACACCACTCATGATTTTATATACCTCTATCATATCCCTCCTCAGTCTCCTTTTTTCTAAACTGAAAACTCCCAGTCGTTTTAACCTCTTTTCATAAGGGACTCGTTCCAAACCCCTAATCATTTTAGTTGCCCTTTTCTGAACCCTTTCCAAGGCCAAAATATCTTTTTTTGAGGTGAGGAGACCACATCTGTACACAGTATTCAAGATGTGGGCGTACCATAGTTTTATACAGGGGCAGTAAGATATTCTGTGTCTTATTTTCTATCCCTTTCTTAATTCAGTAATTCCTAGCATCCTATTAGTCTTTTTGACCGCCGCTTCACATTGTGTGGAAGTTTTCAGAGAACTATCCACGATAACTCCAAGATCTCTTTCCTGATTTGTCATAGCCAAATTAGCCCCCATCATACTGTATGTATAGTTGGGGTTATTTTTCCCGATGTGCATTACTTTACACTTATCCACATTAAATTTCATTTGCCATTTTGTTGCCCAATCACTCAGTCTGGTGAGATCTTTTTGGAGTCCCTCACAGTCTGCTTCCATCTTGACTATCCTAAACTGTTTGGTATCATCTGCAAACTTTACCACTTCACTGCTTACCCTTTCTCCAGATCATTTATGAATAAGTTGAAAAGGATTGGTCCCAGGACTGACCGTTGTGGGACACCACTAGTTACCCCTCTCCATTCTGAAAATTTACCATTTATTCCTACCCTTTGTTTCCTGTCTTTTAACCAGTTCTCAATACAAGAAAGGACCTTCCCTTATCCCATAGCCATGTAATTTACACAAGAGCCTTTGGCGAGGGACCTTGTGAAAGGCTTTCTGAAAATTTAAGTATACTATATCTACTGGACCTCCCTTGTCTGCATGTTTGTTAACCCCTTCACAGAACTCTAACAGATTAGTAAGACATGATGTCCCTTTACAGAAACCATGTTGACTTTTGTCCAGCAAATTATGTTCTTCTACATGCCTCACAATTTTATTGTTTACTATTGTTTTGACTAATTTGTCCGGTACTGAAGTTAGACTTAACAGTCTGTAATTGCCAGGATCACCTCTAGAGCCCTTTTAAAATATTGGTGTCACGTTGGCTACCTTCCAGTCATTAGGTACGGAAGCCGATTTAAAGGATAGGTTACAAACCACAGATAATACCACATTATAGTATCTTCACATCAATCTTTGGGAAAAGCTTCATCTGTGGGCTTCTGGCTAGTGCGTGGATATTTTTGAGAGAGATTTTTTATTCTGTTACTATATCATTGGCAGTTGGATAAACAAGTGCTTGGGATCCTTGAATTTAGCTTAACACTTAAGTTCAGAAATCTAGAATGAGACTCTTTCTACCTGTGATAATCTGCTAGACCATCAGGAGGAGCCCACTCTTAATCCAGCAGTGAAATAATCAGTACAGTAAATCCACTTAATCGCTAGTGAGCCATCTGGATGTTTGTGTATTAGTACTCTGAGTGCTGAAAAAAAAGTACTATTCCTGGAAAAGAGAAAGATAGGGTAGGTGATCACGACTGTGTGGCAGTTCACTTGCACTCCCAGATGTAGGAAAAATGCAGATACCGAATGGTATTAGAGAACTTTTGGACAGACTAATCTTCAGTCAAGTACAGATTGGATCTCCCCTAATGCTGGTCCTCAGCTACCCAGTCATATTACGTTGTAAGGCTCAGTTAATTGTTTTGAGCCTCTGATAGAATGGTGAAGTGTAAAGTAATATTAAAATGTCACTCTATTGTACTGAAAAACTGAACCTTCCAAATTTTTCCTGTTAGGGGGAGAGCCAAGAATAAGCAAAAATTTGCTTTGTGTGAATCTATTTGAAGAATTTCAAAATACAGTTTTTGTTCTGCTGTACCTATCTTGCTTTAGGAACAGATGTAGTTAAAGCAGTATAAACCCTAAATGTGGATGCAATTATTGCCAGAATAATAGTGCCTTATTTGGTACAGAAATAGGCTACACTATTATTCACGCTTTTATATTTGTATAACTACATTTACTGTAGCTCAGGGGTGGGCAAGATATGGCCTGCCAAGCCATTTGATCTGGCCTGTGGCCCGCTCTGCCATATCCACACCCGCAGGGCAATTGAGACCCAGGGGTGGGAGAGCATGCAAAGTTATTTGCTGTTCAGAGCACCTGGTGGTTCCCTCCTGCCACTAGGAGTGCACAGTATCTAGAGGAAACAGCTTCTTTCCGCCCAAGACCCTGCCACTTCTGACCAAGGCCTCACCCCTTCCTGGGATGGAGCCAGCCTGTGACTATGACCCAAAATTCGTGAAGTGGCCCCCCCCTTCAAAAATGAATGCCCACCTCTGCACTAGCTGATTGGCCCATTTTAATTATATCTATTCCTAACCTAATTAGGGATGTAATAGTGTAATTGATTAACCGATTAACCAATAAGCAGAAGCCTATAGGTTAATGCTATAGACTACATGCATTTCCCCTCCTCCCCCCGGCCACTAAATTTTTTAGCAGGCTAGCCAGTAGCACAGCTCAGTCCTAGCTTGCACCAGGTCTGGGACCTATCACATCTGTGGCTCTGCATTTAAAGTGTATCAGGAACCAGGCAGGCAGCCCAGTTTAGTTCCGGCTCATGCCAGGTCCGAGAGCTCAGATCCTTCCCTGCCATGGATGGGCTGCTGCCACCCTGTGCTGTTGCCTCTGTATCAGAGGCACCAGTGCAGGGTGGCAGGTAACCAGTCTATTAGGGGAGCTAGTTTTTAAACTGGCTCCCCTTGCGGAACAAGTCCTACCTGGCACCCCGCACTGCTGTCTGTGATAGAGAGGCAGCAGCACGGGGTGGCCAGGGGTTCCCCAGGAGTGGGGCCTGAGCACACTGGCTGCCAGTCCCACTCCCGGGGCTATAGAATAGTCAACTAACTGATAAGAATTCATGAGGTTAATCAACTATTCAATTAACTGATATTTAACATCCTAAAACTAATACAGTGGTAGAAAAATATCTATAGACCAGTGTATAGCCAGTGATTTATGTTTTGGTTGTCATTCCTGTTCAATCAAATGACTTGAAAAGTTATACCTAATGAGCAAATGGCTCTGTGTTATCCAGGAATGGAAGTTTGTCTCAGGGGTGGGCGACAAAACATCTTCTCCCCCTCCCCCCCGCCTTCTCCTATTTATTTTGAGTTTCCTTATCCTCTAATCATAACTCCGGTCATCTGAAGAAGTGGGCTGTGCCCACGAAAGCTCATGATACCATCTACATGTTTTGTTAGTCTATAAAGTGCTATCAGTCCATTTGCTTGCTGTTTTTTTTCTGTAACAGACTAACTCGGCTACCCCCTGAAGCTCCTCTCATAATGATTGCTTGCCATTTTGTTGTTAGTCTATTTAGAAAGGAAATAGTTACTTATAATTCCTCCTGTCTTTGATTCTCTAGTGACAGCGAGGTTCCAACAGTGAAATATCCTGGCAAAGATAGATACATTTATTGTCACTTTTGCAGCATTCTGTTTCTGGGTGAAGCTGGGAGCTAATTGGGTGTATAATTGCCTCCTGCTAGACACTTACACTGCTGATTTTTCCCAAATGGTATGGAACCTTCTGGTCCCAATATTTGATTTCTCTCACAGTAACAAATGAGCTATAATAGACTCTCACCTGAGCTCTAAGCAGATGATAGTTTCACATATTACATCAGGAGCTCAGTAGTGTTCAGTGTCATAGTTAAGGTTTCAGATCCCAGCTTCCATTTGAAACTACATTTGATTGTTTATTTTTATTACTTTATAATATTTCCAAACAAATTTCTTTGGGGATACATTTTCCAAACTCTGATGAAAAGTGATTTTTTAAAAAGAAAGCTTAAGTGAAATCAGTTGAACTGCTTAACTGAGTAGTGTTAACCTTCCTGTTATTGGCATGTGCACTCTCTCTGCTTTCCAGTGAGAAATTCTGTAGTCAGGTGATTCAAAAGAAGAATCCAGAAACTTCCAAAATGTCATGTCTTGTAAATGGTTTTAAGACTTAGGGTATGTATACACTAGCTCGTTAATTTGAGCTAAGTAGGCAAATCAGGCAACCGGAATTGCCAATGAAGCCTGGGATTTAAATGTCTCAGGCTTTATTTGCATGTTCCCGTCCGGCTGCCATTTTTAAATCCCCCTTATTTCAAACAAACTGCCCGTGGCTACACGCAGCAGTTTAAAGTTAATCCGAACTAAGTCCTTAGTTCGGATTAACTGTTACTCCTCGTGGAAAGCCTTTACAAAGGGAATTAAGGTTTCAATAGTAAGTAACCTAAAGTCATGTAAACTTTTTCATGTCTACTATTAGGTTTCTTTTTAAATCATACCTAGGTTGTAAGGCATCTCTTGAGGACTCGATAGGGAATTTTTTAGTAGCACATGTTGGACTTCCCTCATCTGGCACCCTTGTGACCTGACCGGTCCTGAACAAGAGAGTTTGCCTGATCAGGGGCAGCTTGGGGGGTGGAGTGCCAGCCTTCCCGCTGGGCTTCTCTCCCTAGCACCTTTCCCCAGCTTCCCATGGCCATGAACTGTAACAAGCCGGTACAGAGCCGCAGTAGTCCCTAACACTGCGGTGCGAGCCAGGACTGAGCCGGGCTTGCTCAGTCCCAGGTCGTGCAGGGTTCAGCAGCTCCTGACTGTGGGGAATGCCCCCCCCCCCCAGCTCAGACGGGCTGTTACCAGAGTTTCTGTCATCCTTTCATGTGAATCAGGACACTTCTCCCCATTTTCTTCCAAAAGTCCCATGCTATCATCAGGGACAGGGAGAGGGTGCAACACTCCTTGGACATAAGGCATGCCTTCATCTTTAATATTGAGTGTACCAAGTCATTCCACAAATTGCCACAGCTCTTGGCTGCTATAGCTGAGTGAATGAAAGGACTCCTGATTACATCCCTGCATCTCCTCCTAGATTATGTAATGTATTAACATTTGCTACGACCTAGCCAAATTAGTAGCACCACATTTTACAGCAGTGCACTAAACAGGCCACAGGCATGCTCCTCCATTTTTTTGGCAAAGGTCCCTATTCAAGAAATCTGCAGAGCAGCAATGTGGTCTTCCATGCACACCTTCACAATACATTATGCCATCACCCAGTAAGCATGTGACGACGCTGCGTTCTTAAGGTTAGTCTTGCAATCAGCAATGTGTTGAGGTCTGACCCTTCTTTCTTTCAAACAGCTAGTAAGTTACATATTGGAATGCACATGAGCAATCACTTGAAGAAAAAATGGTTACCTAGCTTTTGTAACTGTCGTTCTTTGAGTTACTTGTGTCCATTCCAGAGCCTCCCGCCTTCCCACTCTCAGACTATTCTGTCAAGAAGGAACTGAGTGGACGCCAGTGTCAGAAGAGGTCTATATATGCCACCACAGAGGTGGCACTCTAGGGAGCTCCACAGTCAACCCAGCGGGTATGCTAGGAAAAAAACTTCTGACCTGCTGTGCATGTGGCACGCGTGCACTTATTGGAATGGACATGAGCTACACGTCTTGAAGAACAAGAGTTAAGAAAGGTAGATAACCATTTATCTATTTGAATCAGTATAGTAGCTTCAAACATAGCCTTGAGGGGGCTTCAAAAGCAGAGAGTATTATAAGCATGTCTCTTCTGTTACTGGGAGGTACTTAGTTCTGAGGTGGAATGAAATATTCTTAATTCCAAGGCAATCAAACAATTATTTTGCCAAGATAATGTTAATAAAAGTAGATTCAGGTTATACTGTCTGTGCATTGTATTCACTTTTTTACATGAAGTATATTGGTATAGAAACTTACTCCACTTTGAGCAATGCAATGTGATGCATACACTTAACAAGATGTTTTATTTCTTCCACTGTTTTGTGTTCTTGTCTTTGTAATTAAAAGATATATTGTTTCATTGAAATTTGTTTGCAATTTCTTGTTTCACCAGATTTGTTCACAAAAAGGAAGAGTCTCAGTGGTGAAGAAAATATGTTTAATAAAAATAAGAGCTAGATGACAGAAAAACTAGAGCAGAGGATGTCATTTGAGAATAAAAGAAATCTGGCCCAGTAAATATAGCTGGGTATTATGATTGTTTGAAACCAGGGAATATAGAAAATGATTTAATCTACAATACCACAACTTGCACGTCTCTAGTCACACTTAATATATTATCCATTGCAAATGGTTTTGTAGGCAATTCACTCCTGAAAGAAAATACACTATATAACATGCTTATTGCACTAAACAGCAGCCATATGCATTCATGTTCCTTTACCACATTTATTTCTAGACAAATCCAAACCACAGGGTTTTAGACATTATTGGGTAAACTCTGCAACCTTTATACTCATGTTTTATAAATACGAGACTAGGATTTTTTACACAATCTGTTTGTTAATTAGGTTTCCAAATGAATGCATCATCTTGGCCAATGTTTCTGTTAAGAACACTAAATGGAGCTGAAATGGCACCTGCAGCATTCTTTAAGAAGGTAAGAAGAAAGGGGCTCCTAGTAGCAAGCTTCCATCAACTGGTCCATGATTACATTTTTTATTGAGGATGCCAGGATATTGTACTGTTCTCTTCAGCATGGAAAGGCAAGAATATTATTTAAAATTAACTTTGAAGTGGATTGGCAAGCCACAAAACTGGACAGGAAATGATCATCTTCTAGTCCAAATGGATGGGCACCTCTTTTCCTGTGTTTGGATCTTTAAGGTATGCTGTATTATTTAGAAGAAATTGTTAGCTTGGCTTTTATTTCATGGATTTAAGTTGTCATGCATCTCTCATTTGTTGACAATATCATGTTCATGACGTGCCCATGTATGTGTTGGGCTAAAACTGGTAAGGAAGAATGAAAGCCACAAGAATGCATGGGATGAATGTTTTTATTTGGTGCATACTTGACAGTTGAACTGTTAAGAAGGTAGTGGGAACTTAGCACTTTTTATTACTTTTTTTTCAGCTATCAGTTTTAGAAGTATGGCCTACTTCAAGTAGGTTGATCTTAAGAAAAATGTATGAAATTTTTTTATGCAAAAATATGTAGGGATATAAGTTGACCCAGTTCATCTATTGATTTGATTTGCCCTCTTATCACTATTGTGAGCTTTATAAAATGGAAGTCTGAACTTCAGTGACTTCTTTCTTAGTACTGATAATCAGTGTTCCCTGTAAGCTGTGCACTTGTGTGTCTGCTCAGGAGAGACTCATATGCCATCCAGCTGATTAGCATAGCACCCATAACTACTTTTTGTGTGTGAATATGCACCAGCAATAAAAACATGTATCAGTGCATATAAAACATTATTCTACACATGGATGGAAAAGATTAGAGGGAACATTGCTGATAATGGCTTTGTATACGTTTATTTTAATAAAACCTACATTGGGCTTGATTCTTCAAGCGCTTTATTGGCGAGTCCCCATTCATTCTGAGAAAATATTGATTAAAATGCATTCATAAAACAGCTATGTCATGAGCAGTGGCGATGCAAGCTTTTCTATGTCCCACCAATGTGTGTCACCCATTTTCTAGAGGGTCTGCCTCTTGAGTGTGAGATGTAATTTGGCTTCATTCAGTCCTTTGGCCTTTCTGCAAAGACTGGCAGGGGCACATTGTAGGCTATTGTGTTGCTTTGTGTTGATGATTTTTGTTCTGTTTGTGTAAGACCAACTTATTTCACACAAGCTACTAAATAGTCTTTAGTTGTTAATGACTTGTATGTGCATTTGTTTAAGTAACCAAGAGGTGAAAGATTCCCTAGTCCATTATCAATCCACAGAAACATACAATCCTTCACTGAAGTATATTTTGGATCCTCTCTTTTTCCTTGTTCAACTATGGAAAACTATGCCATTTAGTTCTAGTGTATGTTCACTATCCCACCCTTCCTGTAGAGCACATCAGATTTACTCAGCCTATTGCTTAAGTAAACATGGCATACCTTGCTCCCAGTCATGTAAGTAGGAGCCGAATTGAGCCAAGGTAGTATAGAAAATTTAAAACAAGTTTGTAACAATTTATTAAATGTGTATTGCATAACCTTTGGGGGGAGGAGGGGTAATCAGTATGAAACATTAGAATGTTTGAGAAAAGTAACTGTCTTTTAAGAGTTCATGGAAACATTAATGTTCTGCCACTTTTATTTTGACAGGAACCACCAAAACCTGCTCCAAACTGTTTTAAAGTTGGAATGAAACTTGAAGCAGTGGACAAAAAGAACCCTTATTTAATTTGCCCAGCAACCATTGGAGATGTTAGAAGAGATGAAGTTTTCATTACATTTGATGGCTGGAGGGGTGCTTTTGACTATTGGTGCAAATATGATTCTCGAGATATTTTCCCAGTCGGATGGTGTGACTTGACAGAAGATGCACTACAGCCACCGGGCAACAGTGGTAAGACCACCAGTAAATAACACTTAATCTGAATTCCTAAATTTTGCTGGTAATAAGTAGCTGTGACTTGATAATCAATGGGCCTTTTGCAGATTTTAGGAGTTTGATGTGTAAACAGTTGATGCAGAGGAAATAGTCACATATTTTTACTGTATCATACCTAAAGATATGATTTAGTCACAGAATCCATGACTTTATCGAACCTCTGTGACTTCTTTGAATTCAACTGTCTGTTGTCAGGGCTGTGCATCTGCCTCTCTGCCCTGTGCAGGGATGGCACTGTGTACTTCATAGCTACAGCTAGAGCCAGGACTGTGGGCCCCTCCTTCCCCACAGCTGTAGTTGGGTTGCGTGTTCTCTCTCCCCCCCTCATGTTTAGAACAGGGACTGTGTTCCCAAAATCATAGCACACTAGAACTGGAAAGGACCTTGAGAGGTCATCAAGTCCAGTCCTCTGCCCTCACGGCAGGACCAAGCACTGTCTACATGAGGGGTGGGCAATAATTTTTGGTGGGGGGGGGCACTCCAAGATTCTGTTAAGTGGTCAAGGGCTGCACTTTTCTGTGGTGGGTGGTGCAGGGCTTAGGATGGAGGCTGGGTGCAGAAGGGCGCATGGGGTAAGGGACTGGGATGCAGGCGATAGCATGAGGTCTCAGAGGGTGTTTGGGTGTAGGAGGGGGTTGTGACCTGGGTCAGGGGATTGGGGGTTTAGGGTCAGAAAAGGAGTGTGGGTGCAGGAGAGAATTCTGGCCTGGGGGAGGGGCATAGGAGGAGGTACAGGGTCTGGGAGGGAGCTGTCACCTGGGGCAAGGGATGCAGAGGGTTTGGATGGTGATCTGGGGGAGGGAGTTGATGCACGAGGGGTTGAGGTGCCAGAGGCAGGCGCTTGCTGGAAGGAGTTTACCTAATTCTCTCCTGACCGGCAGCCCCAGCCTGCTTGAAAATACAGGCTGCTCCCTCCACGTGGCTCTCAACTCTGGCTGCCGCAGTCTTTCAGACTAATCTCTCAGCTCCGATTGGCTGGCTGTTTCCAGCCAATAAGAGCTGAGAAATTTGGCTGAGGTCAGTTTTATTGGCTGGTTGTTTCTGGCCAATAGGAGCTGAGAATTGGTCTGGGGGTGGGGAGATCGCATGAAGCCTCATCCTCCTTGCAGAGCAGAGAAATGTAGGGTCTCTGTTAAACGCAGCAACTGCGTGTGCTTGAGAGTCTCAGCAGGGTTGTCCGTTGGCTGGATTCTGTGGTTTGGCAGGCTGGATCCAGCCACTGGGCCGTATTTTGCCCAGCCCTAGTCTAGCTCATTTCTGACTTCCCTTCTCCCTCTACCCTCTTTTCCCTGGAGGCTCCAGTTGTCTTTGCTTTTCCAACCCTGCTTTGTTTTAGTGAAACATTGCTAAACATGGCATTGCTCCTGTGAATTTTTGTTCATTGTTTGTGACCTGTCTGCAACATTTACTAAAAATAACCTTGACAAAATCTTAAATCTTAACCATACCTCTTTGTACTTTTTTACTTATTTTGTTGGTAGTCTCAAAGTTGATTGCTGTATTAATTGCATTTCATAGACATTTATATTCAACTTTACATCATCACCTTACATCAAGGTTATAGAATGAACTATTAGAAAATGCAGTAAAATTTAGTCTTTCCAAGGGATTCAAACACTAGGTTTACCAGTAGCATTTGCTTTGGACTGTAAACTTTCTCTTTTGAAGTAGTATATTATTAAGATTTTGCAAATACTTTGCTGCTGCCTACCTACATACGTATATGAAACTATGGATAGAGAGTCCCCTTAGCTAACAACCAACTTTACTCTCTCATTATATATCCACTTCCTCCTTTGTCAAGAATATGTAAAATGCAAGAGGAATACCATTATTTAATATCTGTGAAATACTATGAGGTCTCTCATAAGATATCTGAAATTTGAGGCTTTGCTGTAAAACAACTTGGGTTACATTATCTTGTTTCTTTCAGATTCAAGCTGTGTTAAAGGAAGGTTTAAAAAAATAATTTTGCTGTTACTGAGTAATTTGTTTTAATCACGAGCAGTGTCACAGTGGTGTGTTAAGTGGACGAGAAACAAGAAGAGCACATTTCTGTAGAAAAGTTGGTAGAACAAAGAATGCAAGTAAACATGTATGGTTCTTTTCTTAAAATTTTTCATTGTTATGACACCAATGTAACAATCAGAGGTAAAGGTAGCCACTAAAGATTCCCATGAGAATTGGGAAAAGCTGTCTCAGATAATCGTAGTGGAAAGAGCCTGTTAGACTGAAACAGAGTTAGGGAAGAAAGATGGTCCAGTGGCTATGGACCTAGGCTGGGACTCCCTCCTCTACCTAAAACTTCTTTGGCTAAGTCACTAATGCCATGTCTTCACGGAAGATAGATGCTGCCACAATCGATCTTCTGGAGTTCAATTTAGAAAGTCTAGTTAAGACTCCCTAAATCAAACTCAGGGAGTATCCCTGCCGGCATCTCGTACTCCTGTTCTTGTGAGGAGTAATGGAAGCTGACATGAGCGTTTGCTCCTGTCGGCTGCCCGCTGTGGGGATGCCACCAAGCTAAGCTTAAGGTAAGGTGACTACAGCTATGTATTCTATATAGCTGGAATTGCGTACCTTAAGTTAGGCTGCTGGGTGTAGTGTAGTCCTGGCCCAAGTCTCTTTCTGGGCTTCAGTTTCCCCATCTGTAAAATGTGGATAATATTGTGCTAGGTCAGGAACTCCTCAAGACTCTTATTTGATGTGCCGAGTCCCCACTGTTTTCCTGGGCAGTCTGGGCACCCTATAACGCTGTCTTGCTGAGCCCCACTCTCCAGCCTGCTTCAGCATAGGACATGGCCACACCCCCATGGCTGTATTCACACACATAAGACAGTCATGAGCAACCTGAGGCCCAATGGGGCTCCACCTGCAGCCCATGGATCCCCTGGCTGCCGCCCCTCCCCAGCATTCCAGCTGTGGGAATGAGGGGGAAGAGTGGGGATGGAGCATGAATCTGATGATTTGGTGGGCTCCAAATGTACTGGGAGGGAGAGGGAGCTGTAGGTAAGTGCGAGGCTCTGGTTCCCCAGTGTGTGAGGCACATTGAGACACAAGGGACTACAGGTAGAACCCCAGTGTGATGTGGGCTGCTGCAGCCTACTCATGTGGTTCACTGATCATTCCTGATTGCCTGTCCCTGTTGTAAGACCTTTTCTCAGCACTCAATTTCACAGCCCCTCTGGGAGCTGAATCTTAGGTACATCTGTCTTATGCTGTATTGAGATCTGTACCATATAAGTTCATGAAATTCACCATCTTTCTCAATGCAGAGTGAGATATGCACTGACTCCTTGCCCTCCAGGTAACAAATTATTTACACTGGGTTTACTAATAAACAGAAATGCTTTTAGTAAGTACACAAAATAGGATTTAAATGGTCATAAGAGATAGCACACAGAACAAAGTAGGTTAAGCAAAGAAAAATAAAATAGAACACAAACTAAGGCATGTCTATACTTATGCGGAAGTTTGAATTAAAATACACAATTCCAGCTATATTTATTGCGTAGCTGGAGTCGATGTACTTTAATTCAAATTGTGACGCCTTGTTCACAGCGTGAAGTTGACTGGAGGAAACACTCCTGTCAACTTCCTTTATTCCTTGTGATTCAAGAATACCTGCTAAATTGAATGCTGGAATCGCAGCATTGTTTTCTGCCTAAGTATAGACGTGGCCTAATCTTAATACAGTACACTGAGGGAACTGGATACACATAAATTCTCACTCTAGGGGGCGTGTCTAGACTACAAGTCCAAAAGTGGACTTTTGTCGACAAAACTATACCTGCGTCTACACTACTCGGCAGTTTTGTCAACAGCAGTAAACCTACGAGGAATAACGCCTTTTGTCGGCAGAGTTCTGTTGACAGAAGGCGTTATTGCATCTACACTGACCTTTGCGTCTACACTCTCATGTCGACAAAGCAGCTTGCTTTGTCGACAGAACTGGATGTAGTCTAGATGCTCTTTGTCGACAGAAGCTTTGTCGACAGTATCTGCTGACAAAGCCTCTGTTGACAAAAGCCTGTAGTCTAGACGTACCCTAGATGTGGTACTCATAATCTTTGCACAGTCTGGATGCCTATCTAATCTTTCCCACTGTTCAACCTTAGCTGTCTCCAGCAGTCATCTTGTGTGGTGTTCCGGAGGAGAACTTAGCTCTGTGGATTACCTCACTCCTCACACTTAAATAGGTTTGCAGAAGGCAGGAATACTTAGTATTCAGTTCAAATTTTCCCTGTGCTTTTGTGGAAAAATACAGCATTCCAAGATGATTTGCAACATCAGATGGCAGGGTCACATGCCTCTTCAGGGTCCCCATGCTTTATGGGCTGACCCACACATCTGGAGGAAGGTTAAGCTCCATTGTTTCTTGCTAATGGGCCATCACCGCTCTGAAGTGTAAACAGTGGGAGTGACCCAAAGCAGTTAATTTGCAATTACAAATACACAATTCAATATTCCTGACTTAATCTACAAAAATCATACATGCATTCAAATGGGATGATCTTATTTAGTATATTACAATCTTTCCAAAGATATCTCATATAAGGTATATTCTAATTATGTCATTCCTATTCACGAGCATATTCCCAAAAAGAATATGGAATGCCCCATTGCAGACACCACTGCTCTACCTTACAGGAATTTTGTGATGATAAAGTTAACAGTGACTATGAATAAGACTTGATAAAATGTATGTGGAAACTTCATTTATGTTCATTATGATAAAATAAAAAGTTGTTTTTTAAAAGCATTGAAGTACTCAGATACTTCAGTAAAGTGGGGGGATTAGGAAAGTAGAAAAAGTAATGTCTTTTAAAAAAGACTTTGAAGATTGGAGTTTTTCCATATAGTTGCAATTTTATTATTTATAGCTAAGAATGTAGTTTTATAGCAATACTTTTGTGTGAGAGGTGATGACGAGAGGAAAACTGCATTTCCAGTTAATTCCCAGGGATATTCTCATATGAAACGAGATTTAGATATAAGAAATATGTTTCTTAGTTAATGTTAGTGACAAACTCAGCCTTTTCCTCAGAAGCTTTAGCTCACTTGACAGTAGCAAACAGAGCAAGGAAAATAAGTTGGAATCTTAAAAGGTGACTGAGAATTAAAACACCTAACTCCCATTGAAAGTTAGAGGAATTAGGTGCTTAACTCTCTTAGGTTATGTCTATACAGCCGCCTTATATAGGAATAACTGATGATGTTCTGAAATAACATAGTCCGTATCTACACACAAGGGCTACGTCTACACTGGCCCCTCTTCCGGAAGGGGCATGTAAATTTCAGCAGTCGTCGTAGGGAAATCCGCGGGGGATTTAAATATCCCCCGCGGCATTTAAATAAAAATGTCCGCCGCTTTTTTCCGGCTTTTAAAAAAGCCGGAAAAGAGCGTCTAGACTGCCCCCGATCCTCCGGAAAAGTGCCCTTTTCCGGAGGCTCTTATTCTTACTTCAAAGTAAGAATAAGAGCCTCCGGAAAAGGGCACTTTTTCCGGAGGATCGGGGCCAGTCTAGACGCTCTTTTCCGGCTTTTTTAAAAGCCGGAAAAAAGCGGCGGACATTTTTATTTAAATGCCGCGGGGGATATTTAAATCCCCCGCGGATTTCCCTACGACGACTAGTGAAATTTACATGCCCCTTCCGGAAAAGGGGCCAGTGTAGACGTAGCCAAGCAGTTATTTTGACATAATGTCAAAATAATGTTGAGCTGGAGGACTGTTTACTCCAACTCCTGTAACCCTCATTGTACAAGGAGTAGGGGAAGTCAGGGGAAGAGTGCTCTATCATGAAATAACTGCTGTATAGACAGTGCCAAAAGTTGAAATAAGTTATTTCGACTTAAACTGTGCAATTAGAGTAGCTCAAGTTGTGTAGCTTATTTCGAGTTTAGCCCTGTTGTGTAGACGTGCCTTTAGGCACCTTTGACAATTCCAGTTGTAATTTGCAGCATACAGAGAAATGTCATCCAGTACTGTTGGAAAAAATCCTATCTTTCTCACGTCCCCTCCCCTTTACATTGGAATCTGGGCACATTTGAAAGATGACTCCTTTAAGACACTGTTTCAATATCCAATCTTTTAATTAGGAAAGCATTTCACAGTCTGTGAAGCTTAATTTTTTACTGCTTGCAAAGAGTTCTTTGTATTACCGTATTTATCATCTAATTGTTTTTCATCTTGTCAGCTTTTGTCTTGTTGTTGCTGCTGCATGCTGTAGGGCTGAAGTGTAGAGTTTTTTTACACTGAGGTCAGATATACATTAAAAAAATTAGATCAGTTTAATTCATTGATCAGGGTTGAAAAATTCACACCCCAGTTGGCATAATTAAGCCAACCTAAGGCATTGTCTACAGGACACAGTTTTGTCCAAAAAAAATCAGCTTTCATCAACAAAACATGGAAGGGTACATACTGCAATGCTCCTTTTGTCTAAATACCAGGCTTGGAAATTCCATAAAATCTTTTGCTTCTGGGCTTATCAAAGATGGTGATTTTGGCTTTCAGTTCTGTTGTGTCAACTTTCCATAGTTACAGTCACAAATGGAACAGTGTTGCTTGGGCGAATTTGGCACAACTTGTTTTCATTTTAAAAGTGAGTCATAAGATCATTGCAACTATATTAAGTGAATTAACTTTTCTTTCTGCTCAGAATGGGAAACATCATCAGCAAACAAAAAGTTGTTGGAAAAACTGGTCTTTTTATTTTAATTTTTGTTCTCAGGGATGACCAATGTAACTATTAGGGATGTTAAAATTTGTTTATTTGGGTACACATGTACTTGGTGAAATTTTCAGTGGGAATGGGTACACGTTTACATGTGGGCAGGTGGTGGGCTAGAAGGTGGCTCAGGGGGAGCCAGTGTGAGTTGGGAGATGGTTGCGGAGGAGGAGGAGGTTTGGGCGTGGGGGCTGCACGTAGAATCATAGAGCTGGAAGAGACCTCAGGAGGTCATCAAGTCCAGCCCTCTGTCCAAGGCAGGACCAATCCCAACTAAATCAACCCAGCCAGAGCTTTGTCAAGCCAAGACTTAAAAACCTCTAGGGATGGAGATTGCACCACCTCCATAGGTAACCCATTCCAGTACTTCACCACCCTCCTAGTGAAATAGTTTTTCCTAATATCCAACCTAGACCTCCCCCACTGTAACTTGAGACCATTGTACCTTGTTCTGCCATCCGTCACTACTGAGAACAGCCTTTCTCCATCCTCTTTGGAAGCTCCCTTCAGGAAGTTGAAGGCTGCTATCAAATCCCCTCTCTCACTTCTGCAGACTAAACAAACCCAAATTCCTCAGCCTCTCCTCATAGGTCAAGTGCTCCAGCCCCCTAATCATTTTGGTCGCCCTCCGCTGGACCCTATAATGTGTCCACATCCTTTCTATAGTGGGGGGGGGGGAGCCCAGAACTAGACACAGTACTCCAGGTGTGGCCTCACCAGAGCCTAATAAAGGGGAATAATCTCTTCTCTAGATTTGCTGGCAGTGCTCCTGCTAATGCAACCTAACATGCCATTAACCTTCTTAGTGACAAGAGCACACTGTTGACTTATATCCAGCTTCTCATCCACTGTAATCCTCAGGTCCTTTTCTGCAGAACTGCTACTTAGCTAGTCGGTCCCCAGCCTATAACAATGCTTTGGATTCTTCCATCCCAAGAGCAGGACTCTACACTTGTCATTGTTGAACTTCATCAGATTTCTTTTGGCCCAGTCCTCTAATCTGTCTAGGTCACTCTGGACCCTATCCCTGCCCTCCAGCATATCTACCTCTCCCCCTAGCTTAGTGTCATCTGCGAAGTTGCTGAGGGTGCAATCCATCCCCTCATCCAGGTCATTAATAAAGATGTTGAACAAAACCAGTCCTAGAACCAATCCTTGGGGCACTCCGCTAGAAACCGACTGCCAACCTGACATCGAGCCGTTGATCACTACCTGTTGGACCAGACAGTTTAGACAGCTTTCTATCCAACTTACAGTCCATTTATCCAATCCATACTTCCTTAACTTGCTGGCAAGAATATTGTGGGAGACCGTATCAAAAGCTTTGCTAAATTCAAGGTATATCACATCCACTGACTTTCCCATATCCACAGAGCCAGTTACCTCATCATAGAAGCTAATCAGATTGGTCAGGCATGACTTGCCCTTCGTGAATCCATATTGACTATTCCTGATCACATTTCCCTCTTCCAAGTGCTTCAAAATAGATTCCTTGAGGTTCCCCTCCATGATTTTTCCAGGGACTGAGGTAAGACTGACTGGTCTGTAGTTCCCTGGATTGTCCTTCCCTTTTTGAAGATGGGCACTACAGTTGCCTTTTTCCAATCATCTGGGATTTGTCCCGATCTCCACGAATTTTCAAACGTAACGTTCAAAGGCTTTGCAATGACATTTGCCAACTCCCTCAGTACCCTCGGATGCATTAAATCTGGACCCATGGATTTATGTATGTTTAGCATTTTAAATAGTTCTAACCTATTCTTTCTCCACCAATGACTGCCTACCCCCTTCCCATACTGTGCTGCCTAGTGTATTAGTCTGAGAGCTGACCTTGTCTGTGAAGACAGAGGCAAAGAAAGCATTGAGTACTTCAGCTTTTCCCACATCATCTGTCATTAGTTTACCTCCCTCATCCAGTAAGGGTCCCACACCCTCTCTGATCACCCTCTGATTGCTAACATGCCTGTAGAGACCTTTCTTGTTTCTCTTCACATCCCTTGCTAGCTGCAATTCCAATTGTGCTTTCGCCTTCCTGATAACTCCCCTGCATTTTCGAGCAATATTATTTATACTCCTCCCTATGTTTATACTCCTCCACTTCATTTAAGCTCACCAAGGATTTCCCCGATAAGCCAATCTGCTCGCTTACTATATTTGCTTTTCTTACTGCGCATCGGGATGGTTTCTTCCTGTGCCTTTAATAAGGCTTCTTTAAAATACTGCCATGTAACCATGAAGGTTAACCAATGAGCTCATGCTCATCAGTTAATCCCTAGTAAATATATACATGTGTATATTAGACATACTTAGTATGTTCATGTCAGTTTCAGGATAATTGCAGTCATATTCCCCTCCCCCTGAGGTCACCACGTGTGCCCAGACAGTTCTCGAGCCATCACCTGCCCTTGAACAGGGACCCTTTTCTCACCCGCTTCTTACCAGGGGCACTTTAGGGCTTCACATCCTCCTGTCATCTACTGTAATATCACCAAGGAGCCAGTCTGCCTAAAAGCCAGCATGTATGGACAATGACAGTGTTTTTACTGGTGACCATAGAGTTGTTCTAAGCAAGCACATTTATTCATAGGTTAAAAAGCATTGCAAAGAAAACATAAGCAGTGCCTTGGAGTGGTTCCTCCTTGTCAGAGTCAGAGGGAGGCTTCTCTACTTTGTCATCCCTCCAAGCAGCTGAGAGCTGATCAATAGGGAATTAGCGCCAATAACAGCCTGTAGCTAGTTCTTTGGCTGGGGCAGCCAACAGGCACAGTCAGGCTCAGCCCTCTGTGGGCTCAGAATTTGTCTGTGGCTCAGCTCCTTGGCCGGGCAGACAGCAAATAGTCAAACTCAAGACCTCTGGATGGAGCAGAGCAAAAGCAGTCGATG
Organism: Pelodiscus sinensis; assembly: GCF_052426305.1. Taxonomy (NCBI): domain Eukaryota; kingdom Metazoa; phylum Chordata; order Testudines; family Trionychidae; genus Pelodiscus; species Pelodiscus sinensis. The sequence continues at coordinate 214,653,694 of NC_143052.1, forward strand.
GCCCAACTCTCTGGGACAGACAGCAAATGTAGGCTATTCAGCCTACTGTGGGTAGGGATGATGGTGTTGGCAACAAGCAGTAGGGTGACCTGGGCCCACCCTACTCCACTGGGTCTCAACCCAGGACCCAGACAGTGGCAGGGAATCTGACTGCTGGATCAGCAGGGATCCTGCTGGAATATGCTGACTGTAGCTTCAGCAAACATAACCGGACTAATGTCTGGTTTCTTAGGACTACTTCCTAATCCTGTCTGTTCATAGGGCTTCATCACTCACAGGCCTTCACTCTCCTTTTGATGTTTGCCTGATGGCAGCTCCTCTAGCTATTCATTGTGTAGCAACTGTTCCAGAGGCAGATACTGAGACAGCTTGTTCCATGGCTCACAGGCTGGCAGCAGTGTCCAACTTCTTACCTGGATCTCCCTTAACTGAGCTGGGGCCCCACATCTTATACTTCTTGTTCCTCCCCTTTTCTTTCAGCTCAAGAAGCACGCATGGCCTGACCCTGCCTACCCTGGGGTGAGTGACTGATTTCTCACTGTCAGTGTCAAAGGGAGGTCTCTGCCTGATAATAATATTTAAAAAAAAAAGAGAGAGAATTAAAATCCATATTAAACATTCTAGAAATTACTCTGCTTCCGTATCGGAAGTCTGATAGACCAACATCTCATTTAACAAGGGCCCTCCCCTTAGAGAGTCATGTCCATTTGCCGAATCAAAATAAAGAAGGTACTACCTCTCTAGAATTGTTTCATTTCAATGACTCCTTTTAATCCACAGAATGGACCACAAGAATCCACTCATAAATTTAGTGCAGTGGTCCCCAAAGATACTGCATGGGATTACATATGTCACGTTGAACATCTTGATAGCTGAGGTAGATAAACCTTAATTTTTTATTGCTCACTTTCAAGGTAGATTATTCATTTCTATCGTATCACTTTCAAGCCTACTTAAAAAAAGGGAAATTAGAAGTTCTAATTGTACTGCACTTTTTAAAGATGCAAGTAATTGTATCAGACAGCTTCTAGTTAATGTTTTTTAACGTTGAAATATTATGAACAACTTCAGCTTTCCTAATTGATATAGCAGTTTTTTAAACGTTGGATGCCATGATCATATACTTTGTAAACTGTCAGGGCAAAAATGTATGACAGATTTAAAGTGAAGGATACAAGAAAAAGCAGAGACTGTAGGAATTAGCAAGAATTATTATGGCAGTATCTTGGCCTAAATACATTTTTCTACAGGTTGGTTAAGTGGTTTAACATTTCTTTGATGTAAATAATTTATCATAGGAGGAAGTAAAAATAGCACTTGATGTACATAGCATTGAAGTAAATTAAGTTAAAAAATGAGGGATCTCCACCATACATTTATGATCACCACTTCTGGTAGCTTTCACAGTGTGATAGATACTGTCCATAGGCTTGAGTCCCTGGCCCAAAAAATTTACATTTTAAGGGCCTTATCCAGCATCATGAAAGTAATAGATTTTGATAGATCATTCCTTAAGAAAGAGATAATAAAAAAGGTAAAATTGAGAGGGAAGGGCTAACTATTTATTATCTAAAACAGTGGTCTGCAACCAAAGAGCCAAACTACATCAAAATTCAGAACGTAGTCAACAAAGAGCCGTAGAAGAATGCCCATCTGCATGACTGAAAATATATAACTTAATATTATTGATAATTGACATAATGATTAATAATAGCATAAATGAAACATTGTACTCACAAACTTTATTTAATGGGACTTCTGCTGCTGCATCTTTTCATGAATTTCTTTAAAGTTTACGTCATAACTGCTCAAATCCAGCTTCATGCATGCATTCAGGCTGTCTTCCATCAATCTTATGGCTGGGGGTTGGGGTATATGAGGGGATCAGAGGGGTTTGGGTGTATGATTGACTCAGGGCACAAGGATGGAGTGTGTGGGAGTGCAAGAGTGTTACAGCAGGGGGCTTTGGGATATGGGTGTGCAAAAATCTGGGGATGTGGGTGTATGAGTGACCCAGTGCACAAGGTTCTAGTGTGTGGGGGTTCAGGAGTGTTATGGAAGAGGGCTGGGAATGTAGGGGTGCAGAAGTCTGGTTTGGGATATATGAGTGGCCAGATGGGGGTGGGCCCCAATTGGGGGCTGCTTGTTGTTGGCCAGGCTTCATTTTTAAATAAAATAAAATATTATGTCCAACACAAAGGGTTTCAACTTTGTCTTTATTTATGGCAGGGGTGTGGAATCTTTTTTGGATCAGTGACTACTGCGTTTGGGTGAAGGAGGCAGTTGTTGTGACCCAAGGCACTGGATTGGGGTGCAAAGGTTTGGGATGTGACCTAGGGCAGGAGGGGAATGTGATCTTGGGCAAGGAATGGGATGCAGGGTCTGGAAGGGGGTATGGGCTCAGGAGGGGGGCAAGAGGGTATGGATTATGTGGGGTAGGGAGGTAAGGGGGGGCAGAGGACTGAGGGAGAGGGAGGGACTGGGGTGCCAGAAGCAGGCTCTGTCTGGGAAACTTACCAGTGAGACTCCAGCCCAGCATGTTTCGCAAGAGTTTGCCCTGTCCCCACACAAGCTGCAGGGCCATGTGCTCTGTAACTAAGAGCCTGAGGTGAAGGGGAATTGGTGCTTCAAGTGCTGCCTGTTCTTGGAACAAGCAGCTTCCATTGGCCAGAAACTGGCCAATGGGATTGTGCTGGGAAGGGAGCAGCTATGAAGCACCACTCCCCTTCCCCGGTCCCTTGCTCATACACATTTGTGGAACACAAATGGCCCTGCAGCTGCTTTTCTGAGCGGTGGTGGGGGGGGGGGGGGGGTGGAGCAAGCAAGGGAGTCTGCCTGGGGGCTCCCTGCTGCGTCCACAGGCCAGATTGTTTTGCCCAGGCCTGCTGTAATGCCAGCGTGGGGCTCCCTGCTGCGGAGGTAACAAGGGGGAGCTGGATTAGAGCTTCAAAAGAACCGTATCTGGCTCCCTAGTGAGCCATATTTGGCTCATAAGCCATAGGCAGTCGACCCCTGGTCTAAAACAAAATATTATTTAACTAGACAAAACATACTTGGGTATTAGTCTAATTGCTGGTATTTCGAATATTTGACTCTTTCAGAGTAATGGGTGAATAGAGGTATATGAGAGCGACACAGAAATTTTGCAATTTTGTCTGGTTGACTAAAATTAACTATTTCTGAGATCCGTGATCATAGGTATAGCAGTTTTTATAAGTTATTAACAGTCATTCAAAGCATTCTTTGTATTTCACTTTACAAATTTGTACATTTTTAGATGTTACTTTCTCACACTGATGACTTTAGCCCTTAGAACCCTTTATTGAGTCTATAATTGGTGTAAGAAATCCTTACCCACTCTTTGTGTATTGTTCTGCAGTCTGGGATTTTTAATGTTGAATTAGATGGAAACTAACCTGGGATCATCAAAACAATTCAAGCTGTTGTAAAACTTCTTAAGAGAGAAGTTTTTGTTGGATATTTGTGTATTCAAGTTCATCATACATCTGTTACAATTGTCTAGACCAGTGGCTTCCAAACTTTTTGGCATCACGCCCCCCTTTTTGATTTTTGAAAAACCCTCATGCTGCGGAACTTCCCCCCTCCTCCCCCGCCCCCAAAAAAAGAGCAGCAAAACTTGTTGAGCAAAAAAGAAAAAGAACTGAACAGGGCAGCAAAACTTGATGGGCGGGGGAGGCTGAGTCACCTTGTGCCCCCCCCCCGAATTTCTTTACGCCCCCCAGTTTGGAAACCCATGGTCTAGACAATATTATACATCTTGTATCCACAGTATGAGGCGCTAACCTTTCCCTGTGCAAAAGAACATACAATACTGAAGCAACTTGAATAAAATGCTTCCTTGAATAAAATGAAGTTTAGTGAAAGGATTTTTAAAATTCAGTTAGGAATGAGCCTGTCTGGAATTGATAACTATGAAACATTATAATTAAGTCACTTCATCTGTGAAGATTGAGTAGCATCTTTCATGTAACCAATGACATAACTTCAGTTTCTCTCATCCTGACCTTTCTAGGCTATCAGACTTGGAACTTAAATAGCCAAAGAATGAAAAAATGAGATGCAGGAAATACAGGAAGCTACAGTGAGAAATCTCTAGCTGAAGTGCTGCAGAGACAGATTTTAGCGACCATAAGGAAGACTTGTGTCTTGTAATCTAAATATAAAAGTGACATGTGATGAGCTACTTCAGCTTTTATTCTCAGCTTTTGCCTCCTCCCCCCCCATGTGCCACCTTATCACTTATCTCTCAATTCAGAGCTTTTATTATTAGTGAGAGCAGTCTTCTTTCATTACACTAATCAGCCTGTGGTATTAAAGGTCCCCTTTGGGAGCTGCTTGTAGGCATAGGAATAGTCAGACATAAACAGATAATAAGAAGTACTTTGTTGTCTGTATCTTTTACTTTCCAACAATATTTCCAGTGTTTAATTTCTTTATTTGGTTTTTTTTCAGGATGATAGTTATCAGAAATTCACTTTTTCACAGTGATATTCAAATTGTTTTTATTTTAAAAACTGTCCTGTACCTCACATTTTGTATTTATCCAAATTTAGAATGTAACTAATAATCTTTAGTTTTTGCAAAGAATGAACAGCTGAAATAATTGATTAAACAGTTTCACTAAAATTAATAAATTACTCAGGATCCTGAAATGTTTATAGTATAAAGCGTTACATTAAGCATTATATACAGCATAGTAATATATTTATTTTTTCAATAGAGCATTAACAAATATTGATGTAACATTTTTATTTTGGTGTAAATTACATATTTCTCCAATTTAGTCTGCTTTTTTTCCTATGACCAGGTCACAATAGTTAAACCAGCCAGAAACAAAATGGCAGATGCACACTGTTCTCCTAGTTATGAAAAATCCACAATGCTAGGGTCTAGTAGGCTTCCGCGCCCCCACTCCCCCGGTCTTAATTTTTCTTGGCATCGTACAACTAGACACATGTGGTTGGTATCTCTCAAAGTAAGGCATCTGTTGTAAAAGGAGGAAATGGTTTTTGTCTTCCCAAAAAAGAGATGGTATTGAATGTCTTTTCATGAATAAGGCCAGGAGATGCCTTAGGATAAGACAGTTAGTCTTCTCTTTTTAAAATTACATTATAGCACTGCTCCAAGCATTTTTTTGTCTGCCTGTTACTTAATGGATTCTATTTGCTCGTTTCTTCTGCTTTTAGTCAACTCATGTGCACCTTTCTGTTATGAATGCCTTTTACTGTCCATACAATGGATGGAACTAGGTGGATTTCTGGCTGTTGTCTCTCAGGGTATGTCTACACTACCCCGCTAGTTCGAACTAGCGGGGTAATGTAGGCATACCGCACTTGCAAGTGAAGCCCGGGATTTGAATTTCCCGGGCTTCATTTGCATAAGCGGGGAGCCGCCATTTTTAAATCCCCGCTTGTTCGAACCCCGTGTAGCGCGGCTACACGGGGCTCGAACTAGGTAGTTCGGACTAGGTTCCTACTCCGAACTACCGGTACACCTCGTCCGAACTACCTAGGAATCCTAGTCTGAACTACCTAGTTCGAGCCCCGTGTAGCCGCGCTACACGGGGTTCGAACAAGCAGGGATTTAAAAATGGCGGCTCCCCGCTTATGCAAATGAAGCCCGGGAAATTCAAATCCCGGGCTTCATTTGCAAGTGCTGTATGCCTACATTACCCTCCTAGTTCGAACTAGGAGGGTAGTCTAGACATACCTTCAGTATGTATAACCCACTTCAGAAATAACCATATTATAATTCAAGTTTGGTACTTTTTAGACAAAATAATTGACTCGTTTGTGGGATGACTCTTCTTCTTTGGCTTGTTGCATTTTATTTTCCCATTTGGAAAATCTTGTTCCCAGTTTAATCAATAGCAAAATTCTGGCCTAATCCAGTTAATGCTCTGTTCCCAGAAATTCATGGGAGTTCTGCACACAGCTTTGTCACAGGATTGGGGCTGGGGTCTATTTCATGTAATTTCACTTCGGAGTTTAATATATTTTTATATTCACTTATCTGCAACTGTCTGAAGCAACAGAACTTCCTAGTGTTCTAAATGTTAAAAAATTCTGTAGTTTTTATAACTTCGCTCAAGATGAAAGAATTGATATGGAATTTCTTAAAAAGAGTTTTGTTAGTTGGAATTGCACCAATCTCCAGGCATCTGAACAGTAATTTTTCCTTTTTCCCTATGTTTGAGTTCTTCTGTAGCATATGTTTACCAATAGCTTTATAAATCTGATTAAGTCTAACAGGAAATACCCAGGAAAACATTCTGGGTTCAAATTCTGCAGTCCTTTGCACTGATCAAGTCCATTCAGTCTGAATGAGGTATGGCAAGCAGAATTTGGCCCCGAAAAGATAACCAAGCCTTGAAACCCCTTAATCTTGCAAATAGTACCAATTGACTTCATTGGATTTGCATGTTCAAGGACTGGACACTTGGTAAGAGTTGGAGATTTAGGGTTCTGGGGTATTTGAATTTTTGTTTCTCTACATGTTTGGTACAGAATGAAAATACTGTGTTCTCAAGAGGACACTTTGGGAGCTTTTGGATATATCATGTTACTAATAATTGAATGCATGAAGATCTTTAATGTGTGTGTATTAACTTTATATACTCACATGTAAGCTGTAATGTAGTAGTGTCTTAGAGGACTCTGTAAACTATGAAAACTCTAAATATTTAACTTTTAACACTTTATTGGTTTATTCTCTGATTTATAAAGTTCATCTGTCATTTTAGTTAAATTTGACCATCTTTTCAAAGGATTTGAAAACAGTTTTTACATAGGATAAGATATATTGGAAAGAACACTGCTCACTAAATATATGCATAAAGCCCGTGAAACTTGAACCGTTGATATTTTATTTTTTCAGCAGAGCAGCATGAAACAAATGCTTTGTTTTGTTTGTGCAAATGAGAAGACTATTGTAATGTAAAGCAGTGTCCTGAAAAAAGCAAATGTGCTTTTTCTGTTGTAAATATCACTGTTAAATGCTGTAGTAATTGCAAGCAGAGCTTGGCATTTTTTTCTCTCTTCTTTTCATTGATATATTTTAACAAGTTCTCTTGAGACTATTAAAATGTCTTAGTTTTTGGAACATGTGGTCCAGCGGGGATAACTTTGTCTACAGATGCCGTGGGTTGGCAGCTAGATTTTGCATGTCTTTTCATTTCTTTCCAGATTCTTTGACCCAGTGTAACCTTTGGTCTCCCTCTGAAGGCAGGGGTGAAGGAAGTATGAGCAGGTGACTGATGATCACTGTCAATACAGCCTGCAGACAATATGTGAATTACTTTAGCAGTCTCTCACTTCCCTCCAGTCCCCCCCATCTCTTAAACCAACAAATGCAAATAGCTCCATTCCCATTTGCTAGTATTTCAGTGCTGCTGCTCAGGCAGCATGGGCTTTGTTGTAGACTTACTTATTCAAAAAAGCAGTTTGAATACTAGTAAGAAGAAAAATTATCTAATAAGTCCTAAACCTCCTTAATGGTCAAAGTGACTAGTATTTGACCTTCTGGAATATAAAGGTAGGAAGATGCTGAAAGTAAGCATATTTTATATTGTTTTTCAGTAGTATAGCAAAAATGGTTAGCACTGTTTGCATTGTTAGCCTTTGTTTAGTAAATAGTATCAATCCTTTCTACAAAGGAGAAGAAATTTGCCCATCATATAGAAAAAGGTACCTGTATTCCTAGACCTGTTAGCATTAAAATTTGTCATTAGGATCATCTGTTTATTTAAAGATTTAATTCATTGTATACAAAAGAGACTATGAAAGTGTTTGCTAGATTTCAGACAATGAATCAGTGAAATATATTTCTGGGCAATTTCCTGACTCTATTAGGTGCATAATTGTGTGGTCTGAATAAAATAGCTGTATTTTATAATAATCTTGTTTTGCTTTCCATATATGTTGTCTCTTAAGAGTTGTCACTTGGAAGATTCAAAAGCATAACATAAGAATGATGTTGTTAAACTTGCATTGCTCCTATACATGAAATGTTCTCAGTGCTATTGTGCATAAATAAAAGGTAACTGATTACTTTCCTAATTCAGAAGCTTCTTTTTTCCAGTTTCCTAGTGTTAATTATGGCAAAAAAAAATTAATATAATGTATTTAGGATTATAAAAGGTTAGTAAAAAAGGACTTTAAAAAAATATTTAGCAAGAACATTTGATTCACAAATGAATTAAACTGTGTCTTAAACCTGTGAATTTGATTAAATAAGCATCTAAAGCATTATTTTGGGATGTTCAGTTCACTTTACCATGACACTTTCTCTTCAAATGCTCTTTGTTAAAGTTAACTCATAACTTATAAAATGAAAAGCACCATTTATAAGTCTGAGCACTAGACTGCTGAGATGCACATCACACGTATGGCTAGACATTGTTATATAGACTAATAGTTATGGATTGTCTAGATTTCCTTATTAATGTAACCTTTAGTTGTATTTGCATTTTTTTTTCAAAATAAATCTTCAGTCACTAATAGCTCAGCAATAACAATTTTCTGATGTCCACAAAACTTTGGAAATTAGAATGAAGTCTTAAAATCCGAACTACCCTTTCAGCTTGCAGTAGTGTTCCAGATCAGGTATTTTGGCATTCGTTATGTCAGTTCAGCTTTAACCTTAACCTGGAATTTCTCAAGTTTTGTCATGTTAAATACAGATTCATAGATTTTGTTTGTTTTTGTTTTTTTAAGGCCAGAAAGGACCATTATGATCATCTGGCCTGTGTTATGCAGGAGATAGAATATCACTGGGTGATTCCTGCATCAAGGAATCTCATATGCTTTAGCTCAGTCAGAAATTCTTTTTAGGAAGACATCTAGTCTTGATTTAAATACTTCACATGACAGAGAATCCATCAAGTTCAACCTTTTTGCTTTCTATTTCTTTTCCTGTGTATGTGTGTGCACACATGCCTGTGGGTGGGGAAGGAGGGACAGGCGAAGACTTATTTTGCTCTGTTTTATTTAAGGTTAGTTTTAATGGAAACTTTCCCTCTTGGGGTGCAAGGATTGTTAGATTTCCCCCTTTTTTACTTTTGTTTCTTCATTTTCTCAAAAGCGCACACACACACATATTTATTTCAAAGACAATAGATAATTTCCCTTTGGAACCAGTCATTGCTTGAGTTGATCAGAGGAGATACTGGAGTTAGACACACCATGCTTTCCCATTAGTGGTGGATGTATAAACTCTTTCAGTTGTGTTTTATTATCAGTTTGTTGCCAAGGAAGTTATACAGTCATCACAGTGACTTCAGAGCATAATGACATAGGTTAAAATAAATAATTAAGCAGGAGGCTCTTATTTAAGAGAAATCCGGTCATAGCTTGCAGCCTGTCATCATCAGGCTGTGATCTAGTCACATGTTGGCTGCATAGGGTTAACAGGGTTTATATTTGGTGCACATCTCACAGAAGAAAACATAGATACTATGAGAAATTATTTAATAGGCCGTTCTCTTCCCTTTGAATCCATGTTGGATTGAAGTCTTGGTGGCCATTGTGCTGTTGGGAGGATATTCTTTCAAATGAAATTTAAAACTGAACTGCTTATCATTGAACATAATTAATCTTTGTATGCAATGTTGTTATAGCCATGTTGGTCCGATGATATCAGAGAGACAAGGTGGGAGAGGGACAATATCTTTTGTTGATGAGAGAAACAAGCTTTTGACTCACACAGAACTCTTCTTTAGGCCATTCATACACACCTTGTCTCTATAATGAATGTTTGGTATTTTTCACAAGACCTGTGGGTGTTAATTTTGACTGTCAAAACATTCTACCTCTTTACTTGGAGGGTATTCTTCACTTTCTACTATGCATAGTTGAATAATTGATATTTTGCCTCTGTGGCAACTGAATTTAGAGGTGGACTGATTTCTTATGTACTATAGAATTTTTAAGCACTTTGAGATTCTTCTTGATGACGAGCGCTATATATATATTCATGTATAATGTATATTTATGGTAGTAATAGAAACTGAGAAACATCTCTAAGGCGAGTATATTGAAATTATATATTTTCTTTTTATCTGAAAATTTTCCCTTGTAGGAAAGTCTCTTTTTAATATATTGGTATTTGTTCTTTCTGGATTTAGTTAAATGAAGCCGTTTATACCAAGCACTTCTTACATTTAGATACCTTCATTTTACACTTATTTTAAAATTTAAATTAAGATGTAGCAAGCTTTTAAAAATAATTAGAAAAGTTAATTTTGTGACACAAATTGATCTCTGGGTAGTGACAAAGAGTGCCTTCAGATTCTGGCACTAATTTTCAGGTGAGGTTTTTGTCTCTTGTTTTTCCTCTCAGTTTCCATTACAAAAAGAGGTGCAAAAGCCCCGTCTTCCCCTTCCAAAGCAACCCGACGTTCAATGCAATCTCCTCAGAAGTCTGCTCCAGTACCAACACAATGTGGCAAGAAACCAGGTCGAGACAACCCCCCTGGACAACCTACAGTTTCTAAGAAGGGAAAGTCTCCTAAAAACATTCCTATGACAAAAAACATCTCTACTGAAAATCTCAAAACAAGGAAAAAAAGTTTAAAACCTGGAAGAAAGGTTAGTTACAGTTGTTGCTTTACTTTTAAACATGCTGTTTATAATTCAGTGTACACGCTGTTTAGAATTCTGATGCTGTTTTTCCTTCAAGCATTTAAGGCTTGTCTCCACTTGATATTTATCAGAATAGGTGTTCTGGAAATCTTATTTTGGGATAAGCCGCCAGTGGACACTCATATTCTAGAATAATGGATCTTTTTTCTGAATTATTTTAAATTGTTGTAGTTGTGGTAGTATTAAAAAAAATCCAAAATGGATATTTCATTAAATCTCTAAATTTAGACAAGCCCTTAGATTTAATTATTTTCTTACTGAAATAAATGTTTACATTTTCATAATATTTGCCTTCCACTAAGCCTTGGTTTTTAACACAGCCTAAAGTATAATTTTAGACTGGAAAACTTCAAAATGAACATTTTCTGAAATTCCATAAAAGGATATTACTGCTACATTGTGGAACATATTGCTTAAGTTACTGTATATGTGACTTAAAATTCACCCTCTCCATCAAACAGTATAAATATAAAGCACTGCTGACTTTTGTAAAATGACTCTTCAGTTCTAATTAACGTAAATTTCAGTCTCAGCATTGTTTGAACAGGGTTTCTGCTTATATAGGATGATGTTTAGTTTGTATTAATGTCTTCCATTTTAGGAAAAACAAAAGGAAAAAATATGTAGCACCTTAAAGACTGGCAAGATAGTTTATTAGGTGATGAGCTTTCATGGGGCAGACCCACTTCTTCAGATCATATTCTGAAAGTGAATTGGCATGACCATATATAACAAAGGAATACAGTTAAGAAAGTAAACATATGATGAACTAACAAATCAGATATTAGACACATTTTAGGCACACACTTTATGCAAAGAATATTTTAATCATCTTAAAAAATATTATACACACATGGTAATTGAAACATGACAGGTATTATCAAAAGAGAGATGGAACAAGTAAAATGTCTCACTGACTACACTAGGAGTGCCACACTCAGCTTGGGAGATGCATAGTGAATATCATAAAGCCTGCACATCTTAAAACAGACATCAAATACAGGAAAAAAAGGGATAGAGAATAAGACAGAGAATATCTTATTGCCCTTATATAAATCAGTGGTACGCCCACATCTTGAATACTGCATTCAGATGTGGTCTCCTCATCTCAAAAAAGATATACCGACATTAGAAAAGGTTCAGAAAAGGGCAACTAAAATGATTAGAGGTTTGGAAAGGGCCCCATATGAGGAGAGATTAAAGAGTCTAGGACTGGTTCAACTTGGAAAAGAGGAGATTAAGGGGGGATGTGATAAGGTATACAAAATCATGAGTGGTGTGGAGAAAGTGAATAAGGAAAAGTTATTTATTTGTTCCCATAATATAAGAACTAGGGGCCACCAACTGAAATTAATGGGCAACAGGTTTAAAACAAATAAAAGGAAGTTCTTCTTCACACAGCACACTGTCAACCTGTGGAACTCCTTGCCTGAGGAAGTTGTGAAGGCTAGAACTATAACAGGGTGTAAGAGACCTAGATAAATTCATGGAAGTTAATTCCATTAATGTCTATTAGCCAGAATGGGTAAGGAATAGTGTCCTTAGCCTCTGTTTGTTAGATGGTGGAGATGGATGGCAGGAGAGAGGTCGCTTGATCAATACCTATTCGGTTCACTCCCTCGGGGGCACCTGGCATTGGCCATTATTGGCAGACAGGATACTGGGCTAGATGGACCTTTGGTCTGACCCAGTATGGTCATTCTTATGCTCTTACGTTCTTATGCTCTTAGCAAAATGCCTTATTCTTAAAGGCCATTAGAGTAGGGATGTTAGATAGCAGAAAATAGAATAGTTGACTAACCACATGAATTCTTAGCAGTTAGTCGACTAGTCTGTAGTCCCGGGGGCAGTGCTAGCAGCTAGTGCAATCTGGCTCCACTCCTAAGGAGTCCCTTTCCACCCCGCACTGCTGCCTCTTAAGCCGATTTCCCCCAGTACTGTCTCTTGCTCCCTTCCGTCTTGCTGCCTCTGATGCATTCCCCCCCTGCTTGCTGTTTCTGTAAGTTGTAAAGTAGATTAACCGATAAGCCTGTGCTAATTGGTTAATCGTCTAGTTGACTAGTCATTCACATCCCTACATTATAGTATATGCTTAAGGCTAGTTCAGACTGATTAAGCCAGGGGTGGCCAACCTGCAGTTCTTCAGAAGTTAATATGGTACCTTACATAGGTACCAAATCCAGGATTGGAGCTACAGGTGCCAACTTTCTACTGGGCTGGAGGGTGCTCACTGTTCAACCTCCAGCTCTGTCCTAGGTTCTGTCCCCCTCTACCCTTTCCCTCTAGGATCCTGCCACTTCCTACCTTCTCCACTGAGACTGTCACACCCATATTTCCCCCCTCTAGTGTCCCCCACTGAGAAAAAGCTGATCCCAGTGGTCAGGAGGAAAAGGAGGAGGAGGCACTGACCATTGGGGCTGCCAGCGGACGGGATGTGCTGAGTGGTGGTGGGGAGATGATCAGGTGATATAGAACTGTGGCTCTTTGGCAATGTGCACTGATAAATTATGGCTCCTTCTCAGGTTTAAGTTGGCCACCCCTGGATTAAGCCTTTCATGAGTTATTTTCATGGTAGTTTGAAAATATATAGTTAAAGAGGTTAGTCTTTGATCAGTACATTGGAATTTCTTTGAATTTCCAAATACTTCTCAGGTGAAGAAACAGTCCTTTATGTTGCAATATTTTTGTTTTCAACATGGTTCACTGTTTATCATTATGTAATATTCAGCATTTCTTCCTGTACAATAGAAAATAAGCTTATGTTGCGTGTAATGTCTTTATCCAGACTCTTCCCAGTAAGAGGGAATAACATTTAATGCAAAATTCCCCTACATGTATTTTGACACTGCCATCTTTTTCTCCCAATTTTCAATATATAGGGTTTGTTACTTTAAGTTCTAATCTGAAAGAAAACATTTGTCCCATTATGTCTGTTTTTATGTATTACTTTTTAAAAGTGTGCTTTAATTTAGCAACGCAAGTAACCAGACTACTGTCAAAACAGACAGACCATATATTTCAGAATTTCAAATGTACAGGCTGTATCTTAGTCCTTAATGAGGATGCACAGAGTAGCCAATCAGTATAGTCAGTTGTTGAAAAGGTTTGTCCCCCCCCATGTCTCCCACATGAATGTTCATAATATGCTCATGCAATATTTGATATTCCTTCCTAATCATCTGTAAAAATTTCCACTTTTGTAATCTTCCTTTTTGTGTTTAAGCTTATCGAAGATTTAATGCCAAGCAGGTCTCTTGCCATATTTGCTGTTCTTTCTGCACATTGGGATGGTTTGTTCCTAAGTCCTCAATAATCTTTTCTTAAAGTACAGACAACTCTGCTGGACTCCTTTCTGCCTCCTATTAACCTCCTTAAGGGATCCTGTTTATCAGATCCCTGGGGAAGTCAGCATCTGTTTTTCTTAAGTCCCAGGTCTGTACTCTGCTACTCTCCTTTTTCCTCAAATGAGAAAGCAAATAAAGTTCCCCATATCTATTATTTTTAACACAGTCTCACAATTTTGACAGCCTGACGCCTGTTTCTATTAACAGTCTCATCTCTGTGCAGCGACTTACAGCTGTAGGGTGTACTTAGGGAAGAACAGTCTGCATTTGTGGAACAAGTGTAGTAGTAGCTGATAGTGAGCTTGTTCTCTTTCACCCTCCACCCATTGTCTCTGTAGGACTTCTCTGACCTTCACAGGCTCAAAGCTTTCAGCTGTCCTTGAGGGAGCAGTAAATCTCCCCATACTACCACATGCCCTCTCCCCCTAACTTCTTAGATGGCCTGGCTCTTAGAGCCACACGTCTAAATGGTTATAAAAATCAACTGCAGGTGCACAGAAAAGTTTAAGTGAACCTGAAAGTAGAAGGCAAGATACATTTAGCATGCTTTTTGTAATTTAGTATGAAAGTGAAATAGGATCATTAGTAACATTTCCACATAAAATTTACTGTTCTGCTACTTCAGATTACTTGCTCCTGCATGATAGTCCCCACCACAGCTGAAAGGATGAGGTAATTATGGTACTGAAACAAATCTTAGCTGAGGCTTTCTAAAATAAAAAGAAAATGTTACAAATGCAGTGCTATCAACTGTCATGCTACTGATTTGACATAAATTATTCCTTTTTCACATAAGTGACCTTTCATTATGCTTGCATTGTTTCTTGTTTCAGTGGCTTGTCTTGCATTTCCACTCACAATAATAGGGCTCTAGCCAGCATTCTATTGTGTTCTTCTTCGAGTGCTTGCTCATGTCCATTCTGATTAGGTGTACACGCGCCGCGTGCACGGATTCCGGAGCTTTTTTCCCTTAGCAGTATCCATAGGGCCAGCAGGGAGCCCCCTGGAGTGGCGCCGGTATACCGGTGCATATATACCCCTGCTGGCCCCTCCACCCCCTCAGTTCCTTCTTACCCCCCCCCCCCCCCCCACACGGTAGATGGAGCATGCTTTCAGGCTGTTAGCCTATCTCTTAGCAGCGGTATTCCTTATCTGTTGTATTATAGTTCTAGTTGAAGTTTTATCTAGTTAAGTAGTTGTTAAGTGCTGTAAATATTTAGTTAGATAGGGGAGCACAGCGGAACCCTCCCCGTGAGGGGAGGGCATGCCATGCCAGGGCTTTAAACCCTGTGCTTCCTGCTCCAAACCTATGCCCTGCGGAGATCCCCACTCTGACTGCCTAAAGTGTCTGGGTGAGGCCCATTGAGCTGAAAGCTGCTCTATCTGTAAGAGCTTTAAGCTCCGGACCAAGAAGGAGAGGGACTCCCGGCTAAAACTCCTACTAATGGAGTCGGCACTGCAGCCTCAGAGTGAGGAGCGGCCTCACTCTGTCCGCAGCGCACCGTCGGCGGCACCCGTGTCGGCCAAGCATCGTCCTGAGACCGACAAGGCACTGAGGCACAGATCGCAGTCCCCAGTGCCGAGGGCCTCCAAGAGCTCGAGGGGACACTCGGCAGAGAGGAGTGCCCAGAAGGTGCGCCCTAAGGAGAGGCAGCTTTCTTCTAAGGCCTCCAAAAAGAGGCGCAGCCCAGACAAGGGCAAGAGCCCGGGGCAGTCCGCGGGGATAGGAGAGGTCCGTCGTCCCTCCATCCCAGAAACCTTTGAAGCGGCCCGGGACCTCATCCAGATGGTCACGGACGAAGGAGAGGGCCCGGTGCTGCAGGAGCGGACCGCGCTGGCGTCGGCCTCAAGTGCCCCCCAGCAGGCTATGGCCGGGTCGTGGGACCCTCTGGGCGAAGGGCAGGCCTCGGCCCAGCAGCAGTTTTTCCCAGTTTCGGGAAGAGCACCGGAGCCGGGACGAACGCCGGCACCGACCCCGGGCCCCTTCCTGGCAGCACCGGCAGCGGCACCGGGAGCGAGTGCGCTTGTGGCGCCGGCGGCACCGGTGCAGGGACCGGTGCCGCAGATGGGCCCTTGGGCGGTGCAGGGCCCCGCACCGTACTTATACGCCGACCGCGGTGCCACAGCCAGCGCCCCGCACGGCACCTATGCTGATGCCTCTCCCGGCACTGATCTCTGCTCACACCATGGGAGCGCCAACCCAGCAGCAGACCGCGGTGCCGCAGCACGTGGCGGCACCGGCGGGTTACTTACCGGCCTATCAGATGCAGCTGGGCTCGGTACCGCTACAGCAAGGACCTCCACTTATGCCCCCACCGGCACCACGTGCGGTGCACAGGGGCAAGCCATCGGCCATGGCAGCACAGCGAAAGGTACAGGCTTCATCGGCCCCTCCCTGGTCGGCATCGAAGTACTCTTCGGAGTCTGAGGCCAAATCGGTGGCATCGGCCAGGTCATCATACAGGTCACGATCCCGTCATAGGTCTCGTTCATCGGTCAGATCATCTCACTGGGAACCAGTGGACCAGCAGCAGTGGCAGGGGCAACCTCAGTGGTCATTCTGGACGCCCTGGGCATACCACCAGGCCCAGGGGCCTCCCCCTACGGTGCCGGTGGCAGGGTCGTCCCGTAGGAGCAGCACCCCATCTGCCACCCCTTTGACAGCCCCTCCGCCTGGAGACAGCTCGTCCATGGTGGCGATGCCAAGACCTCTGGTAATCGGTCACGGGCAGGAGGCTATGTCCCAGCCGGGCTCAGTCTCTATGGACATCTTGGCCCAAGGGGAACCAGAGACACAGCTCGGTGAGGAGGAGGCAGTCCCCTCAAGAGAGTTCTCGTCATCTTCGCCGGACGAGGCCCTGGCCGACCCCGCGCCCCAGCCCCTGTCAATGGACTCCAGGGCGCACCAGGAGCCGCTCCGAAGGCTGGCGGTCAACCTTGCGGTCCAGCACGAGGAGGTACACGAGGACCAAGATCCTATGGTGGACATCATAGTGGCAGCGGGCCCTGGCCGAGTGGCGCTCCCACTGAATAAAACGGTGGACAAACTGTTGAAAACTCTGTGGCAGACGCCGGCCTCCATTGCCCCGACCCAAAAGGGGGTCGAGAGAAGGTACTACGTACCCCAAGCAGGGCACGAGCATCTTTTTAACCACCCGGCACCGAGATCCATAGTGGTACAGGCCGCAGGGCAGAAGGAGCGCCAAGGGCCTCCAGGTCCTACACCGAAGGCGAAGGAGCCCAAGAAATTGGACCTGCTTGGCTGGAAGGCCTACGCCACGGGGGGCCTCCAGCTACGTATAGCTAACCAGCAACTAATGCTGGGGTGTTATGCCTTTAACACGTGGGCATCAATGCAGAAATTTTCCAGCCAGCTTCCCCCTGAATCCCGCCAGGAATTCGGGGCCCTGACGGAAGAGGGAAAGGCAGTGGCGTGTACCTCTCTCCAGGCGGCCTTGGACGCGGCTGATTCGGCAGCCCGCACTATGGCCACGGGGGTGGTCATGAGGCGCAGTGCGTGGTTGCAGGTGTCTGGGATCCCGCCCGAGGTGCAGACCACAATTCAGGACCTACCTTTTGAGGGGCCGGGCTTGTTTTCAGAGCAGACTGATTCCAAGCTTCATAGCTTGAAGGACTTAAGAGCGACGTTGAAGTCGCTAGGGATACATACCCCGGCACCTCAGAGGCGCTCCTTCCAGGCTAGACCCTATCCCAGACGGGGGCAAAACAATGATAGGGGTCGCAGGAGGGGCTGCAACAATAGCCGCCCTGACCTCTTTAGAGGTAGGCGTAGGGGCCCTCAGTCAGACTCCGAGAGAGGCTCAGGACCGTCACCCAGTCACCAAACTAAGCCCTCATTTTGAAGGTACGCCAGAGAGCAGAGTATCAGTCGCACCTACCTGCCCACTCTTTGGGGACCGTCTTTCCCTCTTTTACTAGGAATGGATAAAGATCACGTCGGACCGTTGTGTCCTAGACCTGGTAAAGCAGGGATATACTATCCCCTTCCTTTCCTGTCCTGCCTCCCACCCTCCCTCCCCTTCCCTCTTCAGGGACCCTTCTCACGAGACACTCCTTCGGCAGGAGGTGTCCAACCTGTTGACGCTAGGGGCCATAGAAAGAGTGCCCCCAGATGTGAAAGGAAAGGGTTTCTACTTTCGCTACTTCCTAGTACCCAAGGCGAAAGGGGGCATGCGCCCCATATTAGACCTCCGAAACCTGAACACCTTTATAAGGAAAGCAAAGTTCAGGATGGTGACACTAGCTTGCATCATCCCATAGCTCGGAAAGGGGGACTGGTACGCTGCTCTCGACTTGAAAGATGCGTACTTCCATATTTCAATTTTTCCAAGTCACAGAAAATTTCTACGGTTCGTGGTGGGACAGGACCACTTCCAGTTTAAGGTCCTCCCATTCGGACTGTGTACAGCCCCAAGAGTCTTTACCAAATGTGTGACAGTGGTAGCCGTGTTTCTGCCGTGGCACAGGGTCCAAGTGTTTCCATATCTGGACGATTGGCTCATAAGGGGCAAGTCTCCAGAACAGGTATTGGATCATGTCTCACGGGCCAGGGCTCTGTTCAAGAGCCTCGGCCTCCTCATAAATGATGCCAAATCATTGCTAGATCCCACGCAAGTCATAGACTTTGTGGGGGCCCATCTGGACTCGCCTTTGGGCAAGGCGTCTCTACTGAGAGACAGATTCATGGCTATTCACTCGCTGGTAGTGGGGCTGCAGGAGTTCCCAACTATGACGGTGAAGACCTGTATGAGGCTCCTAGGCCACATGGCGGCGTGCACTTACGTGGTCCAACACGCCAGGCTGCGCATGCGCCCGTTGCAGGGGTGGCTCAGGGTAGCGCACAACCTTTTGAGGTCGCCGCTAGATGCGGTAGTGGCTATTCCTCAGGACATTCTTCGTTCGCTGGACTGGTGGAAGGACAAGGGCACGGTGTGTGCGGGGGTCCGATTCACCAAAGCGTCCCCGTCAGTGCAGCTGGTCACGGACGCTTCGGACCTGGGATGGGGCGCTCACCTGGGCAACCTCAGGACGCAAGGTCAACAGAGGAGGTTCACCTCCATATAAATATCAAGGAACTGCGGGCAGTCAGGTTGGCCTGCAGGGCGTTCCTTCCCCACTTGCAGAACAGAGTGGTGGCGGTGCTGACAGACAACACCACGGCCATGTTTTATATCAACAAGCAGGGTGGGGCGCGTTCCTCTCCCCTGTGCCGGGAAGCCCTAGATCTATGGGAACTGTGTATAGCCTACAGTATTTACCTGGCGGCATCTCACCTTCCGGGAACCAGGAACGGGCTAGCAGACAGGCTCAGCCGTTGGATCCAGGCACACGAGTGGGTGCTAAGGTGGGACGTACTTCACGGGGTTTTCCAAAGGTGGAGGTCTCCCCGCCTGGACCTGTTTGTGACTCTGAGCAACGCCAAGTGCAGGGAGTACTGTTCGTACATGGGACACAGTCTGGGCTCTTGGGGCGATGCACTGCAGATCAGCTGGCCCAGGGGACTACTCTATGCCTTCCCCCCGTTCCCTCTGATCCACGACACACTCCTCAGAGTGCAGAGGTTCGGGGCCCAGATCATCCTGATAGCGCCAGTGTGGCCCGGCAGTACTGGTTAACCACCCTGCTGGATCTGACCGTGGAGGGCCCGCTCACGCTACCCCTCGTGCCGGATCTAATCACTCAGAGCTGTGAGGCCAGGGTAGCACTCCACCCGAGCCTACCATCTCTGCACCTAGCAGCGTGGCTCCTCAGTGGCTCTCAGTGACGGAGCAAGCCTGCTCCAGAGCAGTCCAGGAGGTCCTCCTAGAAAGTAGAAAGCCGTCCACTAGGGCCCTTTACGAGGCTAAGTGGAAGAGGTTTACCTCATGGCTGGAGGGCAGGACGCTCTCTCCGGGTGAAGGTGCGGTTCTGACTGTCTTGGAATTCCTTCTCCACCTGCGGAAACAGGGTCTAACCACAGCCTCCCTAAGGGTACACCTGGCGGCCATAGCGGCTTTCCACGCCGGGGGGGGGGGGGGAGGAGAGGAGAGGGCCAAAGGTCTATCTTTGCCAATCCCTTGGTTAAAAGATTTCTGAAGGGAATTGACAGAATGATGCCATATGAGAGACCTCCGGTCCCAACTTGGGATCTTAACCTGGTCCTGACTGCCCTTATGAAGCCCCCGTTCGAGCCTCTGGCTTCATGCTCTTTGAAGCACCGGTCCTATAAGGTAGCTTTCCTCGTGGCCATTACCTCGGCCATGAGGGTGTCAGAGCTTAGGGCTCTTATCTCAGAACCACCCTACATGGTGTTTTTTAAAGATAAGGTGAGGTTGCGTCCACACCAGGGGTTCCTTCCCAAGGATGTCTCGCACTTCCATATGTCCCAGGATATCTACCTGCCAGTGTTTTACCCCAAGCCACAGGCTTTGCACTGCCTGGATGTTAGGAGGGCATTGGCTTTTTATATAGATAGGACACGAGAGTTCCATAAGTCAACTCAATTGTTTATTTCAGTGGCGGAAAGAATGTGTGGGCAGCCAGTCTCGGCGCAGTGTATATCCTCGTGGATTACTTCCTGCATTCGATTGTGCTACGAGGGCGCGGGTAGATCACCGCCGCGCATAATGGCACATTCCACGAGAGCCCAGGCAACGTCGGCGACGTTCCTGGCCTGCGTGCCGATCTTGGAAATCTGCAGGGCAGCAACCTGGTCTTCGGTGCACACTTTTGCGGAGCATTATGCAATTATGCAATTGGCCAGGGAGGATGCTGCCATCGGGAGGGCAGTTCTGTGCTCTACAGAATGATAATGGAGTAGTTAGTCACCTTCCGACCCCACCTCCGGAGGGGGGACACAGCTAGGGACTCACCTAATCAGAATGGATATGAGCAAGCACTCGAAGAAGAAGAAGAGGTTACTTACCTCGTAACTGTAGTTCTTTGAGATGTGTTGCTCATGTCCATTCTGCATCCCACCCACCTCCCCGTGTCGGAAGGAGCCGGCAAGAAGGAACTGAGGGGGTGGAGGGGCCAGCAGGGGTATATATGCACTGGTATACCAGCGCCACTCCAGGGGGCTCCCTGCTGGCCCTATGGATACTGCCAATGGAAAAAAGCTCCGGAATCCGTGCACATGGTGCGCGTACACCTAATCAGAATGGACATGAGCAACACATCTCAGAGAATACAGTTACGAGGTAAGTAACCTCTTCTTTTCCTACAGTACCTTAGCCTTAAGGAGGCTGTCTGCTGGAGCTGCCTGAAAGCCCAATCAGCCTATTCAGAGACTTGATCAGTTCAGGGCATGAAGCAGAGGAGAGTAAACCAACACATAATTTCCAGCTCAGGTAGATGTTCTTGATCTAACTCTGGTTGAGGTAGTACATGAACATATAGAAGTGTAGCCATAGCAATATCCATCCCAAGTACCTTCCTTAAGGTTCTAGATGAGATCATACTTGGCAGTTATGCTTTTATTTTTAGTATGCTAGTTCAATGAAACCTAGCATGGATATATTTATCAAAGCTGGAAATTACACCAGTGTAAACATACCCAGAGATGACTTGATCTGTGTTCCAAAGTCATAAAGTCTGTCTTGTTATAGATTAATACCCTGAGTGGGTTAATGTTTCTAGAACTTCTTCATGGAGAAGGAGCTGAGTTTCACTGCAGTAGGTGGAAAGCTGAAGGTGTGTGTTCTTTACCTCAATAGCGAATGGTGACTGATGGTGCATAGTTTGTTTATGAATGAAAATTGTTTAAGAAAAGGTCATTACTGATTTTGTGTTCGGGGTTTTTTTTCAACAGAAAAAAATCTTGCCAGTGAAATCTCCTCCTGCACCTTCTCCTCTGCTTACTTCTGAAGCAGACAGTGGCAGTACACAGATACTTAAAGATGGAGTTGGCATTGTTGGTCCAACATCGCCAGTTATATCCACAGGTATAGGAGGAACTCTGAATGTATGAAATTACTCTCCCCTTTATAGAAAAAAAACAGTAAGATTGTTTTATGCTGCTACTATTCTAAAAAACCCAGGGGCGGTTGGTGCAGCTGGGGGCCACCTATAGCCCTGCCCCCTGTGCTGAGGCCCTGCCCCCCCATGCGGAGGGGAGGAGACAGGGCAGGGCAGCGCACCAAGCATGTCCTTTCAGGGAAGGGGGTGGGACAGCGTACACACAGCGCAGCTCCCGGAGCAGTGGGGAAGGAAGGAGGCAGGGAAGCATGTCTAGTGCTCTCCAGCCTCCCCAGAGCACCTGGGAGGGGCAGAGAGGCGAAGGGGTGCATGCGCATAGCACAGCTACCGGAGCACTGGGGGAGGAGACATGGTCGTGTGGTTCTAGCCTCTCTAGCCAGGAACACAGGGAGGGCAGGTGTTGGGGGCATGTGTTCTGGGGATGGACTGTGGGCGGGGCCAGGCTGGTGTTTTGGGAAGGCAGAGCTATCCCCCGCCTAAGCTACCGGACACCAATGAGAACACCTGCTGAAAATAAATTGTTTTGCTAACATCATCATATGAAAATATATTTTTATATTTCAGTTCTCCAAATGTACGTAGGTAAAACTGTTATTTGGTGCAATGTTCAATGGCAGGAAACACCAGAATATCAGGAATCTGATGTCTGGTTAGCAAGCGTTTTTTTTGTGTGTAAATCAGAAACTCCATAGCACTTTCAAAAGCTTTCCATCACCTGGGATACAATGGTAGATGAAGAAGAAAGGGCATGCTTTGTCTCACCTTACTTCTGTCCTATCCAGTAATAAAATGTACTGGAAATGACTGTTTCTAAAAGAACATCAGATACTACTGTTATACTCCAGAGAGTATGGAAATAGAGAAGAAGATGTGATTGTCGCATAGTTTTTCACTGGAAAAAACAAAATCCAGGAGAAATAGGCCAGGTTAAAACAAGAACTCATTTAAAATGGAAAGGCAATGAACTATATTATAAAGTGGTCCTGGAAAAGGAGTCAACTAGTTAGAGCTAAACAGCCCTCTAAGCAGTCTTGTTGTACCAATAAAAGCAAGCAGGATCTTATGAGGGAGAAAAGGCAAAAAGCCACATTTATTGTAAAGATAATAATAAAAAAATAAAGAAAAGATAGAAGCAAACAATGTTGTTTAACTACTTAACCCTTATACATATAAACATTCATTCATCCATTCATTCAGGTTCTGTGTATTTGTTATAGTTACCAGCCTGGAAGTTGCTTGTGACAGAATACTGGCCAGGTATTCTGTACACAAGTGATGGTAGTGGGGAGCGAAGTCCTGATCAGATGCGCATCTGAAGCTCCTGGTAGGCTGGCAGCAGAACCTTGGCCTCTGATTCCATAGTTTTTTAGTCCAGTTCTTATAGGAATTTCTTCCTATTCCAGTCTCTGGAAATTGCTGCATCATGCTGATGTCTCCAGGGTGGCTGCCAGGTGCTCGTCAGTGATCTCATCGGGTGGACCTCCAGTACTTGGTTTTCTCCACTTGACACCTTTTGGTTGCACTGGCACCTGACGCCTTCTTCAGCCCTTTGTTGCTGTATTCTCAGGCTGGCACCTCTCAGAACCATTCACTCCTCATCCAAGCACACTCTCTTACATACATTCCTTAATTAATGTTTCCCATACAATATTTTTGTATAATAATAACTTTACATATATCAGAGTTGTAGTTACAAAAAGTTTCTGGGTGGTATTGCTTAAAACATTCTCTGAGTGCTGAATAAAGTTACAATGTTTTAAAGAGAACAGGCGTCAATTAAGTAACAATGCCCTTAGTCAATTGCAGGGCTTGGCTCCCATAGCAGAGTTAGTGGCTTGACAATGCATTGTTATAATGTATCTCTGCAATGTCAATTTCAAGCAGCCCCTTGCACAAGCTTGAGCATGCCCTGGGGCACAGAGGGGGGGCTGTTTCTGGCTACATAGGATTATATTCTTAACAGTTCTAAGTTACACGACCTAATACATTATATTCTAAAGGGGCAATAATAATAATAATAAATCTAAACATTTAACAATCTTAACAAATAATAAGAATAAGAATTAATAATAAATCTAAACACTTTTAAGTTGTGGGGAACAAATTATGGGGAGTCACTTCCATTTGGGGGAATCACATTTTTAATACATTGATATGTTATCCCTACAGTCTCTTTATTATACTGTAATGGGACAGTTCGTAAATTGTCAGCTGTTTGGTCATCATCAAATCCTGGGACCTGCTAAAGTACCCAAAAACAGTGTGGAAAAGTTTACCATGTTTTTAATTGTTTTGCCATTTTAAGCTATTTTTACAAAGAAACTGTCCCACTGCTTTGCTTTCTCTGCGTACTTGCAGCTATCCCGTCCTTTACTGCTAGACAGCGTTGGAGCAGAATAGGCAATGGTTTCATATTAAAACAATTCTTTCAAGTTTACAAACATTATTGATGCCAAATAAGAGTTTAATATTTTACAGAGTTTCTAATTCTCTCCACATCCAAAAATGTGCCTCCCACCGCTTCTTCTGTGAATCAGAAAAGAGACATGAATGCAGAGTTCAGGAACATTACAGTATTTTGCAAGTCTCAATAATTTGAAAAATCTAAGTTTCCTTTGTGCCCAAATAATACTGTAATCCATTAAAAAACAGGATTCTTGTATTTTATTTAATGCTTTAGTCTATTGCAACATCACCAAAGCATACCCTTATTAGACAACAATAAATTCTGGTCCCACTGAAATACATGGAAAAACATGTATTGAATTTAGCGGGGTCAGACTTTCACCCTGTATTCTGTTTTAGCCATAGAGTGTGATCCCCATAGTAGCTTTTGAGTTATTACAGGTGCCTGTCTTTTCTTGGATCATTGCTTGTTTTATTTTGTTTCTGGAAAAAGTGTCATCTTAAAACGAACTTGACTGTTGTTTAGTTAGACTTTAATTGTAACAGTAACACAGGACATTTTACAGTAATGCATTTTGTTAAGTAGAAGATAACCAAGATACATTTCGTGTTAATGTGGAGACAATACACCGAAGATGCCATTTTGAACATGTAGTGCAAAGGGAAATGCCTTGGAGTTGCTTTAAAACAGACTGGGATACAGAGGTGGACAGTTGAGTGCCAGGTGGTCTTCTAGAATGGAAAAGGGAAGCCTGTCTAGCTAACAGTTTTGGCAACCTGGTCAATATCCTGTTTTTACTATAATCTGCTAGAATTCATGATTTATCCATTTCTGCATTGTATGTTAAGTTGTAAACTATTGAAATGAGTGGTAAATTGTGTTATTAAAGTAATGCATGTACAGAAGGTGCATGGTGTTTTTGCATTTTATGCGCATCGACTTAATTCAATACAACTTTCAGTGAGAGCCACTGAAATACATTTTGATTGAGTGTGATTATGACTGAACAGGGCAGATTCCATAAATATGGCTTGCAATTTTTCAGTTTGTGTCTATGTTAATAAGCATGGGAACTCTGGACCTCATCTGGATAAGAAGAAAGTTCAGCAGCTTCCAGATCACTTTGGACCAGGCCCTGTAAATGTGGTACTTCAGCAGGCTGTGCAGGCCTGTGTAGACTGTGCCTATCTATCCAAAACAGTCTTTGGATTCCTCAAGTCAGGGCATCATGGAGGGGAGATGATAACAGGTATGCAGAATTTTTCCACTTTGTTCACTGGGTTATGTTTGAGAAATTTGAGTGTGGTCTAAAGTAGGGGAGTTGATGTAGCAAAGCAGTGATTAATGTTTTTATGTTACTTTTGTAAATATTTAACCATAGCTAAGAATACTCAATTGTAGCTACATTTACAGGTGGCCATACATGTATGGCCAGCACTAAATTTACATTTTAATACAGGCTGTAAAATGATACAAGAAATTTTGTTAATTTGAATTCAGCAGTGACTACGTAAAATCACATGTACACCTTATAGCACTGTTTGATTTCTTACAAAATAGAATTTGTAAAATACCACAGTAAATAGCCATAGCCAAACATTTGTCAAGTAATTTCAGTGCAAGTCAAAGTTCAGCTTTATTAATTCTTGTCATATCCATAATCCATAAGGTGTTTATTTTCTTGATGCTGTAACTGAGTAAAAAGTTTAACACTAATCTGCTTAGATTCCAGATAACTGATCCCATATGTTAAACAGAACTGCTGATGCTTCTCTTTTTTTTTCTGTGTTAATATTCTTAGTGTTTTAGGGTCAGTGTTTGAGCATCTATGCCCTCTGCTACAGTGGTTCTCACCTACTTCTTTCTGAACCCTCTCCCCAATATGCTATTAAAAACTTTTTGCCCCACATATGCCACAAATATTTTTCTGCATATAAAAGCCAGAGGCGGCATTAAGGGGTAGCAAGCAGGGCAGTTTCCTGAGGCCCCATGCAACAGGGGGCACCACAAAGATATGTTGTTCAGGCTTTGAGCCCCAGGTTGCAGGACTGCACAACAGGGCTTCAGCTTTCTGCTCTGGACCCCAGCAAGTCTAACACCAGCTAGGCTTAGTGGCCCCTCTGAAACCTGCTCAGGGAGCCCCACACTTATTGTTGAGAACCACTGCTGTACTATAGAGTGGGTTTATTTCTTACATGCGCTAAGGTCAGCTCTGTATATAAATTATCCTCATAGCTCAGACTTAGCATCTGCATCTTGTCATTTTTCTCCCTTCTGGATCTTGTGTATAGTCGTAAGCGACATTAATTCATAATTTCATCATTGGAAGTAAAAAGGGCTTGCCTTACTTTAATCTCCTTATATTAATAGCAGACGTGAAAAATGATTAGTGGAAAGCAGGTTTATGAAAGCTCTCATAAACGAACTTGCTGCCTGACACTGTTATGGTACAGCATCCCGACCCATATGTAGCAGAACTTCTCTAACTCTCATGCACAATTTGCATACAAGTTTGGACCCAAAATGGAGCTCTCTCTTTACTACTTTAAAAAAAAGTTTAGACACTCTGTACAAATGAGTTTTTGTTACTAAGGCATGTTTATTTGTACAGTAAATATTAAAGCATGCTTACTAGCATGTTGAGCATTGCCATAAATAATTAAAACAAAAAACTGTCAAATTGCAAGAACAAAATACATTTCATACACATTATCTTTGTTTTTTATTGATTGTTTGCAAGGGACTAAATCTTCGCCCAAGGAATATATAAATAAAGGGTGAAAATTGAACTAGGTAGAGAACAACAATTCTGTTTACTGGGGGGTTTAGTAATTTTGAAAGTTGGTTTAATTCCAATTTGGAACAAAAGCCCAAAAGTCTCTACAGAAGGGAATTATCATTCTTCATCCGACTCTACTGGGAATCCAGGCTGAGGAGGAGCCACAAGTGCAAGCCTGGAAGTCCTGCTCCTCCTGGCTGTCCCATCAGTCTGCTAGTTAGGCTGCCAAGGAGCTGGGCAGGAAAGCTGGAAGGAAAAACATTGGGATCCTAGCTGGTTTCTGGCAGAATTTCACTAAAAGTAAGCCTTATTCTCAAATGTTTCGGCTTCAACAAGTTGACAGATTCTATTGAAAAAAAAGTTTTGTCAAAAGTTTTCTGACCAGCTCTGTGTGAGTGCTGAGAAGGGAGAGGAATTATTTAGCAGAATAAAATGAAGAGTAGCAGACTAAAATTAAGTCTAATTGAACAGTTCTCATATTGAGTAATCCTCAATTCATCATCTATTGTAGCATTTTGATACTAAATTATATTTACTGCATTTACAAAGTACCTACATAACATTACTTCATATTAGAGGTGCTACTTGTCCCACTTTTCTGATACTAGTATAAACAACACTAGATAAGTTTTTAACACTGAATACATTTCCCCTTATTGATGATGGAATGATCCTCAACATGGTATGGCCCCTAATTCAGATTTGTTCAATTTAAAGTCATGCTTACAAAGGTGTTGTTTATGAAAGCACACCTCTGATTTCTCCATCAATGGTATGTGATGCTCTCTAGCATTTCTTATTTTTTTGAAGAG
This sequence comes from Pelodiscus sinensis, assembly GCF_052426305.1. NCBI lineage: Eukaryota > Metazoa > Chordata > Testudines > Trionychidae > Pelodiscus > Pelodiscus sinensis. The sequence goes on from NC_143052.1 coordinate 214,681,674, forward strand.
ACCCATCATACTAAACTCTTGGACACTCCCAAATTGTACATAATGAGTGGGAACAGCAAGATCGCAAAACCGCAGAAATTTCTACATACAGATCTGTTTCTTTTAGCCATAAATTATGTGTTTGTTACCTGTTAGATTTCTGATGTGATACATTATTATCTGATGTGATCAGGCTTATGGAATGGTTTCTGTATGAGGAGAGATTAATAAGATTGGGACTTTTCAGCTTGGAAGATAGCTGACTAAGGTGGGATATGATAGAGGTCTGTAAAATGATGACCGGGATGGATAAAGTAAATAAGGGAGTGCTGTATACTTCTTCTGATAAAACAAGAACTAGGGGTAGCCAAATGAAATTAATAAACAGGTTTCAAACAAAAGTATTTCTTCATAGGTTGAGTGTGCACTTTTTGTCAGAGGATGTTGTGAAAGCCAAGACTATAACAACAGTGTTCAAAAAAGAGCTAGAGAAATTCATGGAGGACAGGGCCATGAATGGCGATTTGCCAGGATATGCAAGGGTATTGTTCCTAGCCTCTGTTTTCCACAAGCTGGGAATTTACGACAGGACAGTTCACTTGATTGCCTGTTCTGTTCATTCTGTCCAAAACACCTGGCATTAGCCACTGTCAGAAGGAAGGATACTGGATTTTTGATCTAACCCAGTATGGCTGTTCTTATGTAACAAATATAGAATAAGGTAAAAGCATATCACCCTTCATGTTGTCTTCAGATCCATGTAATAAACTGACTTTTAAAGCAACTTAACTATCATTGGTGTCTTTTCTTGGAATCCTTATGTTGGCCGAGTTCCTACTGAAATAAATGGAAGCTTGACCTACACGATGATGGCTGGATTGGATTATATAATGTTGAATAACAATGCTTCTTAAAATGGTAAACCAGTTATTCCTGACTGTCATTGTGTTTGTAACAGACAACAGTCTGCAACAAATGAGCAGTTCATGTGAACAAACCAGATCTCAGAAATACTATACTATAATTTATTTTCTGTTTTATTTCCTATAAACATGTGACATTTCTTGTTGTTCAGTAAGCAAATAACAGAAATTAAACATTGTCTGTATCAGGAGAGCTAATCTGAATTTACACAGATGCAACTAAGATTATGCAGGTAAATTTGCTAAATAGCCTCAGGAGATACTAGTGGAATTGTTTACCTCTTTTTTTTTTTCTCTGCACTATTTAAATGAAAACAAGATATCATATTTTAGATAGTGGTGATGTTATACTCTATTTCCTAGTGTGTGGTTGATGTCTGACATCATCTTCTTACTCACAGCCTCCTTTGATGGGGAGAAACACGCCATCAATCTTCCTTCTGTAAACAGTGCATCGTTTGTCTTGCGTTTCTTGGAGAAGCTCTGCCACAGTCTACAGTGTGATAATCTTTTTAGTAGCCAACCCTTCAGTCCTTATGTGGGGAGTGCACAGAGTCCTACTGAATATGATAGGAACAAACCAGGTAATTTACATTATACTATTTATTTTTCAAGTACAATACATGTTTTGGGGAGTGTTGTTGTTTTGTGCAATTCTTTGTTTTGATCTGTCTTCCTACAACTTGAAATGATTTGAAACGACTACTTTGTGGTTTTTAGTAAAATTAGTCCTGGTGTGTCATGGTGATTTAAACCATATGTGGGAAAGTGTATCGTTCAGCAAGTTCTTTTCTTTAGGCAAACAAGGAAATGTATACATCACACCACTGTGGTGTAATAAGATGATCTACCTTAAACTTTACATTTGAGCTACTTGATTTATGCATATATTGTAAAATATATTTAAATTACAGTAGCAAAATATAATTACCTGCCTAAAAGAAGTTTACCCTACACAACTCAATGCAGTATCCTGCTACCCAGCTGAAAGGTGCTTCACCCAGACTCTCTCTCTCCCTTCTCTGACCATTCCAAAGGTGTTGAGGCTACATATAATTTGTCATAGATAGGGAGAGAAACCAGGATTCATAGATATCTGACTGGTGATTTAGGAAGTGAAGACCCCATTTCTGCATGCGGAGAACACATCAACCCTTGTCTTCATTGCAAGGGGAAGCGTGGTACCCCTGCAGTCTCCTCCTGCACCCACGTCAGCAGTGTCCAGGACCTTAGCCCATAATGAGACTAAGAAAACTGAGTGTCGAAATAAAATAATCCTAAAAGTAAAGGAGTAAGATCTGAAAACAATATAGAAAAAAAATCTCTCTCATAATGGTCACTACTGCTGTGTGACAGCTCTGTATCTCCAACCAGCAGGCCTTGCTTTGGAGATACAACTATATCGTTTGGGACTCGATGTCAAAATTCAAGGACTTGCTGTCCCAGGAGTCCAGATAGGAATTTTCTGCACTGATGGAAGATTATAGCCAGGACGTCCATCCAGGCAGCCCTAGATGCAGCTGACATGGCTGCTAGAACAGTGGCATCTGAGGGCCCACCCTCAGGCAGGGCCATCCAGTGGGGGATTCAGGGCCCAGGACGAGCCCTGCTCTTCTCCAGGTCTCACCGTGCCTCTTCCTGCCCTTACTCTGCAGGAATAAGAAAATTCTTATTAGGGAAGAAACTTGGATAGCTATATAGAAGCTGTGTTCCTGTGACTCTTTTGGAATAGTATTTTTCCTCCTAAGGAGCTGCTAGTTAAAACTAGCTGTAATCAGTTGTAATTTCAGTAGTTTAGTTGATAGAAACATAGATACAGAATGCCATTAGGCTTTCGTTATCTCCTCTGTCAGGCAAGCAGCTTTGCATTTTGAACTATCTTCAGGGTGAAGCTTGCTCAAGGTGACGAGGCTGATAACTATCTAACCAAACTATATTTTAGCCCTGAGTGTGTGTGTTTGATAACTGAGACTCCATAATAAGGTTAAGCTAATAGTGAAAGAATATTATCACTGAAAACCCGTGAATAATGTTTCAAAAATGATGTATGATAGTTGCTGTCAGAGTTGTGCTACAGTCAGCTAAAACATGCAATACGGGAAGCAGAATTAAAATCCAGTGAGTGAATACAGTGCACATATACCTCATGTTTGTATCTTTCCCCTTTCCCCCAGGAATGTTGTCAGTTATGAAATGAAAGATTATAACTTTTTCTGTTCACAGCGAAAGAGGAAACACCAGAAAACAGAAGTACTAAACGATATTCTCAGGATTCTCCACCCTACACTGTCTCTCTCTCCCCTAAACTTCCCAGAACTGAAGCGCACCCATCTGAAGGTAACATGATGGTATTTGTTGTAGTTTGTGAGAAGTTTGTTTGTGTTCATAGTCTTCCCAATAAAAGTGAAAGTACAATTATTGTTTCCTAGCCATCAATTGTTGACAAAATGCATGCATAGTCACAGTGTGTGTAAGTAATTGGAGAGTGGGCATACATACTGCACTTCGGGAGAATTAATGTGAGCTTTGGCCTCTAACCCAACTAGCTCTTTTTGGGGAAAAAGTTTATAGATTCACTGCAGATCACTGAATGAAGCTGTCTGCTTAATGTGCAGCACTACACTAAACAGCCAGCAGGATGCTATATTCTATTAACATGGGATAGAAGTAAACTACTATAACAACTGTGCAAAACACATACTGTCTGCATAGCTAGAGTATTGCAATGTCTGTTGGTGGCCAAACTTGAGTTCAGAGGATGTAAGTGAAGATGGCAGGAGATTTGCAATGGTTAATTATGAGAGTCAATTAGTGATTTGTGAACTGACTTGTGAGAGTTTCTGAGGTTCTTCTGCAGCTCCCACAAGCTTCAGTGGAGCTGTCTGCTTCTTTCTGGAGGGAGCCATTATTCTATATTTAGAGAGCAAGAGCAGAGGAAGTTAAATTCTAGGATTTATTTAGGAGAGATCAGTCATTCCTTTTCATCTAGTCTAATAATAACAGAAGAGGGGACACAGAAATTGATAGCAAATTTAGAATTGATTTTAAAAGGAAATACTGTTGTTTTCATACAGTAAATCTATGGAATTGAGTCAGACATTTCTAATGGGTTTACAGGAGTCTGAATATGTCCACGAATAAGTATAACACACATAGCTTTACTAAAATAGCGTTGCTCAAACTGGAACAAACCAAAATGTACGATTCAGAGATTGGCCAGTTAGCTGCTGTATGCAATAAGGAATTCTGTGCATTCAAAATAAGCTTGATCCCTGTTCCTATTTCCTATCCCTGTTAAATATATTGGTCTAATCTATATATACCTTAGAGTGGATCTCTGTGTCTGTGAGTCCATCTGTCTGTCTGCGAGTCCTTTTGCTCCTCCTAAACATTAAGAGCTAGGGCCACAAAATGTGATAAGCAGCTTCCTTTTACCCTAATTTAAAGCAAAGTCAGGTTTTGTTGTGCCAGGAAAACAGGAAGTGCCAGGAATTAGACTGTTGTTCAGAACATGGGAAGGGAGGGGGCTGCTGTGTGAAAGGACACGATACTGCAGATTGACCACTGGGGGCAGCCACACTACTAAGAGATTGGCAAGCTGGACTGGGACCCGCCATCTTGTCTTCCACCAGACCAGGTATGTAGTGCCCTTGCCTCAAACCCCTCTCCCCAACTCTTGGCTACAGTGCTGGGAGAGGGGGAGTGAGACAAACCCTACCTGACTGGGGAGACTAGAGGGAGGGGAAAGGCCCCACCAGATGGGACCCCCACATCTCAATCTTGCATACCACCAACCTCCTGCCCTTTCCTCCCCACATCCCAATGTCCTGGCCTGACTCCTGCACATACACACCCCAAACTGCCAGCTGCCTGTTTTGAAGGAGCTGGGCAATGCCAGGTAAGTCTTCTAGTAACTATGTAATATAGGGAAATTTTAAGAACCAGTGGTTCATTATTATATAGGGCTACGTCTACATTGGCATGATCTTGTGCAAATACTCTTTAACGCAAGCCTTCTTTGTGCAAGAGCGCGTCTACACTGGCATGTTCCTTTGCGTAAAAGATGTGCTTTTGCGCAAGAGCATCCGTGCCAGTGTAGATGCTCTCTTGCGCAAGAAAGCTCTGATGGCCATTTTAACCATAGGGATTTCTTGCGCAAGAAATTCATGTTGCCTGTCTATACTGGCCTCTTGCACAAGAACAGTTGCGCAAGAGGGCTTATTCCTGAGTGGGAGCATCATAGTTCTTGTGCAAGAAGCTCTGATTTCACACATTAGAACGTCAGTGTTCTTCTTCGAGTGGTCCCCGTGGGTGCTCCACTCAAGGTGTCGGGTCCCGATCCGGCGCCGCTAGTCGGAGATTTCCAGAGCCGTAGCTGGGCCGGACCGCGCATGCCTGAGAGCAGCTCGCAGCGTTCGTGCCTTTGCAACATCTCGCGGTCCGGCCCCCCCTCGTCAGTTCGTCTCGACCGCCTGTGGTTGCTGGCGGAGCGCTGTTTATCTCCTCCGAGAGAAGCTGTTTCTTAAAAAAAAAAAAAAAAAAAAAAAAAAAGAAGAAGAAGAAATCATAGATAGTTAACTCTGGTTCATATAGTTAGTTAGGTAGTAGTTTAATTGTTAGTTTTTCTTTAAAAAAAATTCTATAGTTACTATTCTTAGTTTATTAGATTACTTGTATATAGTGATAGAAATGTAGCCGTGTTAGTCTGGGGTAGTTGAAGCAAAATGCAGGACAATGTAGCACTTTAAAGACTAACAAGATGGTTTATTAGATGATGAGCTTTCGTGGGCCAGACCCACTTCCTCAGATCAAATAGTGGAAGAAAGTAGTCACAACCATATATACCAAAGGATACAATTAAAAAAAATGAACAAATATGAAAAGGACAAATCACATTGCAGAACAGAAGGGGGATGCGGGGGGGTGGGAAGGGGGAGGAAGGAAGGTAAGTGTCTGTGAATTGCTGATATTAAAGGTAGGGAGAGTGGGATGTTTGTGAGTTAATGGTATTACAGGTGATAATTGGGGAAACTGTCTTGGTAATGGGTGAGAAAGTTCAAAGTCTTGTTAAGTCCTTGTTGGCAAGTGTCGAATTTTAACATGAATGACAGTTCAGAGGATTCCCTTTCAAGTGCAGATGTAAAAGGTCTTTGTAGCAGAATGCAGGTGGCTAAGTCATTTAGAGAGTGTCCTTTCTGGTTAAAGTGTCAAGAAACTGTTTTCTCTTTGTGATCTTGTCTGATATCTGTTTTGTGGGCATTAATCCTTTGGCGAAGTGTCTGAGATGTTTGTCCAATGTACATAGCAGACGGACACTTTCGGCACATGATAGCATGACAAGATCACAAAGAGAAATCCTAGCACAGCAGCATGATAGCACTGTGCACATGACGGAGGGTCAATCCCCTCTCCCCTCCCCCTGTTCCTTACCAGTAGAAGGGAGGGAAGCTGCTCCTGCCTCTAAAGTTCCTACAAAAGCTGCTAGGAAGTCAATGCCAAGACACTCGATTTCACCATCACCTGAACCTTCGTTTTCACCGTGCCATTCAGCAAGGGTCAGAGATTACTCGGCATCTCACAGTCAAACAATGCCCTCTTTGTGATGGAGATCGAGGTTTCGTCATTCTGGTCATCGCGACCGGTATCCCTATTATCATCGGGGATCATCATATAGATCTCGCTCACCAAGTTACTCCCTCCGAGATCTTATCACAGGGGGTATGTTAGCAGATATTCCTCGCGGCGATTGTCCCCTGACCACTTCGATTACAGGTGTCACTGGTCATTCTATGAATATGGAAGACCTCAGTCTCGTTCTCATCTATGCTGCTGCCAGACTCCTCATGAATCACGACAATCACCTCCAATCCAAGATTGTCAAAGGGCGACACCTCGTCCGGAGACCCCCTTAGCCTCAGCTCACCTGTCGGAGCCCGAAGAAGGACAAATTTCGGATACGGACGATCATCTGCATACTATATCTCCAGAAGATATTGCGTCATCCTCCCCAGACGATGCTGTTTGCAGGGGATTCCTCTCCTCCTGACAACACAAAAGAATTTCAGGATCTTTTTAGGAGAGTGGCTCAGTCTCAGGACGTTCAGCTATCAGATGTTCCAACGAAACAATTCAAACTCTGGAGAAATTTACATCCTAAGCAACAATCTAAGGTTGCTCTCCCTATTGATGAGGCAATCCTCCAGTCAGCAGCAGAAATTTGGCATACCCCGGCTTTGACTGCTCCAACTTCGAAACCGGCGGAAAAACGTTATTTTGTCTCTAAAGATTCAGAAATTCTCTTTACTCACCCTCAACCAAACTCCTTGGTCGTCGATGCAGCTCTTCAAAGAGCTAAGAACCCACAGCTGAAAAATGTAGGGGCAGATAAGGAGGCCAAGAAGTTGGACATATTTGGCCGCAAAGTATACTCATCGGCCACGTTACTTCTTTGCATCGCGAATTATGCAGCTCTGCTGGCAAACCATAGTTTCGATAATATCGCTAAACTTACAGACCTGGCCCAAAGAACATCGGAGGCCAATAAAGAGCTCTTACGGTCAATCCTCAAGGAAGGCTATGCGTGTTTGAAAGCGAATCTCCAGATAGCTATGGATGTAGCAGACACGGCGGCTAGAGGGGTAGCAACAGCAGTGTCTATGAGACGTTCGTCCTGGCTCGCCACAGCAGCAGTACCCAAGGAGTTATACTCCAAGGTCGAAGACCTTCCGTTTGACAGGGTAAAATTATTCGCGGAAAAGACCGATGAGGTACGTCATACTGGCAAAGATTCAAGAACGACACTCCGTACGCTGGGAATGTATGTCCCACCATTCCGTCGTCATCGTTATTTCCCATATCAGACGGTATGATTATCAGTCTCGTAGACAACAAAATCGCACGTTTGACCAGTCACGACCTAGACAGCGACCTCAGCGGAGGCGTCCACCACCACCTAGAGTGGCCGGCACGTCCGCCTCAAAACAGCAAGTTTGACTTCTTTATCGAGGGCATGCGAACTCCGCCAATTGTTGTTGCGCACACAGTCCCCAATTTCCACCATCGCTTACGACCCTATTATCACCAATGGGTCAAAATAACATCAGACAAATGGGTACTGGAAGGCATAAAGGTCGGCTTCATCATTCCCTTCACTTCCATGCCCCCTACCACCACACCTTCCCCGTCCCTTTTCAGGGACCCATCTCACGAAGAACTCCTGCGACAGGAAGCTCATCGTCTCCTTTCCATCAGAGCGATAGAGAGGGTCCCATATCAGTTCAAGGGAAGAGGGTTTTATTCGAGATACTAATGGAAAAGAAAACGGGGGGCTGGAGACCCATTCTCGATCTACGCCGCCTAATTCGTTATCTCCACAGGCAGCGCTTCAAAATGGTGACTTTGAACTCCATAATCCCGTCCCTCGATTACAACAATTGGTTCGCTGCTCTCAACTTACAAGACGCGTACTTTCACATCGCAATACACCCTGCTCTCAGACATTTTCTCCAATTTGTGATAAACGACGATCATTTTCAGTATTGGGTTCTGCCATTCGGTCTCGCTTCAGCACCCAGAGCTTTCTCAAAGACCCTGGCTGTCGTAGCAGCTCATCTGCGTCGGCTACGGGTGGTAACATTCCCGTACCTGGACGATTGCTTGATAAAAGGTTCCACGCAGCAAGAAGCGTCACAGATGGTAGCAACGGTCGAACAAACATTCGATTCCCTCGGTCTTCTCTTGAACAAACAAAAGTCAACACTTATCCCGTCGCAGACTATTGTGAAAGTAAAAAATTATACTATAAGAGAAAGATAAATTATGCTGCAATAATTGAATAAATTGAAGGAATACTGTTTGTCTCTGAACAGGAAGAAGAAAAGTATGTTAATGTTGTTTGTAGGAATGCAGATTACAAAGTGCTAGCCAGAGTTAATAGGAAAAGAAACATTAGGTGTTAGGAAGAAACAATTGAGCTAACCAAGCAATTGAACAGGAGATTGCTGTGTGCTTGATGTGGAAATGAAGAGTACTTGAGTAGCCTCACACTAATTATGTAAAGTTTTGCCCCCCTTTTAATCCTGTTAATTTTGGCTTTCTTTTGACTGTATAAATCAAGAGGTTTGAACCTTGTATGGCACTCACATTTTCTCCATGCATTTTAGCAAAGCTTTGCTGAAATAAACAGAGCAGTCTGCCAAATCTGTGAGTCCTGTCTGACTTTGACACTATAAAGTTCATAGGGGCGAACCTGGATTCTCGCACGGTGAGGGCATACTTACCGCAGGAAAGGTTTCAGGCGATTAAGGATCTCATCTCCATACTCAACGGGAATGTGTGTGTCCCCATTCACACTTGCCTCCGTCTCCTGGGACACATGGCTGCTGCCACTGTTGTAGTTCCACATGCGCGACTTCATCTGAGAAACCTCCAACACTGGTTGTCGACAGTTTATGCACCCACGAGGCACGACATTCACAAGACAGTATGGCTACCTTCACATGTTCAAAGATCTCTGCTTTGGTGGACAAAAGAACGAAATCTCTTGTTGGGAGTGCCATTCCACCGACAACAACCATCAATACAGATAACGTCGGATGCTTCACTCCTTGGCTGGGGTGCTCACATGGGCAACGAGCGAATTCAAGGCAAATGGTCTCTCAGCGAGAGACGCCTTCACATCAATCGATTAGAGCTCCGGGCAATTTTCTATGCATGCAAACAATTTCTCCCACATATGAAAGGTCTTACAGTAAGGATACTGACGGACAATGAGGCAGCAATGTATTATGTGAACAGGCAGGGAGGAGCACGATCACGCTGCCTATGCACTGAGGCGGTGCGGTGTTGGAATTGGTGCATACAGAACAACATAACCATAATAGCATCGTACTTACCTGGCACCGCCAATGTACTTGCGGATTCCCTCAGCAGATGTTTTCCCACAGACCACGAGTGGGAAATACAGACAGATGTAGTTCGTGCGGTATTTCGCAAATGGGGTATGCCACTGGTAGACCTCTTCGCAATGGCCAACAACAAGAAGTGTCACCTATATTGCTCCAGGGCAGGGCTCGGCAAGGGCTCCCTCGGTGATGTGCTTCTGGTCGGATGGAAGAGGGCACTCCTGTATGCTTTTCCCCCCATGGCCCTTATCTCCAGGACACTGGAAAAAATCAGAGCAGAGGCGGCCACTGTCCTTTTGCTAGCACCAGCCTGGCCCAGACAAGCCTGGTACCCATTTTTACACAGGATGTCGATACAGCCACCATATCCCCTTCCTCTCCACCAAGATCTTCTTTCTCAGGAACAAGGCTCGCTGCTACATCCCAGACTCGAGTCTTTACATCTGACGGCATGGCTTCTGAGTGGTTAAAAGGAGACGAAAACCTGTGTTCTGAACAGGTAAAAACGGTACTTCTACACAGCAGGAAAGAATCTACACGGAACACTTACCTGGCGAAATGGCAGAGATTTTCTAAGTGGTGTATTCAGAATAACATACAACCGCTTTCATCTCCTCTGCATCATGTTTTTGACTACATTCTTCATCTACGAAATTCGGGACTTGCGTTGTCATCTTTAAAGGTGCAATTAGCAGCTATTAGTGCCTTCCACCATCCAGTAGAGGGTTCCTCGCTCTTCTCTCATCAAATTACAAAGAGGTTTTTAAAAGGGCTCATAAACTTATACCCACTGCGAAGGGTACCGCCCCCTTCCTGGAATCTCGACCTAGTATTGGATACCATTATGTACCCTCCCTTTGAGCCTCTAGCGTCGGTTTCCTTACATATGCTAACCATGAAAACGGTCTTCTTACTGGCAGTCACATCAGCGAGAAGAGTGAGTGAGCTGGGGGCGTTGATGGCAAGCCCTCCTTTCACGTTTTTCTCTAAAGACGCAGTAACATTACAATTTCACCCAGCCTTTATCCCCAAGGTCTGCTCTCCTTTCCACGTTAACGAGCCTATTGTCCTCACAGCCTTTTACCCCAAGCCTCACTCTTCAAGTAAGGATGCTCTTTTTCACACACTCGATGTCCGACGTGCACTTTCTTTCTATATAGACAGAACCCGCCAATGGCGGCGCACGGACAGGCTGTTCGTATCAACGGCACAGAGATCCAAGGGCGAGGCACTTTCTACTCAACGCATTGCTAAATTGATTACGCTTTGTATTACAAATTGTCATTCGATCCGGAACAAGCCTTTTCCTTCTTTACCTCGGGCTCACTCTACGCGAGCAGTTGCAACATCCACAGCTTTCGCAAGGGGAGTTCCCCTTGCAGACATCTGTCGCGCGGCTACCTGGGTTTCTAGTGTAACTTTTGCGCGTCATTATGCCATAAATAGAAAGTGGGCTTCCGATGCCGCGGTGGCCTCCGCGGTTTTATCCACAGTAGAAGATAACTGACCCGGAGCGCATTCTGGGTTACTGCTTTGTAGTCACCTTGAGTGGAGCACCCACGGGGACCACTCGAAGAAGAAGAGGAGGTTACTCACCTTGTGTAGTAATGATGGTTCTTCGAGATGTGTCCCTGTGGGTGCTCCATGCCCCACCCTCCTCCCCGCTCCAGGTCTTTCTGCTTTATCTTTCAGAGACCGAGCGGTGAGAGGAACTGACGAGGGGGGGCCGGACCGTGAGACGTTGCAAAGGTGCGAACGCCGCGCGCTGCTCTCAGGCATGCGCGGTCCAGCCCGGCTACGGCTCTGGAAATCTCCGACTAGCGGCGCCGGGTCGGGACCCGACACCTTGAGTGGAGCACCCACGGGGACACATCTCGAAGAACCATCGTTACTACACAAGGTGAGTAACCTCCTCTTCTTGCGCACAAACTCGCGGCCAGTGTAGACAGGCCTTTGCGCAAGATCGCATCAATGTAGACACAGCCTAAGTGTTTACTATTGTAGCCAAGCACATCACTCTGAACTTGTATTAAGAACCTTTGACTTCTGATCCAATTCTCAGAGGATCTAAAAGATTTTTCAGATTCTTGTGAAGATCTTCAGGCTAAGACAGAAGCCTCTGTTATGCTGAACCATAAGGCTTCTTTCCATGTTTATCAATAGCCTGCTCTAAACACCAAGGATTCGGAAATACAACTTCAACAAGATAGGCAGTGAGTCCACACTACCAAGCCCGTTCTGTCTGCTGAAATCTATTTCAGTACTCCTGATTTTCACAAGGGGTGTGTTTCTAGACTTACATCCCTCTTTTGACAGAGGGATATAAATTAGACACTTCGAAATTGCAAATGAAGCCGGAATTTGAATTTCCTGTGCTTTATTTGCATAATAGCGCCATGGCGCTCTTTCGAAAAAGTGCTATTTTGAAATTGAAACCGCAGTCTAGACGTGGTTCTTTCAAAAATAGAAACCTTTTTCAAACAATCCTGTAAACTGCATTGAAACCGTGTCTAGACTGCGGTTTCAGTTTTGAAATAGCATTTTTTTGAAAGAGCATCATGACGCAATTATGCAAATGAAGCATGGGAAATTCAAATTCTAGCTTCATTTGCAATTTTGAAGTGTCTAATTTACATCCCTCTATCGAAAGAGGGATGTAGTCTAGACACACTCAATGAGTAATGCAAATTTGACATTACATGGTCAAAGTCATGGTAGTGTAAACCCAACATTGAGAAAGTCATGGTTCTTGGCCGTCGGGAGACATCCCAAAGTGCCCCACTTTGGCCAGAACTTGTGTCTTTATTGCTCTCCAAGTGAACAGGAAAAACCCCAGGAGAGTTTGGATTTCATTTCCCATGTGGCCAGCATTGCGAGCACCCCTCAGAGCAGACAGCACACTTGAGGAGCACACATGGGCATGACTTCCTTGAATTCAAGTTCTGTGGGCACCAGCTCCCAGGGGCCCAAAAGAGTGCCAGCATGGAGTGTGCAGGAGATTTTGGGCCTCATTGAGGCTTGGGGAAAGGTATCCATTTTTCCTGAGCTCTAAAACAACAGAAGAAACACCAATATCTACGCTGAGATAGTAAAGTGCCTGGTGAAGAAAGGATACTTCAAGGACTCTCAGCAGCGCTGTGTTGGAACTGCCTCTGCTCCTTTATTTTATCACAAGAAAAAGGAGGCAAATGGACAGTCTGGTGCATCATCACAAAAATTCTGCTTCTGTGACAAGCTGCATGTCATCTCGGGGAGTGGGGGAGACCTGACCAGCTTCCCAAGCCAGACCATGGAATTTTCCCAAGACACTCAGGGCAGAAGCGTGGAGAACAACGTGGGTGGTGGAAGGGGAAGAAGAGGAGGACAAGGAGAATGGCGGGCCGGCGGCGAGCAGTGAGAGCCAAGAACATTTCATCAGTTTAATCCCCTCCTCCAAGGATGTCACAGTCAGACACTGATCCCAGGAAGGGTACTTCTGGTGAATTTTTTTCTTGCTACAGGTGGGTCAAGGCATTTAGATGTGATGTGTGGCATATTGTGTGCTTGCACAGTGCTGGGGACCTGGAACAGCTCTCTGTTTTTCACTAGGGATGTAAGCGAGTAGTCAATTACCTGATAAGCGTAAGCTTATTGGATAGTTGAGTCAACCACTCACATTTTCCTCATCCCCTTGCTGCCTCTATATCAGAGGCAGCAAGGGCAGGGAGAAGCAGAAGCCAGTGCTGGGGAGAGCTGGTTCCCCCCAGCACCATCTCCGCAGTGCTGCCTGCCACCTTCTTCGCTACTGCCTCTATCAAAGGCAGCAACTCACTGGGTGGTGGTGGTGGGGGGGGGGGGGGGGTTAAGGAGGCTGCTGCATAGCTGCCTCTGCGCACAGGGGGCCCAAGCTTGTCGTGGACAGGGGCTGCTCTGGTCAGGCAGGCAGCCCAGCTCAGTCCTGGCTAGCACCCGGTCCAGGACCTATCCTTGTTGTGGTTCTACAGTTAAAATGTACTAAGAGCCAGGTGGGCAGGCAGTCCAGCTCTTAGTACATTTAAATTGCAGACCCAGCACAAGCCGAAACTGAGCGCCTTCACTTATCAACTAATTGTGTAGTTGATAAAAATTCTATCGACAACATGATAAGCCAATTATCTGTCTCTTAACATCCTTAATTTGCACTGCCCCACAAAGTGCTCTCTTTATCACCTGGTGTCTGGCTGCTCAAAATCTCTGGCGACTGTCAGAGTCTCATTCTGGAATTCTTGTACTTCAGGTGGGGGGAAAGCAATTCTCAAGCTTCCATGAAAGTGGCCTTATTCATGCGAAAGTTTTGCAGCCACTGCTGATTGTCCCATACTTGCATCACAGTGTGGTCTCTCCAGTCTGTGCTTGTCTCACAAGAATTGGCATTCCACTGTGTCTAGGGGATAGAATGCCAGTGGCATTTGCAATTCACTCTACTCAAGTGCTTCACAGAATAGTATGTTCATGGCCTCCTGAGAGTCTTTATCTTTCCGGCAGAGCCTGAATGTGCTCTGGACATACTCCAGCAATAGGTGCAGCAAAGTTATTGTCAGCATCATAAAGCTTTGATTAACAAGATCCACAATGGGGTCCTTGCAAATGCTGCTGTAGAGTCTGCATGGATAATCAACAAGAGGGGGGAAAAGAACAAATGAACTGTTTACCTTTGCAAGGTGAAAGGGAGGAGATGGGTGCATTATGGTCAGCTGAAGACATGTACCCAAAACCATCTGCTGCACAGTTTTGGTCCCAGCATGCCCTGAGAGCATCACTCAGAATGCAAAGGGGCACAGGCACTGTGGGATAGCTACCCACACTGTATTGCTGTCAAAGTCAATGGTAGCCGCCATATTGAGCACATGCTACTTCGAATTATGTCAGATTGTTACACATGGTGGGGATATGCACCTTTGACTTCGCAAAATCAGGTGCTAAAATGTCAACCTTAATAAAATCGACCAGTGTAGACATGGCTTTATTGGCTGAGCTTTAGGAAAATGTTCAAACCGTAGCTATGCTTCCTTGGTGATTGATGTCTATGCCTATAACGGCAAATGTATCGATATTACCTTAGAGAATCAGCTGACCCCTTTGTTCATAATATAGTTTTGTATAAAATGAAATTACAGTGAAATGAGGTATTGAAAATTCATATATTTTTATATGATCCAAAGTAACCCTCAGTCTCTCATCAAACTCTGTAATAATCAATTTTTACAGCTGTAAATTAAAATGTATTTTAGGAATTTCTTCCTACTTTTACTTAAATAAGTTTTATTTAGTGTTTGCTCCATGGGGAGCTTATTCACAGGCTTGAAAATTGTGGTTAGTGTTACAAAATTCCATGCTTCTTATTTTTAACAAGGTTACAAAAATCGAATGTGTTGAACATATCAGAATTTGTGTTACTTGTATTATGTAGCAGAAACACTGCCAACTGAAGAAAATGGCACTCCTAAAGAACTCCGATTTTCTGAAGACTCTATGGATTCTGCACTCAATTCACTAAAACCGTCAAGCCCAACCCATCGAAATTCCACTGAATTTCGGACCTCAGGGAGTGCACCGTATTACAGGAATTCCCTTCAGCCAGTGACTGCTGCTTCAAACTCAGCCCCAATCCTACACAAGATGTCATCAAGCTCTGTGGGGAACAGCAGTTACTATGAAGTCAATAGGAATCGAATGCAGAGGAGGATTGAAGGTATGTTATACACTTAACTTTTTAAAATGTGTGCATTACCAACTGCTTTTTAACAGTGTGCAAAGTCAATGGGCTATGAATTATGAAGCAAAGTGCTGTGACATCCAAGACTTCACATAAGGAGTCAGACTCGCACTGTTGCCAAACATGTCAGACTAGCTAAGGTGATTTCAGAATACAGAATTTAAGCTGTTTAAACTTGTAATACTGTACGAAGCAGAGAAATCCTCAATACTGTTTTTAAAGATTTTTTATTGATATTAAAGATCCTGCAGCTTGCCTGGCTGGGCAATTATGGTTACAGCTCCTTCTTCAATTTCTTTACTGCTGCTAAGTTGGCCAAATTAAATTTGCCACAAGAGGTTCTCTTCCCTCAGGGAACACTGCATTCCTGCACAGCATTCCCAGCTGCTGGTATCTTGGGAGCTAGGAACCAATCTTTCTAACTGATCCCTTCTTGATGGTACATAGTGCTAGCACTTACACCACTGTGTGTATCTGCAGTCATAGAAGTCATCTGCAGACAAACTGATGCTATGGTCCAAATAAAACATCTTAATGATTTTTTTTAGAAGAAAAATCAAATATTTCATTTTAATAAATTGTAAAAGAATTTGAGCCAGGTTGATAAACTGGTAGAAGAGAGAAGACCGCTACTAATACAGAATACTAACAAAGTCGTGTTTTTCTTTTCACGTCAATCTGCAAGGATGTGTTTTTACTGCATTGCTACTATAATGTTTCTACCTTTACCAATGTTTTACATGTAAGCTGCAAGTTCTACAACAGGTCCTGATCTCACTGCACTAAAAAGGGAGCCCTCACGAGTACCGAATAAGGATCCTTCTGCCTGGTCAATAGATGAAGTAATGCGATTTGTGAAAGAAGCTGATCCTCAGGCATTAGCACCACATGCAGAACTCTTCAGGAAACACGTATGATATTTTATTCTGATAGACTTGAGCACATCACTAACTTTCATAAGAAGTTTTTGTGAGTTTCCCTGCTATTATTGAATTTGAAGTGAAAAGTGGGGCAGATGCCACCCACATACAAATTCATTAGATGATTTTCTTTCTCTAGAAAGCATCTTCCAGTTTTGCTAAGCTTGGGAACGCTTGATCTATAAAGTGACCTTGTTAGACTGTGCTAAACTATTGCTTAGGCGCTGTTACACTACTTGTGCTACAATGTCATAGCTGCATTGCCATAACTATGCTTCCAACAGGGATAGAATGGGTTTGTCCGTGCTGTAAGAATCCCACCTTCCTGAGCAAGTTCAACAGAAATATTCTTCTGGCTGTCTACACACCAGGGCTACGTCTACCCCGCAGGGTTTTTGAGCAAAAATGGCTGTTTTTGCGCAAAAACCTGCAGTGTGTCCACACCTCAAATGTGCTTTTGTGCAAGTAAATCAGCAGTTAAACAGCAGAAGAGAGGGCTTTTGCTGGAGTAGGTAAACCTCCTTTTATGAGGGCAGGGCCGGACCGAGCCATTCCAGCGCCCTGGGCAGACAGGTTAATTGCACCCCGGGCAGACATGTTAATGTGCGGTCCCGCCCCTACCCGGTGCATGGGAGAGGGCGCGCAGAGCTGGCGACAGCAGGATGCATGTGCCTGGCTCGGCCCAGCCTGGCTACTGCCGCTGGCGCGGCAAGCCGAGCCTGGCTGTGCAGGGCCCTATGGCCGTGGGGGGAAGGGCGCTGCTGGCCGGTGCTGTGGGGATTAACGTGGCCCCCGCGCCAGGCGGCCACTGCGGGGTGGCCACTGGGAGCTGCTGCAGCCCGCGATCCAGGAGCCAGGTGCACGGCACCTGATGGCAGCTGTAAGGGGCGCACAGTGATCCAACCCTCATAGGCTAGCCCATGCCTTAATCCGGCCCTATATGAGGCATAACTCCCTTTTGAGCTGCAGCTATTGCGCAAAAAGGTAAATGTGGACACTCCAGAAGGGTTTCTTGTGCAAGAAGCCCCTATGGGAAAAGCACAGGTGCTCTGATGGCTATTCTATGAATGGCCATCAGCGATTTCTTGCACAGCAGCATCCATGGAGTGCGGACGCTCTCTTGCACAAAAGCACATCACTTTTGCGATGCGCTTTGAGGTGTGGATGTGCTCTTGCACAAGAAGTTTTTGCGCAAAAGGCTTCTTTGTGCAAGAGGCCTGCAGCATAGATGTAGCCCAGGAGTTAGGCCAGCATAGCTGTGGAGCTCAAGGTAGGGTATCTTTTCAAAAGGCAAATGTGAGATATATGCGGAAGCTCTGCCCCAACTCCTCCCTCTGTTCATGCTCGCAAGGGCTCTAGATAAGTCAGCCTAAACTTTAAGTATAAATCAGGCCTTACAAGCTTATACAATACAATGAGTAGGGTGTTTACTGGTACCCCATGCTCTGAGGGCCACAAGAATCACCACTCATGGTACTTCTAGTGCTAGTTACTGTAGCTTCTTTGAGTGAGGGTCCCTATTCTGTTCCACTGTGGGTTGCTCATGCGTCTAGAGCTGTAGAATTTGAAAGTAGTGTCTGCATGTGCACCCTGGCTGTCCTCATGCCTCTGATCAAGGGGATAAAAGACAGGGTGGACCAAATGCTTCTCCAGTTCCTTTTCACAGCTGCATCGTTTGGGTCAGAACCAGTAGTGCTTGCAGCTTTGGCCTACAAAATCAGAATGATCTAGTTTGTAAATAGAACCTTTATGCTCCCCAGATGTGTGAGACATCCTCTCCGCTTGGAATTTTGCCGTAACCAGTCAATTCACTTACCAGTGTTCTTTCTAAAGCCTCGTACTTCTGCAGAGTAGGGATTTGAAATCCTGTTTAATTAGTTAACTGGTTAAGCATTGTGTTTAACCAGTTAACTGATTAAGTGGCCGTGGGTGGGAGGAGATGCCACAGGCCGGGGGCTGCTCTTGGCGTGCCTGGCCTGGGCCCAACATAGATGGCGGCTGCTCCAACAGGGCTGGAGCATCCCCCACCCACAGCAGACTCCACTGGTTAACTCTTAAATTGTAAGCATCACTTGGTACGGGTGATGTTTACCAGTTAACCATTCACATCTCTTCTGCAGAGTAACAAATAATCAAATCCCTTGATGTAGGTACAAAATCTAAGGCCAGCCATACAAGGAACACACAGGTAATCCCCGAGGCTGTTCATCACTTTATCAGAAAGAGTCAGAGGAAAGTGATGGGGGCAAGAAGCAAATGTGGGGCAGGAAGTGCAGAGCTTTCTGCAGCTGAGAGAGGTACCCAAGAGCAGCCATGCAAGGGAATAGCAAGTATTGTCCTTCCCAAGCCAGTCAGGACTAGCAGTTAGGAGCCCCTAGCTGGGGCACTCCTAACAGCACAGGGGAGATCAAACCTAC
The DNA here is from genome assembly GCF_052426305.1 of Pelodiscus sinensis. Lineage (NCBI taxonomy): Eukaryota > Metazoa > Chordata > Testudines > Trionychidae > Pelodiscus > Pelodiscus sinensis. Next base: position 214,700,550 of record NC_143052.1, read on the forward strand.
ATCTACCTCTTGGAACCTCCTGCAGCTGTAGGAAGCACAGAAGTGAGAGTGACCCCCTACAAAATGTTTGGGATCTTCCCCCCCTCCCCCCCAATAATCTCCTTTTGGGTTGGGACTCCACGGTTAAAATAGTGTGAAATTTCAGGTTTAGACAGCTGAAAATGTGAAACTTTCCAATTTTCAAATCCTGTTGCCATGAAATTGGCCATAATGGACTGTGAATTTGGTAGGGTTCTATTTCTCAACTTTCAAACCTCCCTCCCCACTCCTCCCATGGGGTAAGAGCTCATTCCGCCAGAGCACAAGCAATAACCATTGGCTCCCTTCATACATGTGCAAGACATCATTCCCAGGTAGAGGACACTTCTGTTAATGCTGCCTTTGTGATGGTGGTACTCCACTTAGCCCGATTATCTGCACCCTCACATCCTACTCATGTAGGTACTGCTTGTCAGTCACCCATAGTGAAATACAGTAGGGAGCATCACTCAAAGAAGAGGAGAGGGTCATTTATCTGCGACTAGAGCTTCTTTGAGATTTACAGTCCCTATCTGTAGTCTACTTCCTGCCCTCCTTCCCAACTGCTTTTGATCTTATATGAGTCATGGTACAGAATGAACTGGAGAGGCTGCCAGTCTGCCCCACCTTTTATCCCCTCAGTTGGAGGCATGAGATGAGCCAAGGCACATGCACAGACCAAGGTACATTACTTTCCAGTTTTCTAGCTCTGGGCACATGGTGCACATTTGTATCCCTTCGTGAAATACAAATAGATCCACACATCTCGAAGAGCCTTCAGTTAAGGGTAGATAACCTTCTCTTTCCAAGAGATCTTTGTTCATGCTGACCACTTAGACACAACTTATGGTCTCTCCCAGGACAGAAACTTTCTCATATCTCAGGATAGCTGATCCTTAATATTAACAGTTAAATGCAAAGCTTGGTTACATTTAAATAACACAGTTTTATTAGGAGAAAGATGAAAGGTTAAAAACCAAAGATAAAAGCATTTATTTATGGTCTAATCTAGCCAAGACTCTGCAAATCTTCACTAGAACTATCTGCATGATGTATTTAGGAAGGTCAAAAATTAGTAGTAACTATCTATGTCAGTCCCTTTATATTTACTCCTTTCGTTCTGCCCTTTCTCCTTTCACTGTGCAGTTACATGATAGGCTGCCTAATAGAGAGCTGCTGACATCTCTAAATATCAGTGTCCCCGCCAAGAAACGCTTGGCGCTTTTTATTTTTGGACCCAGTAGAACAGAGTCTCTACTGCCTTGTGTATTACGCCTGGGCAAAAGGGATGTAAAATGCTACCAAATGTGAATGGTAACATTTTGCATTCACTCTGCACCAGATCATAATAAAGTCTACAATAAGGTAGGTCAAAGGAAATGTCGAGATACTGAAATATAGATTGGAATAGATAGATGTGCAAAACCAGAGCTCACCTCCTCCTCTTTCTTTTTCTGTATATTTTTTTAAATAGGGGTCAACTTTCATAGTACTTTTCAGCCCGTTGTATTTTCTTTTGAAAGAGAATGGTTTCAACATGCAATTCTAAGGAAATATTTGCTAAATTGCCAGTCATATGTAGAGCAGGGATGGGGAACCTATGGCCCTAGCCCACAGCTTGCCTTGGTCCGGCCTGCAAGGCTTGGGGCTCCTCCTCCCCCATCAGGGTGAGCCAGTGCTGACATCCCCTTGCATGGCTGGAGTAGGAGCACCAACTCCCCACTACTGGGGATGAGCGACTTCAAGCTTCATGGACCAGATCAAGGCAAGCCCAGGGGCTCTGCCTGGTGTGGAGGAAGCAGCTCTGCACTCTGTTGTTCCCCCTACTGCCCGTCTGGAGGAGCAGCAGCACAGGGAAGCGCCATCCCCGTGCTTGCTTTCAGGCGCCACCTCCGTCACTCCCACTGTCTGGGAATTGCTGCCAGTGGAAGCAGTGGGGCACAGTGTCAGAGTCACCTGTGCCCTCCTGGGAGCTACACCAGCTAGGCACCCCAATCCCTTGCCCCCTCCCACTCAGATCCTGCATGCCCAGCCTGTTCTTGCACCGTACCTCTCACCCAGATCCCCCAGTATGCTCCTGCACCCCCACTCCATTCCTGCACCCTACCTACTGCCCAGACCTTGCACGTCCATCAGCTCCCCCACCATCCTGCTCCCCAGCAGCCATTTTCCCCACACAATCCCTCATTTTTGGCTCCACCCCAGAGCTGAGGGGCCCCCCAAAATTACTAGCCTTGGACACACCGAAGAGTTAACCCAGTCCTGGGGTAAGGCCTGGGACTTGTCACTCTCCCCATACCTCTGTGGGATTGGAGCTCAATAGGAATAAGGGGAGTCTCTCTTTTTTTTCCTCCTCCACTTGGGGGCCCCATCAGTGAGGGTTTTTTTGTTTTTGTTTTTTTGTTTTGCTTCTCACTTGTGTGGCCCCCAACTGATTTTTCTCTGTCATTAGCTCCTGATCCCAAAAAGGTTCCCCACCCCGAGGTAGAATTTTTAATAACATAGGCCTGTCCAAATTCAGCAACTTCCCTTCAAGGCAGTGGAAATCTGTTCCGTTGTTCTTGCTCTTGATCCTAACATTCCATCTGGTTTAGGCTGGACACAGATCTGTCTTGTGTCACAGGCCTAGATGATGTTTTACTCCCTTCCTCTGTGTGTGTTTGTGTGCATGCCAGAGTCTTTCTACAGCTGTTTTCAAGGTTCAGTGCAAGGCCTCAGTGTTTGGGTCATTTCATCTTTAACTACAGATGCCTCCCTTCTTTAGCAGTTCTTCCTTTCTGGATTTTTCTTTTTGCTCAGTTACTTTTGTTTTGGTTACAGTAGCTGGTTTTATCCAATTTCTTTTATTATTGACTTTTGCATTTTTTCAAGTATCGGCCAAAAGGTGCCTTAGAAAAACACGAAAATAACTAAAAGTCTGTTTGGTTTTAATAGCTATCAAAGGTATTTGATTATAGTAAATTATTGTTTTATAGACTCTACATAAAGTTTTGCTCTGGTATATAAACTCATACAATGTGCTTTTTGTAAGCTGTTAAAACAATTGTATGTTGTATTTATTCCTCTGGTAGGAAATTGATGGAAAGGCCCTACTGTTACTAAGGAGCGATATGATAATGAAATATATGGGACTGAAGTTGGGACCAGCATTAAAACTATGCTACCATATTGAAAGACTTAAACAAGGAAAGTATTAGCCAATGGAGACACAATAACCTATGTGTTCACATCAGACTTAACTCTCAGGTTCACAGACACGTTCCTTATTTAACAATGTTTTGTCATCAGAAAGACTTCAGTTTGCAAAAGCTTCCTTTCAGAATGTGATTACAAATTTACTGCCAAGTGAAAAGGACTATGTTACATTCTAGCAGTCTAATAATTATTTTTATTACACAAAAAGGTACTTGGTGCTGTGTGTTTTGAAAAAAAATGTTTTCACGAGTACTACACTTCAGAGTGTTGAGAAATTCATTCTCTGCTACAGACTTCAACAGACATTCACATTCAGAACCAAAACAGCTTAATCCCAAAGGAAAAAACCAGCATCAGGTGTTTGATAACTTTTACAGGGATGGCTGTAAAACTTTACATTATAAGAAAATATGAAAGAAGCAGCAGTAGACTTCATCTCTAATGAATACACTTTGTCTGGTACTCCAGAAAAGTAATATTCATCTAAATTATGCTATACAGATTTCCATAAAGGGAATAGCCATATTAATTGTTTTATTTGTGTGTTTTTAATACAAATATAAGCTTTTATAAAGTGTGGTTATCAGTTCTCTGGTAAATTTTGAGGACAAATGTACAGTATGTTGTCAGTATTTGCAGGCAGTATTTCTGTTTCATGGAGGGGCTTTTTTTTTTTTCTTCTTTCCCTGTTTGAAACAGCTAACTGTTCAGGGATGAACAGACTTCCAGATGTCTCTGGAACAGAATACCCACATTTTAAGCATTCCGTCCTTTTGCTCAAGTTTGCATGGATATTTGTGTTCATGCTTATGTATCTATATGTGTGTGTGCAAGTGTGATACATCTGTATTGTACATATGTATTCAGTTTTTAAAAAATGTGTTTAAAAGGTACTTTGCACTGTGACAGAGAATGAGAAACTGTACTGTTCAGTTTTTTTACCAGTAGATTTTTTTTGTATACTTCTGTATTCATTAGCACCTATCTGCTTTGCTTTCCATTCATGGGGTAAGGAACAATCAATGGATGGGTGGATTCATACAGGAGATTATCCTGTACTATGCAAAACTACTGGTTACTCTTTACTTAGCTCTGAGCCATTTATTTTGGTAAGGTTTCTGGAAATACACATTTTGGTTCTGATGTTTCTTGTATTTTTGTATCTTTAAATATTTTACTTGTCATTAAGAAGTGGTACTCATATTAATATTCTTGTTTTGCATACAACTTGGTGCTTTTTATACAAGCTACAAAAAGTGAGTGTTGATAGTAAAATAGCTTGCTGTCACTGCCAATAAAATATACATCAGGGACAAGAATTTACATTTTCTGTGTAGGAAATCGAATGTACTGTATGTAATAGTGCAAGTGAGGATAAAGAACTATTTACTAGCAAAGACATAGTCCAAAAAGATAGGTTTTACTATATTTCTTATTGACCTTTTTATATGAAAGTTTCTAGTAAAAAAAGTGTATTTTTTTTACAAATTTCTTGTTTTAAAATGCCTTGCTTATTGCTAGTTTAATACTCCTCAGGTTTTCGCTGAAATACTGAAAAATTATACTGTGTAGTTCTCAGATTTCAAAGTACATTTAAATAACTGCAACACAATTTTAATTTAGAACTTCATTTGTTTTTTAGGATTATTTTATTCTGCTATCATAAAACATTAAACACTAAGAGTTATGTGGGTTGTTTTACTTTATATATCCTTTGTGTACATGTGACTTTTAGATGGCCTCTACACACAAGCCTGCTTTTCATCTAGAAAAAGGCAAAACAATGATAGAAAAATATATAGTATATTTATGTTATATATTACTTATGCCATATTTCATCAATATGTTAAGCATTCTGCTGAATTTTTAATGTGAATGAGAAACAACACTCTCATGAAATTGCATTGGAAGTAACTTGCTCTGAAAGGATATTATTGCATTGTCCAAATAGTTAGTATAAATAAAATTAAGATGTTTATGTTGTCTGTTTTCCACAACATCCATACAGAACAAAGAAGCTTTAGCCTCTTTTCCCTGGCTGTGGTATAAATATTTGTTTATAAGTACACATGAAATGCTAGACTGTTGTACTCTAGGGTTTCACGTTGTATTATAGCATGAGAGCGAAGCGGTTTAACAGAATATATTTTAATCGATTATTTCCAACTGGATGTTCTTATCTAAAACAATTTTTTAAAGTTTGTTCAGAGTTCTAATTGTCCTTTCTGTTTAACATTGTATATATACTCTTCCTTCAACTAAAATTTGTGCAGACATCATAATTTGCTATATTATCTAGAATTTTGCAGAATTTGTAAACTTCTGATGTAAAGTTTTCTATTAAAGAAATATAACCTTACAACATCTCATATGGAAAACAATTACTATATGAATTTATATGGATTTGTGTGTTGAAATATGTGACACGATAGTTGTATACAGTATCTTGCTGCTTGTATGATTCACAAAATTTGCACACAAATGCCCATTTGAAAGGGATGGAAGACTCCTGCAAACAACTTGTACCATCAGGCACTACTTTATTTGTCAGAGGCTGGAAATGGATGACAGGAGAGGGATCACTTGGTGATTATCTGTTCTGGTCACTCCTGGGGCATCTGGCGTTGGCCACTGTCGGAAGACAGGATACTGGGCAAGATGGACCTTTGGTCTGACCCAGTATGGCCATTCTTATAATGTTTCCAAAAATTTTAATGGTGCGATCTGAAGAACTGAATATTTTTCTTTCAATTTAAATGCTGCTGTTGAGGCTGTTCCCCACTCTTGCACTCGAAATGCAGAAAGCGAGGGCCCACAAGAGACCTGAAAAATATCTTGTCTCTATAGGCTTCTGCTTAAAAGCTCCCCTAGGTCATGGACCATTCTGTGGCCTTGGGAGGTAGCTGTCACCACCAAGTGAAGAAAAACCTTTCTTCTTGAACCCAGGAAGAAATCACTTGTACTTCTTCCAGAGGGGGACTACCCTCAAGTTCTTTTACCACAAGAGAGCTGGGAATAAAAAAAGACAACAAACTGCAATCTCTGATAGCTGATCTCTGTCTGATAGCAAATAAAAGAATTAAATCATTGCCTAAAAAAGGTGATTTTATTAACAAAAGAAAAAGAAGATATACTTGATTGCTAGCTGTTACAGAACAACTCAGAAAAGAACAGAGATAAATTGTATCTCTGCGGGCTACAGCTTAAAATACAGTGTGTGTGTGTGGGGGGGGGAGACACATGGATTTAGTACAAAGAGAAGTTTAACCAAACAACAAAAAGAAAATCACCTGATAGCGTCTAAATAGGTATTTCCCTGTCTACTTACAATCCGTGCTTCAAGATTCAGTCCATTTCCATGCCCAGTATTCTTCGTAGGCATGGTAGTTCTGTCTGGTTCAATTTAGCTTCTTCCCCCCAACTCCTGGCTTAAAAACTCACACAAAGAAGAACAGCAGGCGGAGATTCCTTTCATTTCAAATCTCAGCACCTTCCCCCATTGGCTCTCTTGGCTCCATGTCAACACCTCCTAGCTACCTGAGTTAAACCCTTTGGTTCCTGAATGCTGGGATGTTCAGAAAAGGCCAGCACTCTTCCTATCCATCACACCTGCCTAGATTAAATGTGGTTTAGAACTGATACAGCCAAGTGCATTTTATAAGAATCCTTTGGAATTATACTTGTTTCATGTTATATATAAATACTGTAATCTGGGTCATGTTAAAAATTCAGTTAAAAACATACAAACACACTGCATACAGAAATTAAACCAGATTCTGATTTTTTAGTTTCAAATGGCGGGAAATGGATTTGGTCGTGATTGTAGTTTCCACAGGGACCTACTAAATTCAAAAAGATTGTGTTTGGTATGTATTCTGGGGGGCTCAGTTTGAGCACCAATACTCTTAAGGGCTTCTGTTGAAATTTTGAGTGTTCATCACTTCTGAATCTGGCTTGTTTTTCTTCCAGTACACATTGCCCAATACTTGTGTCCTGTGTCTAAGCAAAGACTGACTTATTTAAGTCAAATGTTTTAATATCAACTAACATAGACCTCAATTACAAATTAATGTACTGTACTTCAGATTTTATTACTGTTACACAGAAGTCTATTGTTTTGTTGCCAGCCCTGAACAATCAGCTTGCAATTTAGAAGTAACTTAATCAAGTGAGTAGTAACTTCAAAGCAAAACGTGGACAGGAAAACTACAGAAGTTGGGATCCAGCTAAAATAATCAAGAGGTGGTTTGAATCCAGTCTCTCGGAATATATTGGTTACATGGAAAAGAGAAGAATATACATGGAATGTGTTCTCTGCTGCTAGCATGGTTTTGCAGCTGATCATGTCTGATTCTTTCTTTCATAGTTTCTCTTGATGTTAAAGGCAGGAATATATATTTTAGATAGGACTCTAAATATTTATTTAATCTAAAATTAAAAATTAACCCGTTGGCATTAAATTATAGATTGATATTGTTTACAATAGCTTCACTAACTAGCTTTGTAACTCTTGTAACAGAATAGTGGCAAGGTTCATCAGTGGTTGTGACAGTTACAAATTCAACACTTCCATTACAAATATCTGTAAACTATTACAGCGCTTTGCTTGAATAGACATTATTCAGGAGCACATTATAAACTATGATTTGAATCAATACTAGGAGAAGGGAGGGTTGCTTTTTATAAGGGCACTTCATTATTTATTCATGGAAGATGCAGGTATTTGCTTGGGCACCTTCACCTTAAATGCTTACAGCATTAAACATCATTGCTTTTTTGTTCTCAACTATTTATAAACATGCTATTTTTGCTGGAGCTAAGATTGGTGCATGGGACATTCAGAATCATGTTTGAAGACTCCTTAATGTGATACCTAATTTTTCAAAAGATCACTGCAATTATTTTATCTGAATTAATCTGCAAAGGTACGATGAGTCTTGAGTAAGGACCTCAGGATTTTGGCCCATTTTCCAGGTGATTATTTGTGTGTTTTCTTCTTAATTTTGGAAGTCAAACAACTTGGTTGAATGTATTAAGCAAGAGTTCTTAAATGCTTTCATAGGGTGGATTGCATCTGAATGTCTTTTAATTCACACTCTCACATCCCACCTAACTCACTTTGCACAATCACATAACATCCTGGTGCTATCTACAGACATTTTTTACATGGAACATTTAAGGAAATAATTCAATGTAATTTTACCTTATTATTTGTATTACTGTAGCACCCTGGGGCCCTTAGCCTAGACCAAGACCTCATTGTGCTAAGCACTGTATGAACACAGAACAAAAAAAGGAATTACACTTAAAGTGTAAGACAGGAGACCAAGAGATAGATGTAGCTGTACAAGTAAATGAGATAGTGTTGTGCACTGCCTACTACCTTCCCTGATGACCAACAACCTACCCTTTGTTAAGATTTTGAAGGCTTCATTGCAGAGGAGAGTTTTGAGGAGGAATTGACAGTAGATAATGAGTTAAGATTTGGGGGTGTTGGGGCAGGAAGCTACAACTTAAAGGCTAGAACCAAGGTGCAGAGACGGCAGCAAGGGAAATATTCCCAACCCCTGCTCCCCCAGCTCTATTGGGACTTCCCCAAGTGCTCCATAGCCCAGTCTGGGAGCCACTATTTTTTCCTCTTGTTTCTGAATCTGCACGGGCTGGTTTTGTTTGTCTTATACTATTGCAAACTCACCTCAAGTCTGCTTGGCTGTCATGTCCTATCTAAAATAGTTTAGGACACTCATAAAAGGATAACTATACAAAAAAATGGGAACGCTTAATTAGTTATCTTATTTTGCCAAGGCCCCTGGAAAAAGTAAATGTTAAACATGATGCTGGCAACCAACTGATAGGTAGTGATATTGGGGAAAAAGTAAAAACCCTCTTCAGAATAAATCACTGGATTTTTTGCGTTCCATAAAAGACTTAACTATGGCAGAGAATTGCTTGTAACCATGCGTATGAGAAACTGCAAGATCTGGGCGGTCTCTTTTCATCTGTATTTGTCTCAATTAGTGTTGGACAGACAGAGCCTGTTTTCATTACTCTGTGAAGGGACTCAAGTTCATTATATTAAAAAGACAAAGGTTGATGTTGTGCAAGAGGTATTTTTTCATTTTCTCTGTCTGATTGTGCTTGTGCTGATGTAGTTTTAGAGCAAGTTATTCTAGCATAGCCAGAACTGAAGCATGTGTGAACCTGCCCTAATAAACTAAACCAGATAGCTCTACATTTCAACTGTGTTTAAAGCATTGAACAATGAGGAAGATAGAGGCTCATCCAACCCTATAAAGTGAGTTCTCAAAGCCCAGTATATCTGATTCCTAAACTGTAGCTGCTGCTTTTGTAATAAAGCGCATGCAGGAACATTTAGTCTGATACTTCTGTTTTCTCCATGGCACTGAGTTATCCTTGGTCGAATTACTTAATTCTTCTGTAAGATTGACACAAAATGTGTATCATATTTTGTAAGGCTTAGAGATTCTTCAGTTTTAAAGCAAAAAAAATCATTTAAAAATAATCAAATGAGTTTTTCCTACAGAGTGTAGATGGCCATTATGGTGCTTATAGGTAGAGAAAGTTCTAAAACTACTTTAGGTATTCCATTGCACATATTAATACTTTTTCCTGTAATCTCCATTACTATAAATTCTAATTCCCCGTAGTATTTGGATCATCCATATGGATCCCAGGAGATTTATTAAGATGAACAGTAATTGTCCCATACTCACGAGTAGCTTTTGTAAATCCCAAGAACCTATTACAGTAAACTTCCGATAATCCGGCACCTTTGGGACCTAGGGGGTGCCGGATTATCGGATATGCCGGAGTATCAGGAGGTACTGTGGCGGGGGGCTGTGACGGGTCTGCCGGGACCCGCACTGCGACTGGCAGGGGGGTTGACGGAACGGTGCAGCGAGGGGCAAACCCTCCGCCATTATGCAGGGAAGCGGGGGAAGCCCTGTGCAGCTGCTGGCGACAGGCCAGCTGGGGCTGCAAGTGGCAGCGGCAGACTTGGGGAAGTGGCTGAGCAGAGCAGTTGGGGTGCTGCCAGGTTGGTCCTGCAGCGCCGCCCCTCACCTGAGCAGTGCTGTGGGACCAACCCGGCAGCATCCCAGCTGCTCTGCCCCACTGCTTCCCCAAGTCTGCCGCTGCCACTTGCAGCCCAGCTGGCCTGTAGCAGGCGGCTACGTGGGGCTTCCCCGCCTCCTTGCAAAAAGGTGGAGGGTTCGCCCCTTGCCACGCCATTCCCCGTGTGGTCTGGGAGACCTGTCACAGAGGAATAATCCCCTTCCCCTCTCCTCCCCTTCCCTTTCCTGGTCCATGCGTGTGCGTGGGGCCCACAGGAGCCCCAATTGTCCGGCTGGCTGGAGCACTTCCAGGTTCCAGTTAGTGCCGGACTATCAGGAGTACCAGACCACTGGATGCTGGACAATTGGAGTTTTACTGTACTACTCTGGTACTTCACAACTGCATTAGTCAAGGAATCCTGCACTGAGTCAAAGTTGTAAGCAACAGTTTATCTTTTGAGGCACATGGTAGGTTTTACTTTCACTAGAGCTACTGATGCTGCAGTTTTAAGTTTGTGTGTGGAAGGCTGTGTTCTGCCATCATCTGTTCAAAAGCTGGCAAGAAGTTACTTGTCCTTACATATACGTTTATCTCTATTCCTCAGTATTTTCAAAGATAAGTAGTATGACAAAGAGGGAACTTCAGCTCAAAGTGAGAAGAAATATCATTTGAGCTGAAAAGAAAAAAAATGATCTAGTTAAAATCCATGTGTACCGATTTTTTCCCTCTTTTCTAGCTACTGGCAGAGAAATATGCATAATAACCATTGTGACCACTGGTCCAAGAGGCCTCTATGTTCACAATCTCAGAAGTAAGGTCAAGGAATAAATAAAATACCACATTACCCTGTCTGCTAGATGCTCAGGCATGTTGGCAAAGCCATGGAGGAAGCTTGCAGTCATACTTTACCTGCTGGACGAGTCTTGTGACTAAACAACAGAGCAATTATTTTCAGCTACGCAGGCAAAAATGAAGGGACAAAATTTTCCAACTTGCAAAGGCTCCTGGCATAGCAGCAGCATAATTTTTCAGAAGAGCGGATCCCCTGCAACTCTCACTAATGTAAAGAGGAGCTGCACATCCTCAGTACCTCTGAAACATTGTTTCTGTGATGCAAGTGCCCAAGGATGGGATTTTTAGAAGCCTTCAGCTATAGCCTACTTCTACATCCATTAACATCAAATAGAGTTAAGGTAAGGCTTAGTGCTACTGAAAATTCTAATATAGATTTAGAAGCATAATTTAAAATAGGTTGAAAAAATTTACCTTGGGTGTTTAGCCAAATGTGGGGCCATGTTATGACCTCCCATAACTTCCAAGGAGGAGTAGGAGTACCGGCGCCCACAGGAGCACCCTTTCAGTTCAATCTAGTGGGTCTTCCGCTAAATCGAACCCTGGAAGATCAACTGCAGCTCATCTTCCATGTAGTGTAAAAATGCCTAGAGCGACAGGATTTTCTTAGGCATTGCTTCCTTGTCATACTAATGCTCTTTTGCCTGGGGAGCTGTGCCTCTCTTGAGGCAGTGAATTCTTGCTGAGCCCCGCTCTGCATTACAACATTGCTCAAGGGCCTGGAAAATAGTGTGATAATTGGAAATGAGCCCTGTGTAGTTAGGGGGATATTTTCTACAGGAAGTGAAAAGGTGTGGAAAGCTTTAATAGAAAACAAGCAGAAACCCGTATAGCGGTACAGTCTAAATACACTAAATCGGTGTGTGTGTGTGGGGGGGGGGGGAGGTACTAAGTAAAACATGAAATCAGGACAGGGAAAACCAGGGGCAACCATTTAAATTAAGTGATTAGGTTTCAGAGTAATTGGCTTAAAGCATGGAGAATAATGCATAGAATTGTTGTGTTGGAATAGTAATAGTCAAGCACACTGTGACTGGCAAAATATGTTATTTAATATTATCCAATTGAGAAACATAAAAACATTGCTGGCTTCATTGTCTGATGACCAATTATGAAAATTATTTCTGGATATTTAAAACTTTAACTAGTAGATTTGTCCCATCTCTAGACCATGTAGCTTATCATGAGTGTTCTGGTGCCAAAGCCTTTAACCAAGCACATCTGCATGATCCTATGTCTTCACCTTCCCTAGCCCCTCTGCCCTGACTTCCCAGCTCTACTTTTTACAAAGATGCCAAATATTTCCTCCCTCCCCTTTTGGCCAGGTATCTAGTTCTGCCATCTCCACCAGCCCAGCCTAACAGCTTATACATTTTGTATCTTATTTCTAAGAGTAATTGACCACGGCAATCCTTACCTAGGGACATGGTGGAATCTCGTTAAGTGACATCATTCAATGAAGATTGGCTATCTTGAAAACTATATAGTAGCCCAGATAGAAGTTAGGGGCCTTCACTTGATGAAAATCTATAGCAGTGGTCACCAACCACTAGACTGGGGTCTACTGGTAGATCTTGGAGCATCTGACAGGTGATCCTGACTGGTTTGGCCAAGAGGCTATCAAGCACTGGTACTTCAGCTGCCCCATCTCCCACTCTTGTGCATCTTCTTCCCTTTGCCTTGGAGCTGTTCCCTTAGGAGCCTCCGGTTTTTGGTGCAGTGCAGAGAGTGTGAGGGGTCCTCATGCCAAGGTGCCCCCTCTCTCACCCTGTATCCTAGCTGCACAGAGCAGAGAGGGGGCACAACAGGAGTTGGGAGGGAGTTTGCTGGCTGCCTTAGAGAGTGGTGCAGGGTGAGTCTGCGTTAGCTCCAGGAGCCACCTCAGGTAAGCAGAGCTCAGCTGGAGCCCACATCCTGAAACCCTACCCCAGTCATGAACCCCCTCCTGCACCTCAAGCCCTGCACCAGCCCTGAGCACCCCTGCATCCAAATGGCCTCCCGGAGCCTGCACCTCGAACCCCCTCCAGCACCCCAACTGCCTGCCCCTGGCTCAGCTCAGATCTCCTCTCGCACTCCAATTCCCTTAAAGACCAGAACCTACACCCCAACCCGCTGACTCTGCCTGGTGAAAGGGAGGGAGGATGGGGTGAGCAGGGGCGGGGCCTCAGAGAAGGGGAACAAAGGTGGGGCAAGGGTGTTTGGGTTTGAGGTAGATCTTGGATTGCACTTACATTCAAAAAGTGATCTCGTGCCTAAAAAGGTTGGAGACCACTGATCTGTAGCCGGTGTTATGGAAGAGGCCAGACTAAAAACAATGATCTGGCCTTAAAACTATATATACAGAGACTCATGTCTGTCTAAGGTTTTCACCTACTCCTAACTCTTCTGAGCCTGAGACAATGGCATCATGTGCTGAAGGAGTTGTGCCCTTCTTTCCAAGTGAGGGCCCATAAAAATCTTTGTATCGTGTCTTCAAGTGTTGTATATAAGTAAGATTTTTTAAAAAACAAAAACAAACTAGGACTTTTTTTCTTTTAATCTGGCATGCAGCAAGAAAAGCAATAACTAAGACATCAGAGGTACCCTCAAGCTTATTTTATCTGACAGTGGGTTTTGCCCACAAAAGCTGATGCTATATATATATATATAGAGAGAGAGAGAGAGAGAGAGAGAGAGTTAGTCTCCAAGGCTATGTCTAGACTACATCATCCCCCTTTTGAAAGAGGGATATAAATTAGAGATACTGAAATTGCAAATGAAGCCTAGATTTGAATTTCCCGTGCTTCATTTACATAATCGCATCAAGGCATTTTTTCACAAAATGCTATTTTGAAAGTGAAACCGGTCTAGATGCAGTTTTTTCAAAAAGAAAAGCCTTTTTCGAAAGGTCCTGTAAACCTCATTTTTTGAGGCGTACAGGATCTTTCGAAAAAGGCTTTTCTTTTCAAAAGAACGGCGTCAAGACTGCAGTTTCACTTTCGAAATAGCACTTTTTGAAAAAACACCATGATGCGATTATGCAAATGAAGCACAGAAAATTCAAATCCTGGCTTCAGTTGCAATTTCAATCTAATTTACATCCCTCTTTCAAGAGGGATATAGTTTAGACATACCCCAAGCTTCCACAGGACTACTAAGACATTTTAGTAACCTTTATATACAACATAAGAATTTTCTCATACATAGTTTTGAGGCTTTAAGGTGTGATTCTTGCAGTCCATCAAGGCTCTAAAGCAGGTGCTGTCTACCTCTTTGGGAAGAGCTTATTCCTTGATTTCTGCAGGTAGGAAGCATCCATTACTAGGCCTAATGGCTTGTAGGAAGTAAGACTAGGATGAAACATTGTCCATCTTCAGTTATTAGGAGAAGGCAGAAGGGATCCCACTTGGGATGCAGGTGGGAAAGTGCAGTGAGGTTTTGGAATTCAGGTGGAGGTGGCTCTGCTGGCAGACAAGATGGCAGAGCTGCAGCCCTGCTGGCCACTCCCTTGATGGTGTGGTTGGCTCCAGTGGACTTGCTGCCCCCAATGGCCACTGTCAGTATTGCATCCTTCCTCTCTCTGCTCCTTCCTTTCCATGTTATGGAAAAGGGTCCTATTCCCAGCACTTTCTGTTTTCCTGGCACAACCATACCTTTACCTTGCTTTAAGTTAGGAGAAGAGGAAGCTGCCTACTAAATTTAGTAGCTCTAGCTTTTACCATTTAGGAGTTCTTGAACAAATGGACTTGCAGACAGACAGAGGGTATGTCTACACTACCCTCCTATTTCGAAATAGGAGGGTAATGTAGGCATACCGCAATTGCAAATGAAGCCCGGGATTTGAATTTCCCGGGCTTCATTTGCATAAGCCGGGCGCCGCCATTTTTAAATCCCGGCTGGTTCGAACCCCGTGCCGCGCGGCTACACGCGGCACGAACTAGGTAGTTCGAACTACCGTTACTCCTCGTGGAATGAGTAACGGTAGTTCGAACTAGGAATCCTAGTTCGCACTACCTAGTTCATGCCGCGTGTAGCCGCGCTGCACGGGGTTCGAACCAGCCGGGATTTAAAAATGGCGGCGCCCGGCTTATGCAAATGAAGCCCGGGAAATTCAAATCCCGGGCTTCACTTGCAAGTGCGGTATGCCTACATTACCCCGCTAGTTCGAAATAGGAGGGTAGTGTAGACATACCCAGACAGACAGATTGACAGATAGAGATTTATGCATCTGTCAAAATATAGAGGGATACTCTTTTCCTTAATGAGGTAAATAACACACTGGCTGGATTTGAGATGGCAGTAACTGATTCTAGGTGCCTGGAATAAAGGCATTTGACTAAAGATTTCACAAAGTTATACATAAACATTGAGCATCCAGAAAAACTGTAATACCTGGCACCAGGATGCTAAGTGATACACATTGTTTAAGACAACACAGCAATGCTAGTACTTTGTTGTGACTCCTTTTCTGAGAGTACAATGTAGACTGTTAATTTATGGCATTTGAGTGACTGCTATCTTTAAGCCCCCCTCTGCTAGAGAGCGAATGCAAATTTATCTGGGACAAAAATGTAATTTCAGCATTGCCAATATCAGTCAGTTTGCAGTGACTCATGCTATGTGAGCTTGGCTTTTATGTTAACACTTAGAATTTGAGATTTTCTATGAGGACATATAATGGGGTATAACTTTTGTCAGTGCAGTGGAAGATGAGCATGAAATGGGTGTAACATGCACTGACTTTATTAGAGGGCATGCCTACAGAGCAGGAGTTGTCAACTACTTTTTCCTCATGCATTAACAGGAAGATGTATGATATGAGGCTACTGTCTGGGTCCAAATGTTGTTTCTTTTGTGACATTTTTCAATCTTTTACTTCCCCATTGTTTTCACTCGTCCCAATCTCTGATGCTCTCAAACCCATGACCCCACCTCACTCCTCCTTGGATTGCCCTATTTCTCCCCAGTTCCTATCCACAACTTTACTCTCTTCCTGTTTCTCCCTTTTGCACAGCACCATTACCCAGCTGTGGCTTTCTTCTTATCTTTGTTCTCTCCACCCTTACTCATGCTCTGCTGAGCACCACTGGAGCAAATGCTGGTGATGATGCCAACTTCCTCTGTTCCTGGAAACTAATTCTGCTCAGACCCCTCCTTTCTCTCTACCCTGAATCTTGCTAACTAATTTAAATGCATTCTATTGGCAAGATCTGGCAGGAGCTCTTCATCCCCTGCTCAGCATCTCCATCCCCATACACTGATTTTTGTCCTTTTCACTGGCTCTCCCTTTTGGGTCTCCAAGTATCTCCCCAGCTAAAATAGCTAGATTTGGCAAATACATCCCCCTTCCTTTCCTAACCATCTGTCTTATCAATTGCTCTCTCCCCTCATGGTCCACTGCCTTTGTTTAAATGACATCCTCACTCACCCTACCACATTTACCGCTTCAGTTTCCTCACCAAGGGCAGGGTTGGCCAAAGGATTGTTTCTTCCTTCTCCACGGCTTGAACCAAGTAGTCCCCATCTAAGTCTGATTCCTTCTCTCTGTTGAAGTCCAAGCTCCTCATTGTCACAGTTCAGGCTCTGTCTCCCTTAATATCTCCCCTTTCCCTGTCCTCTCTCCACATCATTCCCTGTGCTCAGTCCACTCGTCACTCAGTGCACCCATTCCTCCTCCCCCTTCCTGCTTTGTGCCTTTTTCACACTGCTTGCTAACCCTGGGAAGACATCTGTTTCCTCGAGATACTGATAAGAACATACATAAGAACATAAGACCGGGGTCAAACCAAAGGTCCATTTAGCTCAGTAGCCTGTCTGCTGACTGTGGCCAGCACCAGGTGTCCCAGAGGGGGTGGACTGAAGACAATGATCAGCGATTTGTCTCCTGCCATCCTTCTCCAGCCTCTGACAAACAGAGACCAGGGACACCTCTTCTATCCCCTGGCTAATAGCCTTTTATGAACCTAACCTCCATGAAATTATCTAGCTTATCTTTAAACTCTGTTATAGTCCTAGCCTTCACAGCCTCCTCTGGCAAGGAGTTCCATAGGTTGTACGCGCTGTGTGAAGAAGAACTTTCTTTTATTAGTTCTAAACCTGCTACCCATTAATTTCATGTGGTGTCCTCTAGTTCTTCTATTATGGGAACTAATAAATAACTTTTCTTTATCCGCCCTCTCTACACCACTCATGATTTAATAGACCTCTATCATATCCCCCCTCAGTCTCCTCTTTTCTAAACTAAAAATTCCCAGTCACTTTAACCTCTCTTCATATGGGACCCATTCCAAACCCCTAATCATTTTAGTGGCCCTTTTCTGAACCCTTTCCAAGGCAAAAATATCTTTTTTGAGGTGAGGAGACCACATCTGTACACAGTATTCAAGATGTGGGCACACCATAGTTTTATACAGGGGCAGTAAGATGTTCTGGTCTTATTTTCTATCCCTTTCTTAATAATTCCTAGCATCCTATTTGCCTTTTTGACCGTCACTGCACTCTGTGTGGAAGTTTTCAGAGAACTATCCACGATAACTCCAAGATCTCTTTCCTGATTTGTTGTAGCCAAATTAGCCCCCATCATACTGTACGTATAGTTGGGGTTATTTTTCCCGATGTGCATTACTTTACACTTATCCACATTAAATTTCATTTGCCATTTTGTTGCCCGATCACTCAGTTTGGTGAGATCTTCTTGGAGTCCCTCACAGTCTGCTTCTGTCTTGACTATCCTAAACAGTTTGGTATCATCTGCAAACTTTACTACCTCACTGCTTACCCCTTTCTCCAGATCATTTATGAATAAGTTGAAAAGGATTGGTCCCAGGACTGACTGTTGTGGGACACCACTAGTTACCCCTCTCCATTCTGAAAATTTACTATTTATTCCTACCCTTTGTATCCTGTCTTTTAACCAGTTCTCAATCCAAGAAAGGACCTTCCCTCTTATCCCATGGCCATGTAATTTACACAAGAGCCTTTGGTGAGGGACCTTGTGAAAGGCTTTCTGAAAAATCTAAGTACAGTAAAACTCCAATGGTCCGTCATCTGTTGGTCCAGCACTCCTGATGATCCGGCACCATCAGGAACCCGAATGGCAGCCGGACCATTGGAGCTGCTCTGCCCCCAGCTTCCCAGATTCAGCCACTGCTAAAACTGACCAGCGGCTGAATCGGGGAAGCCTGGGGCAGAGCAGCTGGAGTGTTGCCAGGTAGGTCCCGTAGCGGGACCCAACCCAGCAGCACCCCAGCTGTCCCCGATTCAGCCTTTGCTGAAATTGACCAGCGGCTGACTCCAGGAAGCCCGAGGCAGAGCTGTTTTGCCCCAGGCTTCCTGAAATCAGCCCCTGATCAGTTTCAACAGCGGCTGACTTGGGTACGCCTGGGACAGAGCAGCTGGGGTGCTGCCGGGTTGGTCTGGCAGCGCCAAGGGTTGGTGCTACCAGACCAACCCAGCAGCGCCCCAGCTGCTCTGTCCCAGGCATCTGGATTCAGCCGCTGTTGAAACTGACCAGCGGCTGACTCCAGGAAGCCTGGGGCAGAGCAGCTCTGCCTCAGGCTTCCGAGTATCAGCGGCGGCTGATTTGGGGACACCTGGGGCAGAGCAGCTGGGGTGCTGCCGGGTTGGTCTCACCGCGCCAAGGGTCGATGCTGGACCAACCCGGCAGCACTCCAGCTGCTCTGCTGCAGGCGTTCCCGATTCAGCCGCTGCTGAAACTGAACAGCAGTGGCTGAATCAGGGACGCCTGGGGCAGAGCCGGGCTATCGGAAGGGGGGGCTATGAGGGTTCTGGGGTGGCATCCCCTCCACCCCAGACCCCTCATAGCCCCCCCCTTCCGATAGTCCAGCAAATCTGATAATCCGGCACCCCCTGGGTCCTAAAGGTGCCGTATTATCGGAAGTTTACTGTATACTATATCTACTGGATCCCCCTGTCTGCATGTTTGTTAACCCCTTCAAAGAACTCTAAGGGTATGTCTACACTACAAAGTTAGTTCGAACTAACGGACGTTAGTTCGAACTAACTTTAATAGGTGCTACACTAGCGCTCCGCTAGTTCGAATTTGAATCGAACTAGCGGAGCGCTTAGTTCGAACTAGGTAAACCTCATTTTACGAGGACTAACGCCTAGTTCGAACTAGCTAGTTCGAACTAAGGGCTGTGTAGCCCTTTAGTTCGAACTAGTGGGAGGCTAGCCCTCCCCAGGTTTCCCTGGTGGCCACTCTGGCCAACACCAGGGAAACTCTATGCCCCCCTCCCGGCCCGGGACCCCTTAAAGGGGCACGGGCTGGCTACGGTGCCCGTGCCAGGTGCAAGCCTGCCAGCACCCAGCTAGCAGACCCTGCACCTGGCACGGCACAGAGCCACCCACCCGATGCCCCCCAGCCCTCCCCCTCTTGCCGGGACCAGGCTGGCGGCTCCCGGGAGCTTGCCCTGGACCGCAAGAGGCGGGCACCTTCCTGGGCTAGTGCGGACATCGTGGACCTCGTCCACGATCTCCGCACTAGGCACAGGAAAGTGGCCGTCTAGGGCAGGAGAGCTGCCAGCCTAGCCACCCAGGACCAGGTGTGCATGAAAATCAAGGGGGTCCACTGAGACCCCCGACACTGAGCCCTGAGCTTACAATGGCCGTCCTGGGTCAGACCAAAGGTCCATCTAGCCCAGTAGCCTGTCTGCCGACAGCGGCCAACCCTAGGGACCCTGGAGGGGATGGACCGAAGACAGTGACCAAGCCATTTGTCTCGTGCCATCCCTCTCCAGCCTTCCACAAACTTTGGGCAGGGACACCACTCCTACCCTCTGGCTAATAGGACTCCATGGACCCAACCTCTATCACTTTATCTCACTTCCCTTTAAACTCTGTTCTAGTTGTAGCCTTCACAGCCTCCTGCAGCAAGGAGTTCCACAGGTTAACTATTTGCTTTGTCAACAACAACAACAACTTTCTCTTACTAGTTTCAAGCCTGCTACCCATTCCTTTCCTTTGGTGTCCTCTAGTCCTTCTTTATGGGAACTCAGGAAGAACTTTTCTGAATGCACCCTCTCCACCCAACCCCTGCTTTTAGAGACCTCTATCCTGTCCCCCCTCCATCTCCTCTTTTCTAAGCTGAACAGTCCCAGTCTCTGTAGCCTTTCTTCATCTGGGATCTGTTCCCAACCCCTGATCATGTTAGTTGCCCTCCCCTCTCCCAGCCTTTCTCTTCCCCTCTCCCACCTCCTTTTCCCAGTCTCCCCCAGTTTTGTTCAATAAAGACAGAGTCAATGTTGGAAGAAACGTTATCTTTATTTTGTACATCAATAAGAAGGGGGGCTAGGGAAGGGTAAGTGGAAGGAGGTGAGGGAGGAATGGGGTACGAGCCCCCGATGGGGAGGATTGGGCTGGCTCTGCGGGCTTCTGGGGGTGGAAGCTCTCCTGCAGCCCCCCAATTACTCCCTCTCCCCAGATGGCAGCCTGTGGCAAGTGCAGCCGGGCTGATGGCCGAGTGGTGTGATGTGCCCAGTGTGAGCACTCAGGGCACTCCAAGCCAGAACTTCTTTGCAAGCGGGGCACCCCTTAGAACTGTGTGTCCGGGGTGGGGGTCGGGACCCTTTAAGCGCAGCCCTCGGCTAGCCTGAGACAGCATCTCCACGCTCTAAGTCCTCCTCTGATGCCCTGCCGGCACTGCTTCCGGCCATCCTTAAGCCCTGTTCAGAGTCCACTCAATGTGGACTTGCTAGTTCGAACTAGCAAAACGCTAGTTCGAACTAGTTTTTAGTTCTAGATGCGTTAGTTCGAACTAGCTTAGTTCGAATTAACTAATTCGAACTAAGTTAGTTCGAACTAGCGCTGTAGTGTAGACGTACCCTAATAGATTAGTAAGACATGATGCCCCTTTACAGAAACCATGTTGACTTTTGTCCAACAAATTATGTTGTTCTACGTGCCTCACAATTTTATTCTTTACTATTGTTTTGACTAATTTGCCCGGTACTGAAGTTAGACTTACCGGTCTGTAATTGCCAGGATCACCTCTAGAGCTCTTTTTAAATATTGGTGTCACGTTGGCTACCTTCCAGTCATTAGGTATGGAAGCTGATTTAAAGGATAGGTTACAAACCACAGATAATAGTTTAGCAATTTCCCATTTGAGTTCTGTGAGAACCCTTGGATGAATGCCATCTGGTCCCGGAGATTTGTTAACATTAAGTTTTTCTATTTGTTCCAAAACCTCCTCTAATGACACTTCAATCCGGGACAGTTCCTCAGATTCATCACCCACAAAGGATGGTGCAGATCTCCTCCCATCTTGCTCTTCCTTGGGCTCACTTTCCAAATATCAGCATCAATCATGGCATAAGGACAAATGAACTGCAAGTAGCATACCCCTTATTTATTATCACATCTGCCCCAGCTGTCTTTATCTGCATATAGACTGGAACCCTTTGAAGTACCTTTTCCCAGAGGGAAGGCACAACAGAATCTTTGGATGCTTAGTGGAAGTGCTGATTCAGCACCACCCTTCTGCTGGGACTTAGCCTATTGAGTCATTTAAGCAGTTCCCCGTACCCCCCATCTACAGCTGTGCTACAGACCAAGGTTGGGAGATGCTGGACATATTCTGGGAAGCACTGCTGGGCCTAGTCCCATCTGAGCTCTGCTGATAAGGAATTCCACAGCAGGCAGGCCTAGCCCTCATCTCGGTCTGACAGTAGGTGGCACTCATATAGCTGCAAATGGAATGGGAAGAGACAAGTCAACAGCTTTTTTTCCACCCCACACCTCACGCAGTATGGTGGTAAAGAGGCCACAGCTGGAATATAGCTCTTATCCTTCACTTCAAACAATAGCCAGCAGGTCTCCTCCTGGGTGGAAAAAACCCAACCCTATGAGTCAGTTCTAGAACTTTATGCCAAATGTATTGTGATGAAATAACACAAACCATCTGGTTCATGCTGTTTTGTGAGGACAGCTGTAGATTCCTGTGACTGAGAAGGGAGACACTGGAAGAGTTTACTAGAATGCTCTCTTCAACCTTGACTGAAAAGGTTGCATTCCATTCTGCTCGTAACAGCATGCACACATGGACTCAGGCCTAAACTTACCCCTACCATTGGTTTCCTGTGTTACTTAACTATTGTTTTGTTTGTAGTTGGCTGTCACTAAGTTGGCTCCCTGGAAGCCCATTTGATCCCTACATACCTTGTTCACAGAAGTGCACCACACCCCTTTTTAGATGCTGGATTGAAGCTAATATGTTTGCACCCAGACCAGGTGATACCTAATTCAGACAAATAGCTTTGTACCATTCTGCACATAGTTTCCAAAGCCAGCAGTATACTACTCTAGTATCTCCATGGTCTGCTTGGATTCTACACTGGCAAGTGATGCTTCCTACTGTCTTTACCCAGAAAAACAGTCTTTCTTCTCCAATGAAGACCTTGCCATCATCATCCAGCTGAATGCTAACTTCTGATTAGGCCACCTCCCTCCACCAGAGCATGAACATGACCACCACCAGGAGCCTGACGCTCATTCAGTAGCACATTTGCTATCCAGCAAAAAGGAGGCATAAACACATTGCACTAGCGCCTGAATTTAGCACTAATCTTGATCTCCTGGGCACCTAAAAGTCTGGGTAGGAGCTACCTTGAAGATATCCTATCCGAGACAGCTATATTCCTCAAAGAGATTCAAAGGTCTGCTTCAAGCTAAGATTCAGTGAGCCAAAGTGAGGTCCCTAGCCAGAGCCCTAGCTGTTGAAGCTACGAACAGAGTCCAATCTCAACTATTTTCAGGCCCTAATATAAGATTTAGCTCTCAGGATTTGTCTGGGGGAATAGGTTGTTATAGCCAGAGAGCCCTCGCCACTCCATACTAAAGCTCTGTAGGGCCATGCTTACTCTGCACTAAGTGTGTCTTTGGTGCCTACACCTTCAATATGTCATAAGCTATCACGCACAAAGGCGCAGAGTGCAGTTTAAGAATTGCCACGTGGCTATTTAATACGGCATAGCTAGTGAGTTTCAAATACACACCCTGAGTTTCAAATAAACACTGACTTTCCTGTGCAGATAAGCCCCCAAATAAGGCCTCTACTCAAAAGTGAGGGCATCTATTTGAAAAAGTGGAGAGGGGAATTAAATGGCAAAGATGAAAAGTGTGGAAGGAAAGATGCCCCAAGATGTACGCAGGCTCCAAGGTAGGGGGAGAGAGGACAGGCGGGCAGAGCTTACTCTCGTACTTTTGCATCGTTCATGTTCAGCACTGCAATAGCATGCAGGATGAAGCTTAGAAAAACTCCTTTTCCTGTCATTCTGCTAGAATGCCTTTTATTTCAACTTCACAAAGGCACTAATGTTTCCATTAGCAGCTACCAGCAATGGCACCTCCATATATTATCAATGTAGCTCTGCTTCCTGGTTCCCAGGCAAAAGTTTCAGTCCAACATAAAATGTATCCTCCTGAATAATTAATGGACCAATATACCAACACGGTAATTGCTACTAGAGAGGAGCGGTGGGGGGTGAGTAATTAAGTGCCTTGGTTTGTGGCTGCCTCTCCCCCCTGCTAACAATCTGTACCACTTTTATTAGTGCTCTGGAACACTTCTGCTAGGAGGAGCAGAAAAAAGACCCTGGAACATAGTATAGTTTGCTCAAAAGAATGTAAATATGAAAGGAGCATATCACCTTTTGTGTTGAACATTGTCTCCACAGATTAAAAACAGACAAATGGTGGAATGATAAAGTGATCTTCACAAGCCCTTACTGGAGAGACCCACTCTCTTCCAAACACCACCACCTTAAAAAGGAACACTGAGGGCAATGCAGCTTCAACACAGGAACTGCACCAGTGCCCATTTACAATTGAGCCAGTTGTGTTGCTCCTGATAGTTTGCAGGCAAATATAACAGCAGGTGAATCAGTGATTAACTCAGGGCAACTAGTAATTTAAAATAACAATCATGTGACTGGAAAAAAGGCCATTTTGCCCTTGGGGAAGTAGATAAGAAACAATATTTAAAAAGGGTTCTGAAAAATTTCTTGAATATCAGATATGGTTGTGACATTTCAGCTGTTTAGATTTTTAAATCATTCCTGGAAGACGACATATGCTATTCCAGCCTTCTCTACATCAACAATTCTATCGGCTTAACTAAAATTGGTCTTTAAACTGATTTGGTTAAAACTCTGTATGGCCACACACACAGCAATTTAAAACTGGCTTAAACTGATTTATTTGAATTTGGTGGCTAAACTTCCTGTGTGTACAACCACACCACTATAAGCCAGTTAAATTGTGTCCACTGGGCTGATGGTGGTTTGACTCGATTTTTTAAAACTGATTTTAGTTAGACTACATCTTGATTAATGTGCTGTGCTGTAACTTCCCTGTATGGCTTCTGCAGATGCAAACTAAAAAAAATACCTAATTCATGTTAGCATAGTCCTCTTCAGACAGCCATTGTGTTAGCAGTTCTGATTTGCAGCCTAAGAGAAATTACTGGAGCCAACAGGCAAAACTTGATGGTTAGGAACTCACTTGCCATTTGAAATCAAGTATAGTATTTTAACAGGGGTCACTTGGTCTACACTAACCTGATACATTTTTTTCATCTCTTACTTTGTTTTTTGCATTGAGAATAAATGTTTCAGCAGCTGCTTTTGTGACTTTCCTCTTAAAATCTCCTGTTGGAATGAGCTACATTTTCAGAAGATCTTGGCGATTTGAAAATGTCCAACTGAAGCATTCATACCACACCACATAACTCCTACTTTTGTATATTGCAAAAGTCACAAGATCCACCTCTTGTGCATTAAAAACTATATTCAAGGGGAAGAAAACATTTTCAGATAGGCAATAAAAGAGAGTCAATAAACATTACCTGAATGGCTAACTCTTCAATCTATTTTGAACATGTTTCTTTTGCCAACGTTAGGAAAAAGACTCATTTTAAAAAAAGAAGACACTTACTACAAAACAAACATACCTATTGTACTAACACGTCCTGAATGTTGAAGACTTTGATGTCCACAGAAATTAAGATGGAATTGAAGATAAAGCACCAACAGCAGCAATACTCTACCCAAGGAAAAAGGAAAAGATATTAGAGGCCCAAAGGATTCCTTACCTTACTAATGAAAATGCAACATCTATGTTATTGTAAATCATAACATGGTTGGGCAAAGATTTTCCTAAAGTTAAATAAAGGCAGCATCCTTTTGGGTGCTCAGTATCCTTTTTTGGGGGGCAAGTGTGTGTAGGAAAGCCAGTGCCTTATAATACTGTCTAACTTTTGAGAGTCTTTGCTTTGGTGCGCAGGAATTAATGGCAGCACGTACCATCAACAGCTAAACAAATAAAATTGAAACATGTAAGGGAGGGCTTAGCAATAAAAATGTGGCGTCCCATCACATCACTTCCCTGTGCTCGTGTTCACCCTGATAGCTATGTTTTAATTGCAAGAGGTATAAATTTAGAAGCAAACATGCAGTAATACATCTCCAGCTCATTTTCACATACAAGTGCAACTATCACCTACCAGGTTTTTATTTTAAGTTTACATTCACATTTCTCCACTGACATGGCTGGCCATTTACACTGTAATGTCAAAGTTACATTGTTCTACTCTTTCATGTGCACTGATTTCAGCCAGCAAGACATGGTAAAACTTACAACAAACAACTTTTTCATGTATCTATATTCAGGCTGTGAAAAATTATGTGACTTTTCCTCATCCACTGACAATCAATTCTCCTTTTAGCTTTTATTAAACTCATCAGTGTTTACAAACTGATCTATATTTATTTCTCATCATCAGTATTTTCTGTGCATTGGACTCATGCCACTATGTGCAACAGTAATTGTGTTCTGTCATTTTAATTGAAGATAGTTAAAATACATAATTCCTGGTTATTCAGAGGTGCTCTCTGATGGTGCAATTGGGCAATATAATTTTTCTTAGCCTGGTCACTTTAACATTTCAGGGCTATAACAAAGACAAACTTGTAGTGCTTTACAGTTTACAGACTTCTGCCAAATCTTCCTGGATAATGAAAACAATTGATAAGTGAGAAAATAACCACAACCAATTACCACATACAAACATTTATTTTGAATTTTCCATTGTATTCACTATTAAGAATTACATCATCAAAGCACTTCATGGCAGTGAAAATAGCTCTTACCCCTCTGACTCATCCATTATTCCATTAAAGCTGCAAAAATGTGCAATCTGCTTGAAAAATAGATTGCTTTTTATTTACTTTTTCATGAAAAGACAAAAATCAATCATGAAAAACAAACAAAAGAATGCCCCTCCCCCCCAATTTTACAGGAAATCTACAGCCAATCCTCTCCCACTTTCCCCAAAATAACTTACAAAGATAGTTCAAAATGCATTTTAAACCAAGTGCATTTTTTATTTTTCATAATAATTATTATATCTTAAAATTCTAAAAACCCATAATTTACTTTCTTGGAAAGAAGGCCGCAAGCCGTTGCTTTTTTATTGGAAGAATGTGTATCTCCTGGGAGTTCATTTTCTTTAACTTTACACTCCTGTTTTTGATTGGTTTCCTAAGAGCTTCTGCATTATCCCTAGGCTCTGGCTGGCTCTTCACATCATAACACTGCAGTACAGAGTCCTGGGGCATGTCCCTTTTGAAGGAGAAGTTTTTGGTGGATACTCCCGAGAGGCCTTTAATCTTGCCACAAAAAATAGTGGGCACAGCATCTTTGACAGAGACTATTACTTTGGCAGTTTGTGAAGTGCTCACAATCTCAATATTATTCCCGGCCTTGGGCTCACAGGCTGCTCTGCTAGTCTGATCTACCAGCCACTTTTGCTGCTGTCTCAGGAGCTCGGCCGAGTTGCTGCCGGTCACTCTGCTGTCGACCTTGGCTGAGGCTTCGTGAAGTTTGGGAGGGGCAAAGGGGGAAGCTGCACTGGAGAGTTTATCCATCATGGAATGAGCAGCACTGTCCATCATGGATCCAGAACAAATGGTACTAGCTGCCTCAGCATGGCTTCCTGACTTCCTACAGGAAGCAATCGACAAGTCTAAAGCACCATCTTCCGGGGAGAGCTGGGAACTGACCTCACTTGCCTTTAGTAAAGGCACCGTTTTCATAGAGAGGTCCAGGGCCTCGTTCTCATTGCTCATCTTGATGACGGTGTGACGATTCAGCTGGGAAAATTCCCTTGAGTGGATGAAATCAAAGGGTTTGGATTCTTCTTTCTCCACTGGTGTTTGGGTGCCTTTGCAGGAATACAGGGTAAATGACGGTGGCTTGGGGTAGTCAGGGTTGACCTTGGATTCAGTGCCATGAGGCACGGGAATGGGGATGGGGATAGGGATGGGAACTGGGACTGGCAAGGGAACAATCACAGGATATGGCACTAGGAGGGTGGCTGGGGGCACTAGTGGCGATAGAGGGGAACTGAAGGCCTGGGGTGGAATAGAGGAGTAATCTGGGGGTGGCTGACAGGGTGATGACCCTAAGGTACCTTGTGGAGGAAACAAATCTTGAAGAACTGCAGCAAATCCTGGAGTCTGAAACACTGGGGGCAAAATGGTATCCTGGGTCGCGTTGGATGGTTTCTGATCCAGTAACTGGGGCTGTCCAACCGGGGCAGACGAACCCTGGAAAAGATTGTTGTGAAGGTGATTTGTAGAGCAGGGAGCACCTTGCGGTAACACCAGTGGAGAATTTAGATGCTGAAACACATGTTGCTCTAAGAGGACAGGCAGTGGAACTGGCCCTTGAGTGGTCATAACATACGGCGTGGTGTTATTCGGTGCAATCTGAGGAGTGGCACTCCCTGCCACTTGCAGGTGTATTGGAAGAACCACTGGGCTGTCCCCTAAACAAATTGGCTGAAGCACTGTGGCTGCTACTTTCAGAGCTACCCCGCTTTGGGATTCCGCTGGCGGGGCGAGGATCGAAGGGGCTGGGACAGTCACAAGTGGTGAAAGTGCTTTCTTCATCAAGTCTGTGGAGTTGATATTCCAGGCTTCAGCTGTTATCAGCTGAGCGACACCATTTTCTAGCTTATTGTTAGTGATGGTGGAAGGAGAGTTGGTAACGTCCAGGGGCAGATTTTGAGTGTCCTTGTACAGCTCCTCCATTTTATAGGACTTGTGAGACTCTGCGGAAATTCACATTTACATTGTGGTCACCAAGATCCGTGTTGCATCAGAGCTGCCAAAAGCATCTGCACCGGCATTGCTTGGCCTGCAAAACAGAAACATACTTTAAGCACTGCATAAATCTCATTCTTAAAATAATATTTGTAACTGCCTTTAAAAAAAACGATCACAGAAAAGCTGTAAAATGTTTCCACACGTCAAGGTAACTGCTCCATTATATGGTACACTCTCTATACATACATACTGGATATACACACAGTACATACATCTGTGAGTGTTATATGAAGAGTTCTGGGAAACTTATATTTAGCCATAAACATAGATAATTTAAAGGCCTAAAGAACTGAGTGCAGTCAAAGAAAAAAGTTCCAGGACATAGCATAAAAAAAGAACTGAGGCAGTACATCTTACATTTTTAAACAAAGCTTCATGAAATGACAGGGTATGGCACTGTCAAGAGACACTGCACTGTTTAAACTCAATAAAAAGCATAAGAACAAACTTTCCTAAAAATAAACTGCTAAGAAATGTTCCATTGTGAGGTGGAAGTCTCCATGGATAAAGGGTCCTCACTCAACCTACATTAATCATTCTTGTCTTTGAAGATCCTAAAATAAATCAGATGATCCACGCAGATACTACATGGCATGTTCAAAAACTGCAGTGAACAGCCCAACAAAGAGCAATCAGTTGCTCAGCAACACATACACGCACAAGACTGCGTAGTTTGGTGATTTTGTTTATTCAATAACCATGCTTTTCTTCCCACTTAAAAAAAAAAGTAGAAAAAAGAAAAGAAACCTACACCCAGCACTCACCTCCTGCTCTAGAGCTAGATGACAGTAATATGAACCAGACAACTTATTAATAAGCTGAAAAGAATAAAAATCAAAGCAACTTTAAATTTATTTTGACAAGCTAATCCCTTAGCTTAACTAAGCAAATGTTAATAAGAAGTGAGATGATCTTTTCCCTCTGAGCCCAGAGAAATTTTAACATATTTTTTACAAAGATTCTCTCTCCCACCACGGGAGCTACCATATGCAAAAACTTTTCCTAAAGGATCTCCTGATACAGTAATACAGAAGAAAACAAAAAGGAGATGCTCCTAAAGCATTCCGTTCTGATAATTGCTATGGAAACGTGTATATATTTAACTCAGTTACCACAAGGAGGTAGAAGAACACTCCAAATTTACATTTCTACTTATGTTGACCTGAATTTTACTGCCTAACGTCATATCTGAATTAATGTTCATGCATTTGTTAAGCTTAACAATTCAGTTTTCTCCCTTGTTTATTCCAGTTCTGTTTCTTATTGCAATAAAGTGAAGCTAAATGTTACTTCCCAATTTGACATCTTAGGGCTCGATCCACAAATGTTTAGGCAAATGTGTAACCTAACTCACGTGAGTAATTTCACTGACTCAATGAGCCTACTCCTGACTGTAAATTACATGTATAAGTGTTTGAAGGACTGTGGCCATAAACCCACAAGCGAAAAGGGAATACAATAAAATTTGGCTTGTCAGAATTTGTTTTTTATTTTTTATAATTTTGTTGATAATATTGTTTATTCCAAGCCTTTTCCAAAGTGTCTCTCTCTATTTAGATCAAGAAATAAGGGAGTGCTTACCAATTATTTAATGATAGCAGACAGTAAGATTAAAGAAGTTAAAAAAATTAAAAATACAAAACTGTCAACATCACATGTCAAAATATACAAAGTAAATAGACTTAAACTCCAGTAAATTCTCAAGCAGCATTTTTCTTATTTTGCCTATACGTACATTTTGATGACAGTAAATCCTCATTTAAAATGTTCTTAGTTAATACCGTTTTGTTATTAAGTTGCTGATCTATCAGAGAGCATACTCATTGAAAGTCATGCAATGTTCCATTACAAGGTTGTTTGCCTTGCCCCATCCACCCATCCAGCATTCCAGCCAGAGAGTGAGGTCGAGAGACAGGGGCTTACTACATTCCACCTGCCCAGCATTCCAGCCAGGAGGAGTGGGGCAAGCCCCCATGCTGTGACCTCACTCCCTGGCCAGGGAGCGTCAGGGAAGAGGAGTGGGGCAAGAACATACATAAGAACGGCCATACTGGATCAGATCAAAGGTCCACCTAGCCCAGTGTCCTGTCTTCCGACAGTGGCCAAGACCCTGTGCCACTATCCCCTCTATGTCCCTGCCTCAATCAAGCTTCATAAATCATCACCGGTGAATACAGTATTTAATTCTTTGCTTAAAATTATTTTAAAACTTGTACTCATATGTCTTTTGTTTGGCAAGAAAATTTCCCTTCAACATAACTTCTCTATTTACATTAATTTGTATGTGGAAATTGGATTCACTTAACATCGTTTCATTAAAGTTGCATTTTTCAGGAACATAATGTTAAGTGATGGATAATATTTTTTTATTGGATTGTATGGTGAAATATATATTTACCAATTAAAATCTAATCCTTCTAAGAAAAAATAAAACACACCCAAAAGCTAAAAAAAGACCAGGACAGAAACAAACAAAAAACTAAGCTCACAGTCTCCTCCTGTAACTTAAATCCTTGTATTTGGTGTATAGTTGTAACCACCACCAGGCAGATTTGAACCTAGGATCTCTGAAGCTTAGTGTAGAAGCCTCTACAACTTCAGCTATAAAGCCAGCTGGCTCTCAAGCCATGCTGTAGAGCAGGCATGTCAAACTGGAAGCCTACTGAGGGCCACACAAACAAAAACTGATAGCTTTTAGGGCCACCTAGAATTTCCAGATGGCGCAAATGAAGCACTCATTAGCATTTGTCATGCTGTCATTTGCATATCTGTGCCGATGCTTTTCGTGGAAGAGGTTTTTGTGCAAAAACAAGCAGTGTAGACGGGGCTGTTTTGCACAAAAAAAACCTTTTGTGCAAGATCCCTTATGCCTCGAAAAAGGAGCTATACAGGATCTTGCGCAAAAGGGTTTTTTTGTTCAAAAAGTCCCTGTCTACACTGCTTGTTTTTGCGCAAAAACCTCTTCAGCAAAAAGCACTGGCAGATATATGCAAATGACAGCACGACAAATGCTAATGAGCGCTTCATTTGCATTGTCTCTGCCGACAAAAGGCTGCAGTGTAGACATATCCTCAGTGTGTGGGTTACAAAGTATCACTGTGAGGAGCACACTACAAATATGTGAAGGGCCAGTAGTTTAAGGCTGGCTAAATAATAGTCCAATAATTTATCTATCAAACTTTTATTTTAGAAACAAATTCTGTTAATTTCCGCTGTTATTCACCTAGTTTTTAGAACCGAGAGAATAAATTCTGAATATGCACACTTTATTAAATGTTTTGAAACAAATATCCACATATTCAGGGCTGTTTATTATTATTATTAGCCCAGCTCTAGATAAAACCAATCAAGTAGAACAATCATTGATTGACATTTTTGCTTCCTAAACAACAACAACAAAAACCCCAACTAATTCCAACAGTAATGAATGCATCAGAACTGACCAAAAAAACCCAAATTGGTCAGCATGTTTTTGGAGAGTAAACAACAAACATTTCTAAAAATAAAGATAATGTCAGTAACAGCACTTGGCAAGTTAAAGATTTCAAAACCAAAATTTTCTTGATTTTACTAAATTAGCAAAAATCCAGGAAAAGCATCCTTTTTTAAACCTCTATTCTGTTAATAATTGTCACTTTCAGATTCTTTAATTACTATATTTTTCTCTCATCTGGTTGCTTCTCTAAATTTTGGCACAGTAATGCATTTTGTATCCTTGACAAATTAGGTCAGATTTCTTTGATTTTTTTATTTATTTTAAAACTGAGATTTCTGTGATTTCAGAAGTCGACCCTCTATTCCTCTGCCAAGTCCAGCTGACATTGAAAAATAAGGAAGGCAGGGTGAAAATTACACTCCATTACAGATGTGATGACTTAGCATGAAATACAGACTCCAGGAAACAGGGATAACTGAAAGAGATGACAGTATAAAACATAATAAAACCCCACAATGCTGGCCTTAAAATGTTACAGGGCTGGAGGCCAGGGTCATAGCTGGGCAGGGAAAGAAGACCTCATGTATCATAATCTAACACCTTGGAGAAAAGACGACAGGTATCTTTAATCACAGTCAAATACTGTTTTCTATGCTGAGTCCTGTGTGTCTCAAGGATATATATTTTGTTGAAAACATTTCTGGCATTGCTTGAGGGTTCTGCTTGTCAGCAATAGAGATGCAAAACTGTAAGAGTAGAAACTGCAAGGGATAGTAGCAGGCGCTGTGCATTTTTAAGCTATGTTCAAAGATAAAGTAGGGGTTGGGGTTTTTTTCGTTCTTGGATCTCTTTCTCTCTTGCTAGTGGACAAAGGAGAAGGACAGAAGGTAGCCACAAAACCAGTCAGAATTGTTTTCATTTCACAGCATCACCATCTCACAATTTTACATCAACTCTCTCTGTGCCTGCAGTTGGGGGATTACGGGAACATTTTCAGCTTTCTTTTGTAAAAGGAAAACAGTAGTTTCTAGCCCTCCAGGTTGTGGAGAAAAGCTTGAAACTGTGACTCCCCACACTGCCCCTGGCTCCAAACACTAGAAGGCCAAGAAAAAGTACCCCACATTTACTGTTTTTACAATCTCGTGATTTTGGAATGCTTTGGGTGGGCCATGCTGCTGCACTTGCTTGACAAAGCACTAAGCAGGGGCATGTACTACAGCTATTCATGCATGGGGTAAGGAAGCAAGGAAGAGGCAACTCCCTCATCAAAAAAGAACCACAACCTGGGACATAACAGACTAACTTTCACCACATCCAGCAACAGCCAAGAGGACAAGGAGTAGAACAGTGGATCCCCTCCAGTTCTACCTCACCCCTGTGACAGCAGCTAGGAGAGTCAACAGAGCTCCTGTGTCTACAGCAAGTTCTTTGGCAGGAATCCTGGAAGCAGGGTTGGCCTTCCCTGCAAGGTTTTGTTTTGGACCTTGTTAGCTGTCTTTGTCATCATTTGCATCAACCACTATCTGGTAATGTTTTTAAAGTCCTGCATTAGAAGTATGTTCAAAGGCCCCCTGAAGATAACAGAAAGTCTTGAGAGCTTGGTATATTTTGAATTCAAGACAGGAGAGAGACAGGGAGAGGAAGAGAGAGAGCTCTCAAATATGTCTATTAAAAGGTTAAAACACCAGGTTTTCCATAACAGGGGATATGGCAGCAGCCCCCCAAATCAGAACTGCATACACACAGATTTACAGGCAGTCCCCGAGTTACGCGGATCCGACTTATGTCGGATCCGCAGTTACGAACGGGGATTTTCTCGCCCTGGAGGACTGGAGCGGCGGGACGCCTGGTCCCGCCGCCCGCCTCCTCCAGGGCGAGAAAAGCTGCTCCCCGTCTCCCTGGTCTGCTGGGGGAGCCAGAAGACCAGGGAGACGGGGAGCAAAGCGGCGGAGGACCCGGGCTGGACCCGCAGCGCTGATCTGGAAGCGCCGCGGGTCCGGCCCCGAGTCCTCCGCCACTTTGCTCAGCGTCTCTCTGGTCTGCTGGGGGGGGACGCAGCTAGTGCCCCCCCCCAGCAGACCAGGGAGACGTGGAGCAAAGCCCGGGGCCTGTGGTAGAGCAGGTGGGGCGCTGCCGGTTGGTCCCGCAGCACCGCTCCTCGGCGCTACTGAACCAACCCGGCAGCACCCCAGCTACTCTGCCCCAGGAGTCCTGATTCAGCCACTGCTGATCAGTTTCAACAGCGGCTGAATCAGGACGCCTGGGGCAGAGCAGCTGGGGTACTGCTGGGTTGGTCCAGTAGCGCCGAGGAGCGGCTGCGCTACTGGACCAACCCAGCAGCACCCCAGCTGCTCTGCCCCAGGCGTCCTGATTTAGCCGCAGCTGAAACTGACCAGCGCTGACTACAGGAAGCCCGAGGCAGAGTTGCTCTGCCCCGGGCTTCCTGGAATCAGCTGCTGATCAGTTTCAGAGCAGCTGACTTGGGGATGCTTGGGGTTCTTAAGTTGAATCTGTATGTAAGTCGGAACTGGTGTCCAGATTCAGCCATTGTTGAAACTGATCAGTTTCAGCAGCGGCTGAATCTGGATGCCAGTTCCGACTTACATACAGATTCAACTTAAGAACAAACCTACAGTCCCTATCTTGTACGTAACCCGGGGACTGCCTGTATAAAGGTTAAAAGGAAGAATCTTACGTTTTACATTACCACAGTGTGCTCTGCCAACATTTTTCTCCTACGCACATTAACTGTAAAGCTATAAACCTATGCTGTTCTTCTCCTTTACACACATGTGGAATGATATCTTGCTCATTTCTATGACCATTTGTTCTTACACACGTGATCACGGAAAGATGTAAAAATGTATTTTCATATTTCACATCATCATAAAACATGCAAGCTCCACATTGCACTCTGCCAAGCATTGTTTGGGTTTAAGATGTGATAGATTAAAAATCAGAATTGTCCTCTGTGCTGTTTATAATATTTTTTCACTTCTCACCTACCAGCCAATCCAATTAGAAGATTGCAATATCAGCATATTCACTTACAGAAATCAAGGCTTTATTGGGGGCAATGCAGGTAACAACTCCAGAAGACACACAGGACTAAATCTTCTCATAAACCTTCTGATCAGGTATAATGACATAATATCAAGATAGGACAGCAACTTAATGCTAAGATATAGACACACATTACCAATCGGTGGAGGGGAGAGTTGAAGAGACCCTGGAATCCAAGGAGAATTTTGTAAAGGTCTGTCTCTGATTTACACTGTACTCCTTACTAAGGGTTCCAAAATGTAGTGCTAATAGTCATTTTTCTGTCTGCATAAAATTAGATTAGGTTGAAAAAAGACTTCTGAGAGAAACCAAGACATCAGCAGGACCTGCCACATGGACACTACACAAACACCCCAACATCATTCATTTATCAAGACTACCCCTTACCAGACATGAATTATTTGTACTCTCCAAGGGTATGTCTACACTACAAAGTTAATTCGAACTAACAGCCGTTAGTTCAAATTAATTTTGATAGGTGCTACACTAGCGCTCCGCTAGTTCGAACTTAATTCGAACTAGCGGAGCGCTTAATTCGAACTAGGTAAACCTCATTCCATGAGGACTAATGCCTAGTTCGAATTAGCTAGTTCGAATTAAGGGCTGTGTAGCCACTTAATTCGAACTAGTGGGAGGCTAGCCCTCCCCAGCTTGCCCTGGTGGCCACTGTGGGCACCACCAGGGAAACTCGTCTGCCCTCCTCCCGGCCCCGGACCCCTTAAAGGGGCACGGGCTGGCTACGGTGCCCGTGCCAGGTGCAAGCCTGCCAGCACCCAGCCAGCAGACCTTGCACCTGGCACGGCTCGAGGCAGCCACCTGCTGCCACCCACCCCTCCGCCTCTTCCCGGGACCAGGCTGGCGGCTCCCGGGAGCTTGCCCAGGACCGCAAGAGGCGGGCGTCCGCCTGGTCTAGTGCGGAGATCGTGGACCTCATCCACGACCTCCGCACTAGGCACAGGAAAGTGGCCATCTAGGGCAGGATAGCTGCCAGCCTGGCCACCCGGGAGCAGGTTTGCATGAAAATCAAGGTGGTCCACTGAGACCCCCGACCCTGAGCCCTGAGCTTACAATGGCCGTACTGGGTCAGACCAAAGGTCCATCTAGCCCAGTAGCCTGTCTGTCGACAGAGGCCAACACTAGAGACCCTGGAGGAGATGGACCGAAACAATGACCAAGCCATTTGTCTCGTGCCATCCATCTCCAGCCTTCCACAAACAGAGACCAGGGACACCATTTCTACCCACTGGCTAACAGCACTCCATGGACCCAACCTCCATGACTTTATCTAATTTCTCTTTAAACTCTGTTCTAGTTCTAGCCTTCACAGCCTCCTGCAGCAAGGAGTTCCACAGGTTGATTATTTGCTTTGTGAAGAAGAACTTTCTGTTATTAGTTTGAAGCCTGCTACCCATTCATTTCATTTGGTGTCCTCTAGTCCTTCTATTATGGGAACTAATGAAGAACTTTTCTTTATGCACCCTCTCCACACCACTCATGCTTTTATAGACCTCTATCATATCCCTCTTCAGTCTCTTCTTTTCTAAGCTGAGAAGTCCCAGTCTCTTTAGCCTCTCTTCATATGGGACCTGTTCCCAACCCCTGATCATTGTAGTTGCCCTCCCCTCTCCCAGCCTCTCTCTTCCCCTCTCCCACCTCCTTTTCCCAGTTTCCCCGAGTTTTGTTCAATAAAGAGAGTTTCTATTTTTGAACACGTGTCCTTTATTTTGTACATCAGGAAGGGGGGCTAGGGAGGGGTAAGTGGAAGGAGGTGAGGGAGGAATGGGGTACGAGCCCCCGATGGGGAGGACTGGGGTGGCTCTGTGGGCTTCTCGGGGTAGAAGCTCTCCTAAAGCCCCTAGATTTACACCACCCCCCGGATGGCAGCCTGCGGCAAGTGCATCCGGGCTGATGGCCGAGTGCTGTGATGTGCCGAGTGTGGGTACTCAGGGCACTCCAAGCCAGGACTGCTTTGCAAGCGGGGCACCCCTGAGAACTGTCTGTCCGGAGTGGGGGTCGGGTCCCTTTAAGCACAGCCCTCGGCTAGCCTGAGACACCAGCTCCACACTCTAAGTCCTAATCTGATGCCCTGCCCGCACTGCTTCCGGCCATCCTTAACCTCGGTTCAGGGTCCACTCAGTGTGGACATGCTAGTTCGAATTAGCAAAACGCTAATTCGAACTAGTTTTTAAGTCTAGATGCGCTAATTCGAATTAGCTTAGTTCGAACTAACTAATTCGAACTAAGTTAGTTCGAATTAGTGCTGCAGTGTAGACCAGTGGTCCCCAACCTTTTGGAGCTGCC
The DNA here is from genome assembly GCF_052426305.1 of Pelodiscus sinensis. Lineage (NCBI taxonomy): Eukaryota > Metazoa > Chordata > Testudines > Trionychidae > Pelodiscus > Pelodiscus sinensis. Next base: position 214,737,654 of record NC_143052.1, read on the forward strand.
GGGCGCTTGGGGGCGGGGCCGCTCACGCGCTGTGCGTAAGGGGGCGGGGCCGCTCACCGGTCACGTGACTGGGGCGGGGACAAGCATGCGCCGCACGCCCGAGACCGGCAGCAGCATGTGCTGCAATCCCCGGCAGGGGCTGCCCAGGTTCCGCGCGGCTGGGGCCGGTGCGGGCATGCGCGGCGCCCCCAGGGCCGGGGCCGGCAAGGGCACCCGGGGCCCGGGCCGGCCATGCGCCCGGGGCTGGCACCTGCCGCACGCCTGGGGGCGGGGCCAGCCCAGATTGCTCCACGGGCGCACGTAAAGGGCCCGGCGGGCGCCATGGCGCCCGCGGGCACCGGGTTGGGGACCACGGGTGTAGACATATCCCAAGGGACTAAGCTTCTCTCACATCAGAGAACCTGACACTATGCTAATGTGGAGGACTAGAAGAATTTTTTTCTCCAACTCTACCACAAAAAATTGGATTACACCATCCCCAATGATGACATTCCCACCAACAGTCATAAAAAAGATCCTGACTGGACACCCACAACTGACAACAATCACTCAGTTGATCATTACACTGATTGCTTCAGGCAAAAAATAATTGACAATGAAAACCTTAATAACCTCACATCCACCATCAATTCTTCACCTCCACCAAAGATACATAGTCCCTGAAATCCAACCACCAGCTACAGATCAAACAGCAAACAAAGAGACATTATCATAATCCTTAATCATGATGACTGTGTCAACTAGGCTAATGGACAACTCTCCCCCACATCTAAGAACTCAAAGAAGACCCCACACCACAATTCACATAAGAATGTAAAGATACCATGAAATCCTTCCCCCAAACATTCCAAGTGAAACTCTACAACCACATCCCCTATAAACCTATCCAGGAACCTTCTACATATTTCCCAGGATACACAGAAAAGGGAACCCAGATAGACCCATCATATCTGGCCATGGCATTCATACTGAAGGACTATTTGGACTCACACAAAATAGTTCATCACACAAAAGGGCCAGCTCTCTCCAGGACACAACTGATGTCCTCCAGAAACTCTGTAACATTAACTATCTACCTCAGAATACCATCCTGGTCACCATGAATGTCACTTCTCTATACACAAATATCCCTCACAATGATGGCCTTGCCTTCTGTCTCAAATATTTAAATGATAATAGACAACCAATCTCTTCATGGCCCATCTCTAGGAAAAAAAATCTGTAAAAATGCATCACAAGACCAATGATATGTCTAAAATACACTGATGATACTTTCCTCCTCTCAACAGATGAACTAGACTTCCTTATAAAATTTCCATTAAAATTTCAACAGCTACCACCCATCCATGAAACTCTTCACAATGTTTCCACACTAGCATCAGTTTTCTAGACATCATGGCTGTGTCTGCATTGGCACCTCTTTCTGGAAAAGGGATGCTAATGTAGACTTCGGAATAGCAAAATCCGCGGGGGATTTAAATATCCCCAGCGGCATTTGCATTTACATGGCTGCCGCTTTTTTCCGGCTTGGGGATAAGCCGGAGAAAAGCGCCAGTCTAGACGTGATTCTCCGGAAAATAAGCCCTTTTCCGGAGGATCTCTTATTCCTACTTGAAAGAGATCCTCCGGAAAAGGGCTTATTTTCCGAAGAATCACGTCTAGACTGGCGCTTTTCCCCGGCTTATCCCCAAGCCGGAAAAAAGCGGCAGCCATGTAAATGCAAATGCCGCAGGGGATATTTAAATCCCCCACGGATTTTGCTATTCCGAAGTCTACATTAGCATCCCTTTTCTGGAAAGGGGTGCCAATGTAGACACAGTCCATGATTAACTTCAGTAATGGAACCCTACAGACTTCTAATGAAGAAGAAACTCACAGATCACTACACTTACCATCAGGGATCCACCCCCCACACACCAAGAAATCTGTTATCTACACCCAGGCCTTCAAATAACTTGAATTATGTTACTCAGGAAAAAGTCCTCCATAAACACCTTGAAACCTTTAAAATCACCTACACCAAACAGGGACGCTATCAGAGAAGTAGATCACATCATAGAATAGGCCACCCAAATATCAGAGAACCTGATTCAACATGGAGAAAAGCACACACGTATGTGCGTGCACACACATCACTGTCTGTACACCCCTACTTGTCACCTATCATCACATATTGAAGATATTCCTGTGAGTTCCAACCAAACAATTCCAACCCATATCGGATGGGGATTGAAAAAAAAATCCTTCACAGATCTCCTCTTTTGGCCTTCAAACAACTGCTCATCTTTACAAGCTCACTATAGACCAGGACTCACCAATTGAAAGCCACACAGACCCTGTCATCATAACAGATGCAAAACCAGTGGACATATTTTTATGGCTACAGTGATCAATACTCCACACAACACTCCTCTCAAGATCCATGGGTCCTATATGTGCCTATCACAGCATGTCTGGTATACCCCATTCAGTGCATCAAATGCCCCCAACAACTGTGTGGGTGAAAATGGATTGTTATTGCTCTTAAATGAACTCCCACAGAGAAATTATACACCGATTAAAAAACCCCCTATCACTTCTGGGCAAACACTCTTCCCAAAACAATCACTCTGTATCTGACCTCTCAGTCCTCAGCCTCAAAGGAAACCCGAACAACACCTTCGAAAGATGAGTGTAGGAGCTTAAATTCATAACTTTGCTAGACACTAAAAATCATAGACTTTGTGTCTCATTACAACAATCTATAATCCTCTAATCCTTCTTGGTTCTTATCACAGCAGAGTTGTTTGTTGCCCACCTCACCCTGAGAGGTCTATGCAATATATTTTAACTTCTTATGCTTAACAATCTTTTCCAACTTGTATTTAATTGTGACACTCTAAATACCTTTCCCAGGTATCTGAAGAATAGCTGAATAGCTCAAAAGCTTGTCATCTTTCACTAACAGAAGTTGGTCCAATAAAAGATATTACCATTCACCCACAATCTCTGTCTCATTAAATGACTCTTAAGATTTAATTTCATAGAATCATTTTTCAGTGTTCATGTTACAGGCAATTAAATGTACACATTGAGAAGTTGCAACTTAATATAAGTGAGTGAAATTTTTAAATTTCCTCCTTCCATCTACCAAGCTTCAATGCCCAGAAGCTGAATTGATTTCACTCGCTGGTTTAATATTTAATTTCTTTTGGTTTGTTTTAATGTGAAACAAACCTCACAGCACTGAAAATAGACCTAGTATAAAATACTGGTAGGTTCCCCCTGGGATGGTGATAGACAGGAGTTAAGTGCATATGACCATGCAATGATGTATGTTATTTTTATTGGAAACTATATGTTAACTACATGGAAATCCCATTTAAAAGAATGGTGCTTAATTCTGTCAGCACTCACGTGCCACAAGGTGGAATCACAGAATTTCTGTCTCTCTAAAACCATTAAGTGCCCCATTTTGCCCCTTATCGTGTTATTAATTATGTATACAACATCTGAATGTGCTAGGCACTTTACAGAATAAATTTACAGAGTGCCCTGCTGTCAAGTGTTTTGCTTAGAATCCTAGGCCTGGATTTTGCAACCGAGAGTGAGTGGGCATACCAATGGGGCTCTACATAGGCCCAGCAATCAGTCTGCACAGTGTCAATTGTAATGGTTAAGCTCTTTGGGGGCAGGACTGCCTCTTCTGCTTGTACTGTGTGGCCCAGGTTTAAAACCAGGTGTTACCCCACAACACAACAACAAAATGGAAAGATCAAGGCATGTCAAAACTGGTTAAAAGACTGGGAACAAAGAATACAGTCAGTTTCCAGAATGGAGAGAGGTATCTAGTGACCTGTCCTGTGGAGGGAGGGGGCAGGAGGGGGGCACCATTTGGTCAGGGCCTCAGGAGACAAAGGGACCTCAAATTTTGACATTTTTCTACCAAGTCATTTCCCATTTATTATACACCAAGAGAGAGGACATGTCATCTTCCAACCTGGAATTTTGTGGTTGATTCATTAATAACGCAGCAGAAAGAAGGAGTTTATCATGTTGTCATTGACATAATTTAAAGGTAAAAGAACCTGTAAAGATTTAAGTGAACTATAGTCATACGTGTGGTTGCCTAACATTAGGCACCTAATAAACTGGCCCACATTCAGATGTGCTTGCCTCTTCAACTTCCCACTCATTTAAATGCCTAGTAGGGATGTAAAATCCCATTTAACTGGTTAACCAATTTAACTGGTTAACCGATGAAAGAGGGATCGCCCTTCCCCCCACCGCAGACAGGGGCTGCTCCAGCCCAGCCCTGTGCATGGTCAGCCTGGGCCCGTTGCAGGCAAGGGCTGTTCCAGTCATCCAAAGCTGCCTCTGCCTGCAGTATACCTGTGCCCACCCTGAACAGGGGTTGCTCCGGTCATCCACGGGGCTGGAGCAGCCCTCTGCTTGTGGCAGGTAGAGAGCTGCTCCAGCCCCCACCGGTTAACATTTCACATCCCTAGTGCCTAGGCACCTGAATTTTAAAATTCTGGCTCCTTAACCCCTTTCTGATTAAAAGATGTAGTCACCACGGTCACTGGGGAGGACTATCAACTGGTGTACATCACTCAGTGAGAGGGCAGGAGGAAGAACTGTGAAGGGAAAGCAGCCAGCATGTTACACGTCTCTGCTGTATTTTTCCTTTCTGCCCCTACAGTGTGTGTGAGCTGCACCAAATTACATTTCCCTCCACCTCTCTTACTAACATGTCACATTCACTGTCCTTTAAGCAGATTTTGCCTTGGTCCCTGGTGTACTATTATACTTTCTACAGAACAGTTATGGAACATTCTATGAATACCATGAAAAGCCCATGTAGAAATACAATTTTTGGGGTAGGGTGGTACTGGATAATAGCAGACATCCTAGATGCAGGCCATGCACCAAATATTTCTTTAATAAGGACTTCTCAACCTCACTTACGTGTGTTGCATTATGGATCTATCGAGGCTCCCATATGAAGGCTATTAACTGCAAAGGAGGATTGCAAGGAGAGAAATCATTACAGCAGCACAAAATTGCATATTATCGATATTATATTGATTACAAATATGTTTCCATTATTTATGCATGAAGAACTGAGAAGCATTAGAGACTTTAAACCTTCATATTTCACCTTTTAAAATACTTTGATTTAGAAAGTTAAAATATTTGACTAATTCACAGACCAATAATCTGCACATTTTTGAGTTTATTATTATGTATTTTTATACATTACATAGTAGTTTAATGGCATGCCAAGAGTGTATAGCAGCGTTTCCCAAACTATGGGCCTGGTGTCGGGCCGTGGGAAAAAAATACTGGGCCTCAGCATGCCTGGTGGCTGCCGGCAGTGCCAGCCTTAGGCTGATTCGGGCCCCGCGCCCCCGAACCCGGAAGTGCCGGCAAGTTACAGAGCCGGGGGCCCTGCTCCACCGATATGTGGAGCTGGGTCTCTCCCCCACCCCGCCCTGCCCCACTCCCAGAGCATCCCCGCCAAACGCGGCTCCTCCTCACCGCCTGCTGCTGCCCATGTGCGGCGTTGCACGTGGGCGGGGAGGACGCTCGGGCGTGACATGACGTCACGGCCCGGGATTTTGAAAGTCTCCGGCCCCGCAATGTGGAAGGCAGAAGGTAGGGAATGGGCTTGAGCGGAGGCGGGCTTGCGCGGAGGGGGAGGAGTGGAAGGAGAAGGGCCTTGGGCGGGGGGAGGGGAAGGCACCAAGGGACAGGGTGCAGGAGAGAGAGACAAATGGCAGGGGGCCAAGTGCAGACAATGAGGGAAAGGGTAGGAGGGGAGGTATCAGTGGGAGGGGGAACAGGGTGATGCTGGGAGAGGAGACGAAAGAAGAGGGGAAGGGCATTGGGGGCTGGAGGAGGAGGTGCTGGGAGAAGTCTTGAAAGAAGGGGTGGGCATGAGAGAAGTGGGGATGGAGCAAGTCATGTGTGAGGACACAGAGGGACAGGAGGGGAATGGGGCAGAGAGTGCTGAGGGGGTGGGTATCAGGGAAAGAGAGGGCAAAGGGGGCAGGGGAAGGGGGAGGCACCAGGATGGTGCAGGGCTAAGGGAAGGTGCAGGTGCCAGAGAATTCTGGGGTGAGGAGAAGGGGAGAGCTGGCCACCGGAAGCAGCACTGGACGAGGGAATCGGGGCAGGCTGGGGAGATTGGGGGGCTGGTGGAAGCAGGGCTGCCGGGGGATGCGAGGTTGGGGGCAGGGAGCTGGCCGGGGAAGATGGGGAGAAGAAGCGGCCACCAGACGGAGGGCTGGATGTGGGCAGCGGGGCTGGCCAAGGGAGATTGGGAGGAGAAGCGGGGGGACCTGCTGCCCGGGAGGGGGTTGGGGGAAGTGGGGCTGGCCAGAGGCGCAGCAGGGGGAGCAGGGGGGAGGAATGAATCGGCCTGCGGGGAGTGGGACTGACCCAGCTATATGTAGATCTTGGGACGCTGCCCCTGGTCCCTCCTCCACCCCCCCAAAAAAACCATGAGTTAGTCCGGCCCGGGATTCTATTGTCCCCACACACACACCCCTCAAGTAGTTGCGAACTGTCTGGCTGGCAGACACACTCGTGCAGCCTGAGCACATTTACCAGCCAGGCAGTTCGAAACTACAAACTGATACATCTAGTAATAATACAACTTACCTAATGAGAAAATACCAGACATGTTATATGTCTGGTATTTTCTCAGTTTGTTTTTTATGTGTTTATATTTTTGGGCTGCAAAAAGCAGTATTGGAAAAAAAAGGGTTCCAACTAAAGTAAAAAGTTTGGGAAACCCTGGTCTAACCAGCTTTCTGTCTGTCTTACAGTCCATTTTTCCAATCCATATTCCTTAACTTGCTGGCAAGAATATTGTGGGTGACCATATCAAAAGCTTTGCTAAAGCTGGCACTGGGGGCTTTGGGAGGACCAGAAAAAACTTATTTGAATATTCATCATTTGATTAATGAATATGCAAATATGCAAATGAATGTTACCAGTCCTCCAAAAGTTCGTGAATGGATTTACTGGTCCCCATGTCAAAAAGTTTGGGAACCCCGGTGTATAGGCAGTGATACATTTTGAGGAAGAGGAGAAATTATTTTTAAAGTAAAAAACCCACAATAACAGATCAACCCAATCAATTAAATTCTTTGTCTTTTTTTAAAGATTTGCTGTACAACAGAGATATTGGTCTCTGTTCCCAAAGGCAAAGTAAATGAAGTGGACACTGTGTACTGAGTTAGGAACAGAACATTTATCTGACAATTTTCAACCTGTAGTGAATTTTTATAGCCAATTTAAAAAACACCCAACAACTGTGTTTACAAAGGAAACTGTGGTATACACCAAAATTATAATGGGGATTTCATATGCTGCTGTTTTTCCAGGTGCATTCTTTCCATCTCAGCTCCATTTACTTACGATATTCTGATAACTGGGTGAAATAGTCAAATGAGGGTCCTAGTTTCCTATATACAAACAGGCACTATAAAAACATGCCAAATTGGAAATTATAGGAGATTCCTCTTCCTACTCCCTAAGGTTCAGGTTCCCTCATATCTCTCATCTCATGGAATGAGGAGTAACGGTAGTTCGGACTAGGAAGCCTAGTCCGAACTATCTAGTTCGTGCCGCGTGTAGCCGCGCGGCACGGGGTTCGAACGAGCAGGGATTTAAAAATGGCGGCGCCCAGTTTATGCAAATGAAGCCCGGGAAATTCAAATCCCGGGCTTCATTTGCAAGTGCGGTATGCCTACATTACCCCGCTAGTTCGAACTAGTGGGGTAGTGTAGACATACCCTCAGGAAGGTAGAAAATAAATGCAGAGTGTAATTACTGCTGAGTCATGAGCTGCATACATTTTGTCAGGTTCTTTCAACATAGCAGAGTGATTCAGAACTTGTCAATAGTCTTCTTGTTCAGATTCTGATTTCAAACAGTGAAACGGAGCAGCTGATTTTGAAAAATTTCCCAGAGCAATTATGCAGACATAAGAACAGCCATACTGAGTCAGAGCACATGTCCACCTAGCCCAATAGCCTGTCTTCTGACAGTGGTCAATGCCAGGTGCCCCAGAGGGAATGAATAGAACAGGTAGTCAAGTGGTCCCACCCATCACCCATTTCCAGCCTCTGACAAACAAAGGCTAGGGACACCATTCCTGCCCATCCTTGTTTAAGCATTTATGAACTTATTTTCCATTAATTTTTCTAGTTCTTTTTTGAACCCAGTTGAAGTCCTGGTCTTCACAACATCCTCTGGCAAGGAGTTCCATAGGTTGGTTGTGCATTGCATCCATGGAAATCAACCTTCCTTTTATGTCTTTTTCCATGTACTGCTTTTGAAATGTACAAGAGCCCCACTGGGCTGAAGCACCATGCTGGTCCTGAACTCCCCGCAGGGCTTCCTGGTAGGGCTCTTGCTATAGTTCAAAGCTGGAGCCCCCTTATAGACTAATCAAATAGTCAATGGAAATCCCATCGACTATTCGATTTAGTTAATTAATCTAAATTTAACATCAGTAGCTCACCCAGGTGTTCAATGCAGTTACCACTCTAATTTCATGTATGCTAATCTTGAGGATAACTTGATCCCATTTAGAATCTTAGAAGTTTGAATTTGCAGGGACATCTCTAAGACCTTTTATCCACAGATGCAACTCAGTAAGTAAGTAAATTATTTTTACAGGAATAAATATTTTGCTTTGTCTCAGACACAGTGTGAGTTTGGAATTGTTACTTTCATTCAAACACTAAAAGGATTCTATTCAATTTAGAAGACCTAGTAAGAAAAATGGAACAAGCATCATAGAGACAAATTCGGAAGAAAAATCATATTCCAAAAATCTATTGCATGTTAGGGGACTCTCCTGTGTCAGACCAAAAAAAAAAATAGTTCTTGACATTAGATAAGCTTTGATTTCCACTACTTTCACACACACAAAATGTGTTCACTTGTTTTGTTATGAGATCTTAGGAAGCTTATGGAACAATAATACCACCAAAATTCTTCTTAGAATTGTAATCTAAGCTGCATGATTTTCCTATGGGAAAATTTTTAAAGTGTTTTTCCCATTTGTAATTAAAGTCTCCCCATTGGCTGATTGCTTAGTATCATTTTTATTCAGACCACTAATCTCCAAGAGAGCACAGAAAAATGAGCTGTTTCGAGAACACAAAGCTAAAAAAATAAATGAGAATAAGATTATTTTAAAATCATTTTTAAAAGCATGCATTTTGTTTTCTCAGCAATTGATATCCCAATGATAACATCAGAAAAAAGGACACTAATTAAAATGTGATTAAAAAAAAACAACTTCAGAATAAAAGACAAGTATTTTATCACAATCTAGAGTTTTGTGAAACTGACAAAGCATCTTAGTTCTTATAAAAGATTTCAAAGTTTTATGTCACTAAAATAATGACTTCAAAGTATTATTAGTTCCGTGGTTGATGTTTATATTCAGCAAAGTATTCAGTTTGCTAATTTCTCCTGATCCATTTTCACTGATTATTCTGTAATGCTTTTGCTGAATTCATTTGATTTTTCATAATGTCAAATAAAAACAAAAGTTTGTTTCCATGTAACTAAATCCGCTGTATGCTCAGGTGTGGGGGAGAGGAGAGAATAGTGGGATAGGCAGTGGTTAGGTGTGTGCAATTATAGCACCAGCAACCAGGTATTGGCAGGAGGATTGAACACAGGACCGCTGAAGTTTAGTGTATGAGCGACTACTGCATAAGCATAGTGAATACTGCATGAGCATCTACTTCATAAGCATTCACTTAATCTCTAGATAGATCAGGCATGTCAAACCCAATCAAAATTTTTTGCGGCCCCCAGAACATTTTTATAAAAGAATGAAGTGAAGCCCACTGGTCGCTTGGAACACATGGCCGAGTGCCTGCTCAAGGCCGGCTAGGCTGCTCTGTGCACGTGCTCATGGCCGGCTGGGTGCTCCATGCTGGGCACTCCAGCAGGCGCTCACAGCTGGCCACTGTGCTCATGCCACCCCAGTGCCTCAGGTGGCAACATCGACTCCAGGACCCAGGTATTAGGTGGGGGGCGGGGAGGCTGAGTGAGGGAGGAGGCATTAGGTTGGCAGGGCCTGGCTATGGGCAAGGGAGGAGGCATTAGGTTGGAAGGGCTGGGAGTGCCTGGCTCTGGGGGAGGGGGAAGGCATTAGGTTGGGGGGGAGGGCTGGCTCTGGGGGAGGAGGGAGGCATTAGGTTGGGGGGAGCTGGGAGTGCCTGGTTCTGGGGGATGAGAGAGACATTAGGTTGGGGGGCCTTGGCTCTGGGGGAGTTGAGGGCGATTGGGTTAGAATGGGGGTATGGGAGTGCCTGGCTCTGGGGGAGAAGAAGGGGTTATTTTGTTAATATTTTGGTTTTTATTTCTTTATTCCCAAATAAAATCACAAAATGTATATTAATTTTGTATCACTAAATATGTCAATTTTTTTGCAATTACATGAATAATTATATCTCTATACAAAATCTCAAACTTACAAAGTATCTGAAATTTTCACAGAACCCTGTTCTATTTGATTAACCATGGTCTATACTTGTTTTTAGTTCAACAATACAAGTTATCTATCATATACAAAAAATTTTTAAAAGTACCTTACATTTTATATTTAAATTAAAAATTGTGTAAAATTATTTTAAAAATTATTTAATATTAGCAAATAATTTTACACATCAAATTATTAAAAGCAGCGAGGAGTCCTGTGGCACCTTATAGACTAACTGAAGTGTTGGAGCATAAGCTTTCGTGGGCAAAGACCCACTTCGTCAGATGCATGTCACGCATGTGGGTCTTTGCCCACGAAAGCTTATGCTCCAACACTTCAGTTAGTCTATAAGGTGCCACAGGACTCCTCGCCGCTTTTGCAGATTCAGACTAACACGGCTACCCCTCTGATACTTGACATCAAATTATTTTAATATTATAAAATATACCTAAAACATAATCTATAATAATAAATAACTATAACTTTCCAACAAAGTACATAGGGTTGCCTCGTGACCGGTATTGATGCCTTCTACCCCCCGCCCCCTTTTTTGCGCCTGACAAACCATCTGGGAACCCTAGGTGGACCCTGAAAGCAATCCGTTTTCGTTTGTGCGGCCCTCAGTAAGCTTTGAGTTTGACATGCCTGAGATAGATAGTCTAGGTGCCTGCAGAGAAGGACAGAACACCACATCAAGTAGGCATGGGTTACACATGCCCTTTGTATAAGACTTAGTGGCATTAAAGGAGAAAAGCTGCCTATATTCAAGCAAGTCCCAATTCAGGTATTTGGCTACAAATTTCAACTCAATTAAATATTAAATAACTACATTACTGTAGGCTCAACAACTCTAGCAGTCCCTTTATTATCATCTACCCAAACGATGTATTATGGAATATTTTTTATATGTACACTAATCTAACCCCTTGGTCCTGGATCCATTAGTGCAGATCCTCTCAACTATGAAAAGTCCCATTGACGTTCGCAGAAGCCAGGCAGACTCAATTTGCTAATTCCTGTGAACACTGGGATATCAGTTGCCTTACCTTGATTAGGATTTTAAGGAGAGTTAGCTAACTTGAGTTAAAAACAAACCTTTTTTTCCTAGTGAAGATAAAACCCAAGTGTGAAAACTTCAAAAATATTCAGCTGACTTTCTTTAAACTCTATTTGCTTTGTAGTTCTCCTTGAGGCTGGTAAAACTATCCGATTTTTAATGTACTTTACTTGAAGTCATGGATGCTTAGAATCAGCAAATCCTGAATTCAGTTTAGATCGAGAGCCACAGTTTTATAAACTCCAACTACCGGTATTCTCATACCCACTCTGGATTTAAGTCAATCTAACTATAAATAGAAGAAAATGAAAACACAGAAAAGTTCCAACTTATATCTAAAACTTCCAAATAATTACAAATATTCATATTTAAACCAAATTCACTAGAACTTGGCTTGATATTTAAGTCTCAGAGCTATCTACCAACAATCCAATTGAGAAGAGAAGCAGGTCACTAGCTTTAAAGTTTTTGCGTGTTTCAGGTCAGTTTTGAAGAACATGTCTGTCATTACCCATGCATGCTTGTGCCCTCTCTCTTACCACAGTTGGCCACTGCCTTTAATCCATAGCACATCACTTGCATTTGAATATTATGTACTGAGCTTACAAAGTAGATTGCCTGTTAAAACTAATGATGTGCCCTTAGAGCCTAATCCCGCACCACTAAAATAAACCAAATCCAGCATTTTACTAACCGAGCAAAGACACTAGTCCCCACTTTGTCCATGTCAAGTTTCAAACTCAAACCATTTTTCTTTAGTCCTGTCTAAAAATGTGTGAGAGAGAATGAAATGTGAAAGTTACATTATTCACACTGTTGCAGAACTTACTAACAACTGAAAGGATTTTGCATAAAAGGCCTTAAAATCACATTTAAGCAGAGACCAAGGATAGAAAATATAAAACTCCTAAAATATCTGGTAATGCATACAGTGTTCTTAATTTTTCTCACTCTAAAATACTCAATTTCATCCCCGTTTTATTATGTAAAACAGCCAGCCAAACAACCTAACCTCTCTTTAACATGCTCACGTGTAAAACTTCATATTTTTTATTGAAACTGACATATCAACATGAGATGCAACACTACAGTGCTGATAGGTGTGATCAGAGAAGCCTCACAACTTATGTATTCACTCCCAGCGTCCTATTTCTGCCTCCTTGAGGTCCACACACCTAACTGCAAAATATTTGAAGATGACTGTATGTCACAAATGATGCAGAATTCACTAAAGATAGTGAAGCTCTATCGTTGACAGAGCTAACTCTGGGTTTGTATCTACATACTGTTAGCTAGGACATCTATATTATTTTTACTTACGTACGTACGCACGCACGCACACACTATATATATGTGTGGGTTTGTCATCTGCCAGATTTACAGGCAGTCTCCGGGTTACATACAAGATAGGGACTGTAGGTTTGTTCTTAAGTTGAATCTGTATGTAAGTCGGAACTGGCGTCCAGATTCAGCCGCTGCTGAAACTGACCAGCGGCTGACTACAGGAAGCCCGAGGCAGAGTTGTTCTGCCCTGGGCTTCCTGGAATCAGCTGCTGATCAGTTTCAACAGCGGCTGAATCTGGACGCCTGGGACAGAGCAGCTGGGGCACTGCCGGGTAGGTCCCCGCAGCGCCGCACCTCAGCGCTGCGGGGACCAACCCGGCAGCACCCCAGCTGCTCTACCCCAGGTGTCCCCAAGTCAGCCGCTGTTGAAACTAAAAAGCCTGGTCTGCTGGGGGGGCAGGGGGGGTCGCACTAGCTGCGCCCCCCCCCCCCCCACCAGCAGACCAGGGAGACGTGGGCGGCGGGACCGCCGAGACGTGCCGCGGTCCCGTCCGCATCCTCCGCGGCTTTGCTCCGCATCTCCCTGGTCTGCTAGTGAGACCAGGGAGACGCGGAGCAGCTTTTCTCGCCCCGGAGGATGCAGGCGGCGGGACTGCAGCGCGTCTGGGTGGTCCCGTCGCCCACGTCCTCTGGGGCGAGAAAAGCCCCGTTAATAACTACGGATCCGACATAAGTCGGATCCGCGTAAGTCGGGGACTGCCTGTATTAGATTGTGAGCACTTCAAGGAGGGAACTGTCTCTTACTATATATTTTGCATAATCATGATGCCTAGGATAACAGGGCCTCAACCTTTATGGGATTCCAGATACCGCTGTAATAAAAAATAATCAATATGAGAGAGAGAGCGCGAGAGAGAGAGAGAGCGAGAGAATGAATATATACATACACAAGGTAAGCTTAAACTTGTATTTTCCCCTTAAATGGTTATATGCCATTAACATTGTTTTATTTTTCATAATGTGCCTATTTTTGTCTTCCAAACACACAATGGGCATTCCTGAAATAACATATTCCATTCTACTGACTGTAAATACCATTTTTGAAAAAATATACAGTCAAATAATTTTTTGTGTGTGTTTAGCTGTACAAACTCTGGTAATGAGAAAAAAACATTGCTTTTTTTCAGATAACATAGTCAATGCAGTAAAAAAGCCAGTGCTTCTGTAGGTAAAGGTAAATATTTTTCCGGTAACTATGAGCCAGAACCAGACAACACAAAAATAGTCTTTAAGAATGCTCAGTCAGAAACTATTTTTGATGAATCACAAGGAAGCAAAAACCAACACATGCCATTTTTTGTTTGTCAAATTTTTGGAGATAATATATAACATTACAAATGAAAAAAGCTCTAGGTTGTGGGGGGGGAGGGGGTTACTCCTAAACATGTCTGTTTGGTGCCAAACTCAAAATATACCAACTATACACTATCCAGTTTCTGACACATTTACTGCAACATTCTTTATAAGCCATTTCCATTGTGACATGTGATATCACACACCACGCTTTAAACAAACAAAAACGTGCAGAAATGACACTATAACAAGGCCACACTTACATCTTTCACCGATGAGAGTACTACATTAACGGATCAGTGTAATCCATCATCACAGACCCTAAGTCCTCCAGGGATTGTCACAAGGCCACAATGATAACCCCGAGTGACTCTCCATTTCAGCTTGAATAGGTAAGTTTAAAACCCCCCAGCATATTTAGCCAAACAGTCTCTGCACACGGGATGAGGCTCACACAATTTCATGGAAAGGCAGTTGTAACACACATCCAGGTTTCTGCTCGGGTCTGCTTGGAAATGTGGAAGAACACAGAGAGCTTCCGCGCTTGTCAATGCCATACATGTTTAACCATTTGCAGAACATAGGCAACTGGAAGATCCATGTACTGCAGAACCAGCAGAATTCAGACAGATTATAAAACAAATAGCCAATAATGCTGCTTTCAGAATTCATTCCATGAACAGAAGGAATAATGCTGGAAAAAACAAAACCAAACTAGACATAGAAGATACAAATCTGACTGCAAATGTGGTACCTGTGGGAAAACACTTCAGATGACTGTAGCATTAGGGATGTCAACAGGCCAGCAGTAACCAGTTACTGGGTGATGCTTACTGGATAATGGTTAACTGGCACCTGGGAGCAGCCCCCCAACTGTGGCCTGCTGGGCCCCCAATGCTGCGCAGAAATGGGAGGGAGGCAAGCAGCAGAGCCGGTAGCTTCCCGGCCGCACAAGGCCAGGAGCCAGCAGAACCCTGGGCTAAGATCTCCTGGGTTCCTATTTAATTGGTTAACTGGTTAAACTTTAACCTGTTAATGGATTATACGGGATTGTACATCCCTATGCAGCATAGAGAAATATTACTGTGAAAGTGGAGGCAAAGAACTCTATTACAGAAGGAAGGCAAGGGGTTTTGCGCTGCCTGCAACAGACTTCCTCTAGACTTTACCTTAAATAAAAATCAAATAGGATGCTTCCACCAACAAACAGGAAGATAAAGAAAAAGATGCATGGCTGTGCTAGTTCCCCACTGGCCATTCTAGAAAGATCTGGGGCCTGGATCCTGTTCTCTCTCATATCGCTATAAATCAAGAGAAGTCCATGGATGTTATACCAGTGTAAAACTGACATGAAGGGAAAGCCAGGCCCATGGAATCTATTCTATGAGGTAGGACTGAGTGAAGCATACTCAGTGGGAGAAGAGGATACCCCTGCCTCTCTGAGTGGGGACGTTTACACCACAGCTGTGAGTATGTCTCCCGACCCAGGTAGACAGAATCCTGTTTGTGGGGCTCAAACTAGCATGTTAAAAACAGCAGCATGGATGCTCGGGCTGCAGCAGAGGCTCTGACTAGCTGGCTGACTCCAAGCCCACCCGACCCACCAGGATTGAGCCTGGGTGGCTAGCCTGAGCCTCGCCTGGAGCTGCAATAGCCACACTTCTATTTCTGGCATGATAGTTTGAGCAATGCTAGCCCGAGTCTTCCTAACCAGTTTTGGAGGTTCGTTGCTAGTTGCACTGTAGAAGCACCCAGTGTTTTTTATACTGACTTAAGACAATTTTTCACTAGCGTCTCCTCTCCTCTTATATCTGGAATTAAATCCAGTTAGGGTCTTTTTCAATAGCTGTATTAATTTTAACTCTATTTTAATTTCTGTGTTTAAAATAGGGACGTGAAGGTGTAACCTGTTAATGCTTACCAGATGATGCTTACCGGGTGACAGATAACTAGTTCCTGGGAGTGGCCTGCTACGAGTGGAGGGTTGCTTCAGCCATGGCAGTTAGCCCCATGCAGCTGGTGGCTGGGAGCCAGCAGAGCCAGCCCATAGCCCCAATCTCCATGGCCATCCCCTGGTCCCAACCCCAAGGCAGGGGCTGGGAGCTGGCAGCAGAGCCAGCCCCAGTGACAGAACCAGCCCCAGCATGGGGGCTGAGAATGGGAGCCCCACAGGTTAGGGGGATGGAGCAGTGAGATTCCAGTTAGTCAGTGAACCAGTTAAATGTTAGGCTTACCTAGCCTTTAACTAGCTAACCGATAAAACAGGATTTTACATCCCTAGTTTAGAATTTGTAAACACTCTTTCCACTATGAAAACAGCTTTCAGCAGCAGTGTCTCCTCGCCCTCTCACTCATTCAAGGGCATCAAATGCCCCAAGTGCCTGCTCCATCCAATCTAGACCTGCCAGCTTAAGAGAGATGACCCCACAAGCAACAAGTGTGCATGCATGAGTTTTCCAATGAACCAAAACAAAACCTATGTCTTTTTATTTCCAGAAAAATTCAGAACAAATTATTTGTAGCCTATACCTCCATACAGGACCTGGGAGAGGTGACATGCTGGCCTTATCTCAGGCAAACTATTCAGAAGGAAGTATGGTGGGCTACAAAGTCATCCTGCTCTCTTTGTTATGGAAAAAAAAAGGCCACTTGGGAAGTGGAGAGGATTAAGTACTTTCTTCTAGTTGCTCTTCTCTCCAAGCAATTCCTATACCTGCCACAGAGCTCTTGGGTAAGGGGTTGCCAGGCATCCAATTTTTGACCAGAATACACAGCTGAAAATGGATTCTGCCAGCTTCAGGCAGGACCACTCATTGGTCAGCAGTGCAGCAGGTCTAAGGCAGACTCCCTGCCTGCTCTGGCTCTGTGCTATGTAAGTGACTAGTCAACTATCCGATAAGCATATGCTTATCAAGTAATCAGGTAGTTGACTAGTGACTCAGCTACGGCTTCCCCCCCTTGCTGCCTTTATCAGAGAGAGGCAGCAAGTGGGGAGCAGGAGCCAGTGCTGGGGGGAGCCAGCTTAAAAGCCATTTCGCCCCAGCACCGTCTCTGGGGGGTGCGTAGGGGCTTAGCAGGTAACTGGTGGTGCTTCCATCTTTGAAATGTAGTAAGAGCATGGGTCCAGGGGGGACTGCTTAAGTCCCCTGCTGGCCCCTTGCTCTCAACTGCACTTCCGCCTTTGAAATAGAGCGAGAGCTGGCAGGGCAGA
This sequence comes from Pelodiscus sinensis, assembly GCF_052426305.1. Classification (NCBI taxonomy): domain Eukaryota; kingdom Metazoa; phylum Chordata; order Testudines; family Trionychidae; genus Pelodiscus; species Pelodiscus sinensis. Next base: position 214,755,057 of record NC_143052.1, read on the forward strand.
GGCAGGACAGGGGGTGGGACAAGGGTGTTCGGATTCCTGCAGTGTGAAAGTTGGCACTGGCAACCCTACTCTTCCGGGATTGCAAATGGAAGGGGATTGTGCAGGTATGAATGCCAATAGTCCTTGAGACAGTGTCTATTATGATGTGCTGCACACACAATGAAAACATTTGAAATTCTCTACTGTAATAGAATAATCAAATTGGAACCGCTATTCAAGCCAAATTTAAAACAATCTTACTTACTGTACCTTGATTATGATATAATGTTTTTAAGTATGTATTCTACTGCCCCGCAGGGGCAGCCCATCTACATAGGCGAACTAGGCGGTTGCCTAGAGTGCCAAGTTAAATGGAGCATAATGGGGTGCCAAATGGTGGCACAATATCGTTGGGGGGTTTGGAGGTGGGGGTGCCGATTGCATGGTTCGTCTAGGGCGCCAGTTGCTGGCACCTGGTTTAGGGCCGCTCCTGCTGACCAGATATATTGTTTGGCAGTATATTACCATTTAGCTCACCAGCAATATTTCCCCACCTGCCTGCAAACACACATGTGCTTGATTTCAGACAGCTGGGTGGGCCCAAAAGGTTCAATGGGCTGGCTCCCATGTGTAGAATAAGCCTGTGGAGAAGCTTTTGTACGATCAGGGGTCTTTAAGATTAGACCCCCTAGCAATTCCTGGACTCTGAAACCACCTGACGGAGTGAACACTCATACAGAGGATATGCTCATACTGCACATCTAGAAATACTGGAAAAAAATCATATGGAAGATAAGGACTTTTCTGTCTGACATTAACAATTTTATAGTTTACTGCTAATCAAGGTAAGAGCATAAGGCTACCAAAATGAATTAAACAAAACTAAAAAAAGTTCTCTAGGGATTCCAAAGTCACCCGATACAATATGCACCTGCAAACTCTTCTTTGTCCTTCAAACAATTAAAGTTGAACTTGTATGCCTGTCTATTAAAAGAGTATGTAAAAATAACATTAAGGGCTTGTCTTTCTTTAACTCCATGAGTTAAGTGCAGAGCTGGCTCACAGCAGGCAGTTATTTTGAAATAATGTTGAAATACTGTCAAGTGGGAAGACTTCTTACTCCCACTCCTGTAACTCTCATTATGCGAGGAGTTAGGGAAGTCAAAGGAAGAGTCCTCTATTTCAAATAAGTGCTGTGTAGATGCTCCCAATTTCAAAATAAGCTACGCAATTAAGCCCTGCTGTGTAGGCGCACCCTAATTAGTTACATGTGGGAAAAGTGAGTGTAAAACATTACCAAATCAGAACAGTAGCACTTACAGCCAGTTAGGATTCACCCTGCACTGGTGTAATAGCCAATACTAGGTGCAGGGCTAGGGTGAACTAGGTACATTCACATTTTTTCTGTATTATTACTGACTTTATTAGAAGATCATTTCTCATGTCCTATTTTTCCTCTGCCTTTTTTATCTGACATAACCATTTGTGGATCTAAACATTCATGAGATGTGAAAAATGAAAATATATGCTATTATGATTTGTCCAAAAACATATGTGAAAGATACTAAAGCCCTTCCAACAAATATAAGGCCCAATTCTGCACCGGCACTGTTTGAGGAACTCCCATTCACTGCAATAAGGATTCCACCGACCCACAGTAATCTTAGAAAAGGCTGTAGAAATGGAGCTATTTATAGGATATTAAATATAAGACAATTTTTTTGATCAAAAGTTCATATTTAAAGAATAAAATGTGGTTGTTACTTATCCAAATGTTGTGCATAATCTGACTTGGAAAGCAGTTATTTAGCTCTGAATATACTAGAAAGTCAATGAATTAGTTATCTTAGTATCCTTGCCATAACTAATACACAAATAGGAAGGAAAACTAAAGGATCAGAGACTGAAGCATTCATACAAGGACATTGTGCACGTATGTGCGTGAGAGACAGAGAGAAGGTGAAACTGCTAAAGGACAACAAAAATGAGGGACCAATGAATAGTTGATAAATATCATACAATTCAGTATACAGGCAGTCCCCGAGTTACACGGATGCGACTTATGTCGGATCCGCAGTTACAAACGGGGCTTTTCTCGCCCCGGAGGACGGGAGCGGTGGGACGCCCAGATGCGCCAAGGTCTGCCGCTCCCGTCCTCCGGGGCGAGAAAAGCTGCTCCCCATCTCCCTGGTCTGCAGGGAGACGGGGAGCAAAGCCGCGGAGCACGCCCGCAGCAGGACAGCCCAGGCGCGCTTGGGCTGTCCCGCTGCGGGCGTTCTCCGCGGTTTTGCTCCCCGTCTCCCTGGTATGACCAGCAGACCAGGGAGATGGGGAGCAAAGCCTCGGAGCACGCCAGCAGTGGGACAGCCGCGGCGCGCCTGGACTGTCCCGCTGCCCGTGTGCTCTGCGGCTTTGCTCCACGTCTCCCAGGTCAGCAGACCAGGGAGACGGAGCATAGCCGTGGAGGACTTGGGCGGTCCCGCCACCCCCGTCTCCCTGGTCTGCTGGGGGGGGGGGGTGCAGCTAGTGCCCCCCACCCCCAGCAGACCAGGCTTTTCTTGCCTACCCCTGGGGTAGAGCAGCTGGGGGCTGCCGGGTTGGTCCCGCAGCGCCGCTCCGGACCAACCCGGCAGCACCCCAGCTGCTCTGCCGCAGGCGTCCTGATTCAGCCGCTGCTGGTCAGTTTCAGCAGCGGCTGAATCAGGACGCCTGGGGCAGAGCAGCTGGGTTGCTGCTGGGTTGCTCCAGGCGTCCCCAAGTCAGCTGCTACTGCAACTGACCAGCGGCTGACTACAGGAAGCCCGAGGCAGAGTTGCTCTGCCCCAGGCTTCCTGGAATCAGCCGCTGATCAGTTTCAGCAGCAGCTGACTTGGGGACGTCTGGGTTTCTTAAGTTGAATCTGTATGTAAGTCAGAACTGGCGTCCAGATTCAGCCGCGGTTGAAACTGATCAGTTTCAGCAGAGGCTGACGCCAGTTCTGACTTACATACAGATTCAACTTAAGAACAAACCTACAGTCCCTATCTTGTACATAACCCGGGGACTGCCTGTAGTTTTTCATTAAAGTCCTTTCATCTGCACAAGTCTTTCATTCAGTGTTGCCAACTAGGATAATTATATCAGAAGTCTTATAATATTTGATGGTTTTCTTATAAGCCCCAGCTCCAGGAGATGTGTGAATCTCAGCTTGTATTTAAATACATAATGTCTAGCCCTCATAGGTAAGTTTTCTAGCTTTTCTCTGTGACTAAGTGCATTACAAAAGCTTACAAACCGGACAGCAAATGAAAAGAATCCAAACTGCATTTTTGTTAAAGCCATGATTTTTAAGCCACTCACAGCAATTCTGCTTATGGTTCCCTTTGTCTCCTCCTTACACTCTTAGCTGCCCCACTTTCATTCATGTCTCTGACAAGCAAGCAAGCAAGCAAACGCTCCCTCTCGCTCTCAAATTTCTTCCTTAAAACACATTTCTTCCAGGAATAATATTTTCCTTCCTCACAAATAATTACTATGCCCCCTACCTTATCCGAAGTGTTGTTGCTGTTCCTCATCATGTTTTGTATTTGCATGCAATTCTGCAAATTTCACTAGAAATGTCACAAGTAGATGAGTGTACTGGTTATAGGGATGTAAGTGTAGGGATGTAAACATAAACTTATCGGATAGTTGAGTAGTGACTCCGCTAGTTGCTTCCCCCACCCTTGCTGCCTCTGTCAGAAAGAAGTAGCAAGGGGGAGGAGCAGGAACGGGTGCTAGGGGAATGGGCTGAAAAGCCAGTTCCACCCAGCACCATCTCGGCAGGGGGCAGGGGAGGGAGAGGCACAGCGGGGAAATGGCACTGAAGCAGTCCCCGCTTGCACTGGTTCCCACTGCAGCGCTCCAGCCTTTGAAATGTAGTAAAAGCCCCTTGAAGCAGCAAGGGGGAGGAATAGGAGCTGGTGCTTGGGAAGCCAGTGCAGTGCTGCCTGCCCCCTACTGCCTCTATCAGAGACAGCAGGAGAAGGGTGAAAAGTATGGGAGGGGCTGCTGGACTCAGTGCAAACCAGGACCGAGAAGTCCCAGCTCGTGCTGGTCTGGGATGCTGCGCCTCTGTATTTTAAATTTAGTAAGAGCCCAGCGGCTCTTACTACGTTTAAAGTGCAGAGCTGCAACACGGGTGGCTCCCAGAGCCAGCACGAGTCGGGGCTGCTCAGTCCCAGCTCAAGCCAGCTACTGGAGCGACCCCTGCTGCAGCTCGGCAGAGCGGCCCTATCGACTAATCGTATAGTCGATACAAAGTGTATTGTCTACACGATTAGCTTGGTAACTGCAATGTAACATCCTTAACTGGTTGTGAGTGCAAGTTACCAATAAAACAAGATTTGCAGTATGAGGCTCATACATTGGTTTGTCTTCCTTGGACTGCAGGATTATTGGGGCATAGAATGTGCAGTAAAGCACACTATTACTCTACGGGTAATAACAACTTGGAACAACTTTTATATTTTGATTGCTTGACACTTTTTATTGTATTAGAAATGATTCTGTTGACCTTTTCTTTGAGAAGCTCCCACTCCTCCTTTGCTTTTGACCTGCAGATTGAGGAACATCTTTGGGCCTCAGAAGTGTCTTTTTGGACCATGAAATTCCATCCAAATTTCGCCGAGGCATACAGTCCTAAGTATCACCATTTCCCTTATTCATTGGTGTCCCTCAAGAAAATGTTGGCAGCCTACCAAAATTATTAAACCCTGCCAAGGCTAGATTCATGCTGCTGCCAAAGGTGCAGCAGCAGGCTGAACTGAGACTGCCAAAGGCCTGCCACAACAGATGTAGCAGGGGAAAGGTGTTTAAGAGAGCCAGAGAAGTCTTCCCCTCAAACTGTGAACCTCGTGCACATCTTCTTTCACTCCTTTCTTGGGGCAGGAATTCTCCCAGTTTTCTCCTCCCTCCCCCATGAAGTTCAGGTGATTTTCCTGCAACCTCCTCCTAACACAGCACATGCTATCCTCACAAGTTAATTAATTGGGATTGGTCCTGCCTTGGGCAGGGGGCTGGACTTGATGGCCTTCTAAGGTCTCTTCCAGGTCTATGATTCTATGAGTTTGTCTATAAGAACTGTTTTAGAATTTCTACTGCCTCTGTCTTGAAGCCAAACATTTTTAAATTTCTAAAACATTCTTATCTGGGTCGTTGATATTTATAGACAGTTTAGAGCTGCATTGTACCCTGCATCTAGATTACACACATTCTAAGGCAAAAGCCACAATTTTTTAAAAGGGAGAGGGGAAGGAATTCAACAACTTAGTTCACAAAATCTTCAGCACTTTCATTTTCAAGAACCCAGACTAAGAAAAAAAAAATAGATCTCCGGATTAAAATTAGTTTGGAAAATACTCTTTGCTGCAGCTTCATCCTAATTATTTGAGGAAATTGGTAATTTCAGTTTGTGCAAAGGAAAATAAATACTGAAAGTTTCAGCAAAGCATAATAAGAAACTTCCCAATAATAACACTTTAAATCATAAACAAACAAACAAGTAAAAAAAAAGAATTTATATTTCAGATAATGATGGTCCCTTAGACATGCCAGAGCAGGAAAATGTTTACTTTCAAACTTGTCTAGAGAGAGGCTGTATTTTTTTTCCAGAGTAGTGTTCATTATGGAGCTGGGAGTAGGGGGGAGATGGAGGACTCTTTTGATGGCACTACTCAAGATGTCTCTGTTAATAACTATGATTTGTAGGGAAAAGAAAGTACGGAACATTAAAAAGAATACTTAGAGCATTTTATAGCTTCCGTAGGTGGATTTCCAACTATTGCCTGGCTTTTTATCATACTCTTGTTTCAGCAAATGATAAATAAAGAGGAAGTTTTTAAAAAATAATGATTCCCTCTGGTAATGACAAAAAGAAAGCTGAAAGACCACCTAGAGCTCAAAGTCTAGCTGTGAAGTGAGAACCACAGTCAGAACAACATATTTTTAGCCTCACACTACGAGCCAGATGATACAGAGATGACTCGAAGATGTAATTTATTCATAGAATCCTTGAAATAATTCTATTTTATCTGTACCCTAAATAACATATCATTTAGCATGTGTGTATATGGGGGAGGGGGACAGCTTAAGGCAGAATGCCTCCCATTTTCTTTCCCAAGACTTTGCTTTGTTCTGTTATATGTAACTAGAAGGGTCCTTAACTCAATTCATTTTTGTTTTTTGGAAAATAAAATGAAAATGTTCATGCTTCATTTAAATCATTGCTCTGCGGTGGGGCTGGGGATGAGGGATTCAGTGTTCAGGCTACCCTGGGGAGAGAGGACTACCCCAGCCCTCTTTCATTGCAGCAGCTTGGGGTCAGGTGAAAAGCACCTATCCATGGCTGCTGCAGCTCCAGTAGACATAGTTTGGGGGTGGGATCCATGTCCCCCCAGCTGGGGCAGGTCCAGGTTCATCTGCCCCTGCACTACCCAGCCAGAGTGAGGAATGCAGCAAACTGTGCACTTCCCCTTCATCAGGGAGTGAGAGGAAACAGCTAGCAAGGTCTCTGCATGATGGGGGGGAGTTTCTGACACCCACCCTCTCTAAAATGTGCCTGGGTGTGTGTGGGAGGGCTTGGGTCAGTCCCAGATAGGGTAGCGGTGAATGTCCCTGACTGAGCTCCTTTGACCTGCCTGGTGCGTCTGTCTCGTTTCTGTATGGTTTGATGAGAGGTGATCCCATTCCAGGTACATTCAATTGCCCTGGCACAACCAAACATTACGTTGCTTTAAAAATTATGAGAATAGGAAGCTGCATACTGAATATGGTAGCCCTAGCTCTTACCGTCTAGGAGTTATTGAACAGACAGACAGACTCCATCTAACATATAGCAGATGTATTATTCAAAGCCCCATATATTTGTAAATGAGATTGACTTGCTAGCTGAGGAAATCAGAACAAACACCTTCAGAAAAAAATGGGTTACAAGTAACGCAGGGTCAGCTGCCCCTCTAAACCCATGTACAGAGGATCTCCCCATTCCATGCCTGTGCATGTATGTATGGGAAAGGAGTGGCTAAGGGAGAGTGAGCAAGCAGGCATGGGAACAGGAGACACGCATCGTCTCACTCACTGGCCTCCTGAAGTGCAGGGCAGAAATACAGCCCCCGCTTAGTCTCTCTTCCTGTGGGTCTCCCTCTGACAGGGACTGCTGAACCAGTGGTTACGTTAGCTGTTGTGAATTCTGTCAAAATATTTTTTGGGGAAAAAAACAGCAAAGTAACCATTTAAAAATAATCTCCTGGTTACAGAATGGAAAGCAGTGCTGCTGTCTGTACTGGCATTGCACATATGCCCGGAGCTGCCTTGCGGATCACCAGTCGCCTGCACTTGAAAGACTTTCACCGTGCATTCTTTCCAGCAATACTAGTAAGAGACTTCTTCCCTTCTTTTCCCTTTCTGTATGGTCAAAGGAAGGAGGATAGGCAAGGAAATAGCAGTTGTTTTCCACTGTTAAACTGCAATTGCTATTGCCATCATCCTGCCTGACATTAAAAGCCTCCTACCCAGTGCAGAGTACCCTGAATTCACATTGACTTCTCTGTAGGAGATTAGGGTGCTGATTGCCTCTCAAGATTGTGCGCATAATAGAAAGCTAACGATTATCCTGCAATTAGGAGGGTATTGAGGTCACAAAGACATTAGGTTCCAAACTCAGACTACTATGGGCTGCAGTTCATTACTTCCCAGCTGCGAACACCAACTACATGGCACAGAATGGTAAGAGGAGTAGAGAGTGAACATGGTAAGATGTGAACTATCAACTGATCTCTAGGTCAGGAACACAGAGAAGGAAGATGATGGGTGTTCTTCAAATTATTAAAAAATAAATCTAAGAAGTAGCACAGTGTGTGTTATATTCTAATAACAACAAAAAATGTATCAGCTTGCTATTTCCATTGAGGTCAGTTATCTACATTGGCAAATTAAATGGGAGAGGAGAAAGAAAAGTGCAGAGCACACCCTGAATGGGAAGGGTGGGGCTGCATGTTCTCATTTCTCACCAAAGCTAGTGGCATTCAAGGCACTCAGCACCTGATAGGACTGTACGGCTCAGACACGTGGATAGACAATGTCACAAGGTAGATGTGTGTCACTGGGCAGTTTTGCCCAGACAAAAATATGATTAGAAAAATAAGTAAAGGTGAAATTCTAGGCTTAGTGAGGTGGATGGGGTCAGGATTTCAGCTTAAGGGCACACAAAGGGCTACTTTCTAAAGTTAGTCCTTTCAAAAGAATATAAGTGACCTAGGTACACTGCAATGAAAGCAATGGATTTTAAACACTATTGAAAATGTTACCCTAGAGCTCTTAAAATAAAACCCAGCGTCTATTTGTTGACAATAAACAGCAGTTCAGATATTCAGTGAACTGCTGTTCCTCATTATAATCTGTCCCTTCTGCCTCCAATCTTCTGCCTACCATTTGGCAAGTTGGTTCTTAAGGTTCAGAGGGGTAGCCACGTTAAGTCTGTAATTGGAAAAACTTGGAAAACGACAAACAATCTAAGAGCATCTTCAAGACCAGCAAAACACGTAGATGGTATCATGAGCTTTTGTGGGTGGGTTGTACCCATGAAAGCTCATGATACCATCTACATTTTTTCTTTAAGGTGCTGGTGCTTAAGGGACAGCTCGTGATATTTTTGTTTGTGCTGAACAATACCTTACTGCAGAAAGGAACAAGAAGTCCACTGTCATATACAGGTTGTACCTCCCTTAACCGGGACTCTCTGGTCTGGCAACATCTATTGTTGGGCTGTGAGGCAGGAGTTTCAGAAGGGGTGTGGAGATTTAGTCAGTAGCCAGGGCTCAGGGCTCCGAGGGGCAGATGGTGCAGCAGGGAGTTCTAGCCCCTGCAGCCAGGCGGTAGCAGGGATTTGGCAGTGGCAGCCGTGGAACTCTTACCCCAGCTGTGGAGCGCCGACTCCAGCGGAAGCCATGGCTGGCCAGGCAGCAGCAGAGCTAGGCTGGAGCCTAGCTGGAGGCAGCAGGACAGTACGGGCCATGTTGGGAAGGACCTCCCCTGGTCCAACAAATCCCCTTATTCAGAACCGCTCAGATCCCAATGGTGCTGGACAAGGGAAGTCCAACCTGTATATGTGCTATATAAAATGCAGCACTGCCCTGTAGTCTAGCTTTCCCATGGACACCAACAGGCTCTGCACTTAAAGCCCAATTCTGAACATCCTCATCTCTCCCTTAAATGCAAGTGGAAGGTGCTCAGCATCTTGCTAGGTAAGGCCTTTTATGTATTGCCCTAATGATTTTATGTATTGCCCTAGTGATTAAGAATCTGAGTCACCCCTGTGTTACTCCAGTTTATGTGCAGGTACCTCCACTGAAATCAAAGGAGTTACATCAACATAAATCCACAGTTGGACAAGTGAATCAGCTCAAAGACTATAAAAACCAACATGTTGATTTTATTTATGTTTCTTCTCTGAGGAGTTTTTTATACTCAACTTCACTTTTCAAATCAATGCTATGAAGGTTTCACCCTGGCCACACAGCAATGCTACAGGAACTAAAATCTAGGAGTCTGAAATTCAGTCATGATTCTTTCCCCGTGGAGAAGGGATCACCTCAGAGTACATTCTTGCAACCTCTGTAACTCTCCTGGAGTTTCACAGGTAGGCTCTAGAAGAGCCAGCATTGCCCAGCTGAAAGGACAGAGCAGTCCCTGAAAAGAAAAGGTATGTGCACATTCATGTTTATTCTTCTCGAAGTAAAATGAAGGTTGAGGGAGAATCACCGAGGCTCCCAGGCAGACCAAGAGGACCCCCTCCCCCACAAATCTACTGGTGACTAAAAAAATTGAGACTCTTTTGATTTACAGAAATCTGCAGAACAAATTCAGCTTTTTGAAAAGAACTCCAAGAGCTAACTGGATGAGCTTTTATCTTGTCCTAAATCATCATCATGCACGCTAATTCCTTATCAAATATGTCGTTGTGAACAAATGACATTGGCATACCATGTCCTTCCCCAGTTCCTTGAACCTTCCAGACAGATTGCATCACTGTGCCTCTCCTCTTATAGCAAACATTCCTCTAGTATTAGGGTTTACTCTCCCTTTGCACAACTATTTTTTCTCCAAAGTTTTAATATACATACTAAATAAAGTTCTGAAAAGGTCCTTTGAGTCTCAGCTATGAATTTATTTTATTGTAATTCTGTTTTGTTTTTCAACACAATAGCAGAGAATACAGATAAAGAACAGTTGCTTTTACATATATATTCCACTAGAAGACTTACCCATCGTTGCTTGAGTCTTTCAGGGCAGGGAGTTGGTTGTGTGTGTGTGTGTGTGTGTGTATGTGTGTGTGTGTGTGTGTGCGCGCAAGAGTCAGGGTTGGGAGATGAGGAGGGACTCAGAGCAGGAGATAGGGGGTGCAGGAGTCAGAGCAGCAGGTGGGGGTCAGGGTTGGGGCAGCCAGTGGCTTCTTTCGAGGGCTGGACTGCAGATGGCAAGGCTGCAAAAGAGTGGGCTTCTCCCCAGGGCCAGCCTGGAGCAGGACTGCGCTAGCCAGCCAGCAGCTGCTCCCCAGAGCATACTAAGGCAATGGGGGCCATACTGCCAGACACAATCTGCTGCCCCCCTTTGGTTAGTCTGCAGTTTAACCATCCCTCACATTTGCTGACCCCCTGTGGTCATTTGGAAGCATAACTGTCCTGCAATCAGACCCCTCCCTTTACCTGTTATGGAAAACAGTCGGATTCCAGGCACAATCCATTGTCCTAGCACAACCAAATCTGGACCTTTCTTTAAGTTATGATAAGAGGAAGCTGCATACCAAAATTTGGTGGTCCTAGCTTTTACTGTTTCAGAGATTTCTTGAACAAACTAACTCATTGATGGATGGACATAGTTTCTAAAGTATATAGTAAAATTTTGGAAAATAATGTTTTAAGTGGTCCCCCCAACAAGTGATACTACATTGCTTATCCTAAAGTGAATTAATCTCTTTTGTGTATCAACCCTTGATCTAGCTGTTGTCATTATAACACTATGGTGTAGAGTAGATGCTTCCTAAATCAGCAATAGGGCTTACTCTGTCGATGCAGTTAATTCACCTCTCCAAAAGGTGGCAATTAGGTTAAAGGAAGAAGGAAGAATTCTTCCATTAACTTAGCTGCATCTCCATTGGAGATTAGGTTAAACTAACTACAGACAGTCCCCGGGTTACGTACAAGATAGGGACTGTAGGTTTGTTCTTAAGTTGAATCTGTATGTAAGTCGGAACTGGCATCCAGATTCAGCCGCTGCTGAAACTGACCGCCAGTTCTGACTTACATACAGATTCAACTTAAGAACCCCAAGCTTCCCCAAGTCAGCTGCTGCTGAAACTGATGAGTGCTGATTCCAGGAAGCCTGGGGCAGAGCAACTCTGCCTCGGGCTTCCTGTAGTCAGCGCTGGTCAGTTTCAGCAGCAGCTGACTTGGGGACGCCTGGGGCAGAGCAGCTGGGGTGCTGCTGGGTTGCTCCAGTAGCACCGCTCCTCGGCGCTACTGGACCAACCCAGCAGCACCCCAGCTGCTCTGCCCCAGGCGTCCTGATTCAGCCACTGCTGAAACTGACCAGCAGCTGCTGAATCAGGACCTGGGGCAGAGCAGCTGGGGTGCTGCCGGGTTGGTCCAGTAGTGCCCAGAGCGGGTGCTGCAGGACCAATCCGCAGCGCCCCAGCTGCTCTGCTCCAGGGTCCAAAACAAAAGCCTGGTCTGCTGGGGGGGGGCACACTATCCGCGCCCCCCCCCCAGCAGACCAGGGACACAGGGAGCAGAGCAGCAGCGGCAGCGGGGTGCCGCGCCTCTGAGGCTTTGCTCTGGCAAAGTCTCAGAGGCGAGGGACCCCGCCACCCCCCCGCGGCTGCGGCTTCAGTCCCGGTGCCTGTGGTCTGCTGGGGACCGTCCCCAGCAGACCACAGTCACTGGGTCTCAAGCGGCAGCAGCGGCGGTTCCCGCCCGGTGCCCCTGGTCTGCTGGAGACGGTCTCCAGCAGACCAGGGGCACCAGAGCAGCTTACGAACGGGGCTTTCTCGCCCCGGAGCTCGCAGGTAGCAAGCCGCTATCTCGACCTCCGGGGCGAGGAAGCCCTGTTCGTAAGTGCGGATCCAACGTAAGTCGGATCCGCGTAAGTCGGGGACTGCCTGTATGGCATAACATTTTATACAACCCTGAGCAACACAGCTAACTTTTAAGCACAGACCAGGCCTCAGTGCACCATTAACAAAAGTACCTGCTAGACATGCTTTCAATACCACTATCCACATGAAGGGATTTTTAAAAAGTTACACACACACTAATAGTAGAGCATCCATATACTACAGTATAAGGAGTTGGGGCGTATGACTATAGAAAACTCCCCCCTATTGAAATGTCAAAACCAACTAATCTCACTATGGCTAATCTGCAAATCTTGATGACAGTGTAGATTACCCAGCCTGGTAACCTAGCAAGACTCCAAAGAAGCTCATCTCTTAGGGATTATATCACCACTTAGGTTTGCTTTAGATAGAATTATCTGGAGCAATCTTAGAGGAAACCAATTTCAACTCTCATATTTCATTTTCAGTGTTCTCAGTAAGACACCCCACTTGCTCAAATATTAAAAAGAATGGTACGTGCACATATAAACCCAGGCACATCGATTTGGGTTATATGCAACAACCAACCAGAGATAAAAGTCAGACAGAAAGCTGTTGACAGATGCTGTATAATAAGCCTCTTAACCTTAAGTTTTGGCAAAGAAGTCCTTCATTCTTCATCAGCACAGCTTTAATACTTCCTTTTAAAATACACTGAAAATGAAAGATTATTTTTTCTCTCATTGGCTACTACAGAGGATCCTTTTGATACTTTTATACATCCAGTGCTACTCCTGGATGCTAGTCCACTGAATAAAAACACTTTATCATAATGTTATATTGTTTAGTTTTGGAAGCTGAGATCTTTGCAGAAATTAGTTTTTCCTCAAGGGACAATGTAGGGGGAGGGGGCGGAGGGAAGCATTTTACTATGGCTTTTTTATTTGTCTGTTTTCATAGGAACACTGACTAGACTTCAAAAGGGAAGGTGCCTAGGTAGACATTTGCTCACAAATTTGAAAAACGAGCATCTGGAAAGGTGGACCAGAACCAACATATAAGCACCAAAGTATCAGTGATCTGGAAGAGCTGCAGGAAAACGTCAATAGCTCCTGTCATCTCTCTCTGTTCGATCGGCTGCTGTTTTATCAGCAAGATGAGGCAAAGATTTCAGTTCGTTATTCTGATGAGAATAGAACAAAGCTGATTAGACAGTCCTTGCTAGGAGAGGAGAAGGATAACTTAATGAACTAATCACTGCCGGGTACCTTGTGTGTCCAAAACACTGGTGCAAAGCGGGTGTAGGATAGTGTTTTAAAATGTCTTTGCACCAATACTTTTGTGTACATTGGAGAGAGCCAACACAGCATGAACTGTTCTCACATGAGGTGTGATTGCATGCAAGCTGGAGCTCTAGAACATACATATAAAGGATCCCCTTCCCTCCACATCTCCCCCTTCTGGAATTGCAGTGGGATCCTGTTGCTAAATGGAAAGTGCAGCATTGTTACAGGTGCAGCATTTCTAACAATGAATGAATCTTAGGGTACATCTAGACTATCGCGTTTTGTCGACAGAAGTTTTGTCGACAGTATCTGTCGACAAAACTTGTGTCGACAAAGAGCGTCCAGACACATTGAGTTCTGTCGACAAAGCAAGCTGCTTTGTCGACAGAACCCTGTAGTCTAGACGCAACCCTACAGGCAATAACACCTTCTGTCGACAGAACTCTGTCGACAGAAGGTGTTATGCCTCATAAAATGAGGTTTACCAGCATCGACAAAACTGCTGAGTTCTGTTGACATTATGTCGACAGAACTCAGCAGTAGTGTAGACGCTGGTATAGTTTTGTCGACAAAAGTCCACTTTTGTCGACAAAACTCAGTAGTCTAGACACACCCTTACTCTGTTTGATAAATGGAGAAGTATGTTAGCCATTAGAGCCACACCATGACCAGCTCATGATTTTATCATGAGTCCAATGCCATTATTCTCTCAAAGCTCCAGTTCTTGTAATAAATAAGGAAATGAAAAGATCACACTTTCTTTTTTTTTTTTTTTTTTAAATCTTGTGATTTTTTTGAATGCTTGGGGCTGACAATACCACAGCCAATATTATTATTTGCAGCTTTTGGTTTGTGCTGTTTGGAGTATGAAGACATTTGTACGTATATAATTTTAAATCTATACCAACAAAAGTGGCCTCTTTCTGCTGCCGGCCCTCTCACATAATAGATCAGATCCTTAGTTGATGTAAATCTGTGTAACTCTGACTTCACTGGAGCAAGGCTGACATGTACCAGCTGAAGTTCTGGCTCCATATGATACGTATTATACCCTGTAGTCACAATATGGTATCTCTGCTGGGTGCGTATTGTAGATAGAAAAGAGGACTGTAAAGTAACGGAGGGATATAGCAATGACATGTTGGCACAGTCATAAGCTTTCTGGTAGGCATAACAAATCTCACTGTTGTTCGGAATCATCATTTTTAACTCTCAGTCCTCGGTTAAGTAGAGACAGTGGCCCACAAAGATGCATTACACAAACTCATCACAACAACTGATGTACCAGGCAAAAGGAGTCAATGTTTAAAGTCACACAAACAGCAGACCCGAGTTTATTTTATTACTGATTTTTCCATGAAGGCACTGGAACTGACAATTGCTAATGCTATGTCTGGCATTGACTTGCTGCGAATATCTCTGCAACAACAACTGATAACAAAAGCTGAGAGCCTGCACGTTATTCTCATGTTTGTACATTAATTCCATTTTGAAGATTTCAGAATCCCCATCCCGAATCTACACAAGCATTTCAGCTCGAGAACTGAAGTCAGCCAGACAGAATGGTGCCACGAAACTACAAACACAGGATGATTTTTTATTACAACACTTTGCACTATTATTTCTCAATGCACTGACAGTAATATGCAGTGTGTAAAAATATACATTCATCATAAAGATGTTAGATACTAATTCCTGCAGCTTAATTTTCTTAAGGGCACCATGCCATTTTTCAATTAAGGCAGGATGATGTTATTAATCATAAAAAATTGCTGATGTGTAAAATTATGTTTCCTTTCTAGCTGTGCTCTCTGCTTGGTTTTATTTCAGTTACTGAAAAATGTCTGTTACTGTACCTCTGACCTACCCTAACTCAGAGCTGGTAGTAAGATTTAAGCGACAGCATCCCTCAGTGAGAGTTAAATCCTGCTCCCAACCTCTGTTATGGGGAAAGCTGCAAACCTGTGGAAAGAGTTCAAAGATTTAGAGAGCCTAATGTGGGCCTTCAGCATCCAGCTTGTGTCCTCTCAGCCACTGCATTTCCAGCTCACTGAATGCAGGCTGAAATGAGAGAGCCAGTAGCTATGGGTGCTAAGGGTGTATTGTCCATCCCTCTCTGCCATTGGAATAAAGTACAATGCATCATGTAACAAAATGGCAGCTTTCACAGAGGCTGGAGCTTAAGCTCTGGGATGCTGCAAAAGGGGAGGGTCCCACCACCCTGGCTCCAGCCCAAGCCTAAATGTCTTCAGTGTAATTAGTCCCAGAGACTGAGTCCCCTGAGCCTGAGTCAGTTGACGTGGGCCAGCCACAGACATCTTTTTGCTAGGAAGAGATACCCAAACACCGCAATCTAGTTAGCTTAACAACACATGGTTAGGGGGGATTTGATTACAGTCTGTAAGTAGCTATATGGAGAACAAATATTTAATCATGGGCTCTTCAGTCAAGCAGAGAAAGCTGATCCAAAGGCTGAAAGTCAAAGTTAGACGAATTGGGTCTGGAAATAAGGAATACACATCTGACCACAAGGATAATTAAACTTTTCAATAATTTACCAATGGTCATGGTGGATTCTGCATCCCTGACTATTTTTACAGCAGGATTAAACAGTGTCTAAAAGAGCTGTCCTAGGAATTATTTTGGAGGAGATCTATGGCCTATGTTACACAGGTGGTCAGACTAGATCACCACAAGGGATCCTGCTGGCATTGGAATATGTCAATCTATGGCATCATTGGACATAACCCAATGTCTGGAACTTTTCTCTGCCCATCACAGGTAAGAAAAAATGCAGCCTTAGCCATGGAGAAAAAGAGTAGGTTTTGCTGGCACCCTTAGCAGGACACCACGGTAGTAGAAGTCCAAGAATTTATCCTTTGGCACGCTCATTATCTGAAACATGTAGCACCAGAAAAGTGCTCTGTGCGGCTCATGGACAGAGATGGAGAACTTAGTGACAAACCACCCACCTGCAGTGTCAGACCCAACCCACTGGCAGCCTTCTCCAGCCTAGTGTCCAATCCCCTTCCCATCTACAGATTCCTCCCCTCCCACACATCACCCAGCACTAACTGTGGAGCCAGCTCACAGATTCCATGGAGGGCCTTCTAGTCTCCCCAGCTAACTGGTCCTCTCCATCCAGCCACAGCCATGGACTGGCAGTTCCTCATTTCCTCTTCACACAGAAACTCTCCCACCTAGGGACGTAAAATTACCTTTTAATCAGTTAGCCATTTAAATGTTACATTTAACTGGTTAATTCCTCAAACAGGATGGGCAGGGGCTGTTCCAGCTCTGCTGGGGGCCCGCCGTGGATGGGAGGCTGTTCCAGGCCAGCTGAGCCACCGGTTAACTGGTAAGCATCACCCTTATTGTGTGGTACTTACTGGTTAACCACTGACATACCTATTACCAACACCAGTCACTCACTCACTACTTACTCATTACTCACGCCCATCGCTTTGTCACCCATAATCTCCTAGAAACAGCATCTTTTCCCACTAACACGTGGCCCTCCTACCTCTGCTTCAGAACTGTTCCCTTGTTTATCCCACCACCATCTGGTCCTATTTTGGCTCCCCTCCTGATTTTTTAGTAACCTCCTGCTGTTCTTTCTTCTGAACCATCAACTGTGTCAGAGTTGCCCACTTTCTCCATTTTACTAAACTCCAGCACTGTGCATGGAGAGATGACTGTGATGCTGGCAGATCATCTGCCAGCTCATGCCAACCCCCGTAGGCTTCAATGATGACTGACAAATGCATAGCTGGAAACCAATCTAGCTTACCTGGGGGTTCGTATTATTAAAGTAGGTATTATAGCTATGTGTGTTGTGTTTAGACTTTAAGGAATACTTGTAGGATGTGTCTGTATTTATCTTACTTATAATATCTGCATCTCATGTCATAAAGGTAATGTTTAAATGTTTGCTCTGTAACTATACAATGTTTGCTAGACTCTGTAAATCACCCACAGCCAGAGAAGAAGCATTATCAAATGTGAAATACCAGTTCATCACAAGGAGTGTTATCTTCTCCCCAACATAACAAGATACCAGACTGGGGACAAAAGAATTTGTTGACTGCTTTCCTCACATCACTGAAGAGCATATGAGCCCAGGACCTCATACCATCACAGCCTGAACACTGGGGGAAGGGAATAGACATAAGGATAACTTATTACTCATATGCTGCTTGAACTCTAAGGGGGGAGGGGGAAGGATTTCTGCACATAAGCAAGGAGTCCCCAAGTATTTTGTCTAGCTTAGCCTTAAAGGATATACAAAATCTGTTAACTATAGAAATTGATATTACCTTTTGAAACCTGACTGATTTATTTGTGTGCGTATGCTTGCATGCTTTCACCTTGTAAATAACTCATTACTTTTTCCTAGTTAATAAACTTTGTTAGCTTGTTAAAGGTTTGGCTATAAAGCAGCGTCATTGGTTTGAGATCTGATTACAACTGATCTGGGGTTACTGGGAGTCACCTAACTATTATTGTGATTTTTGGTGTCAAGTGATCATCTATCATCACAAAGTCAAGCTTGCCTTGGTTCCAAGGCAGACTGGAATGAGACTGCCTAGGACTCTATGGTAAGACTATTATGGTACTTTAAGGAGTTCACACTTGTCACTAGGTTGATGCAATCTAAGTTAGGGATGTAAGAGACTAGTCTACTATCCAATAAGCTTCTGCTTATCTGATAGATGACTAGTGATACGACTAGTCGCTTCCCCCCTCTTGCTTCTATCAGAAGCAAGGGAGGTGGAGAAGGAACTGGTGCTGGGAGAAGACAGCTTAAAAGCTGGTCCAACCCCCCTCCCCCCCACCGCCGCAGCACCATCTCCACAGGGGGCAGGAGAGGTAGAGGCACAGCAGAAACAGCGCGAGCGGGGACTGAAGCAGTCACCACTAGCACCACTTCTACTGCGATTCTGCTTCTGAAATGTACAAGAGCTCCAGCAGGACTCTTGTACATTTCCAAGGGGCTGAGGAGCTACAGGGAGTGCAGGGCCAGCGGGGAATCTCCCACTGGTCTCGCGCTCCTTGCAGGGCTTCTGCTTTTGAACTGTAGCAAGAGCCGGGTTAAAAGTCTGAAATCAAAATCACTGCTATCAAATTCATAGCAAAACTCTGAGTTAGCTTCATCACTTTGAGTGAATTCAGCCTCTGAAATTTTATATTACACTTAACCACTAACCAGTGATCTTTCCATTAAAAGTATTCCTTTTTTCCACTCTAAGGAGAGAAAAAGCTAGGAGCACTGAAAGGATAGGAGAAGGGAGGGAAATCCTTACTGGTGCTACCTATAGCTTGGTGAGCATTCAATAAATTAATACTATATAGTAGTTAAGAATAAAATAGGACCTGTGTTCCCTGTAAGCTGAGCACATAAGTGGCCACCCAGGAGAGATTCAAATGCCAGCCAGCTGATTAGCAGAGTACCCACAGCTGGCAACATGTGTTTCTACTGATGGTGCACATCCAAACATCTCAGTGTGCATAACAAAATTTATTCTGCACATGGATGGAAAAAAAATAGAGGGAACATTGACTAAGACCCTTCAGAAACACATTTCCAAATATCTTACAGTACATGTTCTGTCACTTCCTAAGTATTCATCATGTTCTTTCCTCTAGAGAATATACATATATAATTTGAATATAGAAAACCCATTAGGGAGCTATTTAAATCCATTAATTTCTGGGCACATTAATCACCTTATTTCTGTGACAGACTGTATGGAAGAAGCCAGAAGTTGAAGGAAAATGTCCATATTTAATATAATGTTTTAATGAATCTGCCTTTGTTTTATTTTAAAATATACACACTCTAACCTCACTGCAAAGCTTAAATGCACACAGCACTCCCTGCAATTTTAGATTCCTTTTTATTCCTGGAAACCTTGAGGAGTCAAGTGTGTTTTTAATAAGGCAGATGAGGCAGGATTTCTCAGTGCTTATGATAGTGGTGAGGTGGTCAGCTCTTTATTGACTTTCTGCAGTACTGCAGCTACACACAGAACAGACAATCCAGCTTTATGAGCCTGCATTAGGTAGGAAAAAAGACCTAGAAATTTCCAGTTTGCCTTGTTGTGCTGCTTTTCAAATGTGCACAGGAAAAAATGAGAGTTTTTTTAAAAACTGCAGTTTTGTTGCTAAGTCATAACTGCAGCAACAAAATATATCTAGGAAGTGTTTACAGAAGCCCTTTAAAGAATTAATAGATTTCAGCAAAATAAAAGTAACAGATTGTGTATGACAAATTATTGTATGTAAAAAAAAATTAACATTCCATATTATGGTGGACAAAAATCCATGAATTTACTACTAAAATATTTTATAATCTCTATTAAATTAGCTACACACAGAGCGAGAGAGAGACAAAGACAGAGGTAGGAGTGTGTGTGTGTGTGTGTCTGTGTATACACACAGACTGTGTGATAGCGTCCATGCACATATGTATACAAGAAGGCGTAGAAAGAAAATATACAATGCCCTGAGGTCCTATAAAGCTTTTATTGCCATCAGCATGGTAACTGTATTACTAATGAGTGAATGCTCACAAGTTACACATTTTCCAAACCAAGCATCAGTGAAAACTTTATGCACCCCACCACTCCATGTGTTACTTGTGACATTTTGTTCATTTTATTTTGGTCCTTTTTATTATGCCCACCTACTCTTCTTAAGTACTTTCAGAAGGGATAGTACAGTAGTTCGTTTCCTAGCCTGGATCTTGGAAGATCTGTATTCAGTTTCTTACTCTGCCAAGATCTTGGCAAATCATTTAGGATTAGAATTTTTAAAAGGTATTCAAGCATCTAAGATTCAGAAACTAATAGGAGATAGGTGCCTAGTGGGATTCTCCAAATCACCCATCTACATTATTAGGCTCCTAAATACTTTTCAAATCTGTCCCTAAGTCTCTGTGTGGTTCACTTCACGATCTGAAAAATGGGGATAATGATACTTCCCTACTCTATAGAGGTGTTGTGAGAGTAAAAACACTGAAGATTTTTGGGTGCTCAGATACTCCAGTGATGGGAGCCTATAAGTACCTAAAACAGTTGCTATTGAAATAATGCCATACACACACAAACATATTGCATACCAGATAATGGATATGGACCTAAATGGACAGTAAGACCTGTACCCCACACTAAAAACATGTTAAGTGCAAGAAAGCTGCACAACTCCTACTTGTCAACTGAGGCATGGATAGGCAATTCCCCCCTGCGGGGACATTAAGTTGACATAAAGATGCATATAGTATCATAAAACATACATACAACAGCACAAACACAGTAATATGCCACACTCTTACTTCTCTTTGCTATTTTAAAGAACTCAGCAAAGTCAGGTATAAAACTGTCTACACAATAGGATTTGAAAGTCTTGAGCAACTGCTCTGGTAATTACTGAAATATTTTCAGAACATACATCCTGATCCTGGAAAACACTCAGCATGTGCTTAACATTGAGCATGTGCTTAAATTCTATTGACTTTAATGAGATATAAGCTGATGCTTGAAGTAATTCATATCCTTCGATGCTTTCTGAATACAGATGCTTCCCTGTTCAGGGCTCTAATGTCTATTATCCCTTTGTTTTATAGTTACCTGGATACTTTGTCTTTCCCTCTCTAGGTAGAGAGCTGACCTAGTTATATCAGAAGACAATATTTGTAGACAATTTGTTAGAGATATCAAACACAAGAAAGAACTTGGTCAGACTTAAAACTAAACTTGTCATTTCAAGACTGTGAAAAATGGTGGTTGGACTATTTCGTTTCATACCACAACCCCATTTTTGAGTGCTACGGTTCTGGAATTTTCTTACACGAAATAAAACTCAGTAGATGACTACTGGTTTCACTCCTTGTTCCCTCCTTGTTCCACGAGTAACGGTAGTTCGGAATAGGAAGCCTAATCCGAACTACCTAGTCCGTGCCGCGTGTAGCCGCGGGGCACGGAGTCCGCACTAGCGGACATTTTAAAATGGCGGCGCCCGGCAATATGCAAATGAAGCCCGGGAAATTCAAATCCCAGGCTTCATTTGCAACTCCGGTTGCCTACATTACCACCCTAGTTCGAACTAAGGTGGTAGTGTAGACATACCCGAGGAGACTAAGGGGGAATATGATAAATATCTATAAAATTATGACAGGTACGGAGAAAGTGAATAAGTTATTTACTTGTTCCCATAAGAACTAAGGGTCACCAAATAAAATAAATAGGTAG
Source organism: Pelodiscus sinensis (assembly GCF_052426305.1). Classification (NCBI taxonomy): domain Eukaryota; kingdom Metazoa; phylum Chordata; order Testudines; family Trionychidae; genus Pelodiscus; species Pelodiscus sinensis. The sequence goes on from NC_143052.1 coordinate 214,776,680, forward strand.
CAGGTTTAAAAACAACAAAAGGAAGTTTTTCTTCATGCAGAGCAAAGTCAACCTGTGGAACTTCTTGCCAGAGGATGTTGTGAAGACCAGGACTTTAACAGGGTTAAAAAATGAACTAGATAAATTAATGGAGGCTAGGTCCATCCATACTTCTTAGCCAGAATGGGTACGAATAATGTCCCTAGCCTCTGACAAAGGCTGGGAATGGGTGACAGGTAATCATCAAGTGATCCCCCTCCTGTTTATTAACCACTGTTAGAAGACAGGATCTGGGCTAGACCGACCTTTGGTCTGATCCCGTATGGCCATTCTTATGTGCACTGAGGCATGTGTAGATGTGCACCACTAGCAGAAACCCACACTACCAACTGTGGGTGCTCTGCTAATCAGCTGGGTGGCTTTTGAATCTCTCCTGGGTAGCCACCCAAGTGCTCAGCTTACAGGGAATATTGGTGCTAAACACTCTCAACTCACCTGTACGTCAAAGGGAGACAAATGTGTTAGATATCTCCCAGGATATATTTAAGTCAAATGTAATTTTTACTCACTGAACACAGTTTAAACAGTCAAAACTATTAACAGTGTCCTACTTTTAAAAAATCCCTTCTTTCATTACTTGTTTCAAATACCCAAAGCAAAATAACAAAACAGAACTTTCCTCTGCCTATGGTGAGGGTGATATTCCTATCCTTTTCTACATTGGTGCAGTCAAATGATGTTCCAGGTTATGGGCAGAACCTGCCCTCAATCCATGTGCTTAATTCCCACTGAAATCAATAACTCCACCATGAGGGTAGTAATAAGCGGGCATATATGTGCAAGCTGAAACAGTATGTTCTGAATAATTCATTTTAAACTATTGCACAGATGCAAAACATTACTGATAATTTCTAACCAGCACAGAGGACTTTTCTCTTCCTCATGCAAATATGTGACTGTCAGTAAAGTTGAATAAAGCCCAGGGTATCTCTCAAAAGGATAACAGACCTCACAGCATGTGTGTGAAGTACTTACCAAGTGAAACCAAATTTCAAGAACATCGTGTGGAGTGTGCTTATATAACTATCCTCAATCTGATTTGCCAGGACATACTGTCTCTTTCTATGGTTGTAGCTGAATAAAGGAGTTGATGAAAACATATGCATTAATATTACATGTATTTAAATATAAATAAGATATATTCAGTCTACAAGAACCAATTCAGGGTATTTTCTATAGATGACTTTTCAGGAGATGTATACATAGAAAGCCCAACATTTAGGGCCTGATTTGGATCTCAACTATACCAATGTAAACTTGGAGCTACTTCGTTGTATTAAACTAGCATAATTTGATTGCTTTCAGAGAATTCAGATCCTGCAACTACAGTCAGTAGGCCTATTTGAATGTAAAGTTCCTTATGAGCAAAGTACCTGAATAATTCCAATTGGGATTACAATCAAGCTCCAAGAGCTCGACATGTTTAAAATGTATAGGTTTCTTTTTAAAATCAATAAAAAAAAACACCTCATCTCTCATTGAAGTTATGCTTTAACCAACTAGCTATTATTATGAAGGAATTCACTGTAAAATATCAGTAATGGGTGAAAAAATCAACCAATATCCATCAAATTTCAATTAAAAGACATCACACAAACCAAGAATAGTAGTAGGAACCTTTACTGAATAACCAGAAAATGATGGGCACTCTTCCCATTTGCCCTGACTCTTTTATTCTTTTGCTAGTTTAATTCTTGCCATTAGACCCTCTTACATGCTGTAACATGTACAGAATGGATTTTCTGTTCAAGGTTCCAGGAATTCACTCACACACACTCACACCATCATCTCTCAGAGGGTCCAAGAACTGCAATTAACACATTAAGAAACAATAACTGCCAAGGGAGCAACCCATATAAACAGTGTGTAGCTGATGTAGTAAGAATTCAGGTTGGAAAAGGAGTATTCCTTGAGGAATAGGAAAAAGAAAGAAATGGAAACATCTCACAATATTGCTTTAGTCTTTAGCTGGGGAACACTGGAATCCATTTGTACATCTTTTTTTGTTTTAATATCAATACTTTAAACTAGAGCTTGTTGAATATTAAATATGTTTACAAAAACAATTGTCTTTCATTTTGAAGTGTTAGAAACTGACCTGTTTTTTGCTCTTTCAAATGTTTCTTCATTGTTTAAAAATAAAAATAAAAACACTGAAGTGTTAATCAATGGTTTTCAGTAAACAAAAATATCGATAATGTTTTGATTAACAATTGGAAAAAAATAAATGACAAACGTTGACAACTGATTTTCATATTTTTCTCATTTTCCAAAAAATATTTAAAAATTCAACTTTTGTATTTGAAATATTCAAGACTACCCCCAGACAAAATACCACATGTTAAACATAACCAATGTTCTTGACAGAAAGATGAATAGGAGGCCTTGAATCACTGGGTATCTTTCATTCTTGGTTTATTATTTAGTTTAGTAAGATGATGAATTTTCATCCACCTTGCTACATTTCCCTCCCCTCCCTTCCATCTTTTAATCCTGACTTCTGCCTTTAGAGGTGGAGCCTCAGCACATGTAATTTGTAATCCCTCTGTTAACGTCAATGAAACTGACATCCTACACCAATAGAAGATCTGCCCCTCAATGTTTACCCATCTGACCTTGCAGTAACAAAAGGGAACAGCCTCTGCCTTCTCCGAGGTTCAGATCCAGTGCCTATTGAAGTAAATGGAGAGCCGCCCATTGAACTGAATGTTTTGTCTGTGAAGAACTTAATGTCAAACAGGACCTGATTCAAAGCATAATAGAAAAGTGGACCAACTTTCTTGAGGTGAGATTGTTATCAGCTCTCCTCATTCCTCCAAATGCTTCAGAACCTGACATTGTGTCTTCCATGTAGTCACACTGAGCTCCATTAAACAAAAGCATAAGAATGGTGTAAATTGTATGTTTCCAAATGCAGCTATATGAAAGTTACTATAGTAATGACGATCAAATTTCAATTTTTTAAAGGCAGTGGATTTAAATATTTAACCAGTGGATTTTAATATTATATTCTGACCCAATCTTACTACCCTTCCTCACACAGAATACCTTACTCTGAAAAGAGTTCCACTGAAACTGCTAAAGGGTGGTAGAATAACCCTTAGGAAATTGCTGAGTTTCTGTAAAGAGAAAAAGGCCTGGTGTTGGAACCCTCTCTCAGGTAGGCAGTCCCACTGAAGTCAAAGTGAATAAGAAATTACTACCATGCTGATAATTCAGCATTTGAGGTTTAGTAATTTTAATAAACAAGAACCAGGGCCTGATCCTGTTCCCTTGAAGGTCAACAGGAGCTATATTGACCTCAACAACACCAGCAGGAAGCCCTTAACATTTTTTCCACTGAAATCCAAAGCCAAGAGAATGACAATGGAAAAAATACAATGTATAAAGCAATTTTCCCCAGGCACAATTCTCACTGAAGAGCTCTATATCAATGTAAAATACATCTAAAATATTACAAAAACCTTCATAAAATTCCAACAAATCCAACCTAGAGAGAGAAAAGGAAGTAGGAAGCAATAAATACAGGGATAGCATTAGTCATGCTTAAAACACCTTTTGGGAAAGGGAAAATGCTTTTTAAAATTGAGGCAGATGCTGGATATCCATTTGGTGAATCTGACTAGTATTTGAAAAACATCTGATCATCCAGGATGACCTGAAGCTTCTTTCTCATCATTCAGAATATAATGTGGCACATTGTAGAAACTGTATTATTTTTATTTTCCAGTTTTCAGTGTTTTGTACAGAGTGCTGCTGTGTTCAAGTGAACGAAATAAAAGCATAAACAGTAAGTGCCATCTGGAGAACATTCTTTGAGCATGCTGAGAAATAGCAGCAGCTTGTGCACTACCTGTGATAAATACATGTCATTAAAGAGTCAAAAATTGCTTGTTTCTCTGTGATCTAGCTGCAGCAAAATGCATGTGACTTAATCCTGCACTAGGGTGGTTCCTATCTAACATGGTGCAGCAGAGCACACTATGGCAGAGTAATTTCTGAAGAGCATTACAGTAATGTGTTGTATATTAATTTGCCCAGGTAAATCCTGTTGATGCACGCTAAATATTCCTTAGTGAACTTTAAAATAGTGCTGTTGAAACAGTATGATGTTAAAGAACACTAGTGCCTCTTTAGAGTGCATCAGTGGATTTTATAGGGTCTAATTACTTGTGCTAGAAATTTCACTCATGTAGTTCACATTGCCTTATTGTGTAGATAAACCCTGACTGTCTGTTTCACAATCATTTGTTACCATCAGTGTTACTAACAAAGTCAATCCCACAAATTCCTGTACTCCCACAGCAGTGGTGTTTGTCACTAAACTGAGCTTCTATGGGCAATGGATTTAAAATCTGATGCGTCTTTGCCCGGTTCTGAATGCCCAATGTCATCAATGATGTTCTTAGAGCTGCTAGTGAGAGGTGGAACAATTATCTGTGGTCCCTTTAAACTGTCAGTTTATCAGATTGAATAAAATATGATAGTCTTTTTTTACTCGAGCATTAAGCCTGTCCACTCTTTCCTGGAACAATAAAGAAGCAGTTTGCTTGATATCTCAGGTTTGCAACATGCACCTCCCTCTTGTTAAGAAGTTACTTCTGATTTTAGCTTTTTATGGGATATTGTCCAGTTGTGCAAACAGGTTTATCCAGATCTTATTGACCTTAATGGGTTTTTTTCTATTGCTTTCAGTAGTCTTTGACTCAGGCACTCAGCAAAGATTAGCTGGATGAAAATCAATAAAAAGACAATGTAATTATTCTGATAATCAGCTACTCAGCCACATCTGACAAGTCTTGATCCCACTGTCTTCCATTTCAAACACACACTGTCTTCAATAAGACCAATATTGGGCCCCTCACTTGAAAGGGGAGAGGGGTTCTGACTTTGGGTAAGTTACTGTAATAAAATCCATGAAGTAGGAGGAGGAAGAGGACAGGACCACATCTGCTGTTCATACCTATGTGACCCTTCTGTAACAGAGTTGGTCAAATGTAACAGAGCAGAATCTAACTCATTTTCCAAAGCATTATAGGGACTCACCTGCCCCTCCCAAAATTCTACCCTTTTATGCAGAGTCTGCCCTTCTCTATATTCAGTTGCTTCCACTACACTGGTTATCTGCTTTAACCTTCAACCTGGCACTTCACATAATTAGCTTTCAGTTGGACAGGGGGAGACATGACATGGATGCTTGGGAATCAGTGAAGTTCAGGAGTCTGAGCTGTCCAAGGGCCACACATTATCCACTTTCCTCTGTTGGAAAATGCAACAGCAAAATTGGGCTCTTAGTCTGCAACATGGAACAATCATTTGCTTTTATCTTTTAGAAACTTGTTACTTTCTATAAATATGTTTTAAAACCAGTTTTGGATCTTTGGATGTGGTTCCCTATAAAATATGGTCAGAGGTAACGACCCCCTCTCTGTTTGATACCATGCCTTTGATGAAGCACCTTGTGTAGGAAGCAAGGGTTTCTTTTCCAGGATTATATTTTAATTTGTGGTTCATACGTTTTCATCAAGAAACAGGAATGAAAAGAAAATCAGTAATTTGTGAAATAAGACGTTCATATAGCCAAGACCCGTACTTGTCATCAAGGGCCCAATCCTCAAATGAATGGAGGAGCATCACCAACTCCCAGGGCACTTGGCAAATCCACAAGGTCAGGTCTTATCTGTAATAAAAGGGTACAGTAAAAATCCAGGGGCACAGAAAATCCACACATTCAGTCCTCACTCAGATCATGCTGAATTGTCAAACAAAAAAGAAGCTCAGAGGGGTAGCGATGTTAGCCTGTAACTGTAAAAACAACAATCAGTCCAGTGGCACCTCAGATGGAAAGCTCATGATTTAATGCATTTACAGTAAACTTCTGATAATCTGGCATCTTTAGGACTCATGGGGTGCCGGATTATCAGATATGCCAGACTATTGGAAGGGGGGGCTGTGAGAGGTCTGGGGTGGAGTGGGGGGCATGCGCCCCTTGACACTGTGGAACCAACCTAGCAGCACCCCAGCTGCTCTGCCCTGGGCTTCCCGGAGTCATCCGCTGGTCAGTTCCAGCAGCGGCTGAATCAGGGATGCCTGGGGCAGAGCAGCTGGGGTGCTGCCAGGTTGGTCCCGCAGCGCCGAGGGGCGGCACTACGGGACCAACCCAGCAGCACCCCAACTGACCAGCAGCTGACTCGGGGAAGCAGCTCCAATTGTCCGGCTGCCCAGAGCACTTCCGGGTTCCAGATGGTGCCGGATCATCAGGAGTACCGGACCATTGGATGCCAGACCACTGGAGTTTTACTATATTAGTCTCTAAGTTGCCAAAGGACTGTTTGTTTTTTTAAAAGCTGCCATTTTTTTAAATTACATTATTATGTTTTTGGAGTCTGTTCCTATAAGTAGGTTCCTCCCAAATTCATGGTCCATTTTGTTCAATTCCACAGCCACAGCATTTTAAAAATAATGAACTTAATTATTTCAGCTTTTTACATCTGAAATATCATGGTGTTGTAATTGTAGGGGTCCTCATCCAAAAAGGAGTTGTGCGGTGTTAGATTATTGTGCGTGTGTGGGAGGGGGGGGGGTTGTTGTACTGCTACCCTTACTTTTGCACTGCCGGTGGTGGCAGAGCTGCCTTTAGAGCTGGACAGCTGGAGAGCAGCAGCAGATGCTGGCTGGGAGCTCAATTTTGAAGGCAAGTCATCACCAGTAGCCGCACAGAAGTAAGGATGGCATGGTAGAGTACTGCCACTCTTACGTCTGCACTTTCTCCTTCAGAACTGGGCCCTCAGTCAGCAGCCACTATTCTCTAGCTGCCCAGCTCTGAAGGCAGCAGTGCAGAAATATGGCATGGAGTACTGTGGTATGTAATGTTGCCTCTGAAGGCAGCACTCCACAAGAGCTGCCACTTTCCCATGTCGCTCAGCTCTGAAGGTAGTGCAGAAGTAAGGGTGGCAGTATCGCAACCCTTCTTAAATAATCTTATGACTCCTCTGCAGTTCCATTTTGGGGCAGAACCCCCAATTTGAGGACACACCGGTCTCTCCCATGAAATCTGTGCAGTATAGGATAAAAGCACTCAAAAGACCAGATTTCACAGTGTGTGACATGTTTTTCATAGTCATGAACTTGGCAGGGCTCACGAACTTGGCTTATAGGCCTTGCCCATACCAGTAATTGGTAGCTATTCTCAGAGAAGGTCTACATTCCAAATTAAAGACAATTTAAATAACTGCAATGGCTGTTGACTTTATTACTATGATTTTTTCACACACACTCTACCCTCCTATTGGAGGAGAGTCCTCACTAGGAATGCCTATGCTAGTATAAGAAGGGCAGTGTCAGTAAATGAAACCATGGGCTTTTTCTTATATGGGTGCTTATTACCACCCAGAGTAATCCTGATTTTCACTCCTGATATCTGATCACCCTAGATAGCTAACACCCACAATATGCTAGGATCTGTCCACAGTAAGGAGTTGTGTCCATTATTCTAGGGAACCAACTGCAGCAATCAATCCACTGGCCATTGATTTATTGCATCTATCACCAAGTGCTTTCCCATCAATTCTGGTACTCCACCAGGATAAGAGATCAAGTCACATACATTAGATCAACAGCAGATGTTAGTGTAGACAAGGCGTAATAGGAATTTACAGTCCTTTCACTAAAGTACTTAGAATTGCAAACAAAGGGCAGGATTAGGCTGCAGATTTCCCACATCTTTTTAAAGCACCTTAAAATAAATAATGTTAGCTATGTTTATATGTTTGCATCAACAAGTCTTTGCAGAATCAAGGGCTAAATGTTTTGAATCTGAAGACAAGAGAGCACTGATTTAGGTAGGACCCTGTCTTGCTAAGTCTTGCTCATGATAATAAGGTTTGATTGGATCAGGCCCATAGTGAAGTTGTCTTGTTTTGCCTGCAGTCAAATGCAAACCATATGCAGAAATAAAAACGTCACCTTTCCTACCCATCTCAATTTCATATCCATTTTAAAGCTTACCCTTGACCTCTTAAAATGATTAAAATGATTAATACATTTAAACAGATTTATAAAAGCACTAAACCTCACTAAATCGTAATTATAAATATTGTGTGGTTAACCTAAAATGCTTGTTTTTCCATTTTAATTTTTAGATGCACATGTCAAACTTAATAGCAGGAACTATACGATTTAATTTTGCTGTTTAATAGTGACTTAAAAAAAGAAGATCCATGTTAAATATTCAAACAGAGATACTGCCAGTATATCTAGTGCAACTTACTAGTCTCCTGACTGGAAGTACAGGGACATCTCATCCCTGGAGAAAGGAAGTCCTTGAAGCGCCAACTCTTAACCATTTATGGCTTTATCCTACAAAACACTACCTTTGATTCCACCTGAAAACTAACTTGAAGCAAGAGTATGTGTAACCCATACTAGATACTAACATGACCACTACAGAGGGATAAAGAGCCACAAGGTCCCATAACAGGACCAGCTACAGTTATCCACACCTTTCTAACCAGTGTGCTTTTTGATGGGGTTACACAGTAATGCCATAGATACTTCAATAATTTAAGATAACACAGAATGGGTCTGTCTGCTTATAAAGCAGTGCACCAGAGCTCTGTAGCCTAACAGTCCTGGAGAGAGTGCCTGCAGACAATGAACCCAGGACTTCTGGATCAAGTAGTACAAGAAACTGCTATTTAAGCTAAAGGATGGAGGGTAACTTCAAAAAACCCAATCGTAGACTTCTTTTAAAAAGGGAGGGGGGACACACATGGCAGTTCACAAAGCCTGAGTGGATGCTTAGGCTCCCTAAACAATGAACAGGGAGCACAAGCACCAACTTCTCCTCAAGTCTAGCCTGGGTGCGGATGTGCTCAAACCCCTCCCTGTCCCTACCCCATTCCACCCCTTCCCCCAAACCCTCACCCTGTCCCCCTCCATCCCTTTCCCAAGTCCCCACCTTACCCTGCCTCCTCTTTCAAGTTTACCCCACCCCTGCTTCTCCTCCCCCTTCCAGAGAATCCTGAACAATGCAAAAGAGCTGTTTGCAGCAGAGGTGCTGGGAGGGATGGGGAGGAGTTGGTGAGTGGAGCTGCCAATGGGTGAGAGGCACTGGGGGAGGGGGTTACTGGAAAGGGGAGAGGAACTTGGCTACCAGTAGGTGCTCAACACCTACTAATTTTCTCCCCGTGGATGCTCCAACCCCAGAACACTCATGGAGTCAGCACCTATGACAAGGAAAGATGGGCGCCTTAGTCTGAAATTCACAAAAGCCAGTGTGTTAGCTGGGAAATCTCCTAAATTAGAGCATGGAAGACACAAATGAGAGAGAGGGTGTATGCTATGCCCCACCCCCTTACAGAGATAGGCCCCCTACTCCAGGCTACAGGGAGACAGCTATTTTTGCCCGTGACTCAGCTGTGAACCCTCATCCATTGTGAATAAATACAGAAAGAATCACTGGACCAGAGAGATAGCATGAGAATGATGGTATAGGCTGGTAGTTGTAGAACTTAACAGGAGGGAGGAGACCCAGAATCTATTCCCCCATTCCAATGAATTTTTTAAATTTTATATGCACAGTGGAACAGCTTCAACAGAAGAGACTGATGGAGCCCAAAATAGCCATTGTCCCAGTGTTTAGGGCAGTCAGGTGCCCCAGAGAGGGTGGACCGAAGACAGTGATCAAGCGATTTGTTTCCTGCCATCCCTCTCCAGCCTCTGACAAACAGAGGCCAAGGACACCATTTTATCCCCTGGCTAACAGCCTTTTATGGACCTAACCTCCATGAAATTATCTAGCTTCTCTTTAAACTCTATTATAGTCCTAGCCTTCACTGCCTCCTCTGGCAAGGAGTTCCACAGGTTGACTACACGCTGTGTGAAGAAGAACTTTCTTTTATTAGTTTTAAACCTGCTACCCATTGATTTCATGTGGTGTCCTCTAGTTCTTCTATTTAGGGAACTAATAAATAACTTTTGTTTATCGGCCCTCTCTACACCACTCATGATTTTATATACCTCTATCATATTCCCCCTCAGTCTCCTCTTTTCTAAACTGAAAAGTTCCAGTCGCTTTAACCTCTCCTCATATGGGACCCGTTCCAAACCCCTAATCATTTTAGTTGCCCTTTTCTGAACCCTTTCCAAGGCCAAAATATGGGTATGTCTACACTACCACCCTAGTTCGAACTAGGGTGGTTAATGTAGGCAACCGAAGTTGCAAATGAAGCCCGGGATTTAAATATCCCGGGCTTCATTTGAATCTTGCCGGGCGCCGCCATTTTTAAAGCCCCGGTAGTTCGGACTCCGTGCCGACGGCTACACGCGGCAAGGAGTAGGTAGTTCGAATTAGGCTTTCCACGAGGAGTAACGGTAGTTCGAATTAGAATGCCTAATTCGAACTACCTACTCCGTGCCACGTGTAGCCGCGGGCACGGAGTCCGAACTACCGGGGCTTTAAAAATGGTGGCGCCCGGCAAGATGCAAATGAAGCCCGGGATATTTAAATCCCGGGCTTCATTTGCAACTTCGGTTGCCTACATTAACCACCCTAGTTCGAACTAGGGTGGTAGTGTAGACATACCCTATCTTTTTTGAGGTAAGGAGACCACATCTGTACACAGTATTCAAGATGTGGGTGTACCATAGTTTTATACAGGGGCAGTAAGATATTCTGGGTCTTATTTTCTATCCCTTTCTTAATAATTCCTAGCATCCTATTTGCCTTTTTGACTGCCGCTGCACTCTGTGTGGAAGTTTTCAGAGAACTATCCATGATAACTCCAAGATCTCTTTCCTAATTTGTTGTAGCCAAATTAGCCCCCATCATACTGTCCGTATAGTTGGGGTTATTTTTCCCGATGTGCATTACTTTACACTTATCCACATTAAATTTCATTTGCCATTTTGTTGCCCAATCACTCAGTTTGGTGAGATCTTCTTGGAGTCCCTCACAGTCTGCTTCTGTCTTGACTATCATAAACAGTTTGGTATCATCTGCAAACTTTACTACCTCACTGCTTACCCCTTTCTCCAGATCATTTATGAATAAGTTGAAAAGGACTGGTCCCAGGACTGACCCTTGGGGTACACCACTAGTTACCCCTCTCCAATCTGAAAATTTACCATTTATTCCTACCGTTTGTTTCCTGTCTTTTAACCAGTTCTCAATCCAAGAAAGGACCTTCCCTCTTATCCCATGGCCATGTAATTTACACAAGAGCGTTTGGTGAGGGATCTTGTCAAAGGCTTTCTGAAAATCCAAGTATACTATATCTACTGGATCCCCCTTGTCCGCATGTTTGTTAACCCCTTCACAGAACTCTAATAGATTAGTAAGACAGGATTTCCCTTTACAGAAACCATGTTGACTTTTGTCCAACAAATTAGGTTCTTCTACATGCTTCACAATTTTATTCTTTACTATTGTTTTGACTAATTTGCCCGGTACTGAAGTTAGACTTACCGATCTGTAATTGCCAGGATCGCCTCGAGAGCCCTTTTTAAATACTGGTGTCACGTTGGCTACCTTCCAGTCATTAGGTACGGAAGCCGATTTAAAGGATAGGTTACTCAAATCCCTTCTTCCTCTCAGACAGATGAAGGGCTTGAATCAGAGACTTCCCAGGTGAACACCCTTGCCACAGGCTAGAAGTCAATGAAGAAGGGCCATCTCTTTGCTCCCCACCCTCCCATTTTGGGTAAATTCACCAATAAGGACCCAATCTGGTAGATGACCTCTGAGGCCTCTCACCAGGTCAGGCCCTGCAGGTAAGTTAGGCAGAGGAATACATAGCTTCACCTGGTCCATGACCTGCTCTGTGGCTCAGGCATCAGGCCTGGGGCAGAGCACCAATGTGCATGCATGGTGGCAGAAGCACTTAGAGAACTCTTTCTGCAAAAACTTGGGCACTGTGGGAGCCTAAGCACCTACAGTGTTTAGCAGAGCAGAGATTTTAAAGTAGTAGCAGGGCCTAATTCTGGGATTTAAGTGCCTAAAGTCATTGGCAGCTAGTTGGTCAATCTACCTCCAAATTACCAGTCACTTGGTGTTCAACTAGTGAGGAAAAAAGTCTCCCCAAATAGCTATGCTGTGCAATTACTGCTACCATTTTCTCTTTAAAACTCAGGAGAAAAAGGACACTATAGTTGGAAATACATAAGAAATTAGCCATGACTGTAATTTCGGATTCAGAGGCTAAAAAGGAACAGTTGGTGCAATGCAGTTGGAATTGCTTTTCAGAGCAAACTGGTAATTCTCTTGCCAGTAAATGAATTATATTTTCATGGGAATACAGGACTTTCTTGATGCAATCCGGCAAATAACCCAAATTTTCCACAAAGAAGAATGGCCTGTCTATCACAGCATGTAAAAGGCACTGGTCCCCCAGCCCTCACATTAGCCTCAGTGTTCATCTAGGTCTAGGCTCTTTGTTATCATGTCACAATAGAAGGAGAAAAACTCTGAAATTCTAAGTCAATTGTGCTGTGTGACTCAAGATGGCTCCTCCAACTAGCCCACAATAAGTGAATTCAGAGGTTCAAGCTCGGATTTGTCAAAGGCATCTAAGGCTATGTCTAGACTGCAGGCTTCTTTCGTAAGAACTTTTTTTGGAAGAGATCTTCCAAAAAAACTTCTTCTGAAAGAGAGCATCCACAAAAGCACATCGAAAAACCGGTCTGCTTTTTTGAAAGAGAGCGTCCAGACTGAATGGACACTATCTCGCATGTAAGCTGTGATTACTATGGAAAGTGTGTCCATCAGGGCATCATTGCTTTTTCCTCTTTCCTCTTCTTTCAAAAGAACTCCCTCTTCCCCATCCACACATGCCTTTTTCCAAAAGAGCTCTTTCAGAAAAAAGCTTCTTCCACATAGAAAAAGGATTACCAATGCTGGAAAAACCCCTCTGTACTTTCGATTTACTTTCGGAAGAACGCAATTGCAGTATGGACATAACTCAGGTTTTGTCAGAAAAACAGCCGACAAAACTCTGTAGTATAGACATACCCTAAATGAATAGGACACTCACCCACCAGTGAAATACTGACAGGGTTGACCACCTAACTCCCTTAGCACTTCAAACTGATCCTAATGTAGGCTCAAAACATATGAGCCCAACATGTAATGAATTAGAGGACTGATAGGCATCTCTATAGTAATGTTTCAGAGAAGGCTGGTTTTCCTTGAACGAAAAGCTATGGGCATGACCAGTCCTGGAACTCAACAAGTGCCAGGCAGAAAAAAAAATATCAAAACCTACCTGTTCAACCGAAACAGCAATTAGCTCACCATTCTCAACCGTAGTTGCAGTCATAGCCCATTTGCCCTGAAAATGCTTCAACAACTAATTTAAAAAAGCTGAGATTCATTGTGGAAGTGTCAGTGAGATTAGGTTCACAAAGTTGATGGACAATTTGTGCCATGAAGACTGTAATGGGCAATAAGAAAGAAAGTGGCAGAGTGGGGAATGCATGAGGGATTTGGGTTTGCTCTTAAGACATTCAGTTTCCTACCAGATATGTGACAGAAGAATTTTCTGAAAAACTGTACTATATTAGTAACCACAGTCTGTGTTGAAAGAATTGTTCCTGAAGTAATCCCTGAGGTTTGTAGTCACAGAACACAAAACCAGAGAATAAGTGACAGAGGGTGTATGTTGATGTTTTTGGCACTGTTGCTAAGGCTCCCCAAGAGATCCAGTCAGACACAAGGCAACATGAAAGCATGCCTCCACTTTTCTGTGCACATTCATGAACTATTACACATATACACTTACTACTTTTATAGTGTGATCCTGTAAGATCATTCAACTAGAACTACAAATTATTCTCCAATTTAGCAGACCCAATACATGAAATATTGACTAGGTGAAAACGAAAGGGATAGCATTGATGACACATGGTGAGAGTGGTAACATGTGCGTATGCATGCATATAGGAGAGAGAGGGAAACCCAGCATTACTAAGTAATATTATTACATCAGCATTACTCTTGCTGATGTTATGTCTTCACATTTCTTACAAAGCATCTTTTCAGGTGTCCCGAAAAAAGGTGACCAGATTGAAAATCTGAGCTGTAGGAATTGGGGGGGGGGGGGGAGGGATAGCTCAGTGGTTTGAGCATTGGCCTGCTAAACTCAGCATTGTGAGCTCAATCCTTGCAGAGGCCATTTAGCGATTTGGGACAAAAATTTGTCAGGGATGGTCCTTGGCCCTGCTGTGAAGGCAGGGGGCTGGACTCAATGACCCTTCAAGGTCCCTTCCAGTTCTAGTAGATAGGCAATCCCCATAAATTTAAAGTTAAGAAATGTTAATGATCATCATGAAAGAAGGTGCACAGGATCTTTTTCAAAAGTTATCTCCACTTTTTTATGAGCTAGGTACTTTTAGAAAAGTTGCAGAATGGCATAACGGGAAAAAAAGGATTTTTAACTCAACTGTACAGAAGATATAGCTGATTTTCTGAGAGATGTTATGAAGCCTTTTATTTAATTTTTATTCTGGAGATGTAGCATCAAAGGCTATGACCCAATACAGTTTGATCCCCAAATCAAACAGTTCCAAGCTATCATGCACACTGTCAACTCAGTCCTTCTTCTCAAAATAAAAAAAACAAAATATCTGTAAATCATTTATCCATGACAGTTCTGTACAAGAATATTTGCCAACTCCCATTTTGTTCATTCTCTCGTTCACTGTTCTACAAAACCACCATTTCTGTTCTCTAAGCATTTTCAATTTGTGAGCACAAAGAGTTTGTACAGCTACAAAATTTTGATTTTCTCTAATCATACTCTAATACAGGACACTACATACTGTATTTTCGTGCTCTCATTGGAATGAGATACCTGCCTCCATTTTCTGCACAATGGATTCCATGGTGAACAACTAAGTCAAGCTAATGTCTAATAGTGTTGTTTAGTCTTTATTTTTTCAAAACACTTTACTTTAATGACATTTTAAAAAACTACCTTAATCTTTTCTCATAGGTTGCACTCATTCAACAAATGTGTATTTAGCACCTGTAATTGTTACATGATTTATGTAGAAGTAATTGGGGTTAAACTATAGGCCACATCAAATGCCTTATATTTGGCCCCATTTTTGGGACATAGAAACACCTGAAATAAATAAATCCATGAGTCACTTAAGAGGGTCTGAGCCTCATTACAATAATTTGTATTTTTATAGAAGCAAACTGCTACTTTAGCCTTCTGTCTTGAAGACCAGAGTTAGAATCCTGCTCTTCAGTACTCAAGTGAAAATATTATCATGTAACCAGCAAGGCTGCAACCACCAGGGATGTAAGAGAGTAACCAGTTAAACTGTTGACCAATCAGCTTATCGGTTTCCGTGACGGTTCACGCCGGCTCCTAGCCCTGCTACTGAGAAGCCAGCTGCCACACCGTGCTGCAGGCTCTGCAGTATAAAGTTGATACTACAGAGCTCACAGAGCAGCTGGCTCCCCGGGAAAGGGGCCAGCTGCTGGCCCTGCTTCCGGGGAGCTGGCTGTGCTGCAGAGCCCACAGCGCGTGTAACCGCTAGGATTTTTAACAATTACATGGTTACATTTTTAACACCCCTAGCAACAACCGCCCTATCTCTGGCTCTTTTCCATGCTAAAATAAGAAGCCTCTTGTTATTCCAAGATTGCTACTTATTTCCACCTCCATCCTCTGTTGACTTAAACATATGACAGCATACGGAACTCTCAAGGCATCATTTGTTGACCATCTTTTTGTTACATTATTATTTATGATGAGCATTACTGTTATCCTAAAAGCCTCAAACAAGATCAAAGTCTGTTGTGCACAGCATTTTATAAATACAGAGTGAGAAATAGTCCCTACCCTGGTGAACTGATAATCTTTCTGTTCCCTCACTCTTTGTCAGGTTTAGCTATTCCGAATAAGTGACTTTCCCAATGCTACATAAGAACTTTGTCGTATAGCCAGAAATTGCACCTAGACCACCTGTGTCTAAGACCAGAGGGTCAACCTCCTTCATTACATATGGACTCACATTTTCTACTATAATCCATGTTCTTTTGGGCTCTGATTGGACGTAAGTTTCAAATGGCTGTTCACTGCATCTTTCAGTCTCCTGAACCTGCAATCTGTTATGGGCCATAGATTCTATGCCTTCCCCTAACCAGCTCCAGTGAATCTGCTTTTAATGCAATACATGCACTTTATAATGGTTAGCATTTGTGTTCTCACCAGAAGCCAGTCAGTACCCCTGGAAAAATTATAGTTCTGGAGCTTCTTGATGCAGCGAGACTCAGACAGATATGTCTACTGGCACTGTTTCAGAATTGTATGTACAGACATGGAAGCTAAATGTCGCTCTAGCTTAATTTACTATGATTTACCTCATGTTCAAATTTGGCTTCAGCCATATTGCAAGATAAAATGGGTTTACAGGCAGAGAGCTCAAAGCCAGAAGGAACCACTAGATTATCTAGTCTGCTTTCCTGTGCATCACAGGCCATCAGCCCCATCCAGCCCTCACAAACTAAATCCAACAACTAAAACTAAACCAAAATATTACAGCTTAGAGCAGACTAAATTATTATGTGCCATAGGCCAAGAACAGGAGAGACCAAAGTGTACCAGAGCTTGGCACTCCCTCAGTGGCAGGGATTTTACTAAGCGAGATATGCCCAGATAATCCTGGTAAGTGACCCACATTCCAAGCTGCAGAGGAAGGCACGAAAAAAAAAAAAAAACAACCCACAACCTATTGTGATTGGAAATGGGGGAGATTTCTTCCTCATCCCACCTATGGTGATCTGTTAGATCCAGAGCATGTAAACAAGAACCAGCCAGCCAAGCACCTGAGAGAATGTACGCATGATGCCACTTCGGAGCCCAACCTCCTATTGTGGCCATTTCTAATGCTTCAGAGCAAGTAGATTTAAAATAAAGTAAAGGAGCAGAGTATCATGAGGGAGGCAAGGTTTGGCTCTTTCAATGAGGCCCCAAATAGAGCTTTGTCTAGCTGCAGTAAGTGCCACTGGTGTCTCTCTTTCCAGGAGTAGAACTCCCCAAATGTATATATCAAATGAAAGAAAAAGGAAGCACTCTGATTTTACTTCCTCTATATTAGCAGTTCTCAAACTATGGGGCAAGCCTCCCAAGGAAGGCACATGAATGTGTCAAGGGAGATGCAAGCTGTGTGGCTGTTGTTTGTTTGCTTGTTTGTTTTTGAGAGTTCTGTCAACTCCAGGTGGCTGGGGCTCCTCCAGAAAGGTTGTGCATCTCTGGGAGGTGGGCAGTCATAAACAGTCAGCTGGCACCCCACTGCCCCAGAGTTGAGAGCCACAGCCCCACCACACAGACTCGCCTGCCCCCCATCCTCCTTCAATCCCTCACAGGGAGGCAGCCTGGGCTTAGGTTCTCCTTCCTCTGATCCCTCACTCAGAGAGGGTAGGGCTCCAACTATCAGTCCCAGAGTGACAGCTGCAGCTGTGCAGAAGTAAGGGTGACAATGGGGAACTAAGGCTGCTGTGAAAGACACATATCACTCTTCACATCGCCTCCCTTTCTTCTCTGCTGCTGCTGGCATTGTGCTGTCTTCAAAGCTGGGCACTCAGCCAGCAGCCGGCCACTCTCCGCTCTGCCTTCAGAGCTGGGTGGCAGTATATGTACTATTGGGACCAGAGCCATAAATGATTACAGACACAAAGGGGGACCCAATCAAATAAGTTTGAGAAACAGTGCTATACTTAATGGTGATGTTTGTAATTCTGCAATGTTCTATAGTATTTTAATAATTAAACATCGTCTTGCCAGTTGTCAAAGAAGAAAATATATTGTTTATTTCAAGTTTATTTTAAATCATTTCTCTAGAGAATAAGCTATATTAAAAAGGTGATAGTGAAAAAGTGAAAACGTGATTTAATCAAATGTGTTAATATAGAAGAATCCAGGAATTCTTCAGCAACAAAATGATCTTCCCTCTCAAACCAACACATTACAATTAGAATTAAATATTACAATTTATTTCACTGCATTTTTTTCTGGTATTTTCAATAAGGTTTCTTCTAAAATATTCATATGAAGAATAACACAGAAGAAAATTAATGTAAGCAACTACAACCCTTGCCCTCCCCCCCCCCCCGCAGCAAAACCCATCATTTAAGAAAAGATGTAATCTATTTATCCCCATCACAGCGCACTCAGACTCTTCACAGTGTTATTTGGTTCATGTAAAACTTTAGTAAAATATTTACAGATTATTAAAAATGCAAAAAGATCTGCATCCAAAACTCACTACTCTGACACAAGTGACACAAAACCCATAATTACCTAATCCAGAAGAAACAATTAACTCTATCCACTGTAGATAACAAAGAGCACAGGTGATAATTTATCTTCCTGGCAACCTTCACTATGGATCTGAACAATGAAAAGAAATTGATGCAACTTTTGAACAATAAATCTTCCAACTATTTCACTACTAACTATGAAAAATTATCACTATCACATTACTGCCAACCTTTAAATATAAGGGTTTTTCTCCCCAATTTCTCTTCAGCATTTCCTTTTGTTCAGTGATCCAAGTATTTGAATCCCTGTTAACTGGGAAATGTTTGTTTATTGTAAAAATGGGACTACCTTATCTAAATTCTTTCTCACATTCATGCAAAGCTCCCCATTCCAGATGCCCAATAATTATGTTTAAGAGTTTTGTAAAAAGACACCCTGTGAGCATATATACATGGTCTTCATCTTCTTCCTTCAATGTTTACACACCATCTCTCTCTTACTGCGTCCAAAATCCACTCTTGGGACCTCTACAATTGAAACACAAAGCAGCAGCTGTTTGGCAACATTTCTAACCCTAAACAGCAACTGTGATGGGATTTCATTTCACTAAACATTCAGACACCATTCAGTGCGATGTGACACAACAGCCATGGCTTAGAATAAATGTATGTAAAAATCAACTCTTTCAGCTAGAACAGCCCCATCAGATTGATGCAAGATTTATTTGTGTTACCCAATATTACCGAAAAGAGTTGTGGCTCCTAGAAATGTAGCCAAGGCAAGAGAAATAACACGGCAATTCTCTGTGTGCTTGCCGTGCTTTATAGCTGGGAACTTCATAGCTTCCCTGTTTTGACCATTTCCCAGAACATCCGAATGTTTATTATAGGGCTCCCGAAGTGCATACCGCAGAGCGAATTGTGTCTGCTCTAACGTGCCGGTCGTAAGGGTGCAGGAAGGCATTTTGCAAAATCCTTGAAAATACTAGTTCACAGCAAACCCTGCTCACTAGAGCCGCAGGGAGCAGACATCGCTTTTTAAGCAGCAGCCTTGAAAAAAATTCATTCTCCCAGCCGCAGTATCTAAGAGGAGATGGATGCCCCCAAACGATCTCTCCCATCACCTACCAAAAGGCAGTTTTTAGCATTGTTCCGCTGGATGCAAATCAGCACAAACAGCGGCGCAAAGAGCCTCCCTCCTCCAGCACCAATCCCGTTGCCTTCGCACCTCCGGGCTGCGCCAATCATCCCTGACCACCCCAAAAATTCACTTTTCCCTCCGATCCCTCCTCCCCCTTTGCATAGTCGCCCCCCCCCCCATATCCTCTTGTCTGTGGCAAACCTTGCGAAGCAGCATCTCGGTGACGGCTGCCGGTGCCAGCCCCTTTTGCAAGCCGCCTGCCTTCTCCTCCTCCCCAGGCGGCTCCAGCGACCTGTCAGCCGGCTGCGCCCTGCCTCCCACCCAGCGCCTCCGAGCCAGCCCCACTGATGTCACCTTCCCAAGAATGACCGTGCAGCCTCGTCCCCCTCGGCGCGAGCAGGCAGCCAGGCAGGCTCCCCGCGCACCCACAGCCCCCGCGCAGGGCTGCGCCCTCCCTCCGCGCCGCGGCGCAGCGGCGCCTCCCACTCACCCCGGCTCTCCCGGCGGCGGCCCCTAGCTGGGCTCCATGGAGCTCGCGCTCTGTCACGCCGCGGCACCGGGGCGCTGCGCCTGCTCCGGCCGGGCGGAGGGGGGCTCCTGCGTCGCTGTCAGCCGCCGCCGCCCGACTGGCGTGGCCGAGCCACGGTACGTGCCGCGCTGCTGCCGCCCTCCCTGTCCTTGCTGCTGCTGCTGCTGCTGGGGAGCCGCGTCCCGCCCGCTCCCCCGCCTCCTCCCACGCGAGGCTGGGGGGCAGTGGGTGGAGGCGCTGTCCCCGCCCCCCGGGTGCACATGCCGGGGAGTGTCGCGTCTCCCTCCCCTTCCAAAATCGCTCGCTCGCAGCCTACGGCGCATGCCTGACGCGGGGGGGGGATGCGCCGAGCCGCAGTGAGGCTGCTGCGGCTGCCCATTCGCCTGCTGCGGGGGCGCGGGGCTGCCTCTGCTCCCGGGCCCCCGCTGAGACGCGGCCGGGGTGCGGGGCCGAGGGTGATGGGAGCAGGTGGAAAGGGAGGAGCTGGGGGATTGAACAGGGCGTGAAGGGAAGGGCGAGAAACCGCGGGGGAGGGTGCGGGGCAAATAGGGGCTGGAGGGGGGCGGTGGGAAGCCGGGGCGGGCGTTCGCTGGCCGCGGAGCCCCCCACTCCGCACCCTCATGGCTGCGTCTCTTTAGAGTGGAGGCTGGGCCCCCTTCTGCCCCTGGATCTACGTGGGTGGATCCCGGTTTCTTCGCACCAGCGGCTTCAGCTGGGGTCTGCCTCCGCTGAGACTGTGGTAAGAGGTGGCCTGGCCCGGACGTGGCAACCAAATTCATACACTGGGCGCCTTGAATGGGGGACACCGGATTTTTAACCCTACTGTTTACAGTGCAGTCCTGACAGCCTCGCAACAGCTGAGGCAATGGGGGACCTCTCCCCTAATAACAGAGGAGTTATGGCCTATCTACCCTTCCATTGTGTACTCCCTCTTTTTCCTCTGCCCCATATTTGTCAATGCTCCCCTGCTGCTTCTATGGTGCATCCTCTTCTCTCTCTTTTTTTCTTTTTTTTTTTTACTTAGGTCCCCTACTCTGGTTTTTGTGTGACGACCGTCTGTGTCCCTGCAATTCCTATACCCTCATTCCCCATCCTCAGAACTCCTCCCATCCCAGCTGTTACTATGTAACCAATTTTTAAAGTGCTTTGTGTTAGCGGCCCTAGCAGCTTGTTGGATGGCTCAGAGCATTAAACTAAATCTATGTCTAATATTACATAGTATGCCTTTAGATGCCCACTATATAAATGATTGTATGTCCATCTGGGCTTCTGGGGATATTAATAAACTGCTCCAGATTTGGAGTTTTAGTGTATAATATCATTTCAAAATCTTTAATTGGGTCTGGATCAAATAGATTATGGGTTTAGAAATACTAAATGACACATACTCCCTCTCATTATAGCATCATTGGAATTAATGAGGAGAAAAAAAGACTTATTAGCTCCATCTTCCAAATAGTGCAGGAGTGCCCCTACAGTATGCCTTATAGTAATTTGTGCAGTTTTGTTTCAAGTGTTCCTCCACTAGCCCTTAGGAATCTAGGTCAAAACTTCCTGATAATAAACCTAGTGGAAGCTTAGTGACTGATTACAGTACTTAGTACTGTGGTTCTTGGATTTTTCCAAACTGCAACTGTAGGTGAGTCCCTTTCCCTGTTAGCAATATAGGAAAGGTAGAGTGATCGCCTTTCCTATATTGCTAAAGGGGAAAGGAAATGGTTCCCTGTTGAGAATCCATGACCAAGTAGACCTACTAGATTTATCAAACCTAGATCAGAAAAATCACTTCTTATAATAGAGATAAGTATTTTACTGAGAGAGATTATACATTTCTAATCTTTCATTTGTTTTACCCATCTTGTCAATTTTTTTTTCAGATACACCCACCACCAAAGCCAAAGCCCTGGGTAAACTGCAGTATACTGACTTACATCCTGTGACATGATGTCTGGAAACAACAGCATGTGGGATAGGGCAAATATGAATTGAATAATAGATTCTTTTAAATTTAAAAATGATGGAGTTTGATGAATCAAGTATGAATATAAATAATACATGCAGTGAAAGAGCCTATGTGATTTAATGTAATTTTACATTTAACTGTGTGGTGTCCACATTTTAATTTTTAGTATTATGTAAATTGTATATTGGAAATGCATAACTGCATTACGGAAGCTGTGAGGAGAAGCAGGAGAGTCATCTAGATGAATAGAAGGCAGTTAGGACTTTTGTCTCTAGAGAAAGCAGTGTAGAGCTATGGGAGGAGAATATTACCAGGATGCTTTCAGTAAAATGATCATCAATGAATCAGTTAGTTTAAACTGTAATATTTAGGTTTCAGAATAAACACCATCTTGAGCTGAGTGGGGAAGCTCTTGTTTCAGGATTGTCAGCACTCAGGGTAAGTCTACACTACAGAGAAGATTGAAGTTGCTGCTGTCGGTCTTCCAGAGTTCAAATTAGAAAGTCTAGGGAAGACACACTAAGTCGAACTGAGAGGGACACTCCAGTCAATGCCAGGAGTCCTGCTTTCATGAGGAGTAAGGGAAGTCGAAAACTTCCTGCAGTATGGACAGCGCCAAAAGTCGAGTTAAGCTTAGGGATGTTCAATATCAGTTAATTGAATAGTCAATTAACCTCATGAATTCTTATTGGTTACTTGACTATTCTATAGTCCCCGTGGGTGGGGCCGGCAGCCAGTGCACTCTGGCCCCACTACCAAAGAGCTCCTTGCCATTCCGCACTGCTGCTTTTGTGGGGTGCCAGGCAGGAGGTGGTCCGCAAGAGAGGCCCCACTCTGCTGCCTCTGATGCAGGGGTAGCAGCAGCCTCTGTCCAGGGGGCGAGGTCTGAGCTCCCAGACCCGGCCTGAGCCGGAACTGAGCTGGCTGCTTGCCCACCTGGCTCCTAATGCACTTTAAATTAAGAGCTGCAGCAGGCGTAGGTCTCGGACCTGGTGTTAGCCAGGCCCAAGGGGCTGCTGGCTAGTCTGCTAAAAATTTTACGAGTGGGGAGGGGGAAAGAAATGCATGTAGTCTATAACATTAATCCATAAGCTTTTGTTTATCGGTTAGTTGACTACACTATTACATCCCTAGTTAAGGTACTTCCACTTTAGCTACATAATTAACATAGTAATTAATTTAACCTCATCCCATAGTGTTGACATACCCATAGGGAGAGAACATTGCACCAACTTACACTGGGTTCACAGTTCCCAGGTTTTCTTTAGAGGCATGAAGGCCGTATGAGAATCATTATTTAAAAAAAAACAACAACATGCATGTCCAAGAGTACAATTCTGTGACAAGGGATGCATTTCACAGCAAATGGAATCAATATATAAAAGGAGTCAACTATAGATCCAGCTGATACATTCTTAAGTATATTACAAAGGCTTGAGACAATCTCTTTCTTCTCCTGTCTCCTAAATATTTTAAAATTATGAACTTGAATTTAAAGGAGATTCCTAGATTCAATTACAACCATTCAGTGGACAATTGGAGAGCATATTAGTACATGGTGTATCAGTCTGCATTGTGATGGAAGATTGTTATATTCTAGTCAGATACTTGGAATGGAAAGCAGTAATGTTTATGAAGGTTTAAGGACTATTAACATGTTTATGATGGTTTAAGAACTATTAACTGAGAATAAATTGAATGGTTGTACAAGATGGCTATGTCTACACTCGCAGCTTCTTGTGAAAGTATGGCTGTTCTTGCGCAAGAATCCGCAGAGCGTCAACACTGCCCGCCCGCTCTTGCGCAAGGAAATTTACAGTACGGCGTGGTAAGAGAGGGCTTCTTGCGCAAGAGCTACGCTCTTTTTTAACAGGTGTAAGCCCTCTAGCGCAGGAGCTCTTGTGCAAGAGGGCCATGTGGATGCTCTTGCGCAAGAAAGCCCTATGGCTAAAATGGCCGTCGGAGCTTTCTTGCGCAAGAGAGCGTCCCAACTGCCACAGGAGCTCTTGCACAAAAGCACAGCACGCACATGGCAGTGTGGACGTTTTCTTGCGCAAGACTTCTTGCACAAGAACCCTTGCTCAAGATGTTCTTGCGCCTGAAACCGCGAGTGTACACATAGCCGATGTTTACTATTGTCAGTGGGATAGTAGCAATGTTAGATGTAGGTGCACAGTACGTTATAAAAGTTTGCTGGGTCACAGACCTCTGCAAAACCCTCATGGGCCCTAAGTCAGAAATGTGTGTGCAGCACCATCTTTACTATCACCCTTCTAAAATATGTCGGAAATAATCAAATCTAGCTGTGGCCTGGGGACAGTGACCTTAATTTAAAATCAATTAAAAATCCCTGTGTCAATGATGTCTGATTGCCCTCTTCATATGTCTCCCACTGATGGTTTCACAGACCTGCCATGGACAATGTCACTAAACAAGTTGGTAAGCATTCTGTCATTTTGCAGTATGTCTCTTGAGGAAGGTGAGATAGCACAGCCTCGGGCACTTTGCCATGTTACTAAGAGAGCAATTACTATTGTTTATTAATTTATACAGCTCCATAGGTATGCATCAGCATGTGTACCTCAATCATCTAGCCCTGTGTTATTTCCTAAAAGCATTTATCTTAACATAGTATGATTGTGCTAGAATAGAATCCTGTTTCTGTTGAGAACAATTTGTTTCTGTTGCTATACCTATGGAAGCTAGAATAAGGGTGCAAATTAAAAGATCTTAATCTGCAAAAAACACATGCAAGAGTAACTCTACTTGTGAGATTTACATGCATAAATCTTAGCATAATAGAGTCCTAGTGCTGATGGTGCATCTTTAGGGAATTAGTACATCTTTTCGTAGCAAAATTGAAAGACAGCATTTGTCTAGTAGGTCCCCAATGAGTAAAAGGAGTCTGCACTGGCAAAGGATGTGCACTAGTAGACTCCAAAACAGAATCAGAACCTTAATCTGTACGGGTGCATCTACACAGCACCCTAAACTCGAAATAAGATACACAATTTGTGTAGCGTAAATTGTGTGTATCTTATTTCAATTGAATTTCAAAATAGCATATTTTGAAATTTGGTGCATCTGCACAGCACTAAATTTTGAAATAGTGTGCTATTTCAAGACTTCTCTCAACTGTCATGGAACGAGGGTTACAGGGATGCCGAAATGGTGCATCCGCTGTTTCGAGACCTATCTCGAAATAGCAGGCATGTTCAAAAGACACGGCTTAGGTATTTTGGGATACTTCCAGTGTCCCAAAATAGCTGTGCTATGTAACCGTACCCTACTAGTTTTAAAGCGGTCAGGATAATTTTATATAAAAACACTATAGTCAATTAATAGATTATTTTTGTGGCAATCCTAACAATGTACTACAGGTTGAACCTCTCTGGTCCGGCAACATCTGTGGTCCAGTGTGATGTTAGTTAGCTCCATGTCCACTTACCATGGGTGTGGCCAGCTTTCCCGGGGTTCCCTAAAGTTTATTTACAGCCATCATTTCTGGCTCTCAGTGTTCTCAGTGCTATATGTATTGAAAGAAATGCGGTCACATTTTGTTGTTAATGCAGCAATCCAAGTTGGATTATACATTTTAAATTGGATTCACGAATTATAATAAATTCGGATACTTCAGGATGTGTGGAGTTTATAATCCAGTGTGTATATATCATTTGTTCTAAACTCTTCAGAACATAGGAAAGGTGGCGAGACTATGTAACATAGAAATTCTGAACAGATGCAAGATTTGTGATGACAAGTAATTTTCAACTTTTAAACCAATAAGAAATGGACAGCAAGAAGCCTGAGGCAGGACCAAATTAGCTATTAGGCATCTTTAAAAATTGTTTGACATTGTATACTGTAAGAAGAGTAAAGAATAGGAGAGTTTATAAACCTGTGTTTCCAAATTGAGTTTTCATAAGGTCATACTCCATTTGATTTGCATGGTGTATTTCATCACTGTAGTACAATAGTGGAATTATATGGTTTCTGGTGTTCTCACTTGTTAAATATATCATGAGGTTTTAGTGACATAATAAATGACAAGGGCGGGGTTTTGCGTCTTATGATGTCACCATAATGTTATGTGATGTTTGCTATGCAATGACATCTTAGTGTAGTTTTAATCTAGCTCACGTTACTGAGGTATTTTTTTACTTTAAAAAAACCGATCACATTAATGGATAGTGTTTCCAATTACATAGTATTATTGATTGAGTTTTACATTTTTAAAAATTATTCCTTTTAATAAAATGTATTTTAAAAAATCATTTTATCTCCTGAATTACAGCCATTGGCTAAGGTTATGAAGAAAATTGCTGATAAACCAGGTACACAATCTTCTAAGTTCAAACTAATGTATAGTCACAGCTAAAAATCACACAGTATTACACAGCTAATCAAAACAAATTAGGCAAAACCTACCTTGAGGAACTTTAACTAAAATTCATTCATGTTATTCCTGGGTCCAGCAGGCCTTCTCCATACAGTTAGCCAGGTTTGGTGGAATTTCAGCTTTCTGAAGTGAAGCATGATGTTTCTTTTGACAAACAACATCAGAAGACATTTTCTAACTTTATATCCTCTGTAGTATGGGCAAGTCTTGGATGAACTACAACTTGTTTAACTGCTGAAGTACCATAGAACAAAAAGGTTCAAATTTGGGAAAAATTCAAAATGTGCATTCTGGAGGACTGGGAAAAACCTTGCATCTCTTATTGTTTTGAGATTATAATGATTGCTATGGTGTGAGAGAAATTTGTTCTCATTTTTTACATTGTTTACACATTGTAATCTGAGTGCTTTATGAGGATTTTTATATATTTCAAGTTCTTTATATATCTTAGGTTTCTTTACCCTACTCTCATTTTTTGGGGGGGAAGGAGGAGTCAAATAAGTGAGTTTTGAATTTTATTTGGAAAGTGGTGAGATCTGTGTTCATTCTGGCAGATTCAGGAGCAAGTCTTACAGTTTTGGGCTAGCTGCTGAGAAGATAGCAGTTTGCACTAAGCCCACTGGGAATTCCTCAAATATTTTGTATTCTAAAAGAATAAAATATTTTTCCCTAGAGAAAACTGAGGTAGCAACAGAAACATCTCTGGCCATTACAGGAAATAAAAAAGCAAAGGTAAACTCTGTAGTTCTCCATAAACACACTTTTCTCTTCCTTTGATCATAAGGACATTTTATAAATAATCTTGGTGATGAAAAAAATCTGTTGCAAAGAGTGTCATTATAATGCCACAAGGCACATCAAGTCAGTATACTGTACATCTCAGGAAAGACCCATGGCCCATACGTCTACCTCTGCTCTTTGTGCCTCACTAAGTAGTGAATAATGCATTAGTTTTGCTTTAAGCATTTCTTTAAAATATTCTTTAGCCAAAGTTATTAGCTTTCTTGGAGCATGCAGTGCTGAACTGAGGGTCAAGCAGAAAGAAGTAAAGCTCACAATCGGAGTTCACCTAATATTACTAAGGGCTCAAATGGTACGCTGGTGCAGAACATTCCCCATCCACTGCATCTTCAGTAGGAGTTCACCATGTGGAGTGGCTGCGGGATCACACCCAGGGATTCCCAGATTTGAATGGCCTGTTGCAAAGTCCACTGAAGTCAATGGAAGTCTTGCTGTCAACTACAGTGCAGCTTGGATTGGTCATTAGAGATCAGTAGAAACTGTGAGGCTCTTTTCCCATGAAACTGGGAGAAGCTTTCTGCATTCTCTCCCAATCAGACTGACTGATGTATTGTTATGGGCCCAGTCTTGAGACATAAATCCCTTTTCCCCCCATGTGACTGACTGTACTCTTAGGAGTTGTTCTAGTGAGGACAACTGAAGTCAGATAAGTAGTTATGTGTAGAGGCACTGCTAGGTGTTGTGACAGTCTAGACCACTGCCCTGCAGTGGAGAGAGTGTGCTTAAAGTGGTAAGCCTCCCGAAACTGTCCAACCATTAGTTGGCAAGGATGTTGGGGTGCCCAGCATGGAGTCTCCCCTACATATTTCTCAAAATGGTCACCACTCTGGATGATGCTGTATGATGGCCCCGTCAGTTAACATTACTCACTTGAGCGAAGGAAGAGGCCTTAGGACAGCACTAGCCTAAGGATCAGGAAACATTACCGATCTCTGTAAAGCTGCAACATTTTTTCCTTCAGCAATTGTGACGGGGTAAAGGAGTTAACTTGCAAACTTATTAGGCTACAACTGCTTGAAGCATGGGACATCATCTGAAAAGGAAATATTGTTTCCACACACATCTCAGCTCCCACATAACTTTACATAGGCTGTCAATCGCTATACTTATTGCAATGCAGCCAGCTGTAAAATCTCAGCTAGAGACTCACACACTTCATCTACCTTTCATATTAACATTTGAAAAGGTCAATTTTTGGGGAAGATGGAAATATGACAAGATAGGAGTGTGTCTGAGACTCATTCAATAGGTCTCTAATTGAACGAGATGCAGAAGCAATGAGGAGGAGAGAGAATCTCTCTGAATTTGAGCAGATTGGTAATTTTGAAGAAAGCCAGTTAGCCTCTTTCAATGACCATTAGTTACCCCCACAAGTTTAATTTTTTTTCAGGAAATGCTGTTCACCCATCCATAGAGGAGATGTTAAATTCTCCCTTGGGTGAAGGTGAATGCCAAGGTCCTCTAACCACTGGAAATTTTCCCCACGGGTTCTAGCTTTTGAGCAGAGCTGATCTAACTCAGACTTTCTGGCTCAAAGGAAATTTCAAAATGTCCAATCCAGCACAAAACAAGTATTTTCTAAATGCCATGTGATCTGCGATTTCTGCAAAATTTCAGTTTCATTAACATTTTGTTGCATAATTGTATTGTAGATTTTGGACTCTCTTTGATATTGGTTTGCATTTTATCGTATATTATGTTTTGCATTTTAGAAAACTGCATTGAATATTAATATTTTATCATTTACATTTATAACATTCACAACTATTCTTCTGATGCTATTATGATGTAATACTTTAATATTCTATTATTTTTATTTTTTAAAAATATTAAGGGCAGCTGCTACATCAGGGTAGGCAAATATCAGCACATAGGCTGGATGCAGGGTTAGCCCCTGGTGGGTGCCACTGCTATATTTACCTGTCTCTCCTCAGGTGCAGGTGATTGCAGCTCTTGTTGGGTGCAGATCGTCATTCCCAGCCACTGGGAGCTGCAGGCAGAGGAACGAACCGGGGCTACATCTAGACTGCAAGCTTATTTCAAAAAAGAGCGTCCACACTGCAAAAGTGCAACAAAATAGTGATTTGCTATTTTGAAAGATAGTGTCCACACGGATTGGACACTCTCTCATATTTACAACCACCCGGAACCAGTTCAGGCAGTGCATTGGGTCAGCAGTTGCTTCTGGGTGGTGTTGTCTAACACCCCTCCGTTCTTTCAACTTTTTGTCGAAATAATGCAATAGTAGTGTGGACACAAGTATTGTTTTTTGAGAATAATGCCCGTTAGTCCAAAAAAAATGCTGCAGTATAGACATACCCCTGGGACACCACTTCCCACAGCAGCTCCAATAGGTTGGGAATGCCTATCCACACCCAACGAGAGCTGCACTCATCTGTACCTGTGGAGGCACAGGTAAATATAGAGGCAGCAACCTGCCAGGGGCTAACACTGGTGAATCTCTGCCATTTTATTGCCCATCACTGTGCTAAATAGTACAGGCTGAAGCATCTTTTCTAGATCAAGTGTGTCCTGTTTGTGTTGTAATAAAACAGTTTAAGACTTTGTGTGTCATCTTACGTATTCCCACTACTAGTGGCAGGTCAGGTGATAATGTAAAAATAAAATATTAAAATGATAAAACCCATACAATTCTAAAGGAAAATTTTGACATTCTAAAATTACATTGCAAATTTTTCTGAAACTAAAGAAAATGTTTTGAAATATTTTCCCCCAGGAATTTTTGAAAAAATGAAGACATATTTTTCTAAATTTTTCAATATTGACAAGAGGCATTTTCTCTTAAAACTTGTTTTGATAAAAATTTGTATTCCTAAGGCAGGCATAATATGGGCAAGCCTCCTTACAATGAGAGTAAAAAAGTCTTTCATTTTTTGTTTTCAAACTTGTATCTCACTCCTGTCAGTGTTGAAGTTAGAAGATCAGATATGTTCATCCAAGATCCATGTTACGTATTGCTGAGTTGGGAGAAATATTCAAGAAATACTCAAAAGAGGGATGGGTGAGGAGAACAGTTACCATAATTAAGCTTTGGGAATAAAATTCAGGACAGCTTCTAGGCCTAATCAAACCGAATTAATTCATGATTCAGGATAAAAGCATCTTTGCTTAGATCATAGAAAGAGACAAACTGTACTAGATATTGAAATGAATGCCCCTTTGATTGACACACAGAAGTGATAACTTATGTCTTGTACTCAATCTGCTCACAAGGGGGACATCTTATGGGTCTCTTATATTTAATAGTGGCTCAACCTCACCATCTGCTTTTGTCAGCTTGACACTGACCTCCTGGATGATACCCCTTCTACTCCTCAAGACTATTTCCATGGTCCACCATCTTGTACCATTCACTCTATCCATTCAGAATAGATACAGTATATCAATTTCCACCCCACCATCAGTCTCAGTCTGGACTAATCTACACAACAAATCGTCTTCCTGGACACTACAGGGCAAATATGTGATGATCACATAAACAGAACTCTATACCGGAAACCTATTGACCACTATACTTACTTACATGCCTCCAGCTTTCATCCAGCACACATCAGGTGATTCATTATCTACAGCCAAGCCCTATGATGAAACTGCATTGTTCCAATCCGTCAAACACCTACAGGATCTCTATCAAGTATTCTTAAAACTACAATACCC